>NC_092707.1:34731091-35931091 GCF_047496885.1 Scyliorhinus torazame | reverse complement strand
GTAACATCCTTGTCCCTGGCGCTAGGGAGATAATACACCATCTTGGAGTCACATCTGCGGCTGCAGAAACGCCTGTTTGCACCCCTCACTATCGAGTCTCCTAGCACTATTGCTCTTTCAGTCTTAATCCTCCCCCTAGTGCAGCTGAGACATCCACAGTGCCGTGAATGTGGCTCTGGCTGCTCTCCCCAGAGGAACTGTCACTCTTAGCGTTTTGAAAACCGAAAAACGGTTTGTGAGTTATATGCACTCTGAGGCTTTCCTGACTACCTGCCTGCATTGGAGATCTTGTGGTAGAAGGTTGATAGTAGGAGAGGTGAAGAGACACTCCAGACAGACACTTACAACGCGATGGGAGCAGATTAATCATTGTCACATCAGCACACACTTCCAGCAACTTCTAGGACAAAAAAAGTGGAGCAGAAGGGTGTAGGGAAAATTCCACCAGAGCACCCTGTAAGAAGCCTCACTTCAGCAAAATCTGAGCCATTATATTTGAAAATTTTGGAATATTTTGCACCTTTAAAAATATCCGTAACCTTTTTCCCATCCCAGAATTGCGCTTCCCTTATAAAGGATAACAAATGGGCTGAAACATTTTACAAGACAACAATGGATTCAAAGGCGTTAATCCTCAAGAAGATTTCAATTCAAGCCATGTCATCCGATCACAGGATCCTGCCATCTGTTGCTCTCCTATAGAAAGGAATAATGCTGGAATGCATTTTCACGGGACAAGCACAACTTCTCTTGAACTCCTTGATGAATTATATATACTTCAGCCTGTGTTCTGTGTAAGAAAGGCAAGTACAGTTTGCTGGGATATTTTTAATATTGTGATTTTCTTTGTCAGCACCCAACACTAATGAACATAATCCAGTTTTGTGATGAGTTGAATTGCTGTTCTACCACATGATCTGAACTGAGCTGTTTTATCAGATGGTCCAATTGATGTAATTGAACTACATGGCTGAAGTTAGTAATATCATTTTAAATTTACTGTGACTGGAAATTCATATTCTCCATCAAAGATCTTTATTTTTTGGAATTACCAAAATTTAAATACCGCTGGTTATTACCAATTGGCTAGGCAAACAAGTTTATAGTAACTGCTTATTATCATGCTAAGTATATCAATCTGTTGACATTCCTTTGAGCAGAACTGAATCCCTGCCCCCACAGTATCAAATGACATTTTCGCTTTATGTTACAAGTCCATTATACAGAATAGTACATACATAAACACTCCCTAAATTAATAATACACAGAAGGACATTCAAATTTAACCTACTTTTTAAAAACACTTCTAAAGTAGTATGTTCTTTTTGACTGGAGGATGGGATTTCTTCAAGGTGGCCCAGTCATTGATAAGTCCTTCTTCAACTCTTAATTCTTCATGGTCTTCTTCACAGAACAATGTTGCAAGTGCACACAACATGTGTAATATTCATACTCTTTCTGGTCAAATTACACCCTTGAATTTACTTAGATCTTCTTCAGAAGGCATAGATTTAAAATTAACATTGCAGGACAATGGTGGCTCATCTGATTATTAAATTACACTTATGGTGCTGAGACTTATAACCTAGTCAGGACCCAGTTCAATTTTGAGTTGAATTGATCTTAATTAATGAAGCAAAAGAAGCATTGCAGATGTCACAGTGTTAATAGGTTGCGGAAGGATCAATGAAATTCATTCCTGACTGACTTTTTCTGGCAAGTGTGCATAATAATAGTCTTTATTCTCACAAGTAGGCTTACATTAACACTGCAATGAAGTTACTGTGAAAAGCCCCAAGTTCAGGTGAGGAAACGATCTGCTCAACTGTAAATATAGTTCAGTGTGGGTCGATATATGTTGTGGATGGCAGCAGGGAGGCATAAAAATAACATTACAGGGTGATTCACAGAAACAATAATGTAGGAAGATAGATGGAAAAATTCACTGTCTGAGCCCTAGGGGGGGGGAATATCATTTTACGTCAGTACAATGCTGCTTCAATGCTGCTTAAAATGAACACCCAAAAAAATAAAACTTTCAAAAGTTGAACATGCTCACGGTGTAGGTTTATTGGGATAGCTTATAAATCAAGCATTAAAGAAAAAGTGCAGAAGAGATTTACTAGAATGATATCAGGAATGAGGAATTTTAGATACAAGGAAAGATTGGAGAAATTGGGCTTGTTCTCCTTGGAGCAGAGAAGATTGAGAGGTGACCTTATTGAGGTGTTCAAAATGATGAACAACTTTGATAGGAGAGAGAAGGATATTCTTTCCACTAATTGGTATGTCAGTGACTAGGAGTCACAATTTCAAGATGGACAGCAAGAGGGCTAGGAGCAAGATGAGGAGAAACCTCTTAACTCAGAGTTGTTGGGGTTTGGAATGCGCTGCCTGGGAGAGTGGTGGAGGTGGATTCCATAGGAGGTTCCAAAAGAGAGCTGGATATATATTTGAAAGTGATGAATTTAGACGACTACAGAGATAGGGGAATGGGACTAGCTAGGATGCTCTTTTGGGAGCCGGTGCAGACACGATGGGCCAAAAGGCCTCCTTCTGTGCTGTAAATATCAAACTTCTTGTAGAGCGGAATCAGGGGCGAAATTCTCCCCCAACGGCGCGATGTCCGCCGACTGGCGCCAAACATGGCGCCAATCAGACGGGCATCGCGCCGGCCCAAAGGTGCGGAATGCTCCGCATCTTTGGCGGCCTAGCCCCAACATTGAGGGGCTAGGCCGACACCGGAGTGATTTCCGCCCCGCCAGCTGGCGGAAATGGTGTTTGTTGCCCCGCCAGCTGGCGCGGAAATGCGGCGCATGCGCAGGAGCGTCAGCGGCCGCTGACAGTTTCCCGGCGCATGCACGGGAGCGTCAGTGGCCGCTGTCAGTTTCCCGGCGCATGCACGGGAGCGTCAGTGGCCGCTGTCAGTTTCCCGCGCATGCGCAGTGGGGCGAGTCTCTTCCACCTCCGCCATGGTGGAGGCCATAGCGGAGGCGGAAGGGAAAGAGTGTCCCCACGGCACAGGCCCGCCCGCGAATCGGTGGGCCCCGATCGCGGGCCAGGCCACCGTGGGGGCACGCCCCGGGGTCAGATCGCCCCGCGCCCCCCCCCCAGGACCCCGGAGCCCGCCCACGCCGCCTGGTCCCGCCGGTAGATACCAGGTTTGATTTATGCCAGCGGGACAGGCAATTTCTGGGCGGGACTTCGGCCCACCGGGCCGGAGAATCCAGCGGGGGGTCCCGCCAACCGGCGTGGCCCGATTCCCGCCCCCGCCCAATCTCCGGTACCGGAGACTTCGGCGGGGGCGGAGGCGGGATTCACGGCCGCCAACGGCCATTCTCCGACCTGGCGGGGGGTCGGAGAATGACGCCCCAGATTTCCAATTCCCCCTGCAAAATTTTAAACACACTTAACAATAGGGTAGCACGGAGCACTGTTGCTTCCCAATGCCAGGGACCTGGGTTTGATTTCCGGCTTGGTCTGCACATACTCCCTGTGTCTGCATGGGTTCCCTCTGGGTGCTCCCGTTTCCTCCTACAAGTCCCGAAAGGCACGCTGTTAGGTGATTTGGACGTTGAATTCTCCCTCACTGTACCCAAACAGGCGCCAGAATGTGGCGACTGGGAGATTTTCACAGTAACTTCATTGCAGTGTTAATGGAAGCCTACTTGTGACATTAATAAACTTATCTGCATATTTACTGTTAGCAAATAAAGTTATAGCCATTCACTGTCTGAAATTAACAACAAATTCAGATATGAAATTACCTAATACATTGTAAGATTACCACCCTACATCTCTCCAGTCACACCGCTAATTAATTTCTACTTCAGTTGTTTATAAATACATAGGCCAAAACAAAAACCTACCTCTGTCCTCTTTTAATTAAAAGCTATAACCCAACTTGCACTGAACTGGAGAAATGTAAAATCTGAGAGAGGTCAAAGTTCCCAACGGCCCAGCACTGAATTGCTAATATTTTAATGAATTAACAAGATCATTACCCAGAATACTACAGCCTGACAAGCTGCTCACCTGATGACTAGACTTTGGTGAAGTGATCACACAAAAAAGCCCAAACTCTTTATCTCCTAACCTTGCCAGACTGATTATCAAGTGTCTCAAATCTATACTTAATCCCAGGTTTAATCTCTCAATCATCATCACCACTAAAACAGATAATCTGGTCAGTTTTCTTACTGTTTGTGAGACCTTGCTATGAATTTGGCTATTGTGCAACAATGATTATCTTTGAGAAGTACTGAATTGTCTGTGAAATACTTTGCAGGTGTTTTGAGATCTAATAAGGCATCGCTTCTTCAAATATATATATTTAAGGATAATAGTGTATTCTATGCAGGAATAAAAAATAGCAGACACTAACATGATTATTACTTACCCAGTGATTTCAAAGGCCTGGTATGACCATCGTAAGCAATTCATGTAGAGCCTGGTTGATTTGCCATGGCATTGCACATTGGAATTCAATTAAATGTAGTCTTTAGGCGAAACAAGATTAAAAGGCAGGGGAGAGTTTGACCACACCATATAGATAGCATAGTGGTTAGCACTATGGCTTCACAGCACCAGGGGCCCAGGTTCAATTCCTGGTTTGGGTCAATGTCTGTGCGGAGTCTGCACGTTCTCCCCGTGTCTGCGTGGGTTTCCTCCAGGTGCTCCGACTTCCTCCCATAAGTCCCAAAAGACGTGCTGTTGGGTAATTTGGACATTCTGAATTCTCCCCGTGTGTACTCGAACAGGCGCTGGAACGTGGTGACTAGGGGCTTTTCACAGTAACTTCATTACAATGTTAATATAAGCCTACTTGTGACAATAAAGATTTTTTTAAAAAAAATTATTGTAAACATGATTTCCAATAGGATATAGTTTGATAAATAATACATAAAAATGTTTAGTTATCAGTTCCCATACATTCTGTCCTTATAGATGAATAATATATATATATATATATTTAAATATAAATACAACCTGCCAACATTTTGGATTGAACAAAGAACAAAGAACAAAGAAATGTACAGCACAGGAACAGGCCCTTCGGCCCTCCAAGCCCGTGCCGACCATGCTGCCCGACTAACCTACAATCTTCTACACTTCCTGGGTCCGTATCCCTCTATTCCCATCCTATTCATGTAGTTGTCAAGATGCCCCTTAAATGTCACTATCGTCCCTGCTTCCACCACCTCCTCCGGTAGCGAGTTCCAGGCATTGATTGGATTGGATTTGTTTATTGTCACGTGTACCGAGGTACAGTGAAAAGTATTTTCAACAGATCATTAAATACATGGGAAGAAAAGGGAAGAAAAGAAAATACATAATAGGGCAACACAACATATACAATGTAACTACATAAGCACTGGCATCGGATGAAGCATACAGGGTGTAGTGTTAATGAGGTCAGTCCATAAGAGGGTCATTTAGGAGTCTGGTGACAGTGGGGAAGAAGCTTTTTTTGAGTCTGTTCGTGCGTGTTCTCAGACTTCTGTATCTCCTGCCCGATGGAAGAAGTTGGAAGAGTGAGTAAGCCGGGTGGGAGGGATCTTTGATTATGCTGCCCGCTAAGGAGAGGGTTCCTGGAACGCAGTAGGGACCGAGGAGGGTTGGCGCTGCCAAACCTGGGGAGCTACTACTGGGCAGCAAATGTGGCGATGATCCGCAAGTGGGTTATGGAGGGAGAGGGGGCGGCATGGAAGAGGATAGAGATGGCGTCCTGTAAAGGAACGAGCCTGGGGGCGTTGGTGACGGCACCGCTGCCGCTCGCGCCGACAAAGTATACCACGAGCCCGGTGGTGGCGGCAACGCTAAGGATCTGGGACCAGTGGAGACGGCACCGGGATGCAATGGGAGCATCGGTGTGGTCCCCGATCAGGGGTAACCACCGGTTTGTCCTGGGGAAGATGGACGGGGGGTTCCAGAGCTGGCACCGGGCGGGGATTGGAAGAATGGGGGACCTGTTCATCGACGGGACGTTTGCGAGCCTAGGGGCACTGGAGGAGAAGTTCGAGTTACCCCCGGGAAATGCCTTCAGATATATGCAGGTGAGGGCTTTTGTGAGGCGACAGGTGAGGGAATTCCCGTTGCTCCCGGCACAAGAAGTTCAAGATAGGGTGATCTCGGGTGTATGGGTCGGGGAGGGCAAGGTGTCGGAAATACACCAGGAGTTGAAAGAAGAGGGGGAAGCGCTGGTAGAAGAGTTGAAGGGTAAATGGGAGGAGGAGCTGGGGGAGGAGATCGAGGAAGGTCTGTGGGCTGATGCCCTAGGTAGGGTTAATTCCTCCTCCTCGTGTGCCAGGCTCAGCCTGATACAATTTAATGTGGTCCACAGAGCGCACTTGACGGGGGCGAGGTTGAGTAGATTCTTTGGGGTAGAGGACAGATGTGGAAGGTGCTCAGGGAGCCCGGCGAACCATGTCCATATGTTTTGATCATGCCCGGCACTGGAGGGGTTCTGGAGAGGAGTGGCGGGAGCACTATCTCAGGTGGTGAAAGTCCGGGTCAAGCCAAGCTGGGGGCTAGCAATATTTGGAGTAGTGGACGAACCGGGAGTGCAGGAGGCGAAAGAGGCTGGCATTCTGGCCTTTGCATCCCTAGTAGCCCGGCGAAGGATCTTGCTAATGTGGAAGGAGGCGAAGCCCCCCAGCCTGGAGGCCTGGATAAATGATATGGCTGGGTTCATACAGTTGGAGAGGATTAAGTTCGCCTTGAGAGGGTCTGCACAGGGGTTCTACAGGCGGTGGCAACCGTTCCTAGACTATCTCGCGGAGCGTTAGAGGAAGGTCGGTCAGCAGCAGCAGCAACCTTGGGGGGGTGGGGGGTGGAGGGGACGTCCTGGGAGGGGGGGGAAGGGGGGGGTGGGGGAAGGGGGGACTGCCTGGGAGGGTGGATGAGCAAGAGATAACATGAAGGGTTGAGGAAACTGGCATGTACAGGTGGGGGCCAGTGTACAAAGCTGTGTAAATGTATCATTTTGCCATGTATATATCTTGCTCTGCGCGATTTCTCGTTTTTGTTTTGTTACGAGGGGAGGTGGCGGTTATTGTTTGTAAGGGAGAAAAATTGTGTTAAAAAACTTTAATATATATATTTAATTTTTTAAAAAAAGATTATGCTGCCCGCTTTCCCCAGGCAGCGGGAGATGTAGATGGAGTCAATGGATGGGCGGCGGGTTCGTGTGATGGACTGGGCGGTGTTCACGACTCTCTGAAGTTTCTTGCGGTCCTGGGCCGAGCAGTTGCCATACCAGGCTGTGATGCAGCCCGATAGGATGCTTTCTATGGTGCATCTGTATAAGTTGGTAAGGGTTAATGTGGACATGCCTAATTTCCTTAGTTTCCTGAGGAAGTATAGGCGCTGTTGTGCTTTCTTGGTGGTAGCGTCGACGTGGGTGGACCAGGACAGATTTTTGAAATCGCAATGTGCAAAGCAAGTTTATTAGCTGCAAGATGTAGAACGAAGGCACCACAGTGTAAGCAACAGAGATGTGGAATGGGGAGTGGAGACTGGGGCAAGTATAAATTGGCAGCCTTCTGCTTTGTGAAACAATGCTTTGTGCATTGGTCATCTACTGTATATCAAAGATTGCTTGATGTGGCTTAGGACCTCCAGTCTGTCATGGTAGTCTCTGTAGAAGAACACAGTCGGCTGAAAGAGTGCAGGATTCATTGGCCTCTGTTTTCTCTGGGCTCTCTTTCCACCCAGCTGAGCTTTCCGTTTCTCGTCATCTCTTCCAACCCCTCTGCAAAACAGTCCGCAGTATTGCACATTCTTTTTCAGATACTTTTGAATACCTCAATCGAAGCTGCCACCACCACGCTACCAAAGTTTGTTTCAGAGGCCAACCACCCTCTGGGTGAACAAATATTTCTTCAAATTACTTTAACTCCTTTTGCCAATTATTTTGAAACTGCACCCTCAAGTTCTTGACGCTATTAAGTGGGAAACGTTTCTCACTATTTACCCTGTTCATACCCCTCAAGATCTTGAATAATTCTATCAAATCTCCTCTCAGCCTCTTTTCTCCAAAGAAAACATTGCCAACCTTTCCAAACTATCTTCATAAAATCATAGAATCCAGAAGGAGGCCATTCGGTTTATCGAGTCTGCACTGACCCTTCGAAAGACCACAATACCAAGGCCCAATTCCACCCCCGATTCCTGCAACCCCACCCTAAGGGCCAATTTAGCATGACCAAGCTACCCAACCTGCACATCTTTGCTTGTGGGAGGAAACCGTAGCACCTGGAGACAAGGGGAGAATGTGCAAACTCCACATAGACAGTCACCAGAGATTGGAATAGAACCCGGGTCCCCGGTGCTATGAGGCAGCAGTGCTAACAACTGTGACACAATGCCGCCCCATAGCTACAACTCTTTATCCCTGGAATCATTCTTGTGAATCTCTTCTGTACTCTCTCTACTCCAGAGGCCATGGCCATCAGCAACTGTCTTCCAGTTGTCTCCCAGGTGCAAGTATAACATGACAAATTTTTAATAGTAATTTCCATTAGAAATGAAAATGTTGAATTTTCTAAATGAAAAAGTTGACAAAAGTGTGGTAAGAACATCACACCAGAAAGTAATGTTTTGTAGAAGTATGTGCAGATCTAAAAAATCTAATGTAGTATCAGAAATTATCTAAAATTCTTGTCAATAATATGCATAGGATGGGGCAGCTATATCATAATAACCTCTGAAGTGTAACAGTTTCAAACTATAACTATACTTTTCAATCACCTTGTTACTAAATTTACAATTCTCTTCCCAATGTCAGTGCACGCATCTAGTCACATTTCAGTGATATTCCTTATATCCATCAATCTACATGAAAATAGATATGCAGTATAAGTCAGGAGATAAGATCAAAGTAGAGAAACAAGGGGCGCAAATCTCCGGTCCTGTTGGCTCTCGCTTGAGCGCAACATGGCCGGAGAATGCCAGGAGAGGCCTCCAGCGAGCCTCCCGACAGCGTTCGCGCCTCGCGAGATTCTCCAAAACCCCGCAAGACAGCGGCGTTGGACCCCACCCCAAATGGGCTGGACCAAATGACGCTCACGGAAGTAGGTCATAAAACTACTTACGCCCTACCTGCGCGGGATCCAGTTGCGCCCTTGATTCTTCGGCCTCCCCAGGGAGGTTGCGGCCGGGCACCGATCAAGGCTGTCCACACAAACGTGGATCAGGCAGAATGGCACCCAGGGGGTAACTCGGGCCAAGGCAGATCCCAGAATGGTCAGGGTAAGTGCAGGGTAGCTCCCTGGCTCTTCCCTTGGAACACGAGCACCTTGGCTCTGCCCAGCAGGCACCTTGGCACTGCCACCTGAGCATTGCCAAGGTGCCCGAATGGAACTGCCAAGCCAGCAGGAGCACTGCCTGGGTGCCAGGGTGGCAATGCAAGGGTGGCACTGCCAAGGGTTAAGGGGCAAGGAGTGCCAAGCCCATGAAATGAGGGTGGCGGGGGGTTTGAAGGGTGGGGAAGTGCAGGGCAGTAAGTAGGGGCCTCTGGGAGGTTGGGTGGGGTTCTGGAAGAAAGGGGGTGCTGTAAGGGAGCTTGGGGGGCCTGAAGAGGGGGGACCCCCAGGGTGTCCTCACTTGGGGGGTGTGGGGTAATGGTCCATGTGTGTGGGGGGTGACATTGCCCATGGGTGGGGGGTTTAGGGGAACCAGAAGCTCACTTAGAGATCGGGGAACCCTTTCAAAATGGCAGAACGACCTTTGAGTTCAGCTCCCCAGTGCTAAAAAAAATTCTAAGTGTGGCCTCAACCAGTGAGAAACTCCCCAAGGCCCAAAAAAGTGACTCAGTGTCATTGAATAGCGGTGAGGAACTCACCGGCAGAGCTGGCGTGAAACTCCTTGAAAAAACCACCACAAATTAACTTTGAAATGTTTTGGGAGAATCGGGCCCAAGATGTTTAAATTTGGAAATTTGGAAGAGAAATATACGGTCAGTTGGGATCAGTTGCTTTCCATCTTAAATCATTTTAGCTTTTTTTAAATGTTGAATTTTGGATAGTGTGATGGCGAAACAATCCTTTCGCTAATTATTTTGTTAATTCAGTTTAAATTTAAAGATTATTTTTCACATACTTGGACTGTGGAAATTTCAATATGTACATATGTAAAGAAATGCTATAACTATCAATTCCTTTAATGCCAACAATGTTTAAAAAGTACATTAGAACTTTCACGCAGTGTATGCGTAAAAGTGTTATGTATCAGTGTATGTACTAGTGCTTTGGGTGAACATACCTTCAAGAAATCCAATCAAACAGTCAAGTTACCTACAATAAAATTCTGACAAGAAGTGTATTAGCTAAGCTGTGACTTTTCAAAGTTAACCAACAAACAAAATAATCTTGACATATTTCTTTATGAAAAGGTTGGACCTGACATTCTAAAAAAATCTTGACTTTCATCAGTCCAATATTTGATGTGCCGTTACATAGAACAATGCTCCACAAGTTTGAGCTTAGAACTTGGTTTATACAGTTCCTGAGTAAAAAGAGAGAAGTGCCTGTCTGCAGGCACAAGGGAGGGCACATGAAAAACAACAAGCATGAGAGATGAAGCTAAGGTTCATGCCCACACAGACGCAGAGAGAAAAGAGATTGTTGCAGCATCCATTAGAATCATAGAATTTACAGTGCAGAAGGAGGCCATTGGCCCATCGAGTCTGAACCGGCCCCCGGAAAGAGCACCCCACCAAAGCTCACACCTCCACCCCATCCCCACAATCCAACCAAACCTTTCTGTACACTAAGGGCAATATAGCATGGTCAATCCACCAAACCTGCATATCTTTGGACTGTGGGAGGAAACTGGAGCACCCAAAGTAAACCCATGCAGACATAAGAACTAGGAGCAGGAGTAGGCCATCTGGCCCCTCGAGCCTGCTCCGCCATTCAATGAGATCATAGCTGATCTTTTGTGGACTCAGCTCCACTTTCCGGCCCGAACACCATAACCCTTAATCCTTCAAAAAACTATCTATCTTTATCTTAAAAACATTTAATGAAGGAGCCTCAACTGCTTCACTGGGCAAGGAATTCCATAGATTCACAACCCTTTGGGTGAAGAAGTTCCTCGTAAGCTCAGTCCTAAATATACTTCCCCTTATTTTGAGGCTATGCCACCTAATTCTGCTTTCACCCGCCAGTGGAAACAACCTGCCCGCATCTATCCTATCTATTCCCGTGAGAATTTTATATGTTTCTATAAGATCCCCCCGCATCCTTCTAAATTCCAATGAGAACAGTTCCAGTCTACTGAACCTCTCCTCGTAATCTAACCTCCTCAACTCTGGGATTAACCTAGTGAATATCCTCTGCACACCCTCCAGCGCCAGTACGTCCTTTCTCAGGTAAGGAGACCAAAACTGAACACAATAGTCCAGGTGTGGCCTCACTAACACCTTATACAATTGCAGCATAACCTCCCTAGTCTGAAACTCCATCCCCCTAGCAATGAAGGACAAAACTCCATTTGCCTTCTTAATCACCTGTTGCACCTGTAAACCAACTTTTTGCGACTCATGCGCTAGCACACCCAGGTCTCTCTGCACAGCAGCATGTTTTAATATTTTATCATTTGAATAATAATCCCTTTTGCTGTTATTCCTACCAAAATGGATAACCTCACATTTGTCAACATTGTATTCCATCTGCCAGACCCTAGCCCATTCACTTAGCCTATCCAAATCCCTCTGCAGACTTCCGGTATCCTCTGCACTTTTTGCTTTACCACTCATCTTAGTGTCGTTTGCAGACTTGGACACATTGCATTTGGTACCCAACTCCAAATCATAGAATCATAGAATTTACAGTGCAGAAGGAGGCCATTCGGCCCATCGAGTCTGCACCGGCTCTTGGAAAGAGCACCCTACCCAAGGTACACACCTCCACCCTATCCCCATAACCCAGTAACCCCACCCAACACCAAGGGCAATTTTGGACACTAAGGGCAATTTATCATGGCCAATCCACCTAACCTGCACATCTTTGGACTGTGGGAGGAAACCGGAGCACCCGGAGGAAACCCACGCACACACGGGGAGGATGTGCAGACTCCGCACAGACAGTGACCCAAGCTGGAATCGAACCTGGGACCCTGGAGCTGTGAAGCAATTGTGCTATCCACAAGGCTACCGTGCTGCCCCTTTCATCTATGTAAATTGTGAACAATTGTGGACCCAACACTGATCCCTGAGGGACACCATTAGCTACTGATTGCCAACCAGAGAAACACCTATTAATCCCCACTCTTTGCTTTCTATTAATTAACCAATCCTCTATCCATGCTGCTACTTTAACCTTAATGCCATGCATCTTTATCTTATGCAGCAACCTTTTGTGTGGCACCTTGTCAAAAGCTTTCTGGAAATCCAGATATACCACATCTATCGGCTCCCCATTATCTACCACACTGGTAATGTCTTAAAAAAAATTCCACTAAATTAGTTAGGCACGTCTGCCCAATGGGACAATTTCCATCCAGATGCCCCTCGCTATTTCTTTCTTGATGATAGATTCCAGCATCTTTCCTACTACCAAAGTTAAGCTAACTGGCCTATAATTACCCGCTTTCTGCCTACCTCTTTTTTTAAACAGTGGTGTCACGTTTGCTAATTTCCAATCCTCTGGGACCACCCCAGAGTCTAGTGAATTTTGGTAAATTATCACTAGTGCATTTGCAATTTCCCTAGCCATCTCTTTTAGCACTCTGGAATGCATTCCATCAGGGCCAGGAGACTTGTCTACCTTTAGCCCCATTAGCTTGCCCGTCACTACCTCCATGGGGGGAATGTGCAAACTCCGCACAGATCGTGACCCAAGCCGGGAATCAAATTGGTACCCTGGAGCTGTTAAGCAACTGTGCTACCGTGCCACCCACATCTGACGCCTTGACTGAGTGTCTAGATTCAATCAGGCTAAAGTCCAACAGGTTTGTTTCGATGTCACTAGCTTTCGGAGCGCTGCTCCTTCCTCATTCACCTGAGGAAGGAGCAGCGCTCCGAAAGCTAGTGACATCGGAACAAACCTGTTGGACTTTAACCTGGTGTTGTAAGACTTCGTACTGTGCTCACCCCAGTCCAACGCCGGCATCTCCACATCATAGATTCAATCAGCCATTGAGAACCTTAAATGTTTTTCAACACCAACAGTATTGGAATTGTTTAATTTTAAATTTATGAGTCAACAGTGACAACATCTATCCTGAGGGGACTTGATAAAGGTGGATGCTGAAAGGATGTTCCTTGTAGGAGAGACTAGAACTCAGGGACACAGTTTAAAAGATAAAGGGCGGAATTCTCTGTTAATGGGGCTATGTCCCCACGCCCTCGAGAAAACAGGCGCAAATCACTCTGGACTTTGCTGGAGGAAGTCCAGAGTGATTCTCTGTTCTGAAGGGGGCTTGCAGGTTCCCGGAGTACTCCACGCAGCCCCGGCTGCCGATACGGGGCCCTGCACTTCTGGCCGCGGGTCCTCACATGCGCGCAGCGTCCGCCTGTGGTGGCAGCCCCCCGCAACATGGCGGACCCACACAGTGGGCCGGCCCCAACAATATAGGCCCCCCCCCAGATCGGACGCACCCGCCGATCAGTGGCCCCCATTCAGAACGCTGGCCGTTGTGGAGGCCCCCGCCTCCCCACCAGGGCGGCCGCAGACTGTGTCCGCCGCCGCCACGCCGAGTGCCCACCGGGTGGAACCATGAGGGAACCACACCAGCGGGAACTCAGCCAGCTGCGGCTAAGAATCGCCACGGGTCCTCTTTCAATGGCTCCCGTCTCTGCCGACCATGCGCAACTGGCGGCGATTCTCCGGTCCGCGGAGAATTGCGGGAAGGCGTGGGATCCGATCGCGGGTCTGACACTCCATTCTCCATCCCGCGCAGAGCTCGGAGAATCCCGCCCCCGAGGTCTCCCATTGAAGAAAGAAATGAGGAGAAATTATTTCTGTCAGATGGTGGTGAGAATTTGCAACTCTCTTTCCAGAGCATGGTGGTAGCAGGATCATTGAATTTTTTAAAGACAGAGATAGACAGTCAAGAATCTAACAAGAGAATCAAAGGTTATTGGGAATAGGCGGAGTGTGGAGTTGAGGCCACAATCAGATCAGCCATGATCTTGCTGAATGGTGGAGCTGGCTTGAGGTGCCAAATGGCCGATTCCTGCTCCTAGTTCGTACGTTCATACATAGGACTGAATCCAACCATCCATAAATTCAGAATGATCAGAATGTCAGACTGGGGCCTGCAACCTCTAGTCTTACTGCTGTTCCAAATTATTAATTTAGTTACAGTAATAGTGTTGATTCAGCTACGTATGTGCTCAGAATTATGACAAGGTGAGATGGTGCCAGGTGGTCGATTCATTCTAACCTGCTCACTGAAATGAGTTAATTACAAAACTCCCCAAATAACCTTCACCTCAATGATTAGACCGTTGTTTCACAGAGGAATATATTTGATCCTTATTAGAACTAATGATACCTTGACTCACATTTGTGTATTGCTGAAGTATGAGATATTACTGAAGCATGAGGTATTAAACTAAGGTCGTCTGTTTGATCTGTGATTCAGCTGCACATAAGCATTCCATGGCATTACTTGAATAATAGCAGAGGCTCTCCTAGTATGCTGCGCAATAATCCTCCCTCAAGCAACACCAAACAGATAAACTGATTGTTAATTTCATTGCTATTTGCAGAATCTTTTTGATCACAAAGTAGCTGCACCAACAACAACAGTAACAGTCACTGCATTTTGAAGTAATTAATGTTGCAGAGTGCTTTGAGGTGTTTCTACATTATGGTAAGAGCTGTAGAAACGCAAGTTCTATTTATCAAAAACAAAAAAAAATAACTGACGTTCCCAAACGCACTACTGTCCTACTGCATTCCAACTCACAAAAATAAACACATTTATTTTATTTCATAAAACTTTTAATTTGCCACTTTTTCATCTAATCTCTGAAGATGTGAATTTATATTGATGCAGATCAAGGTCAAGTACTTGGTCATCCTCCAATAACTCACCAACTATGCAATCTTCAAGTTGAGCCTAGACAGAGAACAGCCTGTGGCATATCTTATGCTCAAGTTGTGGATGAGCTTGGAGACGGAAAGGGCACATACTTGGATGGTGGCGTATCGGAACCCTGGTCCCTTCCCGCCTCTGCCCAAATTAAGTTCTGGATCTTCCCGCCACAATACCAATTGAGGCCCTTACATGGTCAGTATATGGCCATTTAAGGGCCTCATCCTGCCACCACTGATATTCAGTCAGCTACAGGCTGGCTCGTTGCCATGCAGCGTGCATGATAGGTAAACCTATGCAGGTTGCCCGTCACCTTTGCATTGGAGAGGGTGGTGGTCCCTCAATTAAATACACTCAGTGCCTGATCAAGGGCCTGGACATCTGAGAGGTTTCCAAGAGACATAACCCTCTGACCTTGCTGCTCACCCGCCCCACCCCTCTCTTCATGACCCTCATCCTGTGAACCCCTCTCCCACATTAATAATAATAATCGCTTATTGTCACGAGTAGGCTTCAATGAAGTTACTGTGAAAAGCCCCTAGTCACCACAATCCGGCGCCTGTTTGGGGAGGCTGGTACGGGAATTCAACCCGCGCTGCTGGCATTGTTCTGTATTACAGGCCAGCAATTTAGCCCACTGTGCTAAACCAGCCTCATAATAATAATCTTTATTGTCACAAGTAGGCATACATTAACACTGCAATGAAGTTACTGTGAAAAGCCCCTAGTTACCACATTCCGGCACCTGTTCGGGTACAAAAAGAGGGAAAATTCAGAATATCCAAGTCACCTAATAAGCACGTCTTTCGGGACCTGTGGGAGGAAACCGGAGCACCCGGAGAAAACCCACGCAGACACAAGGAGAACGTGCAGACTCCACACAGACAGTGACCCAAGGCGCAAATCGAACCTGGGACCCTGGAGCTGTGAAGCAACAGTGCTACCCACTGTGCTACCGTGCTGCCCTCGCAGCTTTCTATGCAGTGCATGTGGTGCAGCCCTTAGAAAAATAATTACTAGTGGCCTGGGTAGTTCTGTGATCCTGGGAGTCAGGTGCCTGTCCTTCTGGCAGCAGCCACTGCCTCCCCTGTGGTATTGCTGTGCTCAAGAGCTGCCGGCCTCTGATTGTCCAGCATCTCTCGGTCAGGAAGAGTTCTGCATCCGGGGTCTTGATTTCAGGGGAAGGCCCTCACGGTGCTGGCCTGGCCACAGCCCGATTGGTTTGCAGTTCAGTGGACCTTCCAGAAAAAGAGGCAGTGGAGGTTTCTCGCTGGCTCTCCAGCCAGTAGGTCAGACCCCTGACATCTCAACAAGATTCCACCCCACGGATGGAAAGCTTTGCTAATCTTCACCTTATTGTGAAGGGACCAGTTCTGCGTCAGCACAAAAACCATCCATCATCGGCAAACTGAGCTACCCACCACATGCAGTACGGTAGTATAGTGGTTAGCACAGTTGCTTCACAGCTCCAGCGTCCCAGGTTCGCTTCTCGGCTGGGTCACAGTCTGTGCGGAGTCTGCACGTTCTCCCCGTGTGTGCATGGGTTTCCTCCAGGTGCTCCGGTTTCCTCCCACAGTCCAAAGATGTGCGGGTTAGGTGAATTGGCCATGCTAAATTGCCCTTAGTGTCCAAAAAATGTTAAGTGGGGGTTACTGGGTTACGGGGATAGGATACATACGTGGGCTTCAGTAGGGTGCTCTTTGTAAGGGCTGGTGCAGACTCGATGGGCCGAATGGCCTCCTTCTGCACTGTAAATTCTATGAATCTATGATTAAGATAATGGTCATGAGTGCTATTTGATTCATCCAGGCATCCGGTTTTTCATGGTAGACAGATCGGGTACTAGAAATAAGTCGCTAGCACCTGTGGAAATGCCCAGCGAAGACTGCCTTGCACAGAACAAAGAATCTTCTGGAACAAAAAAATGTTTTTCATGCAGCTTAGAGCCTGTTCATATGCCAACACCACGGCAGCTAACTGCCCTGTGCTCACCACACCCAGCAACCCAGGAACCCCGATGTCAGGTTACTTTTATTTTGAGAAGAGACTAGGGAGCCTGCCTTCAATATAATGAAATTCTGCAAGGACCAATGAGTCAAGTCGTGACAGGTAAAAGTTTGGTCACTGTTATATTACCTTACGTGATACATATATTACTCTTTTGAACCAGCCGAGTTGTTGAAATGAGCAGTAGTCTTCTTGTAAACATAAAATAATTTATTGAGTAATATAAATAAATATTGTGAGTTCTTTTACTTACTGCTCAACTAGTAAAATAAAGAAACAATTGTAGAGATAACTAATTAAATTATACAATACAATGCTTTGATAACGAATAATTTCTCTCTCTAGCTTTATTATGTCTGTTCTCTCTTCACTCCTGGTACACACTCTCATCAGAAAGAGTGGGAAAACCATTAATATAGGTTCTGATAGTGAGACCTCTAGTGTTCAATTGCCTGTACTAGCATTACATATGTTGATCATGTCTGCTAATATACAGAGATCACTACAGTCACAACCCAAGAGATGAAGCCCATATGGTGGAGGGAGGAGTTAAATCCGTGGGAGAAATCCTCGGCTTGGATTACAGCTGCTTTCTTGACCATGTAAGCTATCACAGCCATCCTCAATCCTAATATCACTGGGCATGCAAATGTGCTCTTGTGCACTTATTGCAAAGAAAAGAACCTTGTTTGGGAGCAAATATCATATCAGCATATTTTCCAAAGTCAGTGGAGGAGTATATTTTAAAAAGTCCACAATGCACTGGCAATTGAAGCAATTCAACTGCTGACCAACTACCCTCGCACACATCCAGAACTGAACTGCTAACTTTTCGGTCTATTTGGCTTTGCAGCATGCAGGGCAGGATTTTTATTCGCTGATCCATTAGGAGAATTATTTTATAAAGTTTGTGAATATCTTAATCAGCAGAATTAAATGAGTATTTTGTTTGGGGAGAAGAGAATGACCTTCAGGCTTATTTTAGAAAGTACAGAATAAAATCACACAAGCGGCAATACATGGATTACAGACAGTACTTGGCACATTTACAAACTCCATTTAAATCAGACTAACTATGAAAAAAGGCTGTTAATCCTTCAGAGGATCACTGTTGCCTTCACAGAAAGAGAAAAAAGAACAATTAGAATATAGTGTAATGGACTGAATGTGCCAGTTTTCAAACTGGTTTCTGCATGAGTTTGAGTTTCAGGGAAAGGCTGTCTCAGCATTTACCATGCTTTAATACAAGAGGAAAATAAACCACTACCCTGCTATTAAAATTAGCAGCGTCTCAGAACTAACAGAAGGACCTAACCTGCATCAACATTACTGAGGGTTTAGATCTCCAATTTTCACCTCATGTCATCCTAAGAGCTTTGTATGAAGAGCTAAATAAGAAAGGGAGAAGTAAGTGAGGGAAATTATATAAACAAAGGAAGAAGAGACAGCAACAGAGGAAGGAGTTGCAGAAAGAACCTGAGCCAGATAGGCAAAATACACCTATAAGACAGAGCTTCTTAAATGATGGATGACAACCCTCAGTGGATCTACAAGATGGGGTCATGAGCTTTGAGGCAGCTCTGGCTGTCGTGGAGCTTGGGCTGATTTCAGACAGCTGCAAGGCCCCTTTAAATGCTTGCGTTTTTCTTTTTGATGGCATAGAATCTACAGTGGGAAGGAGGCCATTTGGCCCGTTATGTCTGCACCTCCACCCTATCCCCGTAGCCCAGTAATCTCACCTATGGCCGAACACACTGTTTACTGAGGCCCAAGACAACTGCAAAAAATGCCTGCACATAGAGAGCCAGCAATGGCCACATTTCATGAATGAATTAAAAAAAGTCTAAGTACTATTATAGTACTTAGATTACCCCGTCACAACAACGACACAGTCAAAGCTAAGGAGTGATCATTGGTGGAAATCATCAGTATGAACCCATGTTCTACCATATCTAGCTTTGCTTTTTAAATATTTATGATAAAGTTTCAAGATAACTGTATATTATATGAGTTCATCAGCAAGAGTGTGATTGCCCATGTGCTTTTCAGGAAAAAAAACATATTTTATTTTGGGGTGGTGATCCCTTTAACAATTAAGTATCTGTGAAAGATGATTTAATGAAAAAATTAACTTGCTTCCAGGAATTGATTACATGACCAAAGTGCCTGTGAGACAAATAATAGTTTTTTTTTAAAAAGGCAAACCGAAAATTAATTATGAGGGGAGTAGATTCTTGTGCGTGGTTCTATTTTCAAGCAGTTTAGTAAAGAACAAGCTGGCTGCAGTGTTCATCTCATTCAACTGGAAATCAGTTGACATGATGGTTAAAAGAGTTTAAGATCCTTTATAACTTGACTAACAGTGACTTGGACTTCTGGGATAGCCAAGCTGAGAAGAGCTATCGAGAAAGAGAACGATCGAGAAAGTGTGCACAAAAGAGACATCGAGAAAAGGGAGATAGAGAACTGCATATTATGGGGTTGCAGACAGCTCACACCACCAGCTGACTTGCTCCATGCTACCCCATCACAGAGCCAGGTGGAGAGTGGAACTTCACCGTGGAGGAAGTCCCTCCCTTGTGAGCAGTTGGCCAATCCAACAGTCCCGATAGTGCCAAGATCCAATCTTATTATGACCTGGACTGCTCATTATGGGTGCAAATTGGCTTGTTAACAAGTTCAATTAATTATTTATTTAGATATGGCAGGCGGGTTTCTCATTTCTGAGACAGGTAGACACAGATGCAGCGCGATCGAATGGCCTCGTCGCGCCCAACTCGGTGACACGACAAGATTGTTGAATCTCGCGAGCGGCCACTCACGGTACATGTGATGTTCCAAAAGCTTCACGAGATCTAACATGTTTAAGCGAGCCATTAGGATCATTTAAATATGTTGGCGCCAGATTCTCGCGAGGACCAGGAAAGAATGTCCGTGCCTGGGAGACCTCACCATGGCCCTGTTTAGCGCTGGTCCACACAAATGTGGACCAGGCCTAACGGCACCTGGGGAGATCTCCCAAGCATTTGGGCAGGTTGGTATCCTGCCACTCCCACTGCTACCCTGGCACCGCCAACCTGGCACCTTGGCACTGCCACCCAGGCACCCTGGTAGTGCCACTTCACACTGCCAGGGTGCCAGGCTGGCAGTGCCAAGATGCCCAGCTGTCAGGTTTCCATGCCAGGGATCAGGCCTGGGGCTGCCCTGCCTTTAAGAGGTGGGGTGAGGGGGGCTCGAGGACCCCGTAAGAGGCACATTGGGGTTTTGGAGGGGGGTACGATAGTCACGGTTGGGATTCCAATGGAGGTCGACAGATCTGTGCGACATTTAAAAATGGCGCCCAAATCTCTTCCTGCACTGACAAGCTCAATTTCTTGGTGCAGGAAGTGAGGTGAGTGCGGCCTTGGTGGGCGTTCCCGGCCGCGGGCACAAACAGTCCCATTTGATATTGGGATTCTCAGCGCTGCAGGTGCCAAGAAAGACCTTATTATAAGCGCCCAAAACGGGACTCTGTTTTTGGGCGTTAAATTGCGCCCAGAGAGAGAGACGCAGAAAGGCTGGAATTTTCCGTTCCCATTTGCGTTGGACGGGTTCGTTGATGGAGCAGGAAATATTGTGAGAAGGCCAATGTCGCGTTTCATGACATTGTCAAACCAGGAAGCGATTGTCTCCTCCCCCTGACAGTAGCGTTCACTGTCAGGAACCTCATTATAAAAAATTATCATATGATTATCAGGTCCATATGCTCGAATCAACCCCCATAAAAAAATCCATCCACGGTGTGTGCTGCCAGAACGGCGTGACATACGACTGGTCTCCAAAAAACAAGCAGAACTTCCATGGGAGCTCATGTGAATGCACTGCTCAAGGGAAAGAGAGTTGTGCCCATATGGTGCCATCTCAATGCCCAGGTAGGGGCCGGGGGGTGCACCTGGGTTGCTTGCTGTTGTGGTCTTAAAATAAGGTGCCCCAGATCTTCGAGTGTCTGAGTTGCTAACAGGGCAGGCAAATCAAAGGCCACCCTGCCAGCAGTACCCATGACTTCAAGTCATTTTTCTAAGGGCTGCACCACATGCACTGCATAGAGAGCTGCGAGGGCAGCACAGTAGCACAGTGGGTAGCACTGTTGCTTCACAACTCCAGGGTCCCAGGTTCGATTCCCGGCTTGGGTCACTGTCTGTGTGGAGTCTGCACGTTCTCCTTGTGTCTGCGTGGGTTTTCTCCGGGTGCTCCGGTTTCCTCCCACTGGTCCCAAAAGACGTGCTTATTAGGTGACTTGGATATTCTGAATTCTCCCTCTTTGTACCCGAACAGGCACCGGAATGTGGCGACTAGGGGCTTTTCACAGTAACTTCATTGCAGTGTTAATGTGTGCCTACTTGTGAAAATAAAGATTATTATTATTGCAGTCAGTGGCTTCAACGCTACTTTACCGGCACAACATTGCTCTTTGCCGATATCGGAGAACACCCCAGCCACAGCCAGACAAGCTGGGAGAGAGAGAGAGAGAGAGAAAGAGATACACACACAGTGATACAAAGAGAGAGAGAGACACATTTTTTAAAAAAGAAAACATTTATTGAAGCATTTATAATTTTAACATTTAAACGTTCTAAACAGCAAAGCGGTCCAACACACACAACAATGTCACAATAACATACCCAACTTACCTCCTGACTGCCCATATATTAGATTCCTTATCCATATTATACAATGCCATACCTCCCCCCCACTTACTGCTGACGGTCAGTTTTCCTTAAAGAAGTCGATGAACGGCTGCTACCTCCGAGTGAACCCCTGAATTGAACCTCTTCAGGCGAACTTTATCTTCTCCAGCCTGAGAAACCCTGCCATGTCACTGACTCACACCCCTGACTTTGGAGGCTCCGAGTCCCTCCATCCCAGCAAAATCCATCTCAGGGTCACTAGGGAGGCAAAGGCCAAAACATCGGCCTCTCTCCACTCCTGGGCCCTCGGATCCTCCGGCATCCCAAATATTGCCATCTCTGGACTCGGAATAACCCTCCCTTCCAGGACCTCTGACATGACGTCCGCAAATCCCTGCAAGAATCTCCTCAGCTTCGGACATGCCCAAAACATGTGTACGTGATTCGCCGGACTTCCCCCGCACCTCACACACCCGTCCTCCACATCCTCAAAAAACCTACTCATCCAGGCCATAGTCACCTTGAACTGGATCAGGCTAAGCCTGGCACACGACGAGGATGAATTGACTCTCCTCAAGGCCTGCCCCAATGTTTGTGGTAGCACCCCCTTCCCCATCGCCTCCTCAAACATCCCCACCATCAGCGGCTCACCTTGTCCTTAAATTTCTTATAGTATTCCACTGCGAACCCATCTGGTCCTGCCACCTTCCCCTACTGCATGCTCCCAATTGCCTCCTTTCGCTCCTGTTCCCCTACCGATCTCCAATGTGGCCCTACATTCCTTTCCCAACCTTGGGTACTCCAGACCGTCCAGGAACTCCCCCATCCCCTGATCCTCCCCTGGTGGCTCCGACCTATACAAATTTTCATAGAACTCCTCTAACACTCTGTTAACCTGGTTCGGGGCCACCACCAATTTCCCTGTCTTATCCCGCACCTGGGCAATTTCCCTCGCCGCCGCCTCCCTCCGAAGTTGGCCTGTCAACATGCCTTCTCCCCGAATGAGACGCTTGGCTTACACATCCCTTCCTGAGCCTCACCTGATCTTTCACCCTCAAATGAGTCTCCTGTCACATAACCACATCGGCCTTTAAACTCTTTAGGTGCGCAAACACCCTTGACCTCTTCACTGGCCCTCCCCAACCCCCTCACGTTCCACGTAACTAACATAGCCGGGGGGTCTCTCCCCCCCACCGCCCCTCATCCGACATCATAATAACTCCAGGCCCTGTCCACTGGGCCTGGCCCGCCCCGTACAATTGTTGCCATCAAACACCTCCCCCTCCCAGAATCCCCCCATCCACTTTCTCTCGAAAACACCTCACCCAATACCAATTCCCCCCTCCCTTTTCATACCTCCTAGGCCCATCAAAACCTGTTTACACCAGGTTCCAATGTCCGCAGCCCCTCCCCCCACCACACGTCCATTCACTAGCCGACTTAAGCTTGCTAGTGTGGGGACCCCTGCCCAGGCCCCCCCTCCCCTCCCCCTGCCCGGTCCCAGGAAAACACCAAGAAAATACATATCCCCTTTAAACAGACAAGTCCAGTGCAAACATACAAACCCCAGAAAGACCGCCGCTACAAAAAGAATAAGACAGAAACCACCCCACACTTACCTTATCCAAAAAACAACTCTACCCCATTTAACCGATGTAACAGAATGAAATAAAAAATAGAACTATATACACTCTACCATCTCCCCTCCCCTCGGTCCAAGAACAGTCCTGCGTCACATTCCTCACTTCTGTCCCAATCCTTCCCTCTTCACCAACTCCTCCGCCGCTTCCACCATCTTGAAATAAAAGTCTCTGGAGTTGTAGGTCACCCTGAACTGAGCTGGGTACACTACGCCAAACCACACCCCACTATTATACAGTGCCAACTTCACTCGGACAAAGGTCGCCTGAAGCATCGCCTACTCCACAGTTAAGTCTTGGTATATACGTATACCAGGTCCAGCCCACTGCACCTCCCGCTTCTGCTTTGCCCAACTCAGGGCCTTCTCCTTCACATGGTACCTGTGGAAGCAAACAATCATTGCGCTTGGCGGCTCATTCACCTTTGGTTTAGGCCTCAACGACCAATGAGCCCAATCCAGTTCGTACCGGGAGGGATCTTCTCCCTCCTCCACCAACTCTGACAACATCTTGGCAAAGTACTCAGTCGGCCTCGGGCCCTCCACCCATTCGCGCAGGCCCACGTTCCTCAAGTCTTGCCGCCAAGATCTGTTTTCCAGATCCTCTAATTTAGTTTGCAGACCTTTGTTGGTCTTGACTACCCTCTGCAGCTCCTCACCCATTGAGGCGAGCTGATCACTGTGCTGAGACATGGCTTCATCCACCCCTTAATTTTCTCACCCTGTTCCCGCACCTCGGCCAATGCCTTCGACACAGCCACCTTCACCCAGCGATTGCTTCCTCCACCAGCCCCTTCAGGGCCGCCATCATCTCCCTCCTCATCACCTCCATGTGCTTTGCAAACTGTTTCTGCAGTTCCAAAGCCATCATCGGTCATCTTTTCTGCTTTAAGCAGTGTGGCCACACCCGGCATCCGCCATTTTTCCAGCAACCAAGCGGACCCTTTCGTTCGACTGCAAACTTTCACTCACTCCCTTCTTCATGGCGGCTTTCTTTCGGTTTTTCGATATCCCTCTCCTTCTTTATGCCTTCCTGTAGGCAATTGTCAAAATATTGCCCCTAGGCCAGCCATTAAACTCTAAAAAAAATCAAGCCTCAAGCAGGAAATGAAATGAAAATCGCTTATTGTCACAAGTAGGCTTCAAATGAAGTTACTGTGAAAAGCCCCTAGTCGCCACATTCCGGCACCTGTTCGGGGAGGCTGTTACGGGAATTGAACCGTGTTGCTGGCCTGCCTTGGTCTGCTTTCAAAGCCAGTGATTTAGCCCTGTGCTAAACAGCCCCTAGCCACCCAACGTGCGACTTCCTCCTACAAAACGCCACCAGAGGTCTTCCCATTTTCATAGTACTTCATTGCAGTGTTAATGTAAGCCTACTTGTGACACCAATAAAGATTATTATTGTTATTAGAGGGAGAGAGAGATAGATAGAAAGTGAAAGACACAGAAAGAGAGAGTGAAATAGAGAAAATAGATATAGGTAGAGAGAGTGAAAGAGGGAGGGAGTGATAGAGGGAGAGAAAGAGGGGGAAAGAGAAAGAAGGGAGAGAGAAAAGGGGAGCGAGAAAGGGGGCGAAAGAAAGAGGGGGTGAGAGAGTGTAGAAGGAAATTTGTGTTCAGGAGTTTTTTTTAAATTCATTCAGTCATAGGGTGTGGACATAGACACAGAATTAACAGAAGGTGAAGGTGGCTGTGTCGAAGGCATTGGCCGCGGAACAGGATGAGAAAATTTGCAGGAGGCAGCCATTCAGCCCATCGAGTCTGCACTGGCCCTTGGAAAGAGCACCCCACGTAATCCCACACCTCCGCCCTAAGCAAACCCACCCAACCCCTTTGGACACAAAGGGCAAATTAGCATGGCCAATCCACCTAACTTGCATCTTTGGACTGTGGGAGGAAACCGGAGCGCCCGGAGGAAACCCACGCAGATACGAGGGGAACGCGCAGACTTCGCACAGACAGTGACCCAAGCCGGCCGGGAATCGAACCTGGGCCCTGGAGCTGTGAAGCAACAGTGCTAAGCACTGTGTTACTGTGCCACCCACGCGATTTGGCTGTCATTGTCTCTGCCAGCATTTATTGGCCATCCCTAATTGCCCTTAAGGTGGTGGTGGTAAGTCAATTTCTTGAACCGCTTCAGTCCCTATGGTGTAGGTACACCCACAGCGCTGTCAGATGGGGAATTCTTGGATTTTGACTCAGGTTTAGGGTAAAACTGTGTTTATTTTGCTTTTAATATCTTTAATGTAACTGACTGTTATGATAGCATGTTGTTAATATGCTAGCATTGATTTTGGATGGTAAAATTATTTTGTTTAAAACAGTGTACTTTGTGGCTTTATTCTGTTAGTAAATGTCTGGGTTTTGGGATTTCCAAACAAAAATACTGATCTCTATTGAGATCTTAACAATAGTAATATAAAGCTTACCATCATGCTGCTGGAACCCGGCATTCTGAATGGAGTAGCTCTCAAACCAAATGTCAGCTCTGAGAAAAAGAGAGAAACAATTATTTTACATATCTGTTATCAGAGCTACCTGAACATTGATCAACTTATTCTTGTATAGATTCAAATTCTGAAATTATTTGAAAACAGAGTATTGCAAAATATCTGATTTTTACTGGTCTTCAGCCTAAGGGGCTGGTTTAGCACATGGCTAAATAGCTGGCTTTTAAAGCAGACCAAGGCAGGCCAGCAGCAGGGCACCAGCCTCCCCAAACAGGTGCCGGAATGTGGCGACTAGGGGCTTTTCACAGTAACTTCATTTGAAGCCTACTTGTGACAATAAGCGAGTTTCATTTCATTTCATTTCATTTCTTCATTGACTTGCAAGCTTTTACTTACGGAGACATAGGGCGTGATTTATCGTGCAGAAAACAGAGTCCAGCAATGCAAGAGATTAGGGCGTCATTTCGACCACCCTCCAAATTCCCACGGCAGCCTACGGATTCCTCCATTGCCCCAACGTACCTCTTAGGGGGTCCTCGAGCCGCTGCCCCCATCACCACCCTAAAGGCCCACTCCTAGCATGGCCAACCTGGGATTCGGGCACTAAGGCACTGCCAGCCTGGGAATGCTACCCGGGCACCCTAGCAGTTCCTGGGTGACAGTGTCAGGCTGGCAGTGCTAAGGTGTCCAGGTAGCAGTGGGAGTGCCAGGATATCACCATATCCAGAGCCTGACCACCCAGGGGCCTCCAATGGCTTGGGAGACACGGCAGGTGCCGTTATGCCTGCTTTATGTTTGTGTGGACCGGTCTTAAACAGAGCCATGGTGAGGTGTCCCATTAGTTCCCAGGCCTCGGGAGAATCAGGCACAGACATATTTAAATGAGCCTAATGGCTCACTTAAATATGTTAATCTAGATCTCGGCTTCGCTGGGTGGGATCCAGATCGCGCCGTTACGTGAGATCTTGGTAGATCTCATGAGGCGTTTCGATCGTCACAAATCTGACGAGAGGCTTCTTGTGAGATTGAACAGCCTCGTCACCAAGTAGGCAGCACGGTAGCACAAGTGGTTAGCACTGTGGCTTCACAGCGCCAGGGTCCCAGGTTCGATTCCCTGCTGGGTCACTCTCTGTGCAGAGTCTGCACGTTCTCCCCGTGTCTGCGTGGGTTTCCTCTGGGTGCTCCGGTTTCCTCCCACAGTCCAAAGACGTGCAGGTTAGGTGGATTGGCCATGATAAATTGCCCTTAGCGACCAAAAGGTTTTGGGTGGATTACTGGGTTACGGGGGATAGGGTGGAAGTGGGGGCTTAAGTGGATCGGTGCAGAATCGATGGGCCAAATGGCCTCCTTCTGCACTGTATGTTCTATGTTCTAGGCTATAGCGAGGTTATTCAATTGTGCACACCGTATGCCTCCGGCAAAAAAACTTCAAACTTTCTTTCAGCCTACTAATTTTCCGATCTATAATGTATCAATATCTGGAGATTCAGTGGTGGCATGCAGGAGGAAGTCATATGTTGGGTGGCTCCTGCTCAAGGCTTGATTTTTAAGAATTTAATGCCCAGTCCCTGGGGCAATTTCGCAACAAATAAA
Organism: Scyliorhinus torazame; assembly: GCF_047496885.1. Classification (NCBI taxonomy): domain Eukaryota; kingdom Metazoa; phylum Chordata; class Chondrichthyes; order Carcharhiniformes; family Scyliorhinidae; genus Scyliorhinus; species Scyliorhinus torazame. The sequence continues at coordinate 35,903,687 of NC_092707.1, read as the reverse complement.
TGCAGGATGACATAAGGAAGAAGGGGGATGTCCAAAAACCAAAAGAAAACCATCGTGAAGAAGGGGGCAATTGAAGGTTGACCATCAAGCGAAAGGGTCAGCTCGGCAACTGGAAAGATGGTGGAGGCTGGCTCGCTGGGTGGGGCTGCCCTGTTCACGGCAGAAAAGATGACCGAGGTTATGGTTGTGGAGTTTGAAAAGCAGTTTGCAAAGCACATGGAGATGATGAGGAAGGAGATGATGGCGGCATTGAACAACAAAAGAACAAAGAAATGTACAGCACAGGAACAGGCCCTTCGGCCCTCCAAGCCCGTGCCGACCATGCTGCCCGACTAAACTACAATCTTCTACACTTCCTGGGTCCGTATCCCTCTATTCCCATCCTATTCATGTATTTGTCAAGATGTCCCTTAAATGTCACTATCGTCCCTGCTTCCACCACCTCCTCCAGTAGCGAGTTCCAGGCACCCATTACCCTCTGCGTAAAAAGCTTGCCTCGTACATCTACTCTAAACCTTGCCATTGAAGGTGCTGGTGGAGGAGGCGATTGCCCCGGTGAAGGCGGCGGTGTCGAGGGTATCGGCCGAGGTGCGGGAGTAGGTAAGAAACTGAAGGGAGTGGAAGAGGCCTTGTCTCAACACAGTGATCAGCTTACCTCGATAGGTGAGGAGCTGCAGAGGGTGGTGGAGGCCAACAAAGGTCTGCGAGCGAAGATGGAGGACCTGGAAAACAGATCTAGGCAGCAAAATCTGAGGATCGTGGGCCTGCCTAAAGGGGTGGAGGGCCCAAGGACGATGGCGTACTTTGCCAAGATGCTGGCAGAGCTGTTGGGGGAGGGGGAAGATCCTTCCCGGTACAAACTGGATCGGGCTCATTGGTCATTGAGGCCTAAACTGTAAGTAAATGAGCCACCAAGAGCAGTGATTACTTGTTTCCATAGATACCATGTGAAGGAGAAGGTCCTGAGTTGGGCAAAGCAGAAGCAGGAGGTGCAGTGGGCTGGCGCTGATATACGCATATACCAGGACTTAACCGTGGAGTTGGGGAGCAGACGGGCAGCCTTCGGCTGAGTGAAGACGGCACTGTATAACAGCGGTGTGTGGTTCGGCATAGCATATCCAGCTAAATTGAGGGTGACCTACAACTCCAAAGACCTTTACTTCGAGATGGTGGAAGCGGCGAAGGCTTTTGTGAAGGCAGAAGGGCTGGGGCAGAAGTGAGAAATGGGACTGAGGATTGATGTTGGACTGAGGGTAGGGGGGATGGAAGATTGTATATAGTTCTATTTTTTATTTCATGTTAAATGGGGCGAATTTGCCTACTTGGGTAAGGTAGGAACTGGGATTTTTTGTAACGATGGTTTTCTGGGGTTTGTATGTTTACACAGGGTTTGTTTGCTTGAAGGGGCTTTCTTTGTTTTCCTGGGGGGAGGGGATTGAAGAGGAGTGGTGCAGGAACCTCCACACCAGCAAGCTCAAGCTGCCAGTGAATGGAGTGTGGTGGGGAGAGAGGCTGAGGTCATCAGAGCCTGTTTGAATAGGTTTTGATGGGCCTAGGCAGTGTGAAAAGTTGGGGGGGGGGGGGGGGGAACCAATACTGGGTGAGGTGTTTTGGGGAGAAAGTGGATGGGGGGATTCTGGGAGGAAATAGAGGGGTTCAATGACAACAAATGGACGGGGCGGGCCAGGCCTAGTGGGCAGGCCTGGAGTTATGATGGTGGCTGATAGGAGAGGTGGGGGGATTGAGACACCCCCGGTCATTGGACCGGACATCGAGTATAAAAAGTACCCAAGTCATGCTATAGTTGTATAGAACCTTGGTAAGGCTGCACTTGGAATATTGCACACAATTCTGGTCTCCACACTACCAGAAGGATGTGGAGGCTTTGGAGAGGGTGCAGAGGTGGTTTACCAGATGTAGCCTGGTATGGAGGGTGTTGGCTATGCAGAGAGGCAGAATTAACTCGGACTGTTTTCATTAGAACAACGGAGGTTAAGGGGTGACCTGATAGAGGTTTACAAGATTGAGGGGCATGGATAGAGTGAATGGACAGGCGCTCCCATTGTTTTTTTGATTGTGCTGTTTACTGATTGAATGTTAATTTTTTACCTGGAACGCACAGGTGGATGTTTTGGTCTTTATATTGAGGGGGGTACTGTTTTTGTTTGGGGGATTGTTATTATGTTTTTTGGTTGTTTGTTTATTTGACGAAAATGTTGAGAATGAGGAGAAATTAAAAATAAAAAAATAATAATGCATCGATATCCATCACCTGAAAACAAAATAACACTCAATTGGTTTACAATTAACAGTGCCTTCAGCCATCTAGGACCAAAGCTCCAAAATTATCTTTCTGCCTCTTCACCGTTCTCCTTCTTTGGAACCATTCTTAAAACCCGATTTCTTGTCAAGCTTCGAGTCACCTTCTTAATGGCTCAATGTCCTTTTTTTTTATTACACTTCTTGAAATGCCTTAGAATGTTTTCCTTCATTAAAGGCACGATATAAATGGAACTTGTTGTTGTTAGCTCTTTCCTTATCTATTCCACCTGGACGTTTTATTCCCCAAAATTGTATTTGTATAGCTCCTTTCACTGGATATCCCAAAACAATGTACAATCAATGAAGTATTTTTTAAAGTTTAGTCACTGTCACAAGTTAAGAAATATGGCAGTTAATTTGCACAGAAAGGTTCACATCAGAGCAACGTGATAAGGGCCATTAATCTGTTTCTATGATGTTGATTGAGGGATACATATTGCCAAAAAAATCAGATAAAACAAAGAACAATACAGCACAGGAACAAGCCCTTCGGCCCTCCAAGACTGTGCCGATCACATGTCCTATCCAGACCAACCACCTGTATCCTTCTATACCCCGTCTGTTCATGTGCCTATCCAGCTAAGTCTTAAAGCTCGCTAACATATCTGCCTCAATCACCTCACTTGACAGTGCATTCCAAACAACCACCACCCTCTGTGTAAAAAGCTTTCCCCACACATCTCCGCTGAACCTATTCCCCCCTCACCTTGAACTTATGCCCCCTTGTAATTGCCATTTCCGCCCTGGGGAAAAGCCCCCAACTGTTCACTCTATCATTACCCCAATAATTTTATAAACTTCTTCTATCAGGTCACCCCTCACCTCCGTCTCTCTAAGAAGAACAATCCCAGCTTATTCAATCCCTCCTGCTAGCTAATACCCTCCATACCAGGCAACATCCTGGTAAACCTTTTCTGTACTCTCTCCAAAGCATCCTTCTGTAGTGCGATGGCCAGAATTAGACACAGTATTCCAAATCTGTTAGACATTTCCTCAAAGGAGCTGGAACCCTCCTAGGTGGATGAATGATTGGCCTGGCATTCACTCTTAGCTGGATTTTATATTCAAATGGTAGTGTTCCAATACCATTAAAGACGTGAGGAAATTCTGGATAATGGCCTCAACCTGGTCATTGCAAGTGGATGAGATCCCATACGAGCTGTAAAAGTGTTGCACATGTTTCATCTTAATTGTGGCTCCATTTATTAATGGAATCGTCCAATCATCATTATTTTGTACGACTGATATCTGTTTTGAAATGTCCGAATGGGAAGTTTTCTGTTGTGCTTTCTCTATACTTTCTATTATTTCGACAAAGACAGAATCTTCTAAATCGAATACGTCTTCCACTGAGTCAGGACTGATTGCTTGATTAGCATGTTTGTTAATGTTTATTTCTTGTACAGCTCTTCCCTTGTTCACTGTATTGAGCTTCTTAAACTGTTGGGAATTTATTCCTGAAATGCACTGAGATGCATAGTGATTCAATTTGTGGCACTTGGCACAAGTTTTTCCAAACACAGGGCATTTTTTTTAGTTGATGGGTATTACCACACCGTTTACATGTCATGACGCTTGTGATGTAATGCGCAAAATGGCTGCCGTCTGGCACACATTTCCTTTTTTAGTGCGCAACAGCATTAATGGCATCGGCCACATTGTTAGTTTTCACGCCTTTTTCAACGACCAACATTTCAGAGAACTGGGGCGAAATTCTCCTACCCGCCCCGCCACATTTCTGCCCCGACCGGCCGGCGGGAGTCTCCGTAACACCGGCCGGTCAATGGGGTTTCCCATTGTGGGGCAGCCCCACGCCGTCGGGAAACCCCCGGGCGCCGGCAAAACGGAGACTCCCGCCGGCGGAGAATGACGCCCCTGATTTCTGGCAAGTTTGCTTGCTCTACACAGACTGATTGCGCCTTCTATCATTAGATCAGACTGTCTCAATAATCTTTCCTGTAGTTTGTCGCTTTTTAATCCGTAGACTACAGATCTTGCAGAAGTGATTCTATGAAGTGAATGTAGGAGAATTGAAAAATTATATGTCTGCATTTTGAGTCTCAGATCCATGATGAAGCAATCAAGTGTTTCATCTGCTTTCTGCACTCTTTAACTGAACACATACCGTTCAAACGTTTTGTTTTGCTGCAATTAGCAGTGCTTATCAAATTTTTCAATTACTTTACTGTATTTTTCCTTATCTACTTGGTCCTCGAATCGGAACGAGTTGAAAAGTTCGAGGGCTTACGGACCAGTCACTGTATAGAAACAGCACTATTTTTCGCTGATCGCTGGCCACTTATAGGCCTAGAGAAGAGATATACAATTCAAAATGCTACTTGAAATTTTGTCAATTAACATCTACTTTACCCGAAGTACGAAATTGCCGTGGAGTTTGCAAATCTTCCATCTCACTTGAACTGGGAAGTTCTACGATGTAGTCGATGCAGTCAGAGCCTGGTCGAATTCTTTTTTTGAAGTTTTGTTTCACAGAGATTTTTTTTAAACTACTCTTCCCTCGCTGAACCTTTCTTTTTGTCTTAGCAACTACTCCTGGTACCATGTGTTGTTCTTTGCTTTGTGGATGAGGATGGCTTCAAAGAACAAAGAACAAAGAAATGTACAGCACAGGAACAGGCCCTTCGGCCCTCCAAGCCCGTGCCGACCATGCTGCCCCACTAAACTACAATCTTCTACACTTCCTGGGTCCGTATCCTTCTATTCCCATCCTATTCATATATTTGTCAAGATGCCCCTTAAATGTCCCTATCGTCCCTGCTTCCACTACCTCCTCCAGTAGCGAGTTCCAGGCACCCACTACCCTCTGCGTAAAAAACTTGCCTCGTACATCTACTCTAAACCTTGCCCCTCTCACCTTAAACCTATGCCCCCTAGTAATTGACCCCTCTACCCTGGGGAAAAGCCTCTGACTATCCACTCTGTCTATGCCCCTCATAATTTTGTATACCTCTATCAGGTCTCCCCTCAACCTCCTTCGTTCCAGTGAGAACAAACCGAGTTTATTCAACCGCTCCTCATAGCTAATGCCCTCCATACCAGGCAACATTCTGGTAAATCTCTTCTGCACCCTCTCTAAAGCCTCCACATCCTTCTGGTAGTGTGGCGACCAGAATTGAACACTATACTCCAAGTGTGGCCTAACTAAGGTTCTATACAGCTGCAACATGACTTGCCAATTCTTATACTCAATGCCCCGGCCAATGAAGGCAAGCATGCCGTATGCCTTCTTGACTACCTTCTCCACCTGTGTTGCCCCTTTCAATGACCTGTGGACCTGTACTCCTAGATCTCTTTGACTTTCAATACTCTTGAGGGTTCTACCATTCACTGTATATTCCCTTGCTGCATTAGACCTTCCAAAATGCATTACCTCACATTTGTCCGGATTAAACTCCATCTGCCATCTCTCCGCCCAAGTCTCCAGACAATCTAAATCCTGCTGTATCCTCTGACAGTCCTCATCGCTATCCGCAATTCCACCAACCTTTGTGTCGGCTGCAAACTTACTAATCAGACCAGTTACATTTTCCTCCAAATCATTTATATATACTACAAAGAGCAAAGGTCCCAGCACTGATCCCTGTGGAACACCACTGGTCACATCCCTCCAATTAGAAAAGCATCCCTCCATTGCTACTCTCTGCCTTCTATGGCCTAGCCAGTTCTGTATCCACCTTGCCAGCTCACCCCTGATCCCGTGTGACTTCACCTTTTGTACTAGTCTACCATGAGGGACCTTGTCAAAGGCCTTACTGAAGTCCATATAGACAACATCTACTGCCCTACCTGCATCAATCATCTTAGTGACCTCCTCGAAAAACTCTATCAAGTTAGTGAGACACGACCTCCCCTTCACAAAACCGTGCTGCCTCTCACTAATTTGCTTCCAAATGGGAGTAGATTCTGTCTCGAAGAATTCTCTCCAGTAATTTCCCTACCACTGAAGTAAGGCTCACTGGCCTGTAGTTCCCGGGATTATCCTTGCTACCCTTCTTAAACAGAGGAACAACATTGGCTATTCTCCAGTCCTCCGGGATATCCCCTGAAGACAGCGAGGATCCAAAGATTTCTGTCAAGACCTCAGCAATTTCCTCTCCAGCCTCCTTCAGTAATCTGGGGTAGATCCCATCAGGCCCTGGGGACTTATCTACCTTAATATTTTTTAAGACACCCAACACCTCGTCTTTTTGGATCACAATGTGACCCAGGCTATCTACACCCCCTTCTCCAGACTCAACATCTACCAATTCCTTCTCTTTGGTGAATACTGATGCAAAGTATTCATTTAGTACCTCGCCCATTTCCTCTGGCTCCACACATAGATTCCCTTGCCTATCCTTCCGTGGGCCAACCCTTTCCCTGGCTACCCTCTTGCTTTTTATGTACGTGTAAAAAGCCTTGGGATTTTCCTTAACCCTATTTGCCATTACTTTTCGTGACCCCTTCTAGCCCTCCTGACTCCTTGCTTAAGTTCCTTCCTACTTTCCTTATATTCCACGCAGGCTTCGTCTGTTCCCAGCCTTTTAGCCCTGACAAATGCCTCCTTTTTCTTTTTGACGAGGCCTACAATATCACTCGTCATCCAAGGTTCCCGAAAATTGCCGTATTTATCTTTCTTCCTCACAGGAACATGCCGATCCTGTATTCCTTTCAACTGCCACTTGAAAGCCTCCCACATGTCAGATGTTGATTTGCCCTCAAACATCCGCCCCCAATCTATGTTCTTCAGTTCCCGCCTAATATTGTTATAATTAGCCTTCCCCCAATTTAGCACATTCATTCTCGGACCACTCTTATCCTTGTCCACCAGTACTTTAAAACTTACTGAATTGTGGTCACTGTTACCGAAATGCTCCCCTACTGAAACATCTACCACCTGGCCGGGCTCATTCCCCAATACCAGGTCCAGTACCGCCCCTTCCCTAGTTGGACTGTCTACATATTGTTTTAAGAAGCCCTCCTGGATGCTCCTTACAAACTCCGCCCCGTCTAAGCCCCTGGCACTAAGTGAGTCCCAGTCAATATTGGGGAAGTTGAAGTCTCCCATCACCACAACCCTGTTGTTTTTACTCTTTTCCAAAATCTGTCTACCTATCTGCTCCTCTATCTCCCGCTGGCTGTTGGGAGGCCTGTAGTATACCCCCAACATTGTGACTGCACCCTTCTTATTCCTGATCTCTACCCATATAGCCTCACTGCCCTCTGAAGTGTCCTCTCGCAGTACAGCTGTGATATTCTCCCGAACAAGTAGCGCAACTCCACCTCCCCTTTTACATCCCCCTCTATCCCGCCTGAAACATCTAAATCCTGGAACGTTTCGCTGCCAATCCTGCCCTTCCCTCAACCAGGTCTCTGTAATGGCAACAACATCATAGTTCCAAGTACTAATCCAAGCTCTAAGTTCATCTGCCTTACCCGTAATGCTCCTTGCATTAAAACATATGCACTTCAGGCCACCAGACCCGCTGTGTTCAGCAACTTCTCCCTGTCTGCTCTGCCTCAGAGCCACACTGTCCCTATTCCCTAGTTCTCCCTCAATGCTCTCACCTTCTGACCTATTGCTCCCGTGCCCACCCCCCCTGCCATACTTGTTTAAACCCTCCCGTGTGACACTAGTCACTAGCTTCGAAGTATAGTGTCTCTCAAAGAACAACAAGCTATGTTTTAAACAAAGCTTATTTTATTAACACTACAAGTAACTAGATTCGAACCAACTTACTAAGTTACAAATATTACAAAATACACTAAGACTATTATCCAATCTACAGAGCTTCTGAAAACACGACTACTCTCTATCTCGCCGAATCACCTACTCCCAGAATCAAGGTATCACGTGATTCACGTGGATGCTCTTGTTCTCCATCTAGTGGTTGGAAGCATTCACATCAAATTGTTCACCCTTCATTTACCATACAATATACAGGCTGTCATACGGGGTAGGCATTAACTGACCCATGGATCTTGCAGAAGACGAGCTCCCCCAATAAGGGAGGCGGGGGGGGTTCCCTTAACAATACTTGGCTTTGTATAAATAGAGTCGGCCAGTAAGGCACCGACTAGAGAAGACCATTTAGGTAACTACCGGAGCCGGAAGTAATAGTTACTGGATGGGATTTACCGACCAACCCACCATGTATTTATTGACAGGGGAGGCGGCCCGCCAGCGGGATTTTCCGTTGTTAGCAGGATTTCCCCTTGACTGCATCCCTTGTCGCCAGGAAACCCGTGCGCAGTCGGTGGGACCGGAATATCCTGCTGGCGTGAACAGCCGATAAATTCTGCCCACTGAAAAATAATGTAAGATTTTGTTTCAACTTATTCAGTGTAGACTCTTCATTGCCCTTAGAAAATTGCTGACAAGGATAAAAACTGGTTCGCTATCAACACTGCTGAGTCACTAACCATACATCTTGGATACAGGTTGGAAATTTCCTTTCATTATGCCTCTTTCGGTCATTTGGACATGTTTGATGCCGGACTGAAAGATTAGAATCAGTGTGCACAAAGGATGTGTTACTTTTTCCAGGTCAACAATATCGCAGAGAATGACCGGCATGTAGTCATCTTGCTAAGTGCCTGCGGATACATTCGGAGTAGTACGGAGCCTTAGATACCCAGCGGCCCCAGGCACTAAAATGTTCGATGAACTTGTGACTTTAGAGGGGTTACATTTTAACGTGACCCCATCTGTTATAATACAACGGTACCAGTTTAATATTGCTGAACGGACCCCAGGTGAGTCCGTCACCGGATTTTTGTATCTATAATCACAGAATTCTGTGCAGATGGCTGATGCGACCATCAATTCACTCAAAGACACAAGGAGAAGTAAACCGTGGTTTTAATCAGCTTAGAACAGTGCCTGCCTGCGACTGGTACAATACTGGGAACTGCCTGCAGGTCAGCTGCTCTAAATACTTCCTCTTAAGGGGAGGAGCCATGGGCGGAGCCCGTACATGCCCCAACATATCCCCCTGTGGGTGAAGCCACACAATGGCCCATAGGTGGAGCCCACAGGGTTAACAACATAACACAACAGCAGAACATGATACAAATGCACTGGTGAATTATTAGCACTATACATTCACCACATTCACCCCCTGTTAAAAAAATGAAGTCCGGTGGGGGTGACAGGCTCATAGGTTCAGCCGGTCCCGTGCACGGATCGTGCGCTGCGATCGCCGAAGCACTGGTGTTGCAGCCGGTCCAGGTGGCTGTGGAAGTGGGTCCGGTGCGGGCACAGGCGTGGACTCCGGGAGCGGCTCTTCTGGAGCTTCATTCCTGTGGACCGGTGTGGCGGGTGGGAGGAGCGCGGGAGCCATATAGGGGTGGGGGCGCTGGACATGGTAGGTTGGACGGGATATAGTGTGGGGGCTGCGGTGGTGGTGGAGTCTGCGGGCGCCAGGTCCCGGAGAGAGGCGGTATCTTGTCGGCCATCAGGGTGTTCGACATAAGCATATTGTGGGTTGGAGTGTAGGAACTGGACCCTTTCCACCAGGGGGTCGGTCTTATGGCTCCGAACGTGTTTTCGGAGGAGGACTGGTCCCGGTGTCTTCAGCCAGGACGGAAGCGAGTCCTCTGAGGTGGCTGCCCTAGGGAAAACAAACAAGCGGTCATGAGGAGTCTGGTTTGTGGCCGTGCAAAGGAGGGACCTGATAGAGTGGAGCGCATCAGGGAGGACCTCCTGCCAGTGAGAAAGTGGGAGATTCCTGGACCGCAGGGTCAGTACGACCGTCTTCCAAATCGTCGCGTTCTCCCTCTCTACCTGCCCGTTTCCCCTGGGGTTATAACTGGTCGTCCTGCTCGAGGCGATGCCCTTACTGAGCAGGTACTGACGCAGTTCGTCGCTCATGAACGATGAGCCCCGGTCACTGTGGATATAACTGGGGAAACCAAACAGGGTGAAGACACTATGCAGGGCTTTAATGACAGTGGGAGTGGTCATATTGGGGCAGGGGATGGCAAATGGGAAGCGGGAAAACTCATCTATGATGTTGAGAAAGTATGTATTGCGGTTACTGGAGGGAGGGGCTCTTTGAAATCGATACTGAGGCGTTCAAAGGGCCGGGATGCCGTTACCAGGTGGGCTTTATCCGGTAGATAGAAGTGCGGTTTACACTCCGCACAGATTTGGCAGTCCCTGGTTATGGCTCGGACCTCCTCGGTGGAATAGGGTAGGTTGCGGGCCTTGATATAATGGGCGAGCCGGGTGAGCCCCGGGTGGCAGAGGTCATCGTGGATAGCCCGTAGTCGGTCATCTTGCGCGCTGGCGCATGTGCCGCGGGACAGGGCATCTGGAGGCTCGTTGAGCTTCCCAGGACGATATACTGTATCGTAGTTATAGGTGGAGAGTTCAATCCTCCACCTCAAGATCTTATCGTTCTTGATTTTGCCCCGCTGCGTATTGTCGAACATGAAGGCTACCAATCGTTGGTCGGTGACGAGGGTAAACCTCCTACCAGCGAGGTAGTGCCTCCAGTGCCGCACGACTTCCATGATGGCTTGGGCTTCTTTTTCGACCGAGGAGTGTCGAATTTCAGAGGTGGTGAGGGTGCGTGAAAAGAACGCTACCAGTCTGCCTGCTTGGTTGAGGGTGGCGGCGAGAGCGACCTCCGATGCGTCGCTCACCACCTGGAAGGGGGCGGACTTGTCTACCGCGCGCATCGTGGCTTTGGCGATGTCCGCCTTGATGCAGCTGAAGGCCTGGCGGGCCTCAGATGCCAGTGGAAAAATGGTGGCCTTAATTAATAGACAGGCTTTGTCCGCATACTGGGGGACCCATTGGGTGTAATAGGAGAAGAATCGAAGGCACCTCTTCAGGGCCTTGGGACAGTGAGGGAGTGGGGGTTGCAGCATACGATCAGGGTCTGGCCCTAGGACCCCGTTCTCCACGACGCAACCGAGGATGGCTAGTCTGGTTGTGCGGAAAACGCATTTCTCCTTGTTGTAGGTGAGGTTGAGTTTTTGGGCGGTTTGGAGAAATCGGTGTAGGTTGGCGTCGTGGTCCTGCTGATCATGGCCGCAGATGGTGATATTGTCCAAGTACGGAAATGTGGCCCGCAGCCCGTACTGGTCCACCATTCGATCCATTGCTCTTTGGAACACTGAAACACCGCCTCGGGGCAGATTGGGAGCTGGTGGTATGCAGACTTCAGATCCATTGTGGAGAATACGCGGTAGTGTGCGATCTGATTTACCATGTCTGCAATCCAGGGAAGGGGTTACGCATCGAGTTGCGTATACCGGTTAATGGTTTGGCTGTAATCAATTACCATCCAGAACTTTTCCCCGGTCTTGACGACCACCACCTGAGCTCTCCAGGGGCTATTGCTGGCCTCGATGACTCCCTCCCGCAAGAGACGCTGGACCTCGGACCTAATGAACGTCCTGTCCTGCATGCTATACCGCCTGCTTCTGGTGGCGACTGGCTTGCAGTCGGCGGTGAGGTTTGCGAAGAGAGGGGGAGGGTCGACTTTTAGGGTCGCGAGGCTGCATATGGTGAGTGGGGGCAGGGGCCTCCCAAACTGAAGAGTAAGGCTCCTGAGGTTACATTGGAAGTCGAGTCCCAATAGGAGAGGAGCGCAGAGGTCTGGGAGCACATATAATTTAAAATTAGCGTACTCAGCGCCCTGTATCGCTAGGGTTGCAGTAGTGCACCCTTGGATTTGCACCGAGTGCGACCCAGAGGCGAGGGAGATGGTTTGTTGCGTCGGTAAAATTGGGAGCGAGCAGCGCCTTACCACGTCCGGGTGAATGAAGCTCTCTGTGCTCCCGGAGTCGAAAAGGCAAGGCGTATCGTGCCCGTTAACACGGATGGCCATCATGGAACTCCGGAGGTGCTTGGGTCGCGACTAGTCCAGGGTGACCGCGCTGAGTTGCGGGTAGCCGGCTGCGTGATCGGAGGTGCTGGGGCGGCCCCGCGATGACTGTCCGTGTAGATCGTACGTGTCGAGCGGTGTGGCAGATGGCGGCCAAGGTGGCGGCCCCCGTTGATCGAGCGTGGCAGGCGGTGAGGAAGATGCCGTCCAAGATGGCGGCCTCCATGGATCGCATGTGGCCTGCCGCAAGGGGGAGGATGGCCAAGATGGCGGCCCCCGTGAGTCGCACGTGGTGTGAGGAGGCGGAGCCGGCAGACACACTGCCACATTGCGGGGTGTGGGCCTGTGAGTCTGAGGATTGGGTCTGTGAGTTAGAGTTCTTAGACCTGGCCAGGCAGACCTTGGCGAAGTGTCCTTTTCGCCCGCAGCTGCTGCAGTTCGCGTTGCGGGCCGGGCAGTGCAGTCGGGGATGTTGGGACTGGCCGCAAAAATAGCAGGGTAGCCCCCCATGATGGGCAGGCGGCCGCGCAGCACAGGCCTGGGGTAGTCTCTGGTCGGGGGCCCACCAGGGGTCGCGTGGTCGGACGGGAACGCAGTAAGGCTCTGAAAAGCAACCTCCAGGGAGGTGGCTAACTTTACCGTGTCGTCCAGGTCCTGGGCCCCTTTTTCGAGCAGGCGCTGTCTCACATAATTCGACCGGACTCCTGCCACATAGACATCTCGGACGGTGAGCACCATGTGCTGAGTGGCCATAATGGCCTGGTAATTACAGTTGCGTGCGAGGGCTTTGAGGTCGCGTAGGTAGTCATCTAGCGACTCCCCGGGGCGCTGGCGGCGAGTGGTGAAGACGTGTCGCGCGTAGACCTCGTTCACAGGCCGTATGTAGAGGCGTTCGAGCAGCCGAGGGCATCTGTATAGGAGGCAGCCTCGTCGAGCTGGACAGAAATGCGATGGCTCACCCGTGCGTGGAGGAGGCTCAGCTTCTGTTCATCAGTGACGGATAGCGTGGACGACGCGGCGAGGCAGGCCTCAAAGCATCGAAGCCAGTGCGAAAAAATGTATTTCGCCTCCGCGGCCTGCGGATCGAGTTCCAGTCTGTCAGGTTTGAGGGCTGATTCCATAGTTGTATTTAAGCTGATTAAATTGATGCAACCATCAATTCACTCAAAGACACGAGAAGTAAACCGTGGTTTTAATCAGCTTAGAACAGTGCCTGCCTGCGACTGGTACAATACTGGGAACTGCCTGCAGGTCAGCTGCTCTAAATACTTCCTCTTAAGGGGAGGAGCCATGGGCGGAGCCCGTACATGCCCCAACATATCCCCCTGTGGGTGAAGCCACACAATGGCCCATAGGTGGAGCCCACAGGGTTAACAACATAACACAACAGCAGAACATGATACAAATGCACTGGTGAATTATTAGCACTATACATTCATCACAATGGCGCCACTTTATCTGAAATGCTACGTGATTGCTTGGTTTGCGGCATTAACAATGCGACCACTCAGGCGAAACTGCTAGCCAAGCCTTCCCTGACCTTGCAACAGACCATCCGACTTACGCTGTCCCTGGTAAGCGCAGAACGAGGGGGGCAGGAGATACAGGAGATGGAACAGAATTCTCCAGAACGCCGCCCCCTCCCTTGAAGGTGCATCTCGCCTAACTCCCGCCTTACCCTGGGCACAACACCTTGGCTGAAGGAAGAGCCTTCCCGACAGGAGACTTCCCCTGAGTCTGCAGACAAGGAGCCAGGTCGATGTGGCGCATATGGTCACCGACTTCGGCATAAATGCAGGCTGCATGTGAACCAGCAGTCCAGATGCCCCAGTAGAGGCAGACGTCAGCTCAGAGCCCATACTTTCCATTTAGATGAGCCAGATGAGGAAGACAACTGCATGCAGTTGAATTGCGTGGCTGCCTCCCGTGTGACCCCCATTAAAGTTGCAGTGTGGGCGAACGGGTACCTGTTCAATATGGAATTGGACACTGGCACGGCAGTCTCCATAGTAGGACAAAAGACGTTTGGCCACATTAAACTGAAGATGCGGACCATGGATTTGACCGATGCCCACGCCAGGTTGACCACTTACACAGGAGAAAAATTAGATATCACAGGTGCTACTATCACCCCGGTGGTTTATGGGCACCAGTTGGTGAGCCTTCCACTCACTGTGGTAAAAGCCCACAGGCCCAGTCTGTTGGGCTGTGACAGGTTGCGCTATCTACAGCTGCACTGGCAACACATCTTCCAGGTGGTTCCAGTGGTTTGGTGAGGTATTAGGAAAATACCCTGAAGCATTCCAACCCGGATTGGGGATGGTAAAAGAGGCCCTAGCCACGTTATTTCTGGACACACCCAGTTCCCTATGCATTGCTGGAAAAGGTGAAGACAGAGCTCATCGATTGGAGTCCTTGGGTATCATCAAGGCAGTCTGGTTCCTGATTGGGCAAGGCCGGTGGTACTGGCAATGAAGCCAGACAAAACAGTTTGTGTTTGCAGGGACTATAAATTGACTGTAAACACGGTTCCAGTTGGACCGCAAGCCTGTGGCCCACATAGAGGATCTCTACACGAAGCTTACGGGCGGGCATTCATTCATGAAGCTCGATATGAGCCACACCTATTTGCGGCTCATGCTGGATCCTGCGTCCTGCAAATATGTCACCAACAATATGCACAGAGGCCTGTACAAGTATATGGGGCTGCTTTCAGAGTGTCTTCCACCTGTGCTATTTTCCAGCACATAATGGAGAACATCCTGCGAGGGCAGCCATATGTGGCCATTTATTTAGATGACATGCTGGTCACCAAAGGCTCTGATCAAGCACACTTGGACAACCTGGAGGCTGTATTAAAGCGATTCTCTGAGGCTGGTGTCCACTTATGAGAGTGAAGTGCATATTTCATGCGAGACAGATGGTCTACCTCAGCTATCGGGTGGACCATGAAGGTTTGCACCCTGTCGTGGAGAAGGTACGTGCCACCCAGCAGGCTCCCACCCAACGGACGTCTCAGAACTTTGCTCTTTCCTTGGTCTTGATAACTATTATGGAAAGTTTCTCTCGAACCTTGCGACCATGTTGACTCCCTTACATGTTCTCCTGAAAAAAAAATCACGGATGGGCCTGGGGCCAACTGCAGGAAACAGCTTTTCGGTGGGTGAAGAATCAGTTGTCATCTTCCGGGGTACTGATACCGCCGAACCCTTGTTCAACACATACGATGCTTCACCTTATGGTACTGGAGCCGTCCTATCCCACCAAATGGAGAATGGAAGGGAAAGCCTCATCGCCTATGCCTCCCGTTGCATTGGCTGCAGCAGAAAGGAAGTACACACAGATCAAGAAAGAAGGTATAGCAGTGGTCTTTGCAGTGAAACGTTTTCACCAATACGTCTACGGCCACCACTTCACGCTCGTTATGGATCATAAGCCTTTGCTTGGGATTTTCAAGGAGGATAAGGCAATTCCGTGTGAATCCAACATCAGGCCTTGCTATTCGCTGCCTACAAGTATTCTTTTTAACATAAGCCGGGAGGGCAAATAGCGATGCCGACACACTGAGCTGGTTGCCTTTGTCGATTGGCCCCTTATCGACCCCCACGATGGACTCTTTACCTGCCACAGCGTCGCGGATCCATGAGTGGACCCAGACAGACCCGATCTTATCCAAAGTTCGGCACGTGGTCTCATACGGTGGACAGCATGAACAGCTCCCAGGCAAGTTAAGGGAATTTTCCTCTAAGCTGTATGCGTTCAGTGTAGAGCAGTGTTTTCAAACTTTTTTTCCGGGGTCCCAGTTTTACCAAACGACCAACCTTCGAGACCCATGTCGGTCGACCTTTGGGACACACGCCGGCCGACCTTCATGACTTACGCCGACCGATTTTCGTGACCCGCCATTTTCTCTTATCTTTAATGCGAGAGGAGAGCTGCATGGTCCTCACCAACTCACCCCAATCAGGTTCACAGGAGGAGAGGGCTATGCACATATCAGGCGCAGGATTCAACCAGTTCCTTTGTGCCGTTTCTTCTTTATGAGGATGAACCATCCAACATAGCACATGGAGGTCATTGTGAAGGACAAAAGCAACAAACTGCTTGTTTTACTCAGCTCCGGATACTCCAAGGAGACGCTACTTCAGAATGCTGACAGTTTCTTTGACTTGTGCCGTGTTTTTAATGTGCTGTCAAAATTGAGGCACAGGAGTTCAGTCAGCTTCATTTGGAGTCAGGCTTGCCAGTCCATTTACAGTTTCCTTAATAATGCTATTTTCTTCCATGTGTCGTAGCAGTGTGGGGATCATGTAATAATTCTGGCATTGCACTCAAATGAGTTTTGGAAAGCTGTGATTTCTTCACAGTGCCAAAAGCAATCATCATCCTTCCCTTGCAATTTGAAGTTCAGTTCATTTATAATTGAAAAGATGATAGTTAGCATCCAAGTTTCATCAGCAAACAAATCAGCCAGAGAGGACAATTTCTCCAGGAGGAAAGCGTGGATTTCGTACCTCAGTTGATAAACTCTGAGTAGCTCACCTGTTGACTGATCACTACAGTAACTCTTCAAGCGGATGAAGTCCACCGCCATTGGGATTGACTGGTTACTGTTTTGATTCAATGCTTTAATGTAGTCAAAAAAGTAATCAAAAAACTTATAACCACCCTTCAGTACACAGAGGACTTGCCAAACGTTCATTTTTGTCCAGGATTAAATCATGAAGCATGTAGACTCTCTCCAGATCATTTGAGTAATGTTTAGGGATGCAAAGCAAATCAAGGTCATAGCCCTGTTCATCATCGGTGATCACCGCGCAGTCAGACCTGCCATGCCACGATAGTACTTTGACCCCGGGTTCAGGTCCGAACACTCCTGGCCGTCATGCGCACTGATGAGTGGGCATGCATGCACAGTGCTCCTGCGTTTTGTTAGCTGGTCATGGCCTCATTTTTAAAGCCGCTCGCAGCCGGAATTGTTAAAAGCCGCCTGCTGCGGCTGTTGTGCAGCATTTCCCACGATCGGGAACACCACGATGGCTGGCTCCGCGACCCTCCTGACATCCTGAAAATGCCTGGTGTAGAAGATGGTATCCTACTGCGGGGTAAGCAAGAACTCGTCACAGGCCAAGGACAGGAGTTGATCTTTAAAGACCTCCATAACAGTCATCCAGGTGCGCCAAGATGAAAATCCTGCCACACAGATATGTATGGCGGCCGGGCTTCGATGTGGATGTTAAGATGGGCCAACAATGATCTGTATGCCAAGAGCATCAGAATAATAATAATCTTTATTGCCACAAGTAGGCTTACATTAACACTGCAATGAAGTTACTGTGAAAATTGTCTAGTCGCCACACTCCTGCGCCTGTTCGGGTACACAGAGGGAGAATTCAGAATGTCCAAATTACCTGGAACCCTGGCACTGTGAAGCAACAGTGCTAACCACTGTACTACCGTGCCCCCCCCCGAAACCCCAGCCAGCCACACCCTTGCATCATTGGGAATGCCCAGGCCGACCATGAGTGCGCTTATATGCCAACTTTGCCAATCCGTTTCAGGGGTTCATGTTCGTCTTGTTAATTGACGCCCATTTAAAATTGCTCGCAGTGCATAAAATGGCGCGCAACTTTGAGAAGTTATGTTTATTGTTTCACCGCACGGCCTCCTTTAAGATAACGGCACTCCTTTCACGAGTGAGGAATTATCTGGGTTTTTGAAGGCAAATGGGGTGTGGCATATTCATACCAACCGGCTTCCAATGGTTTAGCGGAGCAAGTGGTGCAAACATTTAAATGGGGCCTGTCATGATTGGGTCCAGAAATGAGACCTCAGTGTAGTAGACAATTTAGTGGTTAAACAGACTAAGGGGGAAAAAAACTGCGAGCACAGAGCCAGAGGGTTACTCCGACGCCTTGCCGAGTTGCATTGTCCAAGTCAGACTTGAGCACGTTGGTGGGAATACACAGGATATCCCCAAATCCATTGTTCTTCCTGTCTGACCAGCTATTGGCCTATTACAGAGTCTAATGGCTTATTTGTCTGTCAATGGGAGGTTAGTTCCAAATCAATGGTATTGCTGTTCTTTTGTATAAACGGGAGTGGGCAATCAGCCAAGATAATGATGATATGTTCAAGTCTGGAAACCCCAGAGAACCTTTGAAATGAGGGGTTGGGCGGAGCTTAAAGAGCGAGAGAGAGAGAAGGAACGCTGCTTTGAACAGTTACAGGGAAGAAGGCTTTGGAAATCGACCAAGAAAGGTCATGAAAATTGCCATCCAGGCAGACCTTGGAAAAGGGGTTCAGAACGAATGTCCCTACCAGAAACAAAATTGCTTCATAAATGCAAGTATTGCTTTTGACACCCTGTGAAAGTGGCATGAGAGCTGTATGTTTTATTGCAGTGTTATTTAATGGGAACTAGTGTGTTAAGGTTAAGAAACTGCATGTAATCTGTTATTGTTAGGGTTGAAGTTTAAACATTTAAATATTGTTTTCTTTTCTTTTAATAATGTTTGTTTGTAAAATCACCAAGCCCTATTTCTTATATTATCAGTCCTGGAACAAATCGATCTTTCCTCACCATCTTAAAACTTATGGCGCTGGTTCAGCCTCTTAGCCACTGTTGAGAGGGGGCGAGGTGTCCATAACAGGCCTCAAGAAACAGTATTCAGGATCGATGGTACTAGGCTGGCTCGTTGCTTGTTTTGGTACAGGGCCACTCCGTACGCAGTGACAGGGGTAATCCCAGTGGAACTGCTGATGGGCCGAAGGCTTCTTACCCGCCTTAGCATGATTTGTTTGAAACTTCACTGATGTCGCCCAGTGGATCTCCAGCGTTATCCTTCATGAGACAGGGCCGGTTTCTTGCCGGGTGCAAGCCCAGGGTCATACTATGCAAATAAAGCACCTTGATCATATTCATTCCAGACGACCGCTTCTTTGGAACACCAAAGGGGGTGAAGAAGCCTGTAGTGATCTTTACATGGGTATGTACATAAGGGGTTAATGGGAAATTGAAAGATCACTAGGGGCAGCACTGGCGGGTATAAAAGCCAGATGCAAGCGGCTCTCTGCCTGTCGTGATGATTAGACTGTGACGAGAGCAGGAGCATAGATCTATCTCAGGGCTACTAGTGTGGTCAAACATAGCTGCTGTATATAAACGTTGTAACCTTTCTATTGGTATTGATCTTAAAGTAAGAACTCACGCAGTTGTTAAATTCTGTTGCTCAATAAACCTTTCAATACCTCTGGACGACTTTGAGCCTTCTTCATCAAGGTGCAGAAAGCCTCTGCCGCAACTGGATTGAGTAACACATGTTACATACAGTAATGCTACCAAACACACTATAGTAAGGTAACAAACGAACGCCGAGATGACTGAGGTCGTTGACTCGGAGATAGGGAACCTTCAGATCCACAAACTCGAGAATTGAAGCTGTCATTCATGTTGGCGTTCACCTTCGAGATACACACTGGCTGCTGATCCAGCACCTCGGGTGTATGACACTCGACCAGATGCCAAAAGGATCTTGCGTCCTCCTTCACCACTGTCTTCGGACATTGGGGGGTGGGGGGATGCTATAACCCACAGATCTTCAGGGGTAGGGATGATTAACTACTCAGTGGATCTTGCAGAATAAGAGCTCCCCCAATAAGGCAAAGTGATGGAAGGGGTCATCAACAGTGTTATCAAGCAACACTTACTTAGCAATAACCTGCTCACTGACGTTCAGTTTTAGTTTGTCAGGTTCATTCAGCTCCTAAACTCATTACAGCCTTGGTTGAAACATGGCCAAAAGAGCTGAACTCCACAGGTGAGGTGAGAGTGACTGCTATTGACATTAAGACAGCATTTGATCAAGTATGTCATCAAGGACTCTCAAGCAAAACTGGAGTCAATGTGAATCCACTGGTTGGAGTCATTCTTAGCACAAGAGGGAGATGTTTGTGGTTGTTGGAGGTGAGTCACCTCAGTCTCAGGGTATCACTGCAGGAGTTCCTCAGGATAGCGTCCTAGGGGAACTTCCGGATGCGGCGATGACCAGCTAAGTCGCACGTTTCGGCAGCTCCCGGTGGAACGGACTTTTGGGCTCTTAATAGGAGCCCCAACGGCAATTTTAACGGCTAAAAACACTGTGCGGTAAACCAGAAGGGAATCCCCCCTGGACACGGATGGAAAAAGGAGAGGAAAGTGGCCGGATTGCGGTGGATCCTCTAGAGCAGTGGCCAGGAAGGCAAGCACAAAGCAAGATGGCGTCGGAAGGTGGCAGTTTAATATGGGGCCCTGACCAACAAGAGTTCCTGCGGCGCTGCGTGGAAGAACTTAAAAAGGAGATGAAGAAGGAGCTGTTGGCCCCGATATTACAGGCGATTGAAGGGCTAAAGGAGGAGCAAAAGACCCAGGAGCAGGAGCTTCGGGTCGTGAAGGCAAAGGCTGCTGAGAATGAGGACGAAATACAGGGCCTGGTGGCGAAGACAGAGATGCACGACGCACAACACAAAAGGTGTGTGGAAAGGCTGGAGGTGCTGGAGAATAATGCGAGGAGGAAGAATTTAAGGATTCTTGGTCTTCCCGAAGGTGCAGAAGGGGCGGACGTCGGGGCATATGTGAGCACGATGCTTCACTCGTTAATGGGATCGGAGGCCCCGACGGGCCCGTTGGAGGTGGAGGGAGCTTATCGAGTTATGGCGCGAAGACCGAGGGCTGGAGAAATTCCTCGAGCCATAGTGGTGAGATTTCTCCGATATAAGGACAGAGAGATGGTCCTCAGATGGGCAAAGAAAACCCGGAGCAGTAGGTGGGAGAACGCGGTGATCCGCGTATATCAAGATTGGAGTGCGGAGGTGGCGAGAAGGAGGGCAAGCTTTAATCGGGCCAAGGCGGTGCTGCACAAAAGGAAGGTTAAATTTGGAATGATGCAGCCGGCAAGACTGTGGGTCACACATCAAGGGAAACACCAGTACTTTGAAACGGCAGAAGAGGCGTGGACATTTATTGTCGAGGAGAAACTGGAATAAGCGGGCTAGAAAAAGAACGTTTGGGACAAAGTGGTGGGGTGATTACGTGGGGTGGGAAATGGGGGAAGAGATGATTTCCCAAGTTGTTAATCCTGCGACCCTGTAACTTTTCTCTCTTCCCCATGTCGTGGGGGAGGGAGGATGAGGAGCTGGGGGCGCCGGCCATTGGGGGCGGGCCCAAATGGGAAGTGCGGGCTTTGTTCCCGCGCTATGGTAATCATGGCGGGAACAGGGAAGCAGGAAGGAGGGGGCCTCGCACAGTGGGGGCCGAGGTCACTGGGGGAAGCCGAGGTCGGCCAGAGTTTGCTGACTTCTGGGAGCAACATGGGGGGTGCAATTAGGCTAGAAAGGGATCTAGCGGGGGGGGGGGGTTAACTGGGTTGCTGCTGCTGGGGAGAAGGGGGAGCTGGTATGGGGTGGGGTGGTCGGGGCGGGAGGGTGCCGTTGGGGGGAGATACGGCTACGTGGGAACCGGGTGAGGAGCTGGATTGAAAAAGGAGATGGCTAGTCGACAAGGGGGGGGGGGGCGGGGGGGGTAAAGAGCCCCCAACCCGGCTGGTCACGTGGAATGTGAGAGGGCTGAACGGGCCAATTAAGAGGGCACGGGTACTCGCACACCTAAAAAAACTTAAGGCAGATGTGGTTATGCTGCAGGAGACGCATCTGAAACTGATAGACCAGGTCAGACTTCGCAAAGGATGGGTGGGGCAGGTGTTTCATTCGGGGCTAGACGCAAAAAACAGGGGGGTGGCTATATTAGTCGGGAAGCGGGTAATGTTTGAGGCAAAGACCATAGTGGCGGATAGTGGGGGCAGATACGTGATGGTGAGTGGCAGATTGCAAGGGGAGGCGGTGGTTTTAGTGAACGTATATGCCCCGTACTGGGATGATGCCAATTTTATGAGGCGTATGTTGGGACGCATCCCGGACCTTGAGGCGGGAAAGTTGGTAATGGGTGGAGATTTTAATACGGTGCTGGACCCAGGGCTGGACAGATCAAGGTCCAGGACCGGAAGGAGGCCGGCTGCAGCTAGGGTGCTCAAGGACTTTATGGAGCAGATGGGAGGAGTAGACCCCTGGAGATTTAGTAGACCTAGGAGTAAGGAGTTTTCGTTTTTCTCCTATGTCCACAAAGTCTATTCACGGATAGACTTTTTTGTTTTGGGAAGGGCACTGATCCCGAAGGTGACGGGGACGGAGCACACGGCTATAGCTATTTCGGACCACGCTCCACATTGGGTGGACCTGGAGATAGGGGAGGAAAAAGAACAGCACCCAGCCTGGAGAATGGACATGGGATTATTGGCAGATGAGGGGGTGTGTTTAAGGGTGAGGGGGTGTATTGAAAGGTATATGGAACTCAATGACAATGGGGAGGTTCAGGTGGGAGTGGTCTGGGAGGCGTTGAAGACTGTGGTTAGAGGGGAGCTGATATCTATCAGGGCACATAAAGGAAAGCAGGAGGGTAGGGAAAGGGAGCGGTTGTTGAAAGAACTTTTGAGGGTGGACAGACAATATGCGGAGGCACCGGAGGAGGGACTGTACAGGGAAAGGCAAAGGCTACATGTAGAATTTGACTTGTTGACTACGGGTAATGCAGAGGCACAATGGAGGAAGGCACAGGGTGTACAGTACGAATATGGGGAGAAGGCGAGCAGGCTGCTGGCCCACCAACTGAGGAAAAGGGGAGCAGCGAGGGAGATAGGGGGGGTGAGAGATGAGGAGGGAGAGATGGAGCGGGGAGCAGAGAGACTGAATGGAGTGTTCAAGGCATTTTATGAAAGATTATATGAAGCTCAGCCCCCAGAAGGGAAGGAGAGAATGATGTGCTTTCTGGATCAGCTGGAATTTCCTAAGGTGGAAGAGCAGGAGAGGGGGGACTGGGAGCACAGATTGAGACGGAGGAAGTAGTGAAAGGGATTGGAAGCATGCAGGCGGGGAAGGCCCCGGGACCAGACGGATTCCCAGTGGAATTCTATAGGAAATATATGGACTTGCTGGCCCCGCTACTGATGAGAACCTTTAATGAGGCTAGGGAAAGGGGGCAGCTGCCCCCGACTATGTCAGAGGCAACGATATCGCTCCTCCTATAGAAGGAAAAAGACCCGCTGCAATGCGGGTCCTATAGGCCCATTTCCCTCCTGAATGTGGATGCTAAGATTCTGGCCAAGGTAATGGCAACAAGGATAGAGGATTGTGTCCCGGGGGTGGTTAATGAGGACCAAACTGGGTTTGTGAAGGGGAGACAGCTGAACACAAATATACGGAGGCTGCTAGGGGTAAGAACATAAGAACATAAGAACTAGGAGCAGGAGTAGGCCATCTGGCCCCTCGAGCCTGCTCCGCCATTCAATGAGATCATGGCTGATCTTTTGTGGACTCAGCTCCACTTTCCGGCCCGAACACCATAACCCTTAATCCCTATACTGTCATTACCCTACGGTAATGATGATGCCCCCACCAGAGGGGGAAGCGGAGATAGTGGTGGCGATAGATGCCGAGAAAGCATTTGATAGAGTGGAGTGGGATTATTTGTGGGAGGTGCTGAGGAGATTTGGCTTTGGAGATGGGTATATCAGATGGGTACAGTTGCTGTATAGGGCCCCGATGGCGAGGGTGGTCACGAATGGACGGGGGTCTGATTATTTTCGGCTCCATAGAGGGACGAGGCAGGGATGTCCTCTGTCCCCGTTATTGTTTGCACTGGCGATTGAGCCCCTGGCCATAGCATTGAGGGGTTCCAGGAAGTGGAGGGGAGTACTCAGGGGAGGAGAAGAACACCGGGTATCTCTGTATGCGGATGATTTGTTGTTGTATGTGGCGGACCCGGCGGAGGGGATGCCAGAGATAATGCGGATACTTGGGGAGTTTGGGGATTTTTCAGGGTATAAATTGAACATGGGGAAAAGTGAGTTGTTCGTGGTGCATCCAGGGGAACAGAGCAGGGAAATAGAGGATTTACCGTTGAGGAAGGTAACAATGGACTTCCGGTACTTGGGGATCCAGATCGCCAAGAATTGGGGTACATTACACAGGCTTAATTTAACGCGGTTGGTGGAACAGATGGAGGAGGACTTTAAGAGATGGGACATGGTGTCCCTGTCACTGGCAGGTAAGGTGCAGGCGGTTAAAATGGTGGTCCTCCCGAGATTCCTTTTTGTGTTTCAGTGCCTCCCGGTGGTGGTCACGAAGGCTTTTTTCAAGAGAATCGAGAAGAGTATTATGAGTTTTGTGTGGGCCGGGAAGACCCCGAGAGTGAGGAGGCGATTTTTGCAGCGTAGTAGGGACAGGGGGGGGGGTTGGCACTACCGAGCCTAAACGACTATTACTGGGCCGCCAATGTTTCAATGGTGTGTAAGTGGATGGGAGAAGGGGAGGGAGCGGCGTGGGAGAGATTGGAGAGGGCGTCCTGCAGGGGGACTAGCCTACAAGCAATGGTGACAGCACCGTTGCCGTTCTCACCGAAGAAATACACCACAAGCCCGGTGGTGGTGGTGGCTACATTGAAAATTTGGGGTCAGTGGAGACGGCATAGGGGAAAGACGGGAGCCTCGGTGCGGTCCCCGATAAGAAATAACCATAGGTTTGTTCCGGGGAGAATGGATGGGGGATTTGGAGCATGGCAAAGAGCTGGGGTAGTACAATTGAGAGATCTGTTCGTAGATGGGACGTTTGCGAGTCTGGGTGCGCTGACGGAAAAATATGGGTTGCCCCAAGGGAATGCATTTCGGTATATGCAACTGAGGGCTTTCGTGAGGCAACAGGTGAGGGAATTCCTGCAGCTCCCGACGCAGGAGGTGCAGGATAGAGTGATCTCAGAGACATGGGTGGGGGATGGTAAGGTATCGGACATATATAGGGAAATGAGGGGCGAGGGGGAGATCATGGTAGATGAGCTGATAGGGAAATGGGAAGAAGAGCTGGGAGAGGAGATTGTGGAGGGGCAGTGGGCTGATGCCCTACGTAGGGTAAACTCATCGTCCTCGTGTGCCAGGCTAAG
This sequence comes from Scyliorhinus torazame, assembly GCF_047496885.1. NCBI lineage: Eukaryota > Metazoa > Chordata > Chondrichthyes > Carcharhiniformes > Scyliorhinidae > Scyliorhinus > Scyliorhinus torazame. The sequence continues at coordinate 35,878,502 of NC_092707.1, read as the reverse complement.
CCTGATACAATTCAAGGTTCTACACAGGGCGCATATGACTGGAGCACGGCTCAGTAGATTTTTTTGGGTAGAGGATAGGTGTGGGAGATGCTCGAGAAGCCCAGCGAATCACACCCACATGTTCTGGTCATGCCCGGCACTACAGGGGTTCTGGGTGGGGGTGGCAAAGGTGCTTTCGAAGGTGGTGGGGGTCCGGGTCGAACCAAGCTGGGGGTTGGCTATATTCGGGGTTGCAGAAGAGCCGGGAGTGCAGGAGGCGAGAGAGGCTGATGTTCTGGCCTTTGCATCCCTAGTAGCCCGGCGCAGGATATTGTTAATGTGGAAGGAAGCCAAACCCCCGGGTGTGGAGACCTGGATAAACGGCATGGCAGGGTTTATAAAGTTAGAACGGATCAAGTTCGTATTAAGAGGTTCGGCTCAAGGGTTCACCAGGCGGTGGCAACCGTTCGTCGACTACCTCACAGAAAGATAGAGGGAATGGAAAAGAAGAAGACAACAGCAGCAACCCAGGGGGGAGGGGGAGAGAGAGAGGAACCGGACGGACTCTCAGGGATGTCATTGTATATGTATAGACACTTGTTATAGGTAATGTATATTGGATTGTTGGATTGTATCTTTGGAGAGTAACTATTTTTGACAAGGCAGTTGCCATTTAGTTTTGTTTTCGTTTATAGATTATTTATTTATTTGTTTAACATTGGCCACGGTTATTTATATTGCTTTGTTGTTGTTCAAAAGAAAAACTATGTACTGTTATATTTGGCCACAAAATTTTGAATAAAATATATATTTTTTAAAAAGGATAGCGTCCTAGGCCCGAACATCTACAGCTGTTTCATCAATGATTTCCTTTTCAACATAAAGTCAGATGTGGGGATGTTCACTAATGATTGAATAATGTTCTGCACCATTCTCGACTCCTCAGACACTGAAGAAGTCCCTGTCCAAATGCAGCTGGACCTAGACAATATCCAGGCTTGGACTGACAAGTGGCAAGTAACATTCGCGCCACACAAGTGCCAAGCAATGAACATGTCCAATAAGAGAGAATCAACTATCGCCCCTTGATATTCAATGGCATTACCATCACTGAATTCTCACCCATCCACAACCTGGAAGTTAACACTGAAACTGAACTGGACTAACCAAATAAATACTGTGGCTACAAAAACAGGTCAGACGCTAGGAATCCTGCGGTGAGTCTCACTTCCTGACTCACCAAAGCCTGTCCACCACCTACAAGGCACAAGTCAGGAGTGTGATGGAATACCCCCCACTTTTCTGGATGAGTTCAACTCTAACAACACTGAAGAAACTCGACACAATCCACATTCACTCCCTTCACTACCAACACACAATAGCAGCAGCATGTACCATCTACAAGATGCATTGCAGGAACTCACCTGAGGCTCCTTAGGCAGCACCTTCCAAACTCATGGCTGGGCTGTTTAGCACAGGGCTAAATCGCTGGCTTTGAAAGCAGACCAAGGCAGGCCAGCAGCACGGTTCAATTCCCGTAACAGCCTCCCCGAACAGGCGCTGGCATGTGGTGACTAGGGGCGTTTCACAGTAACTTCATTTGAAGCCGACTTGTGACAATAAGCAATTTTTATTTCATTTCATTTCATTTCATGACCACTACCATCTAAAAGGAAAGGGAAGCAGATGCCTGGGAACACCACCATCCGGTAGTTCCCCGCCACATCACTCACCATTCTGACTTGGAAATATATTGTCATTCCTTCATTGTCACTGGGTCAAAATCCTGGAACTCCCTCCTTAATAGCACAGTGGGTGTACCTACACCACATGGACTGTAGTAGTTCAAGAAGGCAGCTCTTTCTAGAGGGCAATTAGGGATGGTCAACTAATGCTGGCCTGGGACTTCCGGTTGTGGCTATGCGGAGCTAAGCCGCATGAATCGGCAGCTCCCGCGAAGACGGACCTTCGGGCTCGATAGAAGAGCCCCAACCAAGTCCCCCACTAACCTGTATGGACCAGAGCCGCAGTGAAACGGCCAAAAAAACGGCACTGGAGCAGCGGGAGAAGAAGGGTAAAATAAACAAAATGGCGGTGGCCGGGGACAAAGAAGAGATGCAAGAATTCATCAAGCGCTGCTTCAAGGAGCTGCGCAAGGAGATGGTGGCGCCGATGCTGGCAATAATTGAAGGACTTGGGGCAACCCAGAAAGCCCACGAGGTGAAGATCCAGGAGATCCAGGACAAAGTGAGTGAGAATGAGGACGAGCTCTTGGGCCTGGCGGTGAAAGTGGAGCGGCATGAGGCGCTACACAAGACGTGGGCGGGAAGACTCGAAGACCTGGAGAACAGGTCGAGGAGCAACAATTTGAGGATCCTGGGTCTCCCAGAAGGAGTGGAGGGGGCCAACGCCGTGGCATATGCGGGCACAATGATCGGGGCGCTGATGGGCGTGGAGGCCCCCCCGGGGTTGCTGGAGCTGGAAGGGTGCACTGGGTGCTGGCGAGGAAGCCCAAAGCAAACGAGCCGCCAAGGGCGATGGTGGTGAGATTTCAACGGTTCACAGATAGAGAGAGGGTCCTGAAATGGGCCAAGAAGGAGCGGAGCAGCAAGTGGGACAATGCTGAGATTAGAATATAGCCGGACTGGAGCACGGAGGGCGCTAAGTGGAGAGCGGGTTTCAACCGGGCCAAAGCGATGCTGCATCGGAAAGGAGTGAAATTTGGAATGTTGCAGCCAGCGCGACTGTGGGTCACATATAACGGCCAACACCACTACTTCGAAACGCCCGAAGAGACGTGGACCTTTATATTAACTGAAAAGTTGGACTCTAATTGAGGGTTTGTGAGGGTGGGGGGTATTTGAGGGTTGAAGTATGATGGCGGTTGTATATAGGGGGGCAAGCACGCGCAGGGAATGTTATATGGGCTGGGGACGAGAGACAAGGCCGCAACAGAAGCTGCGTCGGGGGGGGCGGGGCAGGCTCTGGAAAGCGCGGGGTTTTTCTCCCGCGCGCGGGAAGAAAGGTGGGAGGGGGAGCGTAAGAACGTCTACTGATGGGGAGATTCCCACACGGGGGGGTCAAAGGGATGGCGGGGGAAGCCGGGGTCAGCAGGTGTCAGCTGACTTATGGGAGTGATATGGGGGGAGCAAAAAAGCTAGACAAGGGTCTAGCGGAGGGGAGGGAAGGGGGGGAAAACAGGGTTGCTGCTGCACTGGCCGAAAGGGAATGGGACACAGAAGAGGTAGCCGGGACGGAGGTGAGGGAGAAGCGGACACGGGACTGGCCCAGAAAAGGAGATGGCTAGTCGGGGGGGTGGTGAGAGCCCCTCCAATCCGGCTGATAACGTGGAACGTGAGGGGCCTGAACGAACCGGTGAAGAGGGCTCGAGTGTTCACGCACTTAAAGGACTGAAGGTAGACGTGGCTATGCTCCAAGAGACACACCTGAAGGTGGCGGACCAGGTCAGGTTAAGAAGGGGATGGGTAGGACAAGTATTCCCATCGGGACTGGATGCGAAAAACAGAGGATTGGCAATTCTGGTGGGAAAACATGTGTCATTTGAGGCCCAGACTATCGTAGCGGACAATGGAGGGAGATACGTGATGGTGAGTGGTAGGTTGCAAGGGACGTGGGTGGTGTTGGTAAATGTATACGCCCCGAACTGGGATGATGCTGGATTTATGAACCGCATATTGGGGCGCATCCCGGACCTGGAGTTAGGAGGACTGATAATGGGAGGGGACTTCAACACAGTGCTGGACACAGCACTAGACCGCTCCAGATCAAGGACGGGAAAGAGGCCGGCGGCGGCCAGGGTGCTCAGGGGGTTTATGGATCAGATGGGGGGAGTGGACCCATGGAGGTTTGCAAGACCGCAGGCCAGGGAATTTTCTTTCTTCTCCCACGTGCACAAGGCATACTCCCGGATAGACTTCTTTGTGCTGGGCAGGGCGCTCATCTCGAGGGTGGAGGGGACGGAGTATTCGGCCAGAGCCGTTTCGGACCATGCCCCGCACTGGGTGGAAGTGGGGCTGGGAGAGGAGAGGGACCAACGCCCGCTGTGGCGGTTGGATGTGGGACTGTTGGCAGATGAGGTGGTGTGTGGTAAGGTAAGGGGGTGTATTGTAAGGTACTTGGAGGCCAACGACAACGGGGAGGTGCGAGTGGGGGTGGTATGGGAGGCGTTGAAGGCGGTGATCAGGGGAGAGCTAATCTCCATCAGGGCTCATAGGGAGAAGACAGAGGGCAGGGAAAGAGAGAGGTTAGTGGGGGAGATTTTGCGAGTGGACAGGAGATACGCAAAGGCGCCGGAGGAAAGATTACTTGGGGAAAGGGGACGGCTCCAGACGGAGTTTGACCTGTTGACCACGGGGAAGGCGGAGGCACAGTGGAGGAAGGCGCAGGGGGCGACCTACGAGTACGGGGAAAAGGCCAGTCGGATGCTGGCACACCAGCTCCGTAAGAGGGTGGCAGCGAGGGAAATAGGGGGAGTCAAAGATGGTGGGGGAGCCATGGTCCAGAGTGCAACGGAAATAAATAAGGTATTCAAGGCCTTCTACGAAGAGCTGTACAGATCCCAGCCCCCAGGGGGAGAAGAGGGGATGGGAAGATTACTGGACCAACTGCGGTTCCCGAAGGTGGAGGAGCAAGAGGTGGCTGGTTTGGGGGCACCAATCGGGTTGGAGGAGCTGAGTAAGGGTTTGGGGAGCATGCAGGCGGGGAAGGCCCCGGGGCCGGACGGGTTCCCGGTGGAGTTCTACAGAAAGTATGCGGACCTGTTGGCCCCGCTACTAGTGAGGACCTTTAACGAGGCAAGAGAGGAGGTGTCCCTGCCCCCGACAATGTCGGAGGCGACAATTTCCTTGATTTTGAAGCGAGACAAGGACCCACTGCAATGTGGATCGTACAGGCCGATTTCGCTCCTTAATGTGGACGCTAAGCTATTGGCAAAATTGCTGGCCACGAGGATTGAGGACTGTGTCCCGGGGTGATACATGAGGACCAGACGGGATTTGTAAAGGGCAGGCAATTAAATACGAATGTGCGGCGGCTCTTAAACGTGATAATGATGCCATCGGAGGAGGGAGAGGTGGAGATAGTGGCAGCTATGGACGCGGAAAAGGCCTTTGACCGAGTTGAGTGGGAGTACCTCTGGGAGGTGTTGCATAGGTTTGGGTTCGGGGGAGGGTTTATTAGCTGGGTTAAGCTCCTTTACAGCGCCCCGGTGGCAAGTGTGGTGACGAACCGGCGGAGGTCGGAGTACCTTCAGCTGTACCGAGGAACGAGGCAGGGGTGCCCTCTGTCCCCCCCGTTGTTTGCATTGGCGATCGAACCCTTGGCCATATCACTGAGGGAGTCTAATAAATGGAGGGGGGTGGTCCGCGGGGTGGAAGAGCATCGGGTGTCGCTATATGCGGACGACCTGCTGCTGTGTGTGGCGGACCCAATGGAGGGGATGGTGGAGGTCATGCAGACTTTGAGGGAGTTTGGGGAGTTCTCGGGCTATAAGCTCAATGTAGGGAAGAGCGAGCTTTTTGTACTACAGGCAGGGGACCAAGAAAGAGGGATAGGGGACCTACCGCTGAGGAGGGCGGAGGGGAGTTTTCGGTATCTAGGGATCCAGATAGCCAGGAGCTGGGGGGCCCTACACAAACTGAATCTGACGAGGTTGGTGGACCAAATGGAGGTGGACCTCAAAAGATGGGACATGTTGCCGCTCTCGTTGGCGGGTAGAGTGCAGTCGGTAAAAATGGTGGTCCTTCTGAGGTTTTTGTTTGTGTTCCAGTGCCTCCCCATCGTGATCACCAAAGGCTTTTTCAAGAGAGTAGGTAGGAGTATTATGGGGTTTGTGTGGGCGAACAAAACCCCGAGGGTAAGGAGAGGGTTCCTGGAGCGCAGTAGGGACCGAGGAGGGCTGGCGCTGCCAAACCTAGGGAGCTACTACTGGGCAGCAAACGTGGCGATGATCCGTAAGTGGGTTATGGAGGGAGAGGGGACGGCATGGAAGAGGATTGAGATGGCGTCCTGCAAAGGAATGAGCTTGGGGGCGCTGGTGACGGTGCCGTTGCCGCTCTCGCCATCAAAGTACACCACGAGCCCGGTGGTGGCGGCAACATTAAGGATCTGGGGCCAGTGGAGACGGCATAGGGGTGCAGTGGGAGCCTCGGTGTGGTCCCCGATCAGGGGTAACCACCGGTTTGTTCCGGGGAAGATGGACGGGACATCCAGGGCTGGCACCGGGCGGGGATTAGAAGAATGGGGGACCTGTTCATCGACGGGACATTTGCGAGCCTAGGGGCACTGGAGGAGAAGTTTGAGCTACCCCCGGGAGATGCATTCAGATATATGCAGGTGAGGGCTTTTGTGAGGTGACAGGTCGGGGAATTCCCGCTGCTCCTGACACTGGAAATTCAAGACAGGGTGATCTCGGGTGTATGGGTCGGGGAGGGCAAGGTTTCGGCAATACACCAAGAGATGAAAGAAGAGGGGGAAGCGCGAGCAGAAGAGTTGAAGGGTAAATGGGAGGAGGAGTTGGGGGAGGAGATCGAGGAAGGTTTGTGGGCTGATGCCCTGGGTAGGGTCAATTCCTCCTCCTCATGTGCCAGGCTCAGCCTGATACAATTTAAGGTGGTTCACAGAGCGCACTTGACGGGGGCGAGGTTGAGTAGGTTCTTTGGGGTAGAGGACAGATGTGGAAGGTGTTCAGGGAGTCCGGCGAACCATGTCCATATGTTTTGGTCATGCCCGGCACTGGAGGGGTTCTGGAGAGGAGTGGCGGGAGCAATATCTCAGGTGGTGAAAGTCCGGGTCAAGCCAAGCTGGGGGCTAGCAATATTTGGAGTAGTGGACGAGCCGGGAGTGCAGGAGGCGAAAGAGGCCGGCATTCTGGCCTTTGCGTCCCTGGTAGCCCGGCGAAGGATCTTGCTAATGTGGAAAGAGGCGAAGCCCCCTAGCGTGGAGGCCTGGACAAACGACATGGCTGGGTTCATAAAGTTGGAAAGGATTAAGTTTGCCTTAAGGGGGTCTGCGCAGGGGTTCTACAGGCGGTGGCAACCGTTCCTAGACTATCTCGCGGAGCGTTAGAGGAAGGTCGGTCAGCAGCAGCAACCCTGGGGGGGTGGGGGGACCGAGAGATTGTTTGAGGGGACGGACGAGCGGGGGATAACATGGAGGGTGGGGGAAACTGGCACGAACGGGCGAGAGCTCTGTAAATATATCATCTTACCATGTATATATCTTGCTCAGGGCGATTTTGTGTTATTTTGTTACGGGGGGGGGGGGGGGTTTATTGTTTGTAAGGGGAAAAAATTGTTTTGTTTTGTTAAAAAACTTTAATAAATATATTTTTTAAAAAACTAATGCTGGCCTAGCCAGTGAAGCCCACATCCCGTAAAAATGAATGAAAAAAAAGAAAACCAGTAAGGGAACAGATCTTACAATATGTCAGATATAATTATAGAATATTTATTTACTGTAAACTATTTCTAGAAGATGAAGCTATTAACAGTTTGTAAGATCTTTGTTGCTGAGGATAATTGGGCTGAGCTCCACATCAAACACAAAGAGAACAGGATATAAGACAGACAGGATACTGAAATAACAATAACTGAACATTTAAAGAATCAGTAGTAAAAAAGGAAACCATGATAACTACAAAGCTAAATTAAAAAAAAACATCAGTGATTAGAGGTGGATGGTAAAAGCAGGAAGCTGGAATGCAAAATGTATGATTGCATAATAACGTCTGCCCTTTTTGCCCTTTTTTGTTGTTTATAGACAGCAGCTGTTGATGATGATTCTGTTTCCATTTACAACTTATGCACAGAAACCTATGTTTCTTTACTTGTGCGGGGCTGGTTTAGCACACTGGGCTAAATAGCTGGCTTTTAAGCAGACCAAGGCAGGCCAGCAGCATGGTTCAATTCCTGTACCAGCCTCCCCAAACAGGCGCCGGAATGTGGCGACTAGGGGCTTTTCACAGTAACTTCATTGAAGCCTACTTGTGACAATAAGTGATTTTCATTTAATTTTTTTCATTTCATTTCTGTTGCCTCATCATTGTTTTTGAGATTTAGGCTGGGATATACAAGGGATAAAGGGTAGGACCCAGTGAAAGCGTGCTTTGCAAATTGTGGTCCTGGAGGTCATCTCAGGATCCTGATGCCCTCTGGGACAGTTTCAAATTTGAAGTGCTGGCAGAAAGGAGGGACTGGCAAACATGTCACCACCATTTAACAGCCCCTAAGTGTCTAAAGGAGCTTGTTAAGGCGGCTGTTCCCGAATGCCATTTTCTATTTTTTTCCCCATTGCCCCCAGGCCAGCTGCACGGTTCAATTCCCGTACCAGCCTCCCCGAACAGACACCGGAATGTGGTGACTAAGGGCTTTTCACAGTAACTTCATTTGAAGCCTACTTGTGACAATAAGTGCTTTTCATTTTCATTTCATATGTATACATCAACACAGTTATCTAGTTCACTGTGGGACCCATATATATTTCTCTAGAATTGTCTTGGATACAAATGTGCAAAACCACCTATCGCTGGTATGAGTGCTGATCTTTACCTTGGCATTCAAAGCTGTGGTATGTCTTGTTCCACCTTCATTGCCTTTCCCAGGAGCTGCCTGCTTTAATCTGCAAGAGATCGGCAGCATCCAACATGCCTTTGCCACTGGTACAAGTCAGGCAGCTCCCACCTCCTGGAGGTGGTGGAGTTTCAAATTGGGCACTAAGCCTGCCTCCTGACCAATTCAGCCATTTATATTTAAAAATTGTGTTATGAAATGACGCAGCTTGGGCTTAGGTTTAGTTCATCCAGGTGTCTGCATTGAAAATCCAGCTCTCAATGTCTCCTACCTTTCACCTTATCACAGATCTTCCCTAAGCTCCACTATCTCTGCCTTTGTATTTGCCTAAAACAGATAATATTTCTAACTTTTTCCAGTTCTGATAAAAGATCATCAATACCATGTCATTCACAGTTCAAATACCATTTACCTCTTCCGTACTCCCTTTACAGCAGTCACTAGAGCCTTTCTTTTCTCACCTTGTAGCCATTGCAAAATGTAACCAGAACGAATACATCAAAACAGTGACAGCAGTAGTGGACAGATCTAGTGGCATGCTTTAATTGGGATCAGATCATACTTCTCTCTGAAGTGCTGCTGCACATATCCTGGTTGCTTGCCATGAGCAGCATTGACAGTTACCAAAAAATTGCATTCAAACTCTTGCCCTCTCATGTCCTGGTCACAGGCCATAATAGGTTTCCTTATTGGAGAATATATACCTAGGGAACAGTTTGGCTTCAACATCCCTCAGGTGGAGTGAAGAAACAAATTATCCAGACTTCAATGTCCAGTAACACTTGTTGGAAAGTGTACATGTAGATAGAAGTGTACTCAATGTTTATGCCTGACAGATCTCACAATTGTGCCTCGCATCTGAAGTATAGCCTATTGAATGTGTGATGTCATGCGATGTGCCAATAGTATTTTATGGGGACCAAGAAAAAAAAGTCCATATTGTTTAAAACTTCTCAGATCAAATATTTAATACCTCACTCAAAGCTTGTTGCAAAATCACCAAAGGGGTCATGTGTCACGATCAGCACAGAGTAGCAATGTGCTGCTTGAAAAAACAGCAGCTGTTTTATAAAAATTCAATGCCTCACATATAAAAATCAGTATAGCATTAAAAGGAAATGGACTTTAAAATTACTTTGCTATGGAACAGTGACATGATAATAATTGACATAGAGATATGTCTTTGTAACCTAAACACGCAAATATCCTTAAATGTACATACCTCCCCGCTGTGAGGAAGGTGTGCCAGAGATCCTTGTAGAGACAAGATCTGATTTCCTTCCCTCCTTGACTTCAATTGTCACAAACGTCTTCATACTGTCTTCGTTGTTGTTCAATCTCTCTTCCTTTTGTTTGGAAAAGTTTTGCTGTAAGTGAGTGTATGTTCTAGCAGTCAGGTCTGAGTACTTAACAGAGCTGAGTTGGTCTAAGTGCACTGAGCTGTCTGTGCAGGTTTTACTGGAGTCATTCTCTGACGCAGGCTGGTGTGCCTGTGACTTGCTTGTGTTGCTCCTCCCTGTAGATCTGTTGTATGATTTATCAGTAACAGTGTTTTGCAAAAAAGATTTCTTCGTGCAGTCTTTGTCAAAAGATAGCAAGGGTAATGTGGTCTTACTTGATTCATCTGCAGTAACTTCAGGTGCAATTAGATGACTTAAGCATTCAGAAGAACCTGATGAAGATGTTGCCCTCAGCCGGCCTTGGTTCACCTCTGCAGTTGCAAAGTTAGATTTAGTCGTGCTGTAAGGTAAACTGTAACCAGATTGTGGTGAATGCTTTCCATCCCTTTGGACAGAGCAGAACCTGCTCTCTCTCAGTGATGTAGATCTGTCGCGCTCTATCCCAGTCCTCCTGATTGAGCCAATGGGTTTGTTACTTCTGCTGGACAGTAAGTATTCATTCTCTTTGTCTTTTTTTTCAGTTGATTTACCCATTTCCCCAACACCCCTAAGATCAGTAGATTTCCCTTTCAGAGATGTTTCCAAGTCTGAATTCCTAACTTCTTTTATTTTCAATGCAGGGCTGCCTGAGAATAGCTGCTGTTGCTGGAGAATTCTGCTGTTTCTGCCTTCATTAATCTGGTTTCTCTTGTGAGTGGAGACATTGGTACCAAGTTCGAAAGGTTGGTCAGATGAGTCCATCGTAAATTTCTTCATTCGGTCTTGTACAGAGTTGGTTCTCCTGATGGGTGAGCTGTTTGTGCGTATATTACTGGCTGTTTCTGGAAATCAAGCACAGAATAAGGACCATTTACTCAGCAGCAGAAAGAAATCTATAGGTAATTATAGGCCCTTTATCTTACAACTCAATAATCTAGTGACAAAGTATGTATTTTTAATAGACAGAAAACTGTGAAAATGAATTTCCATTACCAAGCACATGTGATGAATAGCCACCATTTTCTGTTTATTAAAAAAGAACTGGATGAGCATTCTTTCCATTACAATCACAATGTCTGCTGTATCTGGGGACGGGCAGCACGTAAGGTTCAAATGGTGGGCTCTGGCAATATTGACAGCCATTCACTTTGTGTGTAAATATTATTATTTTTTTTACTTCAGCAGAGTAGGAATTCACAGTGGCTTATCTCAAGGGTTCTCATTGGAAAGTAATTGTGCTCCATTCACTAATGTTTGTCTAACAGCTAGTGTCAACTGCAGCTTGTTCATGACTCCCGGAATCCGGCACATCATAATTGAAGGTTCTTTTATTTTTCTGCCTCCGTAGATAGTTCAGCCAGTGTCCTATTCCCCCCCCCCCCCCCCCCCCACACCTCCATACCCGGATTCCCCTCCCTCCACACCATCCTCCTTCCCCCTCTCTCCCCACCACCCCCTTCCTTTCCCTTCCCTTCTGTTGGTACAGAGGCGAGGGTATCTGGTCTCTCCAGCGCAAAGTTTAGTGCTTGTACCATTTGTTTTTTGTAGAAATGTGTTGTTAACGATCAGAGTATCCACCCCCCCCTCTCCGTACATTGGTACTGAGTGGAGGGTACCCTGTTTCTCCAACACAGAATTAGTGTTTCTACTGTTTGGCCTTGTATATATTTTTTACTGTTTTAATAATAAGATATGGGTCTAGAAGTGGAAATACCAATCTAAAGTTCAATGAACAAGCCTGAAAGGAATCAGTCACATCAGATAACATCTAAACAAGACCTGGCAATATCAAAGTGTCAAAGTGGAAGTATGTCCCTGTGGAATGGAGAGCGGAAGGAGAGGGCTTTGTGTACAGAAAGACGCTGAGAGAGCAAAAGAGCCTTTTGTGAGTATCTCAGTGAACAAGAAGGGGAGGGTCATAGAAGGAAATTGTCTTTGTGAAGAGGTCAGTGTGACTGGAAAGCTTTGCTTAAAGTTAATTAATTACTTGATTAATATGGTTAAAGATAAATATTGCTTATTTAGCTTTTTCTTTTTAATGATGAAGAAATCTATTAATTACAAGGTTAAAAGTATTTAGAATGAACTAGAATGCATAATTTAAGGCAAAATTTTAAAAAATAATTATTGAGGAGAATTCTGCTGGACCCAAAGAAATGCAGCAACAGTGGGCAATGAATAACAGCATTTGAAAAATATGTACATAATTCTGAATTGGGATCTTTTACAGCCACCTGAGAGAACAGTTAGATAATGGGGGCTAGATTCTCTGCCGTTGGGATGCTCCATTTTGCCGGCACCCCAGGGTTTCCCGACGGCATGGGGCTGCCCCACAATTGGAAACACCATTGACCAGCCGGCGTGCTGAACCAGAAATCTGGCACGGCGGGATGGAGAAACCCGCCCTGTGTATTTGGTCAAGGCCACACTTGAATACATAGACATAGAACATACAGTGCAGAAGGAGGCCATTTGGCCCATCGAGTCTGCACCGACCCACTTAAGCCTTCACTTCCACCCTATCTCCATAACCCAATAACCCCTCCTAACCTTTTTGGTCACTAAGGGCAATTTATCATGGCCAATCCACCTAACCTGCATGTCTTTGGACTGTGGGAGGAAACCGGAGCACCCGGTTACATCTGTGAAATGGGACCCAAATAATTTGTGAACTGGTAGAAGGAAGGAGGATGAATGGGACTAGAAGAAAGGAGGACGAATGGGAGCAGAATTACTACAAACATTTAGGGCAAAATATATTGTGTGTAGAAATACAGTGAATGTTAATAAATAAGGGTATCCTTCACAATTAAGTTCAAAACAGAATATATCCTGACTAGCAGTGAAAAATTAATGAAACCATATTAGCATCAAGTGTTATACCAAGTATGAACATATTATGAACTTAAAGCTTTGAAAATTATTGATGAGTTTGAAGATACTCTGCATTGGCCAACTAGAATTTTAAATACCATTTCTACTATCTTAGATAGGCTGCAGTTGGGAGTAGTAGGGGTTCTTCAATCTCACAATCCATTACGAAGAAATGTTATTATTAGATTTAGTAATGAGTTAGATCATAGATCATAGAATTTACAGTGCAGAAGGAGGCCATTCGGCCCATCGAGTCTGTACCGGTTCTTGGAAAGAGCACCCCACCCAAGGTCAACACCTCCACCCTATCCCCATAACCCTGTAACCCCACCCAACACTAAGGGCAATTTTGGACACGAAGGGCAATTTAGCATGGCCAATCCACCTAACCTGCACATCTTTGGACTGTGGGAGGAAACCGGAGCACCCGGAGGAAACCCACGCACACACGGGGAGGATGTGCAGACTCCGCACAGACAGTAACCCAAGCCGGAATCGAACCTGGGAACCTGGAGCTGTGAAGCAATTGTGCTCTCCACAATGCTACCATGCTGCCCATCCCTGGTCTTGTATTTAGATTTAGTTAAAATTTAGATTCTAGATTCTGATAAGGGGCAAGATTCTCTGTTTGGGAGACTAAGGCCGAAGTTCTCCAGTCATTGAGATTCCCTTTTTCTGCTGGCAGCGCACTGCCGCCCACAGGTGTCCTAGCAGTGTGGGGTGGCTTAAGTGGGAAATTCCATTGACAAGTGGCAGGAATACAGAATCCCACCACCAGTAGTAAATGGTGCGCCGTCGAGAAACATGCAGCTGGGGGACTGGAGAATCTAGCTCTGAGTGTTGCCGCCGAGACTGAAGTACAGGTGATTGACATTCCTGTTGGAGGTGCTATTCAGAAAGCGAGTCAGGACATGCAAATAGGCCAGCGATCTGCCATCGTGAATTTAGAGCAAATTCCAGGCCCAGCAGGCATGTTAACCGCTGGGGCTGCAGCTAGTGCTAAAGAATCTGGCTGCTGGAACTGTTTTTTTTAAGTACTCCACTTACCACACACTCACTGTAGCCAAGAAGATAGCTCAAAGAAGACCTGCCCCCGAGGTTGGGAGTCCGAGTTGGACCCACAGCTCCGTGCCAGTGAGGAGAGGAGTGACATTCAATTGCCCAGGGTGGGTTGCAGACTCAAACCTGTCCTTCTGAACATTATCTGAGCAGTGGTGGCAGAGGAGGTCAACACTGCCAGCCTCACCAGGAAGGGACAGCTGGTGATCTGGAGACGTGGGGGTCCCTGGTACGGCCTCTGCCCTGAGTGCAGCAGCTAACCATGGAGGGCTCCAAAGATCACGTGCAGGTGAAATCTGGTTGAGTGAGCTCTGCTGATCCCATGCTTCCTCTGCAATGGGGCAGCATTTTTGAGGGCTGTCAACACCCTGATTGAGCTTGGCCATGGCCATCCCCTTGATGAAATAGCTAGGATATGAGGAGGTCCATAGGGACGGCCTGAGAGGGCTCCCAGATGACCAAAGGCTCCCTGAGCATTCAAAGGCATCCGAGGTAGCACTCCAAGTAAACAGCCAGGGGTCTGTTAAGAGCACCAAAAGGATGCATTGAAAAGACAAACTGCAGCAACGCCAATCTGAGCCAGGCCACCCTAATCCCGAGAGGGACACCCCTAGTTGGTGGACTTGGCACCAAGGCGCTCCCTACTATTGTCCCCGGCGAAGGCAGCCACCCCCCAGCAAGAACAACAATTTGCCAGGGTTTTGCACAGGTTTTTTAGCCTTCTGCTCCCACTCCCCAGACTTGGCACCCAGGCGTGCTTGTCAATAAGAGACTTCTGCCTAAGAGGGGTGGAGCATCGTAGAAAGTTGGAGCATACTATGTCAGGTTAATGTGCAGGTTCAGTTGGCAGTTAAGAAGACACATGCAATGTAAACAGTCATGTCTAGAGGGCTAGAATACAAGACCAGGGATGTACTTCTGAGGCTGTATACGGCTCTAGTCAGACCCCATTTGGAGTTTTGTGAGCAGTTTTGGGCCTCGTATCTAAGGAAGGATGTGCTGGCCTTGAAAAGAGTCCAGAGGAGGTTCACAAGAATGATCCCTGGAATGAAGAACTTGTCGTATGAGGAACGTTTGAGGACTCTGGGTCTGTACTCGTTGGAGTTTAGAAGGATGAGAGGGGAAACGTACAAGATACTGCGAGGCCTGGATAGAGTGGACGTGGAGAGGATGTTTCCACTTGTAGGAAAAACTAGAACCAGAGGACACAAATCTCAGACTAAAGGGACGATCCTTTAAAACAGAGATGAGGAGGAATTTCTTCAGCCAGGGGGTGGTGTATCTGTGGAACTCTTTGCCGCAGAAGGCTGTGGAGGCCAATTCACTGAGTGTCTATAAGACAGAGATAAATAGGTTTGTGATTAATAAGGGGATCGGGGTTATGGGGAGAAGGCAGGAAAATGGGGATGAGAAAATATCAGCCATGATTGAATGGCGGAGCAGACTCGATGGGCCAAGTGGCCTAATTCTGCTCCTATGTCTATAGTCTTATGTCCAAGCCGCTAATGAAATATAAACCCACGCAAATGACCCATTTTGGATCCAACGGCGTGGGGTACAAACATTGATATCACAGCCAGCAAGGGACTGGAGCATGGTATCGGAATCGGCACCAGGAACAGATCTCGATTTTTCAATTTCATGCGATTCTCCGGTCGATCACAATTCGCATTTCGATCATCGTGAAATGGAGAATTCAACCCAAGATTGACTTTAATGGGATGAAACACAGACTGTCTGTCCACAGTAAACTGTTTTTTCTTTTTTTTTAATAAACATTTTATTGAGGGTTTTTTTTGTCATTGTAACAGCAGCAATATAAACAATGTACAAGAAAATAAAAACATAGTGCAAATACCACCTCCCTCCCAAACAGGTCCCACCATTAATTAACCCCCTAATCTACGCTAACCTAACCCCCCCCCGACGATTAATTCTCCACAAAGAAGTCAATGAATGGTTGCCACCTCCGGGCAAACCCTAACAGTGACCCTCTCAAGGCGAACTTAATTTTTTACAGTAAGAAATCTTACAGCACCAGGTTAAAGTCCAACATGTTTGTTTCAAACACTAGCTTTCGGAGCACTGCTCCTTCGTCAGGTGAATGAAGAGGTATGTTCCAGAAACATATATATAGACAAATTCAAAGATGCCAGACAATGCTTAGAATGCGAGCATTAGCAGGTGATTAAATCTTTCCAGATCCAGAGATGGGGTAACCCCAGGTTAAAGAGGTGTGAATTGTGTCAAGCCACAATTCACACCAAGTAGGCTTCAAATGAAGTTACTGTGAAAAGCCCCGAGTCGCCACATTCTGGCGCCTTCGGGGAGGCTGGTACGGGAATTGAACAGTGCTGCTGGCCTGCCTTAAAAGCCAGCTAATTAGCCCTGTGCTAAACCAGCCCGTGTTTGTCAAGATGCCTTTTGAAAGCCGTTAATGTATCTGCTTCCACAACCTGCCCTGACAAGCATTCCAGGCACTCACCACCCTCTGCGTAAAAAAACCTGCCTGGCACATCTCTAAACGTTGCCCCACAGACCTCAAAGCTATGCCCCCTGGTGACTGACCCCTCCACCTAGGGAAAGAGTGCCTGCCCATCCACTCTATCCATGCCCCTCATACTCTTGTAGACCTCTATCAGGTCACCCTTCAACCTCCGTCTTTCTAATGAAAACAGTCTGAGTCTATTCAGCCTCTCCACAAAGCTAATACCCTCTGCAACCTCTCCAAAACCTCCACATTCTTCTGTTAGTGTGGCGACCAGAAATGTGCGCAATATTCCAAGTACGGTCTTACCAAGGTTCTATACAACTGTATAGAAACTTGGCAGTTTTTATACTCGATGCCCCGTCCACCCGTCCAATGAAGGCAAGTATTCCATATGCTTTCTTGATTACCTTGTCCACTTGTGTTGCCACCTTTAAAGATTGGTGGACCTGCACGCCCCGATCTCTCTGACTTTTTATATTCATAAGAGTTTTGCCATTTACGGTACATTTCCCCTCTATGTTAGACCTACCAAAATACATTACCTCATATTTGTCTGGATTAAACTCTATTTGCCATTTCTCTGCCCAAATCTCCAACCTATCTATGTCCTGCTGTATCCTGACAATCCTCAACACTATCTCCCACTCCACCAACTTTGGTGTCATCCGCAAACTGACTTATCAGACCAGCCACATTTTCCTCCAAATCGTTTATGTATACTACAAAGAACAGAGGCCCCAGCACATATCCCTGTGGAGCACCACTCGTCACAATCTTCCATTCAGAAAAATGCCCTTCTACTTCTACCCTTTGCCTTCTGTGACCGAGTCAATTCTGTATCCATCTTACCACCTCACTTCTGATCCCGTGTGACTTTATCGTTTGTACCAGTCTGCCATGAGGCACCTTGTCAAAGGCTTTACTGAAGTCCATGTAAACAACATCCACCGCCCTCTCCATATCAATCATCTTTGTCACCTCATCATAAAAACATGTGTCACAAATGTTAGTATGTAGACACAGCTAGCAATTAAGGCTAATGGAATGCTGTCCTTTATTACAAGCAGAATAGAACATAAAAGTAACGGTATGGTGTTTCAGCTATACAGGAAGATCACATCTTCGGTCTCCTTATTTAAGGAAGGATGTTAATGTATTTGAGATGGTTTTCAAAAGGTTTACTTGATTGAAAACTCAAATGAGTGGATTGTCTTTTTCTAAGGTTGGACAAATTGGGCTCGTTGCCACTGGAGTTTAGAATTGTAAAGGTGACTTGATTGAAGTATATATGATCTTGAACGGTCTTGAAAAGGTGGACGTGGAAAAGATGTTGCCTCTTGTGGGCGAGTTCAGAACTAGGTGCACTGTTTGAAAATTAGGGATTGCCTGTTTACGACAGAGATGAGGAGAAATTTTCTCTTGGGGCTAGATGGGAATATGGAATCTGAAACACAAACAGATCAGCCATGATCTTATTGAATGGCGGAGCAAGCTTGAGGGGCCAAACAGCCACCTTCTGCTCCTATTTCATATGTTTTCGCTGTTTGGCATGCAAATGGCCCTGTGTTGTAGCTTAACCAGATGGACACCTCATTTTAGGTATGCCTGATGCTGCTCCTGGCATATCCTTCCACACTCTTTTTGAACCAGGGTTGTACCCCTGACTTGATGACAATGATATAGCGGGAAATATGCATGAGGTTACAGATTGTGATTGTATACATTTCTGCTGCTGCAAATGGCCGCAGTGCCTCAAGGATGCCCAATTTTCAGTTGCTAGATCCGTTTGAAATGTATCCCATTTAGCATGGTGATAGTGCCATACAACACAATGGAGGTTATCCTCAACGTGAAGACAGGACTTCATCTCCACAAGGTGGTCATTCCTACCAATACTGTCATGGAGAGATGCATCTGTGACAGGTAAAGTGGTAAGGATGAAGTCAAGTAGGTTTTCCCACTTGGTTGTCCTCTGACCACCTGCCGTAGAGCCAGTCTAGCAGCTTTTTGCACTACTGAGCCACCCTTGGTGATGCACATTGAAGTCCCCCACCCAGAGTATATTCTGTGCCCTTGCCAACCTCAGTGTTCCTCCAATTGGTGTTCAACATGGAAGGAGTACAGATGTGCAGGTTAGGTGGATTGGCCATGATCAATGCACAGGGTGGAGGCGTTGGCCTGGTAGAGTGTTCTTTCAGAGAGTCGGTGCAGACCCGATGGCCAAATGGGCTCCTTCTACATTGTAGGGATTCTATGGATTCCAGAAGGCATTAAATAAAATCCCTATAAGAGACTTTAATCTAAAGTGAAGCTCATGAGCTCTTAGTGAGGAAGTTGGCTAAGTAGCAGGTCACCAAGTGTATAGACAATAGACAGATACTCTGACAGAAGGTAATTAGAAATGTGCTGCAAGGATTTGCATTGGGGTGAGAAATATTCACCATATTAATTAACCTCTTATGATGGAATAGATAGTCACACATTCAAATTTGTCGATGACATAAAGATAGGTGTAGATGTTGACAAATAAGTAGATAAACAAAAGTGTAGCAAATGGATTTCAATGTAGGCAAATGTGAGGATATTCATTTTGGACTAAAAGGGCGAGGACAGGGGACTTTCTAAAAGCTAAAAATAATCGAGGTCCAAAGAGACTTTGGGAAACCAGGTCACAAATCATTAAAATGTCTGGAGCTGGTGCAGAAAATATTCAAAAAGGCGAATGGAAAGATGGCTTTTTCAATCTAGAGGACTAGAACAAAATGTTATTAGGCATCAGTCAGCTATAAAATGCCTGGTAAGACCCTGCTTGGAGAAATGAGCAGTCACAGTTTGGAAAAGAGGGAGTGCAACGTAAGTTTACAAAAACGTGAGCTGGACTAAGAGGAGAAATTACATGAACTAGTGCTGTGCTCTCTGGAAGTTAAAAGGTGAAAGTATGATTTGATTGTTTTCAATAGAAGTATCAATGGGAGCAGATGAAGTTGCTAGAGAGAAACCATTTTTGTTGCAAAGGGAGTCTAGAACTGGGAGGCATAGTCCAAAAAGTAGCAGTGAAATTTCAGTCGTTAAACTAAGAAACATGGGCGAAATTCTCTGGTATCGGCGCGATGTCCGCCGACTGGCACCAAAAACGGCGCAAATCAGTCGGGCATCGCGCCGCCCCAAAGGTGCGTAATCCTCCGCATCTTGGGGGGCCCAGCCCTAACCTTGAGGAGCTAGGCCCGCGGCGGATTGATTTCCGCCCCGCCAGCTGGCGGAAAAGGCCTTTGGTGCCCCGCCAGCTGGCGCGGAAATGACATTGCCGGGCGGCGCATGCGCGGGAGCGTTAGCGGCCGCTCATGGCATCCCCGTGCATGCGCTGTGGAGGGAGTCTCTTCCGCCTCCGCCATGGTGGAGACGGTGGCGAAGGCGGAAGGAAAAGAGTGCCCCCACGGCACAGGCCCGCCCACAGTGGGCCCTGATCGCGGGCCAGGCCATCGTGGGGGCTGCCCCCGGGGCCAGATCGCCCCGCGCCCCCCCCCCCCAGGACTCCGGAGCCCACCCACGCCGCCTTGTCCCGCCGGTAAGAGAGGTGGTTTAATCCACGCCGGCGGGACAGGCATCCTAGCAGCTGGACTTCGGCCCATCCGGGCCGGAGAATCACGGGGATGGGGGGGGGGGGGCGCCGCCAACCGGCGCTGCGCGGTTCCCGCCCCGGCCGAATCTCCGGTGCCGGAGAATTCGGCAACCGGCGGGGGCGGGATTCACGCCAGCCCCCGGCGATTCTCCGACCCGGCGGGGTTCGGAGAATGTCGCCCATGTCTAGATGCTGTCTTCTGAAAAAGACAATTGATTCTAGTTTAATTAAAATCTGTTTTTGACAGAGTTCTGTTAACCAAAGGTACTAAATGATATGGGGCAGTATCTGGAACAATCTCACTGAATGGAAGAACAGACTTGAAGGGCTAAATGGCCTATTCCTTTTTTCTGTTTCTAATATTTTAAAAGGGGATTTAGATTGCTACTCAGAAAGAAGAATGTTAAATACTATGAGGAGCAAATGGGAAGGGGGTGTAGCATAGATGGATCATGATTACAACAACATTGGCACAGGTGTGATGCTAAATGACCTATCTGCACAGTAACATTCCATGATTTTTTATAGTTAACAATCAACCTCACTCACAGAAATATCTCTCTTGTCTACACAACGTTTTCTGATCAGTCAGATGTCTGACATTACAAAAACCTAGCAGAGCGCATGCGACTATCTCCGAATTAAAATTACTGATAAATCCAGTTTGCCTGATGCAATCCATGTTAAACAAAGTGTACTTTTCGGCCTCGAGTCTGGGGGCTCTTCCTCTGCGTTTAAGTGCAGGCAACTTATGTTCGGTTTGGTGATTGCTTAATTGGTCATTTAATAAGGGAGTGCATTAAAGATAAAAGACGGTGAGTAGCCATTTGGTGAGAAGAAGTAATGGGCTCAGTCGTGATGTCTCCCATATCTGAAGAGCTTGCTAATACTATCATTGCTACAAGAATAAGGCCTCTTGGCAAGGTGGACAAGAGAAACTGTTTCCCATAAAACCGAATCAGCAAGAAAGCAATATCTTCAGAAGAAGGGAGGAGAGAAGAAATGGAACAAAAAATAAAATCCATAGTGGATTTCATTATCTTCAAGAAAGGAAGGCAGAAAATAAAATTAGCAACGAAGATGAGCAGAAAATAGTTTCGTGCAACAGCTATTTTGTCAGGACCAGTTTGTGTATGACATAAATAGTGAAGCTACAGAGTAGTCGCATCTGTCCTTACTAAAAGTTTTCAAATAAAATGATGATGTTCAGTATGCATAGCATTACAAATTTAGACATTATAACAAAAGAGAAACATTGACAACAGAGAGCTACATCAACCAGCAAAGTACAAACAATATATATATATTTTTGCAACTGTTTAGACAATTGCCAGGGTGATGAGCATTTTTTGCAGCTTAAGAAGATATGCATCATTCTGCGGCTAAGCAGCAAAAAAAACTTTGGAAGGTCCAGTCACTCACTATTTAAAAACTGCTGTAACGCCATAAATATGACACAGTGTATGGAAAGGGTCAGTAAACCAAGGTCCACCACACTAAGAAAACAAAAAGGGACGGTCAATAGAGAATTAAAGGTGCTATATTTAAATGCGCGCAGTGTACGGAACAAGGGAGATGAGCTTGTGGCCCAGATTGTGACTGGCAGGTATGATGTGGTAGGCATCAGAGAGACGTGGTTGCAGGGGGTTCAGGACTGGCATTTAAACATCCAGGGATTCACAACCTATCGAAAAGACAGAGAGGTGGGCAGAGGGGGCGGGGTTGCCTTGTTAATTAGGAATGAAATTAAATCAATAGCACTAAACGACATAGGGTCAGATGATGTGGAGTCTGTGTGGGTAGAGTTGAGGAACCACAAAGGCAAAAAAAACATAATGGGAGTTATGTACAGGCCTCCTAACAGTGGTCAGGACCAGGGGCATAAAATGCACCACAAAATAGAAAGTGCATGTCAGAAAGGCAAGGTCACAGTGATCATGGGGGACTTCAATATGCAGGTGGACTGGGTAAATAATGTTGCCAGTGGACCCAAGGAAAGGGAATTCATTGAATGTTTACAGGAGGGCTTTTTGGAACAGCTTGTGATGGAGCCAATGAGGGGACAGGCCATTCTGGACTTAGTGTTATGTAATGAGCCAGACTTGATTAAAAATCTTAAAGTAAGGGAACACTTAGGAGGCAGTGATCATAATATGGTAGAATTCAATCTCCAATTTGAAAGAAAGAAGGTAGAATCAGATGTAAAGGTGTTACAGTTAAATAAAGGTAACTACAGGGGCATGAGGGAGGAACTGACGAAAATCGACTGGGAGCAGAGCCTCGTGGGAAAGACAGTAGAACAGCAATGGCAGGAGTTTCTGGGAGTAATTGAGGACACAGTACAGAGGTTCATCCCAAAGAAAAGAAAGGTTATCAGAGGGGGGTTTAGGCAGCCATGGCTGACAAAGGAAGTTAGGGAATGCATCAAAGCAAAAGAGAAAGCCTATAATGTGGCAAAGAGTAGTGGGAAGTCAGAAGATTGGGAAGGCTACAAAAACAGAGGATAACAAAGAGAGAAATAAGGAAAGAGAGGATCAAATATGAAGGTAGGCTAGCAAGTAACATTAGGAATGATAGTAAAAGTTTCTTTAAATACATTAAAAACAAACGGGAGGCAAAAGTAGACATTGGGCCGCTCCAAAATGACGCTGGTAATCTAGTGATGGGAGACAAGGAAATAGCTGAGGAACTAAATAAGTACTTTGCGTCAGTCTTCACAGTAGAAGACATGAGTAATATCCCAACAATGCAGGAGAGTCAGGGGGCAGAGTTGAATATGGTAGCCATCACAAAGGAGAAAGTGCTAGAGAAACTAAGAGGTCTAAAAATTGATAAATCTCTGGGCCCAGATGGGCCACATCCTAGAGTTCTAAAGGAGATAGCTGAAGAAATAGTGGAGGCGTTAGTTATGATCTTTCAAAAGTCACTGGAGTCAGGGAAAGTTCCAGAGGATTGGAAAATCGCTGTTGTAACCCCCCTGTTCAAGAAGGGAACAAGGAAAAAGATGGAAAATTATAGGCCAATTAGCCTAACCTCGGTTGTTGGCAAGATTCTAGAATCCATTGTTAAGGATGAGATTTCTAAATTCTTGGAAGTGCAGGGTCGGATTAGGACAAGTCAGCATGAATTTAGTAAGGGGAGGTCGTGTCTGACAAACCTGTTAAGAGTTCTTTGAAGAGATAACAAATAGGTTAGACCAAGGAGAGCCAATGGATGTTATCTATCTTGACTTCCAAAAGGCCTTTGATACGTTGCCTCACGGGAGACTGCTGAGTAAAATAAGGGCCCATGGTATTCGAGGCAAGGTACTAACATGGATTGACGATTGGCTGTCAGGCAGAAGGCAGAGAGTTGGGATAAAAGGTTCTTTTTCGGAATGGCAACCGGAGACGAGTGGTGTCCCGCAGGGTTCAGTGTTGGGGCCACAGCTGTTCTCTTTATATATTAACGATCTAGATGACGGGACTGGGGGCATTCTGGCTAAGTTTGCCAATGATACAAAGATAGGTGGAGGGGCAGGTAGTATTGAGGAGGTGGGGAAGCTGCAGAAAGATGTAGACAGTTTAGGAGAGTGGTCCAAGAAATGGCTGATGAAATTCAATGTGGGCAAGTGCGAGGTCTTTCTTTGGAAAAAAGAATAGAGGCATGGACTATTTTCTAAACGGTGACAAAATTCATAATGCTGAAGTGCAAAGGGACTTGGGAGTCCTAGTCCAGGATTCTCTAAAGGTAAACTTGCAGGTTGAGTCCGTAATTAAGAAAGCAAATGCAATGTTGTCATTTATCTCAAGAGGCTTGGAATATAAAAGCAGGGATGTACTTCTGAAGCTTTATAAAGCATTAGTTAGGCCCCATTTAGAATACTGTGAGTAATATTGGGCCCCACACCTCAGGAAGGACATACTGGCACTGGAGCGGGTCCAGCGGAGATTCACACGGATGATCCCAGGAATGGTAGGCCTAACATACGATGAATGTCTGAGGATCCTGGGATTATATTCATTGGAGTTTAGGAGGTTGAGGGGAGACCTAATAGAAACTTACAAGATAATGAATGGCTTAGATAGGATGGACGTAGTGAAGTTGTTTCCATTAGCAGGGGAGACTAGGACCCGGGGGCACAGCCTTAGAATAAAAGGGAGTCACTTTAGAACAGAGATGAGGAGAAATTTCTTGTAGTCATAACCTGATGATGATTTGGATAAAAATTCTAACTTTAACAACTTTGTTATTTGCTTTTAGTTGCATTCTGTAATGCTGAATTCAGCAGCTCCGAGTTTTTTAAAAATTATTTTTCCCTCATTATGTTTTCATTTTCCTTCCATGCTTTATTCCTAGTCATGAGATCAGACACTAGAAATGTGTGTTTGCAGAAATTAAACGGGAGTACAATCGCCCTCAGTTAGAATTCCAGGCCTGTATCACAGCTATGTATTCTTGGGTCCACAGGATATTTTCCAGGCTTTCAGTAGAAGTAATGAGGCTCATTTCACAGCTCAGAAGGTGCCTAAGTTCCGTGGATACCTGACCCTTTAATGTATCGGTTTTATCTGCAAGTAGTTCTGTGACTTTTCGAATAGCTCTCAGTGGGCTCATGACTTTAAACCAGAGCAAATACAGCAACCTAACCTAACAATATCATAATTTATACAGTACCTTTACTATAGAAACTAACCACATGCTTTATGGATGAATATCAAGAAAAAATGCATACTAAGCCAGAGGAAACATTGGAAAAGGAAATTGAAGGGGGTTCAGAGTGCAGGGCTTAGGTAGGTGAAAGCACAGTTGACAATAGCGGACCAAAGAGAGGGAAGACATACAAGAGGCCAGATATGGAAGAAATTTGGATTTCAAAAAGGTTATTAGAGCTGAAGAAAGTTACACAAGTAAATGCAAGAATGAGAACTTTAGAATTTGAGGGTTTGAGTGTCCAAGATTTGGTGCCAGGTAGATATGGGCAAGTGAGTTTTGAATGAGGTGAAGTTTACAGAGGATGGATGGTTGGGAAGCCAAGGAGAACAACATTAGAATATTTGAGTTTGGAGGTGTCAGAAGGATGGTTGAGGTATCAGCAGCAGGTGGGCAAAAAATCGAAACAGACAATCTGACTAGGAAGGCTGTTTTTTGATGGCGAACAATAGAACATAGAACATAGAAAATACAGCACAGAACAGGCCCTTCGGCCCACGATGTTGTGCCGAACCTTTGTCCTAGATTAATCATAGATTATCATTGAATTTACAGTGCAGAAGGAGGCCATTCGGCCCTTTGAGTCTGCACCGGCTCCTGGAAAGAGCACCCTACCCAAACTCAACACCTCCACCCAACACCAAGGGCAATTTTGGACATTAAGGGCAATTTATCATTGGCCAATTCACCTAACCTGCACATCTTTGGACTGTGGGAGGAAACCGGAGCACCCGGAGGAAACCCACGCAGACACGGGAAGGACGTGCAGACTCCGCACAGACAGTGACACAAGCCGGAATCGAACCTGGGACCCTGGAGCTGTGAAGCAATTGTGCTATCCACAATGCTACCGTGCTGCCCTTAAGAACAAATAAATCTACACTATATCATTTTACCGTAATCCATGTACCTATCCAATAGCTGCTTGAAGGTCCCTAATGTTTCCGACTAAACTACTTCCACAGGCAGTGCATTCCATGCCCCCACTACTCTCTGGGTAAAGAACCTACCTCTGATATCCCTCCTATATCTTCCACCTTTCACCTTAAATTTATGTCCCCTTGTAATGGTTTGTTCCACCCGGGGAAAATGTCTCTGACTGTCTACTCTATCTATTCCCCTGATCATCTTATAAACCTCTATCAAGTCGCCCCTCATCCTTCTCCGTTCTAATGAGAAAAGGCCTAGCACCCTCAACCTTTCCTCGTAAGACCTACTCTCCATTCCAGGCAACATCCTGGTAAATCTTCTTTGCACCTTTTCCAAAGCTTCCACATCCATCCTAAAATGAGGCGACCAGAACTGTACACAGTACTTCAAATGTGGCCTTACCAAAGTTTTGTACAGCTGCATCATCACCTCACGGCTCTTAAATTCAATCCCTCTGTTAATGAACGCGAGCACACCATAGGCCTTCTTCACAGCTCTAGCCACTTGAGTGGCAACTTTCAAAGATGTATGAACATAGACCCCAAGATCTCTCTGCTCCTCCACATTGCCAAGAACTCTACCGTTAACCCTGTATTCCGCATTCATATTTGTCCTTCCAAAATGGACAACCTCACACTTTTCAGGGTTAAACTCCATCTGCCACTTCTCAGCCCAGCTCTGCATCCTATCTATGTCGCTTTGCAGCCAACAACAGCCCTCCTCACTATCCACAACTCCACCAATCTTCGTATCGTCTGCAAATTTACTGACCCACCCTTCAACTCCCTCATCCAAGTCATTAATGAAAATCACAAACAGCAGAGGACCCAGAACTGATCCCTGCGGTACGCCACTGGTAACTGGGATCCAGGCTGAATATTTGCCATCCACCACCACTCTCTGACTTCTATCGGTTAGCCAGTTCGTTATCCAACTGGCCAAATTTCCCACTATCCCATGCCTCCTTACTTTCTGCATAAGCCTACCATGGGGAACCTTATCAAATGCCTTACTAAAATCCATGTACACTACATCCACTGCTTTACCTTCATCCACATGCTTGGTCACCTCCTCAAAGAATTCAGTAAGACTTGTAAGGCAAGACCTACCCCTCACAAATCCGTGCTGACTATCCCTAATCAAGCAGTGTCTTTCCAGATGCTCAGAAATCCTATCCTTCAGTATCCTTTCCATTACTTTGCCTACCACCGAAGTAAGACTAACTGGCCTGTAATTCCCAGGGTTATCCCTAGTCCCTTTTTTGAACAGGGGCACGACATTCGCCACTCTCCAATCCCCTGGTACCACCCCTGTTGACAGTGAGGACGAAAAGATCATTGCCAACGGCTCTGCAATTTCATCTCTTGCTTCCCATAGAATCCTTGGATATATCCCGTCAGGCCCGGGGGACTTGTCTATCCTCAAGTTTTTCAAAATGCCCAACACATCTTCCTTCCTAACAAGTATTTCCTCGAGCTTACCAATCTGTTTCACACTGTCCTCTCCAACAATATCGCCCCTCTCATTTGTAAATACAGAAGAAAAGTACTCGTTCAAGATCTCTCCTATCTCTTCAGACTCAATACACAATCTCCCGCTACTGTCCTTGATCGGACCTACCCTCGCTCTAGTCATTCACATATTTCTCACATATGTGTAAAAGGCCTTGGGGTTTTCCTTGATCCTACCCGCCAAAGATTGTTCATGCCCTCTCTTAGCTCTCCTAATCCCTTTCTTCAGTTCCCTCCTGACTATCTTGTATCCCTCCAATGTCCTGTCTGAACCTTGTTTCCTCAGCCTTACATGAGTCTCCTTTTTCCCCTTAACAAGACATTCAACCTCTCTTGTCAACCATGGTTCCCTCACTCGACCATCTCTTCCCTGCCTGACAGGGACATACATATCAAGGACACGTAGCACCTGTTCCTTGAACAAGTTCCACATTTCACTTGTGTCCTTTCCTGCCAGCCTATGTTCCCAACTTATGCACTTCAATTCTTGTCTGACAACATCATATTTACCCTTCCCCCAATTGTAAACCTTGCCCTGTTGCACGTACCAATCCCTCTCCATTACTAAAGTGAAAGTCACAGAATTGTGGTCACTATCTCCAAAATGCTCCTCCACTAACAAATCTATCACTTGCCCTGGTTCATTACCCAGTACTAAATCCAATATTGCCCCTCCTCTGGTCGGACAATCTACATACTGTGTTAGAAAAGCTTCCTGGACACACTGCACAAACACCACCCCATCCAAACTATTTGATCTAAAGAGTTTCCACTCAATATTTGGGAAGTTAAAGTCGCCCATGACTACTACCCTATGAGTTCTGCACCTTTCCAAAATCTGTTTCCCAATCTGTTCCTCCACATCTCTGCTACTATTGGGGGGCCTATAGAAAACTCCTAACAAGGTGACTGCTCCTTTCCTATTTCTGACTTCAACCCATACTACCTCAATAGGGTGATACTCCTCGAACTGTCTTTCTGCAGCTGTTATACTATCTCTAATTAATAATGCCACCCCCCCACCTCTTTTACCACCCTACCTAATCTCAATGGAGAGCACAAGGATAGGTCATTTGGCAGCTATACAAGGCAGGAAAGCCATTGCTGGATATGCATTGGCTAAATTGGCTCAGTAAAATTGGAACCAAGTGCAGGCAGTCACACAGCAGGAAAGAGGCATTGAAAGAGGATGATGTGCTTGACCATGTCAATAGCTGAAGAGATTAAGGAGGGTGACAAAAGAAGGTATGCCATGACTTCACAAATTAAGAACGTCACAAGACGATCATGTTTTAAAATATCTAATTTAAGGTGAAGCAGAACGTTTTGGAGAGGGAAATGATGGTTATACTGAAACCTCTGCCTGGAGGCAGGCCCATTTGATCTGGTAGTTGCGGGGAAACAAAACTCAAACCAAAACTATGATAAACCAAGTGCCAATTTTCAAACCTTGGCATAGAAAAAGGACAGCTGCTTTTTGGAGAGAGAAGGCAATGTAGAAGCAAGATGTTGGTAAGAACTGTTTTTCTGGTCAAAGAAAACACACAGAATGGACAGAAGAGGAGTCACTGATGTGGGCTTTGCTGGTAAGAGTTGGATCTCGGAGACTGGGCTAAGCAGACTGACCTTCCAAGGGCAATGGAAGTTGCAACCCGGTGTGGCCTAATGGAAAGCTAGGAATAAGTTGGGACAAGTTCTTGTAATGCTATACATCTGCTAGAAGTGTGGTACATCACAAAAGCAGTCATTAGACATAGCTTGATTGCTTTAGTTAATTAATGGAAAATTATTTTGATTAGTTCAGTCTATTAATTTCCTGTAAAGTAGTGTTTAATTTATGTCTATTGTCGTCTATTTGTTAAAGTAAAAGTCTCAAAATGTAAATTCTTGTCCTTCAGTTGATTTCCATTGATCCCTAGAAATACTCTTTTTTGTTAAAGTTATCAGTCTCTAAGGAGATCATGACAATAGCATAATCATAGAGGATGTTGGTTTTTAAAAATATTTTTATTCTCCTCCTTTTTCACATTTCACATTTCCACCCAAATTTACACCCAATAATAAACAACAATCAGTAACAAATGCAATGTCAATCCCCATATCAATAACAACAATCCCATCCTCCCACCAAACCACCAAACATTAGGCCGCATGTTAACATAAACAAATGACAAAAAGGAATCGGGAATCACCCATAGTCACCATTAACACATCCAGTCCCCCTCCCCCAACCCTCCCAGCGCCCACACCATCCTAATGTTCGATGTAATCCAATTCTCGAAAGTGAAAAATGAATAATGCCCATGAATTGTAGAACCCCTCCATCCTTCCCCTCAGTTCAAATTTGACCTTTTCAAGCGTCAAGAATTCCAGCATGTCCCCCCGCCACGCCAGGGCACAGGGTGGAGGGTTGATCTCCACCCTAACAGGATCCACCTTCGGGGGATCACCGAGGTGAAGGCAACAACATCCGCCTCCGCGCCCGTTTCCAACCCCGACTGGTATGACACCCCGAATATGGCCTCACGTGCACTACTTTAGAGAGAACCCTAAAAGCCTCCTTCCAGTAATCATCCAGCTTTGGACAGGACCAAAACTATGAATGTGGTTTGCAGGGCCCTCCCCACAACGTTCACACACATCCTCTACCCCCTCAAAGAGCCGGCTCATCCTCACCCTTGTAAGGTGTGCTCTATACACCACCTTCAGCTGTATCAGGCCCAACCTTGCACATGAGGTGGAGGCGTTCACCCTCTGGAGCACCTCACACAAGAACCCCTCCTCCATACCCTCTCCCAACTCTCCCACCCACTTTGCCTTGATCCCTTCCAGCGGCATCTTCTCCTCTTCCAAAATAGTCCCGTAAACCGCTGATACTACTCCCTTCTCCAGTGCCCTGTCGTCAGCACCTCCTCCAGCAATGTGGAAGCCGGCTCTTCTGGGAAGTTCTGTAGCATCTTTCTGGTAAAGTCTCAAACCTACGTGTATCTAAATATTTCCCCCTGCTCCAGCCCATACTTTGCTCCATACTTTGCTCCCAGCTCCTTCAATCCTGCAAACCGACCCCCAAGAAACAAATCTTTTAGTGTCCTAATTCCTTTCTCTTCCAATCTTCGCAGATTTTGATTCCACTTCCCTGGCTCAAATCTAAGAGGATGTCGTTTTTGACTTTTAATTTCAGTTGCTTCATTCAAGTGGCAAATCAATGGTCACGCAGCACAAGAAAAGCAGCTCGCCACGGCGCTGCATGGCCGATAAAAGGTGGGAGACCCCGTGTAGCGCACAATGACTTACGAGAGACGAGAAGTGATGAAGTCGATCCAGGCTTTATTAAGCGATGCTTGTCCCCAGCAGCTCAGCAACAGAATGAAGCTGCGGGGAGAAGCTCGGGTTCTTATACACCGCCTTCAGGGCGGAGCCAGGAGTCGGCAGCCAACCAGGACCCGGGATCTGTCAGCCAATAGCATCTCGGCTTCACAGTCCCACATGACCCCTAATACATACCACCACATTCACCCCTTGTTAAAAAGGAACCCGGCAGGGTGGTGGTTCGCATGGTCGTAGGGGTTTACAAGGCTGGACCTGGAAGGAAGATTTCGGACAGTGTTACTACAGTTTTAGCCCTACACTGGGCTATGTACAAGTTTGTGAGAACTATTTACAATATTAGCAAAAGATTTTTGTTACAACAACATTCTTGGTGTCACGCGGATTCCACGAGTCGAGCGGGCGGTCTGGTCTTCCTCGTCGATCGCCTCAGCCCCGGTGGTGGTGCAGGTGCTTGCTCAGGCGTTGTCGTCTCCGGGAGCGTTTCGGTGTTTGTTCCTGTTTTACTCCTGGCCGGGCACGGGAGGAGGACCGATCCCCCCGGGAAGGGGGCGGTCGCGGGGTGCGCCGGTGGCAGGGAGGGGATGATCGGTGTCGGGGGTGTGTGTGTGTTGCCGGCGGGCGCCATGTCCCGCAGGGAGACCGTGTCCTGTCGGCTGTCGGGGTATGCCACGTAGGCGTACTGCGGGTTCGCGTGGAGAAGGACCTCCTGCCACCGGGAAACTGGGAGATCCCTGGACCGTAGGGCCAGTAGGACGGTCTTCCAGACCGTGCCGTTCTCCCTCTCTACTTGCCCATTCCCCCGGGGGTTGTAGCTGGTCGTCCTGCTCGAGGCTATGCCCTTGCTGAGCAGAAACTGGCGCAGCTCGTCACTCATGAAGGAGGACTCCCTGTCGCTATGGATATACGCGGGGCAACCGAACAGTGTGAATATGGTGCCAAGGGCTTTAATGACTGTGGCCACTGTCATGTCGGGGCAGGGGATGGCGAAGGGGAAACGAGAGTACTCGTCCACCACGTTCAGGAAGTATGCGTTGCGGTCGGTGGAGGGGAGGGGCCCTTTGAAATCCAAACTGAGGTGTTCAAAGGGGCGGGAAGCCTTGATCAGGTGCGCTCTATCCGGCCTGAAAAAGTGCGGTTTGCACTCTGCGCAGATGTGGCAGTTCCTGGTGACTGTATGGACCTCCTCCACAGAGTAGGGGAGGTTGCGGGACTTTACGAAATGGTAGAATCGAGTGACCCCCGGGTGGCAGAGGTCCTCGTGGAGGGCTTGGAGGCGGTCTATTTGTGCGTTGGCACATGAGCCGCGGGATAGAGCATCGGACGGCTCGTTCAGCTTTCCGGGACGATACAAGATCTCATAGTTGAAGGTGGAGAGTTCGATCCTCCACCTTAAGATCTTGTCATTTTTAATTTTGCCCCGCTGTGCATTATCGAACATGAAGGCTACCGACCGTCGGTCGGTGAGGAGAGTGAATCTCCTGCCGGCCAGGTAATGCCTCCAATGTCGCACAGCTTCCACTATGACTTGGGCTTCCTTTTCCACTGAGGAGTGGCGGATTTCTGAGGCGTGGACGGTCCGGGAGAAAAAGGCTACGGGTCTGCCCGCTTGGTTAAGGGTGGCCGCCAGAGCTACGTCGGATGCGTCGCTCTCGACCTGGAAGGGGAGGGACTCGTCGATGGCGCACATCGTGGCCTTTGCGATATCGGCTTTGATGCGGCTGAAGCCCTGGCGAGCCTCTGGCGAGAGGTGGAAGGTAGTGGACTGTATTAGCGGGCGGCATACTGGGGGACCCACTGGGCGTAATATGAAAAGAAACCCAGTCAACGTTTCAGGGCTTTGGAGCAGTGGGGGAGGGGGAATTCCATAAGGGGGCGCATGCGTTCGGGGTCGGGGCCTATTATCCCATTGCGCACTACGTATCCCAGGATGGCCAACCGGTTTGTGCTAAAAACGCACTTTTCTCGTTATATGTGAGGTTCAGGGCGTTAGCGGTCTGGAGGAACTTTTGGAGGTTGGCGTCGTGGTCCTGCTGATCGTGGCCGCAGATGGTTACGTTGTCGAGATACGGGAACGTGGCCTGCAACCCGTGCTGGTCAACTACTCAGTCCACCTCCCGTTGGAAGACCGAGAGCCCGTTTGTGACACCAAATGGGACCCTTAGGAAGTGGTATAGACGCCCGTCTGCCTCGAAGGCGGTGTACTTGCGGTCACCTGGGCGGATGGGGAGCTGGTGGTAGGCGGACCTGAGGTCCACGGTGGAGAAGACCTTATACTGGGCAATCCGATTGACCATGTCGGATATGCGGGGGAGAGGGTACGCATCTAGCTGCGTGTACCTGTTGATGGTCTGACTATAGTCTACGACCATCCTTTGCTTCTCCCCGGTCTTTACTACTACCACCTGGGCTCTACAGGGACTATTGCTGGCCTGGATTATGCCTTCCTTCAGCAACCGCTGGACTTCAGACCGAATAGATATCCGGTCCTGGGCGCTGTACCGTCTGCTCCTAGTGGCGACGGGTTTGCAATCCGGGGTGAGGTTTGCAAACAAGGACGGCGGTTCAACCTTGAGAGTTGCGAGGCCGCAGATAGTGAGTGGGGGTATTGGGCCGCCGAATTGGAATGTTAGGCTCTGCAGGTTACACTGGAAATCTAATCCCAGTAATGTGGGCGTGCAGAGTTGGGGAAGGACGTAGAGCCTGTAGTTCTTAAACTCCCTCCCTTGCACCGTTAGGTTCGCGATGCAGAACCCTTTGATCTCTACAGAGTGGATTCCTGCAGCTAGGGAAATCTTTTGCGTGCTTGGATGGATGGTCAGAAAACAGCGTCTTACCGTGTCTGGGTGAATAAAACTTTCAGTGCTCCCGGAGTCGATCAGGCATGGCGTCTCGTATCCGTTGACCAGTACCGTTGTTGTCGTCGTCTGGAGCGTCCGGGGCCGCGATTGATCCAGTGTCACCGAAGCCAGTCGTGGTAGTAGTGTCGCGGCGTCTTCTTCGGACCCCGTGGAGCCGTCGATTCTGGGGTCCTTTGTTGTCAACCAAGGTGGTGGCGTCCATGAATCGCACGCGGCCGGGGGTGGACAAAATGGCCGCCCCCATGGATCACACGTGGTCGGGGGTGGACAAAATGACCGCCCCCAAGAATCGCACGTCGCTGGGGGGGTCACAAGATGGCGGCGCCCATCCTCCCCTCATGGTGCCCGGGACCCAAAATGGCGGCGCCCGCGGGTCGCACATGGGGCGCTGGGGGGGGGGGGTTGTGGAGTGTTTGGGATGTGCTGGGCTCGTTCTTCTCCGGGGATTGCGGCGACCCCAGGGACCGGCACACTGCCGCGTAATGGCCCTTCTTGCCGCAGCTTTTACAAATAGCTGCGCGGGTCGGGCAGCGCTGCCGGGGATGTTTCGCTTGTCCGCAGAAATAGCAGCGGGCCCCCCCGGGATGGTCTGGCGCTTTAACCGCGCAAGCTTGCGAGGGGGAGGGGGGGGGGGTTTGTCGCGACAGGGGTCCACGGAGCCCAAGGAGCTGCCGCGCGGTCGGGGCCGTAGGCGCGGGCGTTTTGCGAGGCCACATCTAGGGAAGCTGCAAGGGCCCGTGCCTCTGAGAGTCCTAGCGACTCTCTTTCTAAAAGTCTTTGGCGGATTTGGGGAGAGTTCATACCTGCCACAAATGCATCGCGAATTAGCAGGTCCGTGTGTTCGATCGCGTTCACCGGCGGGCAGCTGCAGCTCCATCCCAAAATTAGCAGCGCGGCGTAGAATTCCTCTAGCGATTCTCCGGGACTTTGCCGTCTCGTCGCGAGTTGGTGGCGCGCGTAGACCTGGTTAACGGGCCGAACGTAGATGCTCTTCAGCAATGCGAGCGCCGTTGGGAAATCCTCTGTGTCTTCTATGAGAGGGTAAATTTCCCGGCTTACCCTCGAATGCAGGACCTGCATTTTCTGGTCTTCTGTGATCCGGCCGGGGACTGTTCGGAGGTAGCCTTCAAAGCATGCTTGCCAGTGTTTGAATACTGCTGCCGAGTTCGCTGTGTGGGGGCTGATCCGCAGGCATTCCTGGGCGATCCGGAGCTCCATAGTCTTTTAAGCTCACTTAATAAATTGTAGCGCACAATGACTTACGAGAGACGAGAAGTGATGAAGTCGATCCAGGCTTTATTAAGCGATGCTTGTCCCCAGCAGCTCAGCAACAGAATGAAGCTGCGGGGAGAAGCCAGGAGTCGGCAGCCAACCAGGACCCGGGATCTGTCAGCCAATAGCATCTTGGCTTCACAGTCCCACATGACCCCTAATACATACCACCACACCCCGCTCCTGGAATCCACCCGGCTCGCAATGCCTCACAAGATCCAACAAGATCTTGCGAGACGTTGCGATGTCAAACTTGCCCATTGTGGATAGGATCACTTTTTGGCAAATCTGCATGTTAGAGTGAGACAGCTAGCCTCACTCCGTGCAGATTCCGAGATACCTAAGGTTTTGTGATTCATCCCCTTCGCCTCTGAGACCTCGCGCGAGCACCGTTCAACACTGGTCACCACAAACGGGGACCAGACGGAACAGCACTCGTGGGGGTCACCCAGGGGATCAGATGCCCCCAGCTGCATTCCCTTTGGGCAGGGTGGTGCCCTGGCACTGCTGGTGCCACCTTGGCACCTTGATAGTGCTACCTGGGTGCCATCTTGGCATTGCCAAGGTATCCAGGTGGAACTGCCAGTGTGCCAGTTGGCCACTGCCAAGGTGCCAGGCTGGCATTTTTTGCACCCACTGGATCAGGCCGGGGGATGACCTGCATTGGTGTTGAGGGAGGGGATGCAGGTAGCCGGGGACTCTTCCATAGGTGCCCAGGCTGGGGGTCAGGTCAGGGATCGCTTTGGGGGCCTCGTAGACCTTGGAGTGTTTGTCCCTTGATCGCTGAAGGCAGAAGGGCAGGTTAATAGGGTGGTGGGACACTTGCCTTTATCAATCTAGGGAGGTCATGTTAGAATTGTATCGAACTTCGGTGAGGTCACAGCTGAAGTTCTGTGTGCAATTTTGGTTGCCACTTTATAGGAAGGAGTTGATTGCACTGGAGAGGGTGCAGAGGCGATTCACCAGGATGTTGCCTGGGATGGAACATTTAAGTTATGAAGAGAGGTTGGATAGGCTTTGGTTGTTTTCGTTGGAGGAGAGAAGGCTGAGGGGCGACCTGATCAAGGTGTACAAGATTATGAGGGGCATGGAGAGGGTTGATAGGGTGCAGAGGTTCTCCTTAGTTTAATGAGTCAGTTACAAGTGGACACAATTTCAAGGTGAGGGGCAGGAGGTTTAAGGGGGATTTGAGGAAAAGCTTTTTATCCAAAGAGTGGTGACAGTCTGGAATCCCATGCCTGGGAGGGTGAGAGAGCCAGGTTGCCTCACATCCTTTAAAAAGTACCTGGATGAGCACTTGGCATGTCAGAATGGCTATGCACTAAGTTCTGGCAAATGGGATTAGGTAGACAGGTCAGGTGTTTTTCATGCGTTGGTGCAAACTCGATGGGCCGAAGGGCCTCTTCTGCACTGTATTATTCTGTGATTCATATATTCAGCTATAGTTAAAGAAAAGAACATTTATTTGGCAAGCAGTAACACATTTAAAAGCTTTGAAGGGGACAAGAAGGTTGACGATCAGACAGTAGTTTGCGACAATGGTTCAAGGCAGCATCTTCGAGGAAGGAGTGGTGGTTAAAATTTGAAAGGGAAAGGGACAGTCTTGGAGAGAAAGAGAAATGCTTACATCATCATCTAACATGGGAATGAGGACAGAAAGTGGAGTGGTCAACATACAGCAGGTTCATGAACAGGATAAGTTCGCAAAAGACTTGAAGGAAGAGAAAAGAGAAACTAGAGACTAGAGATAACAGATTAAAAGAAATTATTGGTGGAGAAAATAAACTGGGAGTTAACACGGATTAAACTAGTGATCACGCTGTGGTGCATACTAAACCTCCAGATCAGAAACAAAACTATAATTGCAAACAGTATAGACACATTGAAAACAGCAAACGGTGCAGAAAAACTATTAAAACTAATAGTTAAGACTCTCAAATCAATATTGATTTTATCCTTACCAATTACTACATGTACAGTTATAATTTTTAGCAGGTCCCTTTTGTTACGATCCCAGTTGATGTTTTAACTGGACAGGAAGCTCCAGAATGGAACCATGGCTCAAAAGAACGTGGGCGGGATTCTCCGTTGCCAGACGCTGATGTCGTAATCGGCGATGGGGCGGAGAATCGATTCTGACATCAGAATAGGGGCCGACGCCGGTTTGCGAGTCTCTGCCCCATCCAAACCGGCGTAATCGTGCCGCACGCAGTCGCAATGTCGTTGGTGCCTCATCAGCCAGCCCACTCACAATGCTCCGCCCCCAATGGGGCGAGTTCCCGACGGCACGGGAACACGTGCCCTCACAGAAATCTTGAACCTGATGTGGCACCGTACTCAGCCGGGATCCATGCCGTGAGGGCTGGGTGACTGGTGAGGAGTGCCCAGGGGGTGGAGTGTGGGGTCGCAGTTTGCGGGTCAGGTCAGCGCACGGCCGGCACCTTGTTGTACGGCACGACCGCTGCAGGTCGTCTGTCGTGCGCATGCGCGGTCTGGGACCCGACCATTCTCCGCCCGTTTTCAGCGCAGGAGGCAGGAGATTTGGTCGTCACCTGTGCTAGCCCCTCACCGATACCGGAATCAGTAAAGGGCTTTCTTTGCGTAGACCACCCGCGGATTCTCCGTTCGAACCGGCAATTAGCCGCAGGAATGGAGAATCCCACCCCATAACTTTTCCTTTTTTAAACAAAAATGTGGAAGAAACAGAATCACAGGACCTCGAATTAGTTTTAACAACAATAAAAAAAACATTTATTAAACATAAAAAGTATAGCTTATGATGCAATATTCCTTTTGTTCCCCCTTAGCTTCACAAATATACACAGATTTTAAGGTGGACATGGTTCACAAAGTATATCTCAGGCTATATTGGGTTCAGTAACACACAGTCCCTTTAAACACACATTGGCTGTGGTAAAACACACTCCACTCGGAACCCAAGTGAATTTCTGTGGATTTCCCGTCAAAGTCCCCCAGATGATTTGTACACAGTGAGCCAACTTGTCTCACTGAACTCCAGGTTCCCCACAAGTGATTTCATAGAATCCCGACAGTACAGAAGGAGGCCATTCAGCCCATCGAGTCTTTACTGACCAAACTCCACTTTCAAAAAGACACACTTTCAAATCTTATTTTAAACAATGTTTTCCCTCCGCTGCTTCCATCAATGATTCATTTTCAGGTTTTACACATCTAACTTCAAATTTCCTTTGTCTTTAAAAGCTTTAACACAAAGTCCTGAGGTCCAGCGATTTCCACAATTTTCAAATAATTTCTCACAAAACTAGTAATTGCTCACAAACCTTAGCACCACTGGGATATGTTTCTGGCCTCTCACGATCCAATGCCTTTTCAGCTCTGACTTCACTGAACAGTAATTTCTCTTAATTGGGTGGCACGGTAGCACAGAGATTAGCACTGTCGCTTCACAGCTCCAGTCCCAGGTTCGATTCCCCGGCTTGGGCCACTGTCTGTGCATAGTCTACACGTTCTCCCCATGTCTGCGTGGGTTTCCTCTGGGAGCTCTGGTCTCCCACAGTCCAATGACGTGCAGGTTAGGTGGATTGGCCATGCTAAATTGCCTTTGGTGTCCAGAGGAGTTGGGAAGGGTTGCTGGGTTACAGGTATGGGGTGGAGGTGTGGGCTTAAGCGGGGTGCTCTTTCCAAGGGCTGGCGCAGACTCGATGGGCCAAATGGCCTCCTTCTGCACTGTAAGTTCTATGTCTATGTCTAATTTCTCTAATTGCTTTAGATAGCAGCTCTTTATATCTCTACATTTGTTTTCTTAGCCAGCATTCCATGTTTGGCGTTTCTTCCAGCAAAGCTAAGAGATACAAAGAACAAAGTACAGCACAGGAACAGGCCCTTCGGCCCTCCAGCCTGCGCTGACCATGCTGCCCGTCGAAACTAAAATCTTCTACACTTCTGGGGTCCGCATCCCTCTATTCACATCCAATTCATGTATTTGTCAAGATGCCCCTTAAACGTCACTATTGTCCCTGCTTCCACCACCTCCTCGGGTAGCGAGTTCCAGGCACCCACTACCCTCTGTGTAACAAACTTGCCTAGTACATCTCCTCTAAACCTTGCCCCTCACACGTTAAACCTATGCTTCCTAGTAATTAACCCCTCTACCCTGGGAAAAAGTCTCTGACCATCGACTCTGTCTATGCCCCTCATAATTTTGTAGACCTCTATCAGTCGCCCCTCAACCTCTGTCGTTCCAGTGAGAACAAACCGAGTTTATTCAACCTCTCCTCATAGCTCATGCCCTCCATACCAGGCGACATCCTGGTAAACCTCTTATGCACTCTCTCTAAAGTCGCCACATCCTTCTGGTACTGTGGCGACCAGAATTGAACACTATACTCCAAGTGTGGCATACAGCTGCATCATGACTTGCCAATTTGTATACTCAATGCCCCGGAGGCAAGCATGCCATATGCCTTCTTGACTACCTTCTCCACCTGTGTTGCCCCTTTAAGTGACCTGTGGACCTGTACACCTAGATCTCTCTGATTGTGAATACTCTTGAGGGTTCTACCATTCACTGTATATTCCCTACGTGTATTAGACCTTCCAAAATGCATTACCTCACATTTGTCCGGATTAAACTCCATCTGGCATCTCTCCACTCAAGTCTCCTAAAGATCTAAATCCTGCTGTATCCTCTCATCGCTGTCCGCAATTCCACCAACGTTTGTGTCGTCCGCAAACTTACTAATCTGACCAGTTACATTTTCCTCCAAATCATTTATATACACTCCGAACAGGAAAGGTCCCAGCACTGATCCCTGCGGAACACCACTAGGCACAGCCCTCCAATCAGAAAAGCACCCTTCCATTGCTACTCTCTGCCTTCTATGACCTAGCCAGTTCTGTATCCATCTTGCTACCTCACCTCTGATCCCGTCTTTTGTACCAGTCTGCTATGAGGGACCTTGTCAAAGGTCTTACTGAAGTCCATATAGACAACATCCACTGCCCTACCTGAATCAACCATCTTTGTGACCTCTTCGAAAAACTCGATCAAGTTAGTGAGACACGACCTCCCCTTCACAAAACCGTGCTGCCTCTCGCTAATACGTCCACTTGCTTTCAAATGGGAGTAGATCCTCTCTTGAAGAATTCTCTCCAGTAATTTCCCTACTACTGACGCAAGGCTCACCGACCTGTAGTTCCCGGATTATCCTTGCTACCCTTCTTAAACATTCCCGCTCTGTAGCCTTCTAAACCAACATCTTGTAGCAGAGCTGCGAGAGATGGCTTCTCGCTCACTACCTATCTCACTGCCTTGGCCTCCACTTAAACTAAGAACAAATAAAGTCTCTTCCCTCTGGAAAATGGCCCTGGTTACAGGTATCGACTTTATTCTGCTCCAAACTTTTATTTGCTTTCCATGTCATAACCCCTCTGAGGACAATATAAACAGAGTTAGAACTGAAACCAAAACCCCCACACATTCAAGCACCTTTGTCCAGCATGAAGCTAACTATAGGTTTACCTTTTCTAACACAGAAACAATAGATTATACCCACTTAAAACTATACCTCCTTTCTAATATTTACCAATAAATAGAAATCCCTTAAAACTACCTTTGTTTTCCTGACAGCTGGACACTGAGCAATAATGCTAACTTTCCCTCCCTATACCATAATATTGAGACCACTATTAGTGCCCAAATGACAACCAAATTAGTTTAGCATTGAATGTGGTATTCACTTAGCTTGGTTACTCAAAATAGAAACTTGAAAAGTCAGGGGAGAATCTGTTTAGAGAATTATTACCAAGTTATCTGAATGAGGGTGAGGAGGTTTCCTAGCCCCATTAGTTTACCCTCCCCCAAAAAAACAAATAGTCATTCAATAGTAATTTCCTCCCCAAAGGAGGAAAACCAAACATCAGCTGCTAGATTGAAGGAGGTTGAAAGTGTAACAAACTATATTCTATCTTTCTCCCTACCATACAACATCTCCAGCTACAAAAGCAGACGGACAAGACTCTGGGAAATGTCTGTGCAGGAATCAGCTTATTTGAATCAATCTTATTTGTACCATTGCAGGTTTCATTCGCCTGACAACACACACTGTAAAAGATTGGGAAGGCACTGGGTGGCTCCCTCAAGATCTGTATTTCAGCACATGACTGCCTTTAGGGGAGAAGTGAAAGAGAAAACAGTTGAAGGAAAGAGTTAATTAGTTTAATTAAAGGTTCAAGTTTAATCTGTTTAATTTGCTGACTTAAATATTTATAACAAACATCCAAAGTCTGAGATTGTGCAGTTGTTTTAATTTAAGTTTGAAATGCAGCCAGTGAAGATTAAGAGAATCTTTCAGCAGTGGATTATTACGGGTTGCACTGTGTCTTGTTTGGAATATACCTACTGGAAAAATTATTTCCTTATTGGGATAAAAAATGTGAGACAGTGACATGGCTTTTACACCATAACCACACATTTCCTTTTTTTGCTGTTTTACTTTCTACTCTGTGGGAAAGCACATTTATGAGGCTAGTCTTTGCAGAGAGGCTAAAATAGAACAAGCAGATGTTTGTAAAGTTTATCTGATTGGTGTGTATCATCTCACCCAAAAATAAAAACTTCACTGAATCAATGTAAACACACCAAATATGGAAACATTACAAGCTCATAATAAGAAATTGCCAGGCATTAGAGGGAAACATTTTTCCTAATTAACGTATCAATTTAAAACTGTGGGATTCATTTTGGCATCCTTAGCAGAATACATCAGCATGATTGACTGGGATTAAATACTTGTTGCACATCTTGTCTATTGTCACAGAAAAACCATAAAAGATCTTCATCAGTAAAAAGACTTTGCAGAATTTGCTGGGAAAACATCAAAAAATACTCCAGAGCATGGAGGTCCAAGGTTCAAGTTTAACCCCGAGTCTAGGCTGAATTTACTTTTTCATCCAAGGCAATATTAAGAGTGCTCCAACTGGTATTAGCAATTCCTAACCACGGAAAGGTTATTAATATTTTGTACCGTTATCCAGTAACTTCTGTTAAAACACATTAACGTGTGAATATCATAGGATCAGCTTTAGCAGTGCATGATTGAATGATAGCCTGCCAAGTCTCACAGTCTAGGTTCTTGAATTAAATTGTCAATTGGACGAAGTAGCAAAAGGATATCGCCACAATTAGGCTAGAACATAGCAAAAGACAATGATCTTCAGATGTGGAAAGCCGAAAAGTGCACATGAGGCCACTAGCACAAGCACAAAATACTGGTCCCAGACTACTTAATGTTCATGTGAGAATAGCATTTGTATATGTATCTCATTCTATCATTTGTATGAGTAATGTAGTGACTGTAGGTATATAATCATTGTAAAAGAACTACAATACACAAATATAAATATTGGTCCCGATTTCGGTGGAATCATGAAGACTTCAGGGGCTTAAAAATGGTGGATGGGACCCTTATCCATAAGCCCTGGCCCCATTTTAACCGAGGAACTGGGATAGGGCAGAATGTGACAGCCACACAAACTCAGCAGAGACATTTTAACTCGGTATTGATAAGGTCAGTAGAACTGTTACGCTGTCACGTTATGGTCAGTCCTTTAAAAATGAATAAAAAACTGCCTGTGCCGTTGAAAGTTGAAAAAGATATGTTTTAGCAGTTTCAATAGCTGTTTGCCGACATAATCCTTAGTGCTATCATTATTTTATAATTAATGCTTGGCTGCTTTTCTACAACCTATGATTATCACAGGAGATAAGTTTGACAACTCAAATCTTATTAAAGATTTTGCAGACTTTGATGTGGGGTTATGATTAAAATGTTTGTTTTTATTTTTTAATTATTTGAGGAGGTTTATGTATTGAATGGACTTCACCAAATTTACAGTGCAGAAGGAGGCCACTCGGCCCATTGAGTCTGCACCGGCTCTTGGAAAGAGCACCCTACCCAAGGTCAACACCTCCACCCTATCCCCATAACCCAGTAACCCCACCCAACACTAAGGGCAATTTTGGACACGAAGGGCAATTTATCATGGCCAATCCACCTAACCTGCACATCTTTGGACTGTGGGAGGAAACCGGAGCACCCGGAGGAAACCCACGCACACACGTGGAGGATGTGCAGACTCCGCACAGACAGTGACCCAAGCCGGAATCGAACCTGGGACCCTGGAGCTGTGAAGCAATTGTGCGATCCACAATGCTACCGTGCTGCCCCAAATGATGCAAGTATTTTTTTTACATAGTGGTCTGCAATAGACATTTAGAACTTTACTACATTTAATCGCAGCATGTCTCCTGAGGTCTGCATCTGGTCGATACAGGATGAGTTGAGAGTACAAGGGCAAAGAGGGTGTTTTGGGGGAATGAGTTGAGGCTAAATAGGCTTAAGAGCTATAGGGGGCTATGAGTTGGCATGAAGGGTATGAGGGGTGGCATGGGTTGTTATGTATGCACAAGGGAATGAGTGAGGGTGTGGAGGGTGAGGACTTGAGGACCTGATCTTTAATAAAACAATTGGGACAACATTGTGGAGAACTGGGGTAGCTTTTAAACCTCCCGCCTCAGCATCCGGCAGCCAGTGGCCTTCAATCGGCATCCAGGGGCAGCAAGCCCAACTCCATCCCAAACCATCCCATTCTATACAAAATGCTAAC
Source organism: Scyliorhinus torazame (assembly GCF_047496885.1). Lineage (NCBI taxonomy): Eukaryota > Metazoa > Chordata > Chondrichthyes > Carcharhiniformes > Scyliorhinidae > Scyliorhinus > Scyliorhinus torazame. The sequence goes on along the minus strand of NC_092707.1, from coordinate 35,835,271 downwards.
AGTATTGAAAAAAGCACTGTAAATGCTTCTTAACAACTTAATGGTGCAAGTAGGTTATCTTGTTTTCTGTTACAGTCTTTTGCCTGCAGAAAAAAATGGTTTCTGAACTCCTGACGGCTCAATCCAGAACATCAATCCATCAACATAAACACCTAGCTGCTCAAAATTCCTTTGAATCTTTTTACTGCAAATATATGGTTCATATCTGAGATCGACACCAGGAACCTGTGATGTATCTAACCAATTTTGGAATGACAAGGCTATTTAAATAACAAAATATTTTGTCTCACCAGTTAGCTCTTTCTGTGTGGACTGAAATGTTGTTTTCCTTGGTGTTTGATCTTCAGAAGTGATCTGTGAGGCAAGAAAGTCAAATGCATTATTGTCATGATTCCAAACTCTCAACATTGTTCCATTAAAATACATCGACAAAATACATTTTAATACTTGTTTGTGGCACAAGCCAGCCTTATATCAAATACTTAGACATACAGGCAGTTGGGTGAACAATGACCAGATCTCCGGCAATGTTTGATCATTCAGGGAGGTGTCAGGCACCTTGCATGTGACAAATATCATACATCTGTGTGAGTCTTTGAAGGGAGCTTAATAATCATCAACTCAAACATTAGAAATGAGGAAAGCAGCAAAGAGGTTGTGACAGAGTTATGAAGAAACAGCAGACTTCAAGTGTGGAATCTCTATTGTTCAAAGAGAGTTTGTATTTTTGAATGAAGAAATTAATGTAGCAAACAGAGACTAGCATACTCTTTACTCTTTCCATGGACGGGATTTACTATGCAACCGACGGGCGGCCCGCCACTGGCTGGCGGCAGGATCTTCTGGTCTCGCTGTTGGGTTTCCCATTGAATGCAGGCCTCACCCACGGTAGGGGTGCGCTATTGGCGGGACCAGAAGATCCGCCAGTGCGAAAGGCCGGAAAGCTCCAGCCCAGGAACCGATTATGCCAAATGACTTTTATCATATTTTTTTTGTTTATATCTACTGTGGAATAAAGTAGTTTATGAAGTAAACAGCACCTTGTCTGGTGTTAATTTAATCGATCTTCAGAAAAATTAACGGATTGCTTGTGGGGCAAAAACCCAACTCAGATGAGAATGGATTTTCCTGGTTATCCTCCTGGGTACTTGAACAGTTCCAGGGAGTTAACCTGCAAAAGGATAGGCAACCAGAGCTGGGACCGACTGGTGCCACTGAACTATATACCAACACTCCCATGACATCTCTGCTGTCAAATGGAACCCAAAGCCGTATTGATTACTCTGGGTATGAGCTAACACTGTACATCAGAGATGTCTTATCAACTTCTGGGACTTGTGATCTATCCCTCTAGCAGTACTTTAAAAATCTAGTTTCCCTAACCTTTATGCTTCCACACACTGCACTGTTGCATTAGTAAGCTAACTAGCCCTGTTCCCAGATCTCACTCCTAAGTGTGTCCAGTTTATTTCCTACCCTAGTTTTCATTACCATGTACTTGTCTACACTAAATGCTATTCTTCATTAAACAGCCCATCTTCGGAATCTACCATGATTCCTTTCTATTTGACCTGCTGTCTGATATTGCTTGGCAGAGTGCCATGTGTAAAAAGCAGCTTCATGAGGTTCCCTTCTGTAGGCATGAGGCCCAGGGCAGAGACATTTGCAATGTATGTATGCGTGTTGAATGCATATCCATGCACACTACCTCGAAGGACTAGATCAGTAGAGACATGGGAACACCACCACCTGGATATTTCCCTCATAGCCACTCACTATCCTGATATGTAAATGTATTGTTATTCCTTCACTGTCACTGGGTTAAAAGTGGCACACTTTTAACTATAACTTGTTATAACTTGTGATCTATCCCTCTAGCAGTACTTTAAAAATCTAGTTTCCCTAACCTTTATGCTTCCACACACTGCACTGTTGCATTAGTAAGCTAACTAGCCCTGTTCCCAGATCTCACTCCTAAGTGCACACACTAACTATAACTATACACACTTACTAATACACATACCATAATACACACTAACAATCCTAAATAATCCTAAAATCTGCTTCCAAACAGAGCATAACAGGTTGTAAGGCATCATGGGCCTTTTAGCCAACTAGCTTGGCCACATATGTAAACCCTTAGTTTCCACAGACTCACACTGAAAAAGCTTATTCTGCAAGAAAATCTTTATCAGCAGCTGCCCTGACGGAATGCTGCTTGTAACACAGAGTTGCAGATAAGGTAGTCCTTGTCTATAGGTATCCAGGGAACCCAAGGACAGCTGAGAAGGGAGGATTCAATCTGTATTAAGCAGACTGTGCAGCCCTCTGCTGCCTAGCAACCAATATTTGTTATGGAATTTGGGTCCATTCGACAGAGGCTGTGTAACAGTAAAATGTTTATGAGTTCATATGTCCAGCGGAAAGACGCTTGCTAATCCCAGCGGACTGTTTGATGTTGAAGCATGCCAAGTGTCGAGTGATTCTTCTGGATTCATTCCCACTAAAACCTTATCACAGCACTTTAGTAAACTGGGGATTAAACCTGAAATCATTCTGATGCATACTGGCACCACATTTACTTACTGAGTTTTAAAAATTCATTCTTGGAACATTTATTGCCCATCCCCAATTGCCCTTGAGAAGATGGCCTTCTTGAACCACTGCCGTCCAGGTGATGTTAGGGAGGGAGTTACAGGATTTTAACCCAGTGACAGTGAAGGAATAACAATACATTTACATATCAGGATAGTGAGTGGCTATGAGGGAAATATCCAGGTGGTGGTGTTCCCATGTCTCTACTGATCTAGTCCTTCGAGGTAGTAGTTGTCATGGACTTGGACGTGCTGTCTATAAGCAGCCTTGGAGAGTTCCTGCAGTGCATTTTGTAGATGGTACCCACTATTGCCGCTGTGGGTCAGTGGTTCGAGGGAGGGAGCATTTGTGGATGGGATGCCAGTCAAGAGAGCTGTTTTGTCCTGGATGTTGTCAGGTTTCTTGGGTGTTGTTGGAGCTGCACTCATCCAGTTAAGTAGAGAGTATTTCATCACACTCCTGATTTGTGCCTTGTAGATGGTGAAAAGACTATGGAGAGTCAGCAGGTGAGTTACTCGCTGAAGGATTCCTAGCCTTTGACTCGTTCTTGTTGCCACAGTATTTATATGGCTGGTCCACTTTTGTTTCCTGACAATGGTAACCCCCAGATATCATGAGAAATTCACAGATACCATCTGACCCATGTTTGACATTTGCAACTATTTTCAGCTTCTAGATATTTTATTGCATGTAAGTGAAAATAAAATTATTTAAATTCATTTTATTTTATATTTGTATATTACTTTGTATTGTGGTTCAACAAGCTGCTCAGCTGTACAGGAAAGAAGGAAGAGGGAAGAGCAATAGTCATAGGGATTCATTAGTCATGGGAACTGGCAGGTGTTTCTGTGGCCATAGACATGACTCCAGGATGGTATGTTGTCTGCCTGGTGCCAGGGTCAAGAATGTCACAGAGCGGCCGCAGGACATTCTTCAGGGGAACGTGAACAGCCAAAGGTCGTGGTCCACATTGGTACCAATGACTTGGATAGGAAGGGGATGGGATCTTGCCATCAGAATTTAGGAAGCTTAGATGGAAAATTAGCAAGCAGGACCTCAAATGTAGAAATGTAGTAATCTATGGATAACTCCCAGTGCCACATGAAAGTCAGTACAGAGATAGGAGGATAAGACATTAGAATGCATGACTGGAAAGATGGTGCAAGAAGGAGGGATTTAGATTCCTGGGACACTAGGATTTGCTTTGAAAGAGATGGCACCTGTACAAATGAGGTAACGCATTTTGGAAGGTCTAATGCAGGTAGGGAATATACAGTGAATGGTAGAACCCTCAAGAGTATTGAAAGTCAGAGAGATCTAGGTGTACAGGTCCACAGGTCACTGAAAGGGGCAACACAGGTGGAGAAGGTAGTCAAGAAAGCATACGGCATGCTTGCCTTCATTGGCCGGGGCATTGAGTATAAGAATTGGCATGTTGCAGCTGTATAGAACCTTAGTTAGGCCACACTTGGAGTATAGTGTTCAATTCTGGTCACCACACTACCAGAAGGATGTGGAGGCTTTAGAGAGGGTGCAGAAGAGATTTACCAGAATTTTGCCTGGTATGGAGGGCATTAGCTATGAGGAGCGGTTGAATAAACTCAGGTTGTTCTCTCTGGAACGACGGAGGTTGAGGGGCGACCTGATAGAGGTCTACAAAATTATGAGGAGCATAGACAGAGTGGATAGTCAGAGGCTTTTCCCCAGGGTAGAGGGGTCAATTACTAGGGGGCATAGGTTTAAGGTGCGAGGGGCAAGGTTTAGAGTAGATGTACGAGTCAAGTTTTTTTTACACAGAGGGTAGTGGGTGCCTGGAACTCACTGGCGTAGGAGGTGGTGGAAGCAGGGACGATAGTGACATTTAAGGGGCATCTTGAGAAATACATGAATAGGATGGGAATAGAGGGATACGGACCCAGGAAGTGTAGAAGATTGTAGAAGGCTTGGAGGGCCTGTTCGTGTGCTGTACTTTTCTTTGTTCTTTGTTCAAACCGGATGGGTTGCACCTGAGCAGAGCTGGGACTGAGTTATTTGCACGCATTTTGCTGTTGCTGTCGGGGAGGGCTGTAAATGAACTCGGCAGGGGTGTAGGGACCAAGAAAAAATATTAGAGAGGAAATCCAAGATGCACAAAATACTGAGAGGGACAGAAAGCATTAATATAGAGCATAGTAAGTGAATAGGTGAGGTCAGAGTAAGGGAGAAAGTAATGGTGCCTAAAGTACAGTAAATGAGATTGGGGAGTTATAGGCACAGATTGCATTGTGGAAATATGGTTTTGTGACAATAACAGAGACCTGGCTCAAGGAAGGACAAGACTGGAGGTTTAATATTCCTGCGTACAAGGTGTTCAGAAAAGATAGGAAAGGAATGAAATGGGAAGGGGTGCCGGTACTGGTTAGGGAGAGCACTGCAGTGCTGGAGAAACCACATGTCCCAGAGGATTCAAGGACAAAATAAATTTGGTTAGAGCTAGAGCTAAGGAACAAAGTGTGCAATTACATTGTTCAGTGTAGACTATAGACCACCAACTAGTGAGAAGGATGCAGAAGAACAAATCTTCAGGAAATTACAGAGAGATGCAAACAGAGTAGTTTTAATGGGGGACTATAATTACCCAAACGTAGACTGGACAGTGGCAGAGAGGGGCAGAAGTTCCTAAATTATGTTCAGGAAAATGTTCTACAGGTGTAGGTACTCAACAAGAAAATACGCACTGTTGGACCTGGTTCATGGAAATGATGTGGATCAAGTAAATCCCATGTCAGTTTAGGAGGTGGTGATCATAAGACCATAAGACATAGGAGCAAAATTAGGCCATTTGGCCTACTGAGCCTACTCTGCCATTCAATAATAATAATATTCTTTATTGTCACAAGTAGGCTTACATTAACATTGCAATGAAGCCACTGTGAAAAGCCCCTAGTCGCCACATTCTGGCGCCTGTTCATGTACACTGGATCAATTTGATGAATAGACTGTCATTGCAGAAAGTTGACAAGACACCAGGGCCAAATGAGATACATCCAAAGATATTGAAAGAAGGGAGAATGGAAATTGTAGGGGCGTGGCCATAATCATTCAGTCTTCTTTACACTTGGGAAATGCCAGAGAACTGGAGAATTGCATATGTTACTCCCTAGTTCAGAAAACATTGTCAAGGTAGCTCCAGCAATTACAGGCCAGTCAGTTTAACATAAGTATGGATCAAAGGATATGGGGAAAAAGCAGGATAAGGCTGAATTAGATGATCAGCCATGATCAAAGGATATGGGGGAAAAAGCAGGATAAGGCTGAATTAGATGATCAGCCATGATCATAATGTATAGCGGAGCAGGCTCAAAGGGCCGAATGGCCTCCTCCTGCTCCTATTTTCTATGTTTCTAAGTGGTGGGCCAGCTACTAGAAACAATTATTCAGTATAGAATTAGTGGTCACATAGTAAAGATGTGGGTTGAATAGGAAGAGCCACAAGGATTTCTAAAGGGGATCATGTTCAACTAACTTCCTAGGGATATTTGAGGAAGTAACAGAAAAGGGTCAATCAGGGTAATGCTGTTGATGTTGTGTTCTTGAACTTTCAGAAGCATACATGTTCTTCCTACCAAAATGCACCACAACATACTTCTCTGTATTGAACTTCATCTGCCCACTCCCCCAACTTCTCTATGTCCTTTTGAAGTTCTACATTGTCCACTTCACAGTTTACAACATTTAATTGATACAGTGCAACACAACAGACTTGTGAGCAAAGTCATAGCTCATGGAATAAAAGGGACATTAGCAATATGAATACAAAATTTGGCTGGATAATAGGAAGCAGCGAGTAATAATGGTCAAGGGATATTTTTCAGGCTGGAGGAAGGTTTGTAGTGGTATTCCTCGGGGGTTGGTATTGGGAGCCTTGCTTTTATTGATATATATTAATTATCTAGATCTTTGTGTGCAAGGGATAATTTCAAAGTTTACAGATGACACAAAACTTGAACATATTGTAAACTGTGAACTTCAAAAGGCCATAGACAAGTTGGGTGAATGGGCAGATGAAGTTCAATACAGAAAAGTGCGTTGTGATGCATTTTGGTAGGAAGAACATGGACAGACAGTATAAAATAAGGGGTAAAATTCTTGAATGGGTGTAGGAGCAGAGACACCCCTGGCTGTATATGTGCTTAGATCATTGAAGGTAGTAGGACAGCTGGAGAGAACAGTTAATAAAACACATAGGGCAGAATTTTCCATTGGCTGACGCTGAAATCGCGAAACGTGATTTGGTGGAGAATAGGTTCCGATGCCAAAATCGCAGGGGGCATCAATTTGATGCCAAATCGCAATTCTCCGGCACCTCAACAGCGACATTAGTGCGTTCCGAAACGCACGTACACTGTCCAGCCTGGCTGTGGGGTGGCGGGCGAAGAAACGGGACATGTAGACGGGGACGGGGTGACCTGACCCCTCCCCCCCCCGGGGTGGTGTCCAGTTACAGATTGCCATTGCCACAGTCTGTGCACCCGACTGTCCACCCACCATGGCCCCTGGTTCTGCAGGGTGACACCTGCTGTATGGGTGCCCCCACCCTTGCACCCAACCCTCCGGGGGGGGGGGGGGGGGGCGGGCAATAGCCACCCTCAACGTCCACCCATTCCCTCCCTGCACCTCCTCGCTGGTCTGGCCAGCCCACCCCTCACACACTTCCGACAGAGCTCCAAGAAAGGTTGTAACAGTGGTAACTGGTGTTTAATATGACCAAATATATACAAATTTGTGCCCTGGCCCCAATGAATAAACTGTGCCTGCACCGTGCCAACTTAACTGGTGTCTAACTTTCTGGCCGTAGGGGCCATAATGCTACGTCTAGGTGGGTCCCCAGACGGAGAGGAGATGGCCTGTTGTGATACCCGCCCTGTGACCTGGGTCCCCATTGGCAGGTGTCTTTTGGGGCAAACTGGCCTGAATGGGCCAGGCTGTTGCTCGGGTGTCCAAGGTGGTGTTGGTGCCGCCCTGATCCGCCCGCTGCCCACCAGATGCATCAGGGCAGGAGTGGGCGAAGGGAAAGAGTCTGAGGTGCTGCGGTGTTCCGGCACCTCCCTTGCAGGAGTAACACTACAGGCCCTATCACCTCCTCCTCCCTCAGGGCACGCAATGGCCCCCTTGCTACTCCATGGGTCGAGGGTGCAAATGGATCTATCCCCTAAGGATTTTCTGCCACCTGGCGCTGCCAGTCCTGGAGATCTCAACCAGGGTCTGCATGCCCGTGGCCATGGAGCACAGGGAGTGGACCATCTCCATCTGGGATTGCGCCACATTACGCTGTGACTGTGCCACCACCTTCTGGATTTGTGTCACGTCAGCCAGTGACTGTGTCGTCTCCCTCTGGGACTGGGCCATTTCCCTCTGGGACTGGGCCACAATGGCCAGAGCCTGGGCAATGCCGCCGATGTTCCCAGTTATGATTTGCTGTGATTGGGCCACGCTCATTGCTGCAATTTCCAGGTGCCTCTGGCACATGGTTGCGTGTGAGGCGGCTACCCTGTCCTGGGTCTCGGTCAGTGTCTGCACAGAATGCCGCAGGCCTTGGACATGCTGATCCACAGCTAAAACCGTCGCCCAAAATGCCTCCACTGCGGAGGCCACCCGTGCGGTGTTGGCATGGGTGGCATGCATTGTCAGTACCATCTTCTACTGGACTCCTCCAACTGGACTTGCAAATACTGAATGCTCATTGACAACCCCTCATGCAGTTCCTGGCTCTGCGACTGCATCTCCACAAACGATGGGACTGTCTGTTCCAGACGCCCGACAGCTAGTCCCTGGGGTCGGCCTGCCCTCCGATTTTCGCCCCCTCGGGTTTTCCTACCTCCACCTGCTGTATCGGATCAGCTGTGTGGTGCGCACCAGAGAGTGTCCCAGGAGCTTCCACTTTGGGCAGCACGGTAGTAGGGGCAGCACGGTAGCATAGTGGTTAGCAGTTCTTCACAGCTCCAGGGGCCCAGGTTCGATTCCCGGCTTGGGTCACTGTCTGTGCGGAGTTTGCACGTTCTCCCCGTGTCTGCGCGAGTTTCCTCCGGGTGCTCCGGTTTCCTCCCACAGTCCAAACATGTGCAGGGTTAGGTGGATTGGCCATGCTAAATTGCCCTTAGGTAGGATTACGGGGATAGGGTGGAGGTGTGGGCTTATGTGGGATGCTCTTTCCAAGAGCTGGTGCAGACCCGATGGGCCGGATGGCCTTCCTTTGCACTGTAAATTCTATGATTCTAAAGTGCCCAACCGAGGTGAGTATTTCTGAGATGGTGGAGAGTGTTGGAGACAGCTGTGACGGAAAGTCAATATCATCCTCTGACTCGAGCCCTGGGGTCTCCTGGCGGGGGCTGACATCCGAGCTGCTCTCGTCGCTGCTCAGCTCATAGGGATTGGGGGGGGGGGGGCTGCTCCAGCAGTGGCACTGGGGGCGGGGAACATCAGATGGACCCGCCCCATCTCAAGCAACTCCTGCAAGACACATGATTAGACCGCGGGCCGGTGGGATGAGCGTGTGGGTGGTGTAGGGTGAGGGTGGCATGGGAGTGAGGGTGGTGTTGGGGGGCAGGGATGACACATGTGCCATGGAGAACCGCAACTCCCACTTCCTCGCCCGCATCCACACTCCACCACGGAGACCTCCCTTTCCTCCGGGCCACCGTCAATATCTAGGGCCCTCTGCTCTGCCATGGTGAGGGGCTGCAGGTCTGGCAGTCCCCCTCCTGTTTTCTCCTGCTCCCGGCAGTTGTGGATGGCCTTCTCCCTGGCGGGGGTGGGGGGGTGTGAGGGGGAGGCCACACACGATGGGACGACAGTGTTAAGACAGTCTGATGCATGCAGCACAGTGGTGGGTAGCTGGTGTCCTCAGTGGCCACAGCACCCAGCCGGTATGGATGCCGGCATGTGGTGCAGGGTGGGGGTTATGCCACATTCCGTTTTCTTTTGGGGAGGGGGGCCCCCTCCTTCCCGGGCCAGGGTACAGGGTCATCCACCGCTCCACCTCCGCGTCCAGTAGGGTCTCCAGCTTAGCATTGCTGAATCTTGGGGCCTCGTGTCTTGCTGCCATCTTGTTCGCTGGGATGGTTTGAGTGGGGAGTGAAGTGTGTATATGCGCCTGCAGCTTATCAGCCTCCTGAATGTCAATTGCAAAACTGGCGAATCACGCACCATTTCTCATTGAAATCGATTTGTTCCACTTGGCACCGGTGCTAGCCCCATAACAGTAGCGGTCCACGTGCGGCACCAGTTTTGCTGTCGAGAAACTCCACGAATTTCGCGCCGGCCTCAACTTAGTCTGAGGAACGGAGAATCCTTCCCACAGTATTCTGGATTTTATTAATAGAGGCATAGAGTACAAGAGCACAGGAGGTTATGCTAAACTTATATAGTTGGTCCTCAACTGGAATATTATGCTGAGTTCTGCCTACTACACTATAGAAAGAGTGTGAACACATGTGAGAAAGTGCAGAAGTGGTATATAAGAGTGGTTCCAGGGATGAAAAAACTCAATTAGAAGGATAGATTGGAGACGTTCTCCTTGGAGAGAGGAAGGTCAAGAGGAGATTTGATAGAGATGTTCAAAATCATGAGGGGGCTGTACAGAGTAGATAAAGAGAAACTGTTCCCACTCATTAAAGGATCAAGAACAAGCGGGCATAGATTTAAAGTGATTTGTAAAAGAAGTAAATGTGATGTGAGACAAAACTTTATCACACAATGAGTGGTTCAGGTCTGGAATGCACTGTTTGGAAGTGTGATGGAGGCATGTTCAATCAAGGTATTCAAAACGGCATTGGGTGATTACTTGAATAAAAACAACATGCAGGGGTATGGGGGAAAAAGCAAGGGAACGGCACTAGGCCATGGTTCTTGTTTGGAGAGCCAGTGCAGACACGATGGCCACCTCCTGCACCGCAAAAATTCTGTGACTTCATGGTAATTCTATGATATCTCTATCTCATTCCCAATGATCACTGAACCTCTGATCCTCACCTTTGTCACCTCAGGGCCTGATTTCCAATGTGCTCCTTATCAACCGCCCGAGCTTCACATTTTTATACATTCCTGTATGCCACTTACACCGTGTCCTGTAAAAAACGCAAGCCACTTATCATGCCTTCCACTACTGAACCACTAACACTAGTAACTTCACATCGACTAATGCGCTAATAAAATTCTCATCTTTGTCACAAACCCACCCTTGGTTTTGTACCAAATTAATTTTCATGTTCCACCTTGGATCCTCTGCACTTCTTTATGGCTAACATCTAATCTTGCTTCATATCTCTACCTTCAAAACCACCTTTTCGCTTCCCATCCCTGCTTTTTAAATTAAAGAATAGGCTACAGAAGAACACACGGTTAACAATTATTTTTTTCAAAATATTTTTTCAACAAAGAAGTGACTCCTATTTTGCAGCTTCTCCAGGCAATTTTACCTTTTTGTCAAATTTCCTGAAACAAATGTCCTCTTGTTCTTCATCACTAGTTCTATCTACAGTTGGTGAAGTTATATTTTCACGGACGTCAGAATTCAGCCAGTTCTGGACAGATGACAGCTTTCCGTTCCTGGAGCCGATCTCCGAATGGAAAATATTATCGGTGGTCTCCATTTCAGGTATAAGAAGCTTTGCAAAATTATTCTCATTGTCATTAATTGAGGCACACCTATTTTTTCTGAAAACTTCAGTTTTCTTTCCGTCATCTTGTTTGCCAATGCTTGAAAAGTTTTCCTGCTGCACTGTTTCATTGTGTTGTGTTCTAATTGTCCAATGCTTTTCTAATGTGCCCCTGGAACAGTCAGCTGTTACACTCGCGTTGAAATCTTTGCCACTTTCAGAGTCCCAGTCAGAGTCAGTGCTGGATGAGCAACCATCCATACGAGAAGATTCTGCCCTCTGTCGAGATACTCGAAGAGGTTTCACTGAATGGCCATCAACTTTCTTCAGTGGATCGAGAACAATAACCGCATCGGAGGCCATTTCTGTGGTTCAGAAGAAACAAAGTTCAACATTAAAAACTGTGCACAGTAATTAGCAGAATTGCCAACCAATCCCATATCCAAAAAGTACAGATGACTGTAATACTGCCACAACACTGCACCCACAAGTCACCTCTGAAATAGTGCTTCAAGAAATACTTTTGAATGTGTATTGACCTATTTCATTGACAAGAAACCAGTACAACAGCCTGCTATTCCCAATGTAAAGACTAAGTAAAAAATATAGCATAAGGCAGGCCTGCCTTTAGCAAGGCAAAAAAGATAAATATGTGCACAAGGTCCATTCAATGGGACAGACATTCGACCAGAGCCCAAATTAGGCAGAAGGTCAGCAGAGGAATTGCTCTGCACTTGATAATCTTTATTGTCACAAGTAGACTTACATTAACACTGCAATGAAGTTACCGTGAAAATCCCCTAGTCGCCACATTCCGGCGCTTGTTCGGGTACACAGAGGGAGAATTCAAAATGTCTAATTCACCTCACAGCATGTCTTTCGGGACTTGTGGGAGGAAACCGGAGCACCTGGAGGAAACCCATGCAGACAAAGGGAGAACATGCAGACTCTGCACAGACAGTGACTCAAGCCGGGAATCGAATCTGGGACCCAGGCGCTGTGAAGCAACAGTGCTGCCGTGCCATTCATTTGGTCGATGGAAGCCAGAAGCATGAACCAAATTCAGCATTGGGCCTCATCTAACTGGAAGTGATGAGCTGCGGGCATCAAACAGTGATCCTAACACAGCTTGGTGACTGTAGCTTGACAGATTCTGGCCTTTTCCAATGGCCAGCACTGGGTAGATTCTGAGATAAGGAGGATGATGGAAAGACAAGATGGTGCAGAAAGCCTGAATCACTAGCAGCTGCATTGCTTTACACCACAAGTATTCAACCAGGGGCAGCACGGTGGCCTAGTGGTTAGCACAGCTGCCTCACGGCGCTGAGGTCTCAGGTTCGATCCTGGCTCTGGGTGACTATCCGTGTGGAGTTTGCACATTCTCCCAGTGTCTGTGTGGGTTTCGCCCCCACAACCCAAAAATGTGCAGAGTAGGTGGATTGGCCACGCTAAATTGCCCCTTAATTGGAAAAAAGAATTGGGTAATCTAAATTTATTAAAAAGAAGTATTCAACCAGGACAAGCATTGGACTTTGCCATGTGGGAAGCCCTAAAAGCAAACCCTGTCAAGGTTGCTTGCAGGCGAGGTACCTCATTGTCAGGCACTCAATGACTGACTGAGAGACCCAGCAAGAAGAAGGGGGAGGGCCTGCTGAGATACATCGCCTGTGTTTGCTGCTGCGCCCCATAACCACCAACCCTGCCCTCACTCGCCAGCAACCTGCGTCTCTTGGTTATCCTGGGCCATGGGTGGGTGCAGCAGTTGTCTTCTCCCCAGTGACGCAGTTGAGCAATGCAAAGCTGCCATCCTCTGATTGGCCAGCAGCTTTCAGGAGACGGGATTTACACCCCAGGGTCCAATGCTCAGTTCTGATTCTTCTATGTGTTAGATAGGAACTGAGATCTAGGTTCTCCAAAAGTATTAGGAGTACCTTGGGCTTTTGGAATAGTTTTCTGGCTAAAATTCTTAGTTCTCCCTGTCTTAGGAAAGCTGGGGTTTCACTGGTTAGTGCTTCCAAACCCATCTTGGTGAATATCATCATATATTTTACATCTCATCTCGACTGTGACAATCCTCAAACATCTCCAGGAAGAATGGGTCTGAAGATAGCCTGTACATTAAAACTGGTTTATTTCCAACTGAGCAAAGTAAAGTCACAGACTCTCCCATTTCACCCAGAGTGAACTAATGTATATAAACTTGCAATGATTCTCTAATCTTTCTCCAATTGGGAACAATTGTGCTTAATTGCTTTAATAAGCACACGGGACGCCAGGCTGAATAAAATAAAGAAACATAGTTTTATTCACACACGGTATTTACACTGCCCAGTAAATCCCTACCGGGTTTATGTTCTGGTCAGTGCCTTATTGGCCAAACTTTTATACAGAGGATAATAGAGATCCCCGCCTCTAACGGAGGAGCTGGGTGTCATAGGTCGGGAGTCGCCACTGACCTGGAAGGGGTGAGGAGCGTAGCGTCTGCGGGGCCTACAAGCCATCCTCCAATATTGTGTATGCCCAAGGCAGGGGTAACTACAGCTGCTGCCTGTCTGTCCTAACAAACATTTCCAGAACAGATCCCTGTTCTTGGTTACATGCTGAATGTCACTTGACTGTGAGCAGCCTCTAGCTGCACAGCTGAAGGCTATTGCTAATAAGTAATTGGCATTGTTAATTATGTGAGCAATTCATAGCTGCAGGTTATGTTTGCTACTTGCTCCTGTTGGTGGCTGCAAATAACTGGCGGTAGCTGATTCCTTCCTTTTCTGTAGTGGGAAAGAAGGAGAATTTTTTCTAAGATACATGGGTCCTGGAACACCAGGCTCAAAGGCTGTATGAGTCCAGAAAGCAATCCAATTTTAAGCAAGAAGACGCTGCGGGAGGTGGTGCGTGACACTGATCCAAATGGGCCACCTAATGACAAGGTTGATTGAAGAGGTGCTGTCACAGAGTGCTGATGCTTTTATTGCTGGTGTGGTGACTGCTGCATGTAGCTGGCACATCACCGCAGTTAAATACGCTGGAAGTCAAGGATTTTCAAATGCACCTTGTAACCACCTAAAATGGCTGATTCCCTATTAATTTGGCCAAAACCCAATTTAAAATGGCTAACCGAAAAGGCTGATGGGAAAAGCAGGCAACAGGACACAAACGGACAGCTGCAGGCAGAATACCATATTCGGCCCTGGGGAAGTCGGCCCAGATCGATACTCAGGACTATTAACAGCCCATCAACCCAGACATCTGCAGTTATACTCAGGACTACTAGCAGCCCATCAACCCAGACATCTGCAGTTTAATCGGCTATCCCCGGGAACAATTGCAACATATTAGCAATTGAATACCGGGCCAGACCTGTCGGCGCCTGCAGTGGCCGAAACAAAGGCAGGTGAACGACCACCCCCCGATCGGGGAATCGCCTCGCAATTGGACGTCTCGAACCCAGTGATTGGGAACAAGTTCAATCACTTGGGACTCAGGGTCAAGGGCCGCCCCGAGAGGCGGGAAGCCCCTGGGCCCTATAAAGTGAGGGGCCAAGTTCAGATCTCTCTCTCTTTCCCTTCTTCGCCTTCTCGAGACCTTCGCAAGAACATCAACCAGCAACTGTAAGTTTGAATCCAGCGATTGCTATCCGATAAAGACTCCTAGCCATCGACCTGTATCAGCCTTTTGAATCCCGCGGGCCAGATCCGATTCGATAAGCCATTTGTTTCCCTGACCTGGTGGGCTCTTCCTAAAGTTAAGTATTGGCCAGTAGTGATAGGTTTCTATAAAGATAGTAGGATTATTGTGTAAACATTACTTGTTGTATATAATAAATGACCGTTGATTTCAATCTTACTAAGCGGTGTGCTGACTTATTAATCATAACTTGAGCTTGAACCACGTGGCGATATCAGAAAGATACCTGGCGACTCGTGAGCAAAGGTGACATAATCAGAGGTAATAAACTAAGGCTAAAAAGAGCAACAACCTTGAGCACCAGTGCAATAGGGGCTGGTTTAGCTCAGTGGGCTAGACAGCTGGTTTGTGATGCAGAACAAGGCCAGCAGCGTTCTGTATTCCTGTACCAGCTGAGAATTCTGAATTCACCCTCTGTGTACCCGGACAGGCGCCGGAATTTGGCGAATAGGGGCTTTTCACAGTAATTTCATTGCAGTGTTAATGTAAGCCTACTTGTGACAATAAAAGGTTATTTTTAAAAATATTATATGCGCATGCCAGGATTTGGTTCTGGTGAGATTGTGCCGTGTGGAAGGGCTTGCACAGGTCCTGGACAGAGAATGGCACTGAAACGTGGAACAAGTAACAAATTGATGGACAGATCATTTCTACACCAAAGTTCTGGACAAAATACCACATTCTCAGGCTTATCCTTCATTTCTGTTGAGGAACCTGCAAGGGGTGATACCGTGTATATGGTGTTTTCAACACTTTTCAACACTCAGGACTATTAACAGCCCATCAACCGAGACATCTGCAGTTATACTCAGGACTATTAGCAGCCCATCAACCCAGACATCTGCAGTTTAATCGGCTATCCCCGGGAACAATTGCAACATATTAGCAATTGAATACCGGGCCAGACCTGTCGGCGCGTGCAGCGGCCGAAACAAAGGCAGGTGAACGACCACCCCCCGATTTTCAACACTTTGTTACTGTTAACTGTTTGATAAACAAAATATTCCCAAATGCATTCTCGTGGGTTCATATGCCATCTCTCAGACATAAGAACATAAGAACTAGGAACAGGAGTAGGCCATCTGGCCCCTCGAGCCTGCTCTGCCATTTAATGAGATCATGGCTGATCTTTGTGGACTCAGCTCCACTCTCCGGCCCGTACACCATATCCCCGAATCCCTTTATTCTTTAGAAAGGTATCTATCTTTTTCTTAAAAACGTTTAAAGAAGGAGCTTCAACTGCTTCACTGGGCAAGGAATTCCAGAGATTCACAACCCTTTGGGTGAAGAAGTTCCTCCTACACTCCGTCCTAAATCTACTTCCCCTTATTTTGAGGCTATGCCCCCTAGTTCTGCTTTCCCCGACCAGTGGAAACAACCTGCCCGCATCTATCCTATCTAATCCCTTCATAATTTTATATGTTTCAATAAGATCCCCCCGCATCCTTCTAAACTCCAATGAGTACAGTCCCAGTCTACTCAACCTCTCGTCATAATCTAATCCCCTCAACTCTGGGATCAACCTAGTGAATCTCGTCTGCACTCCCTCCAGTGCCATTATGTCCTTTCTCAGGTAAGGAGACCAAAACTGAACACAATACTCCAGATGCGGCCTCACCAACACCCTATACAATTGCAGCATAGCCTCCCTAGTCTTGAACTCCATCCCTCTAGCAACGAAAGACAAAACTCGATTAGCCTTCTTAATCACCTGTTGCACCTGCACACCAACTTTTTGCAACTCGTGCACCAGCACACCCAGGTCCCTCTGCACAGCAGCATGTTTTAACATCTTACCGTTTAAATAATAATCCATTCTGCTGTTATTCCTCCCAAAATGGATAGCCTCACACTTGAATTCCATCTGCCAAACCCTAGCCCATTCACTTAATCTATCCAAATCCTTCTGCAGACTTCCAGTATCCTCTGCACTTTTTGCTTTACCACTCATCTTAGTGTCGTCTGCAAACTTTGACACATTGCACTTGGTCCCCAACTCCAAATTGTCTATGTAAATTGTGAACAACTGCGGGCCCAACACTGATCCTTGAGGGACCCCACTAGTTACTGGTGCCAACCAGAGAAACACCCATTTATCCCCACTCTCTGCTTTCTGTTAGTTAACCAATCCTCTACCCATGCTACCACTTTACCCTCAATGCCATGCACCTTTAGTTTATGCAGCAACCTTTTGTGTGGCACCTTGTCAAAAGCTTTCTGGAAATCCAGATATACCACATCCATTGGCTCCCCGTTATCTACTGCACTGGTAACGTCCTCAAAAAATTCTACCAAATTAGTCAGACACGACCTACCCTTTGTGAACCCATGCTGCGTCTGCCCAATGGGACAATTTCCCTCCAGGTGCCCCGCTATTTCCTCCTTAATGATAGATTCCAGCATTTTCCCTACAACCGAAGTTAAGCTTACCAGCCTATAATTACCCGCTTTCTGCCGACCTCCTTTTTTAAACAGTGGTGTCACGTTTGCTACTTTCCAATCCTCTGGGACCACCCCAGAGTCTAGTGAATTTTGATAAATGATCACTAGTGCGTTTACAATTTTCCTAGCCATCTCTTTTAACACTCTGGGATGCATCCCATCAGGGCCAGGAGACTTGTCTACCTTTAGCCCCATTAGCTTGCCCAATACTGCCTCCTTAGTGATTACAATCATCTCAAGGTCCTCACCTATCATATCTTTATTTCCATCAGTCACTGGCATGTTATTTGTGTCCTCCACTGTGAAGACTGACCCAAAAAACCTGTTCAGCTCCTCAGCCATTTCCCCATCTCCTATTATTAAATCTCCATTCTCATCTTCAAAAGGACCAATATTTACCTTAGCCACTCTTTTTTGTCTTATATATTTGTAGAAGCTTTTACTATCTGCTTTTATGTTCTGAGCCAGTTTACTTTCATAGTCTACCTTACTCTTCTTTATGGCTTTTTTAGTAGCTTTCTGTTGTCCCCTAAAGACTTCCCAGTCCTCTAGTCTCCCACTAATTTTTGCCACTTTGTATGTTTTTTCCTTCGATTTGATACTGTCCCTCACCTCCTTAGATATCCACGGTCGATTTTTCCCCTTTCTACCGTCTTTCTTTTTTTGTCGGTATGAACCTTTTCTGAACACTGTGAAAGATCGCTCGGAAGGTTCTCCACTGTTCCTCAACTGCTTCACCATGAAGTCTTTGCTCCCAGTCTACCTTAGCTAGTTCTTCTCTCATCCCATTGTAATCACCTTTGTTTAAGCACAAAACACTAGTGTTTGATTTTACCTTGTCATCCTCCAACTGTATTTTAAATTCCACCATATTGTGGTCGCTCCTTCCAAGAGGATCCCGACCTATGAGATCATTAATCAATCCTGCCTCATTACACAGGACCAGATCTAGGACTGCTTGTTCCCTTGTAGGTTCCATTACATACTGTTCCAGGAAATTATCCCGGACACATTCTATAAACTCCTCCTCAAGGCTGCCTTTACCAACCTGGTTAAACCAGTCTCCCATGATAACCGCTGTACCATTTCTACATGCATATGTTATTTCTTTGCTTATTGCCTGCCCAACCATCCTGTTACTATTTGGTGGCCTGTAGACTACTTCTATCAGTGACCTTTTCGCCTTACTATTCCTGATTTCCACCCAAATTGATTCAACCTTGTCCTCCATAGCACCAATATCATCCCTTACTATTGCCCGGATGCCATCCTTAAACAACAAAGCTACACCACCGCCCTTACCGTCCATTCTATCCTTTCGTATAGTCTGATACCCTTGGATATTTAACTCCCAGTCGTGACCATCTTTTAACCATGTTTCAGTAATGGCCACTAAATCATAGTCATTCACGATGATTTGCGCCGTCAACTCATTTATCTTATTTCGTATACTACGAGCATTCAGGTAAAGTACACTAATGCTGTTTTTTATGTCTTTGTTATGAATCCTTACACCTTGATTAGTAACTTTTCACAAATTATTTTTCCTCTTACCCTTTCTCCTAATTTTCCTTGTCTTTGAACCCATATCTCTACATAATAACCTGTCACGTAACCTGCTGCCTTGATCGCCATTAACCATTATACTGTCCATAGCTTTACACTTCCCTTCCCCCCAACTTGCTAGTTTAAAGTCCTTGTGTCCAACTGAGTGTTATTGCCTAGCATTCCAATCAAACTGTCAGCCTTAACATTTTTCCTGAACCCTGGAGGCGTAACTGGCTCGGTGGATGGCACTCAGAGAGGGTGGGGCATGCAAGGGTGAGGGAGGCTCGGGGATTTGGAGGGACCAGGGTGGAAGCCCTTACTGATTGCCGGTTTCTCTCCTTCTCCAATTCTTTTTTCCAAATACCACAATGGTTGGAGATGTTGACTCTGCAGCATCTTCCCTTGTGGTGCTGGTGGCAGCCCAGGCAGCTAGACACTGGACAAGGCGATCGCAGCATTGACGCAGGTTGGTGGTGGTACCCCATGTAGACCCGGCCACCCATCAGGCTGAGGAGGCACCCAGAGGGGGACGCCGGCGAAAGGCCAAGGTGTACAGGCTTCGTTGGTCATATGTTGAGATGACGGACAGCATGTGAGGCAGGAGACTCCACTTGAACAAGGAGATGGTGCGGCACCGGTGCCACGTCCTCGTGGTCTTGGCACCCTGTGGAGGAAGAGGAGGACACCTTCTCCTGGTGGCCAAGAAGGTCACCACTGCATTGAATTTTTATGCCATCGGATCATTCCAGGCCTCGAGCATGGACTTGTACAGCACCTCACAAGCAACAGCCTACAAGTGCGCCTATGATGTCACGGACGCCCTGTAAGCCCTGATATCTGACTATATCAACTTTGAGTTGGACCAAGTCCATCAAGATGCCCTAGCAGCAGGATTCTGCACTACAGCCAGGATCCCCAGAAGCAGTGTGGAGAGGAGTACACTTGGCCAGAAACAGCGGGGAGAGGAGTGGGCCCGGCCATTTTAAAAGGGTGACAGCAGCTTCGGTCCTTTTCATCCGTCTTTTTTTCTCTCTACCTGGAATTTTTTTTGGTTTTAACCCAGATGCTTACCAGGGGAAAGGTTTGAGGTGCTGAGAGGATGGCCAAAGAGGCAGTAAAGAAAGTTGCCGGGAAGAAATCTCAAGTAGGAAGCCCGGTAAAAAACCATGAGGGAGACAAAATGGCGGAGGAATCGGCCCTACCCGTCACTTTAGAAACCCTGACAAGGGCGAAAGCACAGGAGCTCGAAAATCTGGGAGGCATATGGATCGCAGATTTGAGAGACAGGGCAGGGAACTGAAGCAGACTTTTAAAGCCGACGTCAAGGAGGTATTGGGCTCGCTCTGGGAGTAGCTGGGCCAAATGTCAGGTGTGTGAAAGAGCAGGGTGAGACACTAAAGGGTGTTGAAGGCTGACTGGTTTCATTGGAAGCCGAAGTGCAGATTCTGGCGGGGAAAAACAAGGACCTGAAAACCAAGGTCGATGATTTGGAGAACATGTTGAGGCACTTGAATCTTAGAATCCTGGGGACAAAGCCGATCGAATATTTTTCTTTTTAAAAAAAAAAATGTTTATTCAAATTTGTCCAACAAAATTTTTATAACAAACAAACCCGCCCCCATAACAAAAAGAACACAAACATCACAATCAAAAATAATAAACTACTGATACATTGGGTTTCTCAAACATATATTAACCCCCCCCATATAACCTCCTCCTAGCACTCCACGAGATAGGCTAGGAACGGTTGCCACCGCCTGAAGAACCCCTACACAGACCCTCTCAAGGCAAACTTTATCCTCTCCAACTTAATGAAATGAAATGAAATAAAAATCGCTTATTGTCACAAGTAGGCTTCAAATGAAGTTCTTGCCTTCTCCGACCCATACACCCGAAATCACCCTGTCCTGAATCCTCTGTGCCGGGAGCAACGGGAATTCCCTCACCTGCCGCCTCACAAACGCCCTCACTTGCATACACCTGAACGCATTTCCCGGGGGTGACCCAAACTTCACCTCCAGCGCCCCTAGGCTCACAAACGTCCCATCTATAAACAGGTCCCCCATTCTTCTGATCCGTGCTCGATGCCAGCTCCGAAACCCCCCATCCATCGTTCCCGGGACGAACCGATGGTTCTCCCGAATCGGGGACCAAACCGAGGCTCCCACCTTGCCCCTATGCCGTCTCCACTGCCCCCAGATCTTCAACGTTGCCGCCACTACCGGACTCGTGGTGTACCTTGTCGGCGAGAGCGGCAGCGGTGCCGTCACCAGCGCCCTCAGGCTCGTGTCCCTGCAGGACGCCATCTCCAACCTCTTCCACGCCGCCCCCTCTCCCTCTGCTACCCACTTACGGATCATCGCCACGTTGGCTGCCCAATAGTAGCCACACAGATTCGGCAGTGCCAGCCCTCCCTGTCCCTGCTACGCTCCAGAAACACCCTCTTTACCCTCGGGGTCTTATTTGCCCACACGAAACCCATGATGCTCCTACCTACCCGGTTAAAAAAGGCCTTGGTAATCATAATGGGAAGGCACTGGAATACAAAGAGAAACCTCGGGAGGACCATCATTTTAACCAACTGTACCCTGCCCGCTAGCGAGAGTGGCAGCACATCCCATCTTTTGAAATCCTCCTCCATCTGCTCCACCAACCACGTCAAATTGAGCTTGTGCAGGGCCCCCCGGCTCCCAGCCACCTGGATCCCCAAGAACCGAAAGTTCCCTTCCGCCCTCTTCAATGGTAGGTCGTCTATCCCTCTTCCCTGGTCCCCTGGATGCACCACTAAGAGCTCACTTTTCCCTACGTTGAGCTTATAGCCCGAGAAGTCCCCAAACTCCCTTAGGATCCGCATGACCTCCACCATCCCCTCCACTGGATCTGCCACATACAGCAACAGGTCGTCCGCATACAGCGACACCCGATGTTCCTCTCCCCCTCGGACCAACCCCCTCCATTTCCTGGACTCCCTTAGTGCCATGGCCAAAGGCTCGATTGCCAATGCAAACAACAAGGGGGACAGGGGGCACCCCTGCCTCGTCCCTCGGTATAGCCGAAAGTACTCCGACCTCCGCCGATTCGTAGCCACACTCGCCACCGAAGCTCTATATAGGAGCCTGACCCAACTGATAAACCCCTCCCTAAACCCAAACCTCCGCAACACTTCCCAAAGATACTCCCACTCCACCCGGTCGAAGGCCTTCTCCGCGTCCATAGCTGCCACTACCTCCGCCTCTCCCTCCACCGATGGCATCATAATCACGTTGAGGAGCCTCCGCACATTAGTGTTTAGCTGCCTGCCCTTTACAAATCCTGTCTGGTCCTCATGAATCACCCCAGGGACACAGTCCTCAATTCTCGTAGCCAGCACATTTGCCAGCAACTTAGCATCCACATTGAGGAGCGAGATCGGTCTATACGACCCACATTGCAGTGGGTCCTTCTCCCGCTTCAGAATAAGCGAGATCAGCGCCCTGGACATTGTCGGGGGCAGGGTCCCCCCCTCCCTTGACTCATTGAAAGTCCTCACTAACAACGGGCCTAGCAGGTCCACATATTTCCTATAAAACTCGACCAGGAACCCATCTGGCCCTGGCGCCTTCCCCGCCTGCATGTTCCCCAATCCTTTAACCAGCTCCTCCAACCCAATTGGCGCCCCTAAACCAGCCACCTCCTGCTCCTCCACCCTCGGGAACCTCAGTTGATCCAAAAATCGTCGCATTCCCTCTTCCCCCGCTGGGGGCTCAGATCTGTACAGCTCCTCATAGAAGTCCTTAAATACCTCATTTACTCTCTCCGCACTCCGCACCGTATTCCCCCTGCTATCCTTAACTCCACCTATCTCCCTCGCTGCCACCCTCTTACGGAGCTGGTGTGCCAGCATCCGGCTCGCCTTCTCCCCATACTCGTACGTCGCTCCCTGTGCTTTCCTCCACTGTGCCTCTGCTTTCCCTGTGGTCAACAGGTCAAACTCCGTCTGGAGGCTTCGCCGCTCCCTAAGTAGCCCCTCCTCGGGGGGGCCTCTACATATCTCCTGTCCACCCTTAAGATCTCCCCCACCAACCTCTCCCTCTCCCTGCCCTCTCTCTTCTCCCTGTGGGCCCTAATGGAGATTAACTCTCCCCTGACCACCACCTTCAGCGCCTCGCAGACTACCCTCACCTGCACCTCTCCGTTATCATTGGCCTCCAAGTATCTCTCAATGCACCCCTGCACCCTCCCGCACACCTCCTCATCCACCAGTAATCCCACATCCAGACACCACAGCGGGCGCTGGTCCCTCTCCTCTCCTAACTCCAGCTCCACCCAGTGCGGGGCGTGGTCTGAGATGGCTATGGCCGAATACTCCGTTCCTTCCACTTTCGGGATTAGCGCCCTACTCAAAACAAAAAAATCTATCCGGGAGTAGGCTCTATGTACATGGGAAAAGAATGAGAATCCCCTGGCCAGGGGCCTAACAAACCTCCATGGATCCACTCCCCCCATCTGGTCCATAAAGGCCCTAAGCACCTTGGCCGCAGCCGGCCTCTTCCCCGTCTTGGATCTGGAGCGATCTAATGCTGGATCCAGCACCATGTTGAAATCCCCACCCATTATCAAGCTTCCTGCCTCCAGGTCCGGAATCCGACCCAGCATGCGCTTCATAAATTCGGCATCATCCCAGTTCGGGGCATATACGTTTACCAGTACCACCCACACCCCCTGCAACCTACCGCTCACCATCACATAGCGACCTCCATTATCCACTACAATATTCTTTGCCTCAAACGACACCCGCTTCCCCACCAGTATTGCAACCCCTCTGTTCTTCGCATCCAGCCCCGAATGGAATACCTGTCCTACCCATCCCTTTCTCAACCTGACCTGGTCTGCCACCTTCAAATGTGTCTCCTGAAGCATGACCACGTCTGCCTTCAGTCCCTTTAAGTGCGCGAACACTCGGGCCCTCTTAACCGGCCCATTCAGGCCCCTCACATTCCAAGTTATCAGCCGGATTGGGGGGCTTCTCACCCCCCCCGCCTCTGCCGACTAGCCATCTCCTTTTCTAGGCCAGTCACGTGCCCGCGCCTCCTGCACCCTCCAGTCCCCCAGACGGCGGACACCCGCCCCGACCACCTCTCCTATTTCCAGTTCCCCATTGGCCAATGCAGCAGCAACCCTATACCCCCCCTCCCCCCGCTAGATCCATATCTAGCTCTTTTGCTCCCCCCATAACACTCCCATAAGTCAGCTGACTCCTGCTGACCCGGCCTCTCCCGCCTTCCCATCGACCCCCCCAGTGTGGGAATCCCCCCTCCCCTTCAGCCAGTGTGCGCTCCTCCGACGCCCACCGCCGTCCTTTCCTAGCGCGGGAAAAAGCCCGCGCTTTCCTGAGCCGGCCCCGCCCCCTCTGGCGCAGCTCTTTTTGCGGCCTTATCTCAATTCCCCCATCCCCGGGCCTCCCCTCCCTCCAACACAGGCGCCCACATTCTCCCACAGTCTCCCCATCAAATCCCTTCACCCATCCCCACCCAGCTCCCAACCAAGCGAACATTCCCTACACGTAGTTAAAACCATATATACAGCAGACATACACAACCACAGACCCTCAATTTGAGTCCAACCTTTCAGTCTGTATAAAGCTCCAAGCCTCCTCAGGCGTTTCAAAATAGTGGTGCCGATCTTGGAATGTGACCCACAATCGCGCTGGCTGCAGCATACGGAATTTCACGCCCTTACAATGGAGCACCGCCTTGGCCCGATTAAAGCCAGCTCTCTTCTTAGCCACCTCTGCACTCCAGTCCTGGTAGATTTGGATCTCCGTGTTCTCCCACCTGTTGCTCCGCTCTTTCTTGGTCCATCTCAAGACACACTCTCTATCCATAAAGAGGTGAAACCTCACCACTACAGCCCTTGGCGGCTCGTTGGCCTTGGGTCTCCTTGCCAGGACCCGATGAGCCCCATCTAGCTCCAGGGGGCTCGGGAAGGCTCCCGCGCCCATCAGCGAATTGAGCATCGTGCTCACATATGCCCCGGTATCGGACCCCTCAACTCCTTCAGGGAGACCCAGAATCCGAAGATTCTTCCTCCTCGACCTATTCTCCAGGTCCTCAAATCTTTCCGCCCACCTCTTGTGCAGCGTCTCGTGTGCCTCCACCTTCACTGCCAGGCCCAAGATCTCATCCTCGTTCTCCGAGACTTTTTGTCGCATCTCCCGGATCGCCGCTCCCTGGGCCCTCTGGGTCTCCACTAGCTTCTCAATCGCCACCTTCATTGGTGCCAGCATTTCGGTCTTCAGCTCCTCAAAGCAGCGTTTAAGAAACTCCTGCTGCTCCTGCGACCACTGCGCCCACGCTGCTTGGTCTCCACCCGCCGCCATCTTACTTTTTCTCCCTCTCACTTTTCGCTGCTCCAAGATCCCTTTTTTCACCGCTCCACTCCTGGTCCAATCCATACACTGTCGGGGGGATCTTGCTGTCACCTTCCCACCCTGGAAGCAGTCGAACAAGTGCCGTTGGGGCCCCACTAGAGAGCCCTAAAGTCCGTTCCCGGTGGGAGCTGCCAAACGTGCGACCTATCCAGGCATGGCCGCAACCGGAAGTCCCGATCGAATATTTTTCGACGATGTTCTCCCGGCTGGTGGGCGGGGGTGAGGTGTTTGCTCTGCTGGAATTGGACAGTGCGCAACGGGCCCTGCGACAGAAGCCGAATGAATTACCACGAGCAGTAATCATTCAATTCCATAGGTATCAGAGGAAGGAGCGCGTCCTGGAATGGGCCAAGTAAGAACATGATATCAACTGGGATAGCAACACGGTGCGCATTCACCAGGACATTGGCTCCGAATTGACAAGAAGGACAGCCTTCAACAAGGTAAAGACAGTAATGTATAAAAAGGGTGTGTGGTTCGGAGGCTTACATTGCCACTGCAATGAATTTACTGTGAAAATCCCCTCGTCGTCACACTCCGGCACCTGTTCGGGTACACTGAGGGAGAAATCAGAATGTCCAAATCACCTAACAACACGTGCTTCGGGACTTGCGGGAGGAAACTGGAGCACCCGGCGGAAACTCATGCAGACACAAGGAGAACGTGCAGACTCTGCACAGACAGTGACCCAAGCTGGGAATCGAGCATGGGACCCTGGCACTGTGAAGCAACAGTGCTAACCACTGTGCTACTGTGCCATCGGGGGATATGACATAGTAGCATTGACAGAAACATGATCAAAGCCAAAACAGGACTGGGTACTTAACATCCCAGGTTATAAGGTTTTAGTAGGAACAGAGTGGGTAAAAAGGTGTAGAAGTCTTGTTTGGTATTTATTATAGACTTCCAAATAGTGGGGAGGAAGTGGAAGAGAGCATTTGTAGGCAGATTATGGAACCCTGCAGGGCAAGTAGGGTTGTGATAGTTGGAGATTTCAATTACCCTAAGGTCGACTGGGGAAAGGATACGGTGTGGGGCACGGAAGGGGAGAAATTTCTGCAGTGTGTGCAGGAGAACTTCTGGAACAGTACATTTCCAGTCCTACCAAGTGTGCTTGATCTTGTCCGAGGAAATGAGGCAGGGCAGGTGGAGAACGTCAGAGTGGGGAAGCCGTTGGGAAGTAGCGATCATAATATAATACAATTCAATATTAAGTTGGAAGAGGATAAAAGTCAGTCACAGATTAAGATCCCAGACTGGAAAACGGCAACTTTTAGGGATCTGAAAGTTGAACTGGAGCAGGTTGATTGGAAACGGATTTTGGTCAATGAAACAATAGATGAAAAATGGAAGACTTTCAAAGCAGAGATGAATAGGGTGCAAGCTATATATGTAGTCATGAAATAAAAATGGGGGATCCAAAGCTAGAGTACCTTGGATGTCTAAGGATATTGATGATAAAATAAGGAAGATAAAAGCGACATGATACATGCCGGATTAATACTAATAATAATAGAAATCAGGAAGAGTACCTCAAATGAAGAAGAGAGGCTAAGGCATAAGGAAGGCTAAGAGGAAGCATGAGGAAAGTATGGCAGGGTGTGCTAAAACAAATAACAAAATGTTCTTCAAACCTATTAATGGTAAAAGATGAGTGAAGGATAGAGTGGGGCTCATAAGGGACAAGGAGGGTAATCTGCTCACTGAAGTGGAGGGTATGGCAGGGGTACTAAATGAGTATTTTGCTTCTGTCTTTACCAAATGATAAGATGGTGACAATAGCCCAGATGAAAATGTGGGTGTTGAGCAATTGAGCAGTATAATTATAGATAAAGAAAAGGTGCTAAAAAGGCTGGCAGCACTCCATGTAGAGGAGTCGTCAGGCCCCGACGGGATGCTTCCAAAATTGCTGAGAGAGGTATGGGAGCTCATTGCTGTGCCATTGACAGAAATGTCCCAGGCATCTCTGAACAGAGTAAGAAGTCTTACAACACCAGGTTAAAGTCCAACAGGTTTGTTTCGAATCACTAGCTTTCGGAGCACAGCTCCTTTCTCAGGTGAATCAGTGACCCTTCTAGAAGCTATAGGCTGCTCACAGTCAAAGGGGGTGAAATGGGCTTTAAGGAGAAAAGCTGCAGCAGGGCTCTGTCCTGGAAGAGTCTGGTAGGACAAGCCGCCTGAGGCTGTGGTTGGAACTGTTATGGGTCTCCACAATATTTGAAGGTGGCTTGAAGGCCTCAAAACACAAAGCCCCTCACCCTCATGTGGCCCAGGGCAACCCCCAACCTGGAACACACTCTTCCTCCTTCCCCCGCCCCCCCCCCTCCCCCCCAGCACTGGGACAACAGCTCGAGTGCCCTTGAATGCATCCACCCTTGGTCGGTGGCGGGGGCGGGTGTCATTGACTCACCTAATTAAGGAGCTGCGCTCCGAAAGCTAGTGATTCAAAACAAACCTGTTGGACTTTAACCTGGTGTTGTAAGACTTCTTACTGTGCCCACCACAGTCCAACGCCGGCATCTCCACATCTCTGAACACAAGGATAGTCCCAGAGAACTGGAAGATTGCAAATGTGACACCGTTGTTTAAGAAAGAGGCAGAGGCCAATCAAGGAAACTACAGACCTGTCAGATTGACATCAATAGTGGCAAAACTAATGGAGGCCATAATACAGGATGAGATAAATATACACAGAGAAAAATATGTTAACATTAGACCGTCAACTTGGCTTTGTCAAGGGCAGGTCATGTCTGACAAATTTAATTGACTTAGGCAGTTAATGAAGGTAATGCCATGGATGTTGTATATTTGAACTTTCAAAATGCATTTGATACGGTGCCACATGGCAGGTTGGTCAACAAATTAAAAATGTTTAGGATTGATGGGTCCTTGGCAGCATGGATTAAAAGTTGAGAGAAGAAACAGAGGGTAGGTATAGATGGGCATTTCTCAGACTGGAGATGAGTTGAACGTAGTGTCCCTAGGGCTCAGTGTTGGGATCCTTGCTTTTTCTGATTTATATAAATGATTTAGAAGTGGTGTTGAAGGCTAAATCTCTAAATTTGCAGATACTTATCTGCATCTGAGGAATGGGCAGCACGGTAGCATAATGGTTAGCACAGTTGCTCCAGGGTCCCAGGTTCGATTCACGGCTTGTGTCACTGTCTGTGTGGTCTGCACGTTCTCCCAGTGTCTGCGTAGGTTTCCTCCGGGTGCTCCGGTTTGCTCCCACACCCAATGATGTGTGGGATAGATGGATTGGCCATGCTAAATTGCGCTTAGTGTCCAAAAAGGTTAATTGGGGTTATGGACTGGAGGAGGTGTGTGCTTGGGTGGCGTGCTCGTTCCAAGGGCCGGTGCAAACTCGATGGGCCGAATGGCCTCCTTCTGGCACTGTAAATTCTATGATTCTATGATAGGAAGCTAAGGCGAATAGTGAAGTGTAAAGATGACTCTGAGCGACTTCAGAGGGACATTGACAAGTTGGTCAAATGGGCAGACACCTGGCAGATGAACTTCAATGCAGCAAAATGTGGGGGAATAGATTTTGGTAGAAGAAACATGGGGAGACAATATAGGCTCCATTGTACAACTTTAGAGGGGAGTACAGGAGCAGAGGGACCTCGGGGTTCAAGTGCATAATTCTCTGAACAGTACAGGAACAGGCCCTCCAGCCCTCCAAGCCTGCATCAATCATGATGCCTGTCACAATTTCAAGATGGAGAGCAAGAGAGCAAGGAATGAGATGAGGAGAAACGTCTTTACTCAGAGTTGTCAGGGTTTGGAATGTACTGCTTGGGAGAGTTGTGGTAGTGGATTCCATAGGAGGTTTCAAAAGAGAACTGGATATATACTTGAAAAGTGATTAATTTAGAGGGCTACGGAGATAGGGCTGAGGAATGGAACTAGCTAGGTAGATCTTTTGGGAGCTGGTGCAGACACAATGATCCGAATGGCCTCCTTCTGTGCTGTAAACAACAAAAAAATATAGTGGTGGGGAACGTGCCGACAGAGACGGGGAGAAACTCCCAGTCAAACCATCCTGAAATGACACATGGAAAAGTTTCCGTTAAATCGTGCCCATAGTTACAGACAATAACATAGATGAAAGCAGTATCTTCGCCTACCTTCAATGGTGAAGGTAATCATTGACTTTCGCAAACAGAAAGCCACTGACTTGTTTAAAGCATAATTTTTAATTGGATGTGAGCATCACTTGCAAATCCAACAGCCTGGTAGGAGCCCAAGGGGCAAAAATTAAGAACCGTTGAGGAAGATGAGGGGTGCAAGACCGATCAGGCTGCACCAGTGCACACCAGCTGCACCCATAGTTACGGACCGTAGATGGACATATCTATAACTTTCGTAGTAGTATTTGGGCAAACTGCCATTATGAATGATTCATGCCAAATTTTGCAAAGTGACAAGGGAGTCAGTAGTGATGGGGGACAGGTGAAAAAGTGGAGTTATGGCAAAATCAGATCAGTTATGATCTAATTGAATAGTGTAGCAGGCTCGAGGGACAGAATACCTACTCCTCCTTCTATTCCTTATGACCTGCTCTCAACTCATTTGAAAGTGTGTTATTGCTATTGTCTGTGATGGTCATAACAGCTCTTAACTTCAATGCCTCCAGATTATTCCTGCGCCTCCTGATTCTTCCACCAACTTTGTGCCAACCTCAAGCCTAAGATAAGCTAGTACCTCTTCCAACTCAATATCAGGAAAATGAAGGAAAAATGTTCCAAATGTGAACAGGGATCTGGAAGCACAATATTCACTAGTCTTATTTGATACCAAATAAGGAGCAAATTTCTGCAACAAACTGACAGCAGTTCATCTGAACAGAAAGATCTTCTAACATGCCAAATAGAGTATTATTTATGGTTTGTCTTAACAGATGGTCAACTCTGTATTCTAAAGTTGTTGTCTTGTATTGCTATAGTTCCAAGTAGACCAAAATGAAGTGCTTGTATTTTTAACTGATTAAAAGTACATGAAAACTTCCAACATGTTTCTAGATCATAGCTAAAATTAAAGATCATTAATGGAAATTTTACAGAAAATATTTTGCTGCAAAATCTTCCTTTTCCCCATTTAATCCCATTTGTTATTAGTCAAAGTTCCATGTACATTTATCCTTAAACAGGATCCAGATAAGAGCTGTTCAGAGTCTAGTACAGTTGAACATTAAGGGCAGGATTCCCCATTTGCGAGGCTACGGGCGGGATTCTCCGTCAGCTGATGACAGGACTCATGTCCCCCTACAAGCACCTGTGGATAACACGGGGAGGTTCCTCCTGATTGTACCTTCTGAGATATGGGGAGGTATGATCTTAGCTGGTCGTCAGACAATGACTTCCTCTTTTTCAAGATCCCTAATCCACACTTTGTCTTCTTTGTGTGACTGTGGTACCTTCTGTTGTAGGCAGAAGCCTGCTGCTGCCTGCAGGATTGTTCTAAATCTTGAATGTTTCTGTAGTCTCCGTAGAGTATTGACAGTCAGAGAGATCTAGGTCACAGGTCTACAGGTCACTGAAAGGGGCAACACAGGTGGAGAAGGTAGTAATGAAGGCATATGGCATGCTTGCCTTCATTGGCTGGGGCATTGAGTATAAAAATTGGCAAGTCATGTTGCAGCTGTATAGAACCTTAATTAGGCCACACTTGGCGTATAGTGTTCAATTCTGGTCGCCACACTACCAGAAGGATGTGGAGGCTTTAGAGAGGGTGCGGAAGAGATTTATCAGGATGTTGCCTGGTATGGAGGGCGTTAGCTATGAAGAAAGGATGAATAAACTTGGTTTATTCTCATTGGAACTAAGGAGGTTGAGGGGCGACCTGACAGAGGTCTACAAAATTATGAGGGGCATAGACAGAGTGGATAGTCAGAGACTTTTTCCCAGGGTAGAGGGGTTAATTACTAGGGGGCATAGGTTTAAGGTGCGAGGAGCAAGGTTTAGAGGAGATTTACAAGGCAAGTATTTTACACAGAGGGTAGTGGGTGCCTGGAACTCGCTGCTGGAGGAGGTGTGGAAGCAGGGACGATAGTGACGTTTAAGGGGCATCTTGACAAATACATAAATTGGATGGGAATAGAGGGATACGGACCCCGGAAGTGTAGAAGATTTTAATTTATACGGGCAGCATGGCTTGGAGGGCCGAAGGGCCTGTTCCTGGACTGTACTTTTCTTTGTTCTTTGTTCCTCGACTGCCAACCATAAGATTAATTTCTTTGGCAGCATTGGGAGTTTGGTTCTGCCCATCAGAAGCTTAGAGGGGCTGATCCACAATGCGATGGGTTAGGTCTAAAAGTTAAAAATGCTGCAGGGAAATTGTTTTTCTTTCTCAGAAGAGGTTTAATGTTGTGAATATCCCATTTCGCCTCACCATTTAATTGTACATACCTTGGTGAGCTGGTAGAATATTGAAAGCTATTACTGATGCCAAATTGGATGATGATGTATTCATTTAACGAATTGTGGGCCAGTATCAGATACCACCTGGTCCATGGCTCACAAACATTTACTTCAAGGAATTCACGACTGCCTCGGTGGTCGTCTTGTGCAATTGCTTCATCTCGATCCATTGGGAAAGATGGTCAACCACGACAAGGATTTGCCATTGAAGATAAACACATCAATTCCTAGCCATTCCCACAGTCTGGTCGGGAACGTTTTTGGGTTAAGGAGCTCTCTCTGGTTCGACTTGTGCAGTGCATACACCTGACAGTTTGTGGTCATATTTTCCAATGGTGCTCGATATCCCCGGCCGCCATACTACAGATTGGGCACACACTGTGCACTTTGTCATGTCCATGTTGTCGTGTTGGGTGCTCTGCTACATAGACGAACCAACACGGTTGTGGATGGTACAACTCAGTTTTATTACTAACAATAACAATATCTGTAAACTGGTTACTGTGGTTCGTTCATTACCCTCTAAGCTGTGGACTTAGCCCTAACACTATCTTGGAGAAGCACTCATCACATGGTGAATGTCTGAGTGGCTTGCTGTGAGCTCTGTGCCCTGAGCTGTCTCCTGCTGGAATGAGCGGGAAGTGTCGTGTTCCCTGTTTTATAGTGTGTATGCTCTTGCCTGTGATTGGCTGTGATGTTGTGTGTGTATTGATTGGTCTGTTGATCTGTCCATCAGTGTGTATGTATGTTTGCACCATGATGTTTATCTGAATATCATGACACATGTGGCTTTGGTAAATGTTTTGGAGACTCTCTGGCTAAAGAGAAACTTGAATGACCAACTACTCATTACATAGTAACAAACCTCTTTTAAATTCTTGTCTGATCCAGGTGTCCCTTGTTAATGCCTGTCCTGCTGGCTATTTTTAAAACTACAGGCTTTTGTTTTTGAACTGTAACTGCCCCGCGCAAGCTGCTATTCAAATTGGTCCAGGCAGAATCCTCGATCCAGTGTTCTCTGTGGCATAGCTTGTGATGTCATTTTTATGGACTTGGCTAGTAGCCAATCACCTCGTCTGAAATTCCAAGACACTTGCTGTTTTAGATTGGGATTGGTAGAGCCTTTCAGATGATTTTGGAGCAGAAGGCAGTTTCCATTTTCGCTTTCAGTTTGATCTGAAGCTAGGAGCCTGGCAGAATTTCATTCAATATCTCTCCCAGAACGGGTGGAACTCTCTCGCTGATATCTCAGCTGGAGCTCAATCCAGGTAAACAGAGCAGCCAGTATTTCCTCTGTACCTAACTAATGAGTACTCAAAGCCAGAAGGCAAAGTTGTGGGGGAAACTTTCCAGATTCAAAGAACAATACAGCATAGGAGCAGACCCTTCGACCCTCCAAGCCTGCGCCAACCATGGTACCTGCCTAAACTAAAACCGTCTGCACTTATGGAGTTCGTATCCTTCCATTCCCACCCTATTCATATATTTGTCTAGCTGTCCCCTAAATGCCGCTATCGTACCTGCTCCCACCACCTCCCCAGGCACTGCGTTCCATATATTTACCGCCTCTGTAAAAAAACAAAACTTGCCTTGCACATCTGTTCTAAACTTTTCCCCACGCACTTTAAACCTATGTCCCGAGTACTTGACTCTCCAACCCTAGGAAAGAGCATCCACTCTGTCCATGCCATTCATAATCTTGTAGACCTCTATCGGGTCACCTCTCAACCTCCGTCGTTGCAGTGAGAATAGACCGAGTTTATATAACCTTTCCTCATAGCTAATACCCTCCATACTAGGCAACAGCCTAGTAAACTGCTTTTGTACCCTCTCCAAAACATCCACATCCTTCTGGTAGTGTGGCGACCAGAATTGTACACAATATTCCAAATGGGGCCTAACTAAGGTCCTGTACAGCTGCAACATAACTTGCTAATTTTTATATTCAATGCCCCGACCGATAAAGGCCAGCATGCCGTATGCCTTCTTGACCGCCTTATCCACATGCGTTGCCACTTTCAGCGATCGGTGGACATGCACGCCCAGATCTCTTTGCCTGTCAGTACTCGCAAGAATTCTACCATTTATTGTGTAATTCCTACATGCATTGACCTTCCAAAGTGCATTACCTCACACTTGTCTGGATTACTCCATCTGCCATTTCTCTGCCCAAGACTCCAACCAGTTTATATCCTGCTGTATCCTCTGACAATCCTCTTCACTATCCGCAACTCCACCAATTTCTGTGTCGTCTCCAAACTTACTAATCAGACCAGCTACAATTTCTTCCAAATCATTTATATATACCACGAACAACAAAGGCCGCAGAAGTGATCCTTTGGAACACCGCTAGTAACAGCCTTCCATTCAGAAAAGCACCCTTCTACTGCTACCCTGTCTTCTGTGCGCAAGCCAGTTCTGTATCCAACTTGCCAGATCTCCTCTTATCCCATGTGACTTCACCTTTTGTACCAGTCTACCATAAGATACTTTGTCAAAGGCTTTACTGAAGTCCATGTGTACAACATCTACTACCTTTCCCCTCATCTACCATCTTTGTCATTTCCTCGAAAAACTCGATCAAATTAGTGATGCACGACCTCCCCTTCACAAAATCATGCTGTCCATCAGAAATAAGTCCATTTGTTTCCAAATGTGAGTAAATCCTATCTCTAAGAACTTTTTCCAATAATTTCCTTACCTCTGACGCAAGGCTCACCAGCCTATAATTTCATGCATTATCCCTGCTGCCCTTCTTAAACAATGGAACAACATTGGCTACTCTCCAGTCCTCTGGAACTTCACCTGTAGCCAATGAGGATACAACGATTACTGTCAAGTCCCCAGCAATTTCCTCCCTTGCCTCCCGCAGTATTCTGGGGTAGTTCCCATCGGGCCCTGGGGACTAAACGACTTTAATGCTTTTTAAGATGCCCAACACCTCCTCTTTATTCATATCAACATGGCTCAGAATGTCTACACCCTCTACCCTATACTCCTCATCACCAAGTCTTCTCTTTTTGGTGAATAATGAGGTAAAGTATTCATTTACTATCTCTCCCATTTCCTCTGGTTCCATACATAGATTCCCTCCAATATCCTTGATTGGACCAATCCTTTCTTTGGCTACCTTCTTGCTCTTTACATAAGTATAAAACACCTTAGGATTTTCCTTAATCCTGTTTGCCAATGACATTTCATGACTCCTACCTTAAGTTCCTTCCGACTTGCTTTATATTCTTCAAGGGCTTCATCTGTCCTGAGCCTTTTAGACTTTACGAATGCTTCCTTTTTCTTTTTGACAAGATTCACAATACCCCTTTTTATCCAAGATCCCCTATACTTGCCACCCTTATCTTTCATCCTCACAGGTACATGCTGGTCCTGAATTCTAATCAACTGACATTTGAAAGCCTCCCACATGCCAGATGTTGTTTTTCCCTCAAACAGCCTCACCCAGTCAACACACTCCAGATCCTGCCTAAAGCTGTTGTAATTAGCCTTCCCCCAGACTGTCACCTGAGGACCACTCTTGTCCTTTTCCATAAGCAGGTTAAAACTTACAGAATTAGGATCACTGTTCCCGAAATGATCTCCTACTGAAACTTCGATCACCTGGCAGGGTTCATTTCCCAGCACCAAGTCTAATATGGCCCCTTCCAGAGTTGGGATATTTACATATTGTTTCAAGAAACCCTCCTGCACGCTCCTTACAAATTCTGCTCCATCCATGCCTCTAGCAGTGTGTCCCAGTCAATATAGGGAAAGTTAAAATCACCCACCACGACAACCCTATTGTTTATGCATCTTTCCAAGCTCTGTCTGCATATCTACTCCTCTATCTCCCGCTAGCTGTTAGGAGGTCTGTAGCAAACCCCCAACATTGTGACAGCACCTTTCCTATTCCTGAGCTCGACCCATATTGCCTCGACGCCTGAATCCTCCAAGTGTCCTCCCTCAGCACAGCTGTGATATTTTCCTTAACCAATAATGCAACTCCCCACCCTTTTGCGTCCCCCTCTATCCTGCCTGAAGCATCTAAATCTTGGAATGTTTAGTTTCCAATACTGTCCCTCTTTCAACCAAGTTTCTGTAATAGCAACAACATCATAATTCCACATACTAACCCAAGCTCTTAAGTTCATTTGTCTTACCTGAAATACTCCTCGCATTGAAACTAATGCACTTCAGCCCACCAGCCTTGCTGCGTTGACCAACCACTCCCTCCCTGCCTGCTCTTCCTCTTAATCTTACTGGAGTCTTAATAGAGTCTGTAGCTCTCCCTCAGTTATTTCTCCTGCTGACCTGCTGCTCTGGTTCCCACCCCCCTGCCATACTAGGCAGTTCAATCTGTTTCTCTGCCTTCCACTTTTCTCCTTACTAGCTTTTGTTTCTGTCCCCTCTTTACTACCCTCTGACTTCCTGCATTGGTTCCCATCCCCTTACAACATAGTTTAAACCCTCTCCAACAGCGCTAGCAAACAACCCCCCTCGGACATTGGTTCCTCTCCCTGTAAGGCTACCTGATCTCTCAGAGGCCTTGTGGAAGCTGCTGCTCTGATAAGGCCTTGTGGAAGCTGCTGCTCTGATACTCTGTTTAACTGAGTCAAGCTGTGGGTCAGCTCAGCAGCTGTGGGTCTGCTGAAGCTGACAATAGATAAGCAACTGGACAGTCCTGAAGTGCATCTTCCATGGTAGGGTTCAGGTCAACACAAGTTAAAGTGTTATCCTTGAGGGATCCCACAGCCTGAGAATCCAGCTTGATTG
This sequence comes from Scyliorhinus torazame, assembly GCF_047496885.1. Classification (NCBI taxonomy): domain Eukaryota; kingdom Metazoa; phylum Chordata; class Chondrichthyes; order Carcharhiniformes; family Scyliorhinidae; genus Scyliorhinus; species Scyliorhinus torazame. The sequence continues at coordinate 35,798,771 of NC_092707.1, read as the reverse complement.
TTCCAGCTAGAAGGTCCAAACCAACTGGTGATTCCAACAATCCGTGTCCTGAAAAGATAGCCAACTAATAATAATAATCTTTATTAGTATCACAAGCAGGCTTACATTAACACTGTAATGAAGTTACTGTGAAAATCCCCTGGTCGCCACATTCCGGAGCCTGTTCGGGTACACTGAGGGAGAATCCAGAATGCCCAATTCACTTAACAAGCACGTCTTTCAGGTTTGTGGGAGGAAACTGGACCACCTAGAGGAAACCCACGCAGACACTGGGAGAACATGCAGACTCCACACAGAGAGTGACCCAAGCCGCTGTGAAGCAACAGTGCTAACCACTGTGCTGCCGTGCAACCTCAGCAGCAAAGATATTCATCTCTCATCTCTTTAATCACCATTATTTTAATCCTTCCCTTCCTCACTGTGTATCAGTCTTGTGTGTGTGTGTGGGGAGGGGAGTGATTAGATTAGCAGACCATGTTCTATTATCAACATTACATGTTTAACTCTTATCGTAATAAATAAACAGTTTTGTTTCATGTTTTACTTACAAATCTGGTGCCTGTAAGTCATTCAAACAGTCAAGGGTTTACAGATAGTAAAAGTTTCTACAAATACATAAAACAAAAAAGAGTGGCTAAGGTAAATATTGGTCCTTTAGAGGGTGAGAAGGGAGTTTAGTAATGGGAGATGAGGAAATGGCTGAGGAACTGAACAGGTTTTTTGGGTCGGTCTTCACAGTGGAAGACACAAATAACATGCCAGTGACTGATGGAAATGAGGCTATGACAGGTGAGGACCTTGAGAGGATTGTTATCACCAAAGAGGTAGTGATGGGCAAGCTAATGGGGGCTAAAGGTAGACAGGTCTCCTGGACCTGATGGAATGCATCCCAGAGTGCTAAAAGAGATGGCTAGGGAAATTGCAAATGCACTAGTGATAATTTACCAAAATTCACTAGACTCTGGGGTGGTCCCGGCAGATTGGAAATTAGCAAATGTGACACCACTGTTTAAAAAAGGAGGTAGCCAGAAAGCGGGTAATTATAGGCCAGTGAGCTTAACTTCGGCAGTAGGGAAGATGCTGGAATCTATCATCAAGGAAGAAATAGCGAGGCATCTGGATGGAAATTGTCCCATTGGACAGACGCCGCATGGGTTCATAAAGGGCAGGTCGTGCCTAACTAATTTAGTGGAATTTTTTGAGGACATTAACAGTGCGGTAGATAACGGGGAGCCAATGGATGTGGTATATCTGGATTTCCAGAAAGCGTTTGACAAGGTGCCACACAAAAGGTTGCTGCATAAGATAAAGATGCATGGCATTAAGGGGAAAGTAGTAGCATGGATAGAGGATTGGTTAATTAATAGAAAGCAGAGAGTGGGGATTAATGGGTGTTTCTCTGGTTGGCAATCAGTAGCTAGTGGTGTCCCTCAGGGATCAGTGTTGGGTCCACAATTGTTCACAATTTACATAGATAATTTGGAGTTGGGGACAAAGGGCAATGTGTCCAAGTTTGCAGACGACACTAAGATAAGTGGTAAAGCAAAAAGTGCAGAGGATACTGGAAGTCTGCAGAGGGATTTGGATAGGCTAAGTGAATGGGCTGGGGTCTGGCAGATGGAATACAATGTTGACAAATGTGAGGTTATCCATTTTGGTAGGAATAACAGCAAAAGGGATTATTATTTAAATGATAAAATATTAAAACATGCTGCTGTGCAGAGAGACCTGGGTGTGCTAGTGCATGAGTCGCAAAAAGTTGGTTTTCAGGTGCAACAGGTGATTAAGAAGGCAAATGGAATTTTGGCCTTCATTGCTAGAGGGATGGAGTTTAAGACTAGGGAGGTTCTGCTGCAATTGTATAAGGTGTTAGTGAAGCCACACCTGGAGTATTGTGTTCAGTTTTGGTCTCCTTACTTGAGAAAGGACGTACTGGCACTGGAGGGTGTGCAGAGGAGATTCACTAGGTTAATCGCAGGGCTGAAGGGGTTGGATTACGAGGAGAGGTTGAGTAGACTGGGACTGTACTCGTTGGAATTTAGAAGGATGAGGGGGGATCTTATAGAAACATATAAGATTATGAAGGAAATAGATAGGATAGATGTGGGCAGGTTGTTTCCACTGGCCGGTCAAAGCAGAACTAGGGGGCATAGCCGCAAAATAAGGGGAAGTAGATTTAGGACTGAGTTTAGGAGGAACTTCTTCACCCAAAGGGTTGTGAATCTATGGAATTCCTTGCCCAGTGAAGCAGTAGAGGCTCCTTCATTAAATGTTTTTAAGATAAAGATAGATAGTTTTTTGAAGAATAAAGGGATTAAGGGTTATGGTGTTCGGGCCGGAAAGTGGAGCTGAGTCCACAAAAGATCAGCCATGATCTCATTGAATGGTGGAGCAGGCTCGAGGGGCCAGATGGCCTACTCCTGCTCCTAGTTCTTATCTCAGGAAAATATACAAATTATTGGTTAATTCACTTCTGTTGGGACTCCGGGGTCTGTGAGGCTGGATTTGACTGTGCACACGCCTAGGGTGTTGTAACAGTATTCTATCAGATTATCCATCATGGTGTCTCTGCTGTTCAAACCAAATTTTCATGACGCTGCTGGCTGGTCCATTGATCGTGAAGTCAGTCTCACTGAGAGAGCGACTGATCTCAGAAAGTGAGCGGAAAGCGGCTCCCCATTTAAAATACACATCAACCCCTTGTGCACACACAACACTAAACAGAGATCTGATTGACAAGGTTAAGAGTAACTGAAACTCAACAGACATCAACAAGATCAACTGTTGTAGAAATTGAACCAGCACTGACAATGTTAATGGTTACAGATATTCAAGATTAATTGACAATGGTAACAGTGGCAGACATTAAACATGCTCCCGATTCAGAATGTTAACCCTGAAGTTGGTCTCTTTGTGCGAGCTATACTTGAACAGATGCATTTCCCCTCTGACTGACATGGATGGAGTTCCCAAATCCACAACAGTTGCCCCAGAGGTGAGTTCAGAATGGGACAAACATAAATCAGCGTTGTGACAATGGACCAATTGAAAGGTGGGGAGATCCACACAGGCTATTATCTGTGAAATCCTGTATATCCTGGGGCTGGTTTAGCAGAGGACTAAATCGCTGGCTTTGAAAGCAGACCAAGGCAGGCCAGAAGCACGGTTCAATTCCCGTACCAGCCTCCCTGAACAGGCGCCAGAATGTGGCGACTAGGGTCTTTTCACAGTAACTTCATTTGAAGCCTACTTGTGACAATAAGCGATTTTCATTTCATATGGCAGTGCTCCAGCTACGAGTTACTGACTGTGGTACTTGTGGAAACATATTCCAGTCAGTAGTCACTTAGTTTTGGGTGGGAGATGCAGGCCTGGAAAATAGAGCGCAAAGCTCTGCTGGAAACTAACTCGGTGCAGGAGGAGTATCTGCAGGAAATAAATTTAAAGATAATTGATTTTTTTTCTTTTAAACTTTTCGGCTGTAGGTGCAGGTGCTGACTAACCTGCTGATCATCTGCTGCAGAAACGGGAGTGGCTGCTGGAGGCTGTGTCGGTGGCGGTGACTATAAGAGTGACCCAGGGAGGCAGTTTTTTGTGAGGGCCACGAAGAATCCAGCACGAGTTTTAATGATACAAACTAATAACATTTATTTACAATAACATATATATATATAACAGCAGCAGCAACTTCCCTTGCTGCACACTCCTTCCTGCTGTTTCCAAACTGGCCAGCTTTATTTATACTTGGAGTTTACTAATGGTTTCTCCGCCCCTCTCACTGGGGAAGCACATACTCCCACAGGATTGTGGGATTGTCATTAGTCCCCAGCCAATGGTAAGCAGGCAGGTTATAACATCCCTCCCCCACAAATTCCAAGGAATCCACCGAAGACCCTGGCGAAGGAGGGCGTCGGACTCGTTTTGCCGCAGGTCGGACACCATTTGCACGCGGCGCTGGATCAGGCGGCGTGTAACGAGACGGAGACCGGCGCTTCCGTGATGAAGGGCGCAACGGTTATACATCCACGGCCAGTGGACCTGAGGATTCCCCCTCTGATGCATCCTGTGTCTCCATCTCGGAGTCAGAGTCTGCTGCCTCCGTCATGTCAGCGTCTCTATCTCCATTCGGTTCTGTAACGACCTGCGCAGGCTTCGAGTGAGGCACCAGTGGAAGATTGTGAGGACTACCTTCCCTTGTCTCTGGTCTCTGCGGCTGTAGAAATGAGCTCCGGGGGCGGGGTATCTTTGGAGGGGATAGTCTTCTGGACCGAACGTGGTCTACATGTTTGCGCTGGAGACGACCCTGGGCTTGCACCTGGTAAGATATAGGGCCCGTTTGGCGAAAGATTACACCAGGAACCCACTGGGCACCAGCAGCAAAATTCTGAACTAACACTGGGTCACCGGGCGCAAACTGCCGAATCAGTCGATGCCGAGAAAATCCCTGTCCCTGCCGTTCTTGTGAGCGGCGCACTTTTGCGCCAATGTCTGGGAAAACCATACTAAGGCGGGTGCGAAGTCTCCGGCCCATTAGGAGTTCTGCGGGAGCTATCCCAGTCGCCGCAAGGGGGGTGGTCCTGTACATAAACAAAAAGCGAGCCAGTCTCGTGTCCATTGATCCGGAAGACTGCTTCTATAGGCCTCTTTTGAATGCCTGCACTGCGCGCTCTGCCAACCCATTTGAAGCCGGGTGGTAAGGGGCAGTCCGGATATGGCGGATGCCGTTCATCTTCGTGAACCTCGCAAACTCCTCACTCGTGAATGGAGTGCTGTTATCCGTGACCAGCACCTCGGGGAGGCCATGCGTATACTAAACGACAAACGCATCTTTTCAATTGTTGCGCAGGACGTTGTCCCCTGCACCTTATGCACCTCTAGCCATTTAGACTGGGCGTTAATTAATAGAAGGAACATGGATCCTTGAAAAGGGCCTGCGAAATCTGCATGCAAGCGTGCCCAAGGCCGCCCTGGCCATTCCCAGTGATGTAGGGGCGCGGCCGGCGGAAGCTTCTGATGCTCCTGGCAAATGGAGCAGTTTTGGGCCACCTTCTCAATGTCGGTGTCGAGGCCTGGCCACCAGACATAACTCCGGACCAACATTTTCATTTTGGTCACACCTGGATGCCCATTGTGCAAGTCTCTTAGTATCAGCTCCTGGCCTTTTTCCAGGACAATCACACGCGTCCCCCACAAGAGGATGCCGTCTTCCACGCTGAATTCTGACAGCTTGGAAGAAAATGCCCGCAACTCGCCTGGGAGCTGTCTATGCTGCCCACCATACAGGACTACGTGCCGAACCTTTGACAGGACTGGCTCCGTCTGGGTCCACTCACGGATCTGTGATGCCGTGACAGGCAAGGTGTCCATAAAATTAAGGGTTGCAACCACCTCACCGGTCGTGGGGGTCGACATGGGGCCGGTCGATAAAGGCAATCGGCTCAGTGCGTCGGCATTTGCTATCTGCATACCTGGTTTGTGCTCCAGAGAATACTCGTATGCAGCAAGCAACAAAGCCCAGCGCTGGATCCGTGCGGAAGCAATGGACGGTATTGGCTTATCCTCTCTGAAAAGTCCCAGCAGAGGCTTATGATCAGTCACGATAGTGAAATGGCGGCCATACATGTACTGGTGGAAGCGTTTCACCGCAAAAACCACTGCCAGGCCCTCCTTCTCGATCTGCGCGTACTTTTTCTCCGCTGCAGTCAACGTGCGGGAGGCGAAAGCTATCGGTCGCTCGGCCCCGTTCTCCATCTTGTGGGACAGGACAGCCCCAATACCATACGGGGATGCATCACATGTGACAAGCAAAGGCTTTCCAGGATCATAGTGGGTTAGTAACCCAGACAACGACAATTGTTGCTTTAACCGCCGGAAAGCGGTTTCTTGCGGCTGACCCCAAACCCAGGTGTGATTTTTCTTTAGCAGAAGGTGCAAAGGGGCCAGCGTAGTTGCCAGATTGGGGAGGAACTTCCCGTAATAGATTATGAGACCGAGAAAAGAACGAAGATGCGAAGTGTCAGTCGGGGCGGGGGCTTGTTGAATTGCACGCACATTCTCTGCGATGGGGTGCAAACGTTCGCGGTCCACCCGATAACCTAGGTAGACTACTTCCTTTGCCTGAAATACGCACTTTGTGCGACGTAAACGGACTCCAGCCTCCGAAAAGCGTCTAAGGACAGCCTCCAGATTTTCCAAATGTTCCTGCTCCGACGTCCCTGTAATTAAAACGTCATCTAAGTAGACAGCAACACGTGGTAAACCTCTCACAATGCCCCCCATAACACGTTGAAAAATAGCACAAGCAGAGGATACTCCAAAGGGCAACCGTGTATATTAGTACAGGCCCCGGTGTGTATTAATCGTTACATATGGTTGGGAGGCAGGGTCCAGCTCCAACTGGAGGTAGGCGTGACTCATATCTAATTTTGTGAACGAGAGTCCACCTGTAAGCTTCGCGTAGAGATGCTCTATGCGAGGCATTGGATATTGGTCGAGTCGGGAAGCCGTATTCATTGTAAGTTTATAGTCGCCACACAAGCGAACTGTGGCATCTGGCTTCATTACAGGTACAATTGGTGCTGCCCAGTCAGCAAAACAGACGGGCCTGATAATACCCAAACTCTCCAAACAAGTGAGCTCTCCTTCTACCTTCTCGAGCAAGGCGTAAGGCACCGGGCGCGCCCGGAAATAGCGTGGCGTGGCTCCTGGTTCGACTTGGATACGGGCTATGGCCCCTTTTATTTTCCCCAAACCAGGCTGGAACACATCTGGGTATCGTCCTAGCACCTCAGTCAACCCTTCAGAAACTGTTTGGAGGATGTGCTGCCATTGCAACCGCAAATGGCGCAACCAGTCCCGACCCAACAGGCTGGGCCCATGGCCGCGCACCACGATAAGTGGGAAACGCCCCTCCTGGCGTCCATAAACAACAGGGGTCATTGTAGTTCCTGCAATGTCCAGTGGTTCCCCCGTGTAGGTGGCCAACCTGGCCTGTGAGTCGGTTAATGCAAGGGTCTGTATACCCTGCTTGATGCGGTCGAATGTCCTCTGGGCTGCGCCAGTGTCCAACTCCATCTCAAGCGGGTGGCCATTGACCCATACGGTCACCTTAATAGGGGCCACACGGGGAGCTGCCACACAATGCAGCTGCAGGCAGTTGTCCTCCGTCTCCACGTCCTCAGGAGTAGTCGCCGCAGGTTCATCCACATGGAAGGTACGGCCCCTGGGCTGGTCCCAGTTACGGCCCCTGGGCTGGTCCCAGTTTCGGTCGGAACGACGGCGCCTCTGCTGCCCCCAGGACCGCCGTCCGCGACGGGGTCGGCGCCTACAAGTCTGACACGGACATGGCTCCTCATCCATTGGTTCTGGAGAAGGCTCCCTTCGGGGAGGAATGTCCGACGGCCACTGGCGTCGGTCCAGACGTTGCCTCGCCCAAGGTACCACAGGAGTGCAGGGGGACGTTTTCGGACGGAAGGGGTGGCGCCCCAAGGCATGCACTTCCATTCCCTGTAGCTCCTGCACTCCTCGTTCTGCGCTCTCTCGGGACAATACTATTTGAATGGCCTGTTGAAAAGTCAATGATGGCTCAGCTAACAACTTCCTCTGGGTGGCCTCATTGTTAATACCGCAAACAAAACGGTCGCGTAACATTTCTGACAAGGTCTCACCATAGTCACAGTACTCCGCAATCCTGCGTAGCCTGGATAGAAAATCGGCAAGGGATTCTCCAGGGGTCCTCTCAGCGGTATTAAACCGGTAATGCTGGACTATCGTGGACGGGGTTGGGTTAAAATGTTGCCCCACTATATTCACAAGTTCATCAAACGTTTTGGTGTCCGGCGCAGCTGGGTACGTAAGGCTCCTAATCACCCCAAACGTATGCGGGCCGCAGGCGGTGAGCAATATGACCACCTGGCAATCGTTTTCGGTGATATTGTTTGCCCGGAAATAGTAATGCATCCGTTGTGTATACTGGTTCCAGCTTTCCAGCGCAGCATCAAAAACATCCAAACGTCCGTACAGAGGCATGGTATAATAGATAACAACTTTCAACCTGTATCCAACAAAAATCCAGGGAGGTGGCTTCAGCAGTGTAGACAGCTATTCACTTTAACCTTCGTCGCCAGTTTTGTGAGGGCCACGAAGAATCCAGCACGAGTTTTGATGATATAAAGTCATAAGATTTATTTACAATAACATATATATATATAACAGCAGCAGCAACTTCCCTTGCTGCACACTCCTTCCTGCTGTTTCCAAACTGGCCAACTTTATTTATACTTGGAGTTTACTAATGGTTTCTCCGCCCCCCTTATTGGGGAAGCTCATACTCCCACAGGATTGTGGAATTGTCATTAGTCCCCAGCCAATGGTAAGTAGGCAGGTTATAACACAGTTTAAACTCTTCGGCTGTCGATGCAGGTGCTGACTAACCTGCTGATCATCTGCTGCAGAAACGGGAGTGGCTGCTGGAGGCTGTGTCGGTGGCGGTGACTATAAGAGTGACCCAGGGAGGCAGAAAGTCCACAGCACCGGCATCTACATCAGCCTCATGTGGTCACACACTGTACTGCAGCTAGAATTGACTCAGGGAGTAAATGGGAAACAAGGTTAGGCGATCCTCGGGGATTTTTGCCGACCTTTTGGTGACCCATTTCATATTCTCCCACGACGCACCCGCGGGTCGTGACTCCCACTTTGAAAATCACTGGTGTATAGAGCAGACCTCAAAAAGGCGAGGATGAGACGACTCTTTGAGGGGTTAGAGGATGTTTGTGAACATTGTGGGGGGGGGGGGGGCCTCCCGCACACCACATTCATATGTTTTGGTCCTGTCCAAAGCTGGGGGGGTACTGGGTAATTTCGAAGGTGGTACATGTGAGGCTTGAGCCGGGTCTTCTTGGGGCCATATTCGGGGTATAGGACCGGCCTTGGTTTGAAGCGGGTGCAGTGGCAGATGTTTTAGCCTTCGCCTCGCTGATCGCCCAAAGGTGGATCCTGTTGGGTGGAGGTCAGTTTCTCCACTCTGTACCCTGGCATGGCGAGGAGGATCTGTTTTTAACACTCGCGAAGGTGATGTTTGAGATGAGGAGAAGGATGGAAGGGTTGTACAATTCATGGACTTTGTTTATTATGCACTTTCAAGAACTGGATGGCATCAAACATCAGGGGGAGGGGGTGTTGGGGTGGGGGTGGTGGTGTGGACCGTGTATATTGTTGGTGACTATGTATGTGGATCTGTAAAGATTTAATCACCTGCTAATGCTCGCATTCCAAGCATTGTCTGGCATCTTTGAATCTGTCTATATATATGTTTCTGGAACATACCTCTTCATTCACCTGAGGAAGGAGCAGCGCTCCGAAAGCTAGTGACATCGAAACAAACCTGTTGGACTTTAACCTGGTGTTGTAAAACTTCTTACTATGTATGTGTGGATGGTGGATTCCTGAATCCTTTTCTTTGATGTTTGCATTTAAAATATTACGGGTTGTTTGGGGGTTGGTGGGAGGGAGGAATTGTTGGCCAGGGGATTGACATTATATTTGTTACCGTTGATTGTTTGTTGGTGGATGTAAACTTGGATGAAAAAGTGAAAAAAGAGAATAAAAATATTTTTAAAAATATATATAACTGACATTAGCATCTAGGATTGTAATTAGTTAAGCCAAGAAAGATTAGTCGCTATGAGAAGATTTGGAGGTCACATAATGTATGAAACATATAAGATGTAATACAGCTGTTAAAGAAAAGCGGACTCATTTCTGAATTGGAAAGAAGCCTGATGTGACAGACAGCCGGAAATTAACAAATGTAAGGCTCATTGAAACAACCTTTCAATGTGCCAGTACACATGTCCCCAATAATGGATCTCTTTTCCTGATTGTCAAACAAACAATATCAGCTTTAATTATGTAATATCCTTTGTCATTGTTTGTGAGCTGAATATAGAGCACACAGAGTAACATCCTTGGTGACAAATAACCCAATAAAGACTTCCTTGATTAAGAATTGTCTCAATCTACAACATAATTAATTGTGTTTCAAGTCAAACAGTCCACTCAAAATAGTCTTTTGGGGGGGGGGGGGGGGGGGGGGGGAGAGAGAGAGAGAGAGAGAAAGGATTGTGAAGTAGCCTCAATACACACCATCAGGCTCATTCTGGTTGCTGCACCTCTGGTTCTGAAGTTCATGGATACTTGATCTCTGCTCCAAGTCTTCAGTCTCTCCTGCCTGAAAACAGTAATTATATTGATCGTATGAAAGGAGATCAAAAATAAAGACAGCCAGGTTCAGAAACATTGTAAATTTATCCAGCTGAATTTATAATGAATGTTGCCTACATGTAAAAGTACGTTTGAAGAGAGTGACATGTCATTTTCGCTCCCCTAAGTTATATAAAAAGGTGCATAAATACAACATCAATTATGGAGACAGGAACAGAAGGAAGCCATTTAGTCTTGAGGCTGTTCCATCATTCAATGAAATCAATGTTGAACCTGTGATCCAACTCCATATACCCTCCTTTTCCCTATATCCCTGAACACCCTCAGTTAACATAAGACCATAAGACATAGGAGCAGAATTAGGCCACTTGACCCATCGAGTCTGCTCCGCCATTCAATCATTGCTGATATTTTCTCATCCCCATTCTCCTGCCTTCTCCCCATAACCCCTGATCCCCTTATTAATCACGAACCTATCTATCTCTGTCTTAAAGACACTCAGTGATTTTGCCTCCACAGCCGTCTGCGGCAAAGAGTTCCACAGATTCACCACCCTCTGGCTGAAGAAATTCCTCCTGATCTCAGTTTTAAAGGATCCTCCCTTTAGTCTGAGATGGTGTCCTCTGGTTCTAGTTTTTCCTCCAAGTGGAAACATCCTCTCCGCGTCCACTCTATCCAGGCCTCGCAGTATCCTGTAAGTTTCAATAAGATTCACCCTCATCCTTCTAAACTCCAACGAGTACAGACCCAGAGTCGTCAACCGTTCCTCTACGACAAGTTCTTCATTCCAGGGATCATTCTTATGAACATCCTTTGAATATCTTCTGAACAGAAATCTATCAATCTCAAATTTAAAATTAATAATTTACCCAGTAACAACTGTCATCTGCAAGAGAGAATTGAAAACTTCTACCAGTCTTTGCGTGTAGAAATGTTTCCTAACTTACTTGTTGAAGCTATGGTTTTAATTTTTAGGTTATGTGCCCTAGTCCTAGATTCCCCAACCAGCAGAAAACATTTCCCTCTACCTACCCTGTTAGTTCCCCTTCATATCTTGCAAACTTCAATCAAATTACCCCTTAATCATTGAAATTCCAGGAATACAACACCAGTTTGTGTAATTTCTCCTCAGAATTTATTCCTTGGTCTCCAGTTCATTATTCAAGTAAATCCATATTATATTCCCTCCAAGATGTGGTGCCCAGAACTGCTCAAAGTACTCCAGCTGTGGTCTAACAAGGGCTCTGTATAGCTGTAGCATAACTAACTCCTTGTATTCTATCTTTTAGATATAAATGCCAGCATTCCATTAGTCTTCTTGGTTTTTTTATGTCTGCCCAAAACATTTTAATGATTTACATGCAAAGAGCCCAAAGCAATTTTGGATTTCCACTGCTTCTAGTTTTTCACTGTTTAGAAATTGGGGGTTGGTTAGCTCAGTTGGGAGGATGGCTGGTAAATGATGCGGAGCAGTGCCAACAGTACAGGTTCAATTCCCATTCCGGCTGAAGTTATTCATGAAGGCCTGATCCACCATCCCCCTCGCCTAAGGTGTGGTGACCCTTAGGTTAAATCACCAACTGACAGCTTTCTCTCTCTCTCTCTCTCTCTCAAAGGCGAGAGCAGCCGATGGCCCTCTGGGATTGTGGGGACATTTTGGGGGGTCAGTGGGCTGGATGACTGGTTCATGATGCGGAGCAATGCCAACAACACGGGTTCAATTGGCTGAGGTTACTCATGAAGGCCCTGGCTTCTCAATCCCGCCCATCGCCTCAGGTGTGATGACTCTCAGGTTAAATCAACACCAGTCAGCTCTCTCGCTCAAAAGGAAGAGCAACCTATAGTCATCAGGGACTATGATGACTTTCATTTAGAAAATACAAAAGATAAATAGATTGGAGATTTGGGCAGAGAAATGGCAGATGGAGTTCAATCCAGGCAAATGCGAGGTGATGCATTTTGGAAGATCTAATTCAAGAGCGGACTATACGGTCAATGGAAGAGTCCTGGGGAAAATTGATGTACAGAGAGATCTGGGAGTTCAGGCCCATTGTACCCTGAAGGTGGCAACGCAGGTCGATAAGAGCGGTCAAGAAGGCATACAACATGCTTGCCTTCATCGGATGGGGTATTGAGTATAAGAGTCGGCAGGTCATGTTACAGTTGTATAGGACTTTGGTTAGGCCACATTTGGAATACTGCGTGCAGTTCTGGTCGCCACATTACCAGAAAGATGTGGATGCTTTAGAGAGGATGCAGAGGAGGTTCACCAGGATGTTGCCTGGTATGGAGGGTGCTAGCTATGAAGAAAGTTTGAGTAGATTAGGATTGTTTTTGTTGGAAAGACAGAGGTTGAGGGGGGACCTGATTGAGGTCTACAAAATTATGAGAGGTATGGACAGGGTGGATAGCAACAAGCTTTTTCCAAGAGTGGGGGTGTCAATTACAAAGGGTCGCAATTTCAAGGTGAGACGGGGAAAGTTTAAGGGAGATGTGCGTGGAAAGTTTTTTTACGCAGAGGGTGGTGGGTGCCTGGAACGCTTTGCCAGCGGAGGTGGTAGAGGCGGGCAAAATAGCATCATTTAAGATGCATCTAGACAGATATATGAACGGGCGGGAACAGAGGGAAGTAGATCCTTGGAAAATAGGTGACAGGTTTAAATAGCACATAGAAAAATACAGCACAGGACTTCCGGGTGCGGCGATGACCAGCTAAGTCGCACGTTTCGGCAGCTCCCGGTGGAACGGACTTTTGGGCTCTTAATAAGAGCCCCAACGGCAATTTTAACAGCTAAAAGTACTGTGCGGTAAACCAGAAGGGAATCCCCCCTGGATACGGATGGAAAAAGGAGAGGAAAGTGGCCGGATTGCGGTGGATCCTCTAGAGCAGCGGCAAGGAAGGCAAGCAAAAACCAAGATGGCGTCGGAAGGTGGCAGTTTAATATGGGGCCCTGAACAGCACGAGTTTTTGAAACGCTGCGTGGAAGAGCTTAAAAAGGAGATGAAGAAGGAGCTGTTGGCCCCGATATTACAGGCGATTGAAGGGCTAAAAGATGAGCAAAAGACCCAGGAGCGGGAGCTTCGGGTCGTGAAGGCAAAGGCTGCCGAGAACGAGGACGATATACAGGGCCTGGTGGTGAAGACGGAGATGCACGAGGCACACCATAAACGATGTGTGGAAAGGCTGGAGGTGCTGGAGAATAATGCGAGGAGGAAGAATTTAAGGATTCTTGGTCTTCCTGAAGGTGCAGAAGGGGCGGACGTCGGGGCATATGTGAGCACGATGCTGCACTCGTTAATGGGAGCGGAGGCCCCGACGGGTCCGTTGGAGGTGGAGGGAGCATACCGAGTGATGGTGCGAGGACCGAGAGCAGGAGAAATTCCCAGAGCCATAGTGGTGAGATTTTTAAGGACAGAGAGATGGTCCTCAGATGGGCAAAGAAAACGCGGAGCAGTAGGTGGGAGAACGCGGTGATCCGCGTATATCAAGACTGGAGTGCGGAGGTGGCGCGAAGGAGGGCGAGCTTTAATCGGGCCAAGGCGGCGCTTCATAAAAAGATTAAATTTGGAATGCTGCAGCCGGCAAGACTGTGGGTCACATATCAAGGGAAGCACCACTACTTTGAAACGGCGGATGAGGCGTGGACATTTATTGTTGAAGAGAAATTGGAATAAGCGGGTTATTAAAAAAGAACGTTTGAGACAAAGTGGTGGGGCGAATATGGGGGGCAAAGAGGGGGGAAAAAGGGGGGAGAGATGATTTTTATGTTGTTAATCCTGCGACCCGGTAACTTTTCTCTCTTCCACAGGTTGTGGGGGAGGGAGGAAGGGAGGTGGAGGAGCTGGAGGCGTTGGCCATTGGGGGCGGGGCCAAAAGGGAAGCGCGGGCTTTGTTCCCGCGCTATGATAATTATGGCGGGAATAGGGAAGCAGGAAGGAGGGGGCGTCGCACGGTGCGAGCCGAGGTCACGGGGGGAAGCCGAGGTCGGCCAGAGTTTGCTGACTTCTGGGAGCAACGTGGGGGGTGTAACTACGCTAGTGGGGGAATCTAGCGGGGGGGTGGGAGGGGGGATTTACTGGGTTGCTGCTGCTGGGGAGAAGGGGGAGCTGGTATGGGGTGGGGGGGGCGGGGCGGGAGGGCACCGCCTGGGGGGGACACAGCTGCGTGGGAACCGGGTGAGGAGCTGGATAAAAGGGGATGGCTAATCGACAAGGGGGGGGGGGGGTAAAGAGCCCCCCAACCCGGCTGATCACGTGGAATGTGAGAGGGCTGAGCGGGCCGATAAAGAGGGCACGGGTACTCGCACACCTTAAGAAACTTAAGGCAGATGTGGTTATGTTACAGGAGACGCACTTGAAACTGATAGACCAGGTTAGACTACGCAAAGGATGGGTGGGGCAGGTGTTCATTCGGGGCTAGATGCGAAAAACAGGGGGGTGGCTATACTAGTGGGGAAGCGGGTAATGTTTGAGGCAAAGACCATAGTGGCGGATAGTGGGGGCAGATACGTGATGGTGAGTGGCAAATTACAGGGGGAGGCGGTGGTCTTGATGAACATAGATGCCCCGAACTGGGATGATGCCAACTTTATGAGGCGCATGTTAGGACGTATCCCGGACCTAGAGGTGGGGAAGTTGGTAATGGGTGGAGATTTTAACACGGTGCTGGAACCAGGGCTGGACAGATCGAGGTCCAGGACTGGAAGGAGGCCGGCAGCAGCCAAGGTGCTTAAAGACTTTATGGAGCAGATGGGAGGAGTAGACCCATGGAGATTTAGCAGACCTAGGAGCAAGGAGTTTTCGTTTTTCTCCTATGTCCACAAAGTTTATTCGCGAATAGACTTTTTTATTTTGGGAAGGGCGTTGATCCCGAAGGTGAGGGGGACGGAGTATACGGCGATAGCTATTTCGGATCACGCTCCACACTGGGTGGACTTGGAGATAGGGGAGGAAAAAGAACGGCGTCCACCCTGGAGAATGGACATGGGACTAATGGCGGATGAGGGGGTGTGTCTAAGGGTGAGGGGGTGTATTGAAAAGTACTTGGAACTCAATGATAATGGGGAGGTCCAGGTGGGAGTGGTCTGGGAGGCGCTGAAGGCAGTGGTTAGAGGGGAGCTGATATCAATTAGGGCACATAAAGGAAAGCAGGAGAGTAGGGAACGGGAGCGGTTGCTGCAAGAACTTCTGAGGGTGGACAGGCAATATGCGGAGGCATCGGAGGTGGGACTGTACAGGGAAAGGGAAAGGCTACATGTAGAATTTGATTTGCTGACAACGGGTACTGCAGAGGCACAGTAGAGGAAGGCACAGGGTGTACAGTACGAATATGGGGAGAAGGCGAGCAGGTTGCTGGCCCACCAATTGAGGAAAAGGGGAGAAGCGAGGGAAATGGGGGGAGTGAGGGATGAGGAGGGAGAGATGGAGCGGGGAGCGGAGAGAGTGAATGGAGTGTTCAAGGCATTCTATGAAAGATTATATGAAGCTCAGCCCCCGGATGGGAAGGAGAGAATGATGTGTTTTCTGGGCCAGCTGGAATTTCCTAAGGTGGAGGAGCAGGAGAGGGTGGGACTGGGAGCACAGATCGAAATGGAGGAAGTAGTGAAAGGAATTAGAAGCATGCAGGCGGGGAAGGCCCCGGGACCGGATGGATTCCCAGTTGAATTTTACAGGAAATATGTGGACTTGCTCGCCCCGCTACTGATGAGAACTTTTAATGAGGCGAGGGAAAGGGGACTGCTGCCCCCGACTATGTCAGAGGCAACGATATCGCTTCTCCTAAAGAAGGAAAAAGACCCGCTGCAATGCGGGTCCTATAGGCCTATTTCCCTCCTGAACGTAGACGCTAAGATTCTGGCCAAGGTAATGGCAATGAGGATAGAGGATTGTGTCCCGGGGGTGGTCCATGAGGACCAAACTGGGTTTGTGAAGGGGAGACAGCTGAATACGAATATACGGAGGCTGCTAGGGGTAATGATGATGCCCCCACCAGAGGGGGAAGCGGAGATAGTGGTGGCGATGGATGCCGAGAAAGCATTTGATAGAGTGGAGTGGGATTATTTGTGGGAGGTGTTGAAGAGAATTGGCTTTGGAGATGAGTATATTAGATGGATACAGCTGCTGTATAGGGCCCCGATGGCGAGCGTGGTCACGAATGGACGGGGGTCTGCGTATTTTCGGCTCCATAGAGGGACGAGGCAGGGATGTCCTCTGTCCCCATTATTGTTTGCACTGGCGATTGAGCCCCTGGCAATAGCATTGAGGGGTTCCAGGAAGTGGAGGGGAGTACTCAGGGGAGGAGAAGAACACCGGGTATCTCTGTATGCGGACGATTTGTTGTTGTATGTGGCGGACCCGGCGGAGGGGATACCAGAGATAATGCGGATACTTGGGGATTTTGGAGAATTTTCAGGATATAAACTGAACATGGGGAAAAGTGAGTTGTTTGTGGTGCATCCAGGGGAGCAGAGCAGAGAAATAGAGGACTTCCCGCTGAGGAAGGTAACAAGGGACTTTCGCTACTTGGGGATGCAGATAGCCAAGAATTGGGGTACATTGCATAGGTTAAATTTAACGCGGTTGGTGGAACAGATGGAGGAGGACTTCAAGAGATGGGACATGGTATCCCTGTCACTGGCAGGGAGGGTGCAGGCGGTTAAAATGGTGGTCCTCCCGAGATTCCTCTTTGTGTTTCAGTGCCTCCCGGTGGTGATCACGAAGGCTTTTTTCAAAAGGATTGAGAAGAGTATCATGAGTTTTGTGTGGGATGGGAAGACCCCGAGAGTGAGGAAGGGATTTTTGCAGCGTAGTAGGGATAGGGGGGGGCTAGCACTACCGAGCCTAAGTGAGTACTACTGGGCCGCCAATATCTAAATGGTATGTAAGTGGATGGGAGAAGAGGAGGGAGCGGCGTGGAAGAGACTTGAGAGGGCGTCCTGCAGGGGGACTAGCCTACAAGCTATGGTGACAGCGCCGTTGCCGTTCTCACCGAAGAAATACACCACAAGCCCGGTGGTGGTGGCTACTCTGAAAATTTGGGGGCAGTGGAGGCGGCATAGGGGAAAGACGGGAGCCTCGGTGTGGTCCCCGATAAGAAATAACCATAGGTTTGCTCCGGGGAGAATGGATGGGGGATTTGGAACATGGCAAAGAGCAGGAGTAACACAATTGAGAGATCTGTTTGTAGATGGGACGTTTGCAAGTCTGGGAGCGCTGACCGAAAAATATGGGTTGCCCCAAGGGAATGCATTCCGGTATATGCAACTGAGGGCTTTTGCAAGGCAACAGGTGAGTGAATTCCCGCAGCTCCCGACGCAGGAGGTGCAGGACAGAGTGATCTCAAAGACATGGGTGGGGGACGGTAAGGTATCAGACATATATAGGGAAATGAGGGACGAGGGGGAGATTATGGTAGATGAGCTGAAAGGGAAATGGGAAGAAGAGCTGGGGGAGGAGATTGAGGAGGGGCTGTGGGCTGATGCCCTAAGTAGGGTAAACTCATCGTCCTCGTGTGCCAGGCTAAGCCTGATACAATTTGAGGTGTTACATAGGGCGCATATGACTGGAGCACGGCTCAGTAAATTTTTTGGAGTAGAGGATAGGTGTGCGAGATGCTCGAGAAGCCCAGCGAATCACACCCACATGTTCTGGTCATGTCCGGCACTACAGGAGTTTTGGGTGGGGGTGACAAAGGTGCTTTCGAAGGTGGTGGGGGTCCAGGTCGAACCAAGCTGGGGGTTGGCTATATTCGGGGTTGCAGAAGAGCCGGGAGTGCAGGAGGCGAAAGAGGCTGATGTTTTGGCCTTTGCGTCCCTAGTAGCCCGGCGCAGGATAAATATATGAATAGGATGGGAATAGAAGGATACGGACCCAGGAAGTGTAGAAGATTGTAGTTTAGTCGGGCAGTATGGTCGGCACGGGCTTGGAGGGCCGAAGGGCCTGTTCCTGTGCTGTACATTTCTTTGTTCTTTGTTCTTTGATACTGTTGATGTGGAAGGAAGCCAAGCCCCCGGGTGTGGAGACCTGGATAAATGACATGGCAGGGTTTATAAAGCTGGAACGGATTAAGTTCGTCCTAAGGGAATTGGCTCAAGGGTTCACCAGGCGGTGGCAACCGTTCGTCGAATACCTCACAGAAAGATAGAGGGAATGGAAAAGAAGAAGACAGCAGCAGCAACCCGGGGGGGGGAAGGAACCAGAAGGACTCTCAGGGAATATTAGTGTATAAGTATAATATGTATAGGTTGTTGTTATAGGTAATTGTATACTGGACGGCTGAATTGTATGTTTTGGAGGGTATTTATTTGGGACAAGGCAGTTGCCATTTAGTTTTGGTTTTTTAAATTTTGATGTTGTTTATATATTATTTATTTCTTGTTTAAAAAACTGGCCATTGTTATTTATATTGTTATATTACTGTGTGAAAGATACACAATGTACTGTTATAGTTGGCCAAAATTTTTGAATAAAATATATTTTTTTTAAAAAGAAAAATACAGCACAGAACAGGCCCTTCGACCCACGATGTTGTGCCGAACCTTTGTCCTAGATTAATCATAGATTATCATCAAATTTAGAGTGAGGAAGGAGGCCATTCGGCCCATCGAGTCTGCACCGGCTCTTGGAAAGAGCACCCCACCCAAGGTCAACACCTCCACCCAACACTAAGGGCAATTTTGGACACTAAGGGCAATTTATCATGGCCAATCCACCTAACCTGCACATCTTTGGACTGTGGGGGGAAACCGGAGCACCCGGAGGAAACCCACGCACACACGGGGAGGATGTGCAGACTCCAGACAGACAGTGACCCAAACCAGAATCGAACCTGGGACCCTGGAGCTGTGAAGCAATTGTGCTATCCACAATGCTACTGTGCTGCCCTTAAGAACAAATTAATCTACACTATATCATTCTAACGTAATCCATGTGCCTATCCAATAGCTGCTTGAAGGTCTCTAATGTTTCCGACTCAACTACTTCCACAGGCAGTGCATTCCATGCCCCCACGACTCTCTGGGTAAAGACCCTACCTCTGACATCCCCCCTATATCTTCCACCATTCACCTTAAATTTATGTCCCCTTGTAATGGTTTCTTCTACCTGGGGAAAAAGTCTCCGACTGTCGCCTCTATCTATTCCCCTGATCATCTTATAAACCTCTATCAAGTCGCCCCTCATCCTTCTCCGTTCTAATGAGAAAAGGCCTAGCACCCTCAACCTTTCCTCATAAGACCTACTCTCCATTCCAGGCAACATCCTGGTAAATCTCCTTTGCACCTTTTCCAAAGCTTCCATATCCTTTCTAAAATGAGGCGACCAGAACTGTACACAGTACTCCAAATGTGGCCTTACCAAAGTTTTGTACAGCTGCATCATCACCTCACGGCTCTTAAATTCAATCCCTCTGTTAATGAACGCGAGCACACCATAGGCCTTCATCACAGCTCTATCCACTTGAGTGGCAACTTTCAAAGATGTATGAACATAGACCCCAAGATCTCTCTGCTCCTCCACATTGCCAAGAACTCTACCGTTAACCCTGTATTCCGCATTCATATTTGTCCTTCCAAAATGGACAACCTCACACTTTTCAGGGTTAAACTCCATCTGCCACTTCTCAGCCCAGCTCTGCATCCTATCTACGTCTCTTTGCAGCCGACAACAGCCCTCCTCATTATCCACAACTCCACCAATCTTCGTATCGTCTGCAAATTTACTGACCCACCCTTCAACTCCCTCATCCAAGTCATTAATGAAAATCACAAACAGCTGAGGACCCAGAACTGACCCCTGCGGTACACCACTGGTAACTGGGCTCCAGGCTGAATATTTGCCATCCACCACCACTCTCTGACTTCTATCGGTTAGCCTGTTCGTTATCCAACTGGCCAAATTTCCCACTATCCCATGCCTCCTTACTTTCTGCATAAGCCTACAATGGGGAACCTTATCAAATGCCTTACTAAAATCCATGTACACTACATCCGCTGCTTTACCTTCATCCACATGCTTGGTCACCTCCTCAAAGAATTCAGTAAGACTTGTAAGGCAAGACCTACCCCTCACAAATCCGTGCTGACTATCCCTAATCAAGCAGTGTCTTTCCAGATGCTCAGGAATCCTATCCTTCAGTACCCTTTCCATTACTTTGCCTACCACCGAAGTAAGACTAACTGGCCTGTAATTCCCAGGGTTATCCTTAGTCCCTTTTTTGAACAGGGGCACGACATTCGCCACTCTCCAATCCCCTGGTACCACCCCTGTTGACAGTGAGGATGAAAAGATCATTGCCAACGGCTCTGCAATTTCATCTCTTGCTTCCCATAGAATCCTTGGATATATCCCGTCAGGCCCGGGGGACTTGTCTATCCTCAAGCTTTTCAAAATGCCCGACTCATCTTCCTTCCTAACAAGTATTTCCTCGAGCTTACTAGTCTGTTTCACACTGTCCTCGCCAACAATATGGCCCCTCTCATTTGTAAATACAGAAGAGAAGTACTCGTTCAAGACCTCTCCTATCTCTTCAAACTCAATACACAATCTCCTGCTACTGTCCTTGATCAGACCTACCCTCGCTCTAGTCATTCTGATCGGATCTGGATCGGCGCAGGCTGGGAGGGCCGAAGGGCCTGTTCCTGTGCTGTAATTTTCTTTGTTCTTTGTTCTACTCTGATCTAAACGCCGTCGCGTTTCTCAACGGCATCAACACAGCCTCAGGATCAGCAATTCTGGCCCTACAGGGGGCCAGCATGGCACTGGAGTGATTCACGCCGCACCAGCTGCTGATCCCGGCATCAACTGGGCACCGCGGGGTCCAAGCATGCGCAGTGGCACCGGCGGCAACGCGCACATGTGCAGTGGCTCCTTTCTCCACGCCGGCCCCGACGCAACATGGTGCAGAGCTACAGGGGCCGGCACGGAAGAAAGGAGGACCCCAGCCCGAGAGGCCGGCCCGCCAATCGGTGAGCCCGATCGCAGGCCAGGCCACATCGGAGGGCCCCCCGGGATCGGATCTCCCCTCCCTCCCCACAGGCCGCCCCGATCCTTCCATGCCGAGTTCCCGCCGGCTGAGAGCAGGTGTGGACGGCGCCAGTGGGACTCGGGCTTTTTACGACTGCTGCTCAGCCCAGCCCGGGCCGAGAATCGGTGGGGGGACATTCTACCGGCGCCGCACCAATCACGCCGGCACCAATGGCACCGATTCTCTACTCTGTGGAGAAACGCATGCCGGCATGGCGCGATTCGCGCTGGTCGCGGTGTTTCTCCGGCCCGGCCCCAGATGGAGAGAATCCCGCCCCCAATGTGAACGGCATCACACTAGCTTCTATTGAAATCTACTGGCACAGATTTTGTTTTCAACAAATTTGAATAGTGGCTCTCTATCCTATTATCTAAATAGTCAATACACCATGAGTAATGAAGCCCCACTGCAGATTTCGTTGGAATAGCACTAATCATTTTTTCCCAATTTGAATTCTTACCCATTCTGTATCTCCTGCTCCTCAGCCAATCTCGTAGCCAGTTACTAGTTTGTCTTTAATGTCATAAGATTTAATTCTGGCTCATGTGAGGGACTTCACTGAATATCTTCTTAAAGTCCAGATAAATAACATCCAATTTATATGAATGCAGTCAATAATGTCTCCTTGTGTACGGTATAGTTTCACAATTGCAGTTTATTTAAGAGTGGTGGTCAGGGAAGAAACTCAGCTCCTATTTCACAATTTAGCACATTACCTATCTTAAAATCAAAAACTTGTTACAGAAAAATAATGAAGGTAAAGTCTGTTCTGCCATTCAGCAAGATCATGGCTGATCTTCTACCTCAACTCTATTTTCCTGTACTATCTCATAATTCCCTTGATGCCGAAAAAAATCTATCGACCTCTGCATTCAATATGCTCAATGGCTGAGCATTGATGGCTGTCTAGGTAGAGAATTCCAAACCTTCACAATCCTTTAAGAGTGAAGAACTTTTTCCTCATCAAGCTATGTGTGAGGAATTGAACAAACGAATGTGATATAAAATAGTTAGTTCAAATATTAGTTACAGTAATGTGGATGTGATCAGTCTAATAGTAGTGAGTTCACAGACAAAGGATTTCAGAAAGCATGGCAAGTAAGGGGGACGGGTGTCTGGTGGAGGATGGGAAAAGGATGCTGGGTAACAAGAGGCCCAAGGTTAAGGAATACAAACTGAGCCAATCAGGATGTATGGCCAGGTCAGGAGGTGTATAGGATGGCTTATGGGAATCTTGTATGTGAAACTTGATGCCATTTGAATGTATTTGCAGAGATCTCTTTGTCTCCGACCTCATTCGTTTCCGAGGGGTCCAGGAGACAGTTTCTGTGTTCTGAGTCTCTGTGAAGCGAGTCAGACTTGCAAGTTGGTTAAAAGTAAATAATATTATACCTACAAATCCATCTAGAGTTTTATTGAGGCCAGACTGACAGGTAAAGAATTCAATATTGTCATGTGCACTGCCCATCCTCACCCTCCCCCACATCCTCCTTGTTGGGTGAGGACTGGCATTAATCCTCCTGCTCCAGCAAGTTGCCCCTCTGTTGGGCGATGTTATGGAGGATGCGGCAGGTCACCATGATGTGGGAGGCTCTCCTCGAATCATACTGGAGGGCCCCTCCAGAGCGGTCCATCCTGAACCGCATCTTCAGGATGCCGAAACACCACTCGATCACGCCACTGGTCGCTGCATGGGCATCGTTGCAGCAAGTATCCACATTGGTCTACGGCGTCCAGATAAGCATCATCAGCCACAACCTCAGCGGATGACCCCTGTCACCCAGGAGCCAACCCACCTGCCAGTGGGGGGCACCTCTAAGAGGCCAAGAACCGTTGAGTGTGCCAGGATGAAGGTGTTGTGCACACTGCCCAGGTATTGGGCACAGACGTACATGATGCGCATCAGCTGCACTTTCATCGAGTGGAACACCTTTCAGTTTATGAAGACCGGCCTGTCATCTGCAGGTGCTCACTGGGCGACATGCATCTCACCTATCAACCCTTGGACCCGGGGCATCTCGGCAATGATGGCACACCCAGCACTGGGCATCCTGGTGGGCTCGGTCCACATTGAAATGTATTGTGCTGACCGGGCATATAGGACATCCGTGACGGCGCGGATGCATCTGTGCACCGAGCTCTGTGCGATTCCGAACAGGTCCCTACTCGGCACCTGGAAGGATACGTGGCGTAAAAGGTCAGGATGACGGCCTCTGGGAGTGGGTGTCCGTCCCCATTCCCCCACGGTGCCAGGTGCGTCATGATCTGGCAGATATGTCGCATGCCCCCCTGCTCAGCCGTAGTCTAAAATGGTGTGCCCGTCCGGGAAGTCTTCAAATGACCCCGATGGGTCAAGCGGCCGTTCATTTTGGCCAGTCCCGCCGGCATGAATTACTCACCTCACGCACGGTGGGACCTGGCAGGTAAGTATACGGGAACGGTGGTCCTCGGAGGAGGGGGGGGGGGTGTGTGCCATGGTGGCCTGGCCCGTAATCGGGGCCCGCCTATCTGCGGGCGGGCTTGTCCCATGGGAAGACTTGTTTCTTCCGCACCGGGCCCCTGTAGAACATTGAACATACAGTGCAGTAGGAAGCAGAAGTAGGGCTCTGCCATATTGCCCGGGGGCCGGCGCGAAGAAGAGAACACCCCGCGCATGCGCAAAAATACGCCGGCCGGTCTGCGCATGCGCGGAATCACGCCGGCCGTTCTGCGCATGCGCAAGATCACCCGGCCGTTCCGTGCATGCGTGAACTCATGCCGGCGCCAACCCCTGTGCCATCCACCTCGCCCCTGAAAATGCGCAGAATTCCGCACTTTCGGAGGCTGTTGACGCCAGAGTGGTTGGCGCCGGTTTTCCCGCCGGCGTGGGGACTTAGTCCCCAGAAGGGAGAATCTCGCCCTTTAACTTCTGAAATCTGTCCCTTAAGTGCGCAAATTTATGAAACATGCCCCCCCCCCCCCCCCCCACACAAACAGGTTGGACAAATCTGGGATACCTTTCAGAGACATATGTTACTGAAGCCACTCAAAGGTGCAGCAGATGCAGAAGGAAGGCTATGTAAACCATTTTTAAAATTCTATTGCTTAAATGGTGTTCAAGGCTTGGTATTTTTCAGTGAGATCTGTTTTGCTGAAAAGTAAAAGCTATTCCCACAACATTTTATTGGCATGCTGAATGGAAACTTCCAGGAATTTTCATGATACGTATCTTGTGGGGCGGTACTTTAAAATTTGAAAAATGTGTGAATAAGACAGGAGTAGAATTTAAAGTCAGGAGTCAGGCTTGGGTGTTTTTAATTGTACTGATTTAGATATTCAGCAAAGGTAGATTGGAATAACTTCAAATCAACAATCTTATAATGGAGTGTCAATCCTATCCCTGTTAATAGTATTCATTCCTCACAGAAGATGCCATCTCTAAAAATGAGATAAAGTAATTGTGAAACCTGACTATTCAGCTGACTGGTTTGGAAAGCAGACTAGACCAGCTTTGGTGACCACTTTGTGACCTTTGCTGAGCCCATAAGCATGACCCCAACCTTCCTGCCTCTTGCCATTTCAACTCAACATCTTGCTCTTATGCCCACAAGTCCGTCCTTGAACTACTGCAATGTTCCAGTGAAACCCAACACAAACTGGAGGAGCAGCAAATTAACTTCCGGTTAAGCACATTATAGCCCTCAGAGCTCAATGACGTTTCTCCTCCAACATTAAAAAAAATATCCAAAACAGTTTTATTTTGAAAAATGCACCCCCTCCCCCATCTGCTACTTGTTCTTCAGTTTTGCTTTCACTGACCACTGACTTTTGTTTCTCCCACTAACACATTCTGATATCTTACCTTTATGTCACTACTAGCACCTCCCACTGCTATTAAAGCTTCCTCTGTCAAGTGACCTACACATCATGGTGCAATTTCTACTAGCTCCCACTTCCGCTCTGTCCCAGCTGCTCCACCCCCCCCCCCCCCCACCCCATACAATATATAATCCGTCACATTTCTCCTGATATTTAGCTCTGAAGAGTCGTATGGACTTGAAATGTTGACTCTATTTCCTCTGTCCGCAGATGCTGCCAGACGAGCGGAGCTTTTCCAGCATTTTCTGTGCCCAAGATTAACAAAAGAGAATCCCCTTTTATTTTTTAGGTTCAGCAATCAGTTCTATTCTATGCCTTCAATGTCTTATCATTGAATGGTAACAGAATAATACTGACAAACAATCTTCCTAAACTATAGTAGTAACATAAAATTTTAAAGTAGTTGTTGAGCTTCGCGCTTAATCACCTTCTCCATGGTACCAGAATTTCCTTCTCATGTGATGCCATTCCTGTTCATATTACATAGGTATACCCTTCAAAGTCCCCACTACTTTCTTGCACTGACTCCATTTGGGGCTTGCTACTGTCCCTTCTGCTTCTGTTCATTTATCCCACTATTTGTATTTAACTGTAAAGCAAGAAATCAGCTGTTTGTTAGTTTGCTGACATTTGCCAGCCTGGGATTTTCTGATGGAAGTGAAGATGCCTATTGAGTGCATCCACACAAATAAAGGGACATGCGTTGAAGTACATTATACATCACATTTATTACCTTAATTTCTATAGCATCCAGCACCAAAATGGCATGCGAGAATGGCCCCATTAAAGAGTGCAACTGATCACAAGATTATAGTTGCACCCTATCTACAAGTTCCATTTTCCTTCACTTGATCCCAACATAGATTTTGAAGTACAAAAATAATCTTCGGAGCCTGAAAATGAAATTAAGCTGAACTCAGGAAATTTGCTGAAGTCAGTGGTGACCAAGTTGGGTAGATGAAAAGCCCACTCCAGTGATGTTACTGACTTCACTCCAAAATAAAATAAATACGTTTAAATAGATGTTATTTAAATTCCGAGATCCACCAATTTTAAAAAATCTACCTTTGGTAAGGATAGGGTTACGGTTGACTGTAATGTTCGCACACACAAGAATAATCTGCTGGCACACACCATCTCCTATGAATTTACATGAGGTAGCAGAGGGAGTTTGGTTCCATGGTACTATATCCTAGCAGTGACAGTAGGAGAGAAAGAGCAGAAAAGTGACAGAAAAAGTAGAGGGAACAGGAACTACTTCACCCCACTACAGATAGTGTCATATCATTGGTTAGGATGAAAATTCAGCAAATCTCTTTGAAATAGGGAATAAGAAAATGTTATTTCTTTTACAGAAGTATCATCAGTTTTCAGCTGTTTTGATGAAACTGAAAGTTATTCCTCTGGTATTTTTTGGAGTACATTTTTAGTTTAAACTGGAGGCCAGAAATAACCAGAACAGGGACAATAGAAAATCCAGAGCAATTTAAATAAATTAAGTATGAATACCCCATTTGTTAGAGACCAGCATAGCCTGTTGCTATGCATCCTATTTAAATATGTAGGCCTGCCTTGTATTTACATTAGTCTCCTTTTTCACCTGTGATCGCAGCATGCAACAACTTATTGAACTGAAAAGAGATGGGGAAAATCAAAGTTCTGAGGCACTCAGACACATAGAAAACCTGTAGGTATTCATTTTTAAAATTCCCATCTCTTAACAATGGCTGAGTGGAAGAAACCATTTCTTTCAGAAACTGAACATTATGATAACATAAGCTCAATGCATGATGTGTTCCAGAATAGCCTAAAGATACCAATGGAAAATAGGTAAATTTAAATAGATATTCATAAAACTCTATTCCAAGTGACACACAAGTTATGGGGCTAGAAGTTTGCTTGCATAGTGTTGCTTCAAAGCAGTGCTATGCAGACTATGTCATTTCCATAGGAGCAGGGAATACCATAGGGCATTACCCATGTGACCTGCACAAGTTTCTCCATTGATAAGGAGAAAGCTTGTGCAGGTCACACATGTAACGTCCTGCAACACTGCCTGTCACCAAGGAATCAATGTAGTTTATGATGCACAATGTTAAAGGGGTGCTATGAGAAAGGATTTTTAGCCCACGTACAGTATTCACTCCTTTGTCCTGCCTCCACACTCCCCCTTTTCCTGCTTCTGCAATTGCTTAAAATCTGTTACATCTCAATATTTTTGAGTTATGATGAAAGGTCATTGCCCGGAAACATACTGTAGAGATCTTTATATATACAAGGGGTCAATGTAGATGTAATATAACTGGGCAAGCACTAGAGGGAGCGCGGGAGAGGTATAAATAGAGACGGACAGGAAGTTGGAGGGCACTTCACAGGAATGGCAGCTGGGAGCAGAACACAGACAGGCAGCTCAGATGTAACATAGTTTAAGCGCTGGAGAGAGAACAAACTCACAATAAAACATCTACTTCAACCAGACAAGGAATAACACAATTGCCCGGAAACATTAATGTGATTTGTTCTGCAACTATACTACCTGTCCTGAGCACTTACAGCATTTTTTATTTTTCAGATGTCAGATTTCCAGCAGCTGCAGTATTTTGGAACCTCAAATATTTGTAAAGTCAAAATAAAAACCCACATACATGTCTCCCATAATTGGACAGATCACCCTAAGATATAAGTGACATGAACACATCACCTCCATCTTCTCGACCATCAGGGATCAGTCA
Organism: Scyliorhinus torazame; assembly: GCF_047496885.1. Classification (NCBI taxonomy): domain Eukaryota; kingdom Metazoa; phylum Chordata; class Chondrichthyes; order Carcharhiniformes; family Scyliorhinidae; genus Scyliorhinus; species Scyliorhinus torazame. Next base: position 35,770,934 of record NC_092707.1, on the reverse strand, counting down.
CATATTTATTTTTACATCTAAAAGTTTTTTTACCACCAAGCTAGTATGAGGGTTATCATGTATAATGAAATAACACGTAGATGAGATTGGCTGATTCATTTTATTACTCATCCTCAGTATATACAGTACCTGTCCACATGATACATTCATTTCACAAAGTTCCACTCTGCTAGTCAAGCACAATGCATTCAACACAAAGATCTAGAAGCAGATGTGTTACAGCTAAATTCTGAAATCTTATATAGTGAGTGACTCAGTTGACAACAGAAGTCAGATGAGTACAATTGTTCCAAGATAAACCGCAGCACAGCAGCTTCAGCTATCTGGAATACTGTTCTCTGTGCTTGGCTCATCACAGTTCTGAATCCACAAAAGCAGCTTATCTGCCTCGCACTGTGCCTTTGACATAGGTTGAACATAACAAGCAGCATTCAGGAGTGGAAAGATGCTGATGCCTACCAAATGTCCATTGCAACTAGCTGAATGACCCACATACCCACTGTTACGTTCTGGTGCTTGGCCGGATGGGTTAATTGCACTAAAGAACATCCAGTTCTTGACTAGTTTTAAGTTTTATTGTTGAACAATTATGTGGGTTAGATAACCATAAGAATATTAACAAAAATTACTAACCACTATAAATAATCTAAGAGCTGCTACAAATTGTGATTGTCCACTACGAAGATCCACTACCAACTCCCCAAGGTAACAGTGTCACGTGGCAGTTCTCTACTGCCACCTGCTGGTTAGAAGTCTTGTCTATCTCTATTCTGGGAGTATAGAGTTATATGTCTCATGACCAACTTCTCGATGCACTTCATAATGATAGATGTCAAGGCCACTGGATGGGATTCATTGAAGCACATTGCCTGGTTCTTCTTTGGCACCGGGATGGTGATCTTTTTAAGAGGGTGGGAATGAAGTAGGGAGAGGTTGATGATGTCCGCGAACAGACCCGCCAATTGGTCCATGCAGGATCTGAGTGCATGACCAGGGACTCATCAGGATCCATTGCTTTCCTAAAGTTTTACTTTAACTGAGCACTGACCTTTGTGCTCCTACTAATGCATTCTGCGATCTTACCTTTATGCCACTATCAACACTTTCCATAGTCCTTCACTGCCATTGACGCTTCCTCTGTCTTATGCCCTATATATCTTTATTGCAATCTCTCCTAGATCCCGTCTATCACTGACATTCTACTCTGTTCCAGCTACTCCAGCCCCTCTTGTACAGTATACAATCCATTGCATTTTTCCCTCTCTAACTCTGAAGAAGTCATGTGGACTTGAAATGTTAACTCTGTTTCTCTCTACACACATGCTGCCAGACTTGTTAAATTTTTCCAACATTCTCTGTGTTTACAAACACTATCCCCATATCCTTTGACATCTTTCATGTCTTAAGTTGTATCGATCTCGGTCTTAAATATACTCAATAACTGAGCCTCCAGAGCCCCCCAAAAAGGAATTGGGCTTCACACCATAATGTTGTCCAGCATGTGTACCCAACATGCTTTCTGCTGGTTTAGTTTTTTTAGGGTATAAATATTGGAAATACACAGTAGGACTATTAGATCAATTGGATTCACGCCAGCATTTCTCAAGGTAAAGGTTGCTGTAGCATAGTGATGATAGTTCTCCCCTTAAATGGAATAGAGGTATCTTGATAGGCTCAAGAACTTTCTGCTTGGGGATTTAAGATAAATACTACTTTATATATTAATGGATATCTTAAATATCTCTTTGGAACATTAATAAGATTTGGATTCTCTATTAGAAACAAGTTTGGATTCTCTATTAGAAACAAGGTTACAATTACTTTTGCTAGAACTGTCAATGACTTAGCACCAAAAGTGAATTGCATAAACTATTATATAATTTAGAAAACATATCATCTTGTATAGTCTTCTGTATTAAAACTCAAAAATCCACCTCACTCTTAAGTGGAGAGCAACGTAATTGAGGAGAGTTGCCAATGCTTTAATACTATTTGGGGTCTAATAATCTAGCTAAAACTTGTTAAAAAGCTTATCTGGAGGAATGTGCAAGCCTATTCAAGCAGTAGTGATAAGCCATTTAACTCAAAAGGGGCATTAGAGATCAATTCAACCCTGCCCTCACCAACCGCACTTGCAAAGTTTCTAACCAGGATCACTAGATAGCAATCAGTAGAAGGGCCATGGCTAATTTTCCCATCCCATGTTAAGGAACTTGATGAAAATTGTAGTACCTGTAACACCTCCTAGAATGTCAACCATGTTTCCATAAGTAACTAATTTCTTTGAATAGGATACTGGTTATTTGAGAAGTTGATTGCTTGTAGCTGCTTCCTCAGACTGAAAATAATAAACTCTAAAGCAAGGAATGAAAAAAGTAAGTTCTAAGAATATTGGTAATCAGATGAAAGAATGTTTCACAGGACAGCCAAAGTGGTTCAGACACATTACTTTTCTCCCAACAAGGGGCTTGGCCATCCAATTCAATACAAACATTTTGATGTCTTTTAAGTATATGGTTGATTGATAGTTCTATTTCAGTTTGAAATATGTATTTTTAATTTCCTTTGTTCTGATCAAACTTTTTGGAGTCAGATTTTATCTCATCTAATTTTCTCCAGTTCAAGTGGTCTTCTGAATCCATCAGCAAAATAAATTGACAGAAGACTCTCTGAAAAGCTAGTAGTAAGCCAACACACAAGGCGATGCTACAGGTTCACTTAATATTGAAATTTTGGTACAAATACAGAACCGCTCATTATTTTCCCTATGCAGAGGAAGGATATTAATATGCATATTACTGTACTCCGACAGCTTGATTTTCCTCTGGTCTTTACATATTTGCGAGAAACAATTTGTAAAGCACCTTTCATGACCTCAAGTCCAATACAACAAACAATTTATTTCTGAGATTAGTCACTGATGTAATGGAGGAAATGCAGCAATCAATTTGCACATAGAAAGGTCCCACAAACAGTAATGAAATAAGTGGCCAGGTAATCAGTTAGATGTTGGTCGAGGGATAAACTTTGGTCAGGGCACCAAGGAGAATTCTGTTATTCTTATTCAAAATAGTAATCTCAGAATCACAGAATTGTTACAGCGCAGAAGAGTCCATTTGGCCCATTGTGTCTGCACTGGTTGCCCAAACAAGCATTGTGGTCTAGTGCTATTCCCCTGCCTTTACCCAGTACACATTGATATTGTTTCCACTCGAGTAATCCAATGCCCTTGAATGCCTCAATTGAACCTGCCTCCACCACATTTCCAGGCAGTGCATTCCAGACCCAAACTACTCGTTGTATGAAAAAGCTTTTTCTCACATCACATTTTCTTCTTTTGCAAATCAGCTTAAATCTGTTCCCTCTCGTTCTTGATCGTTTTATGAGGGGGGGAATAGTGTTTCCCTATCTACTCTGTCCAGCCATGATTTTGAACATTTCTATCAAATCCCCTCTCAGCCTTCTGGGTGTAATGGAGTCTTGTCCTGGCAAGAAAGTCCCAGGCTAGAAACTGTTAACTATAAGTGCAAAATTCAGTTATAACGCACTTACTATTAAATGATTTTCCATCTTCTCAGGTTACAAAACAGACTGCTGGAGCAGTTAGGGCATTCTGTCTTCTCTATCACTGCTGCAGGAAGGTAGTACTTTGTGGAAACGGATGCTTAATCACTTGTTTAAAATGAGCTCAGCCCTAGGGCGTGCACTTTCCCCAGAAGAGTAATGAACTGTGCAGACATTCATTGTGCAGATCTACCTTCCCACAACTGTGTAGCCATTTTCCCCAGTGCAATTCTTGCTTTGAATGAGAGCAGCAGAAAAATTATCACAGCTAAAGCAAATCTTGCAGAGATTTTAGCTCTGAAATATTTCTGTCTCCAGTCCAGTCCTAATGCCTCGATCTAACACTGGCAAGTTCATCAGTAATCTTTTTTTCTTCTTCTCTTTAAGTTTACAGTTCTGAGAATCAGGTCAAATTTAATGCTGGAAGTTTTAATTAAACTTATGAATTCAATAATTATCTAATGGTCTAGCTAATCTGCTGTGGGGCTCTTAGTGACCAAAAAGGTTAGGAGGGGTTACTGGGTTACAGGGATAGGGTGGAAGTGAGGGCTTAAGTGGGTCGGTGCAGACTCGATGGACTGAATGACCTCCTTCTGCACTGTATTTTCTATGTTCTAACAGAAACTCTGGGACACATCTTCACATTTTTGATTTACATGCTTTACATATACACATAGACTGGAATTTTTTTATCCCCATTATTGTCAGTATGGGATATTTTGACCCATATTAGCCAAGCTGAGCTTCCATTCTCATATCTCTGCTGCCTGTATCATAGGCTGGAAATCTTTATCTCCTTCATTGTTAGGAAGGAAACATTTGACCCACATTAGCCAATCTGAGTTTTAGTTCTCATATCTCTACTTTTGTGTCCTATCCTGTACTAAGTACCACTCAGATATTCCTCCTATTTTGACAACAAACATTGGATCCCAATCTTCCAAAACTTAAATTTTCAGAATTCCCACCCTCGGTATAAATCCCCTCATTGTCTCATCTTTCCATATCCCCATACTACCATCAGTTCTCTAACTTGCTCAAACTCTCCATTCATAGAACATACAGTGCAGAAGGAGGCCATTCGGCCCATCGAGTCTGCACCAACCCATTTAAACCCCCCACTTCCACCCTATCCCCATAACCCAATAATCCCTCCTAACATTTTGGTCACTAAGGGCAATTTATCATGGCCAATCCACCTAACCTGCACGTCTTTGGACTGTGCGAGGAAACCGGAGCACCTGGAGGAAACCCACGCAGACATGGGGAGAACGTGCAGACTCTGCACAGACAGTGGCCCAGCGGGGAATCGAATCTGAGGCCCTGGCGCTGTGAAGCCACAGTGCTATCAACTCGCCGGACTCGAGTCTTTGTTTATCCCTCTCTACCTTAACCTCCCACCATCAGTGTTTTTTTCATTTAGGCCCATGGATAGGACTCCTAAACAATCCGCTGTCTCTCCACATCCATCCACCTTTAAGATGCTTACTACAACCCTTTTCTTTGATCAAAGTTTTGGTCACCTCTCCAAATATATCCTCCTTTGGCTCAGTATCTATGTCTGTCTGATTATGCCTCTATGACATGGCTTTAACATTTTTCTATATCAAAGACAGCACATACATACAAGTGTTGGTGTATGTTGAGGATACATGTTTGAAGTATATCAGAGAGGATGAAATTAGTGAACACAAATAAAGGGTAGTCTGTATGGATTCTGTAAAAGACAAGTCAACCTGACAAACGTAATTGAATATTTCAAGGAATCGCAGAAGGAGTCGGACAAAACAAGTAAAGTGAATGGTGCCTATATATACATTTTCTAAAGGTATTTAATAAAAGTGCCACAAAGGTGATAATTTGCAAAACTTAAACTCATATATAACTGTGATTAAAGCTCGCTAAAAAGGGATGGAAGGCAAAGTGTGGAGGTCTGTCTGTTTTATGTCAATTAGCAGGATGTAAGTAGTGGATTCATCCAGGAAATCAATGCTAAAACCTTGCTTGGTTTCCAATTATACAAAAGGGTTGAACACAATAAGTATGATATTTAGGGGATGCGGTGGCATAGTGGTATTGTCGCTGGACTAGTAATCCAGAGACCCAGGTTAATGATCTGGGGGACTCGGGTTCGAATCCCACCATGGCAGATAATGGAATTTAAAACACAATAAAATATCTGGAATTAAAAGTCGAATGATGACCATGAAACCATTGTCGATTGTTGTAAAAGACCATCTGATTCACTATTGTCCTTCAGGGAAGGAAATCTGCCATCCTTACCTGGTCTGGCCTCCATGCGACTCCAGACCCACACCAATGTGGTGAAATGGCCTAGCAAGCCACTCAGTTGTATTCAACTGTTACGAAAACACACAAAAAAAGGAATTAACAAGGACTGCAGCGGTTCAAGAAGGTAACTTACCACCACCTTTTGAAGGGCAACTAGGGATGAGCAATAAATTCTTGCCTAAATGCCGCCTACATCCCGTAAAAAGGAATTTTAAAAATACTGAAATTTGATTTTGTACATTATGAAATATGGCAGACTCTGAAGATAAGGGTAGATAGATGTAATCCAAACCAAGACGTGTAAATGTGGAAAATGCTGGACAATACAGCAGGTTTGACAGCATGTGTGAAGGCTGCTAACACTTCAATTCCGGATGACTCTTTGTCAAAGTTTTAAGTGTAAAAGTAGTCTTCCTTCATTCTTTCCCATGCTTAGTGGCACAAAGCAGACAAAATATGTGCTTATATCTGTTCCCATAATTAATTTTTCCTGCAACATGTCACCAGGCTATCACTAGGGCATATGGCTTGAAAAGTGCCGCACCACTTAAAGCATGGCTAACCAGCGGACTCTCCTAATCTTACTGTCTGCTATAGACGCATTGGAAGGGTTTACAGATTAATAATCAACCTCACTGGCCACATTATGAACACACATTCCAAAGCCATCATATTCTGGAGTGACTCAAATCCAGACCTTCTGGCTCAGAAACAGGGATGCCATCCACTGTGCACAAAACCTCCATAAATATTACATTTGAGAAAAAAATCAGTAAAAGGAAGACCACACGATCATTGTTAACCAAGAGCTTTGGAGGTGCAGAATCCAGGGGTGGGATTTACCGTTTTGCCGGCGCCCTGGGATTTCCCGACGGCGTGGGGCTGCCCCACAATGGGAAACCCCACTGATCGGACGGCGTAACGGAGAATCCCGCCGGCAGGTCAGGGCAGAAATGTGGCGCGGCGGGGCGGGGAATCCAGCCCCAGATGTTTGACGATAGGAAAGCCAGCTGATGAAGGATAAAACTTGATCCATATTTTAAACACTTTTAAATTCATTTACAAAGTTACTCATTACAAGCATACATCTCTGAACACAGCAACCACAGATTCAATTTCTGCCCACTTATATGGGGCTCAAGAAAATATCCCATTAATGCCCACCACCGATATAAAATTTATATACAGTAAAATTAACAGAGCCCCTTCGGGCTGCAAATAAAAAAAGTTAATATGTACACCAACAAACATTTCAAAACAAACGAAGGGCGCGATCGAACCGAAATGTTTCTAAGTGTGGTAGCGGGAGGGAATTGCCGGCTGTATCCCGACGGCCGACCTGGCGAGGCCCTCGCCTAATGTTAATTAGGGCACATATGATGCCCCAAGGGTTTCAAGCCGGAAATGACTGTCCCACCAGCCGATTCGCCTGGACCATGCTCAGCAGCTCCCTGCTAACGAGGGGGAGAAGCTCTTAAACCGATCCCACAGAACAAACCCGAGACACCACGCAGCCATACCATCGCACAGACCAGGCCCACATTTCAGTGATTCTGATTTGCCCGACTGTTGGACGCGGTGGAGTCCAGACGGGATATCCTGTTCCCCCGAGGAGGTCAGAAGGTCATCCACAGGGCAGCCAGTGCTGCCTGTGAGGCAGTGGCAGCGGCCGTGAACGCAAGGAGTGTCACCAGGAGGCCCACCACTCAGTTTCATAAGAAGCTCAATGACTACCACCAGGCCGCGCAGGCGAATTGGCTCCGGTCACCAACGTCGAGCTTGGCCTGCGCTGCAGAGATGAGTATCCAATGACCGCCCCCCCCTCATATGACCTGTCACACTTGAGTTGTTCATGCCAAACATAATGAACCACTGAATACCTGTCCATTCTCCCGCAGGATCTCCATCCAATGGCACCGGCCCATCCGGTAAGGGCCCACCCACTTCCCAAGAGAAAACCTCGGAGGACAGCTCCAAAGATGTCACTGCCGAAGCATCACAGCTGTCATCGCCATCCTCCACAGGAACATAGACACATACCTCTGGTGAGCACCACACAGTTGCTGATGCACATCAGATGGAGGCAGGAATGTTCAGGGGGGACAGCAGTTGGAGATCTACTGGAAGGTTCAAGGGGGACAGCGGGGCGGAGATCTACTGGGCCCCAAGACCCAGCTGGGTTCCAGGCCGATGTCGAGCCTCCAAACCAGGTCATCCCGGAACTGGGTGGCATGGTAGCGCAGTGGTTAGCACTGTTGCTTCACAGCGTCAGCGACCCGGGATCGATTCCCGACTTCGGTCACCATCTGTACGAAGTCTCCACATTCTCCCAGTGTCTGTGTGGGTTTCCTCCGGGTGCTCTGGTTTCCTCCCACAAAGTACCGAAAAACGTGCTTGTGAGGTGAATTGGACATTCTGAATTCTCCCTCAGTGTACCCAAACAGGCGCCGGAGTGTGACGACTAAGGGATTTTCACAGTAACATCACTGTAGTGTGAATGTAAGCCGACTTGTGATACGAATAAAAATTATGGGTTTTAAGATGCAGACGTTAGGGTGTGGTCGTGAGATACAGAGGTGGACAACAGCGACATTCCAGCGACTGGAGCCCTCCCAAAGGCTACTGGCGCAGCAGATGGTGCCAGAAATGCGTAACTCCGAGGCCAACACTGATAGGGTGCCGACCGCGTGGAAAGCCTGGAGTACCACGTCAGCAGCAGGAGTGGTGGTGTTCAAGCTCAGTCAGTGACGGCCATGGCGGAGGGCCTCCACAGCATGTCCCGGTTGCTGGGGGACATGTCCCTGACACAAGTGGACTTTGCCAAGGTGCTCCGGAGCATGTCCCAGCAGCTGAGGACCGTGTCCCAACGTCAGGTGGATCTTGCCGAGGCACTGCGGAGTATGTTCCAGTCCCAGGTGGGCATTGCAGAGGGGCTCCAGAGCATGTCCCAGTCACTGAGGAACATGTCCCAGACACAGGTGGACATTGGCGAGACACTGCAAAGCGTTGCCCGGTTCTAGGAACATCGCTGAGGGATTAGTCACCAACTGCACACAATGGGGAGGCGCTAGGGCTGGCAGAGACAGGTGACACAGGGACCTCTGAAGCTCAGTCCAGCTGCCCTTCTGTCCCAAGGTGACACCCAGGGCCCTTTGGGAGGACAGAGTGCTGGAGGCTGATCCGGCGCCGCCCTATAGTGAGACGATGGTGGTCACCAGCTCTCCCGAGTCCCCCCATCCTGACAATGGTGCGTCTTGTGGTCAGCAGGCGGAACAGGGTGGCACAGCGAGGCATGTGCCATCAGCAATCCAGCCGGGGCCTTCCAGAGGTTGCCCGCGAGGTTCATCAAATGCCACAGGGCGCGGTAAGTAGAAGGCTGCCTCCATCGCTAATGTGCATTCGGAGGACACACCTAGACATGGTGGCAGAGCACGGAAGGCTAAGACGATTGAGGATCACTGAGTGGGCACGAGGGGGAGAGCACCATCAATAGCTCGGGACAGTTAGGGTCACAACTGGGCACCATTAAAACACGTTAAATCAGAGTCAGAAGCCTCTGTCACATTATTCCGCACTGCTGGCCGGCCTGTACGCCCTCCCCCAGTAAGTAGCCCTCCCCCGGCCGTAGCCCCACGGGCATGGAGATCCTTCATCTGCCTCCCCCTCCCTGGGCACCAGAGCTTAGCTCATGGCGGGGTATTATCACCCTCTTGTCTTGTATATTGACCCGCTTTCAGTGCCGACACAGGCCTGTCGCCCAGGAGTGATGTAACACAGACCTTGGGAGGGTGGAACAGGGCGATTAGGGCAGCTTGGCAGAGGCGGATTGGGGGGGGGGGGTGTCGTTGGGTGGAATGGGGAGCGGGGTGAGGTGACGGACGAAGCCATGTCCTAAGAGAAGCAGGAGAGGATGAGGGTCCCTCCGGGCATGCCGGAACCTCGCCACCGCCGCCTGTCTTCCATCCTCCGCTGTTCCACCGGGTCCTCGCCAGGCTCGTTTTCCAGCCCCTCCTGGTCCGGCTCCTCCTCCTGTGACGAGGCCGCATGTTTGTACCCTTCTCCAGCTCCAGAATGTCGCCAGCTCCAGAATGTCGCCCAGGTTGCGGAGAGCACAGCACACTACCACAAAGCGGGCGATTCTTCAGGGCTGTGCTGCAGTGCACCACCATGGTAATCGCATTTTAAGCAGTCCGGTGCACTGCTCGATGACAGTCCGGGTGGTCACATGGACCTCATTATAGCGGGTCTCAATATCGGTCAATGGCCTCTGCACTGGCGTCATTAGTCAGGACCTAAGTGGGTTTCCCTTATCTCCCAAGAGTCAACAGGTCAACCTGGGGTGTCCTTCAAAGACCCCGTCGATCTCTGACTGCCCCAGGAAGTAACTGTCATGTACTTGTGGGCTATTGGTTGGGATAAGATGAATATGCATGGCGTTAAGGCTAAAGTAGTAGCATGGATAGAGGATTTGTTAATTAATAGGAAGCAAAGAGTAGGGATCAATGGGTGTTTCTCTGGTTGGCACTCAGTAGCTAGTGGTGTCCCTCAGGGATCAGTGTTGGGCCCACAATTGTTCACAATTTACATGGATGATTTGGAGTTGGGGACCAAGTGCAATGTGTCCAAGTTTGCAGACGACACTAAGATAAGTGGGAAAGCAAAAAGTGCAGAGGATACTGGAAGTTTGCAGAGGGATTTGGATAGGTTAGGTGAATGGGCTAGGGTCTGGCAGGTGGAATACAATGTTGACAAATGTGAGGTCATCCATTTTGGTAGGAATAACAGCAAAAGGGATTATTATTTAAATGATAAAATACTAAAACATGCTGCTGTGCAGAGACCTGGGTGTGCTAGTGCATGAGTCGCAAAAAGTTGGTTTACAGGTGCAACAGGTGATTAAGAAGGCAAATGGAATTTTGTCCTTCATTGCTAGAGGAATGGAGTTTAAGACAAGGGAGGTTATGCTGCAACTGTATAAGGTGTTAGTGAGGCCACACCTGGAGTATTGTGTTCAGTTTTGGTCTCCTTACCTGAGAAAGGATGTACTGGCGCTGGAGGGTGTGCAGAGGACATTCACTAGGTTAATCCCAGAGCTGACGGGGTTGGATTACGAGGAGAGGTTGAGTAGACTGGGACTGTACTCGTTAGAATTTAGAAGGATGTGGGGGATCTTATACAAACATATAAAATTATGAAGGAAATAGATAGGATAGATGCGGTCAGGTTGTTTCCACTGGCCGGTCAAAGCAGAACTAGGGGGCACAGCCTCAAAATAAGGGAAAGTAGATTTAGGACTGAGTTTAGGAGGAACTTCTTCACCCAAAGGTTTGTGAATTTATGGAATTCCCTGCCCACTGAAGCAGTTGAGGCTCCTTCATTAAATGTTTTCAAGATAAAGATAGATAGGTTTTAGGAGAATAAAGGGTTATGGTGTTTGGGCCGGAAAGTGGAGCTGAGTCCACAAACGATCAGCCATGATTTCATTGAATGGCGGAGCAGGCGCGAAGTGGCAGAAGGCCTAATCCTGCTCCTAGTTCTTATTATGTTCTTATTCTTATTATGAGTCACACTTGTCCCCGCTCGAGCCCTGGGGTGAACCCGAAGCGGAATGGCTCAGGGCTGCAATGACCTTAACAGGTATCCTCCTCCTCCACGTGATGCCAAGTCCATGGGGGTGGTGCTGGCGTTGCCGAATTTGATAAATTACCATTGGGCTAGAAATATTGCGATGGTGAGGAAATGGACCATGGAGGAGAAGTCGGTTTGGGGACGGGTGGAGCCAGTATCGTGTAGGGGAATGAGTTTGAAGGCTTTGTTGCTGTGCCATTGCTATTCTCACCGGCTAGATACTCTGTTAGCCTAAAGGTGGTTTTGGCCTTAAGGGTATGGGGGCAGTGTAGGCAGCACTTAGGGTTCGAGGGTATGTCGTTGTCGCCGCCTATTTGGGATAACCATAGGTTTATGCCGATGAGATTGGATGTGAGATACCGGGACTGGTGACGGGTGGGCCGGTGAGGATTGAGTACTTCAGGGACTTGTTTACATGGGGCAAATTTGCAGGAACTGTATGAGTTACCCAATGGGAATGGTTTTAGGCATCTGCAAGATTGGGATTTTCTGGGAAGAGAGGTGCCATCCTTCCTGGGTGTGCCGCCTCCGGTACTGCAGGATAGGCTCTTGTCGGAGGATGAAATAGGGAAGGGGAAGGTGTCAGATATTTACAAGGAGTTGATGGCGAGAGAGCTAGCCAGGAAGTATCAAATCTGTCAAAGCTAGCCAGGAAGTATCAAATCTGTCAAAGCTAGCCAGGAAGTATCAAACCTGTCAAAGACAGCCAGGAAGCGGAAAGCATGTCAAAGCCAGCCAGGAAGCGGCAAAACTCTCCAAGCTTGCCAGGAAGGGGAAAATCTGCCATAGCTAGCCATGAAGCGACAAACCAGCCAAAGCCAACAAGGAAGTATCAAATGTAACAAAGCTAAATAGGAAGTATCACATCTGTCAAAGTGAGCCAGGAAGTACCACATCTGTCAAAGCTAGCCAGGAAGTATCAAACCAATCAAAGGTAGCCAGGAAGTATCACATCTATCAAAGCTAGCCAGGAAGTATCACATCTGTCAAAGGTAGCCGAGAAGTATCACATCTATCAAAGCTAGCCAGGAAGTATCACATCTGTCAAAGCTAGCCAGGAAGTATCACATCTGTCAAAGCTAGCCTGGAAAAATCACATCTATCAAAGCTAACCAGGAAGTATCACATCTGTGAAAGCTAGCCAGAATGTATCACACCTGTCAAACCTAGCCAGGAAATATCACATCTGTCAAAGCTAGCCCAGAAGTATCACATCTGTCAAAGCTAACCAGGAAGTATCAAATCTGTCAAAGCTACCAGGAAGTATCACACCTGTCGAAGATAGCCAGGAAGTATCACATCTATCAAAGCTAGCCATAACTACCATATCTGTCAAAGCTAGCAGAAAGTATCACATCTGTCCAAGCTAGCCAGGAAGCATCACGTCTGTCAAAGCTAGTCAGGATGTTACACATCTGTCAAAGCTAGCCAGGAAGTATCACATCTGTCAAAGCTAGCCAGAAAGTATCACACCTGTCAAAGCTAGCCAGGAAGTATCACATCTGTCAAAGCTACCCAGGAAATATCAAACATGTCAACGTTACACAGGAAATATCAATCCTGTCAAAGCTAGATAGGAATTTTCAAACGTGTCAAAGCTAGCTAGCCAGGAAATATCACATCTATCAAAGCGAACCAGGAAGTATCACATCTATCAAAGCTAGCCAGAAAGTATCACACCTGTCAAAGTTAGCCAGGAAATATCAGACCTGTCAAAGCTAGACACGAAATATCAAACCTGTCAAAGCTAGACAGGAAATATCAAACCCGTCAAAGCTAGCCAGGAAAAATCACATCAATCAAAGCTAGCCAGAAAGTATCACACCTGTCAAAGTTAGCCAGGAAATATCAGACCTGTCAAAGCTAGACACGAAATATCAAACCTGTCAAAGCTAGACAGGAAATATCAAACCCGTCAAAGCTAGCCAGGAAAAAATCACATCAATCAAAGCTAACCAGGAAGTATCACATCTGTGAAAGCTAGCCAGAAAGTATCACACCTGTCAAAGCTAGCCAGGAAATATCACATCTGTCAAAGCTAGCCCAGAAGTATCACATCTGTCAAAGCTAACCAGGAAGTATCAAATCTGTCAAAGCTGCCAGGAAGTATCACATCTGTTGAAGATAGCCAGGAAGTATCACATCTATCAAAGCTAGCCATAACTACCATATCTGTCAAAGCTAGCAGAAAGTATCACGTCTGTCCAAGCTAGCCAGGAAACATCACATCTGTCAAAGCTAGTCAGGATGTTACACATCTGTCAATGCTAGCCAGGAAGTATCACATCTGTCAAAGCTATCCAGGAAATATCAAACCTGTCAACGTTACACAGGAAATATCAATCCTGTCAAAGCTAGATAGGAATTTTCAAACCTGCCAAAGCTAGCCAGGAAGTATCACATCTATCAAAGCGAACCAGGAAGTATCACATCTATCAAAGCTAGCCAGAAAGTATCACACCTGTCAAAGTTAGCCAGGAAATATCAAACCTGTCAAAGCTAGACACGAAATATCAAACCTGTCAAAGCTAGACAGGAAATATCAAACCCGTCAAAGCTAACCAGGAAGTATCACATCTATCAAAGCTAGCCAGAAAGTATCACACCTGTCAAAGTTAGCCAGGAAATATCAAACCTGTCAAAGCTAGACAGGAAATATCAAACCTGCAAAAGCTAGCCAGGAAATATCACATCTAGCAAAGCTAGCCAGTAAATATCAAACCTGTCAAAGTTAGCCAGGAAATATCAAACCTGTCAAAGCTAGACAGGAAATATCACACCTGTCAAAGGTAGCAAGGAAGTATCACATCTGTCAAAGCTAGCCAGGAAATATCACATCTATCAAAGCTACCAGGAAGTATCACATCTATCAAAGCTAGCCATAACTACCATATCTGTCAAAGCTAACAGAAAGTATCACATCTGTCAAAGCTAGCCAGGAAGCATCACATCTGTCAAAGCTAGTCAGGATGCTACACATCTGTCAAAGCTAGCTAGGAAGTATCACATCTCTCAAAGCTAGCCAGAAAGTATCACACCTGTCAAAGCTAGCCAGGAAATATCAAACCTGTCAACGTTACACAGGAAATATCAATCCTGTCAAAGATAGGTAGGAGTTTTCAAACCTGCCAAAGCTAGCCAGGAAGTATCACATCTATCAAAGCGAACCAGGAAGTATCACATCTGTCAAAGCTATCCAGGAAATGTCAAACCTGTCAACGCTACACAGGAAATATCAATCCTGTCAAAGCTAGATAGGAATGTTCAAACCTGTCAAAGCTAGCTAGCCAGGAAATATCACATCTATCAAAACTAACCAGGAAGTATCACATCTATCAAAGCTAGCCAGAAAGTATCACACCTGTCAAAGTTAGCCAGGAAATATCAAACCTGTCAAAGCTAGACAGGAAATATCAAACCTGCAAAAGCTAGCCAGGAAATATCACATCTAGCAAAGCTAACCAGGAAGTATCACATCTGTCAAAGCTAGCCAGAAAGTATCACACCTGTCAAAGGTAGCAAGGAAGTATCACATCTGTCAAAGCTAGCCAGGAAATATCACATCTATCAAAGCTACCAGGAAGTATCACATCTATCAAAGCTAGCCATAACTACCTCTACGAGGCAAGTTTTTTACGCAGAGGGTAGTGGGAACCTGGAACTCGCTACCGGAGGAGGTAGTGGAAGCAGGGACGATAGGGACATTTAAGGGGCATCTTGACAAATATATGAATAGGATGGGAATAGAAGGATACGGACCCAGGAAGTGTAGAAGATTGTAGTTTAGTCAGGCAGTATGGTCGGCACGGGCTTGGAGGGCCGAAGGGCCTGTTCCTGTGCTGTACATTTCTTTGTTCTTTTGTTCTTTGTACCATATCTGTCAAAGCTAGCAGAAAGTATCACATCTGTCCAAGCTAGCCAGGAAGCAGCAAGTCTGTCAAAGCTAGTCAGGATGTTACACATCTGTCAAAGCTAGCCAGGAAGTATCACATCTGTCAAAGCTAGCCAGAAAGTATCACGCCTGTCAAAGCTAGCCAGGAAGTATCACATCTGTCAATGCTATCCAGGAAATATCAAACCTGTCAACGTTACACAGGAAATATCAATCCTGTCAAAGCTAGATAGGAATTTTCAAACGTGTCAAAGCTAGCTAGCCAGGAAATATCACATCTATCAAAGCGAACCAGGAAGTATCACATCTATCAAAGCTAGCCAGAAAGTATCACACCTGTCAAAGTTAGCCAGGAAATATCAGACCTGTCAAAGCTAGACACGAAATATCAAACCTGTCAAAGCTAGACAGGAAATATCAAACCCGTCAAAGCTAGCCAGGAAAAATCACATCAATCAAAGCTAACCAGGAAGTATCACATCTGTGAAAGCTAGCCAGAAAGTATCACACCTGTCAAAGCTAGCCAGGAAATATCACATCTGTCAAAGCTAGTCCAGAAGTATCACATCTGTCAAAGCTAACCAGGAAGTACCAAATCTGTCAAAGCTACCAGGAAGTATCACATCTGTCGAAGATAGCCAGGAAGTATCACATCTATCAAAGCTAGCCATAACTACCATATCTGTCAAAGCTAGCAGAAAGTATCACATCTGTCCAAGCTAGCCAGGAAGCATCACATCTGTCAAAGCTAGTCAGGATGTTACACATCTGTCAAAGCTAGCCAGGAAGTATCACATCTGTCAAAGCTAGCCAGGAAGTATCACATCTGTCAAAGCTAGCCTGGAAAAATCACATCTATCAAAGCTATCCAGGAAATATCAAACCTGTCAACGTTACACAGGAAATATCAATCCTGTCAAAGCTAGATAGGAATTTTCAAACCTGCCAAAGCTAGCCAGGAAGTAACACATCTATCAAAGCGAACCAGGAAGTATCACATCTATCAAAGCTAGCCAGAAAGTATCACACCTGTCAAAGTTAGCCAGGAAATATCAAATCTGTCAAAGCTAGACAGGAAATATCAAACCCGTCAAAGCTAACCAGGAAGTATCACATCTATCAAAGCTAGCCAGAAAGTATCACACCTGTCAAAGTTAGCCAGGAAATATCAAACCTGTCAAAGCTAGACAGGAAATATCAAACCTGCAAAAGCTAGCCAGGAAATATCAAATCTGTCAAAGCTACCAGGAAGTATCACACCTGTCGAAGATAGCCAGGAAGTATCACATCTATCAAAGCTAGCCATAACTACCATATCTGTCAAAGCTAGCAGAAAGTATCACATCTGTCCAAGCTAGCCAGGAAGCATCACGTCTGTCAAAGCTAGTCAGGATGTTACACATCTGTCAAAGCTAGCCAGGAAGTATCACATCTGTCAAAGCTAGCCAGAAAGTATCACACCTGTCAAAGCTAGCCAGGAAGTATCACATCTGTCAAAGCTAGCCAGGAAGTATCACATCTGTCAAAGCTACACAGGAAATATCAATCCTGTCAAAGCTAGATAGGAATTTTCAAACGTGTCAAAGCTAGCTAGCCAGGAAATATCACATCTATCAAAGCGAACCAGGAAGTATCACATCTATCAAAGCTAGCCAGAAAGTATCACACCTGTCAAAGTTAGCCAGGAAATATCAGACCTGTCAAAGCTAGACACGAAATATCAAACCTGTCAAAGCTAGACAGGAAATATCAACCATGTCAAAGCTAGCCAGGAAATACCACATCTATCAAAGCTAACCAGGAAGTATCACATCTGTCAAAGCTAACCAGGAAGTATCACACCTGTCAAAGGTAGCAAGGAAGTATCACATCTGTCAAAGCTAGCCAGGAAATATCACATCTATCAAAGCTACCAGGAAGTATCACATCTATCAAAGCTAGCCATAACTACCATATCTGTCAAAGCTAACAGAAAGTATCACATCTGTCAAAGCTAGCCAGGAAGCATCACATCTGTCAAAGCTAGTCAGGATGCTACACATCTGTCAAAGCTAGCTAGGAAGTATCACATCTCTCAAAGCTAGCCAGAAAGTATCACACCTGTCAAAGCTAGCCAGGAAATATCAAACCTGTCAACGTTACACAGGAAATATCAATTCTGTCAAAGCTAGATAGGAGTTTTCAAACCTGCCAAAGCTAGCCAGGAAGTATCACATCTATCAAAGCAAACCAGGAAGTATCACATCTGTCAAAGCTATCCAGGAAATGTCAAACCTGTCAACGCTACACAGGAAATATCAATCCTGTCAAAGCTAGATAGGAATGTTCAAACCTGTCAAAGCTAGCTAGCCAGGAAATATCACATCTATCAAAACTAACCAGGAAGTATCACATCTATCAAAGCTAGCCAGAAAGTATCACACCTGTCAAAGTTAGCCAGGAAATATCAAACCTGTCAAAGCAAGACAGGAAATATCAAACCTGCAAAAGCTAGACAGGAAATATCACATCTAGCAAAGCTAGCCAGTAAATATCAAACCTGTCAAAGTTAGCCAGGAAATATCAAACCTGTTAAAGCTAGACAGGAAATATCAAACATGCCAAAGCTAGCCAGGAAATACCACATCTATCAAAGCTAACCAGGAAGTATCACATCTGTCAAAGCTAGCCAGAAAGTATCACACCTGTCAAAGGTAGCAAGGAAGTATCACATCTGTCAAAGCTAGCCAGGAAATATCACATCTATCAAAGCTACCAGGAAGTATCACATCTATCAAAGCTAGCCATAACTACCATATCTGTCAAAGCTAACAGAAAGTATCACATCTGTCAAAGCTAGCCAGGAAGCATCACATCTGTCAAAGCTAGTCAGGATGATACACATCTGTCAAAGCTAGCTAGGAAGTATCACATCTCTCAAAGCTAGCCAGAAAGTATCACATCTGTCAACGCTAGCCAGGAAATATCAAACCTGTCAACGCTACACAGGAAATATCAATCCTGTCAAAGCTAGATGGGAAATTTCAAACCTGCCAAAGCTAGCCAGGAAATATCACATCTATCAAAGCTAACCAGGAAGTATCACATCTGTCAAAGCTAGCCAGAAAGTATCACATCTGTCTAAGCTAGCCAGAAAGTATCACACCTGTCAAAGTTAGCCAGTAAATATCAAACCTGTCAAAGCTAGACAGGAAATATCTAACATGTCAAAGCTAGCCAGGAAATACCACATCTATCAAAGCTAACTAGGAAGTATCATATCTGTCAAAGCTAGCCAGGACGTATCACACCTGTCAAAGTTAGTAAGGAAGTATCACATCTGTCAAAGCTAGCCAGGAAATATCACGGGCGCGATTCTCCACTCCCACGCCGGTTGGGAAAATCACCTGGGCCGCCAAAAGTTCCGGGGACGCCGGTCCGACCCCCTCCCGCGATTCTCCCAAGCACCGGGAACGGCCTGGTCGAGTTTCGCGGGCCGCAGGCCGGAGAATCGCCGGAGACACCCAAAATGGCGATTCTCCGGCACCCCCGCTATTCTGAGGCCCGGATGGGCCGAGCGGCCAGGCCAAAACGGCAGGTTCCCCCTGGCGCCGTCCACACCTGGTCGCTGCAGTTGTGGGCGGTGCGTGAACGCTGGGGGGGCGGCCTGTGGGGGGGGCGAGGGGGGATCCTGCCCCGGGCTTCACCAGGAAATATCAAACCTGTCAAAGCTAGCCAGGAAATATCACATTTATCAAAGCTAGACAGGAAATATCAAACCTGTCAAAGCTAGCCAGGAAATATCACATCTATCAAAGCTAGCCAGGAAATATCACATCTATCAAAGCTAGCCAGAAAGTATCACACCTGTCAAAGCTAGCCAGGAAATATTGAACCTATCAAAGTTAGCCAGTAAGTGGGACTTCCGGTGACGGCGGGCAGGAGGCAGCCGCACATTGGAGGGCTCCCGTTCGGGAACGGCATTTTCGGGGAGTAACGCCCGGTCCAAGGGCCAGCGACGGCAGTAAAAGTCGGGAGACAGCGCAAGGAGAAGAAGGATGTCGAAAAACACCAAAATAACGGCCGGGAAAAAAGCGGCTGAAAGTCCGTTGGGAGAGTGGAAAGGTCACCGTGGGGTCAACAAAGAAAATGGAGGCTGGAGCACCAGGGGAGGCCGCAGTGCTTACGGCTTAAGAAATAACTAAGGTGATGGCTGCGGAATTCCAAAAGCAGTTGGCGCAGATTGAGAAATGTATGGAGACAGTGAGGAAGGAGATGAGGGAGGTTTTGAATGTGCTGGTGGAGGAGGCGGTTTCCCCGGTGAAGACGGCTCTGGCGAGCGCAGTGGCGGAGGTGCGAGAGCAAGGGGAGGCGCTGAAGGAAGTGGAGGAGACGGTATTGCAGCACGGTGATCAACTTGCCTCGATGGGGAAGGAGATGCGGAAGGTGATGGTCACGAACAAGAATCTGCGAGGAAAAATGAAAGATCTGGAAAACAGATCCAGGCGACAGAATTTGAGGTTCGTGGGGCTGCCCGAAGGAGTTGAAGGACCGAAGCCGACTGAGTATTTTGCCGCGATGCTGGCAAAACTATTGGGGGAGGGAGAGGACTCCTCCCGATATGAACTGGATCGGGCTCATCGGTCGTGGAGGCCTGTACCAAAGGCAAGTGAGCCGCCAAGGGCAGTGACTCTGTGCTTCCGTAGGTACAGTGTGAAGGAGGTGGTCCTGAGCTGGGCCAAGCAGAAGCGGGTGGTGCGGTGGGCTGGAGCTGTTATACGTGTATACCAGGACTTTACGGTGGAGCTGGCGAGGAGGCGGGCTGCCTTCAACCGGGTGAAGAGGGCACTGTACATTGGTGAGGTGCAGTGCAGTATTGTATATCCAGCGAAGCTGAGGGTGACTTATAAGCTCAGGGACTTTTATTTTGGAACGGCGGAAGCAGAGGAGGAGTTTGCGAAGGCAGAAGGACTGTGGCAGAACTGACAAATTGAGGAATGGTCATGTGCCGATGTAACCTCATGACTGTATTTTCTTTTTTTTTTGTATCACTGCGCGCGGGTGTAGAAGCTAAAGGAGACAATGTTGCATATATTTGGACAAGGGAAGGGACGGAACTTTCACTCGAAAGGAGGGCTCTTTGGGGTGTAGGTGGATATGCGGGGTTTGTGTGCTAAAAGGGGATCTTTGGGCTTTCCTAGGGCCGGGCAAAGGGGAAAGGGACCTGGGCGGGGGCCTCCACGCTGGCCGGTTTAAGCCGGCCAGTGAACGGGAGTGAGGTGGGGGGAGGGGCTGCGGCCATCGGAGCCTGGCAGAACAGGGTCAGAGTGGTCTAGCCGGGGTGGAAAGTTGGGGGGAAGGAACCGAGGTTGGGGGGAGGGAACCGAGGGTGGGAGGAGGAGTTTTACAAGAGGCAGTGGACGGGAGGAGCTGGAGACTTGGGGGGGGGGGGTTGTACAACTTTGGGGTATCATGTACGGTACTCTCTTAGAGGCTGGATGGCGTTGGTTGGGGGGGGGGGGGGGGAGAGCTGTGTAGATTAAGGGTGACTACGGGTAATCCCTGACTCCTTTTTGTCATTTGTTTATGTAAACATGTGGGCTGATGTTTGGGGGTTGGTGGGCGGATGGGATTGTTGTTATTATGGGGATTGACATATCTTGTTGATTATTGTTTATTGTTGATGGGTGTAAATGTGGGAGAAAATGTGAAAAAGGAGGAGAATATTTAAAAATTCCAAAAAAAAAGTTAGCCAGGAAGTATCAACCTGTCAAAGCTAGCCAGGAAGTATCAGATCTGTCAAAGCTAGACAGGAAGTATCAAATCTGTCAAAGCTAGCCAGCATGTATCACATCTGTAAAAGCGAGACAGGAAGTATCACGCCTGTCAAAGTTAGCCAGGAAGTATCACATCTGTCGAAGCTAGCCAGGAAGTATCAAATCTATCAAAGCTAGACAGGAAATATCACATCTATCAAAGCTAGACAGGAAGCATCAAATCTGTCAAAGCTAGCCAGCAAGTATCACATCTGTAAAAGCTAGACAGGAAGTATCACGCCTGTCAAAGTTATCCAGGAAGTATCACATCTGTCAAAGCTAGCCAGGAAATATCAAACCTGTCAAAGCTAGCCAGGAAGTATCATATCTGTCAAAGCTGGCGTGGAAGTATCACACCTGTCAAAGCTAGCCAGGAAGTATCAAATCTATCAAAGCTAGACAGGAAGCATCAACTCTGTCAAAGCTAGCCAGAAAGTATCACACCTGTCGAAGCTAGCCAGCAAGTATCACATCTGTAAAAGCTAGACAGGAAGTATCACACCTGTCAAAGTTAGCCAGGAAGTATCACATCTGTCAAAGCTAGACAGGAAATATCAAACCTGTCAAAACTAGCCAGGAAATATCACATCTATCAAAGCTAGCCAGGAAATATCACATCTATCAAAGCTAGGCAGGAAGTATCACATCTGTCAAAGCTAGACAGGAAATATCAAACCTGTCAAAGCTAGCCAGGAAATATCACATCTATCAAAGCTAGCCAGGAAATATCACATCTTTCAAAGCTAGGCAGAAAGTATCACATCTGTCAAAGCTAGCGTGGAAGTATCACACCTGTCTAAGATAGCCAGGAAGTATCACATCTGTCAAAGCTAGCCAGGAAATATCAAACCTGTCAAAGCTAGACAGGAAATATCAAACATGTCACAGCTAGACAGGAAATATCAAAACTGTGAAAGCGAGACAGGAAATATCAAAACTGTGAAAGCTAGACAGGAAATATCAAACCTGTCAAAGCTAGCCAGGAAATATCACATCTATCAAAGCTAGCCAGGAAATATCACATCTTTCAAAGCTAGGCAGAAAGTATCACATCTGTCAAAGCTAGCGTGGAAGTATCACACCTGTCTAAGATAGCCAGGAAGTATCACATCTGTCAAAGCTAGCCAGGAAATATCAAACCTGTCAAAGCTAGACAGGAAATATCAAACATGTCAAAGCTAGACAGGAAATATCAAAACTGTGAAAGCTAGACAGGAAATATCAAACCTGTCAAAGCTAGCCAGGAAATATCACATCTATCAAAGCTAGCCAGAAAGTATCACACCTGTCAAAGTTAGCCAGGAAGTATCAACCCGTCAAAGCTAGCTAGGAAGTATCAAATCTATCAAAGCTAGACAGGAAGGATCAAATCTGTCAAAGCTAGCCAGGAAGTATCTCATCTATAAAGCTAGCCAGTAAGTATCAGATCAGTCAAAGCTAGCCAGGAAGTATCACATCTGTAAAAGCTAGACAGGAAGTATCAACCCTGTCAAAGGTAGCCAGGAAGTATCACATCTGTCAAAGCTGGTCAGAAGGTATCAAATCTGTCAATGCCCGCCAGGAAATATCAAACCTGTCAAAGCTAGCCAGGAAGTATCAAAGAACAAAGAACAAAAAAATGTACACCACAGGAACAGGCCCTTCGGCCCCCCAAGCCCGTGCCGACCATGCTGCCCGACTAAACTACAATCTTCTGCACTTCCTGGGTCCGTATCCCTCTATTCCCATCCTATTCATGTATTTGTCAAGATGCCCCTTAAATGTCACTATCGTCCCTGCTTCCACCACCTCCTCCGGTAGCGAATTCCAGGCACCCACTACTCACGGTGTAAAAAACTTGACTAGTACATCTACTCTAAACCTTGCCCCTCTCACCTTAAACCTATGCCCCCTAGTAATTGACCCCTCTACCCTGGGGAAAAGCCTCTGACTATCCACTCTGTCTATGCCCCTCATAATTTTGCAGACCTCTATCAGGTCGCCCCTCAACCTCCGTCGTTCCAGTGAGAACAAACCGAGTTTATTGAACCGCTCCTCATAGCTAATGCCCTCCATACCAGGCAACATTCTGGTAAATCTCTTCTGCACACTCGCTAAAGCCTCCACATCCTTCTGGTAGTGTGGCGACCAGAATTGAACACTATACTCCAAGTGTGGCCTAACTAAGGTTCTATACAGCTGCAACATGACTTGCCAATTCTTATACTCAATGCCCCGACCAATGAAGGCAAGCATGCCGTATGCCTTCTTGACTACCTTCTCCACCTGTGTTGCCCCTTTCAGTGACCTGTGGACCTGTACACCTAGATCTCTCTGACTTTCAATACTCTTGAGGGTTCTACCATTCATTGTATATTCCCTACCTGCATTAGACCTTCCAAAATGCATTACCTCACATTTGTCCGGATTAAACTCCATCTGCCATCTCTCCGCCCAAGTCTCCAAACAATCTAAACCCTGCTGTATCCTCTGACAGTCCTCATCGCTATCCGCAATTCCACTAACCTTTGTGTCGTCTGCAAACTTACTAATCAGACCAGTTACATTTGCCTCCAAATCATTAAATACTACAAACAGCAAAGGTTCCAGCACTGATCCCTGCGGAACACCACTAGTCACAGCCCTCCAATTAGAAAAGCATCCTTCCATTGCTACTCTCTGCCTTCTATGGCCTAGCCAGTTCTGTATCCACCTTGCCAGCTCACCCCTGATCCCGTGTGACTTCACCTTTTGTACTAGTCTACCATGAGGGACCTTGTCAAAGGCCTTACTGAAGTCCATATAGACAACATCCACTGCCCTACCTGCATCAATCATCTTTGTGACCTCCTCGAAAAACTCTATCAAGTTAGTGAGACACGACCTCCCCTTCACAAAACCATGCTGCCTCCCACTAATACATCCATTTGCTTCCAAATGGGAGTAGATCCTGTCTCGAAGAATTCTCTCCAGTAATTTCCCTACCACTGAAGTAAGGCTCACCGGCCTGTAGTTCCCTGGATTATCCTTGCTACCCTTCTTAAACAGAGGAACAACATTGGCTATTCTCCAATCCTCCAGGACATCAGCTGAAGACAGTAAGGATCCAAAGATTTCTGTCAAGGCCTCAGCAATTTCCTCTCCAGCCTCCTTCAGTATTCTGGAGTAGATCCCATCAGGCCCTGGGGACTTATCTACCTTAATATTTTTTAAGAGCCCAGCACCTCGTCTTTTTGGATCTCAATGTGACCCAGGCTCTCTACACACCCTTCTCCAGACTCAACATCTACCAATTCCTTCTCTTTGGTGAATACTGATGTATTCATTTAGTACCTCGCCCATTTCCTCTGGCTCCACACATAGATTCCCTTGCCTATCCTTCAGTGGGCCAACCCTTTCCCTGGCTATCTGTCCAAGCTAACGTGGAAGTATCACACCTGTCAAAGCTAGTCAGGAAGTAACACATCTGTCAAAGCTAGCCAGGAAATATCAAACATGTCAAAGTTAGCCAGGCACTAACAAACCTGTAAAAGCTCGCCAGGAAGAATCAAATGTGTCAACGTTAACCAGCAAGTATCAAACCTGCCAAAGCTAGCCAGGAAGTATCAAATCTGTCAATGCCCGCCAGGAAGTATCAAACTTGTCAAAGCTAGCCAGGAAGTATCACATCTGTCCAAGCTAGCCAGGAAGTATCACATCTGTCCAAACTAGCCAGGGACTATCAAACCTGAAGCTAGCCAGGAAGTATCACATCTGTCCAAGTTCGCCAGGAAGTATCACATCTGCCAAAGCTAACCAGGAAGTATTACATCTGTCAAAGCTAGCCAGGAAGTATCACATGTATCAAAGCTAGCCAGAAAGTATCAAACCTGTAAAACCTTGCCGGAAGTATCAAAGCTGTCAAAGCAATCCAGGCGGTATCACATCTGTCAAAGCTAGCCAGGAAGCGGAAAGTATGTCAAAGCTTGCCAGGAAGTGTCACATCTGTCAAAGCTAGCCAGGATACATCAAGCCTGTCAAAGCTAGCCAGGAAGCATCAAACCTGTCAAACCTAGCCAGGAAGTATCAAATCTGTCATAGCTAGCCAGGGAATATCGAATCTGTCAAAGCTAGCCAGGAAGCGGCAGATCTGTCAAAGCTTGCCAAGAAGTTTCCTACCTGACAATGCTAGTCCGGAACTGGGAAATTTGCCAGAGCCAGCCAAGAATTGGCAAATCTGTCAAAACTAGGCCAGTAGTATCAAACCTGCCAAAGTTAGCCAGGAAATGGCAAACCTGCCAAAGCTAGACAGGAAGCGGCAAATCTGTCAAAGCTAGATCGGAAGTGGCAAATCTGTCAAAGCTAGACCGGAAGTGGCAAATCTGTAACAGATAGTCAAGAAGTGGCAAATCTGTCAAAGCTAGCCAGGAAACAGCAAATCTGTCAAAGCTGGGCAGGAAGCGGAAAATCTGTCTAAGTAACCAGGAAGTGATAAACCTGTCAAAACAAACTAAGAAGTATCAAACCTGTCAAGGTTTGGCAGGGAGTATGAAACCTGTCAAATGTAGCCCGAAAGTAGCAAATCTGTAGATTTAGGCCAGGCCTTTGAGATTGGCCAATTAGAATACGAGTTCCCTGATTAGTGGCCCAATCAGGGAACCCCTTTCTGTGTATATAACAGGGAGTGTCAGATCCTCTGCACTCCCGGTGTAGACAGCAGACTGAATGGTCATGGTTATTCAGCTGTTGGGTTTGTAAATAAAAGGAATTCTGGTGACGGGACTTCTGCCTCCGAAAGTGGCGACGAGGAAAACGGAACGACCCGAAGAAACCTGTTCGTCAGCAGCTGCTGCATATTGAGGGTAAGCCACTGACAGGCAAAATGCCATTCGGAAAGTTGGATTCTTTTGACCCTGCAGTGGAAGACTGGGCTCAATATGTAGGGTGGATGAAATACTTCTTTAGAGCAAACGATATAATTCCGGATGAAAAGCAACAGGTTATTCTGCTGACCGCGTATGGGCCAGCAGCCTTTGCCATTATGCGCAGTCTCACTTTTCCACAGGCACCGGATACAAAAACTTTCCAGGAGTAACAGACTTAGTAAAAGAGTACTATGACCCCGAGCCACCTCTGGTCCTGCGAAGGTACCGGTTTTACTCAGCATTCTGAGACACTGGGGAGTCAGTTAAAAACTTTTTAACAAGATTAAGGCGATTAGCAGAAGCTTGTGAATTTGGCCTGACACGAAATGAGATGCTCCGAGACCGTTTGGTATGGGGAATAAATAATTTAGCAATACAGAAACGTCTGTTAGCAGAGGCCGAGCTGGATTGCAAACAAGCATTGCAGACTGGACGGCACCCGTGGTGCCTTTCCTTAAGCCGGTTGGCTCGGTCCACCTTTGTGGAGATTTCAAACAAACGATTAATCGCTACTCACAACTGGACAAATACCCAATTCCCCGGATTAAGGATTTGTATGCAAAGCTGGCTGGAGGACTCCCATTCTCAAAGCAAGATATGAGCCACGCATATCTGCAGCTGAAGCTGGACGAAGAGTCCCAAAAATTCTCAACGATCAACACCATGAAGGGCCTTTATCAGTATCCAAGATTACCCTTCGGGATATCGTCAGCTTGTGCAATATTCCAGAGGACAATGGAGAATATATTGCAAGGGCTACCACAGGTCGCCATTTACCTGGACGACATTCTCATTACAGAAAAAACAAAGGCAAAACCTGGAGGAAGTCCTTAGGAGGTTTTCAGCAGCACGTGTGCGCCTAAAGAGGGAGAAATGTGTTTTCCTAGCACCTCAAGTAACCTATCTGGGGTACAAGGTTGACAAATTAGGGCTACACCCTTTAGAGGACCGGGTGAGGACGGTTAAAGATGCCCTGGTCCCCACCACAATCCACAATCCAGGAGTTAAGGTATTTTTTAGGACTGGTGACATATTATGGAAAGTTCATACAGAACAGAGCTTCTATCTTGGACCCCCTACACCAATTACTAAAAAAGGGGCAAGCCTGGGAGTGGTCTGCCCACCAAGACAGGGCTTTCAAGAAGATAAAAGAACAGCTTTCCTCAGAACATCTTGGCACACTACGACCCCAGGAAAGAGTTGGTGTTCACATGCGACGCGTCTCCATATGGCGCTGGTGCAGTTTTGGCACACACAGGGCAAAACGGATAGGAACAACCTATAGCGTTTGCTTCCAGGACGCTGGCAGCAGCAGAACAAAAGTACGCCCAAATCAAAAAGGAAGGACTGGCTGTGATCTTCACGGTGAAGAAATTTCACCAATATTTGTACGGGCGGAAATTCACTATAATTACAGACCACAAGCCATTGCTGGGTTTTTTGAAAGAAGACAAAGCAATAGCTTCAGCCCAGATCCAACGCTGGGCCCAACTACTGCCGGCGTACCAGTATCAACTGGAACATCGGCCAGGAACACAGGTGGCAAACAGCGATGCACTAAACAGGCTGCCATTACCGGACACCCCATCATTAGTACCAAAAATAGAGCAAACGGTAATGATGTTACATTTCCTGGACACCCTTCCAGTGGCCGCACAAAACATTCGTTTGTGGACCCAAAGGGACCCGGTTTTATCAAAAATAAAACACATGGTACTAACTGGGAGATGGAAAGACCAGTCCAGGCGGAATTCCATCCTTACTGGAGCAGAAGGGAGCAGATCACGGTGGAAGATGGGATCCTGCTATGGGAGGGCTCGAGTAATAGTTCCAAGTCCAGGCCGTCGAGCCATACTGGCTGAACTACATGGACACCCTGGAGTCTCAAATGAAGATGCTGGCCAGAAGCTATGTCTGGTGGCCGGGCCTGGAGACAGACATAGCGGCATTGGTAGATTGATGCCAAGAATGACACTAGGGCAGAAGGGGGCGGCATGTGGCACAGTGGCTAGCACTGGGACTGCAGCGCTGAGGACCTGGGTTTGAATCCTGGCCCTGGGTCACTGTCTGTGTGGAGTTTGCACATTCTCCCCGTGTCTGCGTGTGTTTCACCCCCACAACCCAAAGATGTGCAGGTGAGGTGGATTGGCCACGCTAAATTGCCCCTTAATTGGAAGAAAAAAATAATTGGGGATTCTAAATTTATTTTAAAAAATAAGGGCAGAAGGTGCCACAGGCAGCCCCGCTGCACCCGTGGGAATGGGTTCAATGTTTTTTATAATAGTAGACACCCATTCCAAATGGCTGGACGTCTACAAAATGAACTCTGCATATTCAACAACTACCATTGAAAAACTCAGCACCTCATTCGCAATTCATGGTATCCCGGAGGTGTTACGTTTCCAATAATGGATCAGTTTTCACCAGCCAGAACTTCACAAAATTTATGAAGTCGAGTGGCATTCAGCACATAAGGACGGCACCATACCACCCAGCATCGAATGGTTTGGCGGAGAGAGCCGTCGAGACCTTAAAGTCGGGTTGAAGAAACAGTCAGCAGCATCATTGGACACCAAACTGTCGCGTTGGCTATTTGACTACAGAACAACCCCACACGCCACAACGGGAATAGCACCAGCGGAGCTACTCATGGGCAGACGACTCCGAACCCGGCTGAGTCTACTATTCCCGAATTTAGGTGGCAGAGTAGAGCGACACCAAGAGGTCCAATGCAGGGGCCATGACAACACTCGCCCAGAAAGGCAGTTCAACACGGGTGAAAATGTATGGGTCAGAAATTATGCGAATAGCCCCACATGTGTAGTAGGAACAGTCAAGGCCAGGACAGGACCTGTGTCGTATGAGATAGAACATAGAACATAGAAAATACAGCACAGAACAGGCCCTTCGGCCCACAATGTTGTGCCGAACCTTTGTCCTAGATTAATCATAGATTATCATTGAATTTACAGTGCAGAAGGAGGCCATTCGGCCCTTTGAGTCTGCACCAGCTCTTGGAACGAGCACCCTACCCAAACTCAACACCTCCACCCAACACCAAGGGCAATTTGGACATTAAGGGCAATTTATCATTGGCCAATTCACCTAACCCGCACATCTTTGGACTGTGGGAGGAAACCGGAGCACCCGGAGGAAACCCACGCAGACACGGGGAGGACGTGCAGACTCCGCACAGACAATGACCCAAGCCGGAATCGAACCTGGGACCATGGATCTGTGAAGCAATTGTGCTATCCACAATGCTACCGTGCTGCCCTTAAGAACAAATAAATCTACACTATATCATTTTCCCGTAATCCATGTACCTATCCAACAGCTGCTTGAAGGTCCCTAATGTTTCCGACTCAACTACTTCCACAGGCAGTGCATTCCATGCCCCCACTACTCTCTGGGTAAAGAACCTACCTCTGATATCCCTCCTATATCTTCCACCTTTCACCTTAAATTTATGTCCCCTTGTAATGGTGTGTTCCACCTGGGGAAAAAGTCTCTGACTGTCTACTCTATCTATTCCCCTGATCATCTTATAAACCTCTATCAAGTCGCCCCTCATCCTTCTCCGCTCTAATGAGAAAAGACCTAGCACCCTCAACCTTTCCTCGTAAGACCTACTCTCCATTCCAGGCAACATCCTGGTAAATCTTCTTTGCACCTTTTCCAGAGCTTCCACATCCTTCCTAAAATGAGGCGACCAGAACTGTACACAGTACTCCAAATGTGGCCTTACCAAAGTTTTGTACAGCTGCATCATCACCTCACGGCTCTTAAATTCAATCCCTCTGTTAATGAACGCGAGCACACCATAGGCCTTCTTCACAGCTCTATCCACTTGGGTGGCAACTTTCAAAGATGTATGAACATAGACCCCAAGGTCTCTCTGCTCCTCCACAATGCCAAGAACTCTACCGTTAACCCTGTATTCCGCATTCATATTTGTCCTTCCAAAATGGACAACCTCACACTTTTCAGGGTTAAACTCCATCTGCCACTTCTCAGCCCAGCTCTGCATCCTATCTATGTCGCTTTGCAGCCGACAACAGCCCTCCTTACTATCCACAACTCCACCAATCTTCGTATCGTCTGCAAATTTACTGACCCACCCTTCAACTCCCTCATCCAAGTCATTAATGAAAATCACAAACAGCAGAGGACACATATATGTGTGGGGAAACATGTAATAAAGAAACACCTGGACCAGGTGCGAGCCTCAGATTTGTTTCCTCCTCCGGAGCTGATTCAGACCAGCATACCAAGGACCGTGGAGAGCCCTCCCCGACAAACTATTCATGCCCCTCCGACACTACTGGTGAGGCACGCCCCTCCGACACCACTGGTGAGGACATCGGACTCGGATATGGACATCGTGGTTGATGCCGCAACTGTGCCAATGCCGCCGGAGGAAAAGGGCGAACCGCTCCTCAGGCGCTCATATCGTAAAAGACGGCGCCTAGTCGTTATACCCCTCCTACGTCGGAGGCCGAAATGGAGGAGCCGGATCCAGTGCAAAAACGAAGCAGGAGACCTGTGAGTCACGAGGACCATGGGGTCTCCTCGGACTTTGCGGGGGGGGGGGGGGGGGGGGGGGGGGGGGGGGGGGGGTGTAACACCTTCGGCCAGGCCTTTGAGATTGGCCAATTAGAATAAGAGTTCCCTGATTAGTGGTCCAATCAGGGAACCCCTTTCTGTGTATATAACAGGGAGTGTCAGATCCTCTGCACTCCCGGTGCAGACAGCAGACTGAATGGTCATGGTTGTTCAGCTGTCGGGTTTGAAAATAAAAGGAATTCTGGTGACTGGACTTCTGCCTCCCTGGACTTATTACAATCTGTCAAAGTTGGTCTGGAAGCAGCAAACCTGGGAAGGGGGCATGGTTTGGCAGATGTTGGCATGGATGGTGCACAGAATGTCTGCGGAGGGTAATGGAATGAAAAATGTTGTTTTTTTCAATATTTTATTCACTTAACACAATGCCAGAGCTCAGAGTAAGGCCCAGCACCCAGTCCTCTCCATACCTGGAAACCGGCAGATTCATTCCGTGACCAACTGCCAAGACTCCCATTTCAGCCCACCCCAGCCCCCCTCCCCGACTTAAAATACCACATTGTTTGGGCACTTCCTGTTGATTCCCTTATTTCCTATTTCTTTTAGTTTGTTATCATCATTTTGGGTCCCTGGATCTTTAATGGAGGTGTACCTTTAAGTTGAGCAGTGGAAGTAAAGAACTCAAATTCCAAATTGGTACATATGCTATGAAGTTTTGGATTTTGAACTGCAGGACCCAGATTTTAAGGCATCCGAGAGATTGGAGGGTTTTGGTTTGATTGATTGGCTGGTGGCCAATAGATTGGGGAGGGACAGTATCCTACCCGGCAACAGTCAGTGATTGGGTCCTGCTAAGTAGGGTTTTCAGAAGACCCGGCATATAGCTTCTGGACTCCGAAAGGGGAGGCTGTGCTACTCTCGCTCTCTCTTGCCTTCTGATGCTGTGAGTCTGCAAAGAAGTCACTGGACCCTCATGGTAGAATTAGCTCTCTCTCTCTCTCTCTCTCTCTCCGCTCTGCTGCCTACTGTCTAAAGGAAGAAGTCTCTAAACCCTAATGAGTCTACAGTGAAACCATTACAGATTGGAGGCAAATGTATCATCCAACTGTAGGAAGAATCTAACTGGAAGACGTCCATCTGAAACAGAGACTTTTATCCTTTTTTTTTTTAGAAAATATTTTATTACGGCATTTATAATTTTAACCACTACGTATCAAAGGGAACAAAACAAGATAAACAACGCACCCACAATAACAAACCCTAGCCAACATGGCTTACACAAAAAGGACCTCCTTCCCCCAGCTCTTCCCGCTTTCGCTTCACGTCCCCTATCAGGGCTCCCTCCCACTCCATCAACACCTTCTTCACCTTCAGGGTATTGCCCGCCCACACTTTTTTAAAGAACGCTTTGGGGATTAAAATTGGTAGGCTCTGAAAGATCACTGTCTGCACCCTCCCCGCCAATGACAGCAGGAGCGCATCCCACCTCCGAATTTCCCCCCTCATCTGTTCTACCAACCAAGCCAGATTCAGTTTGTGCAGCTGCTCCCATTCCCACGCGACCTGGATGCCCAAATACCGAAAGTTCCCCCCTACCACCTTGAACGGCATCTCCCCCAATCTCTTCTCCTGCCCCCTCGTCTGGATCGCAAAGATCTCGCTCTTGCCCATATTCAATTGATACCCGAAAACCAACCGACTTCCTCTAGTATCCCCATAATCCCTCCAATCTCCCAAACGAGTCTGAAATATACAGAAGTAGATAATCCGCTTATAGCGAGACCCTGTGCTCTACCCCCCGCACTATCCCCTGTCAGACACATGACGTTCTCAGTGCCATCGTCAACGGCTCTATAGCCAGGACAAACAGCAGTGGGGAAAGTGGGCACCCCTGCCTCGTCCCCCCATCTAGCTGAAATAATCTGAACTACCGTGGTTTGTCTGAAAACCCGCCACCGGTGCCTGGTACAACAACTGGACCCAGTCCACAAAACCCTGCCCAAACCCAAACCGCCCCAGGACCTCCCACAAATAGTCCCAATCCACCCGACCAAAGGCCTTCTCTGCATCCATGGCACCACTTCTACCTCTTGTCCCTCTGGAGGCAACATGATCACATTAAGTAGCCTTCTGATGTTGGCCACCAGGTGCCTCACTTCCATGAACCCTATCTGGTCCTCCCCTATCACCCCTGGCACACAATCCTCTATTCTCGAGGCCAAGATCTTAGCCAATAGTTTAGCATCTGCATTTAGCAGGGAAATCGATATGTATGACCCACATTGTTCCAGGTCTTTTTCCCACTTCAAAATGAGGGAGATCGAAGCACTCCCAGCTCCCTTGCCTCGTTAAAACCCTTACCAGCAGCGGCCCCAAGAACTTGTTCTAAAATTCCACCGGGTACCCGTCCGCCCCGGGGCCTTGCCCGATTGCATCGCCTCTAGTCCCTCCACCACTTCTATCAACCAAATTGGGGCCACCAGGCCCTCCACCAGCTCCTCATCCAGCTTCGGGAACTCCAACCCCTCTATAAACCGCCTCATCGCCTCCACCGCGGCTGGGGGCTTAGACTCATGCAACTTGCGTTAAAAGTCCCTAAACACCCCATTCCCCCCGCCGGCTCCAAGACTGTATTCCCTCCTGCGTCCTTCACTTTCCCAATCTCCCTCGCAGCCTCCTGCTTCCTCAACTGGTGTGCTCGCATCCTGCTCACCTCCTCCCCATACTCATACACTGCCACTCTCACCCTTCTCAACTGCCCCACCGCCTTTCCTGTACATAGTAGCCCAAACTTTTACGACCGCTTCTGGTCCTCGACTCCATGCACTGGTGGGACACTCTCCTATCAACATTCCTGCACCTTTTTTCCTCCACACATCCACCTGTTAACTGGAGAAAAGGTCCAAAAACACCGCCACGAGCGGGAGCCACCAAATGTGCGACCACTCACACCATGGCCACCACCGGAACTGTTGACTTTTATCATTTTAATATTTTTTTATACCCCTCTTTTCCCTCTGTTTGTTCGTTTTGTGTGTGATTAGAGGGTGGGACGAGTTAAAGAGGGGGGTTAGAAATTAGACATGTTTAAAAAAAAAAAAAAGAAATTAGACCGCAATTAACTGGTAGCATTTTGTGCCTGTTTAATTATAGTTACTGTTATTAATAAATGTTAATTGTGTTCAAATTTACAAACCTGGTGCCTGTAGTTATTGAGCAGCCAAAGACCAAAGACTTTTGAATGTGTTGCGACTCTGGGTGAAGTGGGACTGGATTTGACCACGCACTAATCCAGGGTGTCGGAACAACATGTGTGCAGATTTTTTTTTTAAATAAACATTTTATTGAGGTATTTATGGTTTTATAACAATAACAGAGGAGGCAGTGTAAATACAATTATAAACATAGTGCAAAAGCGTCTTCCTCTCTCACAGGTCCCACCTTTTCTAGCCTGATACTCTACACTAAACTACCCCCACAGCACCCCCCTCCCTTTCTGCTGACGGTTAATTATCCCTAAAGAAAGAGGGAGCGGCGTGGAAAAGACTGGAGAGAAAGTCCTGTAAAGGGACGAGTTTAGAGGTGCTGGTGACGGCGCCGCTACCGCTCTCACCAAAAAGGTTTACCACGAACCCGGTGGTGGCGGCAACATTGAATATCTGGGGACAATGGAGGCGACAGAGAGGTGTGCGGGGAGCCCTGGTGGGGGCCCCAATCAGGAATAACCATAGGTCTGCCCCAGGAAGACTGGATGGAGGATTTCAGAGCTGGCACCAGTTGGGAGTTAGGAGGGTGGGAGATTTATTTATAGATGGGACGTTTGCGAGCTTGGGAGCATTGGAGGAAAAGTATAAGTTGCCCCGGGGAAACTTCCTTAGATATATGCAGGTGAGGGCGTTCACAAGACAACAGGTGAGGGAATCTCCGCTGCTCCCGGTACAGGGGATTCAGGACAGAGTGCTTTCGGGGTGTGGGTCGGAGAGGGCAAGGTGTCAGAGATTTATAGAGAGATGAGGGAAGAGGGGGAGGAGTTGGTGGGCGAATTAAAAGGAAAGTGGGAAGAAGAGCTAGGGGAGGAGATAGAGGAGGGTATGTGGGCTGATGCCCTAAGCAGGGTAAATTCCTCTTCCTCGTGCGCCAGGCTTAGCCTGATTCAATTCAAGGTGCTACATAGAGCACACATAACGGGAGCAAGACTGAGCAGGTTCTTTGGAGCGGAGGACAAGTGTGGGAGGTGCGGCGGAAGCCCGGCAAACCACGCACATATGTTTTGGTCGTGCCCGGCACTGGGGGGGTATTGGAAGGGAGTGACGGGAGTGATTTCTAAGGTGGTGAAGGCCCGGGTCAAACCAGGCTGGGGGCTAGCTCTATTTGGGGTTGCGGATGAGCCGGGAGTGCAGGAGGCGAAAGAGGCCGACGTTGTGGCCTTTGCGTCCCTAGTAGCCCGGCGTAGGATTCTACTCATGTGGAAGGAGGCAAAACCCCCCGGACTGGAGGCCTGGGTAAACGATATGGCGGGGTTCATAAGACTGGAGCGGATAAAGTTCGCCCTGAGAGGATCGGCTCAAGGGTTCACCAGGCGGTGGCAGCCATTCCTCGACTACATAGGGGAACGTTAGAGGGAAGACAGATGACCAGCAGCAGCAACCCAGGGGGGAAGGGGGAAGGGGGAGGGGGGGTGGGAGTTTTAGTTTATGTTAAATGATTAGATTACCATGTTGATTAGCCATTTGTTTATTGTTAAACTTTCTTTACTGTTATGTTTGATCTGTAAAGGGAAAAAATTTTGATCGAAAAAATTTCAATAAAACATATTTTTTTAAAAAAAATTATCCCTAAAGAAGTCGACAAACGGCTGCCATCTCCGGGCGAACCCTAACATTGACCCCCTCAAGGCGAACTTGATTTTCTCCAGGCAGAGAAAGCTAGCCATGTCAGTTAGCCAGGTCTCCGACTTCAGGGGCTTTGAGTCCCTCCAAGCTAATAGTATCCGTCTCCGGGCTACCAGAGAGGCAAAGGCCAGAATGTCTGCCTCTTTCTCCTCCTGGAATTCCGGATCTTCTAACACCCCGAAGATCGCCACCTCTGGACTCGGCACCACCCTTGTTTTCAATACTTTGGACATGACATCCGCAAACCCCTGCCAGAATCCCCTAAGCTTCGGGCATGTCCAGAACATATGAACATGGTTCGCTGGTCCTCCCGCACCCGTCTTCCACCCCAAAGGACCTGCTCATCCGGGCCACTGTCATGTGAGCCCAGTGAACGACCTTGAACTGTATCAGGCTGAGCCTGGTACATGATGTGGACACGTTGACTCTATTCAACGCATCCGCCCAGAGACCGTCCTCTAACTCTCCACCTAACTCCTCTTCCCATTTGTGTCTCAGCTCCTCGGTCTGCGTTTCCTCTGACCCCATAAGCTCCTTATAAATGTCCGAAACCCTCCCTTCTCCCATCCACACTCTGGAAACTACCCTATCCTGTATCCCCCTTGATGGTAGGAACGGGAAGGTTGCGACCTGCCTGCGTAGGAAGTCTCGCGCCTGCAGGTACCTAAATTCATTCCCTCCAGTCAGTTGAAA
This sequence comes from Scyliorhinus torazame, assembly GCF_047496885.1. NCBI lineage: Eukaryota > Metazoa > Chordata > Chondrichthyes > Carcharhiniformes > Scyliorhinidae > Scyliorhinus > Scyliorhinus torazame. The sequence goes on along the minus strand of NC_092707.1, from coordinate 35,734,732 downwards.
TTTCACCTCCAGTTCCCTCAAGCTGGTAAAGCTCCCTTCTATAAACACATCGCCCATCCTCTCGATCCCTGCTCTCTGCCACCTTCGGAACCCGCCATCTAACCTCCCCAGGGCAAACCGGCGATTATTGCAAATTGGGGTCCAGACCGATGCTCCCACAAGTCTCCTCCATTGCCCCCAGACTCTCAGGGCAATGACCACCACGGGGCTGGTGGAGTAGCGTGCCGGCGGGAACGGCAAAGTTCGCCCTCCCCTCGGCTGCGCTCCAACATCCCCTTTTTAACTCACGGGGTCTTACCCGCCCATACAAAGCCTGAGATCACCTTGTTGACCCGTTTAAAAAAGGACCGAGGAATAAAGATGGGGAGACACTGAAACACAAACAGGAATCTCGGGAGAACCGTCATTTTCACTGTCTGTACCGTCCCAGCCAGTGACAGCGGGAGCACATCCCACCTCCGGAAATCCTCCTTCATTTGGTCTACTAGTCGGGCCAGATTAAGCTTGTGCAGCCGTTCCGATTCCCGGGCCACCTGGATGCCTAGGTATCGAAAGCTTCCCCCTACCACTCTAAACGGCAGCTCCCCCAATCGCCTCTCCTGCCCCCTTGCCTGGATCGCAAACATCTCGTTTTTTCCCCATGTTCAATTTATAACCCAAAAATTGGCCAGAATCCCTATGATTTCTTCCATCCCTTCCAATGGGTCCGACACGTTTAAGAGCAGATCGTCTGCGTATAGCGAGACTCTGTGTTCCACACACACCCCCCGCCATGGCGCCAGCCGTTTTCTCACCTAATGTTGTGTGCAGATATTTTTGAAGGTCAGGTTCATGAACCGGGATATGTCGTGAATCAACAAACCCGACCCGGGGACAGAAACCTGTGCTCCAGAGAGGTTTTAAACTTGCTTAGATATTGCCTTGTTCTCCAAATGAAAGGTGTTTCTGTGGCAACCCATATAGGTCCTTGCTATTTCATGCAATATGCGGCACATTCTTTATTCCATCCAGTCTTCCTCAGGTCCATCCTTCACCTCTTTGTCAGGAACATTTCATAGAACCCCGTAGAATCCCGACCATGCAGAAGGAGGCCATTTGGCCCATCGTGTCTGCAACAACCCTCTGAAAAAGCACTCTACCCAAGCCCAACCCCCACCCTATCCCAATAATCCCCAAACCCAGTGTTCTTCAAACTTTTTTTCCGAGGACCCATTTTTACCAACCGGCCAACCTTCGGGACCCAACCCGGCCGACCTTCGCGACCCACGCCGGCCGACCTTCGCCACCCACCATTTTCTCTGACCGTTAATGCGCGAGGTGGGCCTGCTTGGTCCTCACAATCTCACTCCAATCAGGTTCACAGGAAGAGAGGGCTATGCGCATATCGGGTGAAGGATTCAGCCGGTTCCTTTGTGGAGTCTTCATCTTTGTGAGGACAGAAAATCCAACCTCGCACATGTAGGTTGTTGTGAAGGGCAAGAGCAACAAAATGCTTCTTTTACTCAGCTCTGGATACTCCTCAGAGATGCTACTCCAGAATGCTAACAGCCTCATTGACTTGTGCCGTGTTTTTAATATGCTGTCACAGCTGCGACGCATAAGCTCAATTTCTTCTTTTGGAGTCAGCTGCAAGTTAAGAACTGATTCTGGGGTCTCAAACCCAAAGGGATTTTTCACCCACCTCCACTCTCTCAGAATCTTAAACTTCTCCTCTGGAAAGTAGCAACCAAAATTGCCGATCAGGGCAGCTAGATGCAACTCAATAAGGCTTGCCAATCCATTTACAGTTTCCTTACTAATGCTGTTTTCTTCAATGTGTCGTAGCAGTGTGGGAAACATGTAGTAGTTTTGGCTTCGCACTCGCAATTGCCAAACTTTCAATATCTTTTGGAAAGCTTCGATTTCTTCAGAGTGCCGAAAGCAATCATCATCCTTCCCTTGCAATTTGAGTTTAGTTCATTTAGAATTGAAAAGATGTCTGCAAGGTAAGACATTGCTAGCATCCAAGTTTCATCAGCAAACTAATCAGCCAGAGGGGACAATTTCTCGATGAGGAAAGGGTGGATTTCAGACCTCAGTTCGTAAACTCTGAGTAGCACCCGACCCTTTGACAGCAAACGTACTTGTGTGTGGAACAATAAATGTGTGTGCTCAGCCCCCATAGCGGAACACAGTGTCAAAATGTCTGGTATTGAGTGGGCTGCGTTTAATGAAATTCACAACTTTCACTGTTCCTTTCAACACCACTTCAAGATTGAATGGAATTCCTTTCGATGCCAGAGCCACACGGTGAATAAAACAATGATTCCAAACAATGTCCTGACCAGCTGCCTTCTGAATCCTTACTATAACTCCGCTGTTTTTCCCAGTTATGTTGGCTGCCCCATCACTTGTGATTCCTCTGCAATTACCCCAGTCGAGCCCGCACTTTCCAACCACAAAACTATTCAAAACTTCAAAAATTTCTGCGCCAGTCGTGTGGGTTGCTCAAGTCAGGTCGCACAGCAAATCTTCAACAAATTCATTGTGCCAAACATACCTAACGTATACCAGCAAGGTTGCACAATCTGAAATGTCTGTACTTTCATCCAAAATGCCTGCGCTGATTTTAAATGAGAAATAAGCTGGGCTTCTAAATTCTCAGCAATATCAGAAATTCGGCGAGCCACTGTGTTATCACTAAGTGGGATGCATTTCACTTTTTCAACGAACCTCTCATCTATGACCATACGAGGACTTCCGGTTGCGGCCATGCCTGGATAGGTCGCACGTTCGGCAGCTCCCGCCGGGAACGGAGTTTTGGGCTCTCTAGAGGAGCCCCAACGGCACTTGTTCGACGGCTTCCAGTGTGGGAAGGTGACAGCAAGGTCCCCCCGACAGTATATGGATTGGGCCAGGAGTGGAGCGGTGAAAAAAGGGATCTTGGAGCAACGAAAAGTGAGAGGGAGAAAAAGCAAGATGGCGGCGGGTGGAGACCAAGCAGCATGGGCGCAGTGGTCGCAGGAGCAGCAGGGGTTTCTTAAACGCTGCTTTGAGGAGCTGAAAACCGAAATGCTGGCGCCAATGAAGGCGGCGATTGAGAACCTAGTGGAGACCCAGAAGGCCCAAGGGGCGGCGATCCGAGAGGTGCGGCGAAAAGCCTCGGAGAACGAGATCTTGGGCCTGGCGGTGAAGGTGGAGGCACACGAGGCGCTGCACAAGAGGTGGGTGGAAAGATTTGAGGACCTGGAGAATAGGTCGAGGAGGAAGAATCTTCGGATTCTGGGTCTCCCTGAAGGAGTGGAGGGGCCCGATGCCGGGGCATATGTGAGCACGATGCTCAATTCGCTGATGGGCACGGGAGCCTTCCCGAGGTCCCTGGAGCTAGATGGAGCTAGATCTAGCTCTTTTGCTTCCCCATAACCTGCTATTCCCATTTATATTCTCTACTTGTCCCGTTACCATCTCCTTTTGTCTTACAACATAATACCTTTGCTCATTTAATCTCTTCTGCCTTCCACCCCTTCATTGACATTCCCTTTTCTTTATTTCTCCCCACTCCTGCCACTGAACTTGCTTACAATCTGTTACATCTCTAATGTTTTCCAGTTGACGAAAGGTCGTCGACCTGAAGCAGTATTTCTGTTTTTCTCTCCACAGATGATGTCTAACCTGTTGAGAATTTCTAACATTTTCTGTTTTTATAAAAACTTGTCTTAAATGATACTTGTCTTTATAGCAGTTATTAAACTTTGCTTATATCATGCAATAATGGAAAATAAGAATGTTTTACTGCTACACTATGCCATTACAATAGGAAATACTTCCCTCAGGAGTATTTTTTCTTGTTCACACTGTAATGGAAATTATCTGCCAGACTTTGAAGATTTCGGTGGCTTCCTAGGTTTGGGGGAAAAAAAACTAATTAACAATGGGACAGGGATTGGCCTTTACCTCCTTGGTAGCCCAGAGACGGATCTTATTAGGTGGAGGAACTCGGAGCCCCTGGAATCGGGGGTATGGGTTAGCAACATAGGTGGGTTTCTCAGGCTTGAGAAAATTAAATTCGTCCTGAGAGGATCAGTGCTAGGGTTTGTTCGGAGGTGGCAGCTGTTTATCGACTTCTTCGGGGAAAACTAAACTGTTAGCAGATACAATAGGGGGGGGGGCAGGGGGAGTTAGTTCAGTTCTGTTTTAGGTGGGAACAGCGAGAGGAGATGGAGGGACTTGGGGAGTGTATATGTAAGCTAAGTTGGCGGGGTATGGTTGTTGGTTGGGGGGGGGGGGGGGTGTCACACACTGAATTATGTTTACATTTATATTTGTATCTTTTGTGGTTATAAAACCATAAATGCCTTAATAAAATGTTTGTTGAAAAAAATAATAAGAAGTCTTACAACACCAGGTTAAAGTCCAACAGGTTTGTTTCGATGTCACTAGCTTTCGGAGCGCTGCTCCTTCCTCAGGTGAAGGAGCAGCGCTCCGAAAGCTAGTGACATCAAAACAAACCTGTTGGACTTGAACATGGTGTTGTAAGACTTCTTACTGTGCTCACCCCAGTCCAACGCCGGCATCTCCACATCATGAAAAAAACAATGGGACAGGGACCAAATGACCTTAAATAGTTCAAAAAGTTACCATTCAAACACATTTATATATTATTAAATTTACTTTGATGTACCACATTCTATTGAAAAGTCCTACGTAATCTTCTTCGATGATAGTTCATGGGGAATCTCGCTGATTTTGTACCTCTCTTTCTTCCTTTATGACACTCCTTAAAACTTAGCTCTTGGACCATACTTTTGATCATCTGCCCTAAAATGGCCTTACATGACTCAAACTCTGTATGATAGGTGACTGTGGATACCGAGTGACTGTGCAGACCAATTCTGGTTCCTCAAACTCCTTTGACAACTATCTTCATAACATCAATTAACACTAATACTTGTAGCTTGTTCTCTCTCTATATACTTCTTATAGTATTTGTTCTTTCTCTCAGCTATTTTACACCAGTTATTAGATCCCAGTTATACTTGTACTCATATTATAATCCTTGCAACTACAACATCAACTTGCATTGTAGGATATTTAACATATTAAAACTTCCCTTGGTGCTTCCTTCAGAGGGAAGATCTTTGGGGTAGCTGATTCCCATTGGTGTGCAGTGGCCATCTAAATCAATGATACTGCCATCTCCAGTCCATTCTTGGCAACTGTGGTTCCTCAGCATCCCACTCCACAGTTGGTCAACAGCTCATTGTCCAGTTTTCCAGTGCTCTTGATTTCTGTCCCCAATATTCAACTTCTCTCAACTGCATCTATTTTTCAACATATTTCCCTGTATTTGTTCTCTCTGCCATTAGCAGTCTACCTCTAATTACCACTGACAAAAGATAACCAACCTGAAAACTCTGCTTCCCTCTCCATAGCTGAGCATTACACATTCCTGAATATTTCTAGCCTTTTCTGTTTTTTTGCAATCATTGTTGGTTGTACGAGTTTGCCAAATCATTGTTAACTCTTCCACTTGTCCTTTAACTTGCCTCTAAATTCTGCCACTTAAACAGTCTGCCTTATTCTCACTATTTTTCACAAAGACAATCTACATATTCATTTTTTAAAAGTCTGCCTGCCTACATTTGGCTATAAAAAACATATCCAAAGTGGATATTTTCATTTTTATAAACATCTAAAAAACAGCCACTTTTATACAACCCACTATTTGAAAGTTCTGGCATAGGGGTTAATTCTGGGATTCCTAAATTGATCATGGGATCTTCACCACAACACAAACTTGAAAGGTGTTCAAGGCATTGGATAAAACAGTCCACTGAGAAATTGATGCTAAACCTTTAACTCTGGTCTGGGGAGGGGGGGGGGGGGGGATGTCTCTCAAAGGAGTAATCATGTGTCTCCAAGGAGTAATCATGTGTCTCCAACCGGGTCAAGGCAAAGAGCTAGATGTCAGATTTCAGTAGTTCATAATGTTGATTTTCAAAAGAAAAATTACACTGCATTTCTTTTCAGGGTGAGCACAGGAGGACTGAGTGAGCTGAAGTTGATAATGAAAAACACTTAACAGGAGGTATTATTGAACAGGCAAGCAGTAAGAGTCACATTTTCCATGAAACTTTCAGAGCAAAATGATGGCTGTAGCTTTCACCATTTCTCACCACACAACATCTCCCCATTCACCACATCCTAACTAACAAGGAAGGACAAAAAAGACAGAAGCAAAAAAGGTCAGAACAAAGCAAAAAATGTTGGAGAAGCTAGAAGCAGAAGTAGACACACAGAGAATCAACAACATGGTAAAAAAATCCACACTGCCCGACTCGGTAGAATTTTGCACCCTCCCCTGTGGAAAGTTTTGTGGCTGTGGACATTTAATCGAGTGGGAGAGTAACGGATGGAGACCCTGCCAACTTCCAGCCTCCAATACAGTTAAGTTTACAGTAAGAAGGGACATAGATGTGCTTCCCGTCCTGCCACCAATTGAAGCCCTTAAGTGGGCAATTAATATCCACTGCCGCTGCCAGTAATGGCGCAGCAGTGGGTGGAGGTTTCTCTATGTGGAATGCATGACAAGCAAATCCTGGCATGTTTGTTTGCTGGCTGCCATGGGGTTGGGGGCCCTCGTTCAAAGGCACTCAGTGTAAGATTGAGAGACTTGGCATTGGGAAACAATGTCCTTGCTACTAACTCTGCATCCCCACAACCCCCACCCCATGAACCCCCTCACTCACCAATGACCTGGGTTCAGGACCTCAGGCAGTTGTCATTCTGCAACAGCCACCGTATTTTTATTGGATTGGAATTGATTATCATCACGTGTACCAAGGTACAGTGAAAAGTATTTTTCTGCATGCAACTCAAACAGATTATTTAGTACATGAAAAGAAAATTAAAATACATAATAGGGCAACACAAGGTAACACAATGTAAATACTTAGACACCGGCATCGGGCGAAGCATACAGGAGGGTAGTATTAATCAGGTCAGTCCGTAAGAGGGTCGTTTAGGAGTCTGGTAACAGCAGGGAAGAAGCTGTTTCTGAATCTGTTTGTGCATGTTCTCAGAATTTTGTATCTCCTGCCCAAAGGAAGAAGTTGGAAGACTGAGTAAGCCAGATGGGAGGGGTCTTGGATTATGCTGCCCGCTTTCCCGAAGCAGTGGGAGGTGTAGATAGAGTCAATGGATGGGAGGCGGGTTCATGTGTTGGACTGGACGGTGTTCACGACTCTCTGAAATTTCTTGCGGTCTTGGGCTGAGCAGTTGCCATACCAGACTGTGATGCAGCCAGATAGGACGCTTTCTATGGCGCATCTGTAAAAGTTGGTAAGAGTCAATGTGGACATGCCGAATTTCCTTAGTTTCCTGAGGAAGTATGGGCGCTATTGTGCTTTCTTGGTGATAGCACCGACGTGGGTGGACCAGGGCAGATTTTTGGTGCACACCAAGGAATTTGAAGCTGTCAACATCTCCACCTCGGCCCCATTAATGCAGACAGGGGTGTGTACAGTACTTTGTTTCTTGAAGTCAATGACCAGCTCTTTAGTTTTGCTGGCATTGAGGGAGAGATTGTTGTCGTTACACCACTCCACTAGGTTCTCTATCTTCCTCTTCTATTCTGACTAGTCGTTGCTCGAGATTCGACCCACTTTGGTCATGTCATCAGCAAACTTGTAGATGGAGTCATCTCTTTGATGGTGCTGCCGTTAAAAGGAGTGCTGGCCTCTGATTGGCCAGGAACTCTCAGCAAGTGGGACTTCTGCCCTCAGGGTCCTGATCCTGAGGAAAGGCAGCTGCTAGTCTGTCACTGGCAGACCTTGCCAGAAAGAGGTGATGCAGCTCTCATCAGGCAGCCAAGAACCCCATCACTGGCACATGGTTCTGCCCACTATGTGCAATGCTATGGGAAATCAATAATTAATTAAGTCCATCTCAAAAAGCATCTAATTGTTTTTTTTAAACAGCTAGTCACTTTGTCAATTCTAACGCCTCACTTAAATTTGCAGAATTGAGACAGGAAGTACCAGGCTAAATCGTTATTATTTTCTCACACACACAGTGGAATTTAATGTCGGTGATGGGAGTCTCAACTGCCGACTGGAGAACCTGCAGAGCCCTGCGTCACCTCCGTTGAGGAATGCCTGGCTCCTCCCCTGAATTAAGCACCCATCAGGCATGACAAACAGCCAAAATATCTTACCCAGGAATTAGAACCTGGGAGTGGAAATCTCCCCGAAGGTTTCCTACATGGCCAGTTCCCTGTCCTATTTTAAAATTTGTTCTTGGGATGTGGGTGCCGCTGGCTGGGCCAGCATTTGATGCCCATCCCTAATTATCCTTGTTCTGAGTGGCTTGCAAGGCCATTTCAGTGTATTGGGGGGCGCGGGGGGAGAAGAGGGAGTGGGGCAGTTCAGAGTCAACCGCATCGCTGTGTGGGTCTGTATGGGACCAGACCGGGTAAAGACAGATTTCCTGCCATGAAGGACATTAGTGAGCAAGCTGGGTTTTTACAACAATTGACAATAGCTCCAAGGTCATCATTAGACTTCCAATTCCAGATATTTATTGGATTCAGTTTCCACTATCCTGCCATGGTGGGATTCGAACCCAGGACCCCAGAGTATTACCCGGGACAATACCACTGTGCCACCACCTCCCCTCTGGTTCAACCCCACTGGTTGAAAACCAGCAGAAGTAGGATAAAACCCTTAAGTGGGTATTAATGACCCACTTAAAGAACTCAATTAGCATCAGTGAGGGAATGCCATCCACGAGCCTCAAGGTGGAAAGGTGACAGGGCAACCACCCCACTTAAATGCTCTCCTCACTTCTAAACTCGTCAGCGGTTTGTTTAACTTCTTCTGAACTTATTGTTTTAGTTTGATTGTTGTTGTTTTTATTTTATTGTATTAATGGTTGTTTTGGATGGACCAACTGTTTACTGTATTTTTAATGTCCAGCTTGTAACTGGCCTCGGAGTTGGATTTTCATTTTACTTCCAAAATTCACTATTGGACATTTCTCTCCTTTGTGGAAAACAACATTTCTGGCACTGAGCAAAGAGAGAAAATAAGAAAACAATCAAGCTGTCAATGATAGTAATCACTGAGTCCAATGTTCATAAATGGACATGCCACAAGAAGATCCTTCTGTCAGCACTCCCCTTTTCTTCCAATCCCATACAACTCCAAAACAAGTACTCCATAAAATGGGTTAATTGGAGGGGTGTAGTAAATTTTAAAGTTTACAAGAAATTAAAGAAAAACAGTGCATTAACAGCAAATAATAATCAGCAATGGTATTTGGGAAATTACTGACTCCATTAACATTTGTTCTCATTCATTCAGTTGCCATCTCGTTTCAGTACAAGAACCTTAAAGTTATCTTTTAATACTTAGTTGTTTATACTGATTATGAATATTTAGTCTTTGTAACATTACCACTTTAGTGTATTCAATTCAGCCAACAAATCACTGATAGCCCTGCAAGTTTTTTCTGCTCCTCCCCACATCAGTCTTGTAATTTTATTTTTAAGCCATATTTGGGATGGATACTCATAAGCCAAGACCTATTCTTGACAAAATAGTGACAGCAAAAGCAAATTAATTTGTCAGATTGAAACAAATTGCCAACCAGAATATTATTTTATTGACAAGTACAATAAAAATGCCAAATTACTGAGAAAGATCAATGGTTTTTATATTTTTTCTGTCATGCCTGATGCGAACGTTAGATAGAACACTGAAAGTTCTTAATTAAATATATATCTGTACTGCGCACTTTTTCAAGCAAGGAATGAGTTGTTTGATATTGGGCAGGAATTACTGGGCATTTGCACTGGTGGAATCTCACAATCCTACCAATGGCGCACTCCTACCACGGGTTTCGCAGCAGCGAGGAATGTGTTCAATGGGAAACCCTGTTGACAACGGTGGGACCAGAAGATCCCCCCATTGGCCACTTGCAAGCTGCCCTCTGTTGGTCATGCATGGAGAGGGAAGTAAATCCTGCCCATTGCGCTGTACGGTTAATATAGTCTTTTAAGATGCCTAAATAAAGAATATTTGATAAAAATCATACTTGCTGCTGGGAGATTGCAATAAAAACTAAACATCATTGGAAGTTGATAATCCAGGGCCAAACAATAATGAGATACTGTTATGGGAGAGACATTTTCAGAACCCCAAAATGTATCATGGAGACCCCCTTTAATGTATTTATTGCTTTTCCGAGCACACGGCTTATTGTTCCAGGTGTGGGATTACAATTATGGACACGTGGGTTTTTAAACACAAAATAATGTTTATTCCACGAACTCAACTTAACCTTCTAAAATAAACATTGGATCACTTAACACCCCTTACTTCAAAGATGACCCCAAAAATATTACTCCACTAAATAATCCTTCAGTTATTCCTTTCAACATCCAAGAGACTTAAAACCTTTAAACAGAAACACATCAGGTTAAAAGCTTTACTATTATGAGTTTAAATCACCCAAATGATCCACAGATAGTCTTTCATGGCAGAGATCACAGCAGATTCAGCTCACTGCAAACACAGACACACCCCAAGCTCTTTTCCTCAAAACTAAAAACTGCAAAATGGCTGATCTAAAGCCCAGCTCCACCCACACTCTGACATCACTGCATTTCGTAAAGGCGACATTGCTTAAACATCCATTTTTTAAAGGCACTCTCACATGACACCTCCCCCCCCCCCCCCACCCCACAAAGAAAAAAAATAAACCATCAACTTCAAGGTGGTTTCATTTTTCACTTTTGCACCATCCACTAAGAAATGCACACAGTAAATATACATTTTCATTTAAAGAAAACAACACACTCAAACAGGTATAATAATATAGTCCATTTTCCATTGTTCTTCTTCCTCCAACCGAAATCCTTCTCGACTGATAGTCTCTTTGAACAAAGTCTCTGCACAATCCATCCATTCCTCTACGCCTTGGCAATTCTCTTTAGAATCAGATACTTCAGTTCAATCTGACCACAGAGTCCATTGCAATTCTCCAATACAGGAGCATTGGTTACCACAGCTGTCAGGCAGTCAAATGCCTGTTGCAAGTCTGCTGTCCATTGAAATTTTTTACGTTTCATTAGCAAGTCCAACAGTGGAGCAACCACGCAACAAATCTTTTCACAAAGGTTCGATCAAATTCATTCATGCTAAGAGATCGCATTATTTCCCTTCGTCTTGAGGGTATCGGAAACTCAGCAAGGAAAATAATTCGGGATTCTCCAAATTCACATTCGGCTAGGTTCATCACCAAACCCACCTCCTGAAGTCAATCGAAGAACTCCATCGATATTTTAAATGTTCTTTCCATGTCTGGAAGTTGGAAATAAAAGCAGATTGTCCCATTTTTGCAATGCAATCCCCCAAACGTGGCATAGGATAAGAGTCCGTTCTTGTAACTGCATTCACCTTTCGATAGTTCACACACAACCGTTGGGTACCGTCTGGTTTAGGTACCATCACTATGGGTGAACTCCACTGGCTGCAACCCACTTCAATTATGCCATTTTTAAACATACTCTCAATCTCTTTGTTAACCTGTGCCAATTTTAAAGGGTTAAGTCTAAATGGATATTGTTTGATCGGAACAGCATTTCCCACATCTACATCATGTATAGTCATTTTAGTACTTCCCAATTTATCTCTACAAACTTGCCCATGTGATATCAATAACTCTTTCAGGGCCGTTTGTTTTTCCTCTGGAAGGTAACTTAACAATTCATCCCAATTTTTAAGAACATCCTCATCTTCCAATTTAATTTGAGGTATGACAAATTCACAGTCATCTGGATTTGGTTTGTCACTTTGAGTTAGAATCATTAAAACCTCCTTTTTCTCTCCTTTCCTTTCAAAGTACCATTTAAGCATATTCACATGACACACTCGGTGAGTCTCCCTTCTATCTGGTGTTTTCATCACATAATTTACCTCACTTAATTTCCTTTCAATCTGATACGGTCCACAAAACCTAGCTTTTAAAGGCTCACCTACCACTGGTAACAACACTAAAACTTTATCCCCACTGACAAAATGACAAACTTTGGAAGGGGATCTCATGGTGTCCCGCAACAGTGATGCCATTAAACACTGTAGACGGGTGACGGCGGGCGGGAGGCGGCCGCACAATGGAGGGCTCCCGTTCGGGAACGGCATTTTCGGGGCTTTAAGCCCGGTCCCAGGGTCCACGGAGGCGGCAAAAGCAGGAAGAAACAGTGAAGGCACAGTGAAGAAAAATGTCAAGGGTAAGCAAAAAATCATCTGTAAAGAAAACAGCTGAAGGTTCTTCGGAGAGTAGAAAGGTCTCCACGGGGTCATCAAGGAAAATGGACGTTGGAGCACCAGTGGAGGCCGCATTGCTTACGGCTGAAGAAATAACTAAGGTGATGGCTGCGGAATTCGAAAGGCAGTTTACAAGATACATGGAGACAATGAGGAAGGAGATGAGAGGTTTTGAGTGGGCTGGTGAAGGAGGCGATTTCCCCGGTGATGACGGCGGTGGCGAGCGCAGTGGCGGAGGTGTGAGAGCAAGGTGAGGCGCTGAAGGAAGTGGAGGAGACATTATTGCAGCACGGTGATCAACTTGCCTCGATGGAGAAGGAGATGCGGAAGGTGATGGACATTAACAAGGATCTGAGAGGAAAAATGGAAGACCTGGAAAACAGATCCAGGCGACAGAATTTGAGGATTGTGGGGCTGCCCGAAGGAGTTGAAGGACCGAGGCCGATTGAGTATTTTGCCGCGATGCTGGCGAAACAATTGGGGGAGGGGGAGGATCCCTCCCGATATGAATTGGATCAGGCTCATCGGTCGTGGAGGCCTGTACCAATGGCGAGTGAGCCGCCAAGGGTAGTGACTCTGTGATTCCGTAGGTACAGTGTGAAGGAGAAGGTTCTGAGCTGGGCCAAGAAGAAGCCGGTGGTGCAGTGGGCTGGAGCTGGTATACGTGTATACCAGGACTTTACGGTGGAGCTGGCGAGGAGGCGGGTTGCCTTCAACTGGGTGAAGAGGGCACTGTACATTAGCACGGTACAGTGCGGCATTGTATATCCAGCGAAGCTGAGGGTGACGTACAAGCTCAGGGACTTCTATTTTGGAACGGCAGAAGCAGCGGAGGAGTTTGCCAAGGCAGAAGGACTGTGGCAGAACTGAGAAATTGAGAAATGGCCATGTGCTGATGTGACCTCATGACTGACTGTATTTTCTTATTTTTTTGTTTCACTGCGTGCGGGTGTATGGGCTAAAGGAGTTAATGTTGTATATATTTGGACAAGGGAAGTGATGGGACTTTCACTCAAAATGAGGGCTCTTTGGGGTGTGGTGGATATGCGGGGTTTGTGTGCTAAAAGGGGATTTCTGAGTTTTCCTAGGGCCGGGCAAGGGGGAAAGGGACCCGGGCGGGAGGCCTCCACGCTGGCCGGTTTAAGCCGTCCAGTGAACGGGAGTGAGGTGGGGGGAGGGGCTGCGGCCATCGGAGCCTGGCAGAACAGGGTCCGAGTGGTCTAGCCGGGGTGGAAAGTTGGGGGGAAGGAACCGAGGTTGGGGGGAGGAGTTTTACAAGAGGCAGTGGACGGGAGGAGCTGGAGACTGGGGGGGGGGGGGGGGGGGGGGGCGGGGTGTACAACTCTTGGGTATCATGTACGGTACTCTTTCAGAGGTTGGATGGCGTTGAGTGTAGGGGGGGGGGGGAAGAGGAGGAGTGGACTCTATCGGTCAATGGTGACCATGGGCGGTCCCGGACTCCTTTTTCTTTTTCTCCTTTGTTTTTTGTTGCCACCGTGGGAGGGTTTGTTTTATTGGATGCATATATTGACAGGTGGGCCGTTGTTTGGGGTGGTGGGAGGATGGGATCGTTGGTATTGTTAAGGGGATTGATTTTGTATTTGATACAGTTTACGGTTTGTGGGTGGGGTGTAAATTTTGAAGGAAAAGGTGAAAATGGAGAATAAAAACATTTTTTAAAAAAAAACTACGAACTTTGGATTTCTTGTCCGGTACCAGTTTCATCACATTTTGTGCAACTTTCAAATGTTGTCCAGCCAATTCACCTGCTTTATTTAATCGTTCCCTAAAATTTGACATGTAATCCAATAGTGTAATTTCTGATTTCTCACCCACCAATTTTTCCTTAATCAATTTAAATGGACCTCTTACCTCATGACCAAAAATTAGTTCAAAAGGACTAAATTTGGTAGACTCATTAGGTGCATCCCTAATTGCAAACATTACGAATGGGATTCCTTTATCCCAATCCTCTGGATAATCTGGACAACATTGTCTTTAATGTCTGATGCCACCTTTCTAACGCTCCCTGCGATTCTGAATGGTATGCAGTTGCTTTAAATTGTTTTATTCCGAAGCTATCCATAACTTCTTTGAATACCTTTGAAGTAAAATTCGATCCTTGATCCGATTGAATTTCTGTGGGTAGTCCATATCTAGTAAAGAATTTAAGTAACTCCTCCACAATCCTTTTAGCTGTAATATTACGTACTGGAATGGCCTCTGGAAACCTAGCAGACACATCCATTATAGTCAAAAGATATTGGTTCCCGCTTTTTGTTTTAGGATGCGGTCCTACACAATCAATTATGACCCTCGTAAAAGGTTCCTCAAATGCTGGAATGGGTATTAAGGGTGCTGGTTTTATCACTGCTTAAGGTTTCCCTATCACTTGACATGTGTGACATGATTGACAAAATTTAACTACATCTTTATGTAGTCCAGGCCAATAAAAATGTTTCTGGATTTTAGCTTGAGTTTTCCTTATTCCCAAATGACCTCTCACTGGTACCTCATGTGCAACTCGCAACACCTCCTTTCTATACCCTACCGGCAATACTACTTGATAAACTTCTGCCCACTTTTCATCCGCTTGCATATGTACAGGTCTCCATTTTCTCATCAAGACATCACTTTTACGGTAATAGCACTCTGGTATACTCTCAGATTCCTCTTCTGTATATGCTTCTGTTGTAACTCCGCCAATTTTCCTGAGCTAAGAATATACGCCTCATCCTCCACCTGTTCTTGTTCTTTTTCAACCATCTGATCAAAAATAGTTTCTGATAATTGCACTTCAACTTAATCTTCGCTCTTTGATTTCTCCTCTTGTCTTAACCTGTGACTTTGCGATCTTGTTACCACACAATCTGGAAAAATCCCAGGATATTCGTCCTTCAACACTTCAGTTGACTGATTTTCCACTGGCTTATCAACTACAGTAGGCATCACTCCCATCTACGATCCAGCTATATCATTACCCAAGATAAACTGTATTCCTGGACAAGATAGTTTATCTGTTGCTCCTACTACCACTTCACCACTCTTCACTGGACTTTCCAACCTTGCCTTATATAATGGAACGCTACTCCTCTCACCCTGCATTCCACATATCACCACCTTTTCTGCCAACATTCTTCCCAAACTACATAATTCCTCATCTCTTACCATTAAAGATTGACCAGCCCCTGTATCTCTTAAAATTGTAACTTCTTTACCTGCTCCTCCTGATACACATGAGTAAACTTTACCCACACAAGTAAATTCTTTAAAGACATCTGGCACCTTCTGAATAATCACTTCTTGGACAGGCTGTACAATCATTTGCACCTCCTTTGCTTCCCTTGGGCTTTCCTTTACCACTCTAACAAATCCCACTGTCTTATCCTGTTTTACCAAATCAGCCTTCCCAGTGCTTTTCTTCAACCACCAACACTATGACTTTACATGGCCTAGTTTATTACAGTGAAACCATTTGAAACTTTTCATCTCTTTTCCACCCTCCTGGATTTCTTTTTTAATCTGAGGTACACTCTCTTTATTGTCTCCCATCAGATCACCTTTACCTTTACCACTTGAGTATTTCTCATGTCCCAGTTTCTATCCCTCACCGGCTGAAACTGATGTTGGAAACCAATGTTTGATTTATGAACTAATTCATAATCATCTGCCATTTCTGCTGCTAATCTCACAGTTTTAACTCTCTGTTCTTCCACACGAGTTCTCATTACATCAGAAATTGAATTTTTAAACTCCTCCAAAAGTATTATTTTTCTGAGAGCTTCATACGTTCTGTAGGCAGCGTGCAGTGAGCACACTTCTCGGCAGCTGTCTGGTTCTCTGATAATTAAAGCCTGTGTATTATCAAACTCCTCTCCTGAGTCGTAATTGAGGGTATCCAAGAGTTTAAATCACCCAAATGATCCAGAGATAGTCTTTCATGGCAGAGATCACAGCAGATCCAGCTCACTGCAAACACAGACACACCCCAAGCTCTTTTCCTCAAAACTAAAAACTGCAAAATGGCTGATCTAAAGCCCAGCTCCACCCACACTCTGACATCACTGCATTTCTTCAAGGTACATTGCTTAAACATCCATTTCTTAAAGGCACTCTCACATGACAATACTGCAAACTGATTCAAATCATAAAGCAGAACCCTGCAACAGGACTAAACTGCCAAAATAGTGATGCACTCGAAGTACATAACATTATGCTGGCTTCCATGTCTTCCCCCCCCCCCTTTGAACATTTTTTATTTTAATCTAAGAAAGGGTGGTGGACACAGGTTCAACAGTAACTTTCAAAAGGAAATTGATGAATACTCGAAAAGAGAACATTTTCAGGGATAAAGCTCTTTCAAAGGGACAGCATGGGTACAATGGGCCAAATATAATTTGTGGGATGGAAGGAAGCGAGAGGTGCTGCAGAAAGCATGTGGCTGTTGTTCCATTGATCATTGTACAATGTACCCTACTGTTAATTTGAGTGATTACTGATGTTAGGTCAGACAGGGAGAGATGTCAGCAGTCATATCCTCCAGGTATTTCCAATGAATAGCTTGCCAAAGGCACAGTCTGTGCTTACATTTGAAGAATGACAGTGAGGCAATATTAGTAAGAAGTCTTACAACACCAGGTTAAAGTCCAACAGGTTTGTTTCAATGTCACTAGCTTTTGGCTTTTGAGGCAATATGTTAGAGAATATTTGTTAAAACTATCCTCCCAAGAAGAACAATTCAGAAAAAGAAGAAATAAAGTGAAGAACATTTTTGAAAGGATGTTGTCTGGCTGGACTTTAAGAGCCCATGCTAAATGTCAAATGATGCTAAATATCAAACGATCACAACAGTTGTTTGAAGTTTGTCATTTTTGCATTTGGCTTGATGAGGCCAAGACCAAAAACGTCAGCAACATGTCTCACTTTTCAATAGTGCTCAAGCCCATGTTGGTGGGGCTGCTGGTGTTGGTGCCGGTGGGGAGACAGTCCAGCCGAGCAGTGGTAAGGTTGGCACAACAAGGCCCGGACACGATGGAAGGAAGCAAGACACAGCAGCCAGGGGCAGTGAGGCCTCCTATAACATCTTCACTCACCATGGAAGCGGCCAGCTTCCCCCAGCAGCAGCAGGCCAGGCCCGGGGGCTGGAGGAGCGGCAGCGGAGGAGGCAGGAACAGGGAGAAAACCCCTGGAGATGTCCAACAGTAGTGACTGGATGAATAGGGGAGGAGAAACAAAAGAAAGGAGAAGACAAAGGCAGTGATGCCGGACTAAGAAATAAAATGGGGAAAAAAAACAACAGGCGGCAACTGGATTTTGAAGGTTTAATTTTTCCCCCCATAGTGGCAACTCTCTACGAGCTCTCCCCTACAGATCCTTTTCCTACATCTTTTAGAACTGTTTTTTATGAGACTTCCGGTTGCGGCTATGCCTTGGTAGGTCGCACGGTCGGCAGCTCCCGCCGATAACGGACGTTGGGCCCCTTTAAGGAGCTCCAGCGGCATTTGGATGATGATTCCTGGTGTGGGAAGGAAACAGTGAGGGTCCCCCAGCACTGTATGGAGTGGACCAGGAGCGGAGCGGTCAAAAAAGTGGCTTCAGAGAAGAGAGGAGAATGGGCGCGGAAAAACAAGATGGCGGCGAGCAGTGATCAGGCAGTTTGGGCCCAGTGGTCTCGGGAGCAGCAGGAGTTTTTGAGAAGCTGCTTTGCGGACTTGAAGGCTGAGATATGGGCCCCTATAAAGGCGTCGATCGAAAGGTTGGTGGAGACCCAGAAGATGCAGGGGACAGCGATCAAGAAGGTGAGGCAGAAGGCCTCTGAGAATGAGGACGAGATTCTGGGCCTGGCGGTCAGAGTGGAAGCGCACGAGGCGCTGCACAAAAAATGGCAGGAGAAGCTGGAGGACCTGGAGAATAGGTCGAGGAGGCAGAACCAGCCGATTCTGGGTCTCCCTGAAGGCGTGGAAGATGCTGGGGCGTATGTGGCCACGATGCTTCCCGAGGCCCCTAGAGCTGGATGGGGCGCACAGAGTCCTGGCCAGGAGGCCAAGGGCGAACGAGCCGCTGAGGGGATGGTGGTAAGATTCCACCGCTTCACCGACAGGGAGAGTGTCCTGCGACAGGCGAAGGAGGAGCGGAGCAGCAGGTGGGAGAACACCGAGATCCGGATTTACCAGGACTGGAGTGCAGAGCTGGCCAAGAAGCGGGCAGGATTCAATCGGGCCAAGGCGGTCCTCCACAGGAAGGTGGTGAAGTTCGGGCTGTTACAGCCGGCGAGGCTGTGGATCACATACCAGGACCGACACCACTATTTTGATACGCCGGATGAGGCGTGGACTTTCATGAAAAATGAGAAGTTAGACTCGAATAAATGGTTTGCAGTACCTTATGGGGGTTGTTGCTGAGGGAGATGGGGCGATGTTTGGCTGGGGTTTTTCCCAGCGTTTTCTTCGGTCCGGGTGGCCTTGTGGTCTGGGGCCCTCGGGGATTGGGGCGAGGTCGCAGTTGGGGGGAGCTGCGTCATAGGGGGTGGTGTCGGCCCAGGCAAGGAGCGCGGCTTTTTCCCGCAAAATGGTGAGGGCGGTACCCGAAGCGGGGGGGGGGGGGGGGGGGGGGGGGCGGTACTGTGTTCGATGTCTGCAGTGGTTTATATGGGGTGGGGGGGGGGGACACGGACTCTCTTTACCCCACTTAGGTGGGGGGGGGGCTGGAGATTTGGATGGGGAATCCAAAGGGGGATTGGAGGCAGAGGCAGGAGCGGCCGGGGTCAGCATGTCAGCTGACTTACGGGAGTGCAATTGGGTGGGTAGGGGTGTTAAGCAGTTGCTTGGTCGGGGGAGGGGGGGGGGGGGGAAACTGGGTTGCTGCTGTGCTGATTGAGGGGGAATCAATGGTAAAAGGGAGAGTCGGGGCGGGGAGCCTCTGCCTGGGGGACTGGAGAGTGCGGGAGGCGCGGGCACGTTGTTGGCCTAAAAAAGGAGATGGCTAGTTAGCTGGGGGGGGGGGGGGGGGGGGGGGGGGAGAGAGCCCCCCGATCCGGCTGATCACGTGGAACATGAGAGGCCTGAATGGGCCGGTCAAGAGGGCCCGGGTGTTCTCGCACTTAAAAGGGACTGAAGGCAGACGTAGCCTTTGGGAACACACCTGAAGATTGCGAATCAATCCAGGCTGAGGAAGGGATGGGTGGGGCAGGTTTTTCACTCAGGGCTAGATGCGAAGAACAGGTGGGTTGCAATCTTGGTGAATACGCGGGTTGCATTTGAGGCGGTGGGTATTGTGGCGGATGAGGGGGGTCATTATGTTATGGTGAGTGGCAGGCTGCAGGGGGCCCGGGTGGTGCTAGTGAATGTGTATGCTCCGAACTGGGACGATGCGGGGTTCATGAAGCGGATGCGGAGTCGGATTCCGGATCTGGAGTTAAGCAGGGCACTGATTATCATAGAATTTACAGTGCAGGAGGAGGCCATTCAGCCCATCGAGTCTGCACCGGCTCTTGGAAAGAGCACCCTACCCAAGGTCAACACCTCCACCCTATCCCCATAACCCAGTAACCCCACCCAACACTAAGGGCAATTTTGGACACTAAGGGCAATTTATCATGGCCCTTAGTGTCCAATGCTCTCCTCACTTCTAAACTCGTCAGCGGTTTGTTTAACTTCTTCTGAACTTATTGTTTTAGTTTGATTGTTGTTGTTTTTATTTTATTGTATTAATGGTTGTTTTGGATGGACCAACTGTTTACTGTATTTTTAATGTCCAGCTTGTAACTGGCCTCGGAGTTGGATTTTCATTTTACTTCCAAAATTCACTATTGGACATTTCTCTCCTTTGTGGAAAACAACATTTCTGGCACTGAGCAAAGAGAGAAAATAAGAAAACAATCAAGCTGTCAATGATAGTAATCACTGAGTCCAATGTTCATAAATGGACATGCCACAAGAAGATCCTTCTGTCAGCACTCCCCTTTTCTTCCAATCCCATACAACTCCAAAACAAGTACTCCATAAAATGGGTTAATTGGAGGGGTGTAGTAAATTTTAAAGTTTACAAGAAATTAAAGAAAAACAGTGCATTAACAGCAAATAATAATCAGCAATGGTATTTGGGAAATTACTGACTCCATTAACATTTGTTCTCATTCATTCAGTTGCCATCTCGTTTCAGTACAAGAACCTTAAAGTTATCTTTTAATACTTAGTTGTTTATACTGATTATGAATATTTAGTCTTTGTAACATTACCACTTTAGTGTATTCAATTCAGCCAACAAATCACTGATAGCCCTGCAAGTTTTTTCTGCTCCTCCCCACATCAGTCTTGTAATTTTATTTTTAAGCCATATTTGGGATGGATACTCATAAGCCAAGACCTATTCTTGACAAAATAGTGACAGCAAAAGCAAATTAATTTGTCAGATTGAAACAAATTGCCAACCAGAATATTATTTTATTGACAAGTACAATAAAAATGCCAAATTACTGAGAAAGATCAATGGTTTTTATATTTTTTCTGTCATGCCTGATGCGAACGTTAGATAGAACACTGAAAGTTCTTAATTAAATATATATCTGTACTGCGCACTTTTTCAAGCAAGGAATGAGTTGTTTGATATTGGGCAGGAATTACTGGGCATTTGCACTGGTGGAATCTCACAATCCTACCAATGGCGCACTCCTACCACGGGTTTCGCAGCAGCGAGGAATGTGTTCAATGGGAAACCCTGTTGACAACGGTGGGACCAGAAGATCCCCCCATTGGCCACTTGCAAGCTGCCCTCTGTTGGTCATGCATGGAGAGGGAAGTAAATCCTGCCCATTGCGCTGTACGGTTAATATAGTCTTTTAAGATGCCTAAATAAAGAATATTTGATAAAAATCATACTTGCTGCTGGGAGATTGCAATAAAAACTAAACATCATTGGAAGTTGATAATCCAGGGCCAAACAATAATGAGATACTGTTATGGGAGAGACATTTTCAGAACCCCAAAATGTATCATGGAGACCCCCTTTAATGTATTTATTGCTTTTCCGAGCACACGGCTTATTGTTCCAGGTGTGGGATTACAATTATGGACACGTGGGTTTTTAAACACAAAATAATGTTTATTCCACGAACTCAACTTAACCTTCTAAAATAAACATTGGATCACTTAACACCCCTTACTTCAAAGATGACCCCAAAAATATTACTCCACTAAATAATCCTTCAGTTATTCCTTTCAACATCCAAGAGACTTAAAACCTTTAAACAGAAACACATCAGGTTAAAAGCTTTACTATTATGAGTTTAAATCACCCAAATGATCCACAGATAGTCTTTCATGGCAGAGATCACAGCAGATTCAGCTCACTGCAAACACAGACACACCCCAAGCTCTTTTCCTCAAAACTAAAAACTGCAAAATGGCTGATCTAAAGCCCAGCTCCACCCACACTCTGACATCACTGCATTTCGTAAAGGCGACATTGCTTAAACATCCATTTTTTAAAGGCACTCTCACATGACACCTCCCCCCCCCCCCCCACCCCACAAAGAAAAAAAATAAACCATCAACTTCAAGGTGGTTTCATTTTTCACTTTTGCACCATCCACTAAGAAATGCACACAGTAAATATACATTTTCATTTAAAGAAAACAACACACTCAAACAGGTATAATAATATAGTCCATTTTCCATTGTTCTTCTTCCTCCAACCGAAATCCTTCTCGACTGATAGTCTCTTTGAACAAAGTCTCTGCACAATCCATCCATTCCTCTACGCCTTGGCAATTCTCTTTAGAATCAGATACTTCAGTTCAATCTGACCACAGAGTCCATTGCAATTCTCCAATACAGGAGCATTGGTTACCACAGCTGTCAGGCAGTCAAATGCCTGTTGCAAGTCTGCTGTCCATTGAAATTTTTTACGTTTCATTAGCAAGTCCAACAGTGGAGCAACCACGCAACAAATCTTTTCACAAAGGTTCGATCAAATTCATTCATGCTAAGAGATCGCATTATTTCCCTTCGTCTTGAGGGTATCGGAAACTCAGCAAGGAAAATAATTCGGGATTCTCCAAATTCACATTCGGCTAGGTTCATCACCAAACCCACCTCCTGAAGTCAATCGAAGAACTCCATCGATATTTTAAATGTTCTTTCCATGTCTGGAAGTTGGAAATAAAAGCAGATTGTCCCATTTTTGCAATGCAATCCCCCAAACGTGGCATAGGATAAGAGTCCGTTCTTGTAACTGCATTCACCTTTCGATAGTTCACACACAACCGTTGGGTACCGTCTGGTTTAGGTACCATCACTATGGGTGAACTCCACTGGCTGCAACCCACTTCAATTATGCCATTTTTAAACATACTCTCAATCTCTTTGTTAACCTGTGCCAATTTTAAAGGGTTAAGTCTAAATGGATATTGTTTGATCGGAACAGCATTTCCCACATCTACATCATGTATAGTCATTTTAGTACTTCCCAATTTATCTCTACAAACTTGCCCATGTGATATCAATAACTCTTTCAGGGCCGTTTGTTTTTCCTCTGGAAGGTAACTTAACAATTCATCCCAATTTTTAAGAACATCCTCATCTTCCAATTTAATTTGAGGTATGTCAAATTCACAGTCATCTGGATTTGGTTTGTCACTTTGAGTTAGAATCATTAAAACCTCCTTTTTCTCTCCTTTCCTTTCAAAGTACCATTTAAGCATATTCACATGACACACTCGGTGAGTCTCCCTTCTATCTGGTGTTTTCATCACATAATTTACCTCACTTAATTTCCTTTCAATCTGATACGGTCCACAAAACCTAGCTTTTAAAGGCTCACCTACCACTGGTAACAACACTAAAACTTTATCCCCACTGACAAAATGACAAACTTTGGAAGGGGATCTCATGGTGTCCCGCAACAGTGATGCCATTAAACACTGTAGACGGGTGACGGCGGGCGGGAGGCGGCCGCACAATGGAGGGCTCCCGTTCGGGAACGGCATTTTCGGGGCTTTAAGCCCGGTCCCAGGGTCCACGGAGGCGGCAAAAGCAGGAAGAAACAGTGAAGGCACAGTGAAGAAAAATGTCAAGGGTAAGCAAAAAATCATCTGTAAAGAAAACAGCTGAAGGTTCTTCGGAGAGTAGAAAGGTCTCCACGGGGTCATCAAGGAAAATGGACGTTGGAGCACCAGTGGAGGCCGCATTGCTTACGGCTGAAGAAATAACTAAGGTGATGGCTGCGGAATTCGAAAGGCAGTTTACAAGATACATGGAGACAATGAGGAAGGAGATGAGAGGTTTTGAGTGGGCTGGTGAAGGAGGCGATTTCCCCGGTGATGACGGCGGTGGCGAGCGCAGTGGCGGAGGTGTGAGAGCAAGGTGAGGCGCTGAAGGAAGTGGAGGAGACATTATTGCAGCACGGTGATCAACTTGCCTCGATGGAGAAGGAGATGCGGAAGGTGATGGACATTAACAAGGATCTGAGAGGAAAAATGGAAGACCTGGAAAACAGATCCAGGCGACAGAATTTGAGGATTGTGGGGCTGCCCGAAGGAGTTGAAGGACCGAGGCCGATTGAGTATTTTGCCGCGATGCTGGCGAAACAATTGGGGGAGGGGGAGGATCCCTCCCGATATGAATTGGATCAGGCTCATCGGTCGTGGAGGCCTGTACCAATGGCGAGTGAGCCGCCAAGGGTAGTGACTCTGTGATTCCGTAGGTACAGTGTGAAGGAGAAGGTTCTGAGCTGGGCCAAGAAGAAGCCGGTGGTGCAGTGGGCTGGAGCTGGTATACGTGTATACCAGGACTTTACGGTGGAGCTGGCGAGGAGGCGGGTTGCCTTCAACTGGGTGAAGAGGGCACTGTACATTAGCACGGTACAGTGCGGCATTGTATATCCAGCGAAGCTGAGGGTGACGTACAAGCTCAGGGACTTCTATTTTGGAACGGCAGAAGCAGCGGAGGAGTTTGCCAAGGCAGAAGGACTGTGGCAGAACTGAGAAATTGAGAAATGGCCATGTGCTGATGTGACCTCATGACTGACTGTATTTTCTTATTTTTTTGTTTCACTGCGTGCGGGTGTATGGGCTAAAGGAGTTAATGTTGTATATATTTGGACAAGGGAAGTGATGGGACTTTCACTCAAAATGAGGGCTCTTTGGGGTGTGGTGGATATGCGGGGTTTGTGTGCTAAAAGGGGATTTCTGAGTTTTCCTAGGGCCGGGCAAGGGGGAAAGGGACCCGGGCGGGAGGCCTCCACGCTGGCCGGTTTAAGCCGTCCAGTGAACGGGAGTGAGGTGGGGGGAGGGGCTGCGGCCATCGGAGCCTGGCAGAACAGGGTCCGAGTGGTCTAGCCGGGGTGGAAAGTTGGGGGGAAGGAACCGAGGTTGGGGGGAGGAGTTTTACAAGAGGCAGTGGACGGGAGGAGCTGGAGACTGGGGGGGGGGGGGGGGGGGGGGCGGGGTGTACAACTCTTGGGTATCATGTACGGTACTCTTTCAGAGGTTGGATGGCGTTGAGTGTAGGGGGGGGGGGGAAGAGGAGGAGTGGACTCTATCGGTCAATGGTGACCATGGGCGGTCCCGGACTCCTTTTTCTTTTTCTCCTTTGTTTTTTGTTGCCACCGTGGGAGGGTTTGTTTTATTGGATGCATATATTGACAGGTGGGCCGTTGTTTGGGGTGGTGGGAGGATGGGATCGTTGGTATTGTTAAGGGGATTGATTTTGTATTTGATACAGTTTACGGTTTGTGGGTGGGGTGTAAATTTTGAAGGAAAAGGTGAAAATGGAGAATAAAAACATTTTTTAAAAAAAAACTACGAACTTTGGATTTCTTGTCCGGTACCAGTTTCATCACATTTTGTGCAACTTTCAAATGTTGTCCAGCCAATTCACCTGCTTTATTTAATCGTTCCCTAAAATTTGACATGTAATCCAATAGTGTAATTTCTGATTTCTCACCCACCAATTTTTCCTTAATCAATTTAAATGGACCTCTTACCTCATGACCAAAAATTAGTTCAAAAGGACTAAATTTGGTAGACTCATTAGGTGCATCCCTAATTGCAAACATTACGAATGGGATTCCTTTATCCCAATCCTCTGGATAATCTGGACAACATTGTCTTTAATGTCTGATGCCACCTTTCTAACGCTCCCTGCGATTCTGAATGGTATGCAGTTGCTTTAAATTGTTTTATTCCGAAGCTATCCATAACTTCTTTGAATACCTTTGAAGTAAAATTCGATCCTTGATCCGATTGAATTTCTGTGGGTAGTCCATATCTAGTAAAGAATTTAAGTAACTCCTCCACAATCCTTTTAGCTGTAATATTACGTACTGGAATGGCCTCTGGAAACCTAGCAGACACATCCATTATAGTCAAAAGATATTGGTTCCCGCTTTTTGTTTTAGGATGCGGTCCTACACAATCAATTATGACCCTCGTAAAAGGTTCCTCAAATGCTGGAATGGGTATTAAGGGTGCTGGTTTTATCACTGCTTAAGGTTTCCCTATCACTTGACATGTGTGACATGATTGACAAAATTTAACTACATCTTTATGTAGTCCAGGCCAATAAAAATGTTTCTGGATTTTAGCTTGAGTTTTCCTTATTCCCAAATGACCTCTCACTGGTACCTCATGTGCAACTCGCAACACCTCCTTTCTATACCCTACCGGCAATACTACTTGATAAACTTCTGCCCACTTTTCATCCGCTTGCATATGTACAGGTCTCCATTTTCTCATCAAGACATCACTTTTACGGTAATAGCACTCTGGTATACTCTCAGATTCCTCTTCTGTATATGCTTCTGTTGTAACTCCGCCAATTTTCCTGAGCTAAGAATATACGCCTCATCCTCCACCTGTTCTTGTTCTTTTTCAACCATCTGATCAAAAATAGTTTCTGATAATTGCACTTCAACTTAATCTTCGCTCTTTGATTTCTCCTCTTGTCTTAACCTGTGACTTTGCGATCTTGTTACCACACAATCTGGAAAAATCCCAGGATATTCGTCCTTCAACACTTCAGTTGACTGATTTTCCACTGGCTTATCAACTACAGTAGGCATCACTCCCATCTACGATCCAGCTATATCATTACCCAAGATAAACTGTATTCCTGGACAAGATAGTTTATCTGTTGCTCCTACTACCACTTCACCACTCTTCACTGGACTTTCCAACCTTGCCTTATATAATGGAACGCTACTCCTCTCACCCTGCATTCCACATATCACCACCTTTTCTGCCAACATTCTTCCCAAACTACATAATTCCTCATCTCTTACCATTAAAGATTGACCAGCCCCTGTATCTCTTAAAATTGTAACTTCTTTACCTGCTCCTCCTGATACACATGAGTAAACTTTACCCACACAAGTAAATTCTTTAAAGACATCTGGCACCTTCTGAATAATCACTTCTTGGACAGGCTGTACAATCATTTGCACCTCCTTTGCTTCCCTTGGGCTTTCCTTTACCACTCTAACAAATCCCACTGTCTTATCCTGTTTTACCAAATCAGCCTTCCCAGTGCTTTTCTTCAACCACCAACACTATGACTTTACATGGCCTAGTTTATTACAGTGAAACCATTTGAAACTTTTCATCTCTTTTCCACCCTCCTGGATTTCTTTTTTAATCTGAGGTACACTCTCTTTATTGTCTCCCATCAGATCACCTTTACCTTTACCACTTGAGTATTTCTCATGTCCCAGTTTCTATCCCTCACCGGCTGAAACTGATGTTGGAAACCAATGTTTGATTTATGAACTAATTCATAATCATCTGCCATTTCTGCTGCTAATCTCACAGTTTTAACTCTCTGTTCTTCCACACGAGTTCTCATTACATCAGAAATTGAATTTTTAAACTCCTCCAAAAGTATTATTTTTCTGAGAGCTTCATACGTTCTGTAGGCAGCGTGCAGTGAGCACACTTCTCGGCAGCTGTCTGGTTCTCTGATAATTAAAGCCTGTGTATTATCAAACTCCTCTCCTGAGTCGTAATTGAGGGTATCCAAGAGTTTAAATCACCCAAATGATCCAGAGATAGTCTTTCATGGCAGAGATCACAGCAGATCCAGCTCACTGCAAACACAGACACACCCCAAGCTCTTTTCCTCAAAACTAAAAACTGCAAAATGGCTGATCTAAAGCCCAGCTCCACCCACACTCTGACATCACTGCATTTCTTCAAGGTACATTGCTTAAACATCCATTTCTTAAAGGCACTCTCACATGACAATACTGCAAACTGATTCAAATCATAAAGCAGAACCCTGCAACAGGACTAAACTGCCAAAATAGTGATGCACTCGAAGTACATAACATTATGCTGGCTTCCATGTCTTCCCCCCCCCCCTTTGAACATTTTTTATTTTAATCTAAGAAAGGGTGGTGGACACAGGTTCAACAGTAACTTTCAAAAGGAAATTGATGAATACTCGAAAAGAGAACATTTTCAGGGATAAAGCTCTTTCAAAGGGACAGCATGGGTACAATGGGCCAAATATAATTTGTGGGATGGAAGGAAGCGAGAGGTGCTGCAGAAAGCATGTGGCTGTTGTTCCATTGATCATTGTACAATGTACCCTACTGTTAATTTGAGTGATTACTGATGTTAGGTCAGACAGGGAGAGATGTCAGCAGTCATATCCTCCAGGTATTTCCAATGAATAGCTTGCCAAAGGCACAGTCTGTGCTTACATTTGAAGAATGACAGTGAGGCAATATTAGTAAGAAGTCTTACAACACCAGGTTAAAGTCCAACAGGTTTGTTTCAATGTCACTAGCTTTTGGCTTTTGAGGCAATATGTTAGAGAATATTTGTTAAAACTATCCTCCCAAGAAGAACAATTCAGAAAAAGAAGAAATAAAGTGAAGAACATTTTTGAAAGGATGTTGTCTGGCTGGACTTTAAGAGCCCATGCTAAATGTCAAATGATGCTAAATATCAAACGATCACAACAGTTGTTTGAAGTTTGTCATTTTTGCATTTGGCTTGATGAGGCCAAGACCAAAAACGTCAGCAACATGTCTCACTTTTCAATAGTGCTCAAGCCCATGTTGGTGGGGCTGCTGGTGTTGGTGCCGGTGGGGAGACAGTCCAGCCGAGCAGTGGTAAGGTTGGCACAACAAGGCCCGGACACGATGGAAGGAAGCAAGACACAGCAGCCAGGGGCAGTGAGGCCTCCTATAACATCTTCACTCACCATGGAAGCGGCCAGCTTCCCCCAGCAGCAGCAGGCCAGGCCCGGGGGCTGGAGGAGCGGCAGCGGAGGAGGCAGGAACAGGGAGAAAACCCCTGGAGATGTCCAACAGTAGTGACTGGATGAATAGGGGAGGAGAAACAAAAGAAAGGAGAAGACAAAGGCAGTGATGCCGGACTAAGAAATAAAATGGGGAAAAAAAACAACAGGCGGCAACTGGATTTTGAAGGTTTAATTTTTCCCCCCATAGTGGCAACTCTCTACGAGCTCTCCCCTACAGATCCTTTTCCTACATCTTTTAGAACTGTTTTTTATGAGACTTCCGGTTGCGGCTATGCCTTGGTAGGTCGCACGGTCGGCAGCTCCCGCCGATAACGGACGTTGGGCCCCTTTAAGGAGCTCCAGCGGCATTTGGATGATGATTCCTGGTGTGGGAAGGAAACAGTGAGGGTCCCCCAGCACTGTATGGAGTGGACCAGGAGCGGAGCGGTCAAAAAAGTGGCTTCAGAGAAGAGAGGAGAATGGGCGCGGAAAAACAAGATGGCGGCGAGCAGTGATCAGGCAGTTTGGGCCCAGTGGTCTCGGGAGCAGCAGGAGTTTTTGAGAAGCTGCTTTGCGGACTTGAAGGCTGAGATATGGGCCCCTATAAAGGCGTCGATCGAAAGGTTGGTGGAGACCCAGAAGATGCAGGGGACAGCGATCAAGAAGGTGAGGCAGAAGGCCTCTGAGAATGAGGACGAGATTCTGGGCCTGGCGGTCAGAGTGGAAGCGCACGAGGCGCTGCACAAAAAATGGCAGGAGAAGCTGGAGGACCTGGAGAATAGGTCGAGGAGGCAGAACCAGCCGATTCTGGGTCTCCCTGAAGGCGTGGAAGATGCTGGGGCGTATGTGGCCACGATGCTTCCCGAGGCCCCTAGAGCTGGATGGGGCGCACAGAGTCCTGGCCAGGAGGCCAAGGGCGAACGAGCCGCTGAGGGGATGGTGGTAAGATTCCACCGCTTCACCGACAGGGAGAGTGTCCTGCGACAGGCGAAGGAGGAGCGGAGCAGCAGGTGGGAGAACACCGAGATCCGGATTTACCAGGACTGGAGTGCAGAGCTGGCCAAGAAGCGGGCAGGATTCAATCGGGCCAAGGCGGTCCTCCACAGGAAGGTGGTGAAGTTCGGGCTGTTACAGCCGGCGAGGCTGTGGATCACATACCAGGACCGACACCACTATTTTGATACGCCGGATGAGGCGTGGACTTTCATGAAAAATGAGAAGTTAGACTCGAATAAATGGTTTGCAGTACCTTATGGGGGTTGTTGCTGAGGGAGATGGGGCGATGTTTGGCTGGGGTTTTTCCCAGCGTTTTCTTCGGTCCGGGTGGCCTTGTGGTCTGGGGCCCTCGGGGATTGGGGCGAGGTCGCAGTTGGGGGGAGCTGCGTCATAGGGGGTGGTGTCGGCCCAGGCAAGGAGCGCGGCTTTTTCCCGCAAAATGGTGAGGGCGGTACCCGAAGCGGGGGGGGGGGGGGGGGGGGGGGGCGGTACTGTGTTCGATGTCTGCAGTGGTTTATATGGGGTGGGGGGGGGGGACACGGACTCTCTTTACCCCACTTAGGTGGGGGGGGGGCTGGAGATTTGGATGGGGAATCCAAAGGGGGATTGGAGGCAGAGGCAGGAGCGGCCGGGGTCAGCATGTCAGCTGACTTACGGGAGTGCAATTGGGTGGGTAGGGGTGTTAAGCAGTTGCTTGGTCGGGGGAGGGGGGGGGGGGGGAAACTGGGTTGCTGCTGTGCTGATTGAGGGGGAATCAATGGTAAAAGGGAGAGTCGGGGCGGGGAGCCTCTGCCTGGGGGACTGGAGAGTGCGGGAGGCGCGGGCACGTTGTTGGCCTAAAAAAGGAGATGGCTAGTTAGCTGGGGGGGGGGGGGGGGGGGGGGGGGGGAGAGAGCCCCCCGATCCGGCTGATCACGTGGAACATGAGAGGCCTGAATGGGCCGGTCAAGAGGGCCCGGGTGTTCTCGCACTTAAAAGGGACTGAAGGCAGACGTAGCCTTTGGGAACACACCTGAAGATTGCGAATCAATCCAGGCTGAGGAAGGGATGGGTGGGGCAGGTTTTTCACTCAGGGCTAGATGCGAAGAACAGGTGGGTTGCAATCTTGGTGAATACGCGGGTTGCATTTGAGGCGGTGGGTATTGTGGCGGATGAGGGGGGTCATTATGTTATGGTGAGTGGCAGGCTGCAGGGGGCCCGGGTGGTGCTAGTGAATGTGTATGCTCCGAACTGGGACGATGCGGGGTTCATGAAGCGGATGCGGAGTCGGATTCCGGATCTGGAGTTAAGCAGGGCACTGATTATCATAGAATTTACAGTGCAGGAGGAGGCCATTCAGCCCATCGAGTCTGCACCGGCTCTTGGAAAGAGCACCCTACCCAAGGTCAACACCTCCACCCTATCCCCATAACCCAGTAACCCCACCCAACACTAAGGGCAATTTTGGACACTAAGGGCAATTTTGGACACTAAGGGCAATTTTGGACACTAAGGGCAATTTATCATGGCCAATCCACCTAACCTGCACATCTTTGGACTGTGGGAGGAAACTGGAGCACCCGGAGGAAACCCACGGACACACAGGGAGGATGTGCAGACTCCGCACAGACAGTGACTCAAGCCGGAATCGAACCTGGGACCCTGGAGGGTGGAAGGGACTACTATTTGGCCACTGCGATCTCGGACCTTGCCCTGCACTGGGTGGAGCTGGGGGTGGGGGAGGAGAGGCCAACGCCCGCTGTGGCGAATGGACGTGGGACTACTGGCGAAGGAGGAGGTCTGTGGGCGGATCCGGAGGTGCATCCAAAGATACGTGGAGGCCAATGATAATGGGGAGGTGTCGGTGAGTGTGGTCTGGGAGGCGCTGAAGGCAGTGGTCAGGGGGGAGGTAATCTCAATCAGGGCCCACTGGGAAAAGAGGGAGAGGATGGAGAGGGAGAGACTGGTGGGGGAGATACTGAGGGTAGATAGGAGGTATGCGGAATCACACGAGGAGGGGCTGCTAAAGGAGTGCCGGAGCCTCCAAACGTAGTCTGACTTGCTAACCATGGGGAAGGCTGAGGCCCAGTTGAGGAAGGTACAGGGAGCAGTGTATGAGTATGGGGAGAAGGCAAGTCAGATGCTGGCGCATCAGCTGCGGAAGAGGGTGGCGGCAAGGGAGATTGGGGGAATTAGAGATAGGGGGTGGAACACGGTGCGGAGTCCAGCTAAAATAAACAAGGTCTTTAAGGACTTCTATGGTAAACTGTATGAGTTAGAACCCCCGGAGGGAGGGGAGGGGATGAGGCAGTTCCTGGACCAACTGAAGTTCCCAAAGGTGGAGGAAGGGCGGCTAGAGGGACTGGGGGCCCCGATTGGGATGGAGGAGCTAGTTAAGGGATAGGGGAGTATGCAGGCGGGCAAGGCCCCAGGGCCGGATGGGTTCCCCGTAGAGTTCTATAGGAAATTCTCGGAGGTGTTGGGCCCGCTATTGCTGAGAACTTTTAACGAGGCTAAGGAAAAGGGTATCCTTCCCCCGACGAAGTCGCAGGCTCTGATCTCGCTTTTCCTCAAGCGTGCTAAGGACCTGCTGCAATGCGGCTACTATAGGCCGATTTCATTCCTTAATGTGGATGCCAAGCTGTTGGCTAAGATCTTGGCCACTAGGATTGAGGATTGTGTCCCGGGAGTGATTCATGAGGATCAGACGGGGTTTGTGAAGGGCAGACAGCTGAATACGAATGTGCGGAGGCTCCTGAATGTGATTATGATGCCCTCGGAGAGTGGGGACGCAGAAGTGGTAGTAGCAATGGACGCGGAGAAGGCCTTCGACCGGGTGGAGTGGAAGTACCTCTGGGAGGTGTTCGGCAGATTTGGATTTGGGATGGAATTCATAGGGTGGGTCAAATTGTTGTACCAGGCCCCGGTAGCGAGTGTTCGAGTGTTTCGATGAACCGGCTGTGGTCAGTGTACTTTAGGTTATATCGTGGAACGAGGCAGGGGTGCCCTTTGTCTCCCCCTGCTGTTTGTCTTGGCGATGGAGCCACTGGCCATGGCGTTGAGGGAGTCCAGAAACTGGAGGGGGTTGGTTCGGGGAGAGAGAGGGGGTGGAGCACCGTGTTTCGCTGTATGCGGATGACCTGCTTCTGTATATTGCGGATCCGGTGGAGGGGATGGGGGAGGTCATGCAGGTTCTTAGGGATTTTGGAGACTTTTCGGGATACAAGCTAAATGTGGGAAAAAGCAAGCTTTTTGTGGTGCATGTGAGGGGCCAGGAAAAGAGGTTGGGGGAAGCTACCGTTCAAGATGGTGGAGAGGAGCTTTCGGTACTTGGGCATCCAGGTGGCCAAGAGCTGGGGGGTCTTGCACAAGCTCAGCTTAGCACGGCTGGTAGGTCAGATGGAGGAGGACTTTAGGAGGTGGGACCTGTTGGCACTCTCCCCGGCGGGCAGGGTGCAGTCCGTAAAGATGACGGTCCTCCCTAGGTTAATTGTTCGTGTTCCAGTGCCTGCTCATTCTCATCCCCAAGTCCTTTTTCAAGCGGGTAAATAGAAGTATCACAGGATTTGTGTGGGCAAATAAGACCCCATAGGTTAAGAGACTGTTTTTTGAGCGCAGTCGGGGGCAGGGGGGCTGGCGTTGCCGGGCAGCGAATGTGTCGATGATTCGGAAATGGGGAATGGAGGGAGAGGGGGCGGCGTGGAAACGGTTGGAGGCGGCGTCCTGAATAGATACTAGTTTGGGGGCACTGGGGACGGCACCGTTGCCGCTCCTGCCGACGCGGTATACCACGAGCCCGGTGGTGGCGACGACACTGAGGATTTGGGGGCAGCGGAGACGGCATGGGGGGAGGTAGGGGCCTCAGTTTGGACCCCGATACGGAACAACCACAGGTCGTTCCAGGTAGAATAGACGGTGGGTTCCTAGGCTGGCACAGGACGGGAAACAGAAGGATGGGGGATTTGTTTATCGATGGAACTTTTGCCAGTCTGAGGGCGCTGGAGGAGAAAGTGGGGCTACCCCTGGGGAACACCTTTAGGTACATGCAGGTTCGGGCATTTGTGAAAAAACAGGTGGGGGAATTTTCACTGCTGCCTGCTCGGAGGATACAGGACAGGGTGGTCTCGGGGGTGTGGGTGAGGGATGGCAAAGTATCGGACATATCCCAGGAGCTGCAGGTGGCGGAGGAGGCCTTGGTGGACGAACTGAAGGGCAAGTGGGAGGAGGAGCTGGGGGAGGAGCTGGATGGGGGCCTGTGGGATGACACCCTAGGCAAGGTCAATTCCTCCTCATCTTGCGCCAGGCTTAGCCTGATTCAGTTTAAAATGGTGCACCGGGCGCATATGACAAGGGCGAGAATGAGTAGGTTTTTCGGGGTAGAGGACAGGTGCAGGTGTTGTTCAGGGAGCCCAGCAAACCATGCCCATATGTTCTGGACATGCCCGGCACTTACGGAATTTTGGAAGGGCTTTGCAAAGGTTTTGGACACTCGGGTGAAAGCGAGCTGGGGGATAGCGATATTTGGGGTATCGGATAATCCGGGAGTGCAGGAACATAGAACATTACTGCGCAGTACAGGCCCTTCGGCCCTCGATGTTCCGCCGACCTGTGAAAGCACTCTAAAGCCCATCTACACTATTCCCTTATTGGCCATATGTCTATCCAATGACCATTTGAATGCCCTTAGTGTTGTTGTAGCCACCTAAAATGGCTGATTCCCTATTAATTTGGCCAAAACCCGATTTAAAATGGCTAATGGAAAAGGCTGATGGGAAAAGCAGCCAACAGGACACAAACGGACAGCTGCAGACAGAATAGCGTATTCGGCTCTGGGGAAGTCGGCCCAGATTGATACGCAAGACTATTAGCAGCACATCAACCCAGACATCTGCAGTTTAATCGGCTATCCCGGGAACAATTGCAACATATTAGCAATTGAATGCCGGGCCAGACCTTTCGGCGCCTGCAGTGGTCGAAACAAAGACAGGTGAACGACCACCCCCCGATCGAGGAATCGCCCCATTATTGGAGCATATCGATCCCAGTGATTGGGAACAAGTCCAATCACTTGGGACTCGGGGTCAAGGGCCACCCCGAGAGGCGGGAAGCCCCTGGGCCCTATAAAGTGAGGGGCCAAGTTCAGATCTCTCTCTCTCTCTCCCTTCTTCACCTGCTCGCAACCTTCGCAAGAACCTTCGACAAAGAACCGGAAGTCTGACTCCAGCGATCGCTACCCGATAGAGATTCCTAGCCATCAACCCGTATCAGCCTTTTGAATCCCGCAGGCCAGATCCGATTCAATAAGCCATTTGTTTCCCTGACCTGGTGGGCTCTTCCTAAAGTTAAGTATTGGCCTGTTAGTTATAGGTATTAGTCTAGAAGTAGCATTATTGTACAAGTATTAATTGCTGTATATAATAAATGACCATTGATTTTAATCTTACTAAGTGGTGTGCTGACTTATTAATCATAACTCGAGCTTGAACCACGTGGCGGTATCAGAAAAATACCTGGCGACTCGTGAGCAAAGGTGACATAATCAGAGGTAATAAACTAAGGCTAAAAAGAGCAACATTGTCGAGTCCACTACTGTTGCAGGCAGGGCATTCCACGTCCTTACTACTCTCTGAGTAAAGAACCTACCTCTGACATCTGTCCTATATCTATCTCCCCTCAATTTAAAGCTATGTCCCCTCGTGCTAGACATCACCATCCGAGGAAAAAGGCTCTCACTGTCCACCCTATCCAATCCTCTGATCATCTTGTATGCCTCAATTAAGTCACCTCTTAACCTTCTTCTCTCTAACGAAAACAGCCTCAAGTCCCTCAGCCTTTCCTCATAAGATCTCCCCTCCATACCAGGCAACATTCTGGTAAATCTCCTCTGCACCCTTTCCAATGCTTCCACATCCTTCCTATAATGCGGCGACCAGAATTGCACGCAATACTGCAAATGCGGCCGCACCAGAGTTTTGTACAGCTGCAACATGACCTCATGGCTCTGAACTCAATCCCTTTACCAATAAAAGCTAACACACCGTACGCCTTCTTAACAACCCTCTCAACCTGGGTGGCAACTTTCAGGGATCTATGTACATGGACACCGAGATCTCTCTGCTCATCCACACTGCCAAGAATCTTACCATTAGCCCAGTACTCATTCTTCCTGTTATTCCTTCCAAAATGAAACCCCTCACACTTTTCTGCATTAAACTCCATTTGCCACCTCTCAGCCCAGCGCTGCAGCTTATCTATGTCCCTCTGTAACTTGTGGACAGTGCGGAAGGATGTTACAACTCCACCGACTTTAATGTCATCTGCAAATTTACTCACCCATCCTTCTACGCCCTCCTCCAGATCATTTATAAAAATGACAAACAGCAGTGGCCCCAAAACAGATCCTTGTGGT
The DNA here is from genome assembly GCF_047496885.1 of Scyliorhinus torazame. Lineage (NCBI taxonomy): Eukaryota > Metazoa > Chordata > Chondrichthyes > Carcharhiniformes > Scyliorhinidae > Scyliorhinus > Scyliorhinus torazame. The sequence continues at coordinate 35,698,799 of NC_092707.1, read as the reverse complement.
ACAGCACTAGTAACTGGACTCAAGTCTGAACATTTCCCATCAACCACCACCCTTTGTCTTCTTCCAGCTAGCCAATTTCTGATCCAAACTGCTAAATCACCCTGAATCCCCTGCCTCCCTATTTTCTGCAGTAGCCTAACGTGGGGAATCTTATCAAACGTTTTACTGAAATCCAAATACACCACATCAACTGCTTTACCCTCATCCACCTGTTTGGTCACCTTCTCAAAGAACTCAATAAGGTTTGTGAGGCACGACCTACCCTTCACAAAACCGTGTTGGCTATCTCTAATCAAATTATTCCTTTCCAGATGATTATACATCCTATCTCTTATAAACCTTTCCAAGATTTTGCCCACAACAGAAGTAAGGCTCACTGGTCTATAGTTACCGGGGTTATCTTTACTCCCCTTCTTGAACAAGGGGACAACATTTGCTATCCTCCAGCCTTCTGGCACTATTCCTGTAGACAAAGATGACTTAAAGGTCAAAGCCAAAGGCTCAGCAATCTCCTCCCTAGCTTCCCAGAGAATCCTCGGATAAATCCCATCCAGACCAGGGGACTTATCTATTTTCACACTTTCCAGAATTGTTAACACCTCCTCCTTATGAACCTCAAGCCCTTCTAGTCTAGTAGCCTGAATCTCAGTATTCTCCTCGACAACATTGTCTTTTTCCTGTGTGAATACTGACGAAAAATCTTCATTTAGCACCTCTCCTATCTCCTCGGACTCCAAGCACAACTTCCCACTACTATCCTTGACTGGCCCTACTCTTACCCTAGTCATTTGTTTATTCCTGACATATCTATAGAAAGCTTTAGGGTTATCCTTGATCCTACCTGCCAAAGACTTCTCATGTCCCCTCCTGGCTCTTCTTAGCTCTCTCTTTAGGTCCTTCCTAGCTAACTTGTAACTCTCGAGCGCCCTAACTGAACCTTCATGTCTCAACTTTACATAAGCCTCCTTCTTCCTCTTGACAAGTGTTTCGACTGCTTTAGTAAACCACGGTTCCCTTGCTCGACCACTTCCTCCCTGCCTGACAGGTACATACTTATCAAGGACACGCAGTAGCTGTTCCTTGAACAAGCTCCATATTTCCATTGTGCCCATCCCCTGCAGTTTTCCTCTCCATCCGATGCATCCTATGTCTTGCCTCATCGCAGGAGTCGAAAGAGGACGAAGTCCTGGCCTTTGCCTCCTTGGTAGCCCGGAGAAGGCTCTTGTTAACGTGGAGGGACACAAAACCCCCAAGCGTGGAGGCTTGGGTCAGTGACATGGCGGGGTTTCTCAGGTTGGAGAAGATAAAGTTTGCCTTACGAGGGTCTGTGCAGGGGTTCTCCAGGCGGTGGCAACCGTTCCTGGACTTTTCTGCGCGCGCATGCGCGCGGGGGGGGGGGGATTTCATTTTATTTGTAAGGGGCGGATGCCCTACTTTGCTTTGTTTTTATTTATTAAATTCTTAGTTGGTTAGGGGGTTAAGTTGTTTTGTTGGCAGTGTTTTGTCTTCTTTGCATTATATTTTCTATTGTAGTGTTTTGTAAAAAATTATGGAAAAATCTTGAATAAAAACATTTTCAAAAAAAAAAAAACTTTTTAATGGTATTTTCTATGTTTCCATGTATGGAGCGATCTGCCTGGACTGTAAACATAACAATACTTTTCACTGTACCTCGGTACAATAAATCAAATAAAAATAAAGAGGAAGATGGCTGTAACAGGGTACGGTTGAGTCACAATATATTAATGCAATAGAAGGCATACTGCACTTTCAGTGGAGCAGCATAAAAAGGTACACACAACACATGAAAACATTACTAGCAATTCAAACTTTATCTGCATTTGTCCTAACGCACAATCACTGATGTAAACTTGAAAATCATAATCAAATTTTATAAGATAGTTCGCGACTATGTGAGGAAACAGGTGCCGTCCTTTCCTGACCTGCAGTACCTGGGGTTGCAGGACAAAGTGGTGTTGAAGGCAGGGGTTGGTGCGGGCAGGGTGTCGGAGATTTATAAAGAGTTAATGGATTGGGAGGGCGCCCCAATCGAAGTTAAGCAGAAGTGGGAGGAAGAGCTGGGGAGGGTGCTGGAGGCTGGGTTACGGGAGGAGGTTCTGAGAAGGGTGAATGCATATTCTTGTGTGCTAGGCCAAGCCTCATCCAATTTAAAGTAGTTCACAAGGCGCATATAACGGTGGCCAGAATGACCAGATTTTTTGAGGGGTGCAGAATAGGTGTGGGCGGTGCGCGAACCATGTCCACATGTTTTGGGCCTGTCCGAAGCTGGAGAGATTCTGGCAGAGGTTCACTGACATGATGTCTGAGGTGCTGAGGGTGAAGGTTGTCCCTAGTCCAGGAATGGCAATCAAGACTCAGGAGTCTGGCCGGGGGGGGGGGGGGGGGGGGGGGGGGGGGGGGGGGAAAGAGTACAACGTTTTGGTCTTTACCTCTTTGGTAGCCTGGAAACGGTTCTTGTTGGGATGGAGGGACTCGGAGCCGTCGAGCCCAGGGAGTGTGGGTGAGCGACCTCGCGGAATTCGTCAGGTTGAAAAAAATTAAGTTCGCCTTGAGAGTGTCTGTGGAGAGGTTTGTCCAGAGATGGAAACCGTTTATCGCTTTCTTCCAGGATAATAAAGTCAGCAGAGGGCGCGGCAGGAGACTTTGGGGTTAAAGAAAAGGAGGCTGAGTGGGTGGAGAGTATCATCAGGGAGGGTGGGGAGCAACGGTGTTGGTTATTGATTTGTTATAATGGGCAGGATCTCTGATTGCCCACGTCAAAATCGCATTCATCGATTGGGCGGAGAATCCCTTTTGACAGCAAAATCAGGGGCGGCGCCTGTTTTCAACCGCTCCGCCTCTCAAAAACAGCGGCATCGGTTAGTACGCCTCAGGCCGTTGGGACAGCCTCAGGACGTCACCTGAAGGCCCTCTCCCGATGCTTTGCCCCGAAGGGCCGACTTCGAAACGGCGTGGATCATTTGTGGTCTGAGGTTTCATCAACATCGCGTAGCGGTTGCGGACTGTGTCCAGCTCCACCACAGTGGGGGGGTCGTTACGCTGGTTAGGGACTTCGGCGGGGGCTGGGGGGATTGGTGGGGGGTGTGAGGAGGGTTACAAGAGGGCATCATCTGGCCGGCTGGGTCTGCTCGCAGCCAGCTCCATGTTGTACGGCACGACCGCTGCAGGTCGCCGCCTTGCGCATGCGCGGCCACAGACCCAGCAATTCTCCGGCCATTTCTGCCAGAAACGCCAGGGGGTTTACGTGGCGCGGCTGCTAGCCCACACCTGGCGGAACACTGGTGCGGGAACGCCGCCAACCTTTTGGTCATAAGACTAGACATATGTTCCAGACATAGCCTCAAAAGTGGAAAATCCAGCCCAAGTTTTCCGGTTTGTTCTTTTTTCGGACTTGGTTGGGTTTGGTGTATATATGTATAAATGCCGTAATAAAAATATATTTTTTTAAAAGTTTGGCAAGATAATACTGCCTTCATTCCTGTGAACAGGATCTATTAAACTATTGTACAGAAGTCTTTCCTACCTTCAGTTAAGAAGCCCAGCCATTGGAAGTTTAGTGCTGTCCCCTGAGTAGTCTGTTTCTCAGCCTGCAGTAAATCCGTGTGTGCAAACTGTACAAGGGAAGTCGATACAGACAGGCAGGTATACCAAGGCTGCTGTCAATTATGCTTATGAAGTGTGGATGAGTCACATAACTATTGGCAGGTTAGCATAATGAGAAGCGTTGAAATCTAATATGTTACAAAGGGTAGGAGAGGAGGGATATTATCAATGGATCTGTGCAGACCTCCGGTTGCGGCTATGCTGAGCTAAGTCGCACTTTCGGCACCTCCCGCCAGAAACGGACTTTTGGGCTTTTTGAGGGGGCCCCAGCGGCATTTGTTTGACGGTTCCCTGTGTGGGAAGGTGACAGTACGATTTCCCCGGCACTGTATGGATTGGACCAGGAGTGGAGCAGTGAAAAAAGTAATTCTGGTGCAGCGAAAAGTGTGAGGGAGGAAAACCAAGATGGTGGCGGGTGGAGACCAGGCAGCGTGGGCGCAAGAGTAGCGCTGCTTCACGGAATTGAAAGCAGAGCTGCTGGAGCCGATGAAGGCTTCGATCGACAAGCTGGTCGAGATCCAGAAGGCCCAAGGGGCGGCGATCCGGGGAGGTGCGGCAGAAGACCTCGGAGAATGAGGACGAGATATTGGGCCTGGCGGTGAAGGCGCTGCATAAGAAATGGCAGAAGTTAGAGGACATGGAGAATCGGTCGAGGAGGAAGAAACTGCGGATTCTGGGTCTCCCGGAGGGAGTGGAGGGGTCGGATGCTGGAGCATATGTGGTCACGATGCTGAACACGTTGATGGCCACGGGTGCCTTCCCGAGGCCCCTGGAGCTGGATGGGGCCCACCGAGTCCTGGCGAGGAGACCCAAGTCTAACGAGCCGCCGCAGGCGGTATTGGTGCGGTTTGGTGGACAGGGAGTGTATCCTAAGATGGGCAAAAAAGGAGCGGAGCAGCAGGTGGGAGAATGCAGAGGTCCGTATATACCAGGACTGCAGCGCGGAGGTGGCCAAGAAGAGGGCCGGGTACAATCGGGTGAAGGCGGTTCTGTATCGGAAGGGGGTGAAATTCGGGATGCTGCAGCCGGCGCGACTGTGGGTCACGTTTAAGGACCGGCACCATTACTTTGAGACGCCAGAGGAAGCGTGGACCTTTATTCAGGCCGAATAGTTGGACACGGACTGAGGGCCGGTTGCGAGGGGAGGTCGCGAGGGGCTACTGTGGTTACTGTGCTTTGGGAGATGTTGGGGGATGTTCTATTCTGTTCTGTATTGTTTCCTTGGGTGCTGGGTGGGGTAGGGTGAAATGGTTCGAAGTGGGGGTTTTGAGAGAGTGTGGGCGTCGGTGGTTGGAAGGACGGGGCCCCGTTGGGGGGAGGGGAGATGGGTGGCCCAAGGTGGGGGAGCTGGGATTAGGCCGCAAAAGGGAGATGTGCCAGAGAGGGCGTGGCCGGTCTGATGGAAAGCGCGGGCTTTTTCCCGTGCTAGGGAAGGAAGGGGGCAGGGCGGTGTTGGAGAGGAGCGCCCGCAGATGGACAGGAGGGGGATGGGGGGAGACTACCACACTGGGGGGTCGATGGAGTGGCGGGAGTGGCCGGGGTCAGCAGACTTACGGGAGTGCTATGGGGGGAGCAACGCAGCTTAGGGGTGGGGGGGGGGGGGGGGGGGGGGAGAAGAGAACTGGGTTGCTGCTGCATTGGCCAAAGGTGAGCTGGAACTTCCGGTTGCGGCTATGCGGAGCTAAGTCGCACGTTCGGCGGCTCACGCTAAAAACTGACTTTTGGGCTCTTTTTAGGGCCCGTAACGGCGCTTGTTCGACGTTTCCCAGTGTGGGAAGGGGACAGCAACATTTCCACCGATAGTGTATGGAGTGGACCAGGAGTGGGGCGATTAAAAAGGTGGCACTGAAGCAAAGAAAGGTGCGAGGGAGGAGGACCAAGATGGTGGCGGGCAGAGACCAGGCAGCGTGGAGGCAGTGGGCGCAAGAGCAGCAGGAGCTTCTCCAGCGCTGTTTTAAGGAACTGAAAGCAGAGCTGCTGGAGACAATGAAGGCTTCAACCGATAAGCTGCTGGAGACCTAGACGGCCCAAGGGGCGGCGATCCGGGAGGTCCGGCAGAAGGTCTTGGAGAATGAGGACGAGACCCTGGGCCTGGCGGTGTACGTGGAAGTGCACCACAAGAAATGGCAGGCGAGGTTCGAGGAGATGGAGAATCGGTCGAGGTGGAAAAACCTGCGGATCCTGGGTCTCCTGGTGGGGCTGGAGGGATCGGACGTGGGCGCCTCCAAGGTCACCATGCTGAATTCGCTGAGGGGAGCAGGGGCCTTTCAGGGGCTCTTGGAGCTGGAGGGGGCCCACCGAGTGCTGGCAAGGAGGCCCAAGCCCAGCAAGCTGCTGCGGGCAATGATATGGTTCCACCGGTTTGCTGATCGAGAGTGTGTGTTAAAGTGGGCCAAGAAAGAGCGGAGCAGCAGGTGGGAGAACGTGGAGGTCCGGATCTACCAGGATTGGAGCGTGGAGGTGGCGAAGAAGAGGGCCGGTTACAACAGGGCAAAGGCAGTGCTGCACAGGAAGGGGGCGAAGTTCGGTATGCTGCAGCCGGCGCGTCTGTGGGTCACCTATAGGGATCGACACTACTCTTTTGTGTCCCCGGAGGAGGCGTGGGCCTTTGTTCAGGCTGAAAGGTCAGGGAAGAGGGGTCGCAGTGGAGGGATGGTTGGGGATTGTTGGGTTGGGTTTCGAGGGGGGGTTCTTTGTTTTTTGGGGGTTGATTGGGCATTGTTTTAATTAGGTCCGCCAGGCGGGCTCGTGGGGAGGGGTAGGTAAACTGCTTGGGGGGGGTTGATGGTCGTTAGGGGAGATGGGGCCCCGCAGGAGGGGGGGGTTGAAGTGGCCTGAGTTGGGGGTAGTGGGACCGGGCCTGGAAAGGGTGCTGTGCCAGGGGAGGCGGCGACGGGCGAGTGGAAAGCGCAGGCATTTTTTCCCCCCGCATTTAGGGCTGAAGGGGCGGGGCCGGAGCTGGGAAGCGCGGGCTTTTTCTCCCGCGCTGGGAGTGGAATGGACGAGATCCCTCTGGTGGACATGGGGGGGGGGGGGGCGGAAAGTTTCACACTGGGGGGGGGGGGGTCGATGGAGCGGCGGGAATGGCCGGGGTCAGCTGACTTACGGGAGTGCAATGGGGGGAGCAATGCAGCTAGGAGGGGAACTAGCTGGGGGGGGGGGGGGGGGTTGCTGCTGGAATGGCCAAGGGGGAGCTGGAGTTGGTAGAGTAGGTCGGGGCGGGGGTCTGCCGCTGTGGGGAACGGGCCGTGCATGGGGCGCGGGCACGTGGCTGGCCTAGGAAGGGATATGGCTAGTCGGCGGGGGAGGGGGGTGAGTAGCCCCCTGATCCGGCTGATTACCTGGAATGTAAGGGGACTGAATGGGCCAGTCAAGCGGGCCCGGGTGTTCGCGCACCTGAAGGGGCTGAAGGCGGATGTGGCCATGCTTCAGGAGACGCACCTGAGGATGGCGGATCACGTAAGGTTAAGAAAGGGGTGGGTAGGGCAGGTGTTTCATTCGGGTTTGGATGCAAGAAATCGGGGGGGGGGGGGGGGTGGCGATCTTGGTGGGCAAGAGAGTGACGTTCGAGGCATCGAGCATTGTGGCAGACAATGGCGGTAGGTATGTGATGGTAAGTGGCAAGCTGCAGGGGGAGCGGGTGGTGTTGGTCAATGTATATGCCCCGAATTGGGACGATGCGGGGTTCATGCGGCGTATGCTGGGCCGGATTCTGGACCTGGAGACAGGGGGCCTGATATTGGGGGGGGATTTCAACACGGTGCTGGATCCGACATTGGATCGCTCTAGGTCTAGGATGGGCAGGCGGCCAAGGTGCTGAGGGGGTTCATGGACCAGATGGGAGGGGTGGATCCATGGAGGTTTGCGAGGCCGGGGCCAGTGAATTTTTATTCTTCTCCCATGTTCACAAGGCTTACTCCCGGATTGACTTTTTTGTCATGAGCAGGGCGCTGATTCCGAGGGTGGAGGATACGGAGTACTCGCCGATTGCCATTTCTGATCATGCTCTGCACTGGGTGGACCTCGAGTTGGGGGAGGAGAGGGACCAGCGCCCGCTGTGGCGCCTAGAGGTGGGGTTGCTGGCGGACGAGGAGGTGAGCGGGCGGGTCCGGAAGTGTATGGAGAGGTACCTGGAGGCTAATGACAATGGGGAGGTGCAAGTAAGGGTGGTCTGGGAGGCGCTGAAGGTGGTGGTCAGAGGAGAGCTGATCTCCATTAGGGCACACAAGGAGGGGGGAGAGGAGAGAGAGGGAGAAGTTGATGGGGGAGATGGTGAGGGTGGACAGGAGGTACGCGGAGGCCCCGGAGGAGGGATTGCTTAGGGAGCGGCGTAGCCTCCAGGCTGAGTTCGATTTGTTGACCACCAGGAAGGCAGAGGTGCAGTGGAGAAAGGCGCAGGGGGCGGTATATGAATACGGAGAAAAGGTGAGCCGTATGCTGGCGCACCAGCTTCGGAAGCAAGAGGCAGCTAGGGAGATCGGGGGAGTTAGGGATGGAGGAGGGAACACGGTGCGAAGTGCGGTGGGTATCAATAGGGTCTTCAGGGAGTTCTACAAGGAACTGTACCGGTCTGAGCCCCCACTGGAAGAGGGAGGGATGGGTCGCTTCCTGGACGGGCTGAGGTTTCAGAGGGTGGAGGAGGGGCAAGTGGCGGGGTTGGGGGTGCCGGTTGGGTTGGAGGAGTTGGTCAAAGGGATAGGGAACATGCAGGCGGCGAAGGCACCGGGACCAGATCGGTTCCCGGGTGAATTTTACAAGTATGCGGACCTGCTGGGCCCGCTGTTGGTAAGGACCTTTAACAAGGCAAGGGAAGGGGGGGCTCTGCCCCCAATGATGTCTAGAGCGCTAATTTCCCTGATCCTGAAGCGGGACAAGGATCCCCTACAGTGTGGGTCATACAGGCCGTTCTCACTCTTAAATGTAGACGCAAAGTTGCTGGCAAAGATTTTGGCCATGAGGATAGACTGTGTGCCGCAGGTCATACACGAGGATCAGACTGGGTTCGTGAAAGGGAGGCAGTTGAATACTAATGTACGGAGGCTCTTGAATGTTATACTGATGCCGGTGATGGAAGGGGAGGCGGAGATAGTGGCGGCAATGAATGCGGAGAAGGCCTTTGATAGGGTGGAGTGGGGGTACCTGTGGGAGGTGTTGGAAAGGTTTGGGTTCGCTGAGCGGTTTGTCAGGTGAGTGAGGCTGCCGTATAAGGCCCCGGTGGCGAGTGTGGCCACGAACAGAAGGAGGTCAGAGTATTTCCGGCTACACCGAGGGACGAGGCAGGGGTGTCCCCTGTTCCCCCCTGCTCTTTGCACTGGCGATTGAACCCCTGGCCATGGCGTTGAGGGAGTCGAGGAACTGGAGGGGGCTGGTGCTGGGTGGGGAGGAGCATCAGGTGTCGCTCTATGCGGATGATTTGCTGCTATATGTGGTGGACCCGGTGGGGGGAATGCCGGAGGTGATCAGGATCCTTAAGGAGTTTGGAGATTTCTCCGGGTACAAGCTTAATATGGGGAAGAGCGAGTTGTTCGTAGTGCACCCGGGGGACCAGGAGAGGGGGATTGGTGAGCTCCCGCTAAAAAGGGCGGAGAGGAGTTTCAGGCACCTGGGGGTCCAGGTGGCTAGGAGATGGGGGGCCCTGCATAAGCTTAACTTCACGAGGCTGGTGTAGCAGATGGAGGAGGAGTTTAAGAGGTGGGACGTGCTGCCACTCTCCCTGGCGGGGAGAGTGCAGTCAGTTAAAATGACAGTGCTCCCGAGGTTTTTGTTCCTGTTCCAGTGCCTCCCCATCCTGATCCCTAGGGCCTTCTTCAGGCGGATTAACAGGAGCGTTATGGGGTTTGTATGGGCGCAGAAGACCCCGAGGGTGAGAAGGATGTTCCTGGAGCGGTGCAGGGATGGGGGGGGCGGGTTGGGTTGGCGCTGCCTAACCTCTGTGGGTATTATTGGGCTGTCAACGTGGCAATGGTGCGTAAGTGGGTGATGGAGGGGGATGAGGCTGGAGATGGCGTCCTGTGTGGGCACGAGCCTGGAGGCGCTGGTGACGGTGCCGCTGCCCCTTCCTCCAATGAGGTACACCACAAGCCCGGTGGTGGCGGCTACCCTCAAAGTCTGGGGGCAATGGAGACGTCACAGGGGGGAGGTGGGGGCCTGTGTGTGGTCCCTGATTCGGGGGAACCACCTGTTTGTCCCGGGGATGATGGATGGAGGGTTTCTGAGCTGGCACAGGGTAGGTATTGGAAGGATGGGGGAGCTGTTTGTGGACGGGAATTTCGCGAGCCTGGGTGAGCTGGAGGAGAAATTTGGGCTCCCCCCCGGGGAACACCTTCAGATATATGCAGGTAAGGGCGTTTGTTCGGCGGCCACGTGGGGTCCAGGACAGGGTGCTGTCGGGGGTGTGGGTTGGAGAGGGAAGGATCTCGGCAATGTATCAGGTGATGCAGGAGGAGGAGGAGGCCTCGGTGGAGGAGCTAAAGGGTAAGTGGGAGGAGGAGTTGGGTGAGGAGATTGATGAGGGGATGTGGACGAATGCCCTGGGGAGGGGGAACTCTTCCTCCTCTTGCGCGAGGCTCAGCCTCATACAATTTAAGGTGCTGCATCGGGCTCACATGACTGGGGCAATGATAAGCCGGTTCTTTGGGTGCGAGGACAGGGAGCCCAGCAAATCACACCCACATGTTCTGAGCCTGCCTAGCGCTGGAGGACTTTTGGAAGGGTGTAGCGAGGACGGTGTCGAGGGTGGTAGGTTCAAGGGTCAAGCCGGGCTGGGGGCTCGCAATATTTGGGGTGGCAGAGGAGCCGGAAGTGCAGGAGGCGAAAGAGGCCGGTATTCTGGCCTTTGCGTCCCTGGTAGCCCGGCGAAGGCTTCTTCTTCAGTGGAAGGATGAGAGGCCCCCAAGCGTGGAATCCTGGATCAGCGATATGGCAGGGTTTACTAAATTGGAGAGGGTGAAATTCACCTTAAGGGTATTGGTACAAGGGTTCTTCAGGCAGTGGCAACCGTTCCTAGACTTCCTGGCAGAACGTTAGAAGACGGTCAGCAGCGGTTGGTTCGTTTTTCTTTTTTCTTGAGTGGGCGTGTATTTTTGAAGGTTGTTAATTAATTATTTATGTCTATGGCGGGGGGGGGGGTTGTTCTTTTCTTTCTGTACTTTGTTGTTTATATTTTGTGATAATGTGAATAAAAAATTTTTTTTTTTTTTTTTTAAAGTGAGCTGGAGCTCGGAGAGGCAGGGCGGGGGTCTGCCGCTGGGGGGAACGGAGAGTGCGGGAGGCGCTTGCACGTGGCTGGCCTAGAAAAGGGGATGGCTAATCGGCAGGGGGGTTCGGGAAGCCCCCTGATCCAGCTGATAACTTGGAATGTGAGAGGCCTGAACGGGCCGCTCAAGAGGGCCCGTGTGTTCACGCACCTGAAGGGACTGAAGGCAGATGTGGTTATGCTCCAGGAGACACATTTGAGGGTGGCAGATCAGGTTAGGCTGAGAAAGGGGTGGGTAGGGCAGGTTTTTCACTCGGGGTTGGACGCAAAGAATCGAGGGGTGCCGATTCTGGTGGGGAAGAGGCTGTCGTTTGAGGCGCTGAACATCGTGGCAGACAATGGAGGTAGGTGTGTGATGGTGAGTGGTAAGCTGCAGGGGGTGCGGGTGGTATTAGTGAATGTATATGCCCCGAATTAGGACGATGCCGGATTTATGCGGCGCATGTTGGGCCGGATTACGGACCTGGAGGCAGGGAGCTTGATAATGGGGGGGGGACTTCAACACGGTACTGGATCCAGCATTGGACCGCTCTAGGTCCAGGACGGGTAAGGGGCCGGCGGCGGCCAAGGTGCGGAGGGGGTTTATGGACCAGATGGGAGAAGTGAACCCACGGAGGTTTGTCAGGCCGGGGGCCAGGGAATTTTCTTTTTTTTCCCCACATCCATAAAGGCTACTCCCGGATAGACTTCTTCGGTCTGAGCAGGGCACTAATTCCGAGGGTGGAGGGCACGGAGTATTCGGCCATAGCCATCTCAGACCATGCCCCGCATTGGGTGGAGCTGGAGTTAGGGGAGGAGAGGGACCAGCGCCCGCTATAGCGCCTGGATGTGGGCTTGCTGGTTGATGAGGAGGTGAGCGGGCGGATCCGGGGGTGCATTGAAAGCTATCTGGAGGCTAATGATAATGGGGAGGTGCAGGTGGGGGTGGTCTGCGAGGCGCTGGAGGCAGTGATTAGAGGAGAGCTAATCTCCACGAGGGCCGACAAGGAGAGGAAGGAGAGGAGAGTGAGGGAGAGATTGGTGGGGGAGATTTTAAGGGTGGATAGGAGGTATGCAGAGGTCCCTGAGGAGGGACTACTCAAGGAGCGACAAAGCCTCCAGGCCGAGTTCGACCTGTTGACCACCAAGAAGGCAGAGGTGCAGTGGAGGAAATCGCAAGGGGCGGTTTATGAGTACGGGGAGAAGGCTAGACGGATGTTGGCACACCAGCTTCGGAAGCGGGGGGCAGCGAGGGAGATTGGGGGAGTTAGGGATAAAGGGAGGAACACGGTGCGGAGTGCGGTGGGAATGGGGTATTTAGTGACTTTATGAGGGGCTGTATAGGTCTGAGCCCCCGACGGAGGAGGGGGGGGGGTGCATCGATTTTTGGATCGACTGAGGTTCCCGAGGGTGGAGGAGGAGCAGGTGGCTGGGCTTGGGGCACCGGTAGGGCTGGAGGAGCGTGCCCGACGCTGGATGGGTTCTGGCGGGGTATTGCGTGGACGGTGTCTAAGGTGGTGAACACCCGGGTTAAGCCGAGCTGGGGGTTAGCACTATTTGGGGTATCGGACGAGCCACGAGTGCAGGAGGCGAAAGAGGCCGGTATTCTGGCCTTTGCGTCCCTGGTAGCCTGGCGGAGGATTCTGCTGCAGTGGAAGGATGTGAGGCCCCCGAGCGTGGAAGCCTGGATCAGCGACATGGCAGTGTTCATTAAGTTGGAGAGGGTAAAATTTGCCTTGCGAGGGTCTGTGCAAGGGTTCATCAGACGGTGGCAACCGTTCCTAGGCTTTCTAGCAGGGCGTTAGGAGGTGGTCAGCAGCAGCAGCAACCTGGGGTGGGGGGGGGGGGGGTACTTTGTCTTTTCTACGGTGTTTATTATTGCTTAAAGGGGGTTTGTATATTGGGGGAATTCGTGATGTAGGTGTAAGATGTTTATTTGTGTTTTTCGTTTTTCTTCGTAAGGGGGGTGGTTTGTTGAAAATGTAAAAATTTGAATTAAAATATTTCTAAAAAAAAAATCAATGGATCTGTGGGACAGCTTACACCCACAGTAAACCACACTCAAAAGGAAGAGCAGCCAGAAACAAAGAATGAAGAAGAAGATAAAATTGTCCAACCACTTGTGTCTACCTCATTAATCCACTTGACTTGGAGCTCTTTGACAACTGACAACAGCAAAACCAGCCCCATCAACCCTGCAAAGTCCTCCTTACTAACGTCTGGGGGCTTGTTGTAGCACAATCAATCACTCACGAGACGAGATGAGAAGGAGTCGAACGATGGCTTTATTACGCAGACTTGTTCCCCAGCAGCACAGTTACACAATGCGGCTGCTGGGAGAACCCGGGCTCTTATACTCCGCCTTACTGGGTGGAACCAGTAGGCGGCTGATCCAATCGGGACCCAGCGTCTATCCACCAATAGCCTCTTGGCATCACAGGGTACCTTAATACTCCTAATACACACCACCACATTCACCCCTTGTTAAAAAAGAACCCGGCGGGGTAGTGGGCCGTATGGTGGTAGGGGTTTACAGAGTCGGTACCTAGGATACCGCTAACACGGCGGCTATGCTCCGATATCAACTACTAGTACTACTTACAATGCTGCTTTTACTGGGCAACCAAAAAAAATTATTTACAGAGGCATTTCTTGCTTTACTATACTGATTCGATGAGTCGAATGGGTGCGCTGGTCGTCCTCGCCGATCGTCTTAGCCCCATGAGGTGATGTAGGCGCTGGTTCGGGCCCCGTCGTCTCTGGGAGCGTCACGATGCCGATGTTCCCGCTCCAATACCCCTACTCGGGGCCGGGGGAAGGACCGATCCACCCGGGAAGGAGGCGGCTGTGGGGTGCGCCGGTGGGAGGGAGGGGGTGATTGGTGTTGGGGGTGTGTGTGGAGCTCCAGAGGGGGTGACTGGTGTTGGGGGGGGTGGTGTGAGGAGCTCCGGCGGGTGCCAGGTCCCGCAGGAAGACCGTGTCCTGTCGGCCGTCGGGGTACGCCACGTAGGCATATTGAGGGTTCGCGTGGAGGAGATGAACCCTCTCGACCAACGGGTCCGATTTGTGCGTCCGCACATGCTTTCGGAGCCAGGTTGGGTCCTGGGGCTGCCCGCCAGGTCGGAAGTGACGTTCCGGATGAGGACTTCCTAGGGAAGACAAGGAGGCGTTCGTGTGGCGTTTGATTCGTTGTTGTACACAGCAGCGACCGGATGGAGTGGAGGGCGTCCAGGAGGACTTCCTGCCAGCGGGAAACTGGGAGACTTCTGGACCGTAGGGCCAGCAGGACGGTCTTCCAGACCGTACCGTTCTCCCTCTCTACCTGACCGTTCCCCCGGGGGTTGTAACTGGTCATCCTGCTCGAGGCAATGCCCTTGCTGAGCAGGAATTGACGCAGTTCGTCGCTCATGAAGGAGGACCCCTTATCGCTATGTATGTAGTCGGGGAAACCGAACAGTGTAAAGATGGTGCCGAGGGCTCTAATGACCGTGGCTGCGGTCATGTCGGGACAGGGGATGGCAAAAGGGAACCGGGAGTATTCGTCAATCATGTTCAGGAAGTACGTGTTGCGATCGGTGGAGGGGAGGGGACCTTTGAAGTCCAGACTGTGGCGCTCAAAGGGGCGGGAAGCCTTGATGCACGATCAATTACACTCAAGACGAAGTGATTTCATAACTGAAGGCTTTACACCAGTGAGGGAGGGGGAACTCCATAAGGAGGCGCATGCGCTCAGGGTCGGGGCCTATAACTCCATTTCGCACTACGTAGCCTAGAATGGCTAGACGGTCGGTGCTAAATACGCATTTATCCTTATTGTACGTTAAGTTAAGGATTTTTGCGGTCTGGGGAAATTTGCGGAGGTTGGTGGCGTGATCCTGCTGGTCATGGCCGCAGATGGTGATGTTATCCAGATACGGGAACGTTGCACGTAAGCCGGCCGTACCGGTCAACCATTCGGTCCATCTCTCGCTGGAAGACCGAGACCCCATTAGGGACACCAAAGGGAACTCTTAAAAATTGATAGAGCCGCCCATCTGCTTCGAAGGCAGTGTACTTGCGGTCACTATTACGGAAGTTGAATTCTAACAGCAGAGGGAACAACTGTGAAAAGATCTCACCAAGGCCACTGAAGAAGCGGGGACGAGGCTTCCGGTGGCAGCCATGGAGGAGTAGGTCGCGCATTCGGCAGCTCCCGTCTGGAACGGACTCTTAGACCTTTTTCAGGAGTTTCCACAGACATTTTGGGGCAGATTGGTGAAGCGAACACTGCCAAAAGGATTCCCTCTCGAGACGTCCGGTTGCGGCTATGCGAACTAAGTCGCACATTCGGCGGCTCCCACAAAAATTGACTTTTGGGCTCTTTTCTGGCCCCCAAGGGCACTTTTTTGATGTTTCCCGGTGTGGGAAGGAGTTAATAATAGCTCCCCGTCAGTATATGGCTTTAACTAGGAGCGGGGTGACAAAAAAGGTGGTGGTGGACCAGAAGAAGGGAGGGAAGAAGGACAAAATGGCGGCGGGCGGAGACCAGGCAGCGTGGAGGCAGTGGGCGGAAGAGCAACAGGAGGGTATCCAGCGCTGCCTCAGAGAGATTAAAACGGACCTGCTAGAGCCGATGAAGGCTTCTATTGATAAGCTGCTGGAGACACAGACGGCCCAGGGGGTGGCGATCCGAGAGGCACAACAAAAGATCTCTGACAATGAGGACGAGATCTTAGTCCTGGCGGTAAAGGTGGAGGCGCACGAGGCGCTCCACAAGAAATGGCAGGAGCGGTTCGAGGAGATGGAGAATTGGTCGAGGCGGAAGAATCTGCGGATTCTGGGCCTCCCGGAGGGGCTGGAGGGGCCGGACGTGGGGGCCTATGTGGTCACCATGTTAAACTTGCTGATGGGAGCGGGGTCCTTCCAGGGGCCCCTGGAGCTGGAAGGGGCCCATAGAGTGTTGGCGAGGAGGCCCAAGGCTAACGAGCCTCCGCAGGCGGTGCTGGTGCGGTTCCATCGGTTTGTCGATCGGAGTGTGTGCTCAGGTGGGCCAAGAAGGAGAGGAGCAGCAGGTGGGAGAACGCGGAGGTTCGGATATATCAGGACTGGAGTGCGGAGGTGGCGAAGAGGAGGGCCGGGTACAATCGAGCGAAGGCGGTGCTGCACAGGAAGGGGGTGATGTTTGGCATTTTGCAGCCGGCGCGACTGTGGGTTACCTACAAGGACCGGCACCATTATTTTGAGTCTCCGGAGGAGGCGTGGGCCTTTGTTCAGGCCGAGAAGCTGGACACAGACTGAGGGTCGGGATGGGCGACTGGGGACTGTGGTGGATATGTTATGCCTATTTTTGGTTCGGGGGGGGGGCCTTTGCATCGTTTTGGGTTTCTTTTTCTCTTTCGGGTTGGGGAGGGTGGATGGGGCGGATTGGGCACTGTTTTGGATGGTGGCGGGGCCTGGTAGGTGGAGAGCGTGGGATTTTTCCCCGCGCCAAAGACTTGGGGGGGGGGGGGGGGGGGCGGGACCGGGGGCGGTGAAGCGAGGATTGTTTCCCGCACTTAGAACGGAGGGGGAGAGCCTGTGAATGGGGAGGGGGAGAGGAGGGTGTGCCACACAATGGGAGGAGTCGAAGGGGAGGCGGAAGTGGCCGGGGTCAGCAGGAGTCAGCTGACTTGCGGAAGTGCAATGGGGGGAGTAAACCAGCTAGGATGGGTCCTGGTCGGATCCCAGACTTGGAAGTGGGGGGCCTGATAATGGGGGGAGACTTTAAGTAGGTGTTGGATCCTGCACTGGATCGCTCCAGGTCTAGGACGGGTAGGAAGCCGCCGGCGGCTAGAGTGTTGAGGAGATTTATGGGCCAAATGGGAGGGGTGGACCCTTGGAGATTTGCAAGGCCGGGGGTTAGGGAATTTTCATTCTTCTCACATGTCCATAAGGCTTATTCTCGAATCGACTTTTTCATTTTGAGTAGGGCGCTGATAGCGAGAGTAGAGGATACCGAGTATTCGGCAATAGCCATTTCGGACCACGCCCCGCATTGGGTGGACTTGGAGATGGAGGAGGAGAGGGACCAGCGCTTGGAGGTGGGGCTGTTGGCAGACGAGGAGGTGAGCAAGCGGGTCCGACAAGTATAGAGAAGTACTTGGAGACCAACGACAACGGGGAGGTCCGAGTGGGGATAGTATGGGAGGCACTGAAGGCGGTGGTGAGGGGAGAGCTGATCTCCATCAGGGCCCACAAGGAGCGGAGGGGAGAGGGAGAGGCTGGTGGGGGAGATGGTGAGGGTAGACAGGAGGTATGCGGAAGAACCTGAGGAAGGATTGTTGAGGAAGAGGCGCAGTCTCCAGGCCGAATTCGACCTGGTGACCACCAGGAAGGCGGAGGTGCAGTGGAGGAAGGCCCAGGGGGCGGTCTACGAGTATGGGGAAAAGGCAAGCCGGATGCTGGCGCATCAGCTTCGGAAGCAGGACGCAGCTAGGGAGATCGGGGGAGTTAAGGACAGGGGAGGGAGCGTGGTGCGGAGTGGGGTAGGCATCAATGGGGTCTTCAGGGACTTCTACGAGGAATTGTACCGATCCGAGCCCCCACGGGAGGAGGGAGGGATGGGCCATTTCCTGGACCAATTGAGGTTTCCAAAGGTGGAAGAGGGACAGGTGGCGGGGCCGGACGGTTTCCCGGTCGTGTTCTATAAAAAATATATGGACCTGTTGGGCCCGCTGTTAGTTAGGACCTTCAATGAGGCAAGGGAGGGGTGGGCTATACCCCCGACGATGTCCCGGGCACTGATCTCCTTGATCCTGAAGCGGGACAAGGATCCCCTGCAACGTGGGTCTTACAGACCGATTTCCTTGCTAAATGTAGATGCCAAGGTACTGGCGAAGGTCTTAGCCACGAGGATTGAGGATTGTGTGCCGCAGATCATCCATGATGACCAGACGGGGTTTGTGAAGGGGAGACAGTTGAACGCGAATGTGCGGAGGCTTTTGAAGGTTATCATGATGCCGGCGAGGGAGGGAGGGGGAGGCGGAAATAGTGGTGGCGATGGACGCTGAGAAAGCCTTCGATAGGGTAGAGTGGGGGTGCTTTGGGAGGTGCTGAAGAGGTTTTGGGAGGGGTTTGTCAGGTGGGTTAGGCTGTTGTATGAGGTCCCGATGGTGAGTGTGGCCACAAATAGGAGGAGGTCCGAGTACATTCGGTTGCACCGAGGGACGAGACAGGGGTGTCCCCTGTCCCCCCTGCTCTTCACACTGCTATGGCACTGAGAGAGTCGAGGAACTGGAGGGGGTTGGTGCGGGGTGGGGAGGAGCATAGGGTGTCGCTTTATGCGGACGACCTGCTGCTGTATGTGGCGGACCCGTTGGGAGGAATTCCAGAGGTAATGAGGATCCTGAGGGAATTCGGGAACTTTTCAGGGTACGAGCTCAATATGGGGAAGAGCGAGCTGTTCGTAGTTCAGCTAGGGGACCAGGAGAGGGGGATTGGCGAGCTCCCACTAAAAAGGGCGGAGAGGAGTTTCAGATATTTGGGGGTCCAGGTGGCCAGGAGCTGGGGGGCCCTGCATAGGCTTAACTTTACAAGGCTGATGGGGCAAATGGAGGAGGAGTTCAAGAGGTGGGACGCGTTGCCGCTGTCCCTGGCGGATAGGGTGCAGTCAATCAAAATGACGGTGCACCCAAGGTTTTTGTTCCTGTTCTAGTGACTCCCCGTGTTTATCCCAAAGGCTTTTTTCAGGTGGGTTAACAGGAGTATAATGGGGTTTGTGTGGGCGCGAGGGACTCAGAGGGTGAGAAGGGTGTTCCTGGAGCGGAGTAGAGATAGGGGGGGGGCAGGCGCTGCCCAACCTCTGTGGGTACTACTGGGCCGCCAATGCGACAATGGTACGCAAGTGGGTGATGGAGGGAGCTGCATGGAAGAGGCTGGAGACGGCGTCCTGTGTTGGTACAAGTCTGGGGGCGCAGGCAACGGCGCCGCTGCCGCTCCCTCCAAGGAGGTATACCACGAGCCCGGTGGCGGTGGTGGCCCTCAAAATTTGGGGGCAGTGCAGGCGGCATAGGGGGGAAGTTAGGGCCTCAGCATGGACCCCATTACAGGGGAACCACCAGTTCGCCCCAGGAGGAACAGGTGGAGGGTTTTCGGGGTGGCACAGGGCAGGCATACAAAGGTTGGGGGACCTGTTTGTGGATGGGAAGTTCGCGAGCTTGGGTGAGCTGGAGGAGAGGTACGGGCTCCCCCCGGGGAACACCTTCAGATACTTACAGGTAAGGGCGTTTGCCAGACGGCAGGTGGTGGAATTCCCATGGCTACTGCCACACACAGTACAGGACAGGGTGCTCTCGGGGGGGTGGGTGGGAGTGGGGAAGATCTCGCAAACTTACCAGGTGATGCAGGAGGAGGAGGCCTCGGTAGTGGAGTTGAAAAGTGGGAGGAGGAGATGGGAGAGGAGATCGAAGAGGGGACGTGGGCAGATGCCCTAGGGAGGGTGAACTCTTCCTCTTCGTGCGCGAGGCTCAGCCTCATACAGTTTAAGGTGCTGCACAGGGCACACATGACCGGGACAAGGATGAGCAGGTTCTTTGGGGGTGAGGACAGGTGTGTTAGGTGCTCAGGGAGCCCAGCAAATCACACCCATATGTTCTGGGCATGCCCAGCGCTGGAGGAATTTTGGAAGGGCGTAGCGAGGACGGTGTCGAGGGTGGTAGGATCCAGGGTCAAACCGGGCTGGGGGCTCGCAATATTTGGGGTGGCAGAGGAGCCGGGAGTGCAGGAGGCGAAAGAGGCCGGAATTCTGGCCTTTGCGTCCCTGGTAGCCCGGCGAAGGATTCTCCTTCAGTGGAAAGATACGAGGCCCCCAAGCGTGGAATTCTGGATCAGCGATATGGCAGGGTTCATTAAATTGGAGATGGTGAAATTCGCCTTGAGAGGGTCGGTACAAGGGTTCTTTAGGCGGTGGCAACCGTTCTTAGACTTTCTGGCAGAACGATAGACATTGGTCAATGGCAGCAGCAGCTCGGGGGTTGGGGGGGGGGGGGGGATTTACTTTATTTTTGTTTATGTTATTTACACTGGAAGGGTCTGAGGGGGTGTATATACCTGTTGTCTTAAGTCGGGGTGTTAATATTAATTTATTATTTAGGTACGGGGTGGGGGGGTTGGGGGGTTGCTTTTTTAGATTGTGTTTTGTACTTAACCCTGTTGGGTTCTTTTTTCTTTCTCATTTTGTTCTTGATATTTTATGAAAACCTTTAATAAAAATTTTTTTTTTTTTTTTTTTTTTAAATCATCTCAGTTCCAGGACATCACTGCAGGAGTTCCTCAGAGTCGTATCTGTCCTAGGCCCAACCATCTTCAGCTTCTTCATCAATGACATGCCTTCCACCATAAGATCAGAAGTGGGGATGCTTGCAGATGACTGCACAATGTTCAGCACCATTTGTGACTCCTCAGGTAATGAAACAGTCCATGTCCAAATGCAGCAAGACCGCGACAATATCCAGGCTTGGGCTGACAAGTGGCAAGTTACATTCCCGCAACACAATGATAGGTAATGACCATATCCTACAAGAAAGAATCTATGCATCGCCCTTTGAAATTCAATGGCATTACCGTCATTGAATCTCTGCAATCAATAGCCTGGGGGTTACCATTGACCAGAAGCTGAACTGGACTAGCCATATTAATACTGTGGCTACCAGGGCAGGTCAAAGGCTAGGAATCCTACGGTGAAAAATTCACCTCTTAACCCCCCCAAAGCCTGTCCACTATTTACAAGGCACAAGTCAGGAGTCTAATGGAATACTCTCCACTTGCCTGGATGAGTGACACCATCCAGGACAAAACAGCCTGATTGATTGTCCCTCTTTCCACAAACATTCAAATACTCCCCACCGACAAACAGTGGCAGCTATATGTACCATGTGTACCATCTACAAGATGCACTGCAGTAACTCACCAAGGTTCCATCGACAGCATCTTCCAAACCCACAACCACGATCATCTGGAATGACAAGAGCAGCAGATACCTGGGAACCCCACCACTTGGAGGTTCCCCTCCAAGTCACTCCCAACCCTGACATGGAAATATATCACCGTTCCTTGACTGCCACTGGGGAAAAATCCTGGAATTCCTTCACTACACCTCAAGGACTGCAGCACTTCAAGAAGGCAACTCACTACCTTATGAAGGGCAACTGGAGATGGGCAATAAATGCTGGCCTAAACAGCGACGCCCAACATCCCATAAATTAATTTTAAAATCTCTGTGGCCTTGAGCGGAGGAGACAGAAAACAGTCATGCAGGGTTTCCATTACTGACTGCATTTCAATAAGTTCTATGGAAAAGTGATCATTCAGGGGATGTCTGATGGGCAGGATCTGACTTGGCTGGTGTCATGATATTCAAACACACACATCATGATAGACACACCAACAGACAAATCAGAACACACAACACCACAACCAATGACAGAAAGATATAAAAGCACAGACACAACCCCTGGTGGTCAGGAAGAGCGGCAGAGGAGAACCAGGACACAGCCATAGCCGGGGACACTCAGGGAGACAGCACGTGCAGAGTATCCAGAACGAACTGTATTATAAGAGTTATAATAAAATAGAGTTGTACCACATACAACTGTGTTGGCTCATCTGTGCACCAGAGCACCCAACACCACATGGTACAGGAGTGGATCGATACCTGCCGGCATACCTCAGTGTACAGAGACAACCAGCAGTGCCCAGGCATGATGTACGAGCTCCCGGTTCCGCAGGCGCTCCAGTGCCACGGCGACCTCCACGAAAACTGGCGGCGATTCCGGCAAATGTTCGAGATGTTCCTGGCGGCAGCTCAACTCCAAGACCTGGATGATAAGGAAAAAATTGAATTTCTCCTCATCGTCGCCGGTGCAAGGGCAAGAGAAATATTCACAAGGTTCAGGTTCTTCAGGAGGCAGCAAAGGCACGATTACCAGGCAGTCCTGGACAAATTCTCCAAGTACTGTGAAGAATACGCAATCCAATGGGGACTTAAAGGTAAGAAAAGCTGCAGTACTCACCTCGTGGCTGGGATCCCGGAGCCCGAAATCCCGGGCCTGAGAAAAGGCTGGGTCGAGGTCGGCGGCCATCTTGCTAAAGGTATCACGCTAGCACAGTTGCGCGAGAAGTGCGCAGAACCGGAAGTTTCGTATGCGCATGCGCGAGATGCTGCGCATGCGCAGTTAAGAAAATGGCCATCGGTAAAGGAACAGCGATCTGAGCATGCGCAGTCGCTTCCTACGTGCTACATACCGAGTGTCAGGATGTCACAGGCCCCAGACTGCACCAATTTAAAAGGGAAATGTCCCAAATCCAATTTAAAAGGGAAACGTCCCAAATCAAAAAAACAAAAATCTGTTAAAGCTGTAAAACAACCTTCCCTCACCTGGAATGACAGCGCAGTGCCGCAAATTGACCCAGGAGATGAATTTTACCTCCGAAGAACCCTCCGACAAGCAGTTACCTACGCACAAGCCGATGATTCCGACCTGGAATACTTCGATGACGATTTTTACAGTGTTTCCGGACCTCGCGAGCCCAATGATAGCTCCGTGGTCCTATATGACTATGACTCGGACGAACCTTTCGTGTTGCACATTGGCGGCCCCCATACTGAATCCGACGCAGATGCGGATTCATTTTTCGGATTTGAGGATCTTCAACCCAGCAGATATGACGTTCCAACTTATCAGTACCGGATGATGCTGCAGCCTGACATTACCAGACAGGGAGCGGTGCAAGCACACGGAGAGTGCCCTGCTGCCACACAGAGCGTGGTCCACGTCCCACTCAACGTTCCCGACTCTATGAAAGAAGACATGCAAGACTCCAGAGTGCAGTCCTCGCATGAACCAGAAGTGACTCCAGTGTCACAAGCTTCCACAGCAAGCTCGTGGACAGCCTCCACGATAGAAGCAACGCAAGACTCCAGAGCGCAGTCCTTGCACGAACAAGAAGTGACTCCAGTGTCACAAGCCTCCACAGAGAGCTCGTGGACGGACTCCACGATGGAAGGAACGCAAGACTCCAGAGCGCAGTCCTTGCAGGAACAAGACCATGAGGGTCTAGCAACCTCTCCTGACCAACCAGCGGCAGACGATGCAAGTCTGCCATGCTCCCGTGAACAGCAAGAAGGCTATAACAGCCTACCATGCTCCACTACACAGCAGCATGACCATGACGGTCTCTCATGCTACAATAAAGGGCACAGCGCTGAAGACTGTTCAAGCCCAACTGAAGACAAGCCAAAGGAATCGCCTCGTCCAAGCCCGAAGAAAAAAGGTTTATGCGCTGACCTTCAGGATCATTGTAGCCGAACAGAGATTAATAATGCAGCACGGCCACAGAAGGATGCTGAGGATTTCCCAACGAAATTAATTGTATGTTTAACTTGCAAGGAGCAGACTGAGAATTGCCAGTGTTTTAGTACGGATCGAAAAAATGGACAAGACATTGATCCTCAGGTAATGGAAATAACACAACCTGACTCCTATCCACGGCAGGGACAAATGTCTCCCTTCAACACAATGCCGCAAAATCCCAACTTCGGAGACCAGCAGTTAGTCAGTAATGACTCTTCAAACCTGGAAGGGAACATTAATTGCATTGAACCTATACACACTCCACTGATTATTGAGCAGAACATTGGAGCAAGAATCCTGAGGACACCGACATCGAGTAGCCAGATAACGAATTTAACACCCACAGCAGTTTCAAGTGAACCAAGTGTGCTTTCCACTAATGATGAAGATGCAGATAAGGTCGAACCGATTATCCATTGTACCACACTAACCCCAGTGCTCAAGCAGTTATGTATGGGGAGTATAATGTGGGCAATTGAGAACAGTAAAAAAGAGACTGTGACCATGCCAGTCCCAGCAAAATCAGACCCAGAGACCATGAAGGCATGTACATCAAACAAAGTTACATATGAGGTACCTGAGAAGAAAAGTGAAACGGAATGTTCTTTGGAAAATGGTACAATGTCGATAGAAACAGTGGATACTATATTCGAGACCATACATATGGGAGAATTTGGGGGTAATAAACAAGGTTCTGCAATGTCTGGGGGAAGATTTAAAGTTCCAAAGAAGAAAAGCCCAAATGAAGGACAATGGCAAGACAATGACAGTCCACCGACATGGTGTGCACCACCAGATGAAAACTCTGACAATTTACCCAACCCTAGTGAACAGCAAGCTGCTAATGACGATCTATCCACGGGATGTGAGACGAGTGACGACAGCATCCCACTTCCCATGCAAAAGGTGCAAGGTGACAGACCTCGCCTAGTGCGTACCAAGGCACTCAACGATCACGGTGGGACCACTGACGACTGCGGTGGCGGCGCACCGCTTCCACCCTCGATGGCTCGACCCTCTCCACTGGTTGGTGCATTCCTGCATGTTCCGACTCCAGAAGTGCAGCTTCAGGGAATCTCGGCTGCCTCCAGTGAACCTGTTGGGACTCCGGATGGGGGGCATCGACGGAAGGCAGACCGGACTCCAGATGGGGAGCAGCCAAGCGCCGACTCTGATCTGCGCACGCCAGACCTTGCTCCGGACGGGCGGTGTCGCGGCCTCGGTGATGGCACGCTCAGGGTGACGGCAGATGCCACGGCGACAGGGAATGGATCGCGTGGCAGTCCCACTGGGTCGGCAGTGGCAACCAGCACCGGCGGTCCAAGATGGACACACCAACTCGCGCCATCGCCAGACGTTGATGCGAGCAACAATTCTCTATCCAAGGCGACATGCTTCGACGTTTCTCTGCGGAGTCGCCCTTCCGGCACAGCAGGTGGCCGGAACCAGCGTACACGGTCTTGGCCAACTTCCACATCTGCCACAGTCATCGCCTTGCATGATATTAGTGATGGTGCTACTTCAATGGCAACGACCCATCGGCTACAAGATGCCGTCCACCACAAACATAAAAAGAAAACAGACTCCACCTTGTTCCTGGCATGCAGGGCGGATGGATTGGTGCGTAGGCGCAATCAGCGGGCTCTGTGCCGCCTTCCACGCTCGCAACTGCACCGTACGCACACGCCGGATCCTCCACTGGTTCCCAAGGATGACTTCGTGGAGATGCCACGGATCATGCCCCTTCCATCGCCACCAGAACCAAACCACAGCCAGGGCACCACTAACAAAGATGTTGAATGTCATATTTGCAAGAATGAAAAAGACCAAGCACTGCAGGAAGTACAACAAATGGTAAAGTAGAGACTTCGGCAACAGCATCACCTCCAACAGTCCAAGGTGAACCAGTGTGACCACAAATCTCCACAGCTGAACCGGCTTGAGGACCAGCCCATTCTTGAGGCGGTCACCCACTAGACTGGACTTATAACGCTGTTAATACGTTCAAAAAGTCAAACACTTCTGTATTATAACCTGTTGTTGTTTATTGTTCCAGATATCGTCTGACCGGACCAATGTTCAAGTTTTTTTTCTCTCTCGCATCCAAGTTTTGTTATGGTACAACCTTGTTAGTGTGACGCACCCGACATCGCCCCATGTAAATAGTTACGTCATAAACACACGCTGTACACAACACAAACGCACACTCTTAGAACTTGAACTGGAATCTGCTGAGTTCTAACAGCAGATCGCAGATCTGAAACTTTTCTCTCTAACAAGGTGCTGCCAAACCTTTTGATTATTTCTGCCATTTTCTGTTTTTAATTTCTGATTTCCAGTATTCACAGTATTTTGCTTTCGTACTGGAACCTGCTGATGATTGTGCAGCTGTAGTCAGCACTTCCATGAGATAAGGAAAGAAATATAGAAAAACAACCAACTGGAAATAATATAAAGCTTGCGTTCCCAAACTGGGGTCTGTGGGAGGCCGTGGCATGACAGGCAATTTGAAAAAATCTGCAGAGCTGCTCGTCTAATCAGAAGCTGGCTTTGATTGGAAGAAACATGGACTGAGGAGTGATGAGAAGAATAGGCTTACTCGAAATGGAATTCAGGAGATCTCCTGTGGCGGCCATGGTGTGAGTGGTCGCACACAGGGCAGCTCCTGCTTGAAGGCATAGAAAAGAGCTCTTTTTACCAGAAATTGGGTAGAACATCGACACAAAGGTGCAGTTGAAGGTCGGAGGAGTAGTTCCCCCCCGGGAGTGATATGTCCGCTGGCTACTAAACCAGGCAAAAGAAGGTGGAAGACCTGGCCTGCAGTCAGTGTAAGGATGGCGGAGGGGAAAGGACTATTGCAAGTCGGAAAGCCCCAGATGGAACAGTTGATGGCTTTCATCAAGGAAGACTTCCACCAGCAGAGGAAGGAGATGCAGGAGGATTGCTCAAAGGCCGTCGAGGGGGCTGTGGCTCCCTTGAAGGCCTCGATGGAGAGGGTGGAGAAATGTTTGGAGGCACAGGGGGGTCGCAGATCCAAAAGGTTGAGAGGGTGATGTGAGATCACAGCGATCGGGTGGTGGCATTCGAGGCAGAGGTAGGGCTCTTAGGATACCTTTGCAAGATGTTGAGAGTAAAGATGGAGGAGCAGGAAAATAGATCGAGAAGGCAGGATCTGTGGATAGTGGGCCTGCCTGAAAGAGTGGAAGGTGTGAGTGTCACGAGGTACGTTTTGAGGATGCTGGCGGGACTGGTGGCGGACGGGGTGCTGGATAAGGCCTCTGAAGTGGAAAGAGCACACAGGTCTCTGAGGCAGTAGCAGGGTAGCCACCGCAGGCGTTGATCGTGAGACTCCATAAGTTCATGGAGAAAGAGAAGATTTTGCAGTGGGCCAGGGAGAAGTGCAACTGTGAATGGGAGGGGAACAAGGTCCAAATATACCAGACATTGGAGCCAAGCTGGCAAAGTGGCGTGCAGGGTTCAACAAAGCCAAGGCTGTGCTATATTGACGGCGGATTAGGTTTGCGGTGCTCTACCCGGCGAAACTATGAGTGACGTATGAAGGTCAGGAATAGTATTTTGAGACCCCAGAAGCAGCCAATGACATTATCAAGGAGCATAAACAGGGGCAGAATTGAATTGAACAATTCTGGGATAAGGAGGTGCTGGCACTTTGAAATAATTGGGAATACGGGTAGAGTGGGGGGGGGATTACATTTCCTCCAATATGGAGGGTTTGTTTTCTTGTTTTTTTTATTTACTGTTGAGTTGACAAAGTGTAGCAGGGGTGAAACATTTATATGGGAATGGCTGCTCCCATCCCACAGCTGTTGCCCGGGGCTGTGTGTGCTTTTTTTCCTGTTTGTTTGTTCTTGGGGAAGGTGACCCGTGTATCACGATGAGTCTTTGTTTGGGTGGAGGAGGGTAAGGTCAGCAGGGAGCCTTCTTCACTGAGAAGAGATGTGAAGGCGGGGAGGGGGGAGGTCAGTGGGAGAAGCCTTTGGACTGGGGCTGCCACGCTGGCAAGTAATGCTGGTGGATGTGGGGGGGGAAATATTGAGGGTGATGTGATGAGGCGAGGTGGGAGAAGAAACATGGTCGGGGCGGAGAAAGGGTCATCTTGGATGGACCAGGTATGGGGTGAAATTAACGGGGCTAGAGCCAAAAGGGGAGGATGACGGACGGTAGAGAGGAATGGAGGCATACGCCCCAGTAAGGCTGATGACGTGGAATGTGTGAGGGCGCAATCGAATGGTTAGAAAATCGTGGGTTTTTGCGCATTTTAGGGGTTTGAAAGCGGAGGTGGTCTTTTTGCAGGAGACGCACCTCCGTGAGAAGAACCAAGTTATGCTAAGGGGTGGGTGGGTCAGGTTTTCCACTTGCCGTTTGATTCAAAATCGCAGGAGGTGGCATTTTGATGAGCAAAAAAAACAGGGATTGTGAGCGCGAGGGAAGTGAGAGACCCAGGTGGTAGATATGTGATGGTGAGTGAGGTATTAGAAGAAATGCCGGTGGTGTTGGTAAATGAGTATGCATCGAATTGGGATGATGTAGGTTTTATGAGGGGGTTGCTGGCAGCAATCCCGGATTTGGCCACGCACCAGTTGATTATGGGAGGAGATTTTAACTATGTCCAAGAGCCGAGGATGGATAAGTTCAGCCCCAGGTCAATGGATAGGATACGAATGGCAAAGGAGCTGGGTGGGTTTATGGAAAGGATGGGTATAGTGGACCCGTGGCACTTCAAGAATCTAGGGGGAAGGAAGTATTCCTTCTTTTCGCATGTTTACAGGGTAAATTCCAGTATTGACTTTTTTGTGGTGAGCCGGGATGGTTTTGGTTGGGGTGGAGGGGGCAGAGTACGTGGGGATAGTAATCTTGGACCATTGGCCAGAGATTCGGCTTAAATTGAGATGAGAGCAGAGGCCGAGGTGGAGGCTCGATTTGGAATTGTTGGCAGATAGAGGGTTTTGTGACAAAGTGCGGGCTGTGATTCAAGTTTATGTAGAATTGAACCAAAATGGGAGGTGCCAGCGGCCACCTTTTGGAAAGCACTAAAAGCTGTGGTCTGAGGGGAGATTATCTCATTCAATTCTCATGCGGATAGGAAAAGGAAGAAGGAATATGAACGGCTAATGAACGAGACAGTGGAGGTAAATGGGGAGTACTCGGGGGTGCCCACCATGGAGGGATTTTTTTAATTTTATTTTAAATTTAGAGTACCCAATTCATTTTTTCCAATTAAGGGGCAATTCAGCGTGTTCAATCCACCTACCCTGCACATCTTTGGGTTGTGGGGACGAAACCCACCCAAACATGGGGAGAATGTGCAAACTCCACATGGACAGTGACCCAGAGCTAGGATCGAACCTGGGACCTCGGCGCCGTGAGACTGCAGTGCTACCACTGCACCCCCGTGCTGCCCTCACCATGGAGGGATTGGCGAGGAGGAAAAAAATACAGGGACCATTTGATAGGCTGTCAACGGGGAGGGCGGTAGGACAGTTGTGTAGGGCAAGAGGGCTACAGCACAAATACGGAGAGAAGACGAGTCAAATGCTAACATATCAACAACGGAGGCAGGCCGCGTCCAGGGAAATATTGAAGATACAGACTGGGGTGGGGGATGTGTCAGAGCCAGGGAGATAAATGAGGCGTTTAGGGGTTATTATAAGGAGTTGTACAGGGCAGCCCAGGGGGGTCAAGAGGGGGACATGGGACGGTTCGTAGATGAACTGGAGTTTCCACAGCTGGAGGAAGAGAAGAGGCAGGCGCCAGAGATCCCCTGGGGCTGAGGGAGGTTTGGACAGTATAAAGGGGTATGAAGTCGGGGAAGGCTCCAGGGCCCGATGGCTATCCGGCAGAATTTTATGAAGTGTTCGCGATGGACCTGGCACCCCATCTCTTGGGGGTGTTTTTTAAGATAAATTTAGAGTACCCAATTCATTTTTTCCAATTAAGGGGCAATTTAGTGTGGCCAACCCACTTACCCTGGACATCTTTGGGTTGTGCGGGCAAATCCCACACAAACACGGAGAATGTGCAAACTCCACACTGACACTTACCCAGAGCCAGGATCGAACCTGGGACCTCGGTGCCGTGAGGCAGCAGTGCTAACCACTGTGCCACCGTGCTGCCCCTCTCTTGGGAGCATTTAACGGGTTGTTGGGGAAGGGGGAGCTGCAGAAGACAATGACGCAGGCAACAATCACGTTAATACCAAAACAGGGGAATGACCTTTTGGAATGTGGGTCATTTTTTTTTTTCTTCTTTTTTTTTGGAGCGGGAGAAAGGGAGCCGGAGCGCAGTGAGTGCAGCTTGGGATTCAGGTAGGTGTTTAAACTTGCCCCCAGGTTCCAGCGGCCTTCATTTCCAGGAGCGTGAGAGAGCCGGAGTGCAGCAAGTGCAGCTTGGGATTCAGGTACATGTTTAAACTTGCCCCCAAGTTCCAGCGGCCTTCATTTTTCGGAGCGGGAGAGAGAGAGGGAGCCGGAGCGCAGCGAGTGCAGCTTGGGATTCAGGTAGGTGTTTAAACTTGCCCCCAGATTCCAGCAGCCTTCATTTCCGGGAGCAGGAGAGAGAGAGGGAGCCAGAGCGCAGCGAGTGCAGCTTGGGATTCAGGTAGGTGATTAAACTTGCCCCCAGGTTCCAGCGGCCTTGATTTCCGAGAGCGGGAGAGAGAGAGGGAGCTGGAGTGCAGCTTGGGAATCACGTAGGTGCTTAAGTGTTTGATTTTTACCTCTATTTAAATTGGGCGGTTGCTAAACCAGAGACACTACACTTGTAGTGTCTCCCACCCTTCCACCTCCTCTAACCTAAGGAGGTGAGTGAATATCAGGTAAGCTCTCTCTTTTCTTTTATCCGCAAGTTATAGCTTCAGATTTTCGGCGGGAGCAGTGGCCAGGGGTCTGTTGGGAAGGTAAGTTTCCCCTTTAAAAACTTACCTTGCAGGAGAAGCGGCCTTCAGATTTTCGGCGGGAGCAGTGGCCATGGGTCTGTTGGGAAGGGAAGTAGCGGAGAGAAATTTAACTCTTCCTGAGTTGGGAAGTATTATGATTGGTAAGTAAAATCCTTATTCCTTTCACTTATTCATTATTTGATATTATATTTGTAATCAGTTAAGGTAAAGTGTAAAAATGGCAGGAGATTCCAGACCCATGTTATGCTCCTCGTGCTCAATGTAGGAGTTCAGGGACGCGGCCGATGCCCCTGACTCCTTCGTGTGCGGGAAGTGTGTCCAGCTACAGCTCCTGTTAGACCGCATGACGGCTCTGAAGCTGCGGATGGACTCACTTTGGAGCATCCGTGATGCTGAGGAGGTCGTGGATAGCACATTCAGTGAGTTGGTCACACCGCAGAATAGGGTTGGTGAGGGAGACAGGGAATGGGTGACCAAAAGGCAGAGAAAGAGCAGGAAGGCAGTGCAGGTGTTCCCTGCAGTCATCTCCCTCCAAAACAGGTGTACCGTTTTGGATACTGTTGGGGGAGATGACTCACCAGGGGAAGGCAGTAGTAGCCAAGCTCATGGCACCGTGGCTGGCTCTGCTGCACAGAAGGGCGGGAAAAAGACTGGCAGGGCTATAGTCATAGGGGATTCAATCTTAAGGAGAGTAGACAGGCGTTTCTGTGATCGAAAACGAGACTCACGAATGGTATGTTGCCTCCCGGGTGCACGGGTCAGGGATGTCTCATATCGGCTGCAGGACATACTGAAGGGGGAGGGTGACCAGCCAGTTGTCGTGGTGCATATAGGCACCAACGATATAGGTAAAAAACGGGATGAGGTCCTACAATCAGAATTTAGGGAGTTCGGAGATAAGTTAAAAAGTAGGACCTCAAAGGTAGTAATCTCAGGATTGCTACCAGTGCCACGAGACAGTCAGAGTAGAAATTCAAGAATAGTCAGAATGAATACGTGGTTTGAGAGATGGTGCAGGAGGGAGGGATTCAGATGTTTGGGACATTGGAACCGGTTCTGGGGGCGGTGGGACCGTTACAAATCGGATGGTCTACACCTGGGCAGGACTGGAACCAATGTCCTAGGGGGTGCTTTTGCTAACACTGTCGGGGAGGTTTTAAACTAATGTGGCAGGGGGATGGGAACCAGATTAGGAAGTTAGAGATCAGTAAAGAGGCAGCAACTAAAGCCAGTACGGTACTAGATAATAAACTCAATGTGACTAAGGGGAAGAGTAGACAGGGAAGAGATGATGAACGCAAAGGGACAGGTGGTCTGAGGTGCATTTGTTTCAATGCGAGAAGTGTAGCAGGTAAGGCAGATGAACTTAGGGCTTGGATTAGTACCTGGGAATATGATGTTATTGGTATTACGGAGACTTGGTTGGGGGAAGGGCAAGACTGGCAACTAAATATCCCAGGGTATAGATGCTTCAGGAGGGATAGAGAGGGAGGTAAAAGGGGTGGAGGAGTTGCATTACTGGTCAGAGATGATATCAGTTATGATTAAGGAGGGCACGATGGATTCGAGCAATGAGACAATATGGGTAGAGCTAAGAAATAGGAAGGGTGCAGTAACATTGTTGGGACTTTACTACAGGCCTCCCAAACGCGAGCGTGAAGTGGAGGTACAAATATGTAGACAGATTATAGAAAAATGTAGGAGCAATAGGGTGGTCGTGATGGGAGATTTTAACTTCCCCAGCATTGAATGGGACTCATGTAGTGTTGGAGGTGTAGATGGAGCAGAATTTGTAAGGAGCATCCAGGAGAGTTTTTTTAGAGCAGTATGTAAATAGTACAACTCGGGAAGGGGCCATACTGGACCTGGTATTGGGGAATGATCCCGGCCAGGTGGTTAAAGTTTCAGTCGGTGATTACTTTGGGAATAGCGATCACAATTCCGTAAGTTTTAGAATACTCATGGACAAAGACGAGAGTGGTCCTAAAGAAAGAGTGCTAAATTGGGGAAAGGCCAAGTATAACAAAATTCAGCAGGAGCTAGGGAATGTGGATTGGGAGCAGCTCTTTAAGGGTAATCCACATTTGAAATGTGGGAATCTTTTAAGGAAAGGATGATTAGAGTACAGGACAGACATGTCCCTGTGAAAATGAGGGATAGAAATGGCAAGATTAGAGAACCATGGATGACGGTTGGAATTATGATACTAGCCAAGATGAAAAAGGAAGCATACATAATATCTAGGCGACTTAAAACTGAAGAAGCTTTGGAGGAATATCGGGAAAGTAGGATCAATCTCAAACGTGCAATAAAGAGGGCTAAAAGGGGTTATGAAATATCTTTGGCTAACAGGGTTAAGGAAAATCCCAAAGCCTTTTATTCGTATATAAGGAGCAAGAGGGTAACTAGAGAAAGGATTGGCCCACTCAAAGACAAAAGAAGGAATTTATGCGTTGGGTCAGAGGAAATGGGTGAGATTCTTAATGAGTACTTTGCATCGGTATTCACCAAGAAGAGGGACATGACGGATGTTGAGGCTAAGGATGGATGTTTAAATACTCTAGGTCAAGTCGGCATAAGGAAGGGGGAAGTTTTGGGTATTCTAAAAGGCATTAAGGTGGACAAGTCCCCAGGTCCGGATAGGATCTATCCCAGGTTACTGAGGGAAGCGAGGGAAGAAATAGCTGGGGTCTTAACAGATATCTTTGCATATGAGCACGGGTGAGGTCCCGGAGGACTGGAGAATTGCTAATGTTGTCCCTTTGTTTAAGAAGGGTAGCAGGGATAGTCCAGGGAATTATAGACCCGTGAGCTTGACGTCAGTGGTAGGCAAACTGTTGGAGAAGATACTGAGGGATAGGATCTATTCACATTTGGAAGAAAATAGACTTATCAGTGATAGGCAGCATGGTTTTGTGCAGGGAAGGTCATGTCTTACAAACCTAATAGAATTCTTTGAGGAAGTGACAATGTTAATTGATGAGGGAAGGGCTGTAGGTGTCATATACATGGATTTCAGTAAGGCGTTTGAGAAAGTTTCCCATGGCAGGTTGATGGAAAAAGTGAAGTCGTATGGGATTCAGGGTGTACTAGCTAGATGAATAAAGAACTGGCTGGGCAACAGGAGACAGAGAGTAGTGGTGGAAGGGAGTGTCTCAAAATGGAGAAAGGTGACTAATGGTGTTCCACAGGGATCCGTGCTCGGACCACTGTTGTTTGTGATATACATAAATGATCTGGTCAAAGATATAGGTGGCCTGATTAGCAAGTTTGCAGATGATACTAAGATTGGTGGAGTTGCAGATAGCGAGGAGGACTGTCAGAGAATACAGCAAAATATATATAGATTGGAGAGTTGGGCAGAGAAATGGCAGATGGAGTTCAATCTAGGCAAATGCGAGGTGATGCATTTTGGAAGATCTAATTCAAGAGCGGACTATACGGTCAATGGAAGAGTCCTGGGGAAAATTGATGTACAGCGAGATCTGGGAGTTCAGGTCCATTGTACCCTGAAGGTGGCAACGCAGGTCGATAGAGTGGTCAAGAAGGCATACAGCATGCTTGCCTTCATCGGACAGGGTATTGAGTACAAGAGTCAGCAGGTCATGTAACAGTTGTATAGGAATTTGGTTAGGCCACATTTGGAATACTGCGTGCAGTTCTGGTCGCCACGTTACCAGAAGGATGTGGATGCTTTAGAGAGGGTGCAGAGGAGGTTCACCAGGATATTACCTGGTATGGAGGGTGCTAGCTATGAAGAAAGTTTGAGTAGATTAGGATTGTTTTTGTTAGAAAGACGGAGGTTGAGGGGGGACCTGATTGAGGTCTACAAAATTATGAGAGGTATGGACAGGGTGGATGGCAACAAGCTTTTTCCAAGAGTGGGGGTGTCAATTACAAGGGGTCACGATTTCAAGGTGAGAGGGGGAAAGTTTAAGGGAGAAGTGCGTGGAAAGTTTTTTACGCAGAGGGTGGTGGGTACCTGGAACGCTTTGCCAGCGGAGGTGGTAGAGGCGGGCACAATAGCATCATTTAAGATGCATCTAGACAGATATATGAACAGGCGGGGAACAGAGGGAAGTAGATCCTTGGAAAATAGGTGACAGGTTTAGATAAAGGATCTGGATCGGCGCAGGCTGGGAGGGCCGAAGGGCCTGTTACTGTGCTGTAATTTTCTTTGTTCTATATCGCTGTTAAAAACAGATGTGAAAGTGCTGGCGGGAAGGATGGAAGGTTGTGTCCCAGGGGTGGTTGCGGAGGACCAATTAGGCTTTGTAAAGGGCAGGCAGCTTTCTAGTAATATGATGAGGCTGTTAAATGTGATTATGACCCCCATCGGGAGCCCAGGTACCGGAAGTAGTGGTGTCCATGTATGCAGAGTAGGTATTTGACCGGGTGGGGGATTTGTATCTGGAAGAAGGGTTTGCCAGTATAGATGAATTGAAGGGGAGGGTAGAGCTCCCGAGAGG
The DNA here is from genome assembly GCF_047496885.1 of Scyliorhinus torazame. NCBI lineage: Eukaryota > Metazoa > Chordata > Chondrichthyes > Carcharhiniformes > Scyliorhinidae > Scyliorhinus > Scyliorhinus torazame. The sequence goes on along the minus strand of NC_092707.1, from coordinate 35,664,188 downwards.
AAGTGAGTTTAGGTACCTGCAGGTAAGGGACATCGGCAGAAGGTTTGGAAAGAGTTCCCCAGGTTGCCGAGGTACACCCTGCTAGAGCAACTGTTGCTTTTGGATGTAGAAGGGGAGGGTAAGATCGGAGACATATACATGTGGCTGGGAGAGCAGGGAGGTGAGCGGGTGGTGAATTAGAATTATATAGAATTTAAAGTGCAGAAGGAGGCCATTCGGCCCATTGAGTCTGCACCGGCTCTTGGAAAGAGCACCCTACCCAAGGTCAACACCTCCACCCTATCCCCATAACCCAGTAACCCCACCCAGTATAAGGGCAATTTTGGACACCAAGGGCAATTTAGCTTGGCCAATCCACCTAACCTGCACATCTTTAGACTGTGGGAGGAAACTGGAGCACCCGGAGGAAACCCACGCAGACACGGGGAGAACATGCAGACTCCGCACAGACAGTGACCCAGCGGGGAATCGAACCTGGGACCCTGGAGCAGTGAAGCAATTGTGCTCACTACCATGCTACCTTACTGAAGATTAAGGATAAATGGGAAGGGGAGCTGGGAGGGAGATAAACTGGGGAGTATGGAGTGAGGCACTACGAAGGGTAAATGCGACCTCCTCATGCGCAAGAATGAGCCTGATACAGTTCAAGGTCGTACACAGGGTACATATGACTTTGGCAAGAAAGAGTGGGTTCTTTCAGGCGGTGGCAGATGAGTGCGAGAAGTGTGGGTGGGGACCAGAAAATCATCCACTTATGTTCTGGGGTTGCGAAAAGTTGGATAGATTCTGGGTGGGAGTGTTTGTGGCGCCAGAAAGGATTGGATTGGATTTGTTTATTGTCACGTGTACCGAGGTACAGTGAAAAGTATTTTTCTGCAAGCAGCTCAACAGATCATTAAGTACATGAGAAGAAAAGGGAATAATAGAAAATACATAATAGGGCAACACAACATATACAATGTAACTACATAAGCACTGGCATCGGATGAAGCATACAGGGTGTAGTGTTAAATGAAATCAGTCCATTAGAGGGTCATTTAGGAGTCTGGTGACAGTGGGGAAGAAGCTGTTTTTGAGTCTGTTCGTGCGTGTTTTCAGACTTCTGTATCTCCTGCCCGATGGAGGAAGTTGGAAGAGTGAGTAAGCCGGGTGGCAGGGATCTTTGATTATACTGCCCGCTTTCCCCAGGCAGCGGGAGGTGCAGATGGAGTCAATGGATGGGAGGCAGGTTCGTGTGATGGACTAGGCGGTGTTCACGACTCTCTGAAGTTTCTTCTGGTTCTGGGCCGAGCAGTTGCCATACCAGGCTGTGATGCAGCCAGATAGGATGCTTTCTATGGTGCATCTGTAAAAGTTGGTAAGAATCAATGTGGACATGCCGAATTTCCTTAGTTTCCTGAGGAAGTATAGGCGCTGTTGTGCTTTCTTGGTGGTAGCGTCGACGTGGGTGGACCAGGACAGATTTTTGGAGATGTGCACCCCTAGGAATTTGAAACTGCTAACCATCTCCACCTCGGCCCCGTTGATGCTGACAGGGGTGTGTACAGTACTTTGCTTCCGGAAGTCAATTACCAGCTCTTTAGTTTTGCTGGCATTGAGGGAGAGATTGTTGTCGCTACACCACTCCACTAGGTTCTCTATCTCCCTCCTGTATTCGGACTCATCGTTATTCGAGATCCGGCCCACTATGGTCGTATCGTCAGCAAACTTGTAGATGGAGTTGGAACCAAGTTTTGCCACGCAGTCGTGTGTGTACAGGGAGTAGAGTAGGGGGCTAAGTACGCAGCCTTGCGGGGCGCCGGTGTTGAGGACTATTGTGGAGGAGGTGTTGTTGTTCATTCTTACTGATTGTGGTCTGTTGGTCAGAAAATCGAGGGTCCAGTTGCAGAGTGGGGAGCCAAGTCCTAGGTTTTGGAGCTTTGATATGAACTTGGCTGGGATTATGGTGTTGAAGGCAGAGCTGTAGTCAATAAATAGGAGTCTAATGTAGGAGTCCTTGTTTTTGAAATGCTCTGGGGATGACTGTATGGCCAGGGAAATGGTGTCTGATGTGGACCGGTTGCAGCGGTATGCGAATTGCAGTGGATCAAGGCGTTCTGGGAGTATGGAGGTGATGCGCTTCATGATAAACCTCTCGAGGCACTTCATTACGACTGAAGTCAGGGCCACTGGTCGGTAGTCATTGAGGCACGTTGCCTGGTTCTTCTTTGGTACCGGTATGATGGTGGTCTTCTTGAAGCAGGTGGGGACCTCGGAGTGGAGTAGGGACAGGTTAAAGATGTCCGTGAATACCTCTGCCAGCTGGTCCGCGCAGGCTCTGAGTGCACGACCAGGGATCCCATCTGGGCCCGTCGCCTTCCGAGGGTTCACTTTCAGGAAGGTCAATCTGACTTCGGAAGCTGTGATGGTGGGTATGGGTGAATTATGGGCTGCTGGGGCACTCACCAGTGGATTGTTGGTTGCCTGCTCGAACCGAGCATAGAATGCATTGAGTTCATCGGGGAGGGGTGCGCTGCTGCCAGAGATACTGTTCGGCTTCGCTTTGTAGCCAGTTATGTTGTTTAGTCCTTGCCACAACCACTGAGAGTCTGTCTGTGACTCTAGCTTGGTTTGATATTCTCTCTTGGCATTCCGGATGGCTTTGTGGAGGTCGTACCTGGATTTCTTGTATAGGTCAGGGTCGTCTGCCTTGAACGCCTCAGATCTGTCCTTCAGTCGGGAGTCAATCTCGCGATTGAGCCATGGTTTCCGGTTGAGGAACGCACGTACTGCTTTCTGTGGCACACATTTGCTGATGAAGTCTGAGACGGTGGTGGCATACTCATTTAAGTTGGTCGCTGAGTTCTTAAATATGGACCAGTCCACTGTCTCTAAGCAGTCACGTAAGAGCTCTTCTGTCTCCTCGGACCAGCACTGCACAACCTTCTTAGCTGGATTCTCCCGCTTGAGTTTCTGCTTGTATGCCGGGAGAAGGAGCACCGTCTTATGGTCTGATTTCCCAAAGTGCGGTCGGGGGATGGAACGGTAGGTGCCCTTGATTTTTGAGTAGCAGTGGTCAAGAGTGTTGTCGCCCCTGGTGGGACAGGAGATGTGCTGGTGGAATTTTGGCAGTACACTCTTGAGCTCGGCCTTGTTGAAGTCTCTGGCCACGATGAACAAGGCCTCCGGGTGTTCTGTTTCGTAGTTGTTTATTATTGTGTGTAGTTCGTCCAGCGCCTTCCTCACTACTGCCTGGGGTGGGATGTAGACCGCTGTGATAATGGCTGAAGTGAACTCATGTGGAAGATAATATGGGCGGCACGTCACGGTCAGGTATTCCAGGTCTGGGGAGCAGTAGGTCGCCAGAGTCGCCGCATCCAAGCACCAGGAGGAGTTGATGAGGAGGCAAACCCCTCCACCCTTCGCTTTGCCTGATGATGCCGTGCGGTCCGCCCGGTGAATTGAGAAGCCTTCAGGTTATATGGCACCGGTGAGGCAGGGGTGAGCCATGTCTCTGCGAAACAGAGCACACAGCTCTGTGTGGTAAGTCTGGCGTTAAGTTCATCCAGCTTGTTTTCGATCACTTGGACGTTTGCCAGGAGTATGCTGGGGAGAGATGTCTTGAAACCGCGTTGCTTCAGTCTAACCTGCAGACCGCTGCGTTTCGCTCGCTTCCTCGGTCGGCGGCTGCTGCTGGATGATCCTGGGATCCGATGGGAGATGTCAGCTCTTGTGGAAGGTAGGTGGTTGCATCTGGCGGGGTCCAGGGCGCTGGCGGGGACCAGGGCGCTGATTACGTATCTGGGGTCGCGTCTGGCAGGGTCCCGGGCGCTGGTTGAGGTAGAGGGGTTGCCAGGGGGGCATGTTTGCGATCTGGATGGGTCACGGCGTTCTGTGGGCGCGGGAATACCTTGCAGCGCGTTTGGGTCCTCGTGCCGTTTTGGGGGTCCTGGGTCATGGGCAGGGGCTTCCTGAGGCAGGTTGGGCTGGGTACCGTGGTCTGTTCCTTCCCTGGGCGCTCCTGGGGTCGGATCTTGAAGCAGGCCCGGTCGAGCCTCCACGTGGATTTTTCTTTCTTCCATCACCAGGTAGGTCGGGTCGCTGGGCGGGCTTCTCCGGGTCGGGTCGCTGGGCGGGTCTCTGGGGGTCGCGTTGGGCCGGGTCTTGCCGTCGGCGGTTGGGTCGGGAGCTCTGGGGACTGGGCAAGGCGATCCTTCGATAATGGGGGGGGGGGGGGGGGGGGGGGCGACAAATTTTATTGGAGTGGCGGTCAGCAAAGACACTGGGGGTAGTGGCCTGGCTGGGCGACTTATATAACTTTCTTCGGCTGGAAAAGATCAAATACAGGTTCAGAGGTTCAGCGGAGGGTTTCAAGACAAGGTGGGGGATGTTTGTGATCATGTCCGAGGAGTTATTCGTTGGGAGGGGTTGGAGGGGAAGGTGAAAAATGGGAACAATTTGTACAAAATGTATAGTTGTTTGGTGGAAAGCTTGAATAGTTTATGTGTTGTAACTTTTTATATACGCTTGTAATAAAATACAAAAAAAAAAGAAATGAAATTCAGAGCAGACGCCGGAGTATGGGGTGGGACTCCAGCGCAAGCCTCGGAATCTGGGAGGCTATCCAGCACGGGCCTCTGAGCTGGGGGGAGGGGCATGGAGCGGGAGAAAAGAGGGGTGAGTGTGTGTGAGAGTGCGTATGAAAGAGAGAGGGCGGGGGGAGAGTGTGTGCAAGAGTGGGGGGGGGGCGGTGATAATGTTCGAGAGTGGAGGGGGTTGGTGTGCAAGAGTGGAGAAGGTTAGTGTGTGACAGTGGGGGTGTTAGTGTCCAAGAGTGAGGGGATGAGTGTGTGCGTGTAAGAGGGAGACTAGAGAGGTGTGTGCACGAGAGAGAGACGTGCATGTGTATATCTATACACCCACATATGTGTGTTTGAGAGAGAGAGAGGCGTGCGTGTGTGTGTTGCATGTGTCCGATATGAGCACCAGCTTTCCAGCATCACTCCTCCTATTAAAATTGAGAAATGTCTTAATTTTTTTAACAGGAGAACATTTTAGATTATCCACAAGTGGGTACTATTTCCAGGGGCAATGTTAAGGAGCCAGGGAAGAGTTGTCTGGCCAGGGGTTAATGTGAGGGGCCCATGTAGCTGATGAATGTATTTCTGACTGTGTGCCTCTTCCTAATTCCTAATATTTGCCTAGATGTAGCTGGAAAAGACTTGTTTACATTTGATTTCTGTGGTTGCACTTACTTCGCTGCAAATAAGCAGCGTTGACATTCTGAGAATACTGGGGGTTCCCTGGTGCACTTAGGAGGTCACTTAGGGGTTGCACGGCTTGAAAAGTTTGGGAAATACTGCTATAAAGAAAGGAAAGAGAATGAAGCCCAGTATCTATTACAGAGAGTACACGATACTATGAGTTAACATTCTAGTGATGACAGGATGGGAGTTGCAGTTTACAATTTCTTTCAGACAACCACAACAGGCAGGTTATGAATCAACAGCACAGGCAGCAGCACTTATGGGGGAAAAAAACAAAACATGTGTTTTAACAACATGATTGAACAAGTCACAAACTCTACATTTCTTCACATGCATCACATACTTGTCAACAAGACAGACTACATTATCAGACTTTTATCTCAATTTACCAACAAAAAAAGCCTTGCATATTTCAGGCAACCCGTTCCTCAATGGAGGAACTACGACCAGAACCTAGTTATGATGGACTTCTGCCCACAGACCATGATCCTTGCCGTGGTCCATTTTACAGCACTGAATAGGCATCTGGGCCTGATAATGCTGCTCAATGAGAAATGGGCTAATGGGTTGGAGAACAGCAGGCAAATAGTCAAATTTTGCAACGGATATGTAAGGAAGAAAATCAGTACAACTATTTTGCTTGCCTCGCTTTGAACCAAATATCTCACCCTGATGTCAGCCTTTCAATTACAATCCTTCTTTATTATGCATAACCTTAAATTTGCTTTGTCCCTCCCTCATTTCAGATTTTGCACTCTCAAATAATGGACATATCATTTATTTTTAATTCTCTTATCTCTGAAAGACATTGGGCGGGATTCTGGGTTGGCCAACACCGAAATTGGGAAGGGCGAGAATCGTTTCAGATTGCAAAATCGCGGCAGGCGCCAATTTGACCCTAAATCGCAATTCTCCGTGGCATCAATACATTCCTGAATGCACATACAGTAGACACCATTTGCATGTCATTAGCGGGGCTGATCCAGTATTCTCCGGGGCCTCCACGATTCTCCGCTAAATAAAATGACTTTTAAGAAACTCGTTGGACCCCCTCGCTTTATCAAACTGGCGACGATGATGAATTGGAGCTGTCGGCTGAGCTACCTCTTTTTAAAGTGTGGACTACAGTGCAGAGTTTGTTTCTGTGGTGTTTCTTTTTCCGGAGCCTGCAATGTCATGGAAGGTGAGTGATGGGCCGCGGTTTTGCTGCCGGCTGTGTGTCCGCTGGAAGTGGTTTGGAGTCTGAAGTGTCTGGCAGTACTGGATGCAGTATCTTCTGAGAGACATCTGGTGATGCTCGTGCAGAGTTTCGTCCATTTCTGTCTGCCGTTGTTTCGCGATGTTGGCAGAATGGTCCGCTGGGGAGTCTGTTCTCGAGTTTGGCGTCGCCCATTGAAACGTCATTCTGATCGTGAGTGTGTTTGAAAGACTGTTCTGTCGCTGCTCGGACTGTGGGATTTGCAACAGTGCTACTGTACCTGTGAGCTGACAGTTGTTTGTGACAGCTCCCTGGGCATTTTCGTCGGCGCTTTATTTTTAGATTAAATTTAGAGTGCCCGATCTTTTTTAAATTAAGGGGCATTAGGGAGTTATGGGATGTTGAGGTGGACGTTGTCCGATTTTCCCCCCACCTGTCCCCTCTGTGGCTGAAAGGCATGCCACGCCAATTGGGTTGATGGTTCCGATGCCATGGTGCGCGCCGTCCCCGGGTTCGGCTGTTGGTAGCTTCGCCCCGTGTGACTGGTGAGGGTGTCAGGCTGGACGTAATAATTGGTGGGGTACCCGCCGGCCTGTCTTGCTTCCTTGGTGATGCCTTATCCGAACTGATCTGTTTTTTTTGTTTTGTGTTTGTTGCCTGGCCGCTGAGGAGTTTGCACCCATTTCGTCCTCTCCTCCTCAATGGTCGTCCTTGGGAGGGTTTTCAGACTTTGGGGGTAGAAGTAACCTGCGTAGGACTCATCCAGCTGGGGACAATTGGTTTCCCAAGCTCACTGGACTGAAGTTAACCCAGCACAAGTATAAAAGGCCAGCAGCTGTAGAGCCAGCTTAAAAAGGAGCGAGGACCCGGTGAAATGTAACCGGGCCCTGCCGTTGCCGAATAAAAAGACTTTAAGAAACTCATTGGACCCCCCTCGCATTATCAATCAGGGGGAACAGGCTGAGTGGCCAGCGTGACCCCCCACCCCCACGGGATGGTGTCCTGGCACGAACCGCCATTACGGTGGCCATCCTGCTGCGCACCAGCTGACCACCCATCTTGACCATGGTTCTGCAGAATGACATTGACGATGCGGGTGCTCTGCTCCCCACCCCACCCCCCCAACCCAGCAGCCACCCACCAGCGGCCCACCCAGGGCAACATCCACAGTAGCCCATGTCGAGGGCAGTGCCAGCCAATTGTCCCGTCAGGGATGGGCGTCAGAGCCAGAGGCCCCCACGGTGCTGGGCACCGACGAGGTCAGGTGTGTGGTGTTGGGGGGGTCAGAGGACCTCCCACCTTGCGTTCAGGCTGGGGCAGGATTTTGTTTCTGGGTTTTGGCGATTGGGATGCTATTTAAAAATGCTGATCTCTCGCTTACAACAGGGAGTTCCGACGAGCAGAGCTCTCCATAGTAAAAAAACGGAGCTATGTGCGGCCTCAGCCTGCCGTCTCCTATTTAGGCCCCCTATTCGAAGTGATTCATGTTGAACGGCCATGTGTTTCTCGGCACTTCCAGTGCTGGGAAACACACGGCTAAACGCGGCGCTGAGGAACTTTGTTCCCTTTTGGGAAGATCGTGCCGCAAGTGTGGGCTAAACTGTGAGAAACTTCCCAGGTCCCAAAAAGGTGAGACAAAAACAGAAAATATTGGATAATCTCAGCAGGTCTGGCAGCATCTGTTGAGAGAGATGGGAGCTAACATTTCGAGTCTGGATGGCTCTTTGTCAAAGCTGACAAAGGAATAGAAATTTGGTCCTGGTTGAGGGCAGCTGACCAGCACAAGCTAAACATTGGGGAAAATAGGAGAGAAAATTGATGGCGAGAAGATTACCTTTGTAAATCCTTTTCCACTATTATAGAGAAAAAGTGTTCACATTGGCATATGGCAGTGGACAGTTATTAGATAACAGGTTCGTTAAAAAAACCTCCAGTCCACTTATTCTTGAGAATCCAATTTTTTGGACTGTAGAGAAAAGAATCATCAATAGTTCTTGCCACATCAATTCTTCATTAATTAAACTCAAGTTGACACACAAAGAAATCAATTCCATATTTCTGCATCAATCTGGCGTGCGAATAATGGAACTGTTGGAAGTTCTGAACTCAGGATATGAATCACAGGACAACAGACTCTACACTTCCTGTGACTGCTTTCATGCTCTATTCCTGCCAGTAGATGTCATCGGAACTTAGCATGCTAAAAGATTACATCATCTCCACACTCTCCAACTCCATCAAAGAGAACAAAATGAATTGTATGGAACTCCAGCACATTTTTTAATCTGGGTTATCAGTTTATCTGGCTGCCGCCAACAATATGTTTTCTACTCTGAAGGAAATTGGAACTGAAACAACAAAGCGTGAGGAGTTCAGGGAAAAGTCAGTCGACTTTTGTGAAGTGTACTATTTGTTAGTTGGTCTATGCACAGATAACAATCAACCTCCTCATCAAGTTGTCAGTAGAAATCTTGCATTTTCAAGAAGTGCCATTGATACCAGACATTTTGTGCAATAAACTAAATAATCAACATTAATAAACTTCAGATTTCCCGTTACAACACATCAGGCTCCGTAAGGTTTCTAATTGTGGTAGCAAGCGGAAATTGCCACAAGTTTCACGTCGCCTGGGCCTGGTGAGGCCGGCAATGCTATTCAACATTAATTAGTCCACACTTAATGAGGCCTCACAGGCTTCAGGTCGTAAATGAAGGCTCGCCAGCCAGCTGACTAGGGACCGTGCTCGCCCCCCCCCCCCCCACCCCCCCCCCCCCCCGCCAGCTAACAAGGTCGAGCAGCACTTAAACAGCACTTGCACAACCAACCCCATGGCGCAACCAACCCCATGGCGCCGAGACCACCGGCCCCAAGGTTGGAAGAACGCGCAGACTCCGCACAGATAGTGATCCAAGCGGGAATCCAACCTGGGACCCTGGCGCTGTGAAGCAACAGTGCTAACCACTGTGCGGCCCATATTATACATCTTTTGTCATATCTTTGCCCACTGACTTAACCTGTCTATATCATTTTGTGGCCTCCTTATGTCCTCTTCAAACTTATTTTCTTACATATCTTTGTGTCATCAGCAAATTCAGCAACCATCCCTCCATGACCTTCAAAGTCATTTATATAAACTGTAAAAAGTTGAGGTCCCAGAACTGATTCCTGTGGCGCACCACTCGTTAATCTTGCCAACATGAAAAAGTCCCATTTATGTCTACTCTGCTTCCTGTTAGACAACCAATCTTCTATCCATGCCAATATGTTACCCCTAAAAATTTTCATAATAACCTTTGATGCAGCACTTTATCAAATACCTTGAAGTCAGAGAGTTTTTTGCCTTCTGGAAATCTAAGCATCGTACATCCACCGGTTTCCCATTATCCACAGCACATGTTAATTTCTCAAAGAACTCCAATAAGCTGGTTAAACATGATTTCCCTTTAACAAAAATAATGTTGACTGCTTGACTACCCTGAGCTTATCCAAGTATCCTTCTATAACTTCTAACTGTTTTCCTATGTCAAGGCAACCTAGGCTATCCTATGTCTGCTTTTGTAAGGCTCCATACATTCGATCCAAAAGCATTTCTCTCTTTAGTTAAAATTAAGAACCATTCTATGTTTAATATCCTAGCATAGTCCAATAATTTAAAGACAAAAGCATTTCTCTATCTAGTTAAAACTAGGAACCATTCCATGTTTGATATCCTAGCATAGTCCAATAATTTAAAGACAAGTAACAATTTAGGAATTTCCAAGTAGAATCACTACAGTCTTGCATATAGTCAGTTAAACTCGATGATGCATTCTTCTATGAAAGAACCATCTATTTTTTTTAATTTATCCAAGTCCGACCAAGCCCTCATAGGCATTCAATAAGACATCTTTAAATAAATTTTATCCATGCATTTTAGGAGAATGTCCAAACCTTCTTCACTGTCCAGGAGCTGTTTAGCATAGGGCTAAATCACTGGCTTTGAAAGCCGATTAAGGCAGGCCAGCAGCACGGTTCAATTCCCATAACAGCCTCCCCGAACAGGCGCTGGAATGTGGCGACTAGGGGCTTTTCACAGTAACTTCATTTGAAGCCTACTTGTGACAATAAGCGATTTTCATTTCATTTATCTAGTTCCGCAAAAACTTTACAGCTGATCTTGCTCTTGGTAGGAAGTGAAAATTTCAGAGCTATCCTTTGTTTTCTATTCAGTTCAAGGTAACATGTGCCCATGCATTGGCTTTATTTTTCCATGAATCAAAAACTTCTGTTTCACAAAACAGTGGTGGAAAATCATATCCCACATTATATCTGGTTTCAGTCATCTTTCTTCAAAGAGTTACCAATTACAGTCTTGTCTCAAAAAAAACTCCAATTCTCACCTTCTGCCTGGAAGTAAATCTAGTCTCCAGTCTTCACTTTCAGTTAATCAACCTCTGCTACTAATATCAGAGGAAACTCCCAAGCTTGGTTGCGAAGCAGACACTGAGACAAGAATGCTTTGGTAGCGATGTTTGTTCCCCACCACAGAGCTTACTTCTCCACACTAACACATCCTCCCCAGTGCTGGCTGACTCTTTATATATGTTATGCCCAATTTGTGAAACAGCCCATTTCATGAATGGACATTGGTAGGACATTGTATGGATCATGAAATAGGCAGTTTAAAAGCCCAATTCATGAAATGGCCAGTGCTATGTATGAGTTTTAAAATCATACTTATGGAATTGTTGCTCATGCCTGTTGCAGTGTACAAGCTTAACATCATGTATTAAGTTGCTCTATAACAACATGAACAAATGCAAGTTCGTCTACATAGGCAAAAATAGTGGATGGTGAAGGGTGTAAAATTTAATATAAGTCTCAAAAAGCCAATTCATATCTGCCAATGAAAATATGATGACATTCACAGCTCTTATAAATCAGTGTACAAGCATAGAAATCTATACTAACTAGTATAATCCCTGCAAACACCAAAGGTGGATTAGACCTCTGATTGTCAACGACTTGAATGAACATGGACAAGTGGACTTCGACCTAGTTAACATGCAGATAATGAAGGACAGAAGGGCAGCACGGTAGCATTGTGGATAGCACAATTGCTTCACAGCTCCAGGGTCCCAGGTTCGATTCTGGCTTGGGTCACTGTCTGTGCGGAGTCTGCACATCCTCCCTGTGTGTGCGTGGGTTTCCTCCGGGTGCTCCGGTTTCCTCCCACAGTCCAAAGGTGTGCGAGTTAGGTGAATTGGCCATGCTAAATTGCCCTTAGTGTCCAAAATTGCCCTTAGGGTTGGGTGTGGTTACTGGGTTATGGGTATAGGGTGGAGGTGTGGACCTTGGGTAGGGTGCTCTTTCCAAAAGCCGGTGCAGACTCAATGGGCCGAATGGCCTCCTTCTGCACTGTAAATTCTATTTTTTTTTAAAAGTGATTATTTCATACGGCACTATATGGAGTTGGATTGTTTGGGCATAATACTGGATGAAACATAAAATGGCAGTGAACACAATCAAGGAGATTATACATTTTTAAATGAAATGTAACCTTTTCGTTCACAAATGTTGGCCATTTCATGAACTGGGCAAGTTTTCCAATGCCCATTTCATGAAGGGGGGTAGTGGCATAGTGGTATTGTAACTAGACTGCTAATCCAAAGGCCCAGGTTTGAATCTCAGCAGAGCATATGGTGAAATTTGAATTCAATGAAAATCTAATGACCATGAAATCATTGCAGATTGTCATAAAAGCCTATCTGGTTCAGTCTGTCCTACATGTGACTCCAGTTCCCTTTCAATAAAGTTGACTCTTAAATGACCTCTGAAATGGTCTCAGTTCAAGGGTAATTAGGGATGGGCAACAAATGCCGGCTAGCCAGCAATGCCCATAACCCATGAATAAATAATTTTAAAAATTAACTAAGTGGTCAAACTGCCTGTTTCATGAACAATGCAGGTAGGCTTCCCATTTCAAGAAATGGGCAATCTGACTGATCATTTTATGGTAAATGGGTAGTTTCACAAATTGGGTGCAACATATACACATCTGATGACAATTACCCTGTTCAACTTATTATTGCAAGGTATTTAACCTTTAAGGCAACTGCAAGGTATTTAATATCCATCAACAGAACCTATTAGATACCAACCACCCCAGGATAATAGTGTGGAATTCAGCAATGGTAATAACATTGAATGTCATGGGGAGATGGTTAGATTCTGTGACAGGTTTGTTAACAGGCAGTGCAATTTACAATTTACATGTACAATTTACCATTTATGCCAGTCAATCTCAAGTGGCATTGCATACAGTATATCAGAGAATATAGTAATTATTTTATCAGTCCCTGATATGTTGGTGTTTCTATTTCATAGAATCATAGAATTTACAGTGCAGAAGGAGGCCATTTAGGCCATCGAGTCTGCACTGGCTCTTAGAAAGAGCACCCCTACCCAAGCCCTCACCTCCACCCTATTCACATAACCCAGTAACCCCACCCAACACTAAGGGCAATTTTGGACACTAAGGGACACATCTTTAGACTGTGGGAAGAAACCGGAGCACCCGGAGGAAACTCACGCACACATGGGGAGAACGTGTAGACTCCGCACAGACAGTGACCCAAGCCGGGAATCAAACCTGGGACCCTGGAGCTGTGACGTAATTGTGCTAACCATTATGCTACCGTGCTGGCCTTTTCTCTCTGACTATTTTCTCTTGTTTCTGACTCTCTGGGAAAGGGTGGAAAAGAGGGAGCAGGAGGAAGAGGAGAGGTAGGAGGAAGAGGAGAAGAGAAGTAGGGGGACAAGAACTGGGTACAATTGGTGAAAAGCAAACATGTCTGACACTGGAATTTACAGGTGAAACATATTTGCGGAAAATTCCAGGTATCACCAAGATAGCACAGACAACTGAGAACATTTCTCCAAGGACACTTGATTACATAATAATACATAATTAAACCATAACTAATGTGAACATAGCAATTTATCATGGAAAAAAGTTACATTAAAGTGTAACAAAAAAGTGTGACAACTAAAATCAATTGAGAACGGAAATGCAGATAGTTGGATAATTTTCAAATAAATGATTTTAAAAACATTTAAATTGCAGGAGAGCAATCAAATTGAGATCTGTATCCCGCATTTGTTGCTGACCATGGTAACATTCCGGAGGAAAACCTTGACATGAAGTAGTATGTGCACCTCTGGCGCAGTTGTATTTGAACAAGTTGAGTGATTTATTTCTGATTGTTTTTGATGAAGAGAGAACTGCATGTGAACCATTTTAACAGAGTCACCTCTACCAAATGAAACATGACCACAGATGTAAAATTGTATTCTGTTACATACCATACCCATGACTCCGAGGTCAAGCGCAGTCTACAAACCAGTATTTACATTTCAACATAACAAAGAAAATAGGCTGATGTTATCTGAAGTCCTTGGTGAAGGCAGCAGAGAAGCATCTCCTTAACTTGAAAATCTAGTATATATTCAGCAAATGCAATACGTTATTGCCAGATTTCTACAGATGATTTTTTTCCAATGTGACATACTAGAGCTCATTAAAAATTAGCCACATTTATCAGGTGATTCAAGATACTGAGCAGCCAATCAAAGGCACAGCAATAAGGTGTGTGCTGAACTTCCCCTTAAAATTATGCATTTCCAAGTAATATTATGACAACAACTTACAATAAATACTGCAGTTAAAGCAGCTTCTGATAAAATCAAATAATAGCATTCACAACAGAGCTATATGTGATTAAGCAATCTGCAAGTCGACCAACTCTTAATGAGAGTTCACAAATCACTTCCTTTTTTAAAAATATATATATTTTCTCAAAGTTTTTCGATCAAACAAAAACAAAAATTTCCCATTTTACAACTTTGTAATAATATATACATTGATCGTTTTTTAAATAAATAATATGCTAACTAACGGCAACTGCCAACAACAAAATAAGAAACAACAGAAATAGTAACTAAAATAGTAACTTCGTAAAATCTAATATAACTAATATATAAACACACACCTAAAACCTCTGAGGACCCAAATGAGTCCTCCCCCCCCCGGGTTGCTGCTGCTACCTTTCGTATTTTCCCTTATCGCTCTGCGAGATAGTCGAGGAACGATTGCCACCGCCTGGTGAACCCTTGAGCCGAACCTCTTAGTGCGTACTTTATCCGCTCCAATTTTATGAACCCTGCCATGTCATTGATCCAGGCCTCCACGCCCGGGGGGTTTAGCTTCTTTCCACACAAGTAGAATCCTTCGCCGGGCTACTAGGGACGCAAAGGCCAAAACATCGGCCTCTCTCGCCTCCTGCACTCCCGGCTCATCTGCAACCCCAAATATAGCCAACCCCCAGCCTGGTTCGACCTGGACCCCCACCACGTTTGAAATCACTTTTGCCACACCCACCCAGAACCCATGCAATACCGGACATGACCAGAACATGTGGGTGTGGTTCGCCGGGCTTCCTGCGCATCTCCCGCACCTATCCTCCACTCCAAAAAATCTACTCAGCCTTGCTCCAGTCATATGCGCCCTGTGTAGGACCTGGAATTGTATCAGGCTGAGCCTGGCACACGAGGACGAAGAGTTTACCCTACTTAGGGCATCTGCCCACAGCCCCTCCTCTATCTCTTCCCCCAGCTCCTCCTCCCATTTTCCCTTCAGCTCCTCCACCATCGTCTCCCCCTCATCTCTCATTTCCCTATATATATCTGACACCCTGCCATCACCCACCCATGCCCCCGAAATCACTCTGTCCTGGATCTCTTGCGCCGGGAGCTGCGGAAATTCCCTCACCTGTTGCCTCACAAATGTCCTCACTTGCATATAGCGAAATGCATTCCCAGGTGGCAGCCCGTATTTTTCTGTCAATGCTCCCAGACTCGCGAACGTCCCGTCTAAGAACAAGTCCTTCAATTTCGCAATTCCTGCTCGCTGCCAAGATTTAAATCCCCCATCTATCCTTCCCGGGACGAACCTATGATTGTTCCTTATCAAGGACCACACTGAGGCACCCGTCACTCCCTTATGTCGTCTCCACTACCCCCAAATTTTCAGAGTTGCCACCACCACTGGGTTTGTGGTGTATTTTTTCGGGGAGAACGGCAACGGCGCCGTCACCAGTGCTTTTAGGCTAGTTCCCCTACAGGACGCCATCTCCAGTCTTTTCCACGCCGCTCCTTCCCCTTCCCTCATCCACTTACATATCGCTGACACGTTGGCGGCCCAATAATAATCACTTAGACTCGGCAGTGCCAGTCCCCCTCTGTCCCTACTGCGCTGCTGGAATCCCCTCTTTACTCTTGGGGTCTTTCCAGCCCACACAAAGCTCATAATACTCTTGTCCACCTTTTTAAAAAAGGCCTTTGTAATCAGTACAGGGAGGCACTGGAACACAAAAAGAAACCTTGGAAGAACCACCATTTTAACCGCCTGCACCCTGCCCGCCAATGACAGGGGCACCATGTCCCACCTCCTAAAGTCCTCTTCCATCTGCTCTACCAGTCGTGCCAAGTTAAGCTTATGCAAGGTTCCCCAGTTTCTGGCCACCTGGATCCCCAAATACCGGAAATCCCTTGTTACCCTCCTCAACGGTAAATCGTCTATTCCCCTGCCCTGTTCCCCGGGGTGCATCACAAACAGTTCACTCTTCCCCATATTCAATTTATATCCTGAAAATTCTCCAAACTCCCTGAGTGTCTGCATTATCTCAGGCATCCCCTCCACTGGGTCCGCGACATACAACAACAAATCATCCGCATATAATGACACCCGATGCTCTTCTCCTCCTCTAAGTACCCCCCTCCACTTCCTGGAGCCCCTCAGCGCTATGGCCAGTGGCTCAATTGCCAACGCAAACAGTAACGGGGACAGGGGACATCCCTGTCTTGTACCCTTATATAGTCGGAAGTGGTCAGATCGTTGCCTATTTGTAATCACACTTGCCACCGGGGCCCTGTACAGGAGCTGAACCCATCTAATGAACCCCTCTCCAAATCCAAATCTCCTCAGTACTTCCCACAGGTAGTCCCACTCCACTCTATCAAATGCTTTCTCTGCATCCATCGCCACCACTATCTCCGCCTCCCCCTCCGGTGGGGGCATCATCATCACCCCCAGCAGCCTCCGTATATTAGCATTCAATTGCCTCCCGTTAACAAACCCCGTTTGATCATCATGCACCACCCCAGGGACACAGTCCTCTATCCTCGTCGCCATCACCTTGGCCAAAAGCTTGGCATCTACGTTCAAGAGGGAAATAGGCCTGTATGACCCGCACTGCAGCGGGTCTTTGTCTCTTTTCAGGATCAGCGATATCGTCGCCTCCGACATCGTCGGGGGTAGTGTCCCCCTTTCCCTAGCCTCATTAAAGGTTCTCGTCAGAAGTGGGGCCAGCAGGTCCACATGTTTCCTATAGAACTCCACCGGGAACCTATCCGGTCCCGGGGCCTTCCCTGCCTGCATGTTCCCAATTCCTTTTACCACCTCCTCCACCTCAATCTGTGCTCCCAGTCCTGTCATCTCCTGTTCCTCAACCTTCGGGAACTCCAGCTGGTCTAGGAAACGCATCATTCCCGCTTTCCCTTCCGGGGGTTGAGCCTTATATAGCCTCTCGTAAAATACCTTAAACACCCCGTTCACCCTCTCCGCTCCCCATTCCATCTTTCCCTCCTCGTCTCTAACCCCTCCGATCTCTCTCACCGCCCCCCTCTTCCTAAGTTGTTGGGCCAGCAGCCGGCTCGCCTTCTCTCCATATTCATACTGCACTCCCTGTGCCTTCCTCCATTGTGCCTCCGCCTTACCCGTGGTCAACAAGTCAAAGTCCGTGTGCAATCTCCGTCTTTCCCTGTATAGCCCTTCAACTGGAGCCTCTGCATACTGCCTATCCACCCTCAAAATCTCCCTCAACAATCTCTCCCTTTCTTTACCCTCTTGTTTCCCCTTATGGGCCCTTATGGAGATCAGCTCCCCTCTAGCCACCACCTTCAGCACCTCCCAGACCACTCCCACCTGGACCTGTCCGTCATCATTATTCTCTAGGTACCTTTCAATACATCCCCTCACCCTTACACATACCCCCTCGTCCGCCAACAGTCCCATATCTAATCTTCAGAGTGGGCGCTGTTCCTTTTCCTCTCCTGCTTCCAGATCTACCCAATGTGGGGCATGATCTGAAATGGCTATAGCCGAATACTCCGTTCCTGCCACCTTCTAGATCAGCGCCCTTCCCAGGACAAAGAAGTCTATCCGGGAGTACACTTTGTGGACATGGTAGAAGAAGGAAAACTCTTTACTCCTTGGCCTCGTAAATCTCCAGGGATCCACTCCTCCCATCTGCTCCATAAAGCCCTGAAGCACCTTGTCCGCTGCCGGCCTCCTCCCTGTCCTAGATCTGGACCGGTCCAGCCCTGGGTCCAGCACCGTGTTGAAGTCCCCCCCATTACCAACTTTCGCATCTCCAGGTCCGGGATGTGCCCCAACATACGCTTCATAAAGTTCGCGTCATCCCAGTTCGGGGCATATACATTCACCAGCACCACCACCTCACCTTGCAGTCTGCCACTCACCATCACGTATCTACCCCCACTGTCCGCCACTATGTTCTTCGCCTCAAACAATACCCGTTTCCCCACCAGTATTGCCACCCCTCTATTTTTCGCATCCAAGCCCGAGTGGAATACCTGTCCCACCCATCCTTTCCTTAATCTGACCTGATCTGCCAGTTCCAGGTGCGTCTCCTGAAGCAAGACCACGTCTGCCTTTAGCTTCTTTAGGTGCGCAAGTACCCTTGCCCTCTTAAATCGGCCTGTTCAACCCTCTCACGTTCCACGTGATCAACCGGGTTGGGGGGCTCTTTACTCCCCCCCCCCTCGTCGACTAGCCATCCCCTTTTTTAGACCAGCTCCTCACCCGGTTCCCACGCACCCGCTTTTCCCCCCGACGGCGCCCTCCCGTCCCGACCATCCCATCCCGTAACAGCTCCCCCTTCCCCTTAGCAGCAGCAACCCAGTTAACCCCCCCCCTCTAGATCCCTCTCTAGCTTAGTTGCTCCCCCCATATTGCTTCCAGAAGTCAGCAAACTCTGGCTGACCTCGGTTTCCCCCGTTTATCCTTAGCCTCCCATCATGTGAGGCCCCCTCCTTCCTGCGCCCCCTTTTCCCGCCACAATTTCCATAGCGGGTGGACAAAGCCCGCGCTTTCCTCTCGGCCCCGCCCCTGATGGCGCAGCTCCCTCTCTCCTTCCCCCTCCCCTTCCCCACCGGCGCCCACATTTCTTCGTGTGTGTCCCCTTCGAGGGGAAAGAAAGTTCCCCCCCCCCCCTCCCCCCCATCTGATTCACAGTCCCTTGCCACCACCTCACTACTTCATTTCAAACACTCTTTCTCCAATCTAGTCCAACTTCTCCTCTTCGATAAATGTCCACGCCTCTTCTGCCGTCTCGAAGTAGTGGTGTTTACCCTGGTGTGTAACCCACAGCCTTGCCGGCTGCAACATTCCAAACTTCACTTTCCTCTTGTGGAGCACCGCCTTGGCCCGATTGAAACTCGCCCTCCTTCTCGCCACCTCCGCACTCCAATCCTGATACACGCGGATCACCGCGTTCTCCCACCTGCTGCTCCGTGTCTTTTTCGCCCATCTCAGGACCATCTCCCTGTCCTTGTAGCGGTGGAACCTCACCACTATTGCTCGAGGTATTTCTCCTGCCTTTGGTCTTCTCACGAGGACTCTATACGCTCCCTCCACTTCCAGGGGGCCTGTCGGGGCCTCAGCTCCCATTAAGGTATGGAGCATCGTGCTCACATATGCCCCAACGTCCGCTCCCTCTGCCCCTTCGGGAAGACCCAAGATTCTTAAGTTCTTCCTCCTCGAGCTATTTTCCAGGACTTCCAGTCTCTCCATACACCTCTTATGCAGTGCCTCATGCGTCTCCGTCTTCACCACCAAGTCCTGTATCTCGTCCTCATTTTCGGCAGCTTTTGCCTTCACTCCACGGAGCTCCATGTCTTGGGTCTTCTGCGCCTCCTTTAACCCCTCAATCGCCTGCAGCATCGGCGCCAGCACCTCCTTCTTGAGCTCCTCCACACATCGCCGGAGGAACACCTGCTGTTCCAGGCCCCATACCAACTGGCCTCCCTCCGCCGCCATCTTGCTTCTCACTTCCCTTCTTTGCCGCTGCTCCAGAGGATCCTCCGTAATCTGGCCACTATTATCTCTTCTGTCCATTCACATCCGGGGGGACTCCCTTCTATGTCACCTCACAGTGGGTTTAGCCTTTGAAAATTGCCGTTGGGGCTCCCGATAAGAGCCCAAAAGTCCGTTAAAACGGGAGGTGCCGAAACGTGCGACTGAGCTGGTCATCGCCGCACCCGGAAGTCCACAAATCATTTCCTTTCTGGCAGCTGGCATATGCCATTTAAACTGAAAATTTTATACAACACACATACTTGCAGAATCAAAATCCATACAGAATCTTAAATCTACTGGACTTTGATTTTCTCTGGTTAAGCTGAAAGCTGCATGCCTATATTTTTACCAAAATGTTAGCTTACTGTTCAAATAATCCAGAATTAAATCTGGTGTTTCTACATATATCAATCATTTTACGCTTCTTGCCTGGAATGTGCAATTTTAACTTTTTAAAAGGCATGAGGTAAATAAATAAATTGTTTGCATTAAATTCCCAGCTCTATGATAAATAATATCTCCTTGGATTTAAAGAATGAGACTGGTTGGAGGGTGGGTTGGTGGTGGGTGGGGGGGGGCATGGGAGATGCAGGGATAGGAATCATGTTTACGAGCAATTATTATAGTAATTTGGTTCTATTTAGATAACCTTAATCCTCTACAACTTTACTAGAATTGTTTAGTGTTCTTTTTACACTACAACTATGCATTTTGTGGACCCCCCCCCCCCCCCCCACTTATTTTATTCCACTACTGGTACCTGTACCACTAGCTCCAAGTTCTGAATTTCCTTCTTTAACACCTCCACCTCTTGACACCTCCTTTCTCTTTGAAAACTTTCTTTAATATTAATCTATTTAATCAAACTTTTGGTCACTCCTCTTACTGTTTCATTCTTTGGCTTGGTGCCCATTTTTGTATTACACCTCTGTGAATTAACTTGGAACTTTTAACTTCAATGGTGCTTTAGAAATGCAAGTTGTTCTTTTTGAACCAATCACATAATACAATTTATGTTGGGGGGTTGGAATTGTAAAACTGTTAGTTCTTAGTTCATACTTTTGCAGTGGTTTGTTTTTAAAAACAATCATCAAGATGGTTAAAAACCTGCACAACACATAGAAGTGAAACTAGATAATTCATTAATTCAGGATGAAACATTAATGAAACACTCACTCGTCTTTGAAGAACATTCTCCTTGTGTTTTGTGCATAGGTCCTTGCTTGGCCATGTTGTTTGTGGTGCGATGTCCAGATGATAAGTGCTGGCTGTTCTTTCACTTTGCGGTGCTCTACTGTGCACTATCATGTCAATTGGCTTCTCTGCAAGGGATGCAGCTGAAGAAATAGAAAGGTCACTGGTTAAGATAGTAGACTAGGAGCTTACAAACACAATCCTAAATTGCTTAGGTTAGTTCATGAATCAATAAAAAGAAAACACAACATAATACTGATGGGTAATAGTTATATATCAGAGCAATACCATCGGCTGGTGTAATGTCACATGTTACACAACTATGTCATTGGACCGTTTTGCGGGCTTCTGTGGAGTTCACCATTGTACCCTGTTTTGAGAAGAATCCTGTAAAATAAACCCCTTGTACTAATTTATATGAACCCAGCGTGTGCCGCCTCTGATTCTTTCTCTTTGCTGCTACAAAAGAACATAACAAAAGAAAAACTGGCGACGAGATCTGGAATGTAACAGAAAGAAACAGGAGGAAAGCAACTTTCCACAACGATTTTGTGAGCCAGAAGAAGGAATCATTGTTGGACATCCAGGCGTCGGGAGTGAGGTTGGGATAAATATTGTCAACTTCCGAGGTGAAATCATCATTGTGGCAAGTAAAAACAACTTGCCAGTAAATACTGGGACACCGCATAGCCGAAATGCCCGGTCGATTGCGACAGTCACTAGTGCAAGTAAAAGGGTTTTTAAAATAGAAAAAAGCTATCAGACAACTGCGAGTTACTGGGGACTTACTTCAAACGGAGTAAGTACACTTACTGTTGCAGTGGGTAGAGCTGCAGAGACCATGCACGAGGCACTGAATCGGGCCACGGGAACACAAACCTATGGGGCTACCGACTCGACCACTACCCAGGAATCAATAGCGGGGTACAGAAACAGCTAGTCTGCTTGTGAGCCTTGAATTTGTCTGCGATGACTTCCGGTTGCGGCGATGTGGAGCTAAGCCGCACATTTCGGCGGCTCCCGCTAGAACGGACTTTTGAGCTCTCTGGAGGAGCCCCAACGGAAATGTTTTGACCGATTCCCGTGTGGGAAGGTGAGAGCAAGGTCCCCCTTCAGTCGTGTATGGAGGGGACCAGAAGTGGAGCGGGGGAAAAAGTGGATTTGGAGCAGCGGCAGAAACGAGGGGGAAAAAACAAGATGGCGGAGATCGAGCAGCATGGGGGCCAGACCAGCAGGAGTTTCTCAGGTGCTGCGTGGAGGAGCTTAAAAAGGAGGTGCTGGCGCCAATGCTGACGGCAATCATGGGGCTGAAGGAGACCCAGAAGGCCCAGGAGGTAGAGCTCCGAGAGGTAAGGGACAAAACCAACGAGAACGAGGACGAGATCTTGGGCCTGGCGGTGAAGATGGAGGTGCACGAGGCGCTGCACAAGAAGTGGGCCGAGAGATTCGAGGTCCTGGAGAACAAGTCGAGGAGGAAGAATCTCCGGATTCTGGGTCTCCCTGAAGGGGTGGAGGGGGCCGATGCTGGGGCATATGTGAGCACGATGCCCCCTGGAGCTAGAAGGGGCTCACCGGGTCCTGGCAAGGAGACCCAAGGCCGGTGAGCCGCCAAGGGCGATAGTGGCGAGGTTCCATCGTTTCGCGGACAGAGAGAGTGTCCTGAGATGGGCCAAGAAAGAGCGGAGCAGTAGATGGGAGAATGCGGTGATCCGAGTCTACCAGGACTGGAGCGCGAAGGTGGCAAAGAGGAGAGCTGGCTTCAACCGGGCCAAGGCGGTGCTGCATAGAAAGAGGGTGAGATTTGGAATGCTGCAGCCTGCGCGACTGTGGGTCACATATCAGGATCGACACCACTATTTTGAAGCGCCAGAAGAGGCTTGGACCTTTATCCAAATGGAAAAATTGGACGCAAACTGAGGGTCTGTGGTTGTGGGGGAGATATTGACTGTATACAGGGTTTTAAATATGGGTAAAGAATGTTTCATGGGTGGGACGATGGATGGGGGAAGAGTTTTGATGGGGAGACTGTGAGGAATGTGGGCGCCGGTGCTGGAGGGAGGTGAGACCTGGGGATGGGGGAATTGGGATGAGGCCGCAACAGGGGGCGGGGCTGGCTCAGGAAAGCGCGGGCTTTTTCCCGCGTTAGGGAGGGGCGGGATGGAGGAGCGCAAGGAGGAGGAGGGATTTCCACGGGGGGGGGGGGGTCAACGGGAAGGCGGGGGAAGCCGGGGTCAGCTGACTTACAGAAGTATTATGGGGGAGCAAAAGAGCTAGATCTGGATCTAGCGGGGGGGGGGGGGGAGAAATAGGGTTGCTGCTGCATTGGCCGAGGGGGAACTGAAAACGGAAAAGGTGGTCGGGGCGGGGGTTCCCCGTCTGGGGGACTGGAGGGTGCGGGATTCGCGGGCACGGGACTGGCCTAAAATAGAAGATGGCTAGTCGGCGGGGGGGGGAGGGGGGGGGGGAGAGAGAGGCCCCCCAATCCGGCTGATCACGTGGAATGTGAGGGGCCTAAATGGGCCGGTTAAGAGGGCCCGAGTGTTCGCGCACTTAAAGGGACTGAAGGCAGATGTGGTCATGCTTCAGGAGACACATCTGAAGGTGGCAGATCAGGTCAGGTTAAGAAAGGGATGGGTAGGACAGGTATTCCATTTGGGGTTGGATGCGAAGAATAGAGGGGTGGCAATACTGGTGGGGAAGCGGGTGTCGTTTGAGGCCAAGAACATAGTAGCGGACAATGGAGGTCGATACATGATGGTGAGCGGTAGGTCGCAGGGGACATGGGTGGTATTGGTAAATGTATACACCCCGAACTGGGGCGATGCTGGATTAATGAAGCATATGTTGGGGCGTATTCCGGACCTGGAGGTAGGAAGCTTGATAATGGGTGGGGATTTCAACACGGTGTTGGACCCAGCACTGGATCGCTCCAGATCTAGGACCCGAAAGAGGCCGGCTGCGGCCAAGGTGCTTAGATGGTTTATGGACCAGATGGGGGGAGTGGATCCGTGGAGATTTGCCAGGCCTTTGGCCAGAGAATTATCTTTTTTCTCCCACGTACACAAAGCCTACTCACGGATAGATTTTTTTGTTCTGGGCAGGGCATTGATCTCGAAAGTGGAGAGAACGGAGTTTTCGGCCATAGCCATTTCAGACCACGACCTGCACTGGGTGGAACTAGAGTTGGGAGAGGAGAGGGACCAACGCCCGCTGTGGCGGTTGGATGTGGGACTGCTGGCAGACGAGGAAGTGTGCGGGAGTGCATTGAAAGGTATTTGGAGGCCAACGACAACGGGGAGGTGCAGGTGGGAGTAGCATGGGAGGCGCTGAAGGCGGTGGTCAGGGGAGAGTTAATCTCCATCAGGGCTCATAGGGAGAAGATAGAGGGCATGGAAAGGGAGAGGTTAGTGGGGGAGATTTTAAGAGTGGACAGGAGATATGCAGAGGCCCCTGAAGAGGGACTACTCAGGGGGAGGCGAAGTCTCCAGACGGAGTTCGACCTGTTGACCACAGGGAAGGCAGAGGCACAGTGGAGGAAGGCACAGGGGGCGACGCATGAGTATGGGGAGAAGGCGAGCCGGATGCTGGCACATCAGCTCTGTAAGAGGATGGCAGCGAGGGAGGTAGGTGGAGTCAAGGATGGAAGGGGAACTACGGTGCGGAGTGCGGTGAAAGTAAATGAGGCATTTAAGGCCTTCTATGAGGAGCTGTACAGATCCCAGCCCCCAGCGGGAGAAGAGGGGATGCGACGATTCTTGGACCAACTGAGGTTCCCGAGGGTGGAGGAGCAGGAGGTGGCTGGTTGGGGGCGCCAATTGGTTTGGAGGAGCTGATTAGAGGACTGGGGAGCATGCAGGCAGGGAAGGCCCCAGGACCGGATGGGCTCCTGGTTGAGTTCTATAGGAAGTACATAGACCTGTTAGCCCCGTTGCTGGTGAGGACTTTCAATGAAGCAAGGGAGGGGAGGACCCTGCCCCGGACAATGTCGGAGGCGATGATCTCTTTGATCCTGAAGCGGGATAAGGACCCACTGCAATGTGGGTCGTACAGGCCGATCTTGTTCCTCAACATGGATGCTAAGTTGCTGGCAAAAGTGCTGGCTACGAGGATCGAGGACTGTGCCCCGGGGGTGATTCACGAGGACCAGACAGGATTTGCAAAGGGCAGGCAACTAAACACCAATGTGCGGAGGCTCCTAAACGTGATTATGATGCCATCGGTGGAGGGAGAGGCGGAGATAGTGGCAGCTATGGACGCGGAGAAGGCCTTTGACCGAGTAGAGTGGGAGTATCTCTGGGAAGTGTTGCGGAGGTTTGGGTTCGGGGGAGGGTTTATTAGCTGGGTTAGGCTCCTATATAGAGCCCCGGTGGCGAGTGTGGTCACGAATCGGCGGAGGTCGGAGTATTTTCAGCTGTATCGAGGGATGACGCAAGGGTGCCCCCTGTCCCCCCTGTTGTTTGCATTAGCAATTGAACCTTTGGCCATGGCATTAAGCGAGTCCAGGAAATGGAGGGGGTTGGTCCGAGGGGGAGAGGAGCATCGAGTGTCGCTGTATGCAGACGACCTGTTGCTGTATGTGGCGGATCCAGTGGAGGGGATGGTGGAGGTCATGCAGATTCTAAGGGAGTTTGGGGACTTTTCGGGCTATAAGCTCAATGTCGGGAAAAGCGAGCTCTTCGTGGTGCATCCAGGGGACCAGGGAAGAGGGATAGACGACCTACCATTGAGGAGGGCGGAAAGGAGCTTTCGGTACTTGGGGATCCAGGTGGCTAGGAGCTGGGGGGGCCCTGCACAAACTTAATTTGACGCGGCTGGTAGAGCAGATGGAGGAGGACTTCAAACGATGGGACATGTTGCCACTCTCGCTAGCGGGCAGAGTACAGTCGATTAAAATGGTGATCCTCCCGAGGTTTCTTTTTGTATTCCAGTGCCTTCCAATTGTGATCACCAAGGCCTTTTTTAAGAGGGTAGGCAGGAGCATTATGGGTTTTGTGTGGGTGAATAAGACCCCAAGGGTAAGGAGGGGGTTTCTGGAGCGTAGTAGAGATAGAGGAGGGCTGGCGTTGCCGAATCTGCGTGGCTATTACTGGGCAGCCAATGTGGCGATGATCCGTAAGTGGGTGATGGAGGGAGAGGGGGCAGCATGGAAGAGGTTGGAGATGGCGTCCTGCAAAGGAACGAGCCTGGGGGCGCTGGTGACGGCACCGCTGCCGCTCTCGCCGACAAGGTACACCACAAATCCGGTGGTGGCGGCATAGCTAAAGATCTGGGGCCAGTGGAGACGACACAGGGGTGCGATGGGAGCCTCGGTGTGGTCCCCGATCAGGGGTAACCATCGGTTTGTCCCAGTAAGGATGGACGGGGGGTTTCAGAGCTGGCATCGGGCAGGGATTAGAAGAATAGGGGACCTGTTCATTGATGGGACGTTTGCGAGCCTAGGGGCGCTGGAGGAGAAGTTTGGGCTACCTCCGGGAAACGCGTTCAGGTACATGCAAGTGAGGGTGTTTGTGAGGCGACAGGTGAGGGCGTCTCCATTGCTCCCGGCACAGGGGATTCAAGGCAGGGTGATTTCGGGTGTATGGGTCGGAGAGGGCAAGGTGTCGGCGATATACCAGGAGATGAAAGAAGAGGGGGAGGCTTTGGTAGAGGAGCTGAAGGGTAAATGGGAGGAGGAGCTGGGGGAGGAGATTGAAGAGGGTTTGTGGGCTGATGCCTTTGAGTAGGGTTAATTCTTCTTCCTCATGTGCCAGGCTTAGCCGGATACAGTTTAAGGTTATTCACAGAGCGCATATGACGGGGGCGAGGCTGAGTAGGTTCTTTGGGGTGGAGGACAGATGTGGGAGGTGATCAGGAAGCTCGGCAAACCATGCCCATATGTTCTGGTCGTGCCTGGCACTGGATGGATTCTGGAGGGGTGTTGCGAGAACTATATCTAAGGTGGTGAAAGTCCAGGTCAAGCCAGGTTGGGGGCTAGCACTATTTGGAGTGGCGGACGAGCCGGGAGTGCAGGAGGCGAAAGAGGCCGGCATTCTAGCCTTTGCGTCCCTGGTAGCCGACGACGGATCTTGTTAGTGTGGAAAGATGCGAAGCCCCCCCAGTGTGGAAGCCTGGATAAATGACATGGCAGGGTTTATCAAGTTGGAGGATAAAGTTTGCCTTGAGAGGGTCTGTGCAGGGGTTCTCCAGGCGGTGGCAACCGTTCCTAGACTATCTCGCGGAGCGTTAGATGAAGTTCGGTCGGGGGGGGGGGGGGGTGGTTTCCTGGGGGCACTTGAGCAAGAAAATACATGAATGTTCAGGAAAGTTGATATGTGCGGGAGTTGTACAAAGTTCTGTATTATGTTGATTTGATATGTTTATGTCTTGCTGTGCGACTTTTCTTTTCTTTTTGTTACAGGGGGGGGTTTGTATGGTTGAAAATTTTGTTGAAAACTTCTTAATAAACATTTTTTTTTAAAAAAAGAATTTGTCTGCGATAAATAGAAAGGCAATAAACGGCAGGGAAGCCAGAACAGAGAACTGCAATCTAAAAATGGCAAGAAGAAAAGGCACCAGAGATGTAGTTCATGCGGAGGAGGAAACATGGAGCTCTTAAGAGGAAAGGTTCCAGTCGTTCCTTAAAGCCAATCAGACACCAGCAGACTTTTCTATGACCTTTTTCAGCTGAGTTGGGGGGAAAACATTACAATAATAATTGTCCACACAGACAGTGACCCAAGCCGGAAATTGAACCCGGGACCCTGGCATTGTGAAGCGCCAGTGTTAACCACTGTGCTACCGTGTTGCTACAGAATATAGTACACGCAGCTAAAACCTAGAGACAAGTCATATGATGAGTTAATGACCGTCTTGCAAGAACATTTCTCTCCCTGTCGACTATTAATAGCTGAAAGATTCCACTTCCACCGTCCTGCACAGGTGGAAGGGGAAAACATTTCTCAATTTGTTGCATTACTGCGAAAGCTAGCAAAGTACTAAAAAATTGGCCAGACTGTGAATGATACACTTTGCGACCGATTAGTTTGCAGCCTCAGGAATTATGCCACCCAAAGGAAATTGTTGACTGAAGGTGTATTAACCCTAAACTCTGCAATAGAAATCGCACAGTCTATGGAACTTGCTGCGAGAGAAGCTTCGCTGATTGGAGTTCGAGCTAAAGTCTATAAGATAGAATCTGTGAGAATTAGGTCCACCAAGAACCTACCATGTCATCGCTGTAACCAAGTGGGACATATGGCTGAAGATTGCTGGGGCAAGGAGAACAAATGCAAAATTGTGGTAAAGTTGGTCACATTGCCAGGCATGTTGGTCTTGCCAATCTTAGATCAGCACAAAAAAAACAGTACCAACGAACTTCTTGGTACTGCAAAATCTCCAAAGAGAAGGAATTGGTGGATGTTGAGTCTGGAGAAGGGTGTGTAGATAGCCTGGGTCACATTGAGATCCAAAAAGACGAGGTGTTGGGCGTCTTGAAAAATATTAAGGTAGATAAGTCCCCAGGGCCTGATGGGATCTACCCCAGAATACTGAAGGAGGCTAGAGAGGAAATTGCTGAGGCCTTGACAGAAATCTTTGGATCCTCACTGTCTTCAGGTGATGTCCCGGAGGACTGGAGAATAGCCAATGTTTTTCCTCTGTTTAAGAAGGGTAGCAAGGATAATCCAGGGAACTACAGGCCGGTGAGCCTTACGTCAGTGGTAGGGAAATTACTGGAGAGAATTCTTCGAGACAGGATCTACTCCCATTTGGAAGCAAATGGACGTATTAGTGAGAGGCAGCATGGTTTTGTGAAGGGGAGGTCGTGTCTCACTAACTTGATAGTTTTTCGAGGAGGTCACAAAGATGATTGATGCAGGTAGGGCAGTGGATGTTGTCTATATGGACTTCAGTAAGGCCTTTGACAAGGTCCCTCATGGTAGACTAGTACAAAAGGTGAAGTCACACGGGATCAGGGGTGAGCTGGCAAGGTGGATACAGAACTGGCTAGGTCATCGAAGGCAGAGAGTAGCAATGAAAGGATGCTTTTCTAATTGGAGGGCTGTGACCAGTGGTGTTCCGCAGGGAACAGTGCGGCGACCTTTACTGTTTTTTAGTATATATAGGAGTATATCTCTAGGAGACAAAACCTACGGATTCTGGGCCTCCCTGAAGGTGCGGAGGGGTCGGACGCGAGCGCACTTGTGACCACAATGCTGGTGACGCTGATGGGCCCGGAGGCCTTCCCGCAGCCCTTGGAACTGGATGGGGTGCACAGAGTCCTCGCAAGGAAGCCTAGGGCGAACAAACCGCCGAGGGCGACGGTGATAAGATTCCACCGCTTCACAGACAGGGAGCGTGTCTTGCGATGGGCAAAAGGAGGAGCGGAGCAGTAAGTGGGAGAACTGTGAGATTCATATATACCAGGACCTGGGAGCAGAATTGGCTAAGAGGCGTGCGGGATTCAACCGGGCTAAGGCGGCCCTCCACAACAAAGGGGTGAAGTTCAGGCTGCTACATCCGGCGAGGCTTTGGGTCACGTACCAGGATATGCACCACTACTTCGATACGCCGGACGAGGCGTGGACATTTATTAAGCATGAAAAGCTGGATTTGAGCTAAAGGACAGCTGCACGTTGATGAAACACCCTGGTTGGGATGGGTAACCGGGTGTTGGCCTAATGTAAGATTGGTAGTAGAATTTAAGTCGTTCGTTTTTTCAGGGGGCGGGGTAACGCCCGGGGTGTGTTTCTTGTTTCACGGGAAGAATTTGGATGGTTTTCTCTCTCGCTTACCCTTGGGGGGGAAGGGAGGTAGGGAGCCCGAAGGAGGAGACTGGAGATAGAGGCAGGAGCAGCTGGGGTCAGCAGACTTATGGAAGCGTAAAGGGGAGGAAATCAGTGTTAAGCAGTGTTTGACATGGGGGATTGGGATTGGGGCGGCTGGGGGAATGGGGTGCTGCTTTGCTGACTGAAGGGGAGCATATTTTTGGGGACAGATGGAGAGTCGGGTTGGGGGCCCTCCGGCGGGAGGGCTTGAGCGAGCGGGGGGGCGCAGGCACATGGCTAGCCGAAAAAGGGAGATGGCTAGTCGGTTGGGGGGGGGGGGGGGGCTAACCCCCCGTCCAGGCTGATCACGTGGAATGTGAGGGGTCTGATCGGGCCGGTCAAGAGGGCCCGCGTGTTCTTGCACTTAAAGGGATTAAAGGTAGACGTAGCCATGCTACAGGAGACGCATTTAAAACTCGCTGACCAAATGAGCCTGAGGAGGGGATGGGTGGGCCAGGTGTTCCATTCGGGGCTGGACTCGAAGATCAGGGGTGTGGCAATTCTGGTGAGCAAACGGGTGGCATTCGAGGCAGGGAGTATTGTGGCGGACAAAGGGGGCAGGTACATTATGGTGAGTGGTAAGCTGCAGGGGGCCCGGGTGGTGTTGGTGAACGTCTCTGCCCCGAACTGGGACGACGTGGAATTCATGAGGCTCATGCTGGGTAAAATCCCGGACTTGGGAGTCAAATAATTTGATACTGGGGGGGGGGACCTCAACAGAGTCCTGGATCCGGCATTGGACCGGTCTAAGTCCAGGTCGGGAAAGAGACCGGCAGCGGCCAAGGCCCTGAGAGGATTCATGGATCAGATGGGGGGGCGTGGACCCATGGGGATTCGCTCGGCCAAGGGCATAGGAGTTCTCTTATATCTCCCATGTTCACAAAGTGTACTCTCGGATTGACTTTTTTGTGTTGAGCAGGGCGTTAATCCCAAGGGTGGAGGGGGTTGAGTATTCGGCCATTGCGGTCTCAGACCATGTCCCGCACTGGGTGTACTTGCGACTAGGGGCGGAGGGAGGGCAGTGCTCTCTCTGGAGACTAGATGTGCGACTGATAGCGGATGAAGAGGTTTGTGGCCAGATAAGGAGGAGCATCCAAAACTATGTGACAACAAACGATACAGGGGAGGTAACAACGGTCTGGGAGGCTATGAAGGCAGTTATTAGAGGGGAGTTCATTTCTATTAGGTCCCATGGAGAGAAGAGGTAGAGGGAGAGGCTGGTGGGAGAGATACTCAGAGTAGATAGGAAGTACGCGGAGACCCCCCGAGGAGGGGCTGCTAAAGGAGCGCCGGAGACTGCAGGCGGAGTTCGATCTGCTGACCACTGGGAAGGCGGAGGAACAGCTGAGGAAGGTGAAAGGGGCAGTCTACGAGTATGGGGAGAAAGCAAGTAGGATGCTGGTGCACCAACTTCGCAGGAGAGAGGCGGCCAGGGAAATTGGGGGAGTTAGGGATAAGGCAGGTAACACGGTCTTGGGCCAAGAGAGGATCAACAAAGTCTTCAAGGAGTTTTATTGTAAACTGTACAAGACAGAGCCCCCGGTGGGAGGGGAAGGGATGAAGCAATTTATGGACCAATTGAGATTCCCAAGGGTGGAAGAGGATCTGGTGGAGGGACTGGGGTCCCTGATTGAGTTGGAGGAGATAGTTAAGGGCCTGGATAGTATGCAGTCGGGCAATGCCCTGGGACCGGACGGCTACCCAGTAGAATTCTACAAGAAATTCTCGGAGCTGCTGAGCTCACTCCTGCTAAGAACCTTTAACGAGACTAAGGAGAGAGGAACCCTCCCCCCGACGATGTCGCGGGCTTCGATCTCGCTCATCCTTAAGACAGAGAAGGATCCCCTTCAATGTGGGTCCTATAGGCCGATATCGTTCCTAAACGTAAATGCCAAACTGCTGGCTAAAATGTTGGCTACTAGAATAGAGGACTGTGTCCCGGGAGTGACTGATGAGGATCAGACAAGTATCGTCAAGGGCAGGCAATTGAACACAAATGTGAGGAGGCTCCTAAAAATTATGATGCCCTCAGAAGGAGGGGACACAGAAGTAGTGGCTGCAATGGATGCAGAGAAAGCCTTTGACCGGGTGGAATGGGAGTACCTGTGGGAAGCGTTAGGTAGGTTTGGATTTGGTGAGGAATTCATAGGGTGGGTCAAACTACTGTATCAGGCCCCCGTAGCAAGTGTGTCCACGAAGCGGCTGAGGTCGGAGTATTTTAGGCTGCACCAAATGTCGAGGCAGGGGTGCCCCCTATCCCCGCTACTATTTGCCCTTGCAATTGAGCCATTGGCCATAGCGCTGAGGACTTCAAGGAGCTGGAGGGGGCGGAGGAGCACCGGGTTTCGCTCTACGCAGCTGACCTGCTGTTGTATTTTTCGGACCCGCTAGAGGGGATGGGGGAGGTCATGCAGATCCT
This sequence comes from Scyliorhinus torazame, assembly GCF_047496885.1. Lineage (NCBI taxonomy): Eukaryota > Metazoa > Chordata > Chondrichthyes > Carcharhiniformes > Scyliorhinidae > Scyliorhinus > Scyliorhinus torazame. The sequence goes on along the minus strand of NC_092707.1, from coordinate 35,632,129 downwards.
AAGGGACTTTGGGAGCTTCTCGGGGTACAAATTGAACGTGGAGAAAAGTGAGCTGTTTGTAATCCACGCTAGGGGTCAGGAGGAGAGACTGGGGGAGCTCCCCCTCAAGATGGTGGAGAGGAGCTTTCGGTACCTAGGCATTCAGGTGGCTAGGAACTGGGATGCCCTACACAGGTTCAATCTATCTCGGCTTGTAGAGCAGATGTAGGGAGACTTTAAAAGGTGGGACATGCTCCCGCTTTCCCTGGCGGGATGGGTGCAGACCGGTGAAAATGACGGTCCTCCCCAGATTCCTGTGCCTTCCCATCTTCATCCCCAAATCCTTCTTCAAGCGGGTGAACAGGATTATCACGGGATTTGTGTGGGCAAACAAGACCCCGCGAGTTAAAAGACTGTTTTTTTTTGGGGGGGGGGGGGGGGGGGTGCTACCGAACTTCTGTAGCTATTACTGGGCGGCTAATGTAGCCATGATTAGGAAATGGTAATGGTGGAAGGGTAGGCGTGGTGGCGGCTAGAGGCGGCGTCATGCAAAGGCACCAGCCTAGGGACCCTGGTAACGGCACCGCTGCCATTCTCGATGGCACGATACACCACAAGCTCGGTGGTGACGGCGGCACGGACGGTCTGGGGTCAGTGGAGAAGGCACAGGAAGGAGGAGGGGGCCTCAGTTTGGACCCCAATATGGAATAATCATAGATTTGTTCCGGGCAAGATAGACAGAGCGTTTCAAAGCTGGCACAGGGCAGGCATTAAAAGGATGGGGGACCTGTTCATAGATGGGACCTTCCCTAGCTTGAAGGCGCTGGAGGAGAAATTCAGCCTGCCCCCTGGAAACGCTTTCAGATCCCTCCAGGTCCGCGATTTTCTCAAAAAACAGGTGGGGACATTTCCGTTGCTACCCCCTCGCAGGATACAGGACAGGGTGGTATCTGGCATCTGGGTAGGGGAGGGGAAGGTGTTGGACATCTACCAAGAACTGCAGGAGGCGGAGGAAGCTCCAGTGGAGGAACTGAAAGGCAAGTGGGAGGAGGAGCTGGGCGGGGAGCTGGACGAGGGCCTGTGGGCTGATGCCCTAAGCAGGGTTAATTGCTCCTTATCATGTGCCAGGCTCAGCTTAATTCAGTTTAAGGTGGTACTTCGGGCACACATGACGATGGCGAGAATGAGCAAGCTCTATGGGGTTGAGGACAGCTGTGCAAGATGTTCAGGGAGCCCAGCGAACCATGTCCATATGTTCTGGGCATGCCCGGCGCTTAAAGAATTCTGGAAGTGTTTTGCGAAGGCTATGTCCAGGATCGTGGACACGCAGATGAAGCCGAGTCCAGAGATAGCGATCTTTGGGGTGTCAGAGGATCCGGGAGTGCAGGAAGCGAAAGAGGCCGAGGTTTTTGCCTTTGCCTCCCTGGTAGCCCGGAGACGGATCTTATTAATGTGTAGAGACGCGAAACCCCCAAGTGTGGAGACCTGGGTTAGTGACATGGCTGGGTTTCTCAGCCTGGAAAGAATAAAGTTTGCCTTGAGAGGGTCCTTGCTGGGGTTCTCCCGGCGGTGTCAACCGTTCCTTGACTTTCTAGGAGAGCGTTAAAATGTCAGCAGCAGCAATCCGGGGGGGGGGGGGGGGTGTTTAGGTGGGGAACTGTTCATTTAATGTATATTCTCTTTTTGTATAATGATAACAGCCACCTGGATTTGTTGAATATTCTTCTTTTTCTTTTCAGTTATTGGTTATGTAAAAATTGTGTTTGAAAAAAGCCTTAATAAAAACAAAATTTTAAAAAATAAATCTCCTCCCATAATCAACTGGCGTGTGGCGAAGTCCGGTATTACTGCCAGCAACCCCCTCATATAACCGACATCATTCCAATTCCGTGCATACACATTCACCAATACCACCGGTGTCCCTTCTAATACCCCAGTCACAATCACCTACCTCCTACCCGGATCCCTCATTTCCTTCGCGTTGACAAACCCCATTTTCTTACTCACCAAAATTGCTACACCCTGCGACTTTGAATCAAACCCCGAGTGGCAAACCTAACCCATCCCGCCCTTCCTTAGCCTAACCTGGTTCTTCATGCACAGATACGTCTCCTGCAGAAAGACCACTTCCACTTTCATGCTCTTAAGGTGTGTAAAGACCCGGCATCTTTTGACCGATCCATTGAGCCCTTGCACATTACACGTTATCAGCCTTACCGGGAGCTTACGCCTCCATTCACCTTTATCATCCACCTTCCTCCCCTTTTGGCTCTACACTTGTTAATCTCACTCTATACCTGGCCCTTCCAAGATGGCTCCTTTCTCCGCCCCTGATCATGTTTCTTCTGCAACCTCACCCAGCCCCCCAACCTCCCCACCTCATTCCCTCTACGGCCACCTCTCTCGGCTTCTCCCAAACCTCACTTCGTTCACCAGCATCATCTGCCAGCGTGGCAGCTCCTGCCCAAAGGCTTCTCCCACTAACCCCCCACCCTCACCTCTCTGCTCTGTGAAGAAAGCTCCCGCTGACCTCCCCCATCCAAACAAAGACTCATCTCGAACCACAGGTCATCTTCCCCAAGAACAAACAAACAGAAAAAGAAACACAGCCCCAAGCAGCAGGAGGGGGGATGGGGACAGCAATCCCCTTACAAATGTTTCACTCCTGCTACCCTTTGTCAACCCAACAGTAAAATAAAGGGAAAAAAAACCTCCACATTGGAGGAAAAGAAAAACCCCCACTCTACCCATATTCCCATTACTTCAAGGTTCCAGCACTCAGTCTTTCAGAATTGTTGAGTTCTGTTCTTCCCCAGTTTATGCTCCTTGATAAAGTCATTGGCTGCTTTTCTGGGGTATCAAAATGGTATTCCCGGCCTTCATACGTTACCCAACCTTCGCCAGGTAGAGCACCCCAAAACTGATCTGCCGTCGATATAGCACCACCTTGGCTTTGTTCAACCCCGCACGCCATTTTTCCAACTTAGCCCAATGTCCTGGTATATTCGGACCTTATTCCCCTCCCATTCACAGTTGCGCTTCTCCCTGGCCCACTACAGAATCTTTTCTTTCTCCACGAACTTATGTAGCCTCATGCTATCCGCCTGTGCCGGCTCCCCAGCTCCAGGCTTCTGCCTCAGAGACCTGTGCGCTCTGTCCACTTCAGGGGCCTTATCCAACACCCCCGCCAGCATCCTCGAAACGTACGTCATGGTACTCGCACCTTCCACTCCTTCAGGTAGGCCCACTATCCGCAGATTCTGCCTTCTCGAACTATTTTCCTGCTCCTCCACCTTTGCTCTCAACGTCTTGCAAAAGTCTCCCAAGAGCCCCACATCCCCCTCCAATGCCACCACCCGGTCATTGTGGTCCAACATCACCATCTCAATTTCTCGGGTCTGCGACACCTGTGCCTCCGAACATTTCTCCATCCTCTTCATTAAGCCCTTCAGGGGTGCCACAGTCGCTTCGATGGCTTTTGAGAGATCCTCCTGCATCTCTTTCTTCTACTGGCGGAACTCTTCCTTGACAAAAGGCCATCGACATAGGGGGGCATGGTAGAACAGTGGCTAGCACAGTTGCGTCACAGCTCCGGGTCCCAGGTTCACTTCCCGGCTTGGGTCACTGTCTGTGCAGAGTCTGCACGTTCTCCCCCTGTCTGTGTGGGTTTCCTCTAGGTGCTCTGGTTTCCTCCCACAGTCCAAAGATGTGCAGGTTAGGTGGATTGGCCTTGCTAAATTGCCCTTCGTGTCCAAAAAGGTTGGGTGGGGTTACTGGATTATGGGGATATGGTGGGAGTGTGGGCTTAGGTAGGGTGCTCTCTCCAAAAGGACCGGTGCAGACTCGATGGACTGAATGGCCTCCTTCTGCACTGTAAATTCTATGACTGTTCCATCTGGAGCTTTCTAACTTGCACTAGCCCTTCACCCTCTGCCATCCTTCCACTGACGCTACGCCAAAGGTCTCTTCCAACTCTATGGCCAGGTCTTTCATCTTTTTTTTCCGGGTTTGATAACCAGCAGACATACCACTCCTGGGGGGAACTTCTCCTCCAACCTTCAGCTACACTTTTCTGTCGAAGTTGCACCCAATTTCAAGTAAAAAAAGAGCTCTTTCTACACCTTCAAGCAGGTGCCACCCTGTGTGCGACCACTCACACCATGGCCGCGACCAGAAGTCCATGCACATATGTTCTGCTCAAGTCCCAGGCTGGAGGACTTCTGGAAGTCTGTTATTGACACCCATGTCAGGGGTCCAGAGTGTGACGGTGGAACCCTGCCCAATGGAGGCGATTTTTGGGTTCTCCGATGTGCCAGAGGGGGGGGGGGGGGCGGGCAGGGGCAGAAGTACTGGCCTTCGCTTCATTGATCGCACCAAGGTGCATCCTGTTGGGCTGGATGCTGGCGACGCCGCCAAAGGCTTCGACATGGACAGGTGACTTGATGGAATTTCTGCATCTCGAGACGGTCAAATACACTGTAAGGGCGTCGATAAATGGGTTCTATTGGAGAAGGCGACCGTTTATAATATACTTTAAAGAATTGGTCACTGCTAGTTATTAAGGGGGAGGGAGGGAAACATTTTCTCATTATTGGGGGGAGGCTGAGGTGTGTATTTTGTAATATGTAAAAAAAAAAAGGTTTATTTATATCTGTTGTCATTTTCTATATGAAATGTTAAAAATTTAAAGAAAATTAATTTCCCAAAACAATTTGCCTGCTGCTAGTTGATTACAACACTGGGCATTAATCTTGTCAGCACACGTTTATGTCATCGAATGTCGTAGGCTTGTCTAGGCTCCTGCTGCAAGATCAACAAGGCCAAAAAGATAAGCAAGAATCTGATGAATACTTCAACGCGTATTACTCTTACACAAGAGCACAGGAAGAATCGAGGGCGGGATTCTGTGATCCTGAGGCTAAGTGTTGACGCCGTCGGAAACGCTGATGCGTTTCGCAACGGCGTCAACACGGCCTCAGGATCAGCAATTCTGGCCCCTACCGGGGGCCAGCACGGCACTGGAGCAGTTCACGCTGCCCCAGCTGCTGGTCCCAGCGTCAACTGGATGCCGCGGGAGTGGCACCAGCACCAACACATGCATGCACAGTGGCTTCCTTCTATGCGCCGGCCCCGACACAACATGGCGCAGGGCTACAGGGGCCGACGCGGAACAAAGGAGGCCCCCAGCCAGAGAGGCCAGCCCGCCAATCGGTGGGCCCTGATCGCGGGCCAGGCTACATCGGAAGCCCCCCCGGGGTCGGAACCACCCCCACACAAGCCACCCCCCGACCCTTCCACGCTGACGGAGAGCAGGTGTGGATGGCGCTGGCGGGACTCGGCTTTTTTTACGACGGCCACTCGGCGGGCCGGCTGCGCATAGCGGCCCTCAACTGGCGCCGCGCCGCGCCAACCACAGCGGCACCAATCTCTGCGGAGAAACGCGTGCCGCCGTCGGGGCGGCATGGCGCGATTCACGCCAGTCGTGGGGATTCTCCGGCCCTGCCCAGGCTGACAGTATCCCGCCCCCGGTCCTCAAAGCTTATCTTACCAGACAAGTTGAATTGACGGTACAAAATGGAGTACTTTTGTGGGGTATTAGAGTAATCATTCCATCCCATCTCCGAAGTAGTATCCCAGAGTAGTTGCACGAGGGCCATCCTGGTGTAGCTAGGATGAAGCAGTTGGTGAAAAACGACTTATGGTGGTCCGGGTTGCATTCGCAAATAGTGGAGATGGTAGGGTTATGCCAATTCTGCGCTGGAATGAGAAATGTACCTCCACTACAACATTTGCATCCATGGGATTGGCCAACCAGGCCATGGCAAAGAATCCATGTCGATTATGCGGGACAGGTCAAAGGAGTAAGCTTTGCGCACGTGAAGTGGGAGACAGCCTGGAGTGAGGCAGCCAGTGTGGGACTGAAAGAACATAAGAACTAGGAGCAGGAGTAGGCCATCTGGCCCCTCGAGCCTGCTCCACCATTCAATGAGATCATGGCTGATCTTTTGTGGACTCAGCTCCACTTTCCAGCCCGAACACCATAACCCTTAATCCCTTTATTATTCAAAAAACTATCTATCTTTATCTTAAAAACATTTAATGAAGGAGCCTCTACTGCTTCACTGGGCAAGGAATTCCATAGATTCACAACCCTTTGGGTGAAGAAGTTCCTCCTAAACTCAGTCCTAAATCTACTTCCCCTTATTTTGGGGCTATGCCCCCAAATTCTGCTTTCACCCGCCAGTGGAAACAACCTGCCCGCATCTATCCTATTGATTCCCTTCATAATTTTATATGTTTCTATAAGATCCCCCCGCATCCTTCTAAATTCCAACGAGTACAGTCCCAGTCTACTCAACCTCTCTTCATAATCCAGCCCCTTGTAGCCACGTAAAATGGCTGCGTCCCGATTAATTTGGCCAAAACCCGATTTAAAATGGCTAACCGGAAAGGCTGCTGGGAAAAGCAGGTAACAAGACAGAAACGGACAGCTGCAGACAGAATAGCATATTCGGCTCTGGGGAAGTTGGCCCAGATCGATACTCAGGGCTATTAACAGCCCATCCACCCAGACATCTGCAGTCTAATCAGCTATCCCCGGGAACAATTGCAACATATTAGCAATTGAATACCGGGCCAGACCTGTCGGCGCCTGCAGTGGCCGAAACAAAGGCAGGTGAACGACCACCCCCTGATCGGGGAATCGCCTCGCAATTGGACATATCGACCCCAGTGATTGGGAACAAGTCCAATCACTTGGGATTCAGGGTCAAGGGCCGCCCCGGCAGGCAGGAAGCCCCTGGGCCCTATAAAGTGAGGGGCCAAGTTCAGATCGCTCTCTCTCTCTCCATTCTTCGCCTGCTCGAGACCTCCACAAGAACAGCAACCGGCAACCGTAAGTTTGAATCCAGCGATCGCTATCCGATAAAGACTCCTAGCCATCGACTGTAGCAGCCTTTTGAATCCCGCGGGCCAGATCCGATTGGATAAGCCATTTGTTTCCCTGACCTGGTGGGCTCTTCCTAAAGTTAAGTATTGGCCAGTAGTGATAGGTTTATTATATAGATAGTAGGATTATTGTGTAAACATTACTTGTTGTATATAATAAATGACTGTTGATTTCAAATCTTACTAAGCGGTGTGCTGACTTATTAATCATAACTTGAACCACGTGGCGGTATCAGAAAGATACCTGGCGACTCGTGAGCAAAGGTGACGTAATCAGAGCTAATAAACTAAGGCTAAAAAGAGCAACATAATCCACTCAACCTCTCCTCATAATCCAGCCCCTTCAGCTCTGGGATTAACCTAGGGAAAGTTAGTCATTTGGAGCAGTGTGGTAATTCAGTGCAGAATGGGAGGAGATACCTTTTCCCTTTTTGTTTTGTTTTCTTCTTGTTTTGTAATTGTTAACTTGCAGGGAGAGATCCAGAGAGCATTCTGGGAAGGTAAGTCATATAAAGACCTACCTTGGGTATCTGCAGCGGTAAGTTAAGAGTTTGATAAATTTTTAAAAATAATTTAATTGGTGATAGAAATGTCGGTCAGTGCGGTTAAGTGCTGCACTTGCGAGATGTGGGAGATCCGTGACGCTTCCAGCGTCTCGGATGACGTCATCTGCAGGAAGTGCACCCAATTGCAGCTCCTCACAGACCCCATGGCTAGGTTGGAGCAGCAGTTGGATGCACTTAGGAGCATGAAGGTGGCGAAAGCGTCATACACAGGGGTTTTAGTGATATGGTGACATCCTAGGTGCAGGCAAATAGATGGGTGATCGCTAGAAAGGTCATCCCCCTCTTGAACAAGTATACCATTTTGGATACTGGTGAGAGGGATGGCCTATCAGGGACAACAGCAGCAGCAGCCAGAGCAGTGGCACATGGCTGGGTCTGTTGTTAAGCAGGGAGGGACAAAGAGCACTGGAGCAATAGTTATAGGGGACTCTATAGTTAGGGGTACAGAGAGGCGCTTCTGTGGACATGAAAGAGACTCCAGGATGGTATGTTGCCTCCCTGGTGCCAGGGTCCAGGATGTCTCTGAATGGGCAGAAAGTATTCTGAAGGGGGAGGATGAACAGAGGTCCTGATACATATTGGTGCAAACGACATAGATAGGAAGACTGACAAGGTCCTTCAGGAGTAGTTTAGGGAGTTAGGTAGAAAGTTAAAAAGCAGGACCTCTCGGGTTGTAATCTCAGGATTAGTCCCTGTGCCACTTGCCAGTGAGGCTAGAAATAGGAAGACAGTGCAGCTCAACACATGGCTAAACAGCTGGTGTAGGATGGAAGGTTTCAGATATCAGGAACATTGGGATCTCTTCCATGGCAGAAGAGACTTGTAGAGGAAGGACGGGTTGCATCTAAACTGGAGGGGCATTAAATATTCTGGCTGGGAGGTTTGCTAGTGTCACACGGGCAGATTTAAACTAGTTTGGCAGGGGGGTGGGAATCAAAGCAAAGATGAATTAACTGAGGGGGAACAAGACAGTCGGGCCAGTAAGACTCAGAGGAAGAGCAGGCAGGGTGTGGTTGCTGATCAAAAAGTGGACAGAAGTGCATTTATTTCAATGCGAGAAGTGAACAGGTGCAAGATGAATTTAGAGCTTGGATTAGTACAATGATCCTGTTGCCATTACAGAGACTGGGTTAAGGGAAGGACAGGATTGGCTTTCCAGGATACAGGGGCGGGATTCTCTCAGCCCGGGGCATGGCCGGAGAATCCCCACGCCGCACGCGATTCTCTGCAGAGTGGGGAATCGGCGCCCCGTGGTTGCAGCGGCGCTGGTCGCGGGCCGCTCCACGCGGCACCCCCCCCACCAATTCTCGGCCCATGATGGGCCGAGCGGCCGTCGCAGAAATGCCGAGTCCTGCCGGCGCCGTCTGCACCTGCTCTCAGCCGGCGGGAACTCAGCGTTGAAGGGTCAGGTGGCAGCCTGTGGGGGGGGGTCCGACCCCGGGGGGGCCTCCGATGTGGCCTGGCCCGCGATCAGGGCCCACCAATCGGCGGGCCAGCCTCTCTGTCTCCCGGCTCCTTTCTTCCGCACCAGCGCCTGTATTCCTGTGCCATGTTGCGTCGGGGCCGAAGCAGACAAGGGAGACACCGCGCATGTGCGGAAATCGTGCTGGTGGGACTGCGCATGCGCAGGTTTGCGCCGGACCCACTGCGCATGCGCGCATCACCCGCCGCCCATTCTACGGCCGGATCAGCAGCTGGAGCGGCATGAACCGCTCCTGCACTGTCCTGGCCCCTTGTAGGGGCCAGAATTGTTGATACTGGGGCCGTGTTGACGCCGTCGAGAAACACAACGGTGTTTCCTACGGCGTCAACACTTAGCCTCAGGATCAGAGAACCCCACCCAGATGTTTCAGGCGTGATAGAGTGGGATGTAAACGGGATGGGAGTTGTACTACTGTTTAAGGAGAATATCACAGCTATACTACGGGAGGACACCGCCGAGGAATCATACTGCGGGGCAATATGGGGAGCTCAGGAATAGGAAGGGTACAGTCACATGTTGGGAGTTTACTATATGTCTCCCAACAGCCAGTAGGAGATAGAGGAACAGATATGTAGCCAGATTTTGGCACGATGTAAAAGTAACAGGGTTGTTGTGGTGGGTGATTTTAACTTCCCCTATATAGACTGGGACTAACTTAGTGCAAGGGGCGTGGATGGGGCAGAGTTTGTAAAGAGCATTCAGGAGGGCCTCTTGAAACAGCATGTAGATAGTCCATCTAGGGAAGGGGCCTTACTGGACCTGGCATTGGGGAATGAGCCCAGCCATTCAGTGGGGGAGCAGTTCGGAACAGTGACCACAATTCAGTAAGCTTTAAGGTCCTGATGGATAAAGATAAGTGCAGTCCTCTTGGTGAAGGTGTTATATTGGGGGAAGGCTAATTACAATAATATTAGGCAGGAACTGAAGAATATAGATTGGGGGCAGATGTTTGAAGGCAAATCAACATCAGGCATGTGGTAGGCTTTCAAGTGTAAGTTGATAGTAATTCAGGACCGGCATGATCCTCTGAGGATGAAGGGTAAGTATGTCAAGTTCCAGGAACCTTGGATAACGAGAGATATTGTGATCCTAGTGAAAAAAAAAAGGAAGCATTTGTCAAAGCTCGGAGGCTGGGAACCCACGAAGTGTGGAATACAAGGAAAGTAGAAAGAAACTTAAGCAAGGATTCAGGAGGGCTAAAAGGGATCACGAAAAGTCATTGGACAGCAGGATTAAGGAAACTCACAAGGATTTTTATACATATATAAAAAGCAATAGGGTAGCCAGGGAGAGGGGTGAGGGTTGGCCCACTGAAGGACAGGGGAGGGAACCCAAGTGTGGAGCCAGAGGAAATTAGAGAGGTATTAAATGAGTACTTTGTATCAGTATTCACCAAAGAGAAGGACTTGGTGGTTGATGAGTCTGGGAAGAGTGTGGAGATAGTTTGGGTCATGTTGAGATTGAAAAAGAGGAAGTATTGGGGGTACTGAAAAACATTAAGGTAGACAAGTCCCCAGGGCCTGATGATATATACCCCAGAATAGAGGTAAGGGAGGAAATTGTCAGGGCCTTGAGAGAAAACTGTGTACCCTCACTAGCTACAAGGGAGGTCCCAGAGGATTGGAGAATAGCCAATGTTGTTCCTTTGTTTAAGAAGGGTAGCAAGGATAATCCAGGTAATTACAGGCCGGTGAGCCTTACATGACTGGTAGGGAAATTATTGGAGAGGATTCTTCGAAACAAGATTTACTCCCACTTGGAAATAAGTAGACGTATTAGCGAGAGGCAACATGGTTTTGTGAAGGGGAGGCATGTCTCACGAACTTGATTAAGTTTTTCGAGGAAGTGATGAAGGTGATTGATGAGGAAAGGGCAGGGGATATTGTCTATATTGACTTTAGTAAGGCCTTTGACAAGGTCACTCATGGCAGACTGTACAGAAGGTGAAGTTGTACAGGATCAAAGGTGAAATGGCAGGATGGATACAGAACTGGCTCAGTCAGAAAAGACAGAGGGTAGCAGTGGAAGGGTGCGTTTCTGAATGGAGGGCTGTGACTAGTTGCTTTCCTCAGGGATCAGTGTTCGGACCTTTGCTGTTTGCAATATATATATATATATATATATATATATATATATATATATATATATATACACACATATATAGAACATCGAACATAGAACAATACAGCGCAGTACAGGCCCTTCGGCCCACGATGTTGCACCGAAACAAAAGCCATCTAACCTACACTATGCCATTATCATCCATATGTTTATCCAATAAACATTTAAATGCCCTCAATGTTGGCGAGTTCACTACTGTAGCAGGTAGGGCATTCCACGGCCTCACTACTCTTTACGTAAAGAACCTACCTCTGACCTCTGTCCTATATCTATTACCCCTCAGTTTAAAGTTATGTCCCCTCGTGCCAGCCATATCCATCCGCGGGAGAAGGCTCTCACTGTCCACCCTATCCAACCCCCTGATCATTTTGTATGCCTCTATTAAGTCTCCTCTTAACCTTCTTCTCTCCAACGAAAACAACCTCAAGTCCATCAGCCTTTCCTCATAAGATTTTCCCTCCATACCAGGCAACATCCTGGTAAATCTCCTCTGCACCCGCTCCAAAGCCTCCACGTCCTTCCTATAATGCGGTGACCAGAACTCTACGCAATACTCCAAATGCGGCCGTACCAGAGTTCTGTACAGCTGCAACATGACCTCCCGACTCCGGAACTCAATCCCTCTACCAATAAAGGTCAACACTCCATAGGCCTTCTTCACAACCCTATCAACCTGGGTGGCAACTTTCAGGGATCTATGTACATGGACACCTAGATCCCTCTGCTCATCCACACTTTCAAGAACTTTACCATTAGCCAAATATTCTGCATTCCTGTTATTCCTTCCAAAGTGAATCACCTCACACTTCTCTACATTAAACTCCATTTGCCACCTCTCAGCCCAGCTCTGCAGCTTATCTATATCCCTCTGTAAGCTGCTACATCCTTCCACACTATCGACAACACCACCGACTTTAGTATCGTCTGCAAATTTACTCACCCACCCTTCTGCGCCTTCCTCTAGGTCATTGATAAAAATGACAAACAGCAACGGCCCCAGAACAGATCCTTGTGGTACTCCACTTGTGACTGTACTCCATTCTGAACATTTCCCATCAACCACCACCCTCTGTCTTCTTTCAGCTAGCCAATTTCTGATCCACATCTCTAAATCACCCTCAATCCCCAGCCTCCGTATTTTTTGCAATAGCCTACCGTGGGGAACCTTATCAAACGCTTTGCTGAAATCCATATACACATCAACTGCTCTACCCTCGTCTACCTGTTCAGTCACCTTCTCAAAGAACTCAATAAGGTTTGTGAGGCATGACCTACCCTTCACAAAGCCATGCTGACTATCCCTGATCATATTATTCCTATCTAGATGATTATAAATCTTGTCTCTTATAATCCCCTCCAAGACTTTACCCACTACAGACGTGAGGCTCACCGGTCTATAGTTGCCGGGGTTGTCTCTGCTGTCATATATGTTATATATAAATGATTTGGAGGAAAATGTAACTAGTTTGATTAGTAAGTTTGCGGACGACACAAAGATTGGTGGATTGCGGATAGCGGTGAGGACCATCAGAGGATACAGCAGGATATAGACCGATTGGAGACTTGGGCGAAGAGATGGCAGATGGGAGTTTAATCTGGACAAATGTGAGGTAGTACATTTTGGAAGGTCTAATACAGGTGGGAAATATACTGTAAATGGCAGAACCCTTAAGAGTATTGATAGGCAGAGGGATCTGGGTGTACAGGTACACAGGTCACTGAAAGTGGCAACGCAGGTGGAGAAGATAGTCAAGAAAGCGTACGCCATAAGACCATAAGACATAGGAGCAGAATTAGGCCACTTGGACCAACGAGTCTGCTCCGCCATTCAATCATGGCTGATATTTTCTCATCCCCATTCTCCTGCCTTCTCTCCATAATCTCCGATCCCCTTATTAATCAAGAACCTATCTATCTCGGTCTTAAAGACACTCAGTGAATTGGCCTTCTGCAGCAAAGAGTTCCACAGATTCACCACTCTGGCTGAAGAAATTCCTCCTCATCTCTGTTTTAAAGTATCATCCCTTTAGTCTGAGATGGTGTCCTCCGCTTCTAGTTTTTCCTACAAGTGGAAAAATCCTCTCCACGTCCAGGCCTCGCAGTGTCTTGTACGTTTCAATAAGATCCCCTCCCATCCTCCTAAACTCCAATGAGTACAGACCCAGAGAACTCAAACGTTCCTCATACGACAAGTTCTTAATTCCAGGGGTCATTCTTGTGAACCTCCTCTGGACCCTTTCCAAGGCCAGCACAAAGGCATGCTTTCCTTCATTGGCCAGGGCATTGAGTTTAAAAATTGGCACGTCATATTGCAGCTTTATAGAACCTTGGAAAATAGTGTTCAATTCTGATTGTCACACTACCAGAAGGATATGGAGAGGGTATAGAAAAGATTTACTAGGATGTTGCCTGGTATGGAGGGCATTAGCTATGAGGAGAGGTTGGAGAAACTTGGTTTGCTCTCACTGGAACAACAGATGTTGTGGGGCGACCTGATTGAGGTCTACAAGATTATGAGAGGCATGGACAGAGTGGATAGTCAGAAGCTTTTTCCAGGGGTGGAAGAGTCCATTTCTAGGGGGCATAGGTTTAAGGTGCGAGGGGCAAGGTTTAAGGGAGACGTACAAGTCAAGTCAAGAGGGTGGTGGTAGCCTGGGACTCGCTGCCAGGAGAGGTCGTGGAAGCAAATACCATAGTGACTTTTAATGGGCATCTTGACAAATACATGAATAGGATGGGAATAGAGGGATTATGGTCTCTGGAAGGGTGGGAGGTTTTTGTTTAGATGGGCATCATGGTCGGTGCAGGGTTGGAGGGTCAAAGGGCCTGTAACTGTGCTGTAATTTTCATTGTTTTTTTTGTTCTTTCACACAAGGGGCAGGATTCTCTGACCAACCCCCCCCCCCCCCACCCCCACCATGCCGGAGAATCGCCGGGGGGCAGCATGAATCCCGCCCCACCACCCTGATGCCGGATTCTCCGGCACCGGTTTTTCGGCGGGTCGAGAAACGCGTCGCGCAGGTTGGGGGCCATTGGCAGTGCCCCCCCCCCCCAGCGACTCCCCGCTCCACGATGGGCCAAGTGGCTGCCCTTTTTCGGCCAGTCCCGCATGCATGAATCAAACAAAGTCCTTACCGGCGGGGCCTAGCTCTGCGGAGTCCTCAGGGGGATCTGGCCCGCGATCGGGGCCCACCGACCTGCGGGCGGGCCTGTGCCATGGGGGCACTCTTTCCCACCATGCCGGACGCTACAACGGTCCGCCATGGCCGGCATGGAGAAGAACCCTCCTGCGCACAGACTGGGATCACGCCGGCGCTCCCGCGCATGCGCGCATGCGCCAACTCGCGCCAGCCGGCAGAGGCCCTTCGGCGCCGGTTGGCGCGGCGCCAACCCCGCCGCCACTGGCCTAGCCTCTGAAGGTGCGGAGGATTCCGCAGCGGCCGGGCGGACCGACGCCAGAGTGGTTCACGCCACTCCTCGGCGCCAGTACGGCCCACCCCGCCGGATAGCAGAGAATCCTGGCCCAAGGTAATGGTTGATGCATTACGTCTGTACAAGAAGAACAGGTTGCATTCTAAACTGGAGGGGCACCAATCTCCTGGCTGGGAGGTTTGCTAAAGTCACTTGGGAGGATTTACAAAGAACAAAGAAAAGTACAGCACAGGAACAGGCCCTTCGGCCCTCCAAGCTCTGCCGACCATGCTGTCCGTCTAAACTAAAATCTTCTACACTTCCTGGGTCTGTATCCCTCTATTCCCATCCTACTCATGTATTTGTCAAGATTCCCCTTAAATATCACCATCATCCCTGCTTCCACCACCTCCTCCGGCAGCGAGTTCCAGGCACCCACTACCCTCTGTGTAAAAAACTTGCCTCATACATCTCCTCTAAACCTTGCCCCTCGCACCTTAAACCTATGCCCCCTAGTAATTGACCCTCTACCCTGGGTACAATTCAGGAGTTGGAGAGGGCCGCCTCAGACCAGAGCGACAGGATGGTAACTCAGGAGACCGAGGTGAAAAGGCTGGTAACGACCCAGGGGAGCCTAAGAGGGAAAGTGGAGGACCAGGAAAACAGGTCCTGATGGCAGAATGTTAAAATAGTGGGTCTGCCAGAGGGGATGAAGGGCAGAGACCCAATAGGCTACATCACCCAAATGCTGGGCAAGCTAGTGGGAAGGGAGAAATTTCCAAACCTCCCAGAAATCGACAGGGAGCACAGGTCGCACCGACCCAGGCCCAAAGTCGGGGAGCAGCCCAGAGCGATTATCGTGAAGCTGCAGAGGTTCCAAGACAGGGAAAAAATCCTAAAGTGGGCCCGGCAGCCAAAATCAAACCCTAAAGTGGGCCCGGCAGGCGAAATCAAACATGTGGGAAGGGAAGATCATAAGGGTGTACCAGGGCATTGGGGTGGACCTGTCCAAAAGAAGGGCTGAATTCAACAGGTCCAAAACAGCACTCTACAAAAGTAATGTGAAATTTGGGATGTTATTCCGGGTCAAACTCTGGGTAACATTTGAGGGGAAGGAGCTGTTTTTTAACACCCCCAGCGGCAGCGGAGGAGTTCGTTAGAGCGAACAAACTGGGGGAGGGACAGCCGCAAAGGCCATCATGAAAGAGACGAGGATGGAAAACATAGGACGAATTGGAACAAAGAGCGGAGGGAAGAGTGCAAACAGAGACACGAACTGTACACACGTGCTTGGTGTACTGCGCGGGACTGTGCTGACCCGTTCCCAGGCTCGTTCCATCTTTCAATGCAATGGGGGGGCAGTGGAGCAAGGTGAACGAGGGTGAGAATGGCGGATAGGAGGGAGAGACAAGGGCTAGCAAAAGGAAGGTAAAACAGGACCAGAGCAGGGCAAGTACTGGGAGGGGGGGCCACCGTGCTAGTGAGGACGGCCAACACGAGAGGGCAGGAAGAAAGGAGGGCCGCGGCGGACATCTCAGGGGAGAGGGAGCGTCTGGCACAAAGAAGGGGGGACAGGGGAGTCGGGGGGAGAGCGCAGAACAGAAGAGAAGCAAAGAGAAGGGTGAGGTAGATAAGCAGCACTAACACAGGCCAGACACCTCACGAATGTCTCCTCGTCTTCCCCAGGAAGTTCTCCTCTGGGACCTCGCTCCCGACCTGGCTGGCAGCACCCGGACCCATCCTGCTCCGAAAATACAGTCGGGCGCACAAGTCGGACCCCGTTGATCGAGAGGGTCCACCTGCTCCATGCTAATCCCCAGTACGCCGGCGTACCCCGACGGCCGACAAGATACAGTCTCCCTATGAGACCTGGTGCCCGCCAGAGCCCCCAGCCACCAGTCCCACCCTCCCCTCCACCGGACACCTTACAGGAGGATCGGTTCTTCCACCGGCCCCGTCTAGGCCCCCCCAACCACCGACGCTCCCCGCAGGCACTCCCTTCCCAAGTCAACCGTTTTCCCCACCAGCGCCGTCTAGGGGTGCTGAAGCTGCCATGGAAATCGAAGTCACACTCCCAGAGTCACAGACGCCCGCGCCTCCACCGGAGTCACCGCCGAAGCTACGACGATCACAGAGGACGACCAGGGCCCCCGATCGATTGATTGCTCCATTTTAAATTGTAAACTTAAATCATCAATTGTAAATAGCTATCAGAATTGTAAATAGTTACAAAACACTGTGCGGAGGTATTACAGTACCTCCATAACTAATTTGTTGCCATGTTTGTAGTATCAGGCCACCACCCCTGCCGGAATCTTTTTTAACAGGGGGTGAATGTGGTATCAGAGATATTACGGTACCTGATAGACTGGAGCACCATTGGTGGAAACTGTATGCTTTCTATTGGTTAGGATGTATGGTAGTTCCGCCCTATTAGGCGGGGTATAAGAGCCCATGCCGCCCCAGCAGCCTTCATTCTGTACCTGAGCTGCTGGGGGAAACATCTAGCTTATTAAAGCCTTCAGTTGGTCTATAACCTCGCTTTAGAGGTCATTGATCGTGCATCACTACACAAAACCCCTTTATCTCTACTGAGTGGGAACCGGAGGCCAGAGAGATTTTTTGATTAACGGGGTGGACGAGGAGAGAACAGCGCCTTACCGTGTCGGGGTGTATGAAGCTCTCCGTGCTCCCAGAGTCGATTAAGCAGGACATCTTGTGCCCGTTGATTAGTACCATTGTTGTAGCAGTTGAGAGTGTTCGAGGCCGGGACTGATCCAGGGTCACCGAGGCTAATCTCAGCAGTTGAGTGTTCTCTTCAGACGGTGTGCGGTCAGCCGAGCTGGGCCCTGGGAAACCATCCAAGATGGCGGCTCCCATTGGTCGCACATGGCTGGGGGTGCACAAAATGGCGGCGCCCAGCCATCGAACGTGGCGTCCGCGGGACAAGATGGCGGCACCCGGGGGCCACACGTGGACCGTGGAGAGGTTTGTGGTGGCGATCCGCATTCACTGCCGGAGACCGCGGCGACCACACGGGCCTGGCATACCACCACGAAGTGGCCCTTTTTACCGCATCCCTTGCCGATGGATGCGCGGGCCGAACAGTGCTGCCGGGGGTGCTCGGCCGGCCGCAAAAGTAGCAGTGGGGCCCCCCGGGGTTGCCAGGCCGCCTTGCAGCACTAGCTTGTGTGGAGATGGGGATGTCTCGGGGTCAGCTGCGGAGGGGTTCCACGCTGCCCAGGGGGGTGCCGCGCGGTCTGGAACGTAAGCACGGGAGTTTCTGGAGGCCACATCCAGGGAGCCTGCAAGGGCCCATGCCTCCTAGAGGCCGAGGGTGTCTTTTTCCAGCAATCGCTGGTGGATTTGAGAGGACAGCATACCTGCCACAAAAGCGAACTGGATCAAGAGTTGTGTGTGGTCGCCCGCCGAAACTTGCGGGCAGCTGCAGTTTCTCCTCAACACCAGGAGCGCACGGTAGAATTCTTCCAGCGATTCCCCAGGGATTTGTCGCCTCGTTGCTAGCAGATGTCGGGCGTAGACCTGGTTTACCGGGCGAATATAATGTCCTTTTAGCAGCTCTATTGCTGCAGCAAAGTCTTCCGCGTCCTCGATGAGGGTGTAAATTTCCGGGCTCACCCTTGAATGCAGGACTTGCATTTTCTGTTCTCCCGTGGGTGTGTTTTCAGCCGTTCAGAGATATCCTTTAAAACACGCCAGCCAGTGCTTGAAGATTGCCGCTGGGGACTTCCGGTTGTGGCTATGCCTAGGTAGGTCGGACGTTCGGCAGCTCCCGCCGGGATCGGACTTTTGGGCTCTCCAGAGGGGCCCCAACGGCAATTGTTTGACGGCTTCCAGTGTGGGAAGGTGACAGCAAGGTCCCCCCGACATTATATGGATTGGTCCAGGAATGGAGCGGTTAGAAAAGTGATCCTGGGGCAGCGAAAAGTGCGCGGGAGGAAAAGCAAGATGGCGGCGGGTGGAGACCAAGCAGCATGGGCGCAGTGGTGACAGGAGCAGCAGCAGGGGTTTCTTAAACGATGCTTTGAGGAGCTGAAGACAGAAATGCTGGCGCCAATGAAGGCGCCGATTGAGAAGCTTGTGGTGACCCAGAAGGCCCAAGGGGCGGCGATCAGGGAGGTGCGGCAAAAAGCCTTGGAGAACGAGGATGAGATCTTGGGCCTGGCGATGAAGGTGGAGGCGCTGCACAAGAGGTGGGTGGAAAAATTCGAGGACCTGGAGAATAGGTCGAGGAGGAAGAATCTTCGGATTCTGGGTCTCCCTGAAGGAGTTGAGGGGCCCGATGCCGGGGCAAATATGAGCATGATGCTCAATTCACTGATGGGCGCGAGAGCTTTCCCGAGCCCCCTGGAGCTAGATGGGGCTCATCGGGTCCTGGCAAGGAGACCCAAAGCCAACGAGCCGCCAAGGGCTGTAGTGGTGAGGTTCCACCGCTTTATGGACAGAGAGTGTGTCCTGAGATGGGCCGAAAAAGAGTGGAGCAGCAGGTGGGAGAACACGGAGATCCGAATTTACCAGGACTGGAGTGCGGAGGTGGCTAAGAAGAGGGCTGGTTTCAACCGGGCATAGGCGGTGCTCCATCGGAAGGGTGTGAAGTTCAGGATGCTGCAGCCAGCGCGGTTGTGGGTCACGTTCCAAGATCGGCACCACTATTTTGAAACGCCCGATGAGGCATGGAACTTTATACAAACTGAAAAGTTGGACTCAAATTGAAGGTTGGTCGTGGGGGGGATGTTTACTGTGTTTATTGCGTTTGGGGAATGTTCTCTTGGTTTGAGTGCTGGGTGGGGATGGGTGAATGGATTTGTTGTGGGGGCTGTGGGAGAGTGTGGGCGTCAGTGTTGGAGGGGCAGGGCACCATGGAAGAAGAGGGGGACTGGAGGCGCGGGGATGGGAGTTGGGGTAAGGCCGCAAAAAGGAGCTGCGCCAGAGGGGGTGGGGCCAGCTCAGGAAAGCGCGGGCTTTTTCCTGCGTTCGGGAAGGATGGGGGGGACTGGGGGGGCGGTGCTCGAGAGGAGTGCACACTGACTGCCAAGGGGTGGGGGGATTCTCACACTGGGGGGTCAATGGAATGGCAGGAGAGGCCGGGGTCAGCAGAAGTCAGCTGACTTACGGGAGTGTCATGGGGGGAGCAAAGCGGCTAGATCTGGATCTAGCGGGGGGAGGGGGTGGGGAACAGGGTTGCTACTGCATTGGCCAAAGGGGAGCTGGAAGTAGGAGAGGTAGTTGGGGCGGGGGTCCGCCGCCTGGGGGACTGGATGGTGCGGGAGGCGCGGGCACGTGGCTGGCCTAGAAAAGGGGATGGCTAGTCGGCAGGGGGGGTGGGGGCGAGTAGCCCCCAAATCTGGCTGATAACTTGGAATGTGAGGGGCCTGAACGGACCGGTGAAGAGGGCCTGGGTGTTCGCGCACTTAAAGGGATTGAAGGCAGACATGGTTATGCTCCAGGAGACACATCTGAAGGTGGCAGATCAGGTTATGCTGAGAAAGGGATGGACGGCACCGCTGCCGCTCTCGTCGGCAAGGTACACCACGAGTCCGGTGGTGGCGGCGACGCTGAAGATCTGGGGGCAGTGGAGGCGACACAGGGGCGAGGTGGGAGCCTCGGCTTGGTCCCCGATTCGGGAGAATCATCGGTTCGTCCCGGGAAGGATGGATGGGGAGGTTTCGGAGCTGGCATCGGGCAGGGATTAGAAGAATGGGGGACCTGTTCATCGATGGGACGTTTGCGAGCCTCGGGGGGCTGGAGGAGAAGTTTGGGCTACCCCCGGGAAACGCTTTCAGATACATGCAAGTGAGGGCGTTTGTGAGGCGGCAGGTGAGGGAATTCCCGCTGCTCCCGGCACAGGGGATTCACGACAGAGTGATTTCAGGTGTATGGGTTGGAGAAAGCAAAGTTTCGGCGATTTACCAGGAGCTGAAGGCAGAGGAGGAGGCCTCGGTGGACGTGTTAAAGGGTAAGTGGGAGGAGGAGCTGGGGGAGGAGATAGATGAGGGTCTGTGGGCTGATGCCCTGAGTAGGGTTAATTCTTCCTCCTCTTGCGCCAGGCTCAGCCTAATACAGTTCAAAGTTATTCACAGAGCACATATGACTGGGGCGAGGTTGTGTAGGTTCTTTGGGGTGGAGGACAGATGTGGGAGGTGCTCGGGAATCTCGGCAAATCACGTCCATATGTTCTGGTCGTGCCCAGCACTGGATGGGTCTTGGAGGGGTTTTGCGAGGACTATGTCCAAGGTGGTGAAAGCCCGGGTCAAGCCGAGCTGGGGGTTGGTATTATTTGGGGTAACGGACGAGCCGGGAGTGCAGGAGGCGAAAGAGGCCGGTATCCTGGCCTTTGCGTCCCTGGTAGCCCGGCGGAGGATTTTGCTATTATGGAAAGATGCAAAGCCCCCTAGTGTGGAAGCTTGGATCAATGACATGGCAGGGTTCATCAAGCTGGAGAGGATAAAGTTTGCCTTGCGAGGGTCTGTGCAGGGGTTCCTCAGGCAGTGGCAACCACTCCTAGACTATCTCGCGGAGCGTTAGGAGGAGGTCAGCAGCAGCAGCCCAGGGGGGGGGGGGAAAGAGAGAAGAGTTATTTTGGGGGGGCGTTTGGGTGGGTGGGGGGGGGGGGGGGGTTCCCTAGTGGTGTTTTTAAATATCATATGGGGGGGTTATTGTATATGGGGGAAATCCAATGTATAATTTTTGATTGTTGTGTTCTTGTTTCTTTCTTTTTGTGGGGGGGGGGGGGTTGTTGAAAATCTGTTGAAAAATTTGCATACATATATATATTTTTTAAAAACAAAATAAGATTGCCGCTGAGTTCGCCGCATGGGGGCTGAGTTGCAGACACTCTGGCTTGATTCGGAGCTCCATCCTTTTAAATCTAGCTTATTAAATTGATGCACGATCAATGACCACTAAAGCAAGGTTGTAGTCCAACTGAAGGCTTTAATAAGCTAGATGTTTTCCCCAGCAGCTCAGGTACAGAATGAAGGCTGCTGGGGCGGTGGAAACAACCTGCCTGCATCTATCCTATCTATTCCCTTCATAATTTTATATGTTTCTATAAGATCCCCCCATATCCTTCTGAATTCCAACGAGAACAGTCCCAGTCTACTCAACCGCTCCTCGTAATCCAACCCCTTCAGCTCTGGGATTAACCTAGTGAATCTCCTCTGCACACCCTCCAGTGCCAGTACGTCCTTTCTCAAGTAAGGAAACCAAAACTGAACACAATACTCCAGGTGTGGCCTCACTAACACCTTGTACAATTGCAGCATAACCTCCCTAGTCTTAAACTCCATCCCTCTAGCAATGAAGGACAACATTCCATTTGCCTTCTTAATCACCTGTAAACCAACTTTTTGTGACTTATGCACTAGCACACCCAGGTCTCTCTGCACAGCAGCATGTTTTAATATTTTATCATTTAAATAATAATCCATTTTGCTGTTATTCCTACCAAAATGGATAACCTCATATTTGTCAACATTGTATTCCATCTGCCAGACCCTAGCCCATTCACTTAGCCTATCCAAATCCCTCTGCAGACTTCCAGTATCCTCTGCACTTCTTGCTTTACCACTCATCTTAGTGTTGTCTGCAAACTTCAATGTTAGACGTTTTAGTTGCTGTGATATGAAGAGTCTAAAGTTCTGTTCCTTTCTCACCAACGAACATTTATTTCATTCCAACAGATTTTGCACAAAACTCTAACGACACATCACCTGACAGAGGCCACCTGAAGCCCCTTTACATATCAGTGTCAATTAATGGATACTTAACATAAATGAGACAACTAATTGCAATGTCTCTTAACCCATTACTTAACTGTCTCCCCTTCCTTGGAGAAAAAAAATAATTAGGTGAAAACAAAATTTCAAGAAACTCAAAAACACACACATGATTTCCCCCCATTTTTTTTTGTTTGGACGAGGAAAAAAAAAAAGTCACGGAAACAAGCACCCTTCATTAACAATATCCAAAAGTTTCGAGGAACTTACCCCTCTTTTCGTAAAACAGTCCGTCAGTTGATAGCTACTGTCGACCCATTTAATTTTTGTTATTTCCCCTCTGTCCAACATCGGTTTCAAACTTGCGATGTCTATCCGTAACCTCTTTTCATTGACACTTTTTGTAGAGTGCACATTTTCCCACAGGGATTTATTGTCAATGTGACAGTCAATAAGTATATTACCCAAATCCCCTAATCCCAAAATTTCTGTCAATATCTGATTTATATAAAAGGCCATATCCACCGCCTCTACAAGGCTTAACGTCTCAGCAGCCAAAGTGCTTTTTACCACTCTCCTTATTTTCTTTGTTTCCCACACAAGCGGGCAACATTTACCATTGCTCCCCAGAAGGAAAATTATAAAACCTCCTGCGCTTGAAACCCCATCACATAAATTTGGGTAGGACGCATCGCTATAAACTATGAGTTTCAAGTGCCTACGGTCATCTAAAACCGGGAACTTCAAAACACACTCCTGCATTTTTAGTTTCGCCAACGCTTTATTTGCTTCTTCCACTTTGGGATCATTCATTATTGTACTCCACTTTAGGACATCAAAACTCACGTCCGGTCTGGTCTGTCTACCTAACCAGTTCAGTTGCCCAATTAAACTTTGCAGTTGCTCTTTTTCTATCCTTGAAACCATTGCGTCTTTTTGTGAAACTCGGCCATGACTAATTGCTATTGGGCTGATGCTTTCCAAATAAGATTGCTGACGTAAAGCTGCCGTTAACTCCAATTTCCAGTCCAATATATTTAAATGCACCGGAAGCCTGACTTCCAACCCTGAATTCTTTCCTGAAACCAGAGATTACAATAGCTTCAAAATCACTAGTCCCACCCCACAAAAAATCCGTGCATCATAAAAATGCCAAAAAGATGTTTTTGCAGTGCCAGTAAAACATTGCAGGGTCTGCTTTCAACAGGCAACAGCCTAACTTTAACAAAACTGACCTTACCGAAAAAATACCAGACTCTAGATGCATCATTTAATCCATATACACTTGTTCAACTTCCAGAGTACCCCTTCTGTGTTAGCTGCTTCTTTTAGGAAGATGGAGAAAAATGTCTCTCTGGAGCTGATGCCCTTGCAAAAACTCATCTTTTATATCTATAGATTTGCATTCCCATGCCTTTGTGGCTAACAGAGCCAAGAAGATCTTTAAAATAACCTTTCCTGCTGTAGGTGAATCTACCCTTAAATCCCGATCTTCTAAGTTTTCTTCAAATCCCCTTGCCACAAGCCTGGCCTTTGCCTTACAAGTTCCATCCGGAAGAACCTTTTCCATGCAAATCCATCTGTGGGATAGAGCTCTGTGTCCCCTTTCCGGTACTTCCGTGTATACCCCAAATTCACTCCAACTCTGCAATTCTTGCTGTTTAGCTTCTTTGATAACTTTTTCATCTAATTTATTTGAAGCCACCAAAATCTCACGTGCATGTGGGCTTCTACTCATATTAGTATTCGTAGTCTTACTCATGTTCAGAGATCTTGATAAACTACGTCCCCTCTCCCGCCTGGTATCTCGTTCTGTACTGCTACTGCTTGATCTTTCCCTTCTGCTGTGGGATGTCCTTTCAATAGTTCTCCACCTTTTCCTGCGGACCTGTTCACTATCCGATGTACTGTCTGAACTGGCACTGCGTTTCTGTGCCTTCCATTTTTGAACTTCGTTTTCCCAATCCATTGTCCTTCCCCTGAATGCTGTACATTCAACCAATGTTTATACTTTCCAGTGGCCTTCCCTGCTCTACTAATAACAGTTGTATCCTTCCATTGACTAGACCCTTCAGGCAAGTATGTCACTTTTGTACCAACTTTTGGCAGTTGCCCTTTCGGAAAAATGGCCTGTTCTAATTCATCAGAAGTGTTGTGTTCCTCCACAGAAACCCTGTCTATATCAGTTAATTGGTCCTCATAGTTCTGTAACACATGCGTACCAGATGACTCTGGTTCCTCGTCATGTCGGTCTGCTCTGTCTACATTTGAAACTTTGTAATCTGTACCCATTATCCTTGATGAATGTACCCTAACAGTTTGATTACCATATTGCAAAATAATTGTTTTGCCATCTATGCCTATGATCTTCCCTGGGCCTTTCCATTCATTAGAATTGTGTCTCTTATAGTATACCATGCGTCCTTGCTGAAAAACGGCATCTGATGGCCGGACGTTATGTCTTAAAGCTCTGCGAATTCTTTCAGAGACTTCTGCTTCCAAAAAAGCTTTTCTACTGCGATGTAATGCATTTAAATGTTCACCAAAACCAGAGCTAATTGTAGTCCCCTCCCAAGCTGGAGGCTGGTCATCCAAAATGGACGGAATTTTAGGATTTCTACCAAACACTAATTGATAAGGACTATAGCCCCAACCATCTGCAATGAATTCTTTGCATGTACCGCCCATGCTAAAGCTGAATTTAGCCTGCAATTTGATCGATTTGCCAAAATTTTCCGAAGCATGTCATCGATGACAGCATGATTGCTTTCATAGACACCATTACTAAATGGTCTTTCTGCAGCCATATTCATAACTCTGATATTCATATTTTCACACATATCCCTAAACTCATCATTAGCAAATTCTCCCCCATTGTCCGTAAGGTATTTTGCCGGTGGACCCATTCCTGTCCCTATCCATTTTTCCACGATTTGATCCAGAATTAATCTCTTTTCTTTACTTCGTACATTCGTTGATTGACTAAATCTGGTTGCTAAATCTACAAAATAAATATCTTATTTGCTTTATCCCAGATCTTAAGGTCCATGGCCACAATGTCGTTAAATTCCCTGTCCAAAGGTAGGGTTACTATCGGTCGTGCTGGTGTCCTTCTGTACTTCCTACAAACTTCACAGCGATCACTAACCTGTTCGATCAGTTTAGTATAGTCGTCATCCCTTACCCCTGCATCCTTTAATACATTTTCAGCCTCCGAGGAGACGGATGTGCAAATTGCCTATTCAGTTTTAATACCACAAGCTTTTTATCAGCTAAAGTCCCATTTTCAACTGCCATTAACACATCCTTTAATCACTCTACTTGAAATATTATTTGTCAGTAATGGAATACAATAGTGTCCCGACTGTGTAAATTGTAAGTCCACCGTCTTCCCAAAAACTGTTGCCTTATTCTGTTTCATATCCAGTTTCATGTGTGCTTTCTTCATCGACGGTCTGCTCAGAAGCAAAGGTATCTCACTTGATACAACATCCGTGCTAATGAAATTATTCACTCCGGCAATATTGCAAGGGATCACCACTCTTTTCAGCGACTTCAGAGTATTATCATCCCAAACCTGAAACTTGTGGAACTTTCAAATTCCTTAACCTTGTTACGATTTTCAGCATTCAAAGAGTCCAGGTAACATTTTAACCAGTCTATTCCACACACAGTAGATGTGCAGCCACTGTCCAAGGCAGCACAGTTGTAGGATTCTGCAACCAACACCCTCATTACCGGCGTAAAACTGCTCGTCAGTAGGACAATGCCTTCTTTCTGGTCAATATCTTTTTCCTCTTCTGACTCTTCCGTGTCATGTGTCGCTTCAAACACTATCATGACGAGTTGGACAGTTGAAAGCATAACGGTATTGAGAGTCACATCGAAAACATCGATTTATCATGCCCCGTGCATTTCTGGAGTTCATCTTCCTATTGTAGGTTCTCATCATAGAATTTACAGTGCAGAAGGAGGCCATTCGGCCCAACGATTCTGCACCGGCTCTTGGAAAGAGCATCCTGCCCAAGGTCCACACCTCTACCCTATCCCCATAACCCAGTAATCCCACCAAACACGAAGGGCAATTTTGGACACTATGGGGAATTTAGCATGGCCTATCCACCTAATCCGCACATCTTTGGACTATGGAAGGAAACCGGAGCTCCCGGTGGAAACCCACGCACACACGGGGAGGAAGGGCAGACTCCGCACAGACAGTGGCCCAAGCCGCGAATCGAACCTGGGCCCCTGGAGCTGTGAAGCAACTGTGCTATCCACATTGCTACCGTGCTGCCTAACTGGGTTTCTGTTTTCATAATTTCCTTGTCTCGGTCTCCTTCTATAGTCTTGAGCCCTGTTCGTAGCCATACGATTTTGCCATAGGCTGACCTATTTGGGTCATCAGAGCCATCGGAATCGAATGTTCCCCCAGAAACATTTGTAAAGCTTTTGTCATCGGTTCGAATAAGGTATCCCTTTCAGTAAACTGAACTCCTGTCAAAACCAGGAGCCTATCCATGTTGCTCACTCTAGCACAGTCAAGTAATTTAAAGGCCAACACAGACTGGAAATTCCAGGCTGTGTTTCTGCAGCCTTTTATCTAGTCTGCCAAATTCCATTATATAGTATTCCTTGGAGATATCCTCCATTTTCCGGAACTTATCAAAATCCGACCATGCTTCATACGCATTTAACAAGTCATCTTTCTTATAAATCTTATCCATATAATCTAATAACGTCTCCAGACCTTCTTCTGAGTCTAACTCTTCCAATTCCAGCTCAGAAAGCACTTTGTTTCAGATTTTACTGCCATATGGTAGAGAAAGAGCCAATGCCATATGTTGTTTTCTCTTTCCCAAAGCAGTTACCTTAGTCCACATAACTACTGCACTTCTCCATTGGTCGTACGATTCCCTTTCAGAAAATAAGGGAGGATAGTCATATCCAGCCATCTTGATCCTTGGTTCAGCCATATATCCCTTTTTTTCTTTACTCTATCACTCCTTGGTTTGATCTGGAGAAGTTGTATCTTTCAACCCTGCACAATTACCCAGCATCCTTCCTCTGCGACCAATTGTTAGACGTTTTAGTTGCTGTGATATGAAGAGTCTAAAGTTCTGTTCCTTTTTCACCAACACACATTTATTTCATTCCTATAGACTTTGCACAAAACTCTAACGACACATCACCTGACAGAGGACACCTGAAGCCCCTTTACATATCAGTGTCAATTAATGGATACTTAACATAAATGAGACAACTAATTGCAATGTCTCTTAACCCATTACTTAACATTCAACACATTGCCCTTGGTCCCCCAAACCAAATCATCTATGTAAATTGTGAACAATTGTGGGCCCAACACTGATCCCTGAGGGACACCACGAGCTACTGATTACCAACCAGAGAACCACCCATTAATCCCCACTCTTTGCTTTCTATTAATTAACCAATCCTCTATCCATGCTACTACTTTCCCCTTAATGCCATGCATCTTTATCTTATGCAGCAACCTTTTGTTTGGCACCTTTTCAAAGGCTTTCTGGAAATCCAGATATACCACATCCATTGGCTCCCCGTTATCTACCGCACTGGTAATGTCCTCAAAAAATTCCACGAAATTAGTTAGGCACGACCTGCCCTTTATGAACCCATGCTGCGTCTGCCCAATGGGACAATTTCCATCCAGATGCCTCACTATTTCTTCCTTGATGATAGAGTCCAGCATCTTCCCTACTACCGAAGTTAAGCTCACTGGCCTATAATTACCCGCTTTCTGCCTACCTCCTATTTTAAACAGTGGTGTCATGTTTGCTAATTTCCAATCCGCCGGGACCACCCCAGAGTCTAGTGAATTTTGGTAAATTACCACTCGTGCATTTGCAATTTCCCGAGCCATCTCTTTTAGCACTCTGGGATGCATTCCATGAATGAAATTAAATTAAATGAAAATCGCTTCTCATAAGTAGGCTTCAATGAAGTTACTGTGAAAAGCCCCTAGTCGCCACATTCCGGCGCCTGTTCGGGGAAGCTGGTACGGGAATTGAACCGTGCTGCTGGCCTGCCTTGGTCTGCTTTAAAAGCCAGCGATTTAGCCCAGTGAGCTAAACCAGCCCCTTCAGGGCCAGGAGACTTGTCTACCTTTAGCCCCATTAGCTTGCCCATCACTACCTCCTTAGTGATAACAATCATCTCAAGGTCCTCACCTGTCATAGCCTCATTTCTATCAGTCACTGGCATGTTATTTGTGTCTTCCACTGTGAAGACTGACCCAAAAGATCTGTTCAGTTCCTCAGCCATTTCCTCATCTCATTATTAAATCTCCCTTCTCATCCTCTAAAGGACCAATATTTACCTTAGCCACTCTTTTTTGTTTTATATATTTGTAGAAACTTTTACTATCTGTTTTTAATATTCTGAGCAAGTTTACTCTCATAATCTATCTTACTCTTCTTTATAGCTTTTTTAGTAGCTTTCTGTTGCCCCCTAAAGATTTCCCAGTTCTCTAGTCTCCCACTAATCCTTGCTACTTTGTATGCTTTTTCCTTCAATTTGATACTCTCCCTTCTTTCCTTCGATATCCATGGTCAATTTTCCCTCTTTCTACCGTCCTTCCTTTTTGTTGAGCACTGTGAAAAATCGCTTAGAAGGTTCTCCACTGTTCCTCAACTGTTTCACCATGAAGTCTTTGCTCCCAGTCGACCTTAGCTGGTTCTTCTCTCATCCCATTGTAATCTCCTTTGTTTAAGCACAAAACACTAGTGTTTGATTTTACCTTCTCACCCTCCATCTGTGTTTTAAATTCCACCATATTAGGATCGCTCCTTCTGAGAGGATCCCTAACTATGAGATCATTAATCAATCCTGTCTCATTACACAGGACCAGATCTCGGACCGCTTGTTCCCTCGTAGGTTCCATTACATGCTCTTCTAGGAAACTATCGCGGATACATTCTTTCAACTCCTCCTCAAGGCTGCCTTGACCGACCTGGTTAAACCAATCGACATAGACATAGAACGATACAGCGCAGTGCAGGCTCTTCGGCCCATTATGTTGCACCGAAACAAAAGCCATCTAACCTACACTATGCCATTATCATCCATATGCTTATCCAATAAACTTTTAAATGCCCTCAATGTTGGTGAGTTCACTATTGTTGCAGGTAGGGCATTCCACGGCCTCACCACTCTTTGCGTCAAGAATCTACCTCTGACCTCTGTCCTATATCTATTGCCCCTCAGTTTAAAGCTATGTCCCCTCGTGCCAGCCATTTCCATCCGCGGGAGAAGGCTCTCACTGTCCACCCTATCCAACCCCCTGATCATTTTGTATGCCTCTATTAAGTCTCCTCTTAACCTTCTTCTCTCCAACGAAAACAACCTCAAGTCCATCAGCCTTTCCTCATAAGATTTTCCCTCCATACCAGGCAACATCCTGGTAAATCTCCTCTGCACCCGTTCCAAAGCTTCCACGTCCTTCCTATAATGTGGTGACCAGAACTGTACGCAATACTCCAAATGCGGCCGTACCAGAGTTTTGTACAGCTGCAACATGACCTCATGACTCCGGAACTCAATCCCTCTACCAATAAAGGCCAACACTCCATAGGCCTTCTTCACAACCCTATCAACCTGGGTGGCAACTTTCAGGGATCTATGTACATGGACACCTAGATCCCTCTGCTCATCCACACTTCCAAGAACTTTACCATTAGCCAAATATTCCGCATTCCTGTTGTTCCTTCCAAAGTGAATCACCTCACACTTCTCTACATTAAACTCCATTTGCCACCTCTCAGCCCAGCTCTGCAGCTTATCGATGTCCCTCTGTAACCTGCTACATCCTTCCACACGGTCGACAACACCACCGACTTTAGTATCGTCTGCAAATTTACTCACCCACCCTTCTGCGCCTTCCTCTAGGTCATTGATAAAAATGACAAACAGCAACGGCCCCAGAACAGATCCTTGTGATATGCCACTTGTAACTGAACTCCATTCTGAACATTTCCCATCAACCACCACCCTCTGTCTTCTTTCAGCTAGCCAATTTCTGATCCACATCTCTAAATCACCCTCAATCCCCAGCCTCCGTATTTTCTGCAATAGCCTACCGTGGGGAACCTTATCAAACGCTTTACTGAAATCCATATACACCACATCAACTGCTCTACCCTCGTCTACCTGTTCAGTCACCTTCTCAAAAAACTCGATAATGTTTGTGAGGCATGACCTACCCTTCACAAAGCTATGCTGACTATCCCTGATCATATTATTCCTATCTAGATGATTATAAATCTTGTCTCTTGTAATCCCCTCCAAGACTTTACCCACTACAGAGGTGAGGCTCACCAGTCTATAGTTGCCGGGGTTGTCTCTGCTCCCCTTTTTGAACAAAGGGACCACATTTGCTATCCTCGAGTCCTCTGGCACTATTCCTGTAGCCAATGATGACATAAAAATCAAAGCCAACGGCCCAGCAATCTCTTCCCTGGCCTTCCAGAGAATCCTAGGATAAATCCCATCAGGCCCCGGGGACTTATCTATTTTCAGCCTGTCCAGAATTGCCAACACCTCTTCCCTACGTACCTCAATGCCATCATAGAATCATAGAATTTACAGTGCAGAAGGAGGCCATTCGGCCCATCGAGTCTGCACCGGCTCTTGGAAAGAGCACCCTACCCAAGGTCAACACCGCCACCCTATCCCCATAACCCAGTAACCCCACCCAACCCTAAGGGCAATTTTGGACACTAAGGGCAATTTATCATGGCCAATCCACCTAACCTGCACAGTCTTTGGACTGTGGGAGGAAACCGGAGCACTCGGAGGAAACCCACGCACACACGGGGAGGATGTGCAGACACCGCACAGACGGTGGCCCAAGCTGGAATCGAACCTGGGACCCTGGAGCTGTGAAGCAATTGTGCTATCCACAAGGCTACCGAGCTGCCCTAATCTATTCTAATATCCTGGGTCTCAGCATTCTCCTCCACAACATTATCTTTTTCCTGCGTGAATACTGACGAAAAATATTCATTTCGTATCTCGCCTATCTCTTCAGACTCCACACACAACTTCCCATCCCTGTCCTTGACTGGCCCTACTCTTACCTTAGTCATTCTTTTATTCCTGACATACCTATAGAAAGCTTTTGGGTTTTCCTTGATCCTACCTGCCAAATACTTCTCATGACCCCTCCTTGCCCGTCTTAGCTCTCTCTTTAGGTCCTTCCTCGCTACCTTGTAACTATCCATCGCCCCAACTGAAACTTCACACCTCATCTTCACATAGGCCTCCTTCTTCCTCTTAACAAGAGATTCCACTTCTTTGGTAAACCACGGTTCCCTCACTCTACGCCTTCCTCCCTGCCTGACCGGTACGTACTTATCAAGAACACGCAGTAGCTGTTCCTTGAACAAGCTCCACTTATCCAGCGTGCCCAACACTTGCAGCCTACTTCTCCAACCTATCCCCCCCAAGTCACGTCTAATGGCATCATAATCGCCCTTCCCCCAGCTATAACTCTTGCCCTGCGGTGTATACTTATCCCTTTCCATCACTAACTTAAACGTCACCGAATTGTGGTCACTGTCCTCAAAGTGCTCTCCTACCTCCAAATCCAACACCTGGCCTGGTTCATTACCCAAAACCAAATCCAACGTGGCCTCGCCTCTTGTTGGCCTGTCAACGTATTGTGTCAGGAAACCCTCCTGCAAACATTGTACAAAAAACGACCCATCTAATGTACTCGAACTATATCTTTTCCAGTCAATATTTGGAAAGTTAAAGTCTCCCATAATAACTACCCTGTTACTTTCGCTCTTATCCAGAATCAACTTCGCCATCCTTTCCTCTACATCCCTAGAACTATTTGGAGGCCTATAGAAAACTCCCAACAGGGTGACCTCTCCTTTCCTGTTTCTAACCTCAGCCCATACTACCTCAGAAGATGAGTCCCCATCTAGCATCCTCTCCGCCACCGTAATACTGCTCTTGACTAGCAGCGCCACACCTCCCCCTCTTTTGCCTCCTTCTCTGAGCTTACTAAAACACCTAAACCCCGGAACCTGCAACATCCATTCCTGTCCCTGCTGTATCCATGTCTCCGAAATGGCCACAAAATCGAAGTCCCGGGTACCAACCCATGCTGCCAGTTCCCCTACCTTATTTCGTATACTCCTGGCATTGAAATAGACACACTTCAAACCACCTACCTGAACACTGGCCCCCTCCTGCGCCGTCAAATCTGTGCTCCTAACCTCTATACTCTCATTCTCCCGTACCCTAAAACTACAATCATGTTGATTAAAATCTCCCATGATAACTGCTGTACCATTTCTACATGCATCCGTTATTTCTTTGTTTATGCCTGCCCCACCATAATGTTACTATTTGGTGGCCTATAGACTACTCCTATCAGTGACATTTTCGCCTTACTATTCCTGATTTCTACCCAAATGGATTCAACCTTATCCTCCATGCACCGATGTCATCCCTTACTATTGCCCGGATGTCATCCTTAAATAACAGAGCTACACCACCTCCCTTACCATCAACCCTGTCCTTCCGAATAGTTTGATACCCTTGGATATTTAACTCCCAGTCGTGACCATCCTTTAACCATGTTTCAGTAATGGCCACTAAATCAAAGTCATTCACGATGATTTGCGCCATCAACTCATTTACCTTATTCCGAATACTATGAGCATTCAGGTAAAGTATACTTATGTTGGCTTTTTTACCTCTGTTCTGAATCTTAACACCTTGATCAGTAACCTCTCCTAAGTTACATTTCCTCTTCACTTTTCTCCTAATTTTCCTCGTCGTTGAACCCACATCTTCATGTAACAACCTGCCGCGTCGCTTACCATTAATGTTTTTACTTCCCGTTTTATTCCTTTCAGTTTTACTGGGCCTATTCACTGAGCTCCCCTCAATCACTATACCTTGTACTGTCGCCCTTTTGATTTTTGACTATGGTTTCTCTGACTTACACTTTCCCCCTTACTGCCTTTTGTTTCTGTCCCTGTTTTACTACCTTCCAACTTCCTGCATAAGTTCCCATCCCCCTGCAACATTAGTTTAAACCCTCCCCAACAGCTCTAGCAGCATCCCCCCCAGGAAATCGGTTCCAGTCCTGCCCAGGTGCAGACCGTCCGATTTGTACTGGTCCCATCTCCCCCAGAACCGGTTCCAATGCCCCAGGAATTTGAACCCCTCCCTCTTGCACCATCTCTCAAGCCACGCATTCATCCTATCTATCCTGGCATTCCTACTCTGACTAGCTCGTGGCACTTGTAGCAATCCTGAGATTACTACCTTTGAGGTCCTACTTTTTAGTTTAACTCCTAACTCCCTGAATTCAGCTTGTAGGACATTGTCCCATTTTTTACTTATATCGTTGGTGCCTAGGTGCATCACGACAGCTGGCTGTTCACCCTCCCCCCCCCCCAGAATTTCCTGCAGCCGCTCCGAGACATCCTTGATCCTTGCACCAGGGAGGCAACATACCATCCTGGAGTCTCGATTGCGTCCACAGAACCGCCTGTCTATTCCCCTTATGATTGACTCCCCTATCACTATAGCCCTGACATTCTTCTTCCTGCCCAGCTGCGCAGCAGAGCCAGCCTTGAACATGGCTGCTGCTGCCTTCCCCTGGTGAGCCATCTCCCTCAACAGTATCCAAAGCGGTATTATTGGTTTTGCAGGGAGATGACTGCAGGGGACACCTGCACTGCCTTCCTACGCTTGCTCTGTCTTTTGGTCACCCATTTTCTATCTCCCTCAGTAACTTTCACCTGCGGTGTGACCAACTCGCTAAACGTGCTGTCCACGACGTCCTCAGCATTGCGGGTGCTCCAATGTGAGTCCATCCGCAGCTCCAGAGCCGTCAAGCGGTCTAACAGGAACTACCAGTTGTGGGGGAAGACAGACGGGGGGAGCTGGAAGCACCAATAGATCTATGAGAAATCATGGAGAGCATCAGCTCCATGCAGGCGGGGAAGGCACCGATGGACTTCTACAAAAGATTTGCACCAGTCCTGGCCCCACACTTAAGGGGCATGTTCGCGGAATCACTGGCAAGGGGCACTCTGTCCCCCACGCTAGCGCAGGCCACAATTTCACTGCTATCCAAAAAAGATAAAGACCAGACGGAATGTGGATCTTACAGACCCATTTCACTGCTGAACGTGGATGCGAAAATATTCACAAAGGTCTTGGCCAAAAGACTAGAGGGTTGTGTACCAGAGGTGGTTGCAGAGGACCAAATGGGCTTTGTCAAGGGTAGGCAGCTCACAGCGAACATCAGGCGGCTGCTGAACGTAATAATGACCCCCTCCGGGGAGAGAACACCAGAGGTGATCATCTCCCTGGACGCAGAAAAGGCCTTCGACAGAGTCAAATGGAAATACCTCCTCAAGGTACTGGAACGGTTTGGTCTAGGAGTGGGGTTCACCGGCTGGGTGAGGCTCCTGTACAACGCTCCCAAGACAATACTTTGAATGCGAGCATTTGCAGGTAATTTTGTTTACAGATCCAGAGAGAGGGATAATCCCAGGTTAAAGAGGTGTGAATTGTCTCAAGCCAGCACAGTCGCTCTCTGGATCTGTAAAGATTTAATTACCTGCAAATGCTCGCATTCAAAGTATCGCCTTGCATCTTTGACTTTGTCTATATATATGTTTCTGGAACCTACCTCTTCATTCACCCGAGGAAGGTGCAGTGCTCCAAAAGCTAGTGATTTGAAACAAACCTGTTGGACTTTGACTTTAACCCGGTGTTGTAAGACTTTTTACTGTGCTCATCCCAGTCCAACGCCGGCATCTCTACATCATGGTCAAAAAACAGGCATTTGACGGCCCAAAGGCTGTGTTAACCACTGCTCCGGTGTTGGCCATCCCAAATTACACAAAACCAGTAAAGTTGGCTATCGATGGGAGTGATGTGGGCGTAGGTGCTGTGCTCTTGCAAGGAGACGACGAAGCCAATGAGCAGCCTATGGAACTCCCCAAATATTGAATGATCACCAGAGGAAGTATTCAACAATTGAAAAGGAGATTTTGAGCTTGGTGCTGGCTTTGCAACATTTTAACATTTATGTTACCAGCAATTCTTCTGAAACAAATGTATGTACTGATCATAATCCGTTGACGGCTTTGGAGAAATTCAAAAATAAAAATGCCTGACTGTTCAAAGGTGAAAAAATGAAACCATCTTTGAAGTTGATGGTTTACTTTTTTTCTTGGGAGAGAGGTCATGTGAGTATCCCTTTAAGAAATGTTTGGTCAGCGGGTGGAGGCTGCTTCGTGCAGGGGCACCAGCATGGCAGCCCTGGTCACTGCTCCTCTGCCACTCCCGCCGGCCAGGTACTCCACCAGCCCTATAGTGGTGGAGGCTCTGCGGATTTGGGGCCAATGGAGGAAGCATGCAGGGGAAGTGGGAGCGTCGGTCTGGTCCCCAATAAGCGACAACCATCGATTTGTCCCGGGGAAGATGGACGGCGGGTTAAGAGCGTGGCGGAGGGCAGGGGTGGGAAGGATGGGCGACTTGTTCCTGGAAGGGAGCTTCGCGAGCTTGAGGGCGCTGGAGGAGAAGTTCGGGCTGGCATAGGGAAATGACTTTCGGTACTTGCAGGTACAGGATTTTGTACGTAGACAGGTCCCGTCCTTTCCACGCCTTCCATCAAGGGGGATCCAGGACAGGGTAGTTTCCAGGGGCGAGATAGGAGAGGGGAGAGTCTCGGATATTTATAAGGAGCTTATGGGAGCGGAGGACACAGGGACCGAGGAACTGAAACGCAAGTGGGAGGAGGAGCTTGGTGGGGAGTTGGAGGGAGGCATATGGGCAGACGCTCTGAGGAGGGTAAATGCAACCGCAACATGTGCCAGGCTCGGCCTGATTCAGTTCAAGGTTCATGACGGTGGCCCGGATGAGTAAATTCTTTGGGCTGGAGGACAAGTGTGCTAGATGTGCGGGAGGACCAGCGAACCATGTCCACATGTTCTGGGCGTGCCCAAAACTCAGGGGGTACTGGCAGGGATTTGCGGACGTCATGTGCCGGGTACTCCAAATAAGGGTGGCGATGAGTCCAGAGGTGGCGATTTCTGGGGTGTCGGAGGTCCCGGGGGTCCAGGAGGGGATAGAGGCCGACGTTGAGGCCTTTGCTTCCCTGGTAGCCCGGCGACGAATACTGTTGGCCTGGAGGGAGTCAAAGCCCCCAAAGGCTGAAGTATGGCCGTCGGACATGGCAGGTTCTCTCGGCTCGGAAAAAGTCAAGTTCGCCTCACAAGGATCACTATCGGGGTTCGCCCGGAGGTGGCAACCATTCATCGACTTCTTCGCGGGGAACTAATTGTCAGAGGAACCGGTATTTGCACTATGTTTTTGTAATTGATATTTGTACACTAATGTACATTGTTACTGTTTACAATGCCAAAAGTACCTCAATAAAATTGTTTGTTAAAAAAAAAAAAGGTTTGGTCTCTTTTCATGTGACTTGTAGCATGGCTTCAGTGATGTCATTTTGTGGGTGAAGTTGGGCTGTGGCTGTCAGGTGAGAGGGGTTTTTTATGGTTTCAATTTTCGTTTGGTTGCTTTGGGCTGCAGAAGGAGAAAGAAGTGTTTTCCCTGTTTTTCATTTTAAAAGCTGTTCCAATGAAAAGCACATTGGCTGTTAATTTCAAACTGCCTTGTTAATTTCAAAGATAGAGTTGTTTTCCGGAAGGAGTATGAAACCGTTGGTTGAACCTGGATCAGAGGCTCAGGGAAAGAACTAGTCACATTCAAGTGAGAATATAGTTTGCTGACCACACCATTGAAAGATGTTTTGGTTTATTGGATTTTGTTATTGAATTGGAACAGCTAAGGGGGATTCATTAAGTGATATATATGCGGAGTACTGTAGCTGCTGTCTTTATCTTTGTAATTGATAAAAAATTCTTGCTATGTTTATCTATATATTAACTGCATTCTTAGAATAAACCTTGGTTGAGGGCAGTGGCAAGCACTGGGACCACGGCACTGAGGACCCGGGTTTGAATCCCGGCCCTGGGTCACTGTCCGTGTGGAGTTTGCATATTCTCCCAGTGTCTGCGTGGGTTTCGCCCCCACAATCCAAAAGATGTGCAGGTTAGGTGGATTGGCCACACGGAATTGCCCATTAGCAATTAGCTGGGGCAGCACGGTAGCATTGTGGATAGCACAATTGCTTCACAGCTCCAGGGTCCCAGGTTCGATTCCAGCTTAGGTCAGTGTCTGTGCAGAGTCTGCACATCCTCCCCTTGTGTGCGTGGGTTTGCTCCGGGTGCTCCGGTTTCCTCCCACAGTCCAAAGATGTGCAGGTTAGGTGGATTGGCCATGATAAATTGCCCTTCGTGTCCAAAATTGCCCTTAGTGTTGGGTGGGGTTACTGGGTTATGGGGATAGGGTGGAGGTGTTGACCTTGGGTAGGGTGCTCTTTACAAGAGCCGGTGCAGACTCGATGGGCCAAATGGCCTCCTTCTGCACTGTAAATTCTATGATAAATTAATTGGAAAAAAAATAATTGTGTACTCTTAATTTATTTTAAAAAAAGAAAGAAAAGAATAAACCTTGTTTTGATTAAAGCGCCTAGGATGTCTGATGAATCACACCTGAAGCGAAGAATTTCATGCTCATCCTAGTAAAATTCAACATAAAAGGTTATAGCTCAGGTGAACTTCATAATACACTTTGGAGTTTCTAAGCCCTGGCCCATAACAATATGTAAAAAGCAAGAGGGTAGACAGGGAAAGGATTGGATCACTTAAGGACATTGGGGGGAATCTTGTTGAGCCAGAGGAAATGGGTGAAGTACCAAATGAGCACTTTGCATCAGTGTTCACCAAAAAAAAGAACTTTGTGGAAGATGATTCTTGGGTAGGGTGTGTAGACAGTCTGGATCATGTTGACATTGAAAAGGAGGCGGTATTGTGGCTTTTAAAATACATTAAGGTAGATAAGTCTCCTGGGCCAGATGGGATTTACCCCAGAATACAGAGGGAAGCAAGGGAAGAAATTACTGGAGCCTTAACTGACGTCTTTGTATCCTCATTGGCTACAGGGGAGATCCCAGAGGACTGAAGAATAGCTAATGTGGTACCGCTGTTTAAGAAAGATAGCAGTGATAATTCTGGAAACTATAGGCCGGTGAACCTCCCGTCGGTAGTAGGTAAATTATTGAAGAGAAATCTCAGGGACAGGATTTAAGTCCATTTGTCAGCGATAGACAGCCTGTTTTTGTGAAGGGAAGGTTGTGCCTCACGAATTTGATCGAGTGTTTTGAGCAGGTGACAAGGATAATTGATATGGGGAGGGCGGTAGATATTGTTTACATGGACTTCAGTAAAGCCTCATGGCATTCTGGTACAAAAGGTGAAGTCATACAAGATCATAGGTGGTAAGATGGATACAGAACTGGCTCGGTCACAGAAGGCAAGGGGTATCAGTAGAAGGTTTCTGAATGGAAGGTTGTGACTAATGAAGGTTGTTCCTCAGGGATTGGTGCTGGGGCCTCTGTTTTTTAAAAAATAATAATCTTTCTGGTCACAAGTAGGCATACATTAACACTGCAATGAAGTTCATGTGAAAATCCCCGAGTTCCCACATTCCGGCACCTGTTCGGTTACACAGAAGGAGAATTCAGGATGTCCAATTCACATAACAGCACGTGGAAATATTGTGCACAATTCTGGTCACCACACTACCAGAAGGCTGTGGAGACTTTGGAGAGGGTGCAGAAGAGGTTTACCAGGATGTTGCCAGGTCTGAAGAGTGTTAGCTACGCTGAATAGACACAGACTGTTTTCATTAGAACGACAGAGGTTGAGGGGTGACCTGATAGAGGTCTACAAGATTATGAGGGGCATGGATATAATGGATGGGTGGGCACTCTTTCCCAGGGTGGAGGGGCCAGTCACCAGGGCGCATAGGTTTAAGGTCCGTGGGGCAAAGTTTAGAGGAGATGTGCAAGGCAGGTGCCAGGGGAGGTTGTGGAAGCAGATACATTAACGGCATTCAAAAGGCATCTTGACAAATACATGGATAGGATGGGTATATAGAGGAATATAGCACAAGGAAGTGCTGAGGGTTTTGGCCAAGGGTGGTCTCATAACTGGTACAGGCTCGGGGGGCTGAAGGGCCTGTTCCTGTGCTGTATTGTTCTTTATAACATAGAGAACATTTAAGGTGCAGAAACAATGTCAAAAATGACATTGAAAAAGGCTGCAGGTAAAAAATCCTAGGGAGGGAGCCTGGTAAAAGAACTCGAGACAGATGGCGCAGGAGCTTGAAAATTTTAAGAGACAAATGGACGGAAACTTTGAGCAGCAAGACAGGGAATTGAAGGAGTCTTTAAAGCCAAAGCTTTGAGAGAGTAGGGCGAGACGTTAAATGGGCGTAGAGGAGGCCCTATCAAACCACGAGGACCGACTGATTTTGTTGGAGGCTGAATTGCAGATTCTAGCGGATAAAAACAAGGACTGAAAGCCAAGGTAGATGATATGGAAAATAGGTTTAGACGCTTAAACCTCAGAATTGTGCGCCTGCCAAAGGTATCAGCGGGTGCGAAACCAATCGATGATTTTTCGTTGATGTTCTCTCAGCTGATGGGCAGAGATGAGGTGTTTGCTCCTTTGGAATTCGATAGGGCGCACCGAGTCCTGAGACAGATGCCGGGGCCAAACAAGCCACCACTTGCAGTTTCATAATTACCGTAGGTAGGAGCGGGACCTGGAGTGGGCCAAGCAAGATGGAATATCAAATGGGTCGGCAACAGGGTGCTCCTATACCAAGACATCGGTACCAAGTTGGCGAGAAGGGCAGCCTTCAACAGAATGAAGGTGGTACGGAGTGTTGTATCCAGTGAGGCTGAAGGTCATGTTAGTTTGAGGCATGAATGAGCAGGATATACTGACCAACCCACCATGTAGGTTTCGGCGGCCCGCCATTGTGATTTATCGGTCCTAGAGTTGTCAACGGGATTACCCATTGACTGCACCCCTTGTAGCCAGGAAAACCGTGTGCCGGCGTGGGACCGAAATATCCCGCCAGCATGAACAGCCAGAAACCCCATTCATTATTTCGACTCACCGGAGCAAGCAGAGCAGAGGCCTTCGTCAAGGAACAAGGACTGGGAATAGTTTCCAGAGGGTTGGTGGGCTGTTTTGGTTGTTTTTTTTTCTATCTTTCTTATTTGTACAAGTTGGGCTGGGGTAACTGTAAATATTGTAATATTGGGAGTTATGCTTGTGGCTTTTTTAACTTTCCGTATAAACTGAGCTGTGGCAATTGTAATATAATATTTTGGTTCATATTCGTTGTGCTCTTTGTGGCCATGTTGTTTGTTCGTTGATGATGGGAGGAACTTTCTGCTTTGTTTTCCCTGTTTGATATGAGATTAGATCTATGGGGGATAGTAGGATGAGGTGCATGGGTAGAGGACGGGGATCACCGGCCTTGGGTTTAGTAGATTTTGGGGCCTAACTAGCATTAAAAGTTAGGCTAGTGTTATGGGCGAGGCGTTTTCAGAACCCCAAAATGTATCATGGAGTTCAACCAACCTCTCCCTTTAATGGATTTGTTGCTTTTCCGAGCACGCGGCTTGTTCCCCAGGTGTGATATTACAATTATGGACACGTGGTTTTTAAACACAAAACAATGTTTATTCTATGAACTCAACTTAACCTTTTAAATAAACATTGGATCCCTTAACACCCCTTACTTCAAAGATAACCCTGAAAATAATACACCACTAAATAATCCCTCAGTTATTCCTTTCAACATCCAAGAGAGACTTAACACCTTTAAACAGAAACACATCAGGTTAAAGAATATATATATTTTCTGTAGAATGGCAGAGATATATTAGCTTGGTTGACTTCAGCTCCAGCACCTTGCTTTCTTCCTGCAGCTCTCTGGAAACACACAGACACACACAAACTGCTTTTTCAAACTGGCTTTCTCCCTTCAAACAACTCGCAGCAAACCAGAACTTCTCAAGCTGCTGTCTCAAACTGGCTTTCTCCTTTTAATCAGCTCACAGCAAAACAGCCAGGCACTTTGAAGCTGCTCTCAGCAAAACCAGCTAGGCACTTTTCAAAACGGAAACTTAAAAACTGCAAAATGGCTGACCTGAGCTCAGCCCCACCCACTCGCTGACATCACTGTTTTCTTAAAGGTGCATTACTTAAACATCCCTGTCTTAAAGGTACTCTCACATGACACTAGTGAGTCTGTCGAGCAGTGGATCCCAGGCTACCGGGCTGGGGCTGTGAGTGAATCCCCCGCCTTTCTCGCTGTCTGGGTGCTGATGGCTGCCCTTCAGGCATCTCACTGATCCTTGGCCCCGCGCTGGGAGGGGCCTGCGTTTGTGTCTGTGTGTGAGGGTCTCTGGGTGTGAGGGTTTCTGTGGCTCTCTCCCTCTCCTGGTGATGATGCCGGGCACTCGGGGCTGGCCTCCATCTCCTGTCACTATGAACCCGGAGCTGATGGTCA
Organism: Scyliorhinus torazame; assembly: GCF_047496885.1. Taxonomy (NCBI): domain Eukaryota; kingdom Metazoa; phylum Chordata; class Chondrichthyes; order Carcharhiniformes; family Scyliorhinidae; genus Scyliorhinus; species Scyliorhinus torazame. The sequence continues at coordinate 35,590,367 of NC_092707.1, read as the reverse complement.
TGGGGAAAGGAGAGGGTCTGCCTCCTCCCTCACTGCAGCCCAGACCCCTGTACCTGTCCCTCAAGGCTGTCCCCTTGCATATTGCAGAGGAGGCTGAATACATGCTGGCGCAAAGGCAGAAGCTCAGTGGAGCCAAGAAGGGTCTACCTTATTACGTCAAGCCCGCCGCACTCAAGATAGATATTGAACGTTACTCCTACAAGTACCAGTCCTTGGGGCCAACTGACAACACCATCGAATGGAATCTTGATTGGTGATGGTTACCACGGGAACTAAAGATCCAAATACAAAAGCCAGCAAAAGACGAGACCCTGGTCTCTTGTCGGAAAATCAAACCCAGGACAAGTGTGGAAAAAGAAATCAGCAAAAAACTGGAGACTTGAGAAACAGGAAGCTCACAGTTCAGATGAAGAAGAAGAACAGGAGAAAGGGGAAGAAGAAAAAGAGAATGAAGAAGAGTATGATGAGGAGGAATTTGAAGAGGAAACGGATTATGATATGTTGTACTTTGACAATGGTGAGGAGATTGGCAGTGACATCGACGAGAACATGGATGAAGCAATCGACTGTGAGAGGGGCTCAGGACTCCAGCCGGCTGTGATGGGACGAATGGTTCCCGCCAGATGACTGACTCGCATCGCACCAGTCCCCATTCTGCGACTAAAGCCACCACCAGACATTAGCGATGATCCAGGAATCTGCCTATGGATCCACATTCCTCGCCTAGATCCTCAATATCACAGAGAAGACTATGAATGGTTCGAATTTCCCGGTGTGGGCCCGTGAACTCTGACCACGGGCAGTCAGGACGGATTCGGACAGTGAGCTGCCACTAGGAACTTTGTCGATTTTTATATTGTTTCTGTCAGTACTCTGCTAATCGAGGTGCCTTTCATCGCCGGCGAGCGAGGCGGATCTGTGGCTTGGGTGAGTACTTGGACTGGGTGAAGGGTCTGTTAGTGATATTTAACACTGCCTGACACGCATAGGCCTCGCAGTTCGCTCTTGTTAATCACAACGTTCCACTGACCGCACTCAGTTAACCTGTCCGGACTCTTGACACCAAATTAATTGCTTGACGTCATTATTGTCTTCACTCCCCACAGTCCAACGTCAACGCCTGTACCTTGAGATATTGTTAATGCCACCATTTAGAGGGACAATGAGCAGCCTCTCTTCTCTATTGAGTAGTACTACACTCTGTATACTTCACCCAATGCCGGTGTCTTCAATTTACATTGTGTATTTATGTTTACCCTATGTTTTTTTTCATGTATGCAATGAAGACACAGGCATCGGGTGAAGTATACGGAGTGCAGTACTAGATTTGTGAAGAGATCAGATCAGTCCATAAGAAGGTTTTTTAAGGAGTCTAGTAACATCGGGGGGAAAAGGTGTTTTTGAACCTGTAAGTGCGTGTTCTCAGACGTAATGGAGTGGGCAATATTCATGACTCGGTATTCATGTAGTTTCTTACGGTCTTGGGCCGAGCAGTTGCCATACCAGGCTGGGATGCAGCCAGATAGGATGCTTTGTATGGTGCCTCTGTAAAAGTTGATAGAGTCAATGTGGACCTGCCGAAATTCCTTAGTTTTCTGAGAAAGTATAGGCGTTGTTGTGCTTTCTTGGTCATAGCGTCGACGTGATGGACCAGGACAGATTGTTGGTAATGTTGGTGAATTTGAAGCTGTCAACCATCTCCACCTCGGTTCCATTGGTGCAGACAGGGGTGTGTACGATACCCCCCATGGATCATCGCCCACAACATCCCCACAGCTCTGGATGGTGCCCACGGCTGCACCTTTGGGAACATGTCTCGCCTCCTCTTTTGCCCTCCGTTTAGCGGAGGCGGAGAATCGTGAGGGGCTGGGAGAATGCTCGATCGGTCCCGTTAATGATATGCCAATGGCCTTCACTGCACAATTTGCATGCCCATGCCGGTGTGTTTGATTGAACAGATTCATGCAACTGTCGAGGCACCAGAGCATGGCATTCTATTGGGCGCCCGCCGGCCTAGATTTTTGGCTCTTGCGCAGTTCTCCATCCAATCGCAATTCGTGATTCTGGCATCAGCCGATGGAGAATCCAGCCCAACAAGTCTACAGGTGTCACATGGACACAAGCGTTATAATAATAAATTCTCATTTGAATGTGAATATGCATGAAGTACGCAAATTAACCCACCTTCAATTTGCTGTTCATGGATTTTACGAATGGCAGCTCTAATCAATTTACGCTCCTCATATTCACCTGCATTTCGGAGCTGTTGAAGCACAAAAATCATCATCAGATTCACTAAATGGAATTGAAAAACCTGAAGCTAATAATGGGAAGAAAACATCCAAAACATAAACTTCAAACAATTCTTCTAAAGTGGATTTAAGCATTGGAAAAAACAATTGTCACGATACAATAACCTTTTTCTAAACATTTTTCTTTCATTTCGGCAAAGCAGCAGCCCTGACAATTTTTAGGGCAAATTGGAAGTTATTTAGGATAGAATGGTCACTGTTTTCACATTAATATCTACATTCCGTCAAGTACAGCTGTTTTGTATTTACACAATTATTTTCCATATCTCTCCTTTTCTCTTTAACTCTTGCATAATTTCATAAACAGTAACAGCACTCTGGCCGTCTTCCAGATAGAAAATCTTCATATGCAGGCAGAGTGTTATACTCGGAATGGTATCACAGCCGAACCTGTTCTCACTTTGGGGAAAGGGGATTTTCTTCCATAATCCCTCTCAAAACCTAGGGGCATTGCAGCAGAAAATGGGGCATAAATTCAGGTGGAGGTGTATGCCAGTGGTTAGCACTGCTGCCTCACAGGAACCTGGGTTTGATTCAACCTTCAGTGACTGTGTGGAATTTGCACATTCTGCCCATGTCAATGTTGGTTTCCTCCGGGTGCTCAAGTTTCATCCCACAATCCAAAGACGTGCAGGTTAGCTGGATTGGTCATGATCAATGCATGATGATATAGGGATAGGGCAGGGTGTGGACATAGGTAGAATGCTCTTTCGGTGGGGGTCGGTGCAGACTCAATGGTCTCCTTCATCGATTCTACTCAAGCCAGGATTTTTCACTTTGCCGGGTTTCCACTGGCTGATTCCTATCCACTCATCTCTCAAGAAAAATGGCTTGGAGGATTTCTCCTCTATCTGCCACATCTATCACCTCTTTCTGGGACTAACACGGAAAAGGTGACTTGAGGCCCCAGGAAGCAGCTATAAATGGCCTTGAGATTTCCCTTGGGAGGAGAGGGCTTGAGAGTGGTCTGCGCGCACTCCAGTCATCCAGAATCACAAATAAAAATCACTTGGCTGAAGGCCAAAACATAGCAGGCTAGCATGATAACATACCAACATGCTATACCTTTGAATTGCCAGCAACATAAACTTGGAGGATTTTGTCGGTTCATGGAACTGAATCCTTGCTCAACTTACACAATTGTTACTGATATGCAAATAGCGCAACAGTTCAGGGGCTGTCCGATTCATAGGCCACAAACTGACTGGAAAATAACAGATACATTAGTGGACTATGTGACAAAACTCCAACTTCTTCACGCTGTACAGGATCACGTAATCAACTTCCAGCATGTTCGCCATTGACTAACCTTCTCCATGACATGTGCAATTGCCAATTCAAATTGAATGAAAAATTTATACTTCGTCCTACTATTCTCCATATTATTGTTCCAACACATTCATACAGCTTCATCCGAGTTAATGGTAAGTTCATTTTTGTTTTTATGTCCTACTTCCCCTCTCTTTAGCAACTGTGCTCTTTCCAAGGGCCGGTGCCGATAAATGGGACTTCTGAACTGTAAATTCTATGATAAATTCTATGATAACTGTTTTGGTTTAATTGTGTGTGCGGCAAGCACAAATCCTGTTGTTGCAAAAACAAATGGCAGGACTTTCCAACCATTCCAGTCGTCAGGATCTTCAGGTCCCGCCAATGGTTACCCCCCCCTTCGCCGCGGTTCCCGGCGGAGGAGGGTACAAACAACGGGAAACCCCGTTGACAGTGGCGTGGTCAGAAGATCCCACCCCCAGCCAATGGCAAGCTGCCTCCGCAGCCGTAAAACGTGCTGCGGTGGTGGTGGTAGGGTTCCCGCCTACAGTATAGAATGATGTGCAGTTATTAAAAAAAAGTTGAATTCAATACATCTGAATTTAAAATCAGAACTTAATTATTACTGAGATTTAAACATCTTAAATCTTGTCTACATTACAAAGTTTTTGCAGCACCTTCCTGTTGTACTTCAAAATATTGCAGATCCATTTCAAAGTGTCACTTCCCATTTCTCAGTTCCCGACTGAATAAAGTGTAAATCACACTCATATCATTCAAGTCAATGCTCAAGTACCTTCCTGAATGGAACATATGACTGTATTACACATCCTAATCTTGGTTGCAAGGTTATCAAAAATCTAAAGGGCTGTTATTTAGAAAGGTCAACATTTAAATGTTGGGACCTGTTGATCAGCAGCAATCCCATTGGCCTGTATTCATTCATGGCTGTGAATTATAGTTTTCCCAACAGACAAGGATTAGACCCGTTTAAATTTCTAAAGGGTTTCAAATTAGCCTTTGATATGGGTGCGTGCTACACATGGTGGCAGGGGTGGGAAGGCAATTGTCTTCAGTTGTTACTGATCCGATATCAAGAGTAGTACACAAAGTGGTGCCCGTAGCCAGCGAACCATGGAGATGGAACATGTGGTGCCCTTCGGTATGCTTGAGGCCTTTCATAACTAGTGAGCACCAAAGGGACTGGGGTGCATCACAACCCTTGGAAGTATCTTAATTTGATTGTTAAGTTTCATTTACATTTTTATTCTGTTAAAGTTCATTGGTGGTGCCCCTTTAAGAAGGCACTCATTCCCTTATTGTTATTAATACAAGTATTTGATTAGTCGATTCAACCAAAAAGAGTCATGGTAACCCTTAGGGGGAAACATATGAAAGTCTGTATTAGAAAGTGGTACTAACTATTTTAAAACCACAGCTACTCGTGAGTATTCATGGTCCCAATTCACGAAAGGGACCATGAAGTATCCCAGCAGTGCAGCAGCTCCCAGACTGTGGTTTCTAACCCCATCTGGGATCACAGAAACAGTGAATGGGGTCACAAGTGCCCATCATCTCAACACTGGCATCAGGCCCCAGGTAATGTCCAGCCTTCCTTTGCTTTGCTATCTCTTGGTTTCTCTTCTTCCAGTCCAGGGGCTCGTGCCCATGGCCACTTCATTGAACCTTTAAGCCCGGCCCTCATCAAGAACCCAGTGTTTTTGTTTTTGATAAACAATTTTATTGAGGCATTTTGGCATAGTAAACAGCAACAATACAAAACAGTGTGCAAAGAACAATTAACATAGTGCAAAAACCAGCTCTCCTCCAAGGACCCGTCTAACTAACCCCCTAATCTACGTTGCCCAAACTGCTCCCCCCCCCCCCCCCCCCCCTGCTGACGGTTAATTTTCCGCAAAGAAGTCGATAAATGGGTGCCACCTCCAGGCAAACCCTGACAGTGACCGTTTCTCTAGAACGAGGAAGCTCGCCACATCCGATAGCCAGGCCTCCGACTTTGGGGGCTTTGAGTGCCTCCATGCCAGCACAATGCGTCGCCGGGCTACCAGGGAAGCAAAGGCCAAAACATCAGCCTCTCTCCTCCTGGACTCCCGGGTCCTCCGAAACCCCACAAATTGCCACCTCTGGCCTCATCACCACCCTTGTTTTCAGTACCTGGGACATAACGTCTGTGAATCCCTGCCAGTACCCCCTGAGTTTTAGACATGCCCAGAACATGTGGACATGGTTCGCTGGTCCTCCCGCACATCTGGCGCACCTGTTCTCTAGTCCAAAGAACTTACTCATCCGGGCCACTGTCACGTGGGCACAAAGGACAACCTTGAATAAATCAGGATGAGCCTAGCGCATGTTGCGGTCGCGTTAACTCTGCTCAACGCCTCCGCCCATAAGCCCTCTTTTATCTCACCTCCGAGCTCCTCTTTCCATTTAAGCTACTCAGTCTGCGTCTTCTCTGCTCCCATAAGTTCTTTATATATATCCAAGACCCTCCCCTCCCCCACCCATCCACTGGACACTACCCTGTCCTGGATCCCCCTAAGTGGCAGGCGTGGGAAGGATGGAATCTGTCTGTGCAGGAAGTCCCGCACCTGCAAGTACCTGAAATCATTCCCTCTCACCAGCCCAAATTTCTCCTCCAGCGCCCTCATGCTCGGGAAGCTCCCTTCTAAGAACAGATCCCCCATCCTCTAAATCCCAGCCCTCCGCCATGTTCGGAACCCACCGTCCATATTCCCCAGGGTAAACCGGTGATTGTCGCAAATTGGGGACCAAACTAATGCTCTCACTTCCCCCACTTGCCTTCTCCATTGGCCCCAGATCTGCAAAGTCGCCACCACTATAGGGCTGGTGGAGTACCGTGCCGGCGGGAGAGGCAGGGGTGTTGTAACAAGGGCTGCCAAACTGGTGCCCCTGCATGAAGCGGCTTCCACACGCCCCCAGACCAACCCCGCACCCACCATCCACTTCCTTATCATAGCTATGTTGGCTGCCCAGTAGTAATTACTAAAGTTTGGCAGCGCCAGCCCCCCTTTCCCTCGGTTCCTCTCGAGCATCAATCTCCTCACCCGCGGGGACTTTCCCGCCCACACAAATCCCATATTCATTTAATTGACCTTCTAAAAAAAGGACCGCGGAATGAAAATGGGGAGGCACTGGAAAAGGAACAGGAATCTCGGGAGGATCGTCATTTTAACCGTCTGCACTCTCCCCACTTGTGTCCATGGGAGCGCATCCCACCTCCAGAACTCGACCCTCATTTGCCCCACCAACCGAGATAAGTTCAACTTGTGCAACCGGCCCCAGTCCCGCGACACCTGTATCCCGAAGTATCTAAAATTGTCCCCTACTAACCTGAACGGCAGCCCCCTCAACCGACCCTCCGGGCCCCTCGCCTGGACTACAAACAAGTCACTTTTTGCCATGTTCAGTTTATATCCCGAGAACCGGCCGAATTCCCTCAGGATTCCCAGGATTTCATCCATCCCAGCCACTTGATCCGTGATGTATGTCATCGGCGTATATAGAAACTCTGTGTTCCACCCCAGGCCCGTACCAGCCCCCTCCAACCCCTAGAATCTCTCAGGGCAATTGCCAGGTGCTCTCTTGCTAGCGCAAACAGCAGTGGGGAGAGGGGGCACCCCTGCCTTGTCCCTTGGTACAGTCTAAAATAGTCAGGCTTCATCCTATTTGTCCTTACACTAACCTCCGGAGCCTGGTACAGCAGCCTAACCCAGTCGATAAAGCCCTCCCCCAAATCCAAATCGTCCCAGCACCTCCCATAAATAGTCCCACTCAACCCGGTCGAAAGCCTTCTCAGCATCATTGCCACAACTACCTCTACCTCATGATCACATTCAGCAGCCTTCTTAGGTTGGCCACCAACTGCCTGCCCTTGGCGAACCTGGTTTGGTCTTCCATAATAGCGTCTGGCACACAATCCTCAATCCTGGCAGCCAAGAGCTTGGCCAGTAATTTTGCATCTACATTAAGCAGAGATCGGCCTAAAGACCCACACTCCTCCGGGTCTTTGTCCCGTTTCAATATCAGGGAGATGGTGGCCTGTGACATCATCGGGGGTAAAACCCCTCTGTCTCTTGCCTCATTAAAAACCCTAACCAGCACCGGCCCCACAATCTCAGAGAACTTTTTATAGAACTCCACCGGAACCCATCCGGCCCCGGGGCTTTACCCGATTGCACAGCCCTCAAGCCCACCAATATTTCTTCTGCCCTAATCGGGCCCCCAGCCATTCTACCAACCCCCTACCCACTTTGGGAAGGTCAATCCATGCAGAAGCTATATAAAGCTTACTGTAAACATCCCTGAACACCTTGTTCAGCCCTGCCGGATTTCCTACCAATCCTCCCCCCCCCCCCCCAGTTGACTACCTTCCCCACTTTCCTAGCCGCCTCCCTCTTCCTCAATTGCTGTGCCAGCGTTCTACTGGCTTTCTCCCCATGCTCGTAGATCGCGTCCCTTGCCTTCCTGAGCTGCTCTACTGCCTTACCTGTGGACAACACCCCAAACTCCATCTGTAGCCTTCGTCGTTCCATTAAAAGCTCTGCCCTCAGGGCGTCCACATATCTCCTGTCTATCTGTAAAATCTCCTTCACCAGTCAGTTAGTTTCTGCCCTGTCCGTCCTGTCCCTATGTGCTCGAATCAAGATCAGCTCCCCCCTCACCACTGCCTTCAGCGCCTCGCAGAGCACTGCAGCTGAGACTTCCCGTGTCATTCACCTGCAGGTAGTTTTGCATACATTTCCTCACCCTCTGCCTCGTCCACCAACAGACCGACCTCTAGCCTCCATTGAGGGTGCTGAGAGCTTTCCTTACAGTCCTGCAGATCAACCCAATGTGGAGCATGGTCTGAAATAGCGATCGTCGAATATTCTTCGTCCGTCACCCCCCCCAGCAAAGCCCTGCTCATGATAAAAAAAATCAATTCGGGAATACACCTTATGAACATGTGAATAGAACGAAAACTCCTTCCCCGTCGGCCAACTAGCCCTCCATGAATCAGCCCCCCACATTTGCTCCATTAACCCCCTCAGTTCCTTTGCCATTGCCTGCACCCTACCCATTTTTGAACACGACCGGTCCAAGCCGGGGTCAAGGACTGTGTTAAAATCACCTCCCACAATCAATCTGTGCGAGTCCGGGTCAGGTATCTTCCCCAGCAGTCTCTTAATAAAATCCACATCATCCCAATTTGGGGCATATACATTGACCAAAACCACCCTCATCCCCTCGAGCTTGCCACTCACCATGACAAATATGCCTCCCCCATCCGAGATTGTGCTACCCACCTCGAATTGCACCCATTTGTTAACCAAAATCGCGACCCCCCCTGGTTTTAGTATCCAGCCCTGAGTGGAAGACCTGGCTAATTCAGCCCTTCCTTAATCTGACCTGGTCAGCTACTTTCAGATGAGTCTCCTGAAGCATTATTACGTCCGCCTTCAGCGCCCTCAGATGCGCGAACACACGTGCCCTCTTTACTGGCCCGTTTAACTCTAACGTTCCAGGTGATCAGCCTGGTTGGGGGGGGGGCACCATGTCCGTCCGTCCCCCCCCCCCCCCCCCCCCCCCCCCCGTCCCCCCCTCGCCGATCAGCCAACTCCTTTCTTGGGGCCGTCCCGAGCCCGTGTCGTGCTTCCCCTGGCCCGCCTCCACCTCCGACCTCCTCCATGTTACCAAACCCAAGCCCCTCCATCGTCAGCAGATCCCCTCCCTAGCAACAACACCCTGTAACCTAACCCCTGCCGTAAACTAGCTATATACACATCCCCCATCTGGCTTCCGTAGACCAGCTCACCCAGCTAGCCTGGTGATTCTCGATTCCGGCGCCAACAAGTCTCCTACCAATTGTTCTATCTGACCCATCCCCCTCGCCCATCGATTCCACTTCCCCAAACCAGCCATCCTCGAGCAATTGCTCTGGGGGAAAAAAACAAGGAACAAAGAAAACCCCCAGCGCTACTGCAAATCAAGTAATTCAAAATAAGTAATAGGCACTTCCAACCATCCCGATCAGAACACAAAAAGCCCCAGCACCAAATACCTTAACTTCCCTCTTTTCCAATGAAAACTCGAATACAGAAGAAAAAAACAAGAAAAACATGTAAACATCGCTTAGAAACTTTTTTACTTCGCTTAGAAACTTTTTAACTTAAGTCCAAAAGTCCTCTGTTCGGCACCAGCCCTTTCCTCTTGGCAAAATCCATCGCGTCCTCGGGTTCCTCAAAATAATGGTACTGTCCCTCGTGCGTGATCCAAAGGCGTGCCGGGTATAGCAGCCCAAAATTCACCTGCTTCCTAAGCAAAATCTCTTTGACTTGCCTGTAGTCTGCCCTCCTTCTGGCCACCTCCACAATCAGGTCCTGGTAGATGCGCAAGACACTCTTGTTCCAATTGCAGCTCCGTGTGCGCTTGGCCCACTGTAGCACCCGCTCCTCGTCCAGGAACTTGACCACCATCGCTCGCAGCTGCCTCGCCAGCGTTCTGTGTGCCCTGTCCACCTCCAACATCGACTCCCTCAGCCCCCTCCAGGAGACCAGTGATTCTTAAATTCTGCCGACAGGACCTATTTTCCAGGTCCTCCACCTTTTCCAGAAGCTTTTTTGTTGGTCTTTCAGCTTCTCCATCTCCACCTCCACCACCGTTTGGTGCTCCTCCTGCTCCTCCAGTGCCTTCTCCAGCTTCTGGATCGTCCGAACCTGGGCATCCAGCCTGTGCTCCAGGCGCTCGATTGATTTCTGGATCGGGTCTAAACTGTCCCGTTTCAGCGCAGTGGAGCCCTCCTGGATGACCTTCAGCAGATGCTCCATTGTTGGCTGGGCTGTCTGCACCGGGGTCCGGACATAGGCCATAATGTCCTACGCAGCAGCTTCTCCACTACCCTTGTTTGCCCACTTCTTCAACTGTTTATGATTCTTTCTGCTTCTTAATTCCATACACCTATATCTGGAGTCAGTGCCCGAGTGCCTATGCTTTCAGATCCAGCGCTCAAATATACAAAAAAAGTCGGGGAAAATCAACCTGTATTTCTGCTGCTTTCTGGAAGAGGTCCATGAGCCGGAGTGGCTCAGATGAGTAGTGGACTGGCAAGGACATAAAATAGCGGGCGGGATGCTCCGTTTTGCCGGCAGCCCGGGGGTTTCGCCGACGGCGTGGGGCTGCCCCACAGTGGGAAACCCCATTGAACAGCCGGCATAATGGAGCATCCCGCCGGCGGGGTAAAACAGAAATGTGGCGTGGTGGAGTGGAGAATCCAGCCCAGCATTTTTACAAAATGCTTTAAAAACACAGATTTTTATATTTGTATGATACACGTTGATCAAAAATACGCAAACTTTCAGGAGGAGGCCACGTGATGCAAGTGCGGGACGCTCATCTTTTAATTCTGATTCACAACCCATAATTATGTGACCCTGATGTGTACAATATGTGTTATGTTCCTAGAAGATCCTGGCTAAACTTTGGCAACTTTGGGGCAGCACCTCGCACAAGTGGATAGCACTGTGGCTTCACAGCGCCAGGGTCCCAGGTTTGATTCCCCGCTGGGTCACTGTCTGCGCGGAGTCTGCACATTCTCCCAGTGTCCGTGTGGGTTTCCTCCGGGTGCTCCGGTTTCCTCCCACAGTCCAAAGATGTGCAGGTTAGGTGGATTGGCCAATGATAAATTGCCCTTAGTGACCAAAAAGGTTAGGCGGGGTTATTGGGTTATGGGGATAGGGTGGACGTGAGGGATTAAGTGGGCCGGTGCAGATTCGATGGGCCGAATGGCCTCCGTCTGCACTGTATGTTCTACGTTCTATAATAGGGAGCAGAGATAAGTCTAGAAAATCCTTGCTCGATTAATATGGTCAGAGACAGAAGGGGTGGGACCCAGCTCGCAGTGGCGGTTTTGCTGGTGAGCAGGCCCGGTGATGCCATTGGTATCGAGATGACTATTGTCAGTGAAGTTGTAGATGAAAGTCTTGGCTCCCTGACACAGATTATTGATGCTCACACCAATGAATTGAGAGATATACCAAAGAGAACAAATGAAGCAAAGAAGAGAATACTTTCAGTCGATAGGGCAGTTTCCTCGGCAGGGCCTTACTTCAGGCCTTGGAAATCCTGCTGCATGGTATGTTGGACATCCTGGTTGATTTGGGGAAATGGGGTTGGTCTCCTGAGGGGAGATGGTGATGCATTCTTGGCCGAATTTGAAAACTGGCTGCCATGCCTCCACAATCTCGATTTAAAGATTGGAATTTTGGAGTTCGATGAAGCACATGGTATCCAGTCTTCGAGGCTTGGGGTCAGTCCAACCACTGGTCTTACGTTGTCTTGTCCTCCGTGTTAGTCAAGAAGGGCTGGAGGCGGCCGGACGCGATGGATCTTCTCCACCCGCCGGAACCTAGGTTTCTTCATACCAGGGCTTTGAGGCGATAACATGGCAGAGGTGCAGGGGCTTTGGTGAGACTCTGGATGGAGCCTGGCTGTTACGTGATCCGGTCATGGTTTTGGCCTTTCCAAACTCTGTAGATAGTCATATTATCCTGCAGTTGATCATTAATCCTGAACTTTGTTCCCTTGTGACTATACTGATTACATCCTGACATGGATGTATGATACAGGAGCACAAAGGCACTTGTTGCTCGTTATTCTGCGCTAATCATGCCGAGTTGGTTGTATAACATAAGAATTGTGCAGTATCTATTTGTTTTTGTTTTTTAATGTACTGTAATCCTTGCTTTTACACTGATAAGAGTACATATTTTGGAGCCCTTCACCTCATTCATGGATAAGATGGGTGACCCCACAGCAGGGTGGTGGGTAGATGGTTTGGTATAGAGGTAGTTCGTATGCCTTGTAAATCCTCATTGTGGGTGAGGAAAATCCCCGTTAGAACTTTTGGTGTCATGTTTTACTTTAGTAATTTTGTTATTTTGGAATCAAGGAATCCTTGCTCGTCTCCTATGAAGATACAAACAGATGTAGGTCACCCTCCCACGAGATGTCCCCTTCTTGGGGCTTCTGGACTACTTCCCTTTTAAAAATTGGTTCCCCGGGGGGATATAGTATCCTGATGGCTGTGGGGCTCGAGTCTGAGTCCTTGTTTCAGCATTGTTAAAGTCTTTCTTTGGTTGAGGTTTGGCTGGAGCGGGGGGGGGGGGGGGGGGGGGGGCACAGTAGCACAGTGGTTAGCACAGTTGCTTCACAGTTCCAGGGTCCCAGGTTCGATTCTCGGCTTGGGTCACTGTCTGTGCAGAGTTTACGCGTTCTCCCCATGTCTGCGTGGGTTTCCTCCAGGTGCTCCAGTTTCCTCCCACAGTCCATAGATGTGCAAGTTAGGTGGATTGGCCATGCCAAATTAGTGTTCAAAAAGATTGGGAGGGGTTACTGGATTCTGGGGATAGATGGAGGTGTGGGCTTAGGTAGGGTGCTCTTTCCAAGAGCCACTGCAGACTCGATGGGCTAGATAGCCTCCTTCTGCACTGTAAATTCTATGATTCTATGGAACAGTGGGACCTGAATAGTGCCCTTTTTTTGTCTGGAGAGAAGTGTTGAGAGGCTTGGCTTGGTGTACTGGTTTCTGTATACAAGAGTGTACACTGCCAAGCCACATCTTGTACCGATGGCAGTATCCTGTTGGTCCCCCTTTTCTGGGGTATCTTTTCATTGGTTGACGGTCTTAGGGGGCGGAGTTAGGTCCTGCTGGTTGTATTTTATTCAACAGGAGATTCCGTTTGTGTGTAGCTCTGTTTTTGTTGTCCTGTGGAGGAGGGCATGCACCATAGTGCCATATGTTCATGGTTTTAGCCTGCTACCCGGAGATCCCCCGCTTCTTTTGGTATCCTTTCATTATTCGTGTGAAAGGCAACATCAACTCCAATCCGCATGGAGGCCCGACCTGACCTACTCCAAGGCCAGACTCTAGGTGTGCCCAACCAGACCACCAACGCTGGAACAGAACACAGGACCTGGCCCAACCTGACCCAGGAAGTCTCTGCCTGCGACTCAAACCCGGATTAAAGACCCACAAAACAGTGGCACGAGGTCAGTCTTATCCCGCAGGATTCTGGGACCATTCAGAAGCCGAACGAGGAAGCGAGGGAAACACGGCGGTCTGCAGGCGAGACTAAAACAACGCAGTTTCAAATCTCCTCTCGCCAGCATACTCCTGGCAAATGTCCAAGCGATCGGACACAGCCGGGGGCCTTGGTCATGATGGCCGGGGACTTCAACCAGGCCAACCTCAAGAGTGTTCTGCCGAAATTCCACCAACACATCTCCTGTCACACCAGGGGTGCCAAGACTCTCGACCACTGCTACATAAAAATCAAGAGCGCCTATCGATCCATTCCCCGACTGCACTTCGGAAAATCGGACCATAAGACGGTGCTCCTTCTCCCGGCATACAAGCAGAAACTTAAGCGGGAGAATCCAGTTAAGAACGTCGTGCAGTGGACTTCCGGTGGCAGCATGTAGAGGGGAAGATGCATGTTGGGTGCCTCCTGCTCGAGGCCTAGTTTTAAGAGTTTTAATGCCTGACTACAGGGGCAATTTTTTTTTTTAAATACATTTTATTAAAGTTTTCAAACACAATTTTTTTCCCTTACAAATCAAAAAAACAAGGTAACATGATAACTGCAAAATAACATTGTTTAACTAACATGGTAAACTGACCAAATAACACAAAGTAATACTCCCTCCCCCGCCCCCTCTCCCCCTCAAAAAAACCCAAACAATTTACCCCCCACCCCCCCCCCCCCCCCCCGGGTTGCTGCTGCTGGCCATCTATCTTCCCCCTAACGTTCCGCTAGGTAGTCGAGGAACGGTTGCCACCGTCTGGTGAACCCTTGAGCCGATCCTCTCAGCGCAAACTTCATCCGCTCTAGTTTTATGAACCCCGCCATATCGTTTATCCAGGCCTCCAGTCCGGGGGGTTTTGCTTCCTTCCACATGAGTAAAATCCTACGCCGGGCTACTAGGGACGCAAAGGCCACGACATCGGCCTCTTTTGCCTCCTGCACTCCCGGCTCATCCGCTACTCCAAATATAGCTAACCCCCAGCCTGGCTTGACCTGGACCTTCACCACCTTCGAGATCACTCCCGTCACTCCCCTCCAATACCCCTCCAGTGCCGGACACAACCAAAACATGTGTGTGGGTCGCCGGGCTTCCCCCGCACCTCCCACACTTGCCCTCCACTCCGAAGAACCTGCTCAACCTTGCTCCCGTTTATGTGTGCTCTATGCAGCACCTTAAATTGGATCAGGCTAAGCCTGGCACACGAGGAAGAGGAATTTACCCTGCTTAGGGAATCAGCCCACAAACCCTCCTCAATCTCCTCCCCGAGCTCTTCTTCCCATTTTCCCTTCAGTTCGCCCACCAGCTCCTCCCCCTCTTCTCTGACACTTTGCCCTCCTCGACCCACACCCCCGAAAGCACCCTGTCCTGGATCCCTTGTGTCGGGAGCAGCGGAAATTCCCTCACCAGTTGTCTCGTGAACGCTCTCCCCTGCATATATCTAAAGAAATTTCCTCGGGGCAGCTCATACTTTTCCTCAAGCGCTCCCAAGCTCGCAAACGTCCCATCTATAAATAAATCTCCCACTCTCCTGATTCCTGCCCGGTGCCAGCTCTGGAATCCTCCGTCCAGCCTCCCTGGGGCAAACCTATGGTTGTTCCTGATCGGGGACCACACCGAGGCTCCCAGCACACCCCTCTGTCGCCTCCATTGCCCCCAGATACTTAATGTTGCCGCCACCACTGGGTTTGTGGTAAATTTTTTTGGGGAGAGCGGTAGTGGCGCCGTCACCAGCGCTTTTAATCTGGTCCCTTTGCAGGACTTCATCTCCAACCTTTTCCACGCCGCTCCCTCTATCATCCATTTACGAATCATCGCCATGTTGGCGGCCCAGTAGTAGTCGCCCAAATTCGGCAACGCCAGTCACCCTCTGTCTCTGCTACGTTGTAGGAACCCCCTCCTTACCCTCGGGGCCTTCCCTGCCCACACGAAGCTCGTGATGCTCCTATCTATTTTTTTAATGAAGGCCTTAGTGATCAGTATAGGGAGACATTGGAACACAAATAGGAACCTCGGGAGGACCATCATCTTAATTGCCTGCACTTGCCCGCCAGTGACAGCGGCTGCATGTCCCACCTTTTGAAATCCTCTTCCATTTGTTCCACCAGTTGAGTCAGATTGAGTCTGTGTAAGGTTCCCCAGCTCCTGGCTATCTGAATCCCCAGGTATCGGAAGTTTCTTTCCACTCTCCTTAGCGGGAGGCCATCTATCCCTCTACTCTGGTCCCCAGGGTGTATCACAAAAAGTTCACTCTTTCCCATGTTAAGCCTATATCCCGAGAAATCTCCAAACTCCCTCAATATCTGCATGACCTCGGTCATCCCCCCCACTGGGTCCGTCACATACAGCAGTAGGTCATCCGCGTAGAGTGACACACGGTGTTCCTCTCCCCCTCTAATCACCCCTCTCCATTTTCTGGAGTCTCTCAGCGCTATGGCCAGTGGTTCAATTGCCAGCGCGAACAGTAATGGGGACAACGGGCATCCCTGTCTTGTTCCCCTGTGTAGTCGAAAATACTCCGACCTTTGCCGACCTGTGACCACACTTGCCGTTGGGGCCCCATAGAGGAGTTTAACCCGGCTGACAAACCCGTCCCTGAACCCGAACCTCCTCAGCACCTCCCATAGATACTCCCACTCCACCCTATCAAATGCCTTCTCTGCATCCATTGCCGCCACTATCTCTGCCTCCCCCTCTGCTGGGGGCATCATTATCACCCCTAATAGCCGTCGCACGTTGACATTTAGTTGTCTCCCCTTTACGAACCCGGTCTGGTCTTCGTGCCAGGACATGAAGGCCCCTGGGACACAATCCTCTATCCTCGTTGCCAGCACCTTTGCTAGCAACTTGGCGTCCACATTTAGCAGTGAGATAGGCCTATAGGACCCGCACTGCAGCGGATCTTTATCCCGCTTCAAGATTAGCGATATCGTCGCCTCAGACATTGTCGGGGGTAGGGTCCCCCCTTCTCTGGCCTCGTTAAAGGTCCTTACCAGCAGCGGGGCCAACAAGTCCACATATTTTCTATAGAATTCCACCGGGAACCCATCTGGTCCCGGGGCCTTCCCTGCCTGCATGTTCCCCAGCCCCTTGGTAACCTCGTCCACCCCAATCCGCGCCCCCAGGCCTTCCACCTCCTGCTCCTCCACCCTCGGGAACCTTAATTGGTCCAAAAACTGCCGCATCTCCTCTTTTCCCTCCGGGGGTTGGGACCTATATAGTCTCTCGTAAAAAGTCTTAAACACCTCGTTTATCTTCCCTGCTCTCCGCACCGTGGCTCCCATTTCATCCCTAATTCCCCCTATCTCCCTCGCCGCTGTCCTATTTCGCAGCTGATGGGCCAACAGGCGACTCGCCTTTTCCCCATATTCATATCTCATCCCCTGTGCCTTCCTCCACTATGCCTCCGCCCTCCTTGTGGTCAACAGGTCGAACTCCGTCTGGAGTCGTCGCCTCTCCCTGTATAGTCCTTCATCCGGGGCCGCCGCATATTTTTTATCTACCCTCAAAATCTCCCCCAGTAGTCTTTCCCTTTCCTTGGCCTCTGTTTTCCCCTTGTGGGCCCTGATGGAGATCAGCTCTCCTCTGACCACCGCCTTTAGTGCTTCCCATACTACTCCCACTCGGACCTCCCCGTCGTCATTGGCCTTCAGGTACCTTTCGATACATCCCCGCACCCTTCCGCAGACTCCCACATCCGCCAGTAATCCCACATCCAGTCGCCAGAGTGGACGCTGCTCCCTCTCCTCTCCTAATTCCAGGTCCACCCAGTGTGGGGCATGATCTGAAACAGCTATAGCTGAGTACTCAGTTCCTTCCACCCTCGAGATCAGTGACCTTCCCAAAACAAAGAAATCTATCCGGGAGTACACCTTGTGAACATGGGAGAAGAAGGAGAACTCTTTGGCCATCGGCCTAACAAATCGCCACGGATCCACTCCCCCCATTTGGTCCATAAACCCCCTAAGCACCTTGGCCGCTGCCGGCCTTCTTCCGGTCCTAGATCTAGATCTATCTAACCCTGGGTCCAACACGGTGTTGAAGTCCCCCCCCATTATCAGGTTTCCTACCTCCAGGTCTGGGATACGTCCCAGCATCCGCTTCATAAATCCCGCATCATCCCAATTCGGGGCATATACGTTAACCAACACGACCTCCATTCCCTGCAGTCTGCCACTCACCATCACATATCTGCCTCCGCTGTCTACTACAATGTTCCTAGCTTCGAATGACACCCGTTTCCCCACCAGTATGGCCACCCCTCTGTTCTTTGCATCCAGCCCTGAGTGGAACACCTGTCCCACCCATCCTTTCCTTAACCTAACTTGGTCCGCCACCTTCAGGTGCGTCTCCTGAAGCATGGCCATGTCTGCCCTCAGTCCTTGCAAGTGCGCGAACACTCGGGCCCTTTTAATCGGCCCATTTAGGCCTCTCACGTTCCACGTGATCAGCCGAACTGGGGGGCTGCCTGCCCCCCTCCCCTGTCGACTAGCCATCACCCTCTCTAGGCCAGTCCCACGTCCCGGTTCCGCGCACCCACCCGTTCCCCAGGCGGCGCATTCCCGCCCCGACCACCTTTTCTTTTACCAGTTCCTCTTCGATCTCTGCAGCAGCAACCCAGTTATCCCCCCCACCCCCGCTAGATCCCCATCTAGCGTGATTACTCCCCCCATATTGTTTCCGAAAGTCAGCTGACTTCAACTGACCCCGGCTTCTCCCGCTCTCTCCTTGACCCCCCATGTGGGGAACTCCCATCTACCTTGCGCCTATCTTCCCGCCATCATCTTTCTGGCGCGGGAACAAGAACAATAAGCCCCGTGTTCTCTAGAGCTGTCCCGCCCCTCATGGTGCAGCTCCCTCTGCCGCCCCACTCCCATTCCCCATCCCCCGCCTATGTCTCTTCGTCCCCCCCACCGGCACCCACATTTCTCAGTGTGTCCCCCTCCCCAATTTACATCTCTATATACATCAGCATTGTCGTTTCCCCTCCAACATCAGTCCCTCAGTTCTGATCCAGTTTCTCGTTTTTAATGAAGGTCCATGCTTCTTCCGCCGTTTCGAAGTAGTGATGCCTCTCCTGGTGCGTGACCCACAGTCGCGCCAGCTGCAACATCCCGAACTTCACCTCCTTCTTGTGTAGCACCTCCTTGGCTCGATTAAAACTCGCCCTCTTTCTCGCCACCTCCGCACTCCAATCCTGGTACACCCGTACCACCGCATTCTCCCATCTACTACTTCGTACCTTTTTGGTCCATCTCAGAACCACCTCTCTGTCATTGAAGCGATGAAATCGCACGATCGTCACCCTAGATGGTTCTCCCGCCTTTGGTCTCCTCGCAGGGACCCGATGGGCCCCTTCCACTTCCAAGGGGCCCGAGGGGGCCTCAGCTCCCATTAGCGAGCGTAGCATCGTGCTCACGTAAGCCCCGCCGTCCGCTCCTTCCACTCCCTCGGGGAGACCCAGGATCCGAAGGTTCTTTCTCCGTGATCTGTTTTCTAGGACTCCAATCCTTTCAATGCACTTTTGTGGAGCGCCTCATGCGTCCGCATTTTGACCGCCAGGCCCAGGATCTCGTCCTCGTTGTCCGTCACCTTCTGCTCCACCACGCGGAGCTCCATCTCCTGGGTCTTTTGTGTCTCCTTAAGCCCCTCAATTGCTTGTAGCATCGGGGCCAGCACCTCCTTCTTAAGCAGCTCCACATACCGTCTCAAAAATTCGTCTTGGTCCGGCCCCCATGTCGCCTGGGCTCCCTCCGCCGCGATCTTGCTCCTTTTTCCTTCTGCCCGTCCTCGAGGATTCTTCGCGATCTGGCCGCCGCCGCCGATATTTTTCTTTTTCGTTGGGGGGGGCAGAGGCTGGGTTGCGGAGGTTGCTTGAGGCCAACAAGGGAAGACTTGGAAATCGTTCAAGGCGGCAAAATCTGAGGATTTTGGGCCTGCCCGAGGAGGTAGAGGGTCCCGAGGCCAACGGAGTACTTTGCCAAGATGTTGGTGGAACTGATGAAGGAACTGGGCTCATCAGTCGCTGACACCTAAACCGAAGTTGAATGAGCTGCCAAGGGCAGTGATCATCTGTTTTCACAGGTACACACGAAGGAGAAGTCTTGAACTGGGCGATGCAGAACTGGGCGAAGCAGAAGCGGGAGGTGCAATGGGCAGATGCTGGTGTTCGCATTTACCAGGACTCGACGGTGGAACTGCCAAGGAGGCGAGAGTCCTTCGGCTGAATGAAGACGGCATTGTACAACAGTGGGGTACGGTTTGGCATGGTGTATCCAGCAAAGTTGAGGGTGACCTACAACTCCAGAGACTTCTATTTTGAGGCAGTGGAAGCGTTTGTGAAGGCGCAAGGCTTGGGGCAGAAGTGAGGAATGGGACTGAAGAGGTGTTGTGGACTGTGGAAGGTGAGTTGGGAGAGTGTATATATGCAGTTTTGATTTATGTTTTTACTTCAATGCTGTTACAGAGGTTAAGTCTTTATTGTTGTTCTTTGCAGCAATGTTTTTTTCTGAGATGTGTATGTTTGTTTGTTTTCCTGGGACTGGGCGGGAGCGGAGAGGATGGCACTAGCAAGCATAAGTCGGTTAGTGAACGGAGGTGTGATTGGGGGGGGGTGCTGTGGACATTGGAGCCTGGTGAGCAGGTTTTGATGGGCCTAGGAGGTGTGAAAGGGGGAGAGGGGGCAGGGCGGGGAGATTGATACTGGGTGAGGCTTTTTCGAGAGAAGTAGAGGGGGGAATTCTGGGAGAGGGGGTGGGGTGCGGTGCTAACAATGGATAGGGGCGGATAACAGATTGGAGTTATGATGATTGGGGAATATTGGGGGGAAGGGGGGGGTAAGAGAGAAGAAGAGGAGGGAGGAGAGACCCTCTGTTACGATAGTTACATGAAACGTGAGGGGGTTGGGAAGCCCAGCGAAGAAGTCAAGGATGCTTGCCCACCTGAACAGTTTGAAAGCTGACGTTGCTATCCTGCAGGAGACTCACTTGACGGTGAAGGATCAGGTGAGGCTTAGGAAGGGCTGGGTTAGCTAGTTAGGACCTTCAATGAGGCAAGGGAGGGGGAGGCTTTGCCCCCAACGATGTGCCGGGCACTGATCTCCTTGATCCTGAAGCGGGACAAGGATCCCTTGCAGTGTGGGTCTTACAGGCCAATTTCATTGCTAAACGTAGATGCCAAGGTGCTGGCGAAGGTCTTAGCCACGAGGATTGAGGATCGTGTGCCGCAGATCATCCACAAAGACCAGACGGGGTTCGTGAAGGGGAGGCAGTTGAACGCGAATGTGTGGAGGCTTTCGAACGTTATCATGATGCCGGCGAGGGAGGAGGAGGCGGAGATAGTGGTGGCAATGGACGCTGAGAAAGCCTTCGATAGGGTAGAGTGGGGGTACCTGTGGGAGGTGCTGAAGAGGTTTGGGTTTGGGGAGGGGTTTTTCAGGTGGGTCAGGCTGTTGTATGAGGTCCCGTTGGCAAGTGTGGCCACAAACAGGAGGAGGTCAGAGTACTTTCGGTTGCACCGAGGGACAAGGCAAGGGTGTCCCCTGTCCCCCCTGCTCTTCGCACTAGCGATTGAACCCCTGGCTATGGCACTGAGGGAGTCGAGGAACTCGAGGGGGTTGGTGCGGGGAGGGGAGGAGCATAAGGTGTTGTTCTATGCAGACGACGTGCTGCTATATGTGGCGGACCCGGTGGGGGGAATGCCGGAGGTAATGAGGATCCTTAGGGAATTCGGGGATTTCTCGGGGTACAAGCTCAACATGGGGAAGAGCGAGCTGTTCGTAGTTCACCCAGGGGACCAGGCGAGGGGGATTGGCGAGCTCCCATTAAAAAGGGCGGAGAGGAGCTTCAGGTATTTGGGGGTCCAGGTGGCCAGGAGCTGGGGGGCCCTGCATAGGCTTAATTTCACAAGGCTGGTGGAGCAAATGGAGGAGGAGTTCAAGAGGTGGGATGCGTTGCCGCTGTCCTTGGCAGGTAGGGTGCAGTCAGTCAAAATGACGGTGCTCCCAAGGTTTTTGTTCCTGTTCCAGTGCCTCCCCGTGTTTATCCCGAAGGCCTTTTTTAGGCGGGTCAACAGGAGTATAATGGGGTTTGTGTGGGCGCAAGGGACTCAGAGGGTGAGAAGGGTGTTCCTGGAGCGGAGTACAGATAGGGGGGGGGGGGGGGCTGGCGCTGCCCGACCTGTGGGTACTACTGGGCCGCCAATGCAATGATGGTGCACAAGTGAGTGATGGAGGGGGAGGGGGCTGCATGGAAGAGGTTGGAGACAGCGTCTTGTGTGGGTACGGGTTTGGGGGCGCTGGCAACGGCGCCGCTGCCGTTCCTTCCAAGGAGGTATACCACGCGTCCGGTGGTGGCGGCAGCCCTCAAAATCTGGGGGCAATGGAGGCGGCACAGGGAGGAAGCTGGGGCCTCGGTGTGGACCCCAATAAGGGGGAACCACCGGTTTGTCCCAGGGAGAACAGATGGAGGGTTTTCGGGGTGACACAGGGCAGGGATACGAAGGTTGGGGGACCGGT
Organism: Scyliorhinus torazame; assembly: GCF_047496885.1. Lineage (NCBI taxonomy): Eukaryota > Metazoa > Chordata > Chondrichthyes > Carcharhiniformes > Scyliorhinidae > Scyliorhinus > Scyliorhinus torazame. The sequence goes on along the minus strand of NC_092707.1, from coordinate 35,568,170 downwards.
TTGTGGACGGGAAGTTTGCGAGCCTGGGTGAGCTGGAGGAGAAGTACTGGCTCCCCCGGGGAACACCTTCAGGTACTTACAGGTAAGGGCGTTTGCCAGGCGGCAGGTGGTGGAACTCCCGCGGCTGCTGCCACACACAGTACAGGACAGTGTGCTCTCGGGGGGGTGGGTTGGAGTGGGGAAGATCTCGGAAACTTACCAGGTGATGCAGGAGGAGGAGGAGGCCTCGGTGAAAGGCAAGTGGGAGGAGGAGTTGGGAGAGGAGATTGAGGAAGGGACGTGGGCAGATGCCCTAGGGAGGGTGAACTCTTCCTCATCGTGCGCGAGGTTTGCGCATACAGTTTAAGGTGCTGCACAGGGCACACATGACCGGGACAAGGATGAGCCGGTTTTTTGGGGGTGAGGACAGGTGTGTTAGGCGCTCAGGGAGCCTAGCAAATCACACCCATATGTTCTGGGCGTGCCCAGCGCTGGAGGAATTTTGGACGGGCGTAGTGAGGACGGTGTCGAGGGTGGGAGGATCCAGGGTCAAACCCCGCGGGCTGGGGGCTCGCAATATTTGGGCTCGCAGTGGAGCCGGGAGTGCAGGAGGCGAAAGAGGCCGGTATTCTGGTCTTTGCGTCCCTGGTAGCCCGGCGAAGGATTCTTCTACAGTGGAAGGATGCGAAGCCACCAAGCGTGGAATCCTGGATCAACGACATGGCGGGGTTTATTAAGTTGGAGAGGGTGAAATTCACCTCAAGAGGGTCAGTACAAGGGTTCTTTAGGCGGTGGCAACCGTTCTTAGACTTCCTGGCAGAACGGTAGACATTGGTCAATGGCAGCAGAAACTCGGGGGGGGGTATACTTTACTTTATTTTTATTTTTGTTATTTACACTGGAGGGTCTGAAGGGGTGTATATACCTGTTGTGTTAAGTCGGGGTGTCAATGTTAATTTATTATTTATGTACAGGGGGAGGGGTTATGGAGGGTTGCTTTTCTGGACTGTGTTTTGTACTTAACCCTGTTGGGTTCCTCTTTTCATTTTTGTTATTGATATTTTATGAAAACCTTAATAAAAATTATTTGTAAAAAAAAAAAGGAAGGGCTCGGTTAGTCAGGTGTTTCACTCGGGTTTTGATGACAGGTCGCGGGGGTAGTGGTCCTGGTTAGTAAAAGATTCCGATTCCAAATGGGGAAAGTGGTGGCGGATCAGGGAGGCAGGTATGTGATAGTGACAGAGGTATTGGAGGGGAGGTTGGTGGCATTGGTAAGAGTGTATGGCCCCAAGTGTATGTAGCGTTTGTAAAGGTGTGTGGAGACATCCCCAACTTGGATTCACATGAATTGATAGTTGGTGGAGACTGGAAGTTGGTGCGGGAACCAAGAATATGGAGCGCCAATTGAGGCGGGCGAGGGGAACAGTCTATGAGTGTGGGGAGAAGGTGGAGCATGCCTGGCAGGCCAACCTCGGAGGGAGGCAGCGGCGAGGGAAATTATTCAGGTGCAGGATAGGTCAGGGAAGTTGGTTGTGGCCCCCGACCAGATTAATAGGGTGTTTGAGGAGTTTTCGGCGAGGCTGTATAGGTCAGAACCACCGGAGGAGGAACGGGGGATGCAGGAATTCCTGGATGGTTTGGAATATCCACGGTTGTGGGAGGAGGATAGGGCCACATTGGAGGGGGCGATAGGAGAGCAGGAGATAGAGGAAGCGATTGGGAGGATGCAGTCGGGGTAGGTTTCCAGTGGAGTACTATAAGAAATTTAGAAATACATTGGCACCGCTGATGGTGGGGATGTTCGAGGAGACAATAGGGAAGGGGGTGTTGCCACAGACTTTGGGGCGGGCATCGATCTCCTTGTTGCTAAAGAAGGATAAGGATCCAACAGAGTGTGGGTCGTAAAGGCCATATCACTCTTGAATGTGGATGCGAAGGTGTTGGCAGGTAGGCTGGAGGAGTGCCTCCTGAAGGTGATAGGGGGAGATCAGACGGGGTTTGTGAAAGGGAGGCAGCTCTTTTCGAATATTAGGAGGTTATTTTTGGGGGGGAAAATATCTCCGACGTGATGTCAGCAAACCCCTGCCAGAATCCCCACCCGCACACACCTATCCTACACCCCTTCAAAGAACCTGCTCATCAGGCCACAGTCATATGTGCCATGTAGACCACCTTGAATTGTATCAGGCTAAGCCTGGCACACGACGAGGACACATTGTCTCGCCTCAGGGCCTCCTCCCATAACCCAGCCTCCTACTCCCCACCCAACTCTTCCTCCTGCTTCGGGCTCTCTCCCAATCCATAAGCTCTTTATAGATTTCCGATACCTTCCCCTCCCCCACTTTCAACAATACCTTATCCTGCAGCCCCTGGGGCAGTAGGTGCGATAAAGTCGTACCTGCCCCACACAAAGTCCCTCACCTGCAAGTAGCGAAACCCATTCCCACCGGGCAACTCAAACTCCTCCTCCAACTCTTCTAAACAGGGAGAGCCCCCCATCTATAAACAGATCCCCAAACCGCTCGTTCCCCCCAGCTGCCACCTCCGAAATCACACATTCAGCCCCCCTGGAGCAAACCGGTGGTTCCCACATATCGGTGCCCACACCAACGTCCCTCGATGCTCTCAACAGCATGTGCTGCCGCCACTGTCCCCACACCCTCAGTCGCCACCACTACCGGACTTGTGGAGTACCTGGTCGGCGAGAACGGCAAAGGCGCCATTAGCAGTGCCCCTAAACTCGTATCCTTACATGAGGCTGCCTCCATCCGCTCCCACACCGACCCTCCCCCACTACCCATTTCCTGACCATCGTTATATTCGCTGCGTAGTAGTAATTTCTAAAGTTTGGGAGCGCAACCCACCTTCTAAAATTCCCCCTCATCTGCTCTACCAACCACGCCAGATTTAACCTGCTCCCACTCCCATGCCACCTGAATGCCCAAGTACCGAAAGCTCTTCTCCTCCACCGCCCCCCCCCCCCCCCCCCCCCCCACCCCCCCTTGAACAGCATCTCCTCCAATCTCTTCTCCTGCCCCCTCGCCTGGTTCGGAAAGATCTCACTTTTACCCATGTTCAATTTGTACCCTGAAAACCGGCCATATTCCTCCAGATCCCCATAATCCCCCAATACCACCCTACAGGTCCGAAATGTACAGTAACAGATCGTTCACGTAAAGCGCGATCCTGTGCTCTCTGCCACCCCCCCCCCCCCCCCCCCCCGCCCCCCCACTATCCCCTGCCTGTCCCTCAACGCCATCGCCAAAGGCTCTATATAGCCAGGGCAAAAAGCAGTGGGGAGAATGAACATCCCTGCCTCATCCCCCAGTGCAGCCTAAAATAGTCCGTGTTCACCTGGTTTGTCCACACACTCGCAAACTGTGCCTGATACAGCAGCTGGACCAAATTCAATAAACCCTGCCCAACCCAAACCACCCTGGACCTCCCACAGACAGTCCCACTCCACCCAATCGAAGGCCTTCTCCGCGTCAATGGCAACCACCACCTTCACCTCTCGTCCCACGGGGGGCATCATTATCGAGTTTAGCAACCTCCTGATCTTAGCCGCTAGATGCATCCGCTTCACGAACCCAGTCTGGTCCTCCCCTATCACCCCTGGCACACAGTCCTCAATTCTTCAGGCATCAACAGTGAGATCGACCTATACGACAGAGTCAGGGGGAGCACACCCCGTTCCCCTGCCTCGTCAAATGCCCTCACCAACAAGGGCCCCAGAACCACTACCCTCTCCCACTCCCCTGCACCCCTTCTACCAGCTCAATGGGGGCACCCAATCCCTCCACCAGTTCTTCCACCCTCGGGAATTCCAACCCCTCCAAAAACCACCTCATCCCCTCCAGCCCGGCCGGGGGTTCCGACTCATACAACCTACTGTAAAAATCCCTAAACACCCCATTCACCCCCACCAGATCCAAAACCGCATCCACACCCCCGTCCTTCATTTTCCAGATATCTCTCGCTGCCTCCGGTTTCCTCCTACTCCATATCGACCACCCCCCCAACAGCTTCCTATCTAAGACAAAAATGTCAATTATAATAATCTATAATCTTTATTATGTCACAAGTAGGTTTACATTGCAATGAAGTTACTGTGAAACCCCTGTGGAAAGGGGCTGCTTTAGCATAGTGGGCTAAACAGCTGGCTTGTAATGCAGAACAAGGCAGCAGCGCGGGTTCAATTCCCGTACCAGCCTCCCCGAACAGATGCCGGAATGTGGCGAGTAGGGGCTTTTCACAGTAACTTCACTGAAGCCTACTTGTGACAATAAGCGATTATTATTATTATTATTCTTAAAAGCCCCTGGTCACCACATTCCAGCACCTGTTCGGGTACACAGAGGGAGAATTCAGAAGGTCCAATTCACTTAATTCAAGCACGTCTTTCGGGACTTGCGAGAGGAAACCTGAACACCTGGAGGAATCACACACAGACACGGGGAAGGCGGTTGGGCCGTTGAGGAGAGCGAGAGGGGCAGTTTATAAATATGGTGAGAAGGCGAGAAGGATACTGGCGCAGCAGTTGAGGAAATAGGAGGCAGCGAGGGATATCGTGAAAGTGAAGGATGGGAGGCGGGGGCAAGGGGGGGGCGCGGGGGGAGGTGGACACCGCGGTTTTTGATCCGGTGGAGGTGAATAGGGTGTTTAGCGATTTCTAGTAGTCTCCGCATAGACAGTGACCTAAGCAGGAATCGAGCCTGGGACCCTGGCACTATGAAGCAACAGTGCTAACCACTGTGCTACCGTGCTGCCCTTTACATTTGTAACCCCTAGTTCCTTAATGAAAATAGTCTTTAATGATTTATCTCATCAACATAATCTGAAAAGCCCGGCAAAACCACGCACATATGTTTTGGGCGTGCCCGGCACTGGAAGGGTATTGGAAGGGAGTGACGGGAGTGATTTCGCGGGTGGTGAAGGCCCGGGTCAAACCAGGCTGGGGGTTAGCTCTATTTGGAGTTGCGGAAGAGCCGGGCGTGCGGGAGGCAAAAGAGGCCGACGTTGTGGCCTTTGCGTCCCTAGTAGCCCGGCGCAGGATCCTACTCATGTGGAAGGAGGCAAAACCCCCCGGACTGGAGGCCTGGGTAAATGATATGGCGGGGTTCATTAAACTGGAGCAGATAAAGTTTGCCCTGAGAGGATCGGCTCAAGGGTTCACCAGGCGGTGGCAGCCATTTCTCGACTACCTAGGGGAACGTTAGAGGGAAGACAGATGACCAGCAGCAGCAACCCAGGGGGGAGGGGTGGGGGGGGGGGGGGGTTTAGTTTAGTTTAGGTCAAAGATAAAGGGGGTTTTGTTACTTGTATATTGTTAAAAATTTCTGTGTTGTTATTGTTGCGTTTGCTTTGTAAGAGGGGAAAAATTGTTGTTCGGGAAAAAAATTTCAATAAAACATATTTTTTAAAAAAACAATCTGAAAAACCTCTCATGACTCCTTAAAATATTTCTTCTGTGCCATCCCCACAGTCGTTACGGCTTTCTAAGTAAGGAACCCCTCAGTACTGGGAAATGAAATTTTCCTTCCCCAACTCTGTTTGCACCTTATTGCAGTCCCAAGTATGGCAATGACTAGGTGCAAAGTCAAGGGTCCCACAAATGTCATTAACCCTGAGCCCCAAGGAGTGGACCACACACTTATTTCATTATAATTAAGACTGACTGAGTGTCAAACATTGTGCCATTTATTCTGTGGAATGGCACACAATAGAAATGGGTGAGGCAGCCCAAATTAATTTTATTCGGCTGTGATACGCAAAAGAAATAGTAAATGCCAATTCTCTTGGTTTTAAACATGTAACATTAGCTTGCAAAACATAAGAGGTGGAAGAAAGAGAAGAGAAATAATCATTTGTTCCAAGCAGTTGAAATCATTCACTTGCCTAAAGTAACGTTAACCTGCAAATAAACTTCTTGTAGGGATCCAGCCCTTTTCCCATAGATGATGAACTTCGTAAGTACATCCCGTACATGTGAGAAAAACGAAAATTCTCCCAACCCTCCACGGATCGACCCTCCCCCCGCCAAATTTGTTCCATAAACCCCCTCAGGCTCCTTCGCTATCGCCGGCATCCTCCCAGTTCCTCAATCTCAACCGCCCCCCAATAAACTCCACATCATCTCAATTCAGAGCATAAACATTCACCAGCACCGCCAAAATCGCCACCCCCATCGTTTTAGAATCTAATCCCGAATGAAATACCTGCCAGACCCACCCTTTCTTCAACCTAGTCTGATCCACCACCTTCATATGTGTCTCCTGTGACAGAGCTACATCCGCCTTTAGACTTTTTCCGAATGAGTCTGGTGCCGGTGTTGCCCCTCGCTTCTTCCGGACGGATTTCGCCGCCGTTGTCTTCTCATTCACATGCTTCAGCCGGCCCTTCAGTCATCCGCCTGTATGCTCCTTTCTCTCTGTTCCTGTGGATGTCAAGTTGGTTAACGTTTCCCTGCCTCCCCCCCACTCCCCCAAACCTCCCTGGCTCTCCTCTATTGTTCTCTGTTTCTTTCCTCCCCGCCCCCCCCCCCCCCACACCCCCCGTGGTTCGCCTTTCGCCTTTCCTTCCCCTTAGATTGAGTTGTGGTCCCGTCCCCCCCCCCCCCCACCCGGTCTATCTCACCCGCTCATGCTTTGGCTGCTTTCCCCTGGTTCCTGGCTATTCTTCTGGTTGTTTGTTGGCCACAAACAATTCCCGGAACAATTGGGTGAATGGCTCCCACATTCTGTGGAAGCCGTCGTCTGACCCTCGGATGGCGAATTTAATTTTCTCCCTTTGGAGAGATTCCGAGAGGTCGGACAGCCAGTCTGCAGCTTTGGGTGGTGCTGCTGACCGCCAGCCGAACAGGATTCTACGGCGGCCGATCAGGAAGGCAAAGGCAAGGGCGTCTGCCCTCCTCCCCAGAAATAGATCTGGCTGGTCTGAAGCCCCGAAGACCGCCACTTTCGGGCATGGCTCCACCCTCACCCCCACCACTTTGGACATTGCCTCGAAGAAGGCAGCGCAGTACTCCACAAGTCTGGGGCAAGACCAGAACATGTGGGCATGGTTGGCAGGGCCTCCTTGGCACCGTTCACATCTATCCTCCACTTCCGGGAAGAACCTACTCATACGGGTTCTTGTTAAGTGGGCTCTATGTACCACTTTTAGTTGCGTCAGGCTGTGTCTTGCGCAGGTGAGGTGGAGTTGTCCCTATGAAGTGCTTCGTTCCAGAGTCCCCACCCTATCTCGATCCCCAGGTCCTCCTCCCATTTCATTCTTGTTGTGTCCAGCACGGTGTCGGCCTCTTCTACCAGTCGGTCGTACATGTCACTAGTTTCCTCTCTCTAATATGCTTGCGTTCAGTAACTCTTCCAGTAATGTCTGTCGTGGCGGTTGTGGGTAAGTCCTTGTCTCCTTTCGTAGGAAGTTTTTGAGTTGCAGGTACCTTAGCTCATTCCCCCTGGCTAGCTGGAATTTCTCCGTCAGTTCGTCCAATGTCACAACCCTGCCATCGGTGTATAGGTCCCTGACTGTCAGTGTCCCCTCATCCTGTCTCCATCTTTTGAAGGTGGCGTCAGTCAGTGCTGGTGGGAACCTATGGTTGTTACAGATGGGAGCTTTGTCCGACATTTTGGTCAGGCCAAATTGCTGCCGCAGTTGGTTCCATGACTGGAGGGTGTACGAATGCCATGATTAGTTTGTCTAATGCTTTTAAAAAGGCCTTGGTGATGTAGATTGGGATGGATCTGAATAGGAAGAGGTCTTCCGGTTGCGGCGATGCACTGCTAAGCCACACGTTTTGGCAGCTCCTGTTTTAACCGACTTTTGGGCTCTTTTCGGGAGCCCCAACGGAAATTTTTTCAGACCAAACCCAGTGTGGGGTGACGAAGGAAGGTGTCCCCCCCGGGTGTGTATGGAAAGGACCAGTGGCAGTGGCCAGATTGCGAAGGATCCTCTGGAGCAGCGGCAGAGAAGAGAAAGAATAAGCAAGATGGCGGCGGATGGAGCCCAGACGACATGGGGCCCGGACCAGCAGGAATTCCTCCGACGGTGTGTGGAGGAACTAAAGAAGGAGGTGCTGGCGCCGAGGTTATTGGCAATCGATGGGCTAAAAGAAACACAAAAGGCCCAGGCGATAGAGCTCCGTGGGGTGAAGGCAAAGGCAGCCGAAAACGAGGATGAGATACAGGGCCTTGGGGCAAAAATGGAGACGCATGAGGCGCTGCACAAGAGGTGTATCGAAAGGCTCAAAGTCCTAGAGAACAGCTCGAGGAGGAATAACCTCCGGATTCTAGGTCTCCCCGAAGGAATGGAGGGAGCTGACGCTGGGGCTTATGTGAGCACGATGCTCCATACGCTAATGGGAGCGGAGGCCCTCTCGGGCCCCCTGGAGGTGGAAGGGGCTCACCGGGTCCTTGTGAGAAGACCAAAGGCTGGAGAACTACCAAGGGCGATAGTGGTGAGAATACACCGCTTCACGGACAGAGAGGCTGTTTTGAGCTGGGCCAAGAAGGTACGGAGTAGCAGGTGGGAGAATGCGGTGATACGAGTGTATCAGGACTGGAGCACGGAGGTGGCGAGAAGGAGGGTGAGCTTTAATCGGGCCAAGGCGGTGGGTCACGCACCAGGGCAAACACTACTACTACTTCGAAATGGCGGATGAGGCATGGACCTTCATCCAAGAAGAGAAACTGGACTAGAACTGAGAGTCTGATGTTGGGGGGAGTGGGGGGGGGGGGGGGGGACGACAACGAGGTTGACGTACAGAAGTGTAAATTGGGGAATGGAAGGTTTATAGTATCGAGACGATAGACGGGGAATTTTTCTCCTCTTGATGGGGGGACACGGAGAAATGTGGGCGCCGGGGGAAAAAGGGACTGAGAGGGGGGATGGGGGAGGGGCGCCATAGGGGGCGGGGGCCGATCTAGGAAAGCACGGGGTTTTTCCCACGCTATGGAGATGATGGCGGGAAGATAGGCGCAGGAAGAGAGTTCCACGCACAGGGGGGGTCAAGGAGAGAACGGGGGAAGCCGGGGTCAGTTAGAGTTAGCTGACTTTCGGAAGCATCATGGGGGGGGGGGGGTGGGGGGGGGGGGGGGTGATGGGATCAACTGGAGAGCGAGGAGGAGCTGGCAAGAGAAGAGGTGGTCGGGACGGGAAGGCGCCGCCTGGGGGACGGGTGAGTGCGCGGGACCCGGACGGGGGGCTGGCCGAGAACAGGGGATGGCTAGTCGGCCGGGGGGCCGGCTGATCACGTGGAATGTGAGAGGCCTGAATGGGCCGATTAAGAGGGCCCGAGTGTTCGCGCACTTAAAAAGACTGAAGGCAGATGTGGTCATGCTTCAGGAGACGCATCTGAAGGTGGCGGATCAGGTTAGGTTAAGGAAAGGATGGGTGGGACAGGTGTTCCACTCAGGGTTGGACGTGAAAAATAGGGGGGTGGCGATATTGGTGGGGAAACGGGTGTCATTCGAGGCTATGAATATAGTGGTGGATAACGGGGGTAGATACGTGATGGTGAGTGGTAGACTGCAGGGAAAGGAGGTCGTGCTGGTAAATGTATATGCCCCGAACTGGGATGACGTGGGATTTATGAAGCAGATGCTGGGACGTATGCTGGATCCAGGGCTAGACCGGGTGTCTAGATCCAGGACCGGAAGAAGGCCAGCAGCGGCCAAGGTGCTTAGGGGGTTCATGGAGCAAATGGGGGGAGTGGATCCGTGGAGATTTGCTAGGCCGTTGGCCAAAGAGTTCGCCTTTTTCTCCCACGTCCACAAGGTATACTCCCGAATAGATTTCTTTGTTTTAAGCAGGGCACGGATCTCGAAGGTGGCAGGAACGGAGTACTCGGCCATAGCCGTTTCGGACCATGCCCCGCACTGGGTGGATCTGGAATTAGGAGGGGAGAGGGAGCAGCGCCCACTCTGGCGACTGGATGTGGGACTATTGGCGGATGAGGGGGTCTGTGGAAGGGTGCGGGGATGTATTGAGAGGTACCTGGAGGCCAATGATGATGGCGATATCCAGGTGGGGGTAGTATGGGAAGCGCAGAAGGTGGTGGTTAGGGGAGAGATGATCTCCATTAGGGCTTACAAGGAGAAAAAAAGAGGGCAAAGAAAGGGAGAGATTAGTGGGGGAGATTTTGAGGGTGGATAAAAGATATGCGGAGGCCCCGGACGAAGGACTATATAGAGAGAGGCGAAGACTTCAGACGGAGTTTGACCTGCTGACTACTGGAAAGGCTGAGGCACAGTGGAGGAAGGCACAGGGGATGAGATACGAATATGGGGAAAAGGCGAGACGGCTGCTGGCCTACCAACTTCGCAAGAGGATAGCGGCGAGGGAAATTGGGAGAGTTAGGGATGAAACGGGAACTACGGAGCGGATTGAGGTGGATGAGGTGACTAAAGGGCTGGGGAACATGCAGGCAGGGAAGGCCCCGAGACCAGACGGGTTCCCGGTGGAATTCTACAGGAGATATGCGGACTTGTTGGCCCCGCTGCTGGCGAGAACCTTTAACGAGGCCAGAGAAGGGGGGACTCTACCCCCGACAATGTCGGAGGCGACGATATCACTAATCCTGAAGCGGGATAAAGATCCGCTGCAATGCAGGTCATAGAGGCCTATCTCACTCCTGAATGTAGACGCCAAGCTGCTGGCGACGAGGATCGCGGATTGTGTCCCAGGGGTGGTGCATGAAGACCAGACAGGGTTTGTAAAGGGGAGACAACTGAATGTCAACATGCGACGGCTGTTGGGGGTGATAATGATGCCCCAGCGGAGGGGGAGGCAGAGATAGTGGTGGCGATGGATGCAGAGAAGGCATTCGATAGGTTAGAGTGGGAGTATCTATGGGAGGTGTTGAGGAGGTTTGGGTTCGGGGAGGGGTTTGTCAGTTGGGTCAGACTCCTACATGGGGCCCCAGTAGCAAGTGTAGTCACAAATCGGCAAAGATCGGAGTATTTTCGGCTACATAGGGGAACAAGGCAGGGGTGCCCCCTGTCCCCATTACTGTTCGCGTTGGCAATTGAACCACTGGCCATAGCGTTGAGAGACTCTAAGAAATGGAGGGGGGTGGTTAGAGGGGGAGAGGAACATCGAGTGTCACTCTACGCAGATGACCTACTGCTATATGTGGCGGATCCTGTAGAGGGGATGACAGAGGTTATGCAGATATTGAGGGAGTTTGGAGATTTTTCAGGATATAGGCTAAATATGGGGAAGAGTGAGCTTTTCGTAATACACCCTGGGGACCAGGGAAGAGGAATAGACGCCCTGCCGTTAAGGAGAGTGGAAAGGAGCTTCCGATATTTGGGGATTCAGGTAGCTAGGAGCTGGGGAACTCTACACAAACTCAATCTGACGCGGCTGGTGGAGCAGATGGAGGAGGATTTCAAGAGGTGGGATATGCTGCCGCTCTCACTGGCAGGAAGAGTGCAGGCGGTAAAAATGATGGTTCTCCCAAGGTTTCTTTTCGTGTTTCAATGTCTCCCCATTCTGATCACGAAGGCCTTTTTCGAGAAAATAGACAGGAGCATTATGAGTTTCGTGTGGGCAGGAAAGACCCCAAGGGTAAGGAGGGGGTTCCTGCAGCGTAGCAGGGACAGAGGGGGACTGGCGTTGCCGAACCTGGATGACTACTACTGGGCCACCAATGTGGCGATGGTTTGTAAGTGGATGAGGGAGGGAGAGGGGGCGGCGTGGAAGAGGCTGGAGATGGCGTCCTGTAAGGGAACGAGCCTACAGGCGCTGGTGACGGCGCCGCTGCCGCTCTCCCTGAAAAGGTATACCACAAACTCAACAGTGGTGGCAACCTTAAGGATCTGGGGGCAGTGGCGGCGACACAGGAGGGTGATGGGTGCCTAGGTGTGGTCCCCGATTAGGAACAACCATAGGTTTGCCCCAGGAAGGGTACACGGAGGGTTCTAGAGCTGGCACCGGGCAGGAATTAGGAGATGGAGATTTGTTTATTGACGGGACGTTTGCGAGCCTGGGAGCGCTGGAGGAAAAGTATGAGCTGCCCCCGGGGAATAATTTTATTTTTTTTATAATATATATTTTATTCAAATTTTTTGGCCAAACAAAACAATACAAAGGTTTTCCTTTTTACAACAGTAAAACAGTATAAATAACAGTGGCCGTTTTTAACAAATAAATAAATAATATATAAACTAAATGGCAACTGCCATATCAAAAATAATAACTCTACAAAAATAAAATCAAACAATCCAATATACATATCCTAATACAAATATCTATACAAAAACACCCGAGGACCCGCCCGGGCCCTCCCCCCCCCCGCCCCCCCCGGGTTGCTGCTGTTACCTTCCCATTTCCTTTATCGTTCTGCGAGGTAGTCAATGAACGGTTGCCACCGCCTGGTGAACCCTTGAGCCGAACCCCTTAGTGCGAACTTTATCCGTTCTAGTTTTATAAACCCTGCCATGTCATTTATCCAGGTCTCCACGCCCGGGGGTTTGGCTTCCTTCCACATAAGCAATATCCTTCGCCGGGCTACTAGGGACGCAAAGGCCAAGACATCAGCCTCTTTCGCCTCCTGCACTCCAGGCTCTTCTGCAACCCCGAATATAGCCAACCCCCAGCCTGGCTCGACCCGGACCCCCACCACCTTCGAAAGCACCTTTGCCACCCCCACCCAGAACCCCTGTAGTGCCGGACATGACCAAAACATGTGGGTGTGGTTTGCTGGGCTTCTCGAGCATCTCCCACACCTATCCTCTACCCCAAAAATTTACTGAGCCGTGCTCCGGTCATATGCGCCGTGTAAAACCTTGAATCGTATCAGGCTTAGCCTGGCGCACGAGGACGACGAGTTTACCCTACGTAGGGCATCAGCCCACAGCCCCTCCTCAATCTCTTCCCCCAGCTCTTCTTCCCATTTCCCCTTCAGCTCATCCACCATGATCTCCCCCTCGTCCCTCATTTCCCTGTATATATCCGACACCCTACCATCCCCCACGCATGTCCCTCAGATCACTCTATCCTGAACCTCCTGCGTCGGGAGCTGCGGGAATTCCCTCACCTGTTGCCTCGCAAAAGCCCTCAGTTGCATGTACCGAAAGACATTCCCTTGGGGCAACCCATATTTTTCCGTCAGCGCTCCCAGACTCGCAAACGTACCGTCTACGAACAGATCTCTCAGTTGCACAACCCCAGCTCTTTGCCATGCTCCAAATCCCCCATCCATTCTCCCCGTGACAAACCTATGGTTATTTCTTATCGGGGACCGCACCGAGGCTCCCGTCTTTCCTCTATGTCGTCTCCACTGCCCCCAAATATTTAGTGTTGCCACCACCACTGGACTTGTGGTGTATTTCTTCGGGGAGAACGGCAACGGCGCCGTCACCATTGCTTGTAGGCTGGTTCCCTTGCAGGACGCCATCTCCAATCTCTTCCACGCCGCTCCCTCCCCTTCTCCCATCCACTTACACACCATTGAGATATTGGCGGTCCAGTAGTATTCACTTAGGCTCGGTAGTGCCAGCCCCCCCCCCCCCATCCCTGCTACGCTGCAAGAACCCCCTCCTCACTCTCGGGGTCTTCCCGGCCCTCACAAAACTCATGACACTGTTCTCAATTCTCTTGAAAAAAGCCTTCGTGACCATCACCGGAAGGCACTGAAACACAAAGAGGAATCTCGGGAGGACTACCATTTTGACCGCCTGCACCCTACCCACCAGTGACAGGGGCACCATGTTCCATCTCTTAAAATCCTCCTCCATCTCTTCCACCAATCTTGTTAAATTAAGCCGGTGTAAGGTTCCCCAACTCCTGGCTATCTGAATCCCTAAGTACCGGAAATCTCTTGTTACCTTCCTCAGCGGTAAGTCATCTATTCCCCTGCTCTGCTCCCCCGAATGCACCACAAACAACTCACTCTTACCCATATTCAATTTGTACCCCGAAAATTCCCCAAACTCCCTGAGTGTCTGCATTATCTCAGGCATCCCCTCCACTGGGTCCGCAACATACAGCAATAAATCATCTGCATACAAGGATACCCGGTGTTCTTCTCCTCCCCTGAGCACTCCCCTCCACTTCCTGGAGCCCCTCAGTGCAATGGCCAGGGGCTCAATCGCCAATGCAAACAGTAACGGAGACAGGGGACACCCCTGCCTCGTCCCTCTATGAAGACGGAAGTAATCAGACCTCGGTCTGTGCGTGACCACGCTCACCACCGGGGCCCTATACAGCAGCTGTACCCATCCGATATACCCTTCTCCAAAACCAAATCTCCTCAGCACCTCCCACAGATAATCCCACTCCACTCTGGCGAATGCTTTCTCGCCGTCCATCGCCACCACTATCTCCGCCTCCCCCTCTGGTGGGGGCATCATCATTACCCCTAGCAACCTCCGTATGTTCGAGTTCAGCTGTCTCCCCTTAACGAACCTGGTTTGATCCTCGTGGACCACCCCCGGGACACAGTCCTCTATCCTCGTCGCCATCACCTTGGCCAGGAGCTTAGCATCTACATTTAAAAGGGAAATGGGCCTGTAGGACCCACACTGCAGCGGGTCTTTTTCCTTCTTCAAAAGGAGCGATATCGTTGCCTCCGACATAGTCGGGGGCAGCTGTCCCCTTTCCCTAGCCTCATTAAAGGTTCGCGTCAAAAGCGGGGCCAGTAAGTCCATATACTTCCTATAAAATTCCACCGGGAATCCGTCCGGTCCCAGGGCCTTCCCCGCCTGCATGCTCCCAATCCCTTTTACCACCTCCTCCATCTCAATCTGTGCTCCCAGTCCCGCCCTCTCCTGCTCCTCCACCTTGGGGAATTCCAGCTGATCCAAGAAACACATCATTCCCTCCTTCCCTTCCGGGGGCTGAGCCTTATATAACCTCTCATAAAATGCCTTGAACACCCCGTTCACTCTCTCCGCTCCCCGTTCCATCTCTCCCTCCTCATCTCTCACCCCACCTATCTCCCTCGCTGCTCCCCTCTTCCTCAATTGGTGGGCCAGTAGCCGACTCGCCTTCTCTCCATACTCATACTGTACACCCTGTGCCCTCCTCCACTGTGCCTCTGCCTTACCCGTGGTCAGCAGGTCAAATTCCACATGTAGCCTTTGTCTATCCCTGTACAGTCCCTCCTCCGGTGCCTCTGCATATTGCCTGTCCACCCTCAAAAGTTCTTTCAGCAATCGCTCCCTTTCTTTACCCTCTTGCTTCCCTTTATGTGCCCTTATGGATATCAGTTCCCCTCTAACCACCGCCTTCAACGCCTCCAAGACCACTCCCACATGAACCTCTCCATTGTCATTAAGCTCCAAGTACCTTTCGATGCACCCCCTCACCCTTAAACATACCCCCTCATCCGCCAATAAGCCCATATCCATTCTCCAGAGTGGGTGCTGTTCTTTTTCCTCTCCTACCTCCAGGTCTACCCAATGTGGAGCGTGGTCCGAAATAGCTATGGCCGTATATTCCGTCCCGGTCACCTTCGGAATCAGTGTCCTTCCCAAGACAAAAAAGCCTATCCGTGAGTATACTTTGTGGACATGGGAGAAAAATGAGAACTCCTTACTCCTAGGCCTACTAAATCTCCAGGGATCTACCCCTCCCATCTGCTCCATGAAGTCCTTGAGCACCCTGGCCGCTGCCGGACTCCTCCCGGTCCTGGACCTCGATCGGTCCAGCCCTGGATCAAGCACCGTATTGAAGTCTCCCCCCATTACCAACTTTCCTGCCTCCAGGTCCGGGATACGTCCCAACATACGCCTTATAAAATTTGCTTCATCCCAGTTCGGGGCATATACGTTCACCAGAACCACCGCCTCCCCTTGCAATCTGCCACTCACCATCACATATCTACCCCCACTATCCGCCACTATGGTCTTTGCCTCAAACAGTACCCGTTTCCCCACTAAGATAGCCACCCCCCTGTTCTTCGCATCCAAACCCGAATGAAACACCTGCCCCACCCATCCTTTACGTAGTCAGACCTGGTCTATCAGTTTCAGATGCGTCTCCTGCAACATAACCACATCTGCTTTAATTTCTTTAGGTGTGCGAGTACCCGTGCCCTTTTAATCGGCCCGTTCAGCCCTCTCACGTTCCACGTGATCAGCCGGGTTGGGGGGCTCTTTACCCCCCCCCCCCCCCTGTCGACTAGCCATCCCCTTTTTTAACCCAGCTCCTCACCCGGTTCCCACGTATCCGTGTATCCCCCCGACGGCGCCCTCCCGCCTCGACCACCCCATCCCATAACAGCTTCCCCTGCTCCTCAGCAGCAGCAACCCAGTTAACCCCCCCCCTCCGCTAGATCCCTTTCTAGCGTAGTTGCACCCCCCATGTTGCTCCCAGAAGTCAGCGAACTCTGGCTGACCTCGGCTTCCCCCCTTGTCCTCGGCCCCCACTGTGCGAGGCCCCCTCCTTCCTGCGTCCCTGTTCCCGCCATAATTACCATAGTGCGGGAACAAAGCCCGCGTTTCCCACTCGGCCCCGCCCCTAATGACCGGCACCCACAGTTCCTCATACTCCCCCTCCCTCCCTCCCCCACCCCCCAACATGGGGAAGAGAGCAAAGTTACAGGATCGCAAGATTAACAAATTGAAAAATCATCCCCCCCCCCCTTTTTCCTCACCCCACATAATCACCCCACCACTTTGTCCCAAAAGTTATTTCTCTCGCCAGACTATTCCAGCTTCTCGTCCACAATGAATGTCCACGCCTCTTCTGCCGTCTCAAAGTAGTGGTGCTTCCCTTGGTGCGTGACCCACAATCTCGCCGGTTGTAACATTCCAAACTGGATCTTCTTTTTGTGAAGCACCACCTTAGCCCGATTAAAACTTGCCCTCCTTCTCGCCACCTCCGCACTCCAATCCTGGTATACGCGGATCACCGCGTTCTCCCACCTACATCTCAGAGTTTTCTTCGCCCATCTGAGGACCGTCTCTCTGTCATTATAGCGGAGAAACCTCACCACTATAGCTAGAGGTATTTCTCCAGCCCTCGGTCTTCGCACCAAAACTCGATAAGCTCCCTCCACCTCCAAAGGGGCCGTCGGGGCCTCCGATCCCATTAGCGAGTGAAGCATCGTGCTCACATATGTCCCGACGTCCGCCCCTTCGGGAAGACCCAGAACACTTAAATTCTTCCTCCTCGAATTATTCTCCAGTACTTCCAGCCTTTCCACACACCTTTTGTGCTGTGCCTCGTGCGTCTCTGTCTTCACCACCAGGCCCTGTATTTAGTCTTCATTTTCAGCAGCCTTTGCCTTCACGACCCGAAGCTCCTGCTCTTGGGTCTTCTGCTCCTCCTTTAGCCCTTCAATTGCCTGTAATATCGGGGCCAACAGCTCCTTCTTCAACTCCTTTTTCAGTTCTTCCACACAGCGCCGCAGGAACTCTTGTTAGTCCGGGCCCCATAACAAACGGCCACGTTCCGACGCCATCTTGCTTTGAGCTTGCCTTCCTTGCCGCTGCTCCAGAGGATCCTCCGCAATCCGGCCGCTATCCTCTCCCTTATCCATGCGTGTCCGGGGGGGATTCCCTTCTGGTTTACCGCACAGTGATTTTGGCCGTTTAAATTGCCGTTGGGGCTCCTATTAAGAGCCCAAAAGTCCGTTCCACCGGGAGCTGCCGAAACGTGCGACTTAGCTGGTCATCGCCGCACCCGGAAGTCTGGGAATAATTTTAGATACATGCAAGTGAGGGCATTTACGAGGCAACAGGTGAGGGAATTTCCACTGCTCCCGACACAGGGGATCCAGGATAGAGTGATTTCCGGGGTATGGGTCGGGGAGGGCAAAGTGTCCGAAATATATCAGGAGATGAGAGACGAGGGGGAGGCGCTGTTCGAGGAGCTGAAGGGAAAATGGGAAGAAGAGCTGGGGGAGGAGGTTGAGGAGGGGCTGTGGGCTGATGCCCTAAGTAGGGTAAATTCCTCGTCCTCGTGTGCCAGGCTTAGCCTGATACAATTTAAGGTTCTACACAGAGCACATATGACGGGAGCAAGACTGAGCAGGTTCTTCGGAGTGGAGGACAGGTGCGGGAGGTGCTTGGGAAGCCCGGCGAACCACACACGTGTTCTGGTCGTGTCCGGCACTGGATGAGTACTGGAGGGGAGTGGCAAAGGTGATCTCAAAGGTGGTGAAGGTCCGGGTCAAGCCAGGCTGGGGGTTAGCTATATTTGGGGTAGCGGAAGAGCCGGGAGTGCAGGAGGCGAAAGAGGCCGATATTCTGGCCTTTGCGTCCCTGATAGCCCGGCGAAGGATCTTACTCATATGGAAGGAAGCGAAACCCCCCGGCGTGGAGGCCTGGATAAACGATATGGCAGGGTTCATAAAACTGGAACAAATAAAATTTGCGTTGAGAGGATCGGCTCAGGGGTTCTCCAGGCGGTGGCAACCGTTCCTTGACTATCTCGCGGAACGTTAAGGGAAAATAGATCGTCAGCAGCAGCCCGGGGGGGAGGAGATTCACAGTGGGTTAGAATGGAGGAGAGTCTGTGCAGGGGGTTGGTGGGGGGGGGGGGGGGACTGGTAACAGCGCCGCTCCCGATGGCCACGAGAAATATTCGGGGAGTCCGGTTGTGGTGGCAACGTTGAAGATCTGGAAGCAGTTGCGCCGGCGCTTTAGGTTGTGGATGGGGTCAAGGGGAATGTCGATTCAGGGGAACCATATGTTTGAAGCGGGGAAGTGGGATGGGAACTTTCGGAGATGGGAGGAGAGGGGAGTTAGGGTATTAAAGGATCGGTTTCTGGGGTACTGGATTGCGAGGCTGGAGGAGCTGGGGAGAAATACAGGTTAGGGCAGGGGGGAGATGTTTAGATATATGCAGGTCCGAGATTTCACCAGGAAGGAGGTACAGAGCTTTCTGATGGCGCCGGCCCCCCACACTGTTGGAAGAGGTACTGACGACAGGGGGAATGGAGAAGTGGGCGATTTATGGGGTAATTCTGGGGGAGGAGCAGGTATCGCTGGAGTGGATTAAGGCAAAGTGGGAGGAAGAGTTGGGAAAGGGCATGGAGGAGGGGTTGTGGTGACAGGTGCTCCAGAGGGTGAATGCCTCTACCTCGTGCACGAGGTTGGGGCTGATACAGTAGAAGGTGGTGTATAGAGCACACCTCACGAGGATGAACCAACTCTTTGAGGGGGTGGAGGATGCTTGTGAACGCTGTGGGAGGAGCCCCGCAAATCACGTTCACATGTTTTGGTCTTGTCCAAAACTGGAGGGATATTGGAGGGAGGTCTTCGTAATCTCGAAGGTGGTGCACGTTAGGCTTGATCCAGGTCCCCTAGAAGCTATATTCAGAGTGTCGGACTAGCCGGGGTTGGAGGCGGGTGCGGAGGCAGATGTCCCCACCACGCTGATCGTCCGAAGGCGGGTCCTGTTGGGGTGGAGGTTGGCTTCTCCGCCCTGTGCCTCGGCATAGCGGGGGACCTGCTGGAGTTTTTAACACTCAAGAAAGTGAAGTTTGAGTTGAGGGGAAGAATGGAAGACTTCTACAACTCATGGACTTTGTTGATCATGCATTTTCAAGAATTGGATGACATTGAACATTAGTGGGGCGGGGGGCTGGTTGGAATGTATTGGTTACTGGTGATTATGTATGGGATGATTGTGGATTTTTGATTCTTTTTCTTTCTTGTTCTATATTTAAAATGGTGGGGGCTGTTTGGGGTGGGTAGGATAAAGGGATTGTAGGCCAGGGGATTGCCATTGTATTTGTTATTATTGATTATTTGTTGTGGTGGGTGTCTATTTAATGAAAATGTGAAAAAGGAGAATAAAAACATTTTAAAAAAAGAATGTAGTGCAGTGCTGGTCCGACGCAACAGAAGAGCTCCTAAGTGACTGCTTGGAGTCAGTGGACTGGTCCATATTTAAGAACTCAGCGACCAACCTAAACGAGTATGCCACCATCATTACAGGCTTTACCAGCAAATGTTTTGAAGACTGCGTGCCAAAGAAAGTAGTACATACGTTCCCCAACCGGAAACCATGGAGTAATTGGGAGATTGACTCCCTACTGAAGGCCTGGTCTGAGGCGTTCAAGTCAGGCAACCCTGACCTATACAAGAAATCCAGGAACAACTCCAGCAAAATCATCAGGGATGCCAAGAGACCATATCAGACCAAGCTAGGGTAACAGATTAACGTCACGGACTCTCGTCGGTTGTGGCAAGGCTTAAACAACATAATGGGCTACAAAGCGAAGCCAAGTAGAATCTCCGGCAGCAGCATACCCCACTTCGATGAACACAATGCATTCCATGCTCGGTTTGAGCGGCGCTGTATCGTTCTATGTTCTATGAAACCATCAAACCGCTGTCAACTGCCCCAGCAGCCTCGGACACAATGGAGTGGTATTGGAAAATAGTGTGGCAAGTGCCGTATAGTGCCAATAATTTAAAGCCCATTTTAAAGTAAATTTTAGAACTAATCTGTTTTTCTTAGTTAATGAGAGTACATTACCTGCCGTCCGACTCAAATATAATAACGCATCCAAGAGAGTTAGCAATTGGAGGTCTGCTGGATCCCAGGACACAGCTGGGTTCCAGCCAGATGTCATGCCTCTGGACAAGATACTTCCAGAGCTGATACTAGCCAATACTGCTAGCGTGGTGACCGCAGTTGAAAACCTGGAGCATGACGTCTGTGTCTTGAGTGGTGGTGCCCAAGGCATGGCTCAGTCTGTGACAACCATGGCTAAGGGCCTCTACATCATGTCCCAGTCGACGAGGGACATGTCCCAGATGCAGGTGGACATTGTCGAGGCACTCCAGAGCATGGCCGAGTTGCTGAGGACTATCACTGAGGGTGTCAACACCATGATGCAGATAATGGGAAGCCCTCCAGGATTGGCAATGCCAGATGACTCAGGGGCTTCTTGAGCTCACGCCAACTGCTTCTCCATCCCATGGAGTCACCCAGGGCCCCATGGGCACCCTCAACCTTGTCCAAGGAGAATCTGGAGACTATGAGGCACAGGCCTGTGCTGTGCTGCAGTCATATCATCAGCTAATTTCTCCAACCCATTGCTCATCAACCAGTTCATGTTTACTCGCCTCAAGACACACAGATCGCAATATTTACCATCTCTACCATCATGCTGACAACAGACAGGCTTGGATTTCAATTTATCAATTACAGTACAGACTTCTTGTTGTCATAAGTTAAAAGAGTGAAGTCCACCTCTGCACTTAAACCTATAAATATTTTAAACTGAAAAAATGTTTGCCTGACCAATGCACACCAACTTGTTTCGTGAAAAATTGAGGATGACCATCAACTTACATGGGTAGTTGTTAGTAGAATTTAAGTGATATTTATATTAATGAATGCCAGCAATGTATTTTGACAAGATGTGGAAGTTAGCCTTCCAAATGGTCACCCCATTTGTTCAAAAACTATGAAAAGTGAAAAGCTGCATATATCATAAACACTTCCTTCAAGGAAATAATTCTGCTCACCAAGATTGTCAACTCATCAATGTCATTAATTGACTCCAGTTTCCCCGAAAGGATATTCAAAGACTCTTTCTGATCCTCTTCCTGTCGGTGTGATCTGACAAAACATATTCGAAAAGATAGAAATTAAAACATTATGTACTTAATTCATGAATTAGCAGATCTCCATTGCATTTCTCAATGAATCAAGGGATGTGCTCATAAGTGATGTTTATAGGAATTGCACATAATATGTAGCCTTTTAATATGTTAGTAAATTTATTAGAGTACCGCGTGTCTTGTGTGCCTTCACCTTTGTATATGTCCCATTTTATATGAACGAGGTAAACATACATCTGGCTCTACCCACACTCTCATGTCTTACTTTGCCTCAAGAGACATCTTTTCAATGCCCTGTCTGTGGTCCACTTCCCCATTCTCCAATCTCTGCTTGCTTTTGTTGCTTGTTCAATACTGGAGCCTCTTCTCCCTGATGTCACAGTTTATGTCAATCTGTTACCTGCAGCATTCTCTCCTTCTTTGCGATCGTCCTTGTTTATCTGTCATTCTCAAATGATATCTTGGCCTATCCTTTGCCACTCAGGTTCTTAAATGCATTTAATATCACCCTTTCTCTTTGCCCTGCAACAGTACTTCTCAAAGTCACAAATGAGATCCTGTGACTATGACCATGATAAACAATCCTTTCTCATTCTCGACCTGGCTTCAGCCTTTGATGTCATTGGCCCGAGCAGCCTCCTCCAGCAACACTCCATCATTGAGCTGGGTGAAAGTGCACTGGCTTGGTTCCATCCTCACTTACCCAGATGGAGCCAGAGAATTTTCTGCAATGGTTTCTCTTCTAGCTCTGGAATCTCATTACCTCTGTGGTTCCAAGAATATATCCTTGGCACCTTCCTATTTCTCATCCACAGACGACCCCTTGGTAACACCATCACATTTGACCCAGAGATGAACTTTTGAACACATATCCGCACAACCTACTTCCACATGCATAACATCACCCGATTCAAGCCCTACCAGTGTTCATGTTCTGCTGAAACCCAGATCCACGCTTTTGTTACCTGGAGTCTTGACTATTGCAATGCTCTCCTGATCTTTCATATTCCACCCTCCATAAACTTGAGCTCATCCAAAACTTTGCGGTCTAAGTCTTAATTTGCATAAAATACTATTTAGCCATCACACCTGTACACCTTGACCTGCATTGGCTCAGAAACTGAGTGTCTTGATTTTAAAATTCACATTTCATTTTTCAAAATCCACTATGGCCTCACCCATCCCCATCACTATAATGTCCTCCAGCCAGCCATTATTAATTGTTATTCGAAAACCCATCTAGTTCAGTAAATGTCCGTTAGGAAAGATTTGCCGTCCTTATCTGGTCAGACCCACAGCAATGTGGTTGACTCTTAACTGCCCTCTGAAATGGCCTAGCAAGCCACTTATTTCAAAGGCAATTAGGGATGGGAAACAAATGCTGGCCTTGCCAGCAACACCCACATATCATGAAAAAAGCTTTTTAAAGCCCTACAACCTTTGGATATCTGCATATCCTCCCTATCGCCAACTTAAATCACCCCAACATTGGCAACTTGCCTTAAGCTGTCAAAGCCCTAAGCCCTTTCATTTCCCCCCTTAAATCTATCCACCCCTTCTCCTTTAAGATGTCCTTTAAAACCTACCTATTTGATCAAGTCGCCATAAAAGCTCCATATGCGTCTTAATGTCAACTTTTATTTGCCAACACTCACCTCAAGATGTTTTATTATGTTAAAGGCGCTGTATAAATGCAAGATGTTCTGGGTTCCATCCCGGCCCCGGGTCACTGTCCATGTGGAGTTTGCACATTCTCCCTGTGTCTGCGTGAGTTTCACCCCCACAACCCAAAGATGTGCAGGGTAGGTGGATTGCCTCTGTTAAATTGCTCATTATATATGGAAAAAAATAATTGGGTACTCTAAATGTATTTTTAAAATTAATAAATAAATGCAAGATATTGCCCACCCACTAATTTACCTTTCTGGCAGCTACCCCAGCCCAATCTGAGGCCGCAATTCAGCCAGCTGCCTTGTTACACTTGTTGATCGCAACCTGGTTATTTGTCTTTGTACAATTAGTTCGATCTCATCTCTCTTTCTGCCCAGAGCCATTTTTTAGTTTCTATTTACCCATCTCCATTTGTCACTTTCAGTAATCTCTCACTCTCCGAAGGAAAACAGAGATGTCTGATCAGTTTAAATAGAAATCTTAGTTTGATGGAAAAACTGGAGAATTTAATTTGAAATTTCAAGCTGTCAATATAGAGAAATACAAATGGCTGGTAAAACCAAGTAAAGTGTGCAAGGACCCTTTCTGTTTGTTTCTGTTAATTCCCTTATTTTCCCTTTCTTTTATTTTTGCCTTTAAATTTTTGATCCATGGGTGATTTATGGACATACATCTTTAAGGAAGGTGGCTTGTGCCTTTAATTCAATCAGAAGGCTGTGCTGTTTTAGACTAACATCAGCGATGACTCAGTTTGATTGATGTGGCTGGTGGCAAATGAATGGGCCCAGGAGGCTGTGCCCTGTCCAGTAACTGGTGGTGACTAGATATTACATAGAACATACAGTGCAGAAGGAGGCCATTCGACCCATCGAGTCTGCACCGACCCACTTAAGCCCTCACTTCCACCCTATCCCCGTAACCTAATAACCCCTCCTAACCTTTTTGGTCACCAAGGACAATTTAACATGGCCAATCCACCAAACCTGCGCGTCGTTGGACTGTGGGAGAAAACCGGAGCACCCGGATGAAACCCACGCAGACTCGGGGAGAACGTGCAGACTCCACACAGATAGTGACCCAGCAGGGAATCAACCCTGGGACCTTGGCGCTGTGAAGCCACAGTGCTAACCACTTGTGCTACTGTGCTGGCCTGAAATGTTTCTCAGAGCCATGTGGTTCCATTGTAGTTTCACTTTTGGTTCTCCAGTCTGGGTGGAGGATTTCAACTAATTCTCGCCCCAAAAACCCCCCAGCTAAACTCTCTTCATAAGGTGTGAGAGCAGGCTTTCTCTCCCGTAAGTCTGGGTACTATTCTCTTGAAGCTGCAAAGACTTGAAGTCAAACGACGGGATGGAAGCAAGGTTTGATGTGAGACTAACTGTCTCGAGAAAGAAATAGGCCTGAATGTGAACCTTCGAGTTGAAGGCCCAGTTGGATAAGAACTAAAGGGACTCTCCAGAAGGCCTGCTGCCTGTAAGTACTGTACTGAATCAATGACTATTTTATTTCTGTTATAAATAAACAGTATTGTGTTTCAACTTACAAACCTGGTGACTTTAATTACTGGGCATCCAAAGGCCAAATATTTTGGGAATTTCTGTAAGAAGTATTGGTGAATTCACTTGTATTGTGACTCCGGGGCTTGTGGGGCTGGAATTGATTGTGAACTAGCTCAGGGTGTCGTAACAAGTGGAAGGCATGAACGTTGCAGGCCAGGGTTCAAAGTGCAGGATGGGGTGGTAAAGTGTAGGGTTGATTTTCAGTGCCGAAAAGGATGTTAATGGCTTAAAAATAGGGTCAGTAGACTTAACATCCTTGAATGCCTGTGGTTGACTCAATTTTGAAAGGTGCTTACCATTGTGTGTCCAAGGCCTGTTTAAGCTGATAGATCACTTGGAAATTGGGGTCCCATTTACATCATAATTGGCATTTCAAGTCAGAACTGCTCAACAGAACAGAACTGGGGTCATGCCTGGCAGTGCTCTGGCCATTGGCCCCTGCCGGGGGGGGGGGGGGGGGGGGGGTCACCTGTCCACGAGCATGCTCAGTGTTTGGCGGGGAGGGGGGGACCCAAGTCAGTAGGGCCGATTTAATTATATTTTTTCCATATCAGGGCACCTTTTAAAAAGGGATCCCTGATCTGTCAAGGGTCAAGGTTGCTTACGGAGAAACTTCCACCCCAAATCTTTTTCCAGGTGCTGAGCCTGTCACTGGGAGACACAGTCACTCATTGTAATTTTCAAGGAGCCCCTTAAATGGCTTGGAGACATGTTCGCTATCTCATTAAGGATGGTGGATTGGCTCTTGAAGTTGGCATGCCAATCACAGGCCTTCCAGCTTGAAGGGAGCAGTAGACAGGCAAGCAAGTGAGGGTGCAATTTTAAAAAAAATCATAAAATGGCTTTTGCTACCAGGCCATCATTGTTCAGGTTGCATATAGTGCGGGCTGTTCCTGCATCCAGACAAGAACCCAGAGCTCCCATCACCTCTTATAATTGGTCTTGTGGTTTTTAATGAGCCTAAATACCGGGCCATTACGAGTAGCCAGCGCCCACCATCCCCATCTCTATCTTAACCTCCATTAAAGGGTCCAGATGCAGGACCAAGCCAGGGAACCGGCACAGGGTCCATCATGGTTATTTTTAGCTCGAGCACATTTCAGCTATGATCCCAGTGGGGCCAAAAATCAAGCCCATCATTATAGGTTCATGCCCTTTCTCCCGATAAAAGGTTATCAACCCATTTGTAGTACTATCAGTTTAGAACCTTTTAAGGGTTCTTTGTTAACATTTTGCTCAAATCGAATAGCTGTAAGAAAAGGTAAACATTCTAGTTTTGAACAAACAGCATTTGTTCGAAACTAAATCAATGTAAAAGACACGATTCTCCGTTTCGAGACAAAAAATGTTGACGCCAAAGCAGAACTTGGACTTTCACGACAGAAAAACTGGTGCCACACCTGGACTGATTCCACTACTGTGAAGGGGCTAGCGCCGGCGCCACGTGGAACACAGCTGCATTGCTGCCTTCCGGCTGTGGCAATGGTGATCTGTGCCCGTCCACCCCGATCCCACAGCCCACCTCCTGGCACCCCCCCCACTACTACCTATTCCAACATCCTCACATTCCTGCTCCTAACCACATAGGACTAAGGAGCAGAAGCCCTATGCTTACCAACAATGTCATGGTCAAGGTCACAAACAACATCCAATCCAATGGACACCAATTCAATTTCATTCAGGATTGATGCCAGCATTAATAGGCAGAGTCCATTTTATATATATTCCAGGTGGAAATCAACCCTTCTAATTCTGCTGTCGTCCATTACCCACCTTTTAAAAATACTTCTCTAGGGTGGAATTTTCTCTTCTTTTGACTATGTGTCAACTCATTGGGGAGGGCTATCTCGGGTGCAAATGCCATTTTGGGACTCCTGTTGGATTCTCCGCCCCCCCTGGCTTTCCTGCCCATTGAAAACAGGGGTGTAAAATCCCCCTGCCCCCATTCATTTCTCATCTGAAGTGATGTACACAAATTAAATATGAAAAATGTATATGGGGCGATTCTCCAAAATAGAGACCAAGTGTTCGCGCCATCGTGAACGCCGTCGCGTTTCACGACGGCGCGAAACAGGCACGGGGACAATTCCGTCTCCCACAGGGGGCCAGCACGGCGCTGGAGCAGTTCATGCCGCTCCAGCCTCCCTTCCCGGAGCCAAATGGGTGCCGCACCAACCCACACATGCACAGTTGGGCCGCGCCAACCTGCGCATGCGTGGGGGGCTTCTTTATCACGCCGGCCCCGACTCAACATGGCGTCGGTGTTCAAGGGCTGGCCGCGCAACAAAGTAGGCCTGGGTGAGAAGAGACCGGCCCGCCGATCAGTGGGCCCCGATCGCGGACCAGACCGCACCCCAACCCCCCTCCCCCTTCCCGGTGAAGGATGCGCTTTTCCCTGCCCCACATGCCACCCCCCGACCCTTCGCGCAGAGTTCCCGCCGGCAGAGACCACGGGTGAACAGCGCCGACGGGACTCTGTCGTATCCGCGCAGCCGCTCAGCCCATCGGGGCCGGAGGATCGGAGGCCCGATTCCAGCAGCCCGCCACGTCAAATGCACCTGCGCAAATGCTGCCGATTCTCCGCACCTCCGAGAATCGCACTCCGGCATCGGGGCGCGGTTGCGGCGATTCTCCAGCCCGGCGCGGGGCTCGGAGAATCGCCCCCGAGGTTAATACCTTGTCCTTTCTTCCACTTTAAGAATTTAATAGACAAAATGTTGCAAAACCAAGAGTGACCAGCTCTAACAAACCTAGCCCCAAGCAAAATATCCTGCTTCCAAATTCCAGAGGTTTTTGAACTGCTTCTCAAACCAATGCACGCAAGAGATCATGCATTGATTATATAGTATATCTTTCCTAGAACACAGATGTTTGTAATTTCTGTTATTTTTAAGTTATCTGGCAAACTCTGGGCGGAAGTCTCCCCCCGCCCCCACGCCGGGTGGGAGAATCGCCAGGGCGCCGCGCGAGTCCCGCCACGCCGCCCCAGCACGCGATTCTCGCACCCCCCCCTTACCGGCGCGGCGAGAATCACGGCTGGGCGCTCGGAGAATCGCCGCTAGCTGTTTGTAACGAGCGAGCGGCGATTCTCCGGCCCGGATGGGCCGAGCAGCCTGCCCAACACAGGTTCCCACCGTAGCTGAAGGGGTTGGATTACGAGGAGAGGTTGAGTAGACTGGGACTGTACTCGTTGGAATTTAGGAGGATGAGGAGAGATCTTATAGAAACATATAAAATTATGAAAGGAATAGATAGGGTAGATGTGGGCAGGTTGTTTCCACTGGAGGGTGAAAGCAGAACTAGGGGGCATAGCCTCAAAATAAGGGAAGTAGATTTAGGACTGAGTTTAGGAGGAACTTCTTCACCCAAAGGGTTGTGAATCTATGGAATTCCTTGCCCAGTGAAGCAGTAGAGGCTCCTTCATTAAATGTTTTTAAGATAAAGATAGATAGTTTTTTGAAGAATAAAGGGATTATAGGTTCGGGCCGGAAAGTGGAGCTGAGTCCACAAAAGATCAGCCATGATCTCATTGAATGGTGGAGCAGGCTCGAGGGGCCAGATGGCCTACTCCTGCTCCTAGTTCTTATGTTCTTATGTTCTACCGTCCTTCCTTTTTGTTGGTATAAACCTTTGCTGAGCACTGTGAATAATCGCTTGGAAGGTTCTCCACTGTTCCTCAACTGTTTCACCATAAAGTCTTTGCTCCCAGTCTACCTTAGCTAGTTCTTCTCTCATCCCATTGCCATCTCCTTTGTTTAAGCACAAAACACTAGTGCTTGATTTTACCTTCTCACCCTCCATCTGTATTTTAAATTCCACCATATTGTGATCGCTCCTTCCGAGAGGATCCCTAACTATGAGATCCTGAATCAATCCTGTCTCATTACACAGGACCAGATCTAGGACCGCTTATTCCCTCGTAGGTTCCATTACATACTGTTCTCGGAAACTATCGCGGATACATTCTATAAACTCGTCCTCATGGCTGCCTTGACCGACCTGGTTGAACCAATCGACATGTAGATTAAAATCCCCCATGATAACTGCTGTACCGTTTCTACATGCATCAGTTATTTCTTTGTTTATTCCTGCCCCACCACAATGTTACTATTTGGTGGCCTATAGACTACTCCTATCAGTGACTTTTAATATAATTATTAAACATGTCATCACAGGAAGTGATGCAATGTCAAGTTAGTCTGCACAGTGAACAGCACATGTCGCAGCAATAAGAAGAGGCCTCCATTAAAGATCAATGTTCAACCTCTAAACTGTGGTGATATGCGCATAGGCATATTTATGTATAACTGTACATAGTTGCACCAATGTATATATTTGTATATAACAGCACCACTGTACATAGCCACTGACCAATACATGTAGGGACAATTAGGACTTCCCGCCAGCTGGTAGAACCAGACACCCATACAGACATATATATATATATATATATATATACACCTGGGGACGGATGAGACACAGGCACTTGATGGTAGGACAGACAAAAGGACAGTCATCTTCCTCCTTAGTTTCACAGTAACATAAACAGAATTGTTTGTACATAGAAATACATGATTACCACCCAGCATGTCAAGAATAAATACTG
Organism: Scyliorhinus torazame; assembly: GCF_047496885.1. Classification (NCBI taxonomy): domain Eukaryota; kingdom Metazoa; phylum Chordata; class Chondrichthyes; order Carcharhiniformes; family Scyliorhinidae; genus Scyliorhinus; species Scyliorhinus torazame. The sequence continues at coordinate 35,538,825 of NC_092707.1, read as the reverse complement.
AAAGCAATCATATCGTGTTCTATATGCATGTTCATCATCAAGGAAGCAATCAAACACAACATAAGCCTGCTTTCAGCTTTGTTTATATTGATGTAGAATACGGTAATACAATACAATGCTTCACGGTAATACAATACTTAGTGGGCATTAATTTCTCACTTAAGGGCCTCAATTGGCCTTCTGCAGGCCTGTCTGATCCCATGCCAGTCACAGGTATAAACTGTGGAGGCAAAGGCTGGTGGGAAGGCAGTAAGCCGGCCACCTGCTGGATTAGAATCATAGATTCCTACAGTGCAGAAGGAGGCCATTTGGCCCATCAAGTCCGCACCGACTCTTTGAAAGACCACCCTTCCTAGGTCCAATTCCCTTTCCTATTCCTGAAACCCCACCCCAAGGGGCAATTCAGTATGGCCAATCCACCTAATCTGCACATTTTTGGACTTGTGGGAGGAAACTGGAGCACCTGTAAAAAAACCACGCAGTCACTGGGAGAATGTGCAAACTCCACAGTCACCTGAGGTCGGAATCGAACCTGGGTCCCTGGCACTGTTAGGCAGCAGTGCTAACCACTATGTCGCCATGCCACCCACTGGATTTAAAAACCCCTTTCAAATCCACCAGAAGGGGACCTATTGGGTTTATTCATGTACAACATGCATTTAAGATATCAGGAAATAGATAGATGACATTTGTTTTTAAAATTACAACTGTTGTAAGCTCTCATGAACCTTTGTACTAATTCATGGTGCAGCAATATTTCTGCTTTGATAATATGCTGGGATTTGAATTAAGGCCTGCTTATTTTCTGCTGAGACAGTGAACTTTGGACTAAGAGTGACTCTAACAGATGTATCCTGCAAAGTCAATGCGTCAAGTGAGGACCAGTGCTCCAAGGACTGCACATTCTTTTAGTCTAAGCTGTCAAGAACAGCTGCGAGAGGAAGGATGGTCTCTAAATCCACAACTCAGACTGGCAACTCATAACCTTATGACATTATGTAATCACGCGCGCAACACATGGATTGGACAAAAAGTAAACTACTGTGATACTAAGAGAATAAGAATTGATAGCCATATATGGAATGAACTGTGGAACTAAGAGAATTGATTGGCTGTATGTAAATGATAATGCAAACTAATTCTGCTTTTGAAAGGGTATATTAACCCACTTTTTGAGAAGGTGTGTCGGCAGGACTAAGGAGTCCAGGATCTTTCTCCCAGAGCTCTGTAAACAATAAATTGCTTCATTTGCTCACGTTAAGGTCTACTTATGAATATTTTCACCCAACAGGAATTAGCAAGGAAACAACTGAGCTCAGCTCGTTATACTTGGTCACTCTTAAAACATTGGCACTGTTTTGATTCTTCACTCATTTATTTTTAGAACGTCAAAAAGTACGTGTTACTACACTTGTGGGGTTCTGTGTTAGCGAAGATTCATAAGCTTCTCGTTGGAATCCAAACACGGATTTAATTTTTTTGTAACAAAATAGAGATCTGACCGTTGAATCAAGGGTCCATGAACACGTCTGCTTTTGTTTGCTCCAGTCATTTTTCTATTGAAGTCTATTTATCATAATCATTAATAATCTTCAGGTTAAAAATACCATGCAAAAAGATACGGAATTCTCCCAAGCCAAACACCAGTGGGCTCAATGGCAAGCATTGGAGGCAAGAGGCCCAAAAATCAGTTTCATTCCAATGTGAATTTACAGTGGGATCTTCCGCTGGAGACCACCATGGCAAGTCGGACGTCAACCTCAACCTCATTTGCATCCCATTATTGAGATGCAGATAAAGGCCTGACCCCCACCCCCACCATGCCAGATGGGAAATCACGCTGGCATGAAACACATTTTTAAACTCACATCAATACCTGTGAAGCAACCTTGGTCTCTCTAACACTACAACAGTGGTTCAGGGGTGCACCTGCAAGTGTACTTTCTGGATTCAGTGTCTGGGAAATGATGTATCTTCCAGCCTCAGAATGTTCCTGGAGATCCACCTTCATCCTCAAGCAATCCACCTTCTTTCTTCAATAGTGGGTCAGTGATGTTGGGCACCTATACATGGCAGAATTCTACATGTCATCCGTGTCTGCCCCGCCACGGAATACGATGAGAAACATCCAGGTTTATAATTAATTAGGTTGGAGCTGGAACATTTGGTATACTTTCCTGCCAGCCTCTGCAGTGGGAAACACTGCACGTTCCCGCACCACCATGGCATTGGAGAATTCCACCCACGGTGTTATGAACAATAACAACTCTTCTCAGCTTGCTATTCTTATCTGCGTGGCCATTCTTCATGCAAAAGCCCACACTATCTGTAAGTAGTCTGACTAAACAAAGCATCATAAGCAGTCCAATTTGGTCCTCACACAACATGTGCATCTTTCAGGAACGGTCACAGACTGGCTTCCTCTCACCTTAATCTGGGAGGTACACAAGGCAAAAGGTGGTGCTTCCACTAATGGCTCATCCGAGATAACAATTACAAAGCACAGAATCAGCATTTAAGCCATGGGGATTGCTTATCTCTATGATCCAGGTCCATATCAGGGAATATGTTAACCAAAGAGTAAATGCTGGAAAATCTCAGCAGGCCTGGCAGCATCTGTAGGGAGAGAAAAGAGCTAATGTTTCGAGTCCAGATGACCCTTTATCAGGGAATACATTTCCCAGCTGAGCTGTCAGGAAATCTACTAAGGAGATTTACACTTTTTGTACCAGAAACACCATGAGATAGGAAGTTTCCATACAAAATGTGCACCAATGTTAATTTCAGGCATGAATATATAAATTCATTGCTGTATTGCACACAACCTTACCGGAATTGGTTCTCTTTGTTTTCAAGGCGTTCATTTGTTCTTTCAGAACGAAAGCGTTTGGAAGACAGCGCTTCCTCCATTCCTTTCAGTTCTTTCCTCCTCAGTTCACATATTGTGGAACGAATAAGTCTGCGTTCATCTAGGTCATCAGTGACTTCAAGCTGTTTCAGGGGAAAAGAAAAACATTGAGTTAAGATTCACATAAAATTACTGTTTGCCAATTCCAAAGCAGACAGTTCATGCAATACAAAATCAAAATTTTGCAGATGTTGGAAATGTTTTTGTTTTTTTTAAATAACTGTACATACTCAAGAGGTCAGGCAATATTTGTGGAGAGATATAATTAATTCTTCAAGCCTTTCATCAAAAATGAGCAAAATAATGCCTCAAGTTCTGAAATCTTCTTTATGGGTGATGAAAGTAATTAAAAACTAAAATGAAACAAATTGCTTCACAGCGCCAGGGACCCGGGTTAAATTGTTGGCTTGGGTCACTGTCTGTGCAGAGTATGCACGTTCTCCCAGTGTCTGCGTGGGTTTCCTCCGGGTTCTCCTGTTTCCTCCCACAAGTCCTGAAAGACATGCTTGTTAGGTGAATTGGACATTCTGAATTCCTCAGTGGACCCGAACAGGTACCGGTGTGGCGGGACTAGGGGATTCTCACAGTAACTTCATTGCTGTGTTAATGCAAACCTACTTGTGACACCAGTAAAGATTATTATTGTTATTAACAACAATTGTTGTTTCTACATTTTTGTAACCTGCACAGTTTCTATTAGGTAGCTCCCATGATGGACTCTTCATGGCCCTCACACATTTTAACACATGCAACTGAACAAAATAGCTTTTTAAGTTTTATAATGTCCCATTTACATTTTACAAACATTTGACAAGGGCAGGAGGAAGGAAAGAATTAATTCCATCCATCGAGCGTCTTTCATAACCTCACGATATCCCAAAGCACTTAATAACCTATGAAATAACTGCAATTTCTAGTCACTGCTGTAATGGAAGGAAAGGAAGCAGCCAATTTGAGTATAGTGATGTCCCATAAATAGCCATAATTTAAATTAACAGACATTCTGGGTGGGATCTACCAGTTGAATTCCACCCAAAACGCAATGCAACTGGTAGGTGCCGGGAGATCCCACTTCCGGGATCTACCCAGCTCACCATGCCTAATGTGATCTTGCGAGACTTCACTATGTAAATCCCGCCCATTGTGGGCAGGGTCACTTTCAAGCAAATCTGCACATTAGAGTGTGACAGCTAGCCTCACACTAACTAATATGCGTTCCCGAGATCGAGTTAAGATGTGGGATCTAGGTGTCTCCCTTGCCTTGGAGAACTCTGCAGAGCATCATTTGGTACTGGTCTCCACAAACGGGGAATGATGGAACTGCACTTGTGGGGGTTACCCAGGGGATTGGAGGCCCCAGGTGCATGCCTCTGGGTGGGGTGGTACCCTGCACTGCTGGTGCCACCTGGGCACATTGGCAGTGCCAGACAGGCACCCTGGCACTGCATTGGTGCCCAGGTGGTACTGCCAGCAGCACTGACAGGGTGACTGGCTGGCATTTTTTGAGCGTGGTCCGGGGACCTCCTTACATTTTGAGTTGGGCTTGGAGGGCTTAAGGGGTCGTGCCTGAGGCTCAAGAGATCGGAACATCATTTAAAAATGGCGTTCTGATCTTTCACTGGACTGAGCTCCTCAGTGCTAAAACGGGGCTAAGTACGGCCTTGTCGGGGAGTTCCCTGCTGAAGTCCCCGATTTACCCGGATGGGCATTAGATAGCAGGGTGTTTCCCGGCACTCAAAACACCAGGCTAATTTTGCGTGCTATGATACCCCATTCGGGTAGATCGCGCCAGTTGAGGGACTTTTTTTTAAAAAGCAGTTTGGTTCAAAACTAGAAATCAAATAATATTGTCCCCCTTTTCCGCCAATGAACTGAACACATCTATAGCAATGTAATTTTTAAAAATGAATTCATTTCTTCCACGTGCCACACTCAATTCATCAATCAAAATGGAGAGGCAGTCAACCCTCTTTCAAACCCCTTTATGCTCTTTCCAACTGTGAGAGAGTCATGAACAGCAGCCAAATTTGTCAACTATCTAATTTCTCTACATACTGAAATGTTTCACTTCCACTATTATTTTTCATTGATAACAATTGTTAAGATTCCAGTTATACCTTCAGATAATATTTTGGATCTACAATTAATCTATTAAAGCTTCTACCCCCAAATCAGTTTACACCAAAAAAGGTGAAACCTATTAAAAGTTGGCTTTGGTCTTTAGTAGATGGGCTCCCTCTCTTCATCGCTCTTCCAACTCATTCTTCCACTCATCCTCATGACTCATTGTAAAAAGCACTTTAATTCAGAGCCTCATACAGACCAGGAAGAACTCTGGCTCACTAACATAATGGTGAAAAATATATAATTAACCTGTCAGGAAAGGACTAAAAAGTTTTCTGCTCCTGATCACAATCCAACAACTTTAGCTAGAACTTTTATGCATTCATTTGCATGGATGTGGGCATACAAGATAGGCAAGAGTTTTGGAACAATGCACACCATTTTTAAATAGCCTAAATCATCATGGTTGGATTGCATTTCAAGAACAGACAGTTGAATGAAGAACTGTAACCATGCCTGAATCTCTGCTACACAAGATGAGGGCGGAGGTGGGATGGAAGGGTGCGAAAATGGGTCTGAATAAAATTGTGTTTAATAATGTTCACAATTTATCAACTGTTATTTAAAAAGTATTCTATTAAGGTTGTCAAAGCTATAACAAATGAGTCACGACCTTGGTTTATATAAGCTGAGCAATGTCATTTGAGAATTAATGTCATAAATCTTTTTTTGATAAATTGTTTATGGAAAATTAAATTGTCGCCAAGAATTATAGATGACACAGAGACAAAAATGTGCAATGCACCAAAATTTCCACTTGTTGACCCTTTATTCTTAGTTTGCAAATCAACCTCACAGACCTGGAACGCCCACTCTCTGGTTTGTGCTGAATTAGTTGATCTCGGGTAAGAAAATGCCTCACCCTCAAGTTCCTCTTCTCCATCAATCTCTGGAGAAGAATATCCAGTAACATTAATTGTGTGGCTGAGGTGTATCATGACAGAAACATCAATGTCACAATGCTAAAACAGAAACTTCACCATTGGACCTCTGTTTAGTTCCTTCCTCCTGGTCCAATTTTCTCTCATCTTCTGCTGTAGGTAAATGGCTTGTGCTTTAGTGTGGTTCCAGAAACTCCATTCAATTACAGGGCAGCACGGTAGAACAGTTGCTTCACAGCTCCAGGGTCCCAGGTTTGATTCCCGGCTTGGGTCACTGTCTGTGCGGAGTCTGCACATTCTCCCAGTGGGTGCGTGGGTTTCCTCCGGGTGCTCCGGTTTCCTCCCACAGTCCAAAGATGTGCAGGTTAGGTGGATTGGCCATGATAAATTGCCGTGTCCAAAAAGGTTAGGTGGGGTTACTGGGTTAAGGAGATAGGGTGGAGGCATGGGCTTAAGTAGGTGCTCTTTCTAAGGGCCAGTGCAGACTTGATGGGCCGAATGACCTCCTTCTGCACTGTAAATTCTTTTCTTTATTAAATATTTTTATTGAAAATTTTTGGTCAACCAACACAGTACATTGTGCATCCTTTACACAATATTATAACAACACAAATAACAATGACCTATTTTATAAACAGAAAATGAATAAATAATAAATAACAAAAATGAAAACTAGCCCTAATTGGCAACTGCCTTGTCACAAGTAACACTCTCCAAAAATATAATTTAACAGTCCAATATATAATTATCTGTAGCAACGACCTATACATACTATACAGTATATATTAACAACCCTGAGAGTCCTTCCGGTTCCTCCTCTCCCTCCCCCCCACCCCCCTCCCCCCGCCGGATCCTGGGCTGCTGCTGCTGCCTTCTTTTTCCCATTCCGTCTATCTTTCTGCGAGGTATTCGACGAACGGTTGCCACCGCCTGGTGAACCCTTGAGCCGACCCCCTCAGGACGAACTTAATCCGCTCTAGCTTTATAAACCCCGCCATGTCATTTATCCAGGTCTCCACCCCCGGGGGCTTGGCTTCTTTCCACATTAGCAATATCCTGCGCCGGGTTACTAGGGACGCAAAGGCCAAAACATCGGCCTCTCTCGCCTCCTGCACTCCCGGCTCTTGTGCAACCCCAAATATAGCCAACCCCCAGCTTGGTTCGACCCGGACTCCTACTACTTTTGAAAGCACCTTTGTCACCCCCATCCAAAACCCCTGTAGTGCCGGGCATGACCAAAACATATGGGTATGATTCGCTGGGCTTCTCGAGCACCTCGCACACCTATCCTCCACCCCAAAAAATTTACTGAGCCGTGCTCCAGTCATATGTGCCCTGTGTAATACCTTAAACTGAATCAGGCTTAGCCTGGCACACGAGGACGACGAGTTTACCCTGCTTAGGGCATCTGCCCACAGCTCCTCCTCGATCTCCTCCCCCAGCTCTTCTTCCCATTTCCCTTTTAGTTCATCTACCATAGTCTTCCCTTCGTCCCTCATTTCCCTATATATATCTGACACCTTACCATCCCCCACCCATGTCTTTGAGATCACTCTGTCCTGCACCTCTTGTGTCGGGAGCTGCGGGAATTCCCTCACCTGTTGCCTCGCAAAAGCCCTCAGTTGCATATACCTGAATGCATTCCCTTGGGGCAACCCATATTTCTCGGTCAGCGCTCCCAGACTCGCGAACTTCCCATCCACAAATAGATCTTTCAGTTGCGTTATTCCTGCTCTTTGCCACATTCCATATCCCCCATCCATTCCCCCCGGGGCAAACCTATGGTTGTTTCTTATCGGGGACCCCCCCAAGGCTCCAGTCTTTCCCCTATGCCGTCTCCACTGTCCCCAAATCTTCAGTGTAGCCACCACCACCGGGCTTGTGGTGTAGTTCCTCGGTGAGAACGGCAATGGGGCTGTCACCATAGCCTGTAGGCTAGTCCCCCTACAGGACGCCCTCTCTAATCTCTTCCACGCCGCTCCCTCCTCCTCTCCCATCCACTTACTCACCATTGAAATATTAGCGGCCCAATAACACTCACTTAGGCTCGGTAGTGCCAGCCCCCCCCTATCCCTGCTACGCTGTAAGAATCCCTTCCTCACTCTCGGGGACTTCCCGGCCCACACAAAGCCCATGATGCTCTTTTCAATCCTTTTTAAAAAAGCCTTCGTGATCACCACCAGGAGGCACTGAAACACAAAGAGGAATCTCGGGAGGACCACCATCTTAACCGCCTGCACCCTCCCTGCCAGTGACAGGGATACCATATCCCATCTCTTGAAATCCTCCTCCATCTGTTCCACCAACCGCGTTAAATTTAACCTATGCAATGTGCCCCAATTCTTAGCTATCTAGATCCCCAGGTAACGAAAGTCCCTTGTTACCTTCCTCAACGGTAGGTCCTCTATTTCTCTACTCTGCTCCCCTGGATGCACCACAAACAACTCACTTTTCCCCATGTTCAATTTATACCCTGAAAAATCCCCAAACTCCCCAAGTATCCGCATTATTTCTGGCATCCCCTCCGCCGGGTCCGCCACGTATAGTAGCAAATCGTCCGCATACAAAGATACCCGGTGTTCTTCTCCTCCCCTAAGTACTCCCCTCCACTTCTTGGAACCCCTCAACGCTATCGCCAGGGGCTCAATCGCCAGTGCAAACAATAATGGGGACGGAGGGCATCCCTGCCTTGTCCCTCTATGGAGCGAAAATATGCAGATCCCCGTCCATTCGTGACCACGCTCGCCACTGGGGCCCTATACAACAGCTGCACCCATCTAACATACCCCTCTCCAAAACCAAATCTCCTCAACACCTCCCACAAATAATCCCACTCCACTCTATCAAATGCTTTCTCGGCATCCATCGCCACTGCTATCTCCGTTTCTCCCTCTGGTGGGGCCATCATCATTACCCCTAACAACCTCCGTATATTCGTGTTCAGCTGTCTCCCCTTCACAAACCCAGTTTGGTCCTCGTGGACCACCCCCGGGACACATTCCTCTATTCTCATTGCCATTACCTTGGCCAGGACCTTGGCATCTACATTTAGGAGGGAAATAGGTCTATAGGTCCCGCTTGCGGGTCCTTTTCCTTCTTTAAGAGAAGCGATATCGTTGCTTCAGACATAGTCGGGGGCAGTTGTCCCCTTTCCTTTGCCTCATTAAAGGTCCTCGTCAGTACCGGGACGAGCAAGTCCACATATTTTCTATAGAATTCGACTGGGAATCCATCCGGTCCCGGGGCCTTTCCCGCCTGCATGCTCCTAATTCCTTTCACCACTTCTTCTACCTCGATCTGTGCTCCCAGTCCCACCCTTTCCTGCTCTTCCACCTTGGGAAATTCCAGCCGATCCAAGAAGCCCATCATTCTCTCCCTCCCATCCGGGGGTTGAGCTTCATATAATTTTTTATAAAATGTCTTGAACACTCCATTCACTCTCTCCGCTCCCCGCTCCATCTCACCTTCCTCATCCCCCACTCCCCCTATTCCCCTCGCTGCTCCCCTTTTCCTCAATTGGTGTGCCAGCAACCTGCTCGCCTTCTCCCCATATTCATACTGTACACCCTGTGCCTTCCTCCATTGTGCCTCTGCAGTGCCTGTAGTCAGCAAGTCAAATTCTACATGTAGCCTTTGCCTTTCCCTGTACAGTCCCTCCTCCGGTGCTTCCGCATATTGTCTGTCCACCCTCAAAAGTTCTTGCAGCAACCGCTCCCGTTCCTTACTCTCCTGCTTCCCTTTATGTGCCCTTATTGATATCAGCTCCCCTCTAACCACCGCCTTCAACGCCTCCCAGACCACTCCCACCTGGACCTCCCCATTATCATTGAGTTCCAAGTACTTTTCAATGCACCCCCTCACCCTTAGACACACCCCCTCGTCTGCCATTAGTCCCATGTCCATTCTCCAGGGTGGGCGCCCTCCTGTTTCCTCCCCTATCTCCAAGTCCACCCAGTGTGGAGCGTGATCCGAAATGGCTATAGCCGTATACTCCGTTCCCCTCACCTTCGGGATCAATGCCCTACCCAGCACAAAAAAGTCTATTCGCGAGTAGACTTTATGGACATAGGAGAAAAACGAGAACTCCTTACTCCTAGGTCTGCTAAATCTCCACGGGTCTCCCATCTGCTCCATAAAATCTTTAAGTACCTTGGCTGCTGCCGGCCTCCTTCCAGTCCTGGACTTCGACCTATCCAGCCCTGGTTCCAACACCGTATTAAAATCTCCCCCCATTATCAGCTTTCCCATCTCTAGGTCCGGAATGCGTCCTAGCATCCGCCTCATAAAATTGGCATCATCCCAGTTCGGGGCATATAAGTTTACCAAAACCACCGTCTCCCCCTGTAGTTTGCCACTCACCATCACGTATCTGCCCCCGTTATCCGCCACTATAGTCTTTGCCTCGAACATTACCCGCTTCCCCACTAATATAGCCACCCCCCTGTTTTTCGCATCTAGCCCCGAATGGAACACCTGCCCCACCCATCCTTTGCGTAGCCTAACCTGGTCTATCAGTTTCAGGTGCGTTTCCTGTAACATAACCACATCTGCCTTAAGTTTCTTAAGGTGTGCGAGTACCCGTGCCCTCTTTATCGGCCCGTTCAGCCCTCTCACGTTCCACGTGATCAGCCGAGTTGGGGGGCTTCCTACCCCCCCCCCCTTGTCGATTAGCCATCACCTTTTTCCAGCTCCTCACCCGGTTCCCACGCAGCTGTATCTCCCCCAGGCGGTGCCCCCCCGCCCATCCTCTCCCATACCAGCTCCCCCCTCTCCCCAGCAGCAGCAACCCAGTAATTCCCCCCTCCCACCCCCCCCGCTAGATCCCCCGCTAGCGTAATTACTCCCCCCATGTTGTTCCCAGAAGTCAGCAAACTCTAGCTGACCTCGGCTTACCCCCGTGACCTCGGCTCGCACCGTGCGACGCCCCCTCCTTCCTGCTTCTCTCTTCCCGCCATGATTATCATAGCGCGGGAACCAAGCCCGCGCTTCTCCCTTGGCCCCGCCCCCAATGGCCAACGCCCCCATCTCCTCCACTTCCCCTCCTCCCCCCATCACCACCTGTGGGAGAGAGAAAAGTTACCACATCGCAGGATTAGTACATAAAACCCCTCTTTGCCCCCCACATTCGCCCCACCACTTTGTTCAAACGTTCTTTTTAATAACCCGCTCATTCCAGTTTTTCTTCCACAATAAAAGTCCACGCTTCATCCGCCGTCTCAAAGTAGTGGTGCCTCCCTCGATATGTGACCCACAGTCTTGCCGGTTGCAGCATTCCAAATTTTATCTTCTTTTTATGAAGCACCGCCTTGGCCCGATTAAAGCTCGCCCTCCTTCTCGCCACCTCCGCACTCCAGTCTTGATAAACGCGGATCACCGCGTTCTCCCATTTACTGCTCCGAGTTTTCTTCGCCCATCTAAGGACCATTTCTCTATCCTTAAAACGGAGGAATCTCACCACTATGGCTCTGGGAATTTCTCCTGCTCTCGGTCCTCGCGCCATCACTCGGTATGCTCCCTCCACCTCCAACGGACCCGCCGGGGCCTCCGCTCCCATTAACGAGTGCAGCATCGTGCTCACATATGCCCCGACGTCCGCTCCCTCCACACCTTCAGGAAGACCAAGAATCCTCAGGTTGTTCCTCCTTGCGTTGTTTTCCAGTGCCTCCAACCTTTCCACACATCGTTTCTGATGTGCCTCCTGCGTCTCCGTCTTCACCACCAGGCCCTGTATGTTGTCCTCATTCTCGGCTGCCTTTGCCTTCACGACCCGAAGCTCCCGCTCCTGGGTCTTTTGTTCCTCCTTTAGCCCTTCGATCGCCTGTAGTATCGGGGCCAACAGCTCTTTCTTCATTTCCTTTTTTATCTCTTCCACACAGCATTTCAAGAACTCTTGTTGTTCAGGGCCCCATGTTAAACTGCCACCTTCCGACGCCATCTTGGTTTTTGCTTGCCTTCCTTGCCGCTGTTCTAAAGGATCCACTGCAATCTGGCCACTCTCTCCTCCTTTTTCCATCCGTATCCAGGGGGGATTCCCTTCTGGTTTACCGCACAGTGTTTTTAGCCGTCAAAATTGCCGTTGGGGCTCCTATCAAGAGCCCAAAAGTCCGTTTCACAGGGAGCTGCCGAAACGTGCGACTCAGCTGGTCATCGCCGCACCCGGAAGTCCCACTGTAAATTCTATGATTACCCGTTACTTTGAGAAAATGGTTATTATTCACATAATCTTTGACAATGCCAGCAATTCAACTAATGCCCAAACCTGATCCTGTTCTCACCCAATGTTAAGACCATAAGACATAGGAGTGGAAGTAAGGCCATTCGGCCCATCAAGTCCACTCCACCATTCAATCATGGCTGATTTCAACTCCATTTACCCGCTCTCTCTCCATCGCCCTTAATTCCTTGAGAAATCAAGAATTCATCAACTTCTGTCTTAAAGACACTCAACGTCCCGGCCTCCACCGCCCTCTGTGGCAATGCACAGACCCACCACTCTCTGGCTGAAGAAATTTCTCCTCATCTCTGTTCTAAAGTGACTCCCTTTTATTCTAAGACTGTGCCCCCGGGTCCTAGTCTCCCCTGCTAATGGAAACAACTTCCCTACGTCCACCCTATCTAAGCGATTCATTATCTTGTAAGTTTCTATTCGATCTCCCCTCAACCTCCTAAACTCCAATGAATATAATCCCAGGATCCTCAGACGTTCATCGTATGTTAGGCCTACCATTCCTGGGATCATCCGTGTGAATCTCCGCTGGACCCGCTCCAGTGCCAGTATGTCCTTCCTGAGGTGTGGGGCCCAAAATTGCTCACAGTATTCTAAATGGGGCCTAACTAATGCTTTATAAAGCTTCAGAAGTACATCCCTGCTTTTATATTCCAAGCCTCTTGAGATAAATGACAACATTGCATTTGCTTTCTTAATTACAGACTCAACCTGCAAGTTTACCTTTAGAGAATCCTGGACTAGGACTCCCAAGTCCCTTTGCACTTCAGCATTATGAATTTTGTCACCGTTTAGAAAATAGTCCATGCCTCTATTCTTTTTTCCAAAGTGCAAGACCTCGCACTTGCCCGCGTTGAATTTCATCAGCCATTTCTTGGACCACTCTCCTGAACTGTCTAAATCTTTCTGCAGCCTCCCCACCTCCTCAATACTACCTGCCCCTCCACCTATCTTTGTATCATCGGCAAACTTAGCCAGAATGCCCCCAGTCCCGTCATCTAGATCGTTAATATATAAAGAGAACAGCTGAGACCCCAACACTGAACCCTGCAGGACACCACTCGTCACCGGTTGCCATTCCGAAAAAGAACCTTTTATCCCAACTCTCTGCCTTCTGCCTGACAGCCAATCATCAATCCATGTTAGTACCTTGCCTCGAATACCATGGGCCCTTATTTTACTCAGCAGTCTCCCGTGAGGCACCTTATCAAAGGCCTTTTGGAAGTCAAGATAGATAACATCCATTGGCTCTCCTTGGTCTAACCTATTTGTTATCTCTTCAAAGAACTCTAACAGGTTTGTCATGCATGACCTCCCCTTACTAAATCCATGCTGACTTGTCCTAATCCGACCCTGCACTTCCAAGAATTTAGAAATCTCATCCTTAACAATGGATTCTAGAATCTTGCCAACAACCGAGGTTAGGCTAATTGGCCTATAATTTTCCATCTTTTTCCTTCTTCCCTTCTTGAACAGGGGGGTTACATCAGCGATTTTCCAATCCTCTGGGACTTTCCCTGACTCCAGTGACTTTTGAAAGATCATAACTAACGCCTCCACTATTTCTTCAGCTATCTCCTTTAGAACTCTAGGATGTAGCCCATCTGGGCCCGGGGATTTATCAATTTTTAGACCTCTTAGTTTCTCTAGCACTTTCTCCTTTGTGATGGCTACCATATTCAACTCTGCCCCCTGACTCTCCGGAATTGTTGGGATATTACTCATGTCTTCTACTGTGAAGACTGACGCAAAGTACTTATTCAGTTCCTCAGCTATTTCCTTGTCTCCCATCACAAAATTACCAGCGTCATTTTGGAGCAGCCCAATGTCAACTTTTGCCTCCCGTTTGTTTTTAATGTATTTAAATAAACTTTTACTATCATTCCTAATGTTACTGGCTAGCCTACCATCAAATTTGATCCTCTCTTTTCTTATTTCTCTCTTTGTTATCCTCTGTTTGTTTTTGTAGTCTTCCCAATCTTCTGACTTCCCACTGCTCTTTGCCACATTATAGGCTTTCTCTTTTGCTTTGATGCATTCCCTAACTTCCTTTGTCAGCCATGGCTGCCTAATCCACCCTCTGATAACCTTTCTTTTCTTTGGGATGAACCTCTGTACTGTGTCCTCAATTACTCCCAGAAACTCCTGCCATTGCTGTTCTACTGTCTTTCCCACGAGGCTCTGCTCCCAGTCGATTTTCGTCAGTTCCTCCCTCATGCCCCTGTAGTTACCTTTATTTAACTGTAACACCTTTACATCTGATTCTACCTTCTTTCTTTCAAATTGCAGATTGAATTCTACCATATTATGATCACTGCCTTCCTAAGTGCTCCCTTACTTTAAGATCTTTAATCAAGTCTGGCTCATTACATAACACTAAGTCCAGAATGGCCTGTTCCCTCGTGGGCTCCATCACAAGCTGTTCCAAAAAGCCCTCCTGTAAACATTCAATGAATTCCCTTTCCTTGGGTCCACTGGCAGCATTATTTACCCAGTCCACCTGCATATTGAAGTCCCCCATGATCACTGTGACCTTGCCTTTCTGACATGCACTTTCTATTTCGTGGTGCATTTTGTGCCCCCGGTCCTGACCACTGTTAGGAGGCCTGTACATAACTCCCATTATGGTTTTTTTGCCTTTGTGGTTCCTCAACTCTACCCACACAGACTCCACATCATCTGACCCTATGTCTTTTAGTGCTATGGATTTAATTTCATTCCTAATTAACAAGGCAACCCCGCCCCCTCTGCCCACCTCTCTGTCTTTTCGATAGGTTGTGAATCCCTGGATGTTTAAATGCCAGTCCTGAACCCCCTGCAACCATGTCTCTGTGATGCCTACCACATCATACCTGCCAGTCACAATCTGGGCCACAAGCTCATCTACCTTGTTCCGTACACTGCGCGCATTTAAATATAGCACCTTTAATTCTCTATTGACCGTCCCTTTTTGTTTTCTTAGTGTGGTGGACCTTGGTTTACTGAGCCTTTCCATACACTGTCATATTTTGTGGGATGGGGACAATCGTAACCACTCGAGTTTTGTCTGTTCGTGTTTTTTTGTATTCCTAAGCAGCTACGCTCCCCGCTGATTACTTCACCTCTTGGTTCCCTGACTTTTCCTTCCCCCCCAATAAACAATAGAACATTATCTTTAGTTTAAAGTCCTGTTGACCACCCTATTTACTCTTTTTGCCAGAACACTGGTCCCAGCTCGGTTCAGGTGGAGACCATCCCAACGGTATAGGTTCCCCCCTGTCCCAAAACTGTTCACACAAGTTCACTTACAGCAATAATAACTAAATACCAATCAGGAATGGGAGCAATGGTTGATGGTTTCCTTGGAATTGCATGGTTGATGGTTTCCTTGGAATTGCAATGTCCTTCCCAACACAAGCTGATATTAGCTAACTCAGCACAGACTATAGATCAAACCATGGATTTTTATTTATAAGTGAGATCAAGAGCACAGTGAAGAAAACCCAACTTATAACTTAGATTAGTCATTGCTTTGTAAAAACTTGTTCAGAATTGTTTACCTTTTTCTTTCTATTATAATGGAATCCACGCGGACTTCCAGTGGCGATATATGTAAGTGGGGGTCACATGTTGGGTGGCGCTCCCACAAGAGTTTTCGGTTTTAGCCCTTTCCCCCCGTTTTTTTTGAGGGAACTTAGATGAAAGTTTGTTCCCAAAAAGGTTGTGGGTACCAGAGGATGCTGAAATCCCAATGAATCCAATGAAACATATTGGGGGGGGGGATGGGGTCGCTGATGGATGCTGGGGCTGGGCAGGGACCCACCCGGGGCCATCTTGAGTGGGTGGCGGACCCAAGTTGTCTGGGGTGGGGCGGGGGTGAGAGACCCGAATGGTGACGTGGAATGTAGGTGGATTGGGTGGTCCGGTGAAGAGGGCAAGAGTCTTTTAGTATTTGAAGAGGTTGAGAGCCGATATGGTGCTGCTACAGGAGACCCAACTGAGGGTGAAGGATCAGGTACTGCTTTGGAAGAGTTAGGTGAGTCAGATGTTTCACTCAGGCTTTGAAAGCAGGGCCCAGGGGATAACAATACTGGTGGGTAAGAGGATTAGGTTCCAGGTTTAAGAAGAGGAGCCATTCCAGGCTTGGACACGCATCAGTTGGTTTTGGGTGGGGATCTAAATATGGTGTTAAACCCCAGATTGGATCAGTCACAGCCACACTCACTGATCCCAACGGGAGGGACAAAGGTACTCAATCTTGGAGAGGGTGCCAGCAAGGCAGATGGACGTGGGGTTGCTGGCGGATTTGGATTTCTGTGGGAGGATGGTATGGTCAGATGAGGCAAGCAAAGGGGGTGGTGTAGGAGTATGGGGAGACGGCTGATGGTTTGTTGATAGGACAGTTCAGGCGGCAGGCAGTCTCCCGGGAGATTGTTCAGATTCGGGATGGAGTGGGGGGATTGGTATCGTTTGCACCGTTGCTGGACTTCTGGGGCTGGTTTAGCACACTGGGCTAAATCGCTGGCTTTTAAAGCAGACCAAGGCAGGCCAGCAGCACGGTTCGATTCCCGTACCAGCCTCCCCGAACAGGCGCCGGAATGTGGCGACTAGGGGCTTTTCACAGTAAGTTCATTGAAGCCTACTTGTGACAATAAGCAATTTAAAAAAAAAAAAAATTCCTGTGGCGAAATGTACGACTCCTGCTAGAGTCTCTGGTTTGTGGACTTTTATGCCTGGTCTCAGGGATAGTTTTTGGATGAATCATAAGTCATAAGACGGTTGGGACGAAGTCCCAGAAGAAGGGTTCTGGAAAGAAGGAGGGGAACGAAAGGCCTCCAGCGAATGCTGCTGAGTGTCCTGCAGGCAAAAAGTTGGCGGGGGTTGGGTTGTTGGGTGGGGCCGCTTCCCTCAAAGTGGAAACTGACCTAGGTGATGTCGGTGGAGTTTGAAAGGCTGTTTGTCAAGCATTTGAAGGTGCTTCGGGCGGAGTGACAGCTTCGCTTAAAGAATCGGTGGAGGAGGCGATTTCCCCAGTAAAGGCTGAAGTGATGAAGACGTTGGTTGAGGCACGGAGCAAGGAGAGAAGTTGAAGGGAGTGGAGAAGGCATTGTTGCAGCACAGCGACCAGTTCACCCCGATGGGTGAGGAGCTGCAGAGATCAACAAAGGGCTCAGAGCCAAGGTGGGGGATCTGGAAACAGGTCGAGGAGGCAAAATGTGAGGAGCATGGGTCTGTCCTAAGGGGTGGAGGGCCTGAGGCCTAGCAAGTACTTTGCAAAGGTGTTTGCGGAGTTGATGGGGGAAGGGAAAGAATCCTCCTGCTACGAGATGGACAGGGCACATTGGTCGCTCAGGCCGAAGCCTAAAGCGAATGAGCCACCAAGGGCAGTCATAGTATGCTTCCACAGCTACCATGTGAAGGAGAAGGTTTTGAACTGCGTGAAGCAAAGATAAGATGTGAAATGGGAAGGCATTGGTATACGCATATACCAAGATCTGACGGCGGAGTTAGCGAGAAGTCGGACGGCCTTTGGACTGGTGAAGGCGGCACTGTACGGCAGTGGAGTAAGATTCGGAGTGGTCCACCCACCAAAGCGGAGAGTAACTCACAACTGGAAGGACTTTTATTTTCACGTGGTGAAGGCGTTCATTAAGGCTGAAGGACTGGGACTGAGATGAGACTTGGAATTTGGACTTGGTTGTTGGGGATGTGGATTGGTTTTCTACTTGGATTGGGGTTTTGTCTCTGTCTCTTAAATGGGGGGAGGGAAAGAGTGTTATTTACATGTGTTCTTGTTTTTCCTTATCGGTTATGGTTCCTTCTTGTTTCTTGGTTCGAGGGTGGGGGGTTTTGGACACGTGGGACCGGGTGACTGAGGAGGGAGTGATGAGAGGAGAATGTGGGTCTCTGGCAGGGGTCACCACATCAGCCAACGAAGGTTGGCCTGGTCAAACAGGTTTCAATTCGAACAGGTGTGAATGGTGGGGGGGACGGGATTGATGCTGGGTGAGGTGTTTGCAAGAGGAAGTGGATGGGGGAATACTTGGGGGTGGTGGGGGGGGGGGGGGGGGGTCTCGACGGTAACAAAAGGATGGAAGCAGGTTCAGCCGGACTTGGGGTAATGGTGGATAGGAGGGGAGAGATGATCCGAATGGTAACATGGACTGTGAGGGGGACCGGTGAAGAGTGGTAACATGGACTGTGAGGGGGACCGGTGAAGAGAGCAAGAGGTTTTGCACATTTGAAGAGCTTAAAAGCTGATGTGGTGAAGCTGCAAGAGACCCACCTGAGGGTGAAGGACCAGATGAGGCTTAGGAAGGGGTGGGTGAGCCAGGAGTTTCATTGTGTGTGTGTGTGTGTGTGTGTGTGTGTGGGGGGGGGGGGGGGGGGGGGGTCAGATCAGGTGTATTCATTTTTCTCTCAGTGCACAAGGTGTTTCTCAAGGATTTACTTTTTTGTGATGGGAAAGGCGCTGTTGGCTGGAGTTAGATGGGCAGACTATTCGGCCATTGTGATCTCGGATCACGCGCCGCCCTGGATGAACATGGCATTGGAGAAAGGGGCAGCCCAGAACCAGGGTGGAGGATGGATGTGGGGTTGTTGGCAACTCAGAGCTTCAGTGGCAAGGTAGGGAAGATGATTG
The DNA here is from genome assembly GCF_047496885.1 of Scyliorhinus torazame. Classification (NCBI taxonomy): domain Eukaryota; kingdom Metazoa; phylum Chordata; class Chondrichthyes; order Carcharhiniformes; family Scyliorhinidae; genus Scyliorhinus; species Scyliorhinus torazame. Next base: position 35,520,064 of record NC_092707.1, on the reverse strand, counting down.
AGGAGTATGTGGGGTTCAGTTGCATGGGAGATGTCTCGCCGTTGGTGGTTCGGGTGGCTCTGAAGGAGGTGGTGAGAGGGAAGGTGATCGTGTAGAAGGCAAGGTGGATAGGGAGGAGAAGGAGGAACGCCACCGATTGAAAGAAGAAATTTTGGAGGTGGATGGGGGACCCGGGGCTCCTGGCAAAGAGGAAGAGTTGCAGGCGAGGTTTGACCTATTGTCCACTGGGGAAGCAGTGCATCAGTTGAGAAGAGTGAGGAGGGCTGTCTATGAGTACAGGGAGAAGGTAGGGCATTTGTTGATAGGTCAGTTATGTAGGAAGGCTGCAGCGAGGGAGATAGTTTGGGTGGGGGACAAGACGGGGAAGTTGGTGGTGGCTCCCGAGCAGATTAATAAGGTGTTTCTGGAGTTTTATATAAGCCGGAGCCACCAGAGGATGAGCGGGAGATGAGGAAGTTCCGGGGCGGGTGGGAATGCCAGAGGTTGGGTGAGGTGGAGAGGGAAGGGCTGGAGGTGGTGAAGGTGGCAATCTGGAGGATGCAGGTAGGGAAGACGGCGGGGTCAGATGGGTTTCCGATCACATTTTATAAAAGATTTAAGGATAGGCTGTTTGGACAGGCACCGTTGATCGTGGAGTGTTCAAGGCCAGAATGGACAGGGGTGTCTTGCCGCAAATGATGGGGCAGGCCTTCATTTCATTGTTGCTCAAGAAGGACAAGGATCCGGTGGAGTGTGCGCTGTACAGGCTCATATCTCTGCTGAATGTGGATGCCAAGATATTGGTGTTAAAATTGGAGGGGTGTCTTCCGAAGGTGATTGGGGAGGATCAGACGGGGTTCATAAAGGACAGACAGTTGTCACTGAATGGGAGGAGAATGTTGGACATGGTGATTTCTCCGACAGAGGGAAGGGAGACGGAGGAGGTGGTGGAATTAGGTGTGGACAAGGCGTTCGAACAGGTGGAGTGGAGTTATTTTATGGAGGTGTTGGAGAAATTTGGGATTGGACCGAAGTTTATGGCGTGGGTGCAGTTGATGTATAAGGAGCCAATGGCGACTGTGTGCATGAATGATATCAATTTGGGGTACTTTGCATTGCACTAGAGTACGAGGCAGGGTTGCATTGTCTACAGAGCTTTTGGCAATTGTGCTGAGGTGCTCGGGGTTGTGGAAGGGAATAGTGAGGGAAGGAGGGAGGGAGGGAGGAAGTGAAGCATAGAGTGTCCTTATATGCGGATGACTTGTTGTATATTTCAGAGCTTAACTCTTCGGTGGGGAGCATAATGGGGTTGATTCAGGGATTTGGAAAGTTTTCAGGGTTCAAATTGATTTTAGGGAAAATTGAGTACTTTATGGTCTCCACTCCAGCAGTGGGAAGGGGGCGGGGGTTGCCATTTCACCTGGCAGCATCTCACTTTAGGTATTTGGGAGGTTGGGGTGGCCTGGGATTGGGCAGGTCTCCGAAGTTCAATTTCACGAGCTTGGTGGGAAGGGTGAAGGCGAACTTGTTGAGGTGGGACACTCCTTTACTCGTTGGCTGGCCAGGCAGAAACAGTAAAGATGATTATTTTGCCACGATTCTAGTTTCTGTTTCAGTGCCTGCTAGTCTTTCTGCCCAAAGGCATTTTTCAGAGGGGTGGACAAGCTGATTTCCTGGTTTGTTTGGGCAGGGAAATGGCTAGGATTAGGAAGGTGATATTGCAGAGCCTCCCAAATTGAATTATTACTATTGGGCGGCGAATGAAATGAAATGAAAATGAAAATCGCTTATTGTCATAAGTAGGCTTCAAAAATGAAGTTACTGTGAAAAGCCCCTAGTCGCCACATTCCAGCGCCTGTTCGGGGAGGCTGTTACGGGAATTGAACCGTGCTGCTGGCCTGTCTTGGTCTGCTTTCAAAGCCAGCAATTTAGCCCTATGCTAAACAGAATGCTGAGAAGATTCAGGGATGGAATAGGGAGGTGGGGGCTTTGTGGGGGAGGATGGAGGTGGGCTCACGTGGGAGATCAGGGTTGCAGGCGTTAGCAATGGCACCACTCTGGATGGCCCCAGGGAAGTACTCAGTGAGTCCAGTGGTAGTCATGCTAAAGATCTGGAGGCAGATTCAGGAGAGGGGTGGAATGTCGATTAAGGGGCATCATGGTTTTGAGCTGGGGAGGAAGAATGCAAGGTTCCAGGTATAAGAGAGGTGGATTAAGGAAATGAAGGATCTCTTTCTGGGAGGGTGGTTTGTGCATTTGGAGGAGCTGAGCGAGAGGTGGATTTGGGATGACATGGGGGGGGGGGGGGTGGAATTTTCAGGTATATGCAGGTCCGGGACTTTGCAAGGAAGGTTTCCCCGAACTTCCCGATAGAGCCTTCCTCCTCTCTGCTGGAGGTGGTGCTGTCAGCAGGGGGGTTGGAGAGGGGGATTGTCTCAGATTTACAGGAGGATTTGGGAGGTTGGGGTGTCCATGGGTGAAATGGAAGGAAGAGTTGGGGGCGGTAAACACCTCGATTTCATGTGAGAGGCTAGGGCTGATACAGCTGAAGGTAGCATACAAGGTGCACCTTACAAAGTCTAGGATGAGCCGGTTGTTCTATGGGGTGCAGGATATCTACAAGCAATGTGGGAACCATGTACATACATTTTGGGCTTGCCCGAAGCTGGAAAGGTTTTGGAGCACAGTTTTCAGCACCATTGCGGGGTTTCTGCATGTGGATTTGGAGCCCGGTTCCCTCGAAACTATATTCGGGGTGTTGGACCAGCCAGAGTTGCAGGTGGGAGCAGATGTTTTATCCTTCATCTCGCTGATTGCTTGCAAGCAGGTCTTATTAGGGTGGAGGTCAGCTTCTCCACCCTGTGCCAATGGCATGACAGGGAGGACCTATTGGGAGTTTCTGGCCTTGGAAAAACTGAAATTTGCTCTAGGGGGGTTGGAGGGCGTGATGGGTTCTACAATAGTTGGGGTTTGTTTATTTTGCATCTTGGGGAGTTGGTTACCGTTGACTGCTGAGGGAGGGTAAGATGGGGATTTAATGGGTTGGGGGGGCTTGGGTTTGTTGTAAATTGTAAAATTGTTGAAAATTTGTGGAATAAAAATATTTTTCAAAAAATAAGTTGGCACCATTGCTGGTGGCGAGGGGGGTACTTCCAGAGACAATGAGACAGGCATCTATATCGCTTTTGTTAAAGAAAGAAAGAAAGATAAGGACGTAGTGGAGTGTGGGTCATATCGGCCGATAGTCCTATTAAGTATGGGAGCCAAGATACTTGCCAAGGTTAGGCTGGAGGAGTGCCTCCTGCAGGTGGTTGGTGAGGACCAGACAGGTTTGTGAAGGGGAGGCAGTTAACATCGAATGTGCAGCACCTGTTGGAATGTGGTTCTGACCCTGGCAGATGGGGAGGAGCAGGAGATCATACTGTTGTTGGATACGGAAAAGGTGTTTCATAGAATTTACAGTGCAGAAGGAGGACATTCAGCCCATCGAGTCTGCACCGGCTCTTGGAAAGAGCACCTTACCTCAGCCCACACTTCCACCCTATCCCCATAACCTAGTAACCCCACCCAACACTAAGGGCAATTTTGGACACTAAGGGGCAATTTATCATGGCCAATCCACCTAACCTGCACATCTTTGGACTGTGGGAGGAAACCCACGCACACACTGGGAGAACGTGCAGACTCCACACAGACAGTGACCCAAGCCGGGAATTGAACCTGGGACCCTGGAGCTGTGAAGCAATTGTGCTAACCATTAGGCTCCCGTGCTGCCCAGGGTTTGACAGGGTTGAGTGGAGCTATTTGTTTGTGGTGCTGGAGCAGTTTGGCCTGAGTTTGTGGCATGGGTCAAATTGTTGTACCCAGGTCCGAAGGCAAGCATTTGTATGAACAAAGTGAGTTCAGGGTACGTCTGACTACAGGGGGGTACGAGACAGGGGTGTCCATTTCATTCCCTCCCCCCCTTGTTTGCATTGCTGATAGAGCCCTTGGCCATTATGGTGAGGGGCTCGGATAAGGGGCAGCACAAGTGATTAGCACTGGGGCTTCACAGCGCCAGGGTCCCAGATTTGATTCCCTGTCTGTGCGGAGTCTGCATGTTCTCCCAGTGTCTGCGTGGGTTTCCTCCGGGTGCTCCGGTTTCCTCCCACAGTCCAAAGACGTGCAGGTTAGGTGGATTGGCCATGATATATTGCCCTTAGTGACCAAAAAAAGGTGAGGAGGGGTTATTGGGTTATGTGGATAGGGTGGAAGTGAGGGCTTGGGTGGGTCGGTGCAGACTCGATGGGCCGAATGGCCTCACCCATGTCCTGCATTGGGAGACATAATGGAGCTGCTAAAGCCGTGTGCGGCCTTTTCAGGTTACAAACTAAATTTGGAGAAGAGAGCGTTTTCGGTTTCCCCGCCAAGAAAGGAGACTAACTTTGGTGGGTTCCCCTTTCGGGTGGTGGCCACCCATTTCAGGTTTCTCGGGGTGCAGGTGGCTCAGGATTGGGCCCGGCTCCGTAAACTAAACTTCACAAGCCTGGTGTTTAGGGTCAAGGCAGACTTGCAGAGGTGGGATACCCTGCCCCGTCACATGCGGGCCGAGTGCAATTGGTCAAAATGAATACCTTGCCGCGATTTCTTTTTTTATTCCCGGTTTTCCTGCCACAGGTATTTTTCATGCCACAGGTATTTTTCATGCCACAGGTATTTTTCATGGGGTGGAGCAGCTGATCTCGTTATTTATTTGGGCTGGGCTTGGCCTTACCAAATCTTATGCATTACTATTGTGGGACGAATGCAGGGAAGGTGCGGGGTTGGTATAGGGAGCCAGAAGCAGTGTGGGTGAGGATGGATGCAGGCTCATGTCAGGTGTTGGGTTGTGGGGGTTGGCATGGCGCCGCTCCCCTCCGCACCAGGGAAGTAATCAAATAGCCCAGAGGTGGTGGCGACATAGATATGGAGGCAATTTTGGTAGCATTTTAAATTGGGGGCGGCATTGAAATTCATTCAACGTTTGAAAGAATCGCTTGTTTGAAAAGGCAAGATTAGATGTGAGGTTTCGGGGATGGGGGGGAAAAAGGGGGTGGTTACACTAAAGGATCTATTCCTGGGAGAACGATTCGCAAGTTTGGAGGAATTGAGGGAGAAGTTTGGGATCCCGCAGACTGAAGCTTTTAGGTATATGCAGGTGTGGGATTTTGTCAGGGAGATTTTCCAGGCATTTCCGGTGATGCCTTCCCCTCTTTTGCTGGAGGGGGTGCTATCGGTGATGGGGTTGTAGGGGGGAATCACCTCGGCTATTTATGGGAGGATAATGGAAGAGGATGCGGTGTCTTTGAAGAGGGAGAAGACCAAGTGGGAGGAGGAACCTGGCACTCCAGCAAACACCTTGGCACTGCCAGCTTGTCACCCTGCCCTCCTGAATTCGTCATTGAACCAGGGTTGATCCCTCAGTTAATACTCAGCTAATCTGTTACTTTAAGAACTTACTTCAAAAAGTGCCATGCATACCTTTACATTCACTTCAAAGGGAGCCAATCATGGAATGAAGCAATTGCATTAATGTTTTTATAATAACTTCTTTTACAAAATGTTCTCATTTCTGATACCAAATTCAAGGATCAAGTTCTGCTTGTTAGCCAAACTGGTCACTTCTGGTATGCTGAGTTTCGTCTTGTTCCCGCTGATAAGGTAAAGTTACTCTAACTCAGAAAAATGTAATACATTCTTTGAAATTCGGTGTCAATTTTCATTTGGCAAAGCATGGGTTATTAAGGGGCGGGGGGAAAGAGAGAGAGAGAGAGAGAGAGAGAGAGAGAGAGAGAGAGAGAGAGAGAGAGAGAGAGAGAGAGAGAGAGAGAGAGAGAGAGAGAGAGAGAGAAAGAAAGAGGGGTAACTGGCTGATGGTGACGTGGGCTAGGGCTTGGCCCCACTCGTGTGGGACCATGGTCAGGGCTGGTGGGGTTGTGGTGAGATACCCCCAGTCCGAATGGTAACGTGCAACATGCGGGGAGGTGTGGGCCAAAAAAGCGAGTGAGAGTCTTCTCGCATTTGAAGAGCTTGAGAGCCGATGTGGTGTTGTTGCAGGATACACATTTGAGGGTGAAGGACCAGGTTTGGCTTCGAAAGGGTTGGGTGAATCCGGTGTTCCACTCAGGCTTTGATAGCCGGGCCCGGAGGGCAAAGGTACTAATGGGTAAGAGAGTTAAACGCCTTAGGTCTGAGACGTTTAAGATTGGAGACCTTGAATTATACAAGAAACTTAAGTACGACCTCCGTAAGGCCATCACAGATGCCAAAAGACAAAGCTAGAGTCTTGGGCTAAAGTTGTGGATTCCTGTCGATTGTGGCAAGGTTTACACAATATAACAGGCTATAAAGCAAAGCCAGGTAGAATCTCCGGTAATAGAGCATCTCTCCCTGTTGAGTTTAATGCATTCTAAGCTTGCTTTGAGCAGGAAGCTAACAAATTAATGTCACTTGCCCCAATAGCCTTGGATACATTTATACCTACAGTCACAACCTCAGAAGTCAAATTGGCCTCTCAAAAGTGAATCCACAGAAAGCAATAGGTCCTGATGGAATCGCAGACATAGAATCATAGAATTTACAGTGCAGAAGAAGGCCAGTCGGCCCATCGAGTCTGCACCAGCCTTTGGAAAGAGCACCTACCTAAGCCCACACCTCCACCCTATCCCCGTAACCCCACCTAACCTTTTTGGACACTATGGGCAATTTAGCATGGCCAATCCATCCAATCTGCACATCTTTGGACTGTGGGAGGAAACCGGAGCACCCGGGAGGAAACCCACGCAGACAAAGGGAGAAAGTGCAAACTACACACACAGTGACCCAAGCCGTGAATCGAACCTGGGACCCTGGAGCTGTGAAGCAACTGTGCTACCACGCCTCCCTTCTCTTTAACTTCTCCTTTATCCATTCTCAGATTTTCAGTTGCTTTACAAATACCACTATGCTACCGTGCCCCCCTTCTCTTTAACTTCTCCTTACTCCATTCTCAGATTCCCACTTTCTTTTAGAAAACCACGATGATGCCAGCGCCAAAGAAAAACCACATTGATCGACCGTTCCAACGCGCCACAGCAAAAAACCGCACAGACCTCCTCAGAAGACACACACAGGACACAACCGACGAGTCGTCCAGCACTTGCCCGGAGCGGAGAAACTACGATATCTTCTTCGCAACCTTCAACACGTCATCGATGAAGATGAACATCTTGCCAAGGTTATCCCCACACCCCCACTACTTGCCTTCAAACAACCTTGCAACCTCAAACAAACCATTGTTTGCAGCAAACTACCCAGCCTTCAGAACAGCGACCACACCATCTGCCATGGCAGTCTCTGCAAGACGTGCCAGATCATAGACATGGGTACCACCATTACACGTGAGAACACCACCCACCAGGTATGTAGCACATACTCGTGCGACTCGGCAAACGTTGTCTGCCTCATACGCTGCAGGAAAGGATGTCCCGAAGCGTGGTACATTGGCGAGACCATGCAGATGCTGCGACAACGGATGAACGGACATTGCGCGACCATCGCCAGACAGGAATATTTCCTTCCAGTCGGGGAACACTTCAGCAGTCGAGGACATTCAGCCTCTGATCTTCGGGTAAGCGTACTCCAAGGCGGCCTTCAGGACGCGCAACAACGCAGATTTGCCGAGCAGAAACTTATAGCCAAGTTCCGCACACGAGTACGGCCTCAACCGGGACCTTGGATTCATGTCGCATTACATTCACCCCCCACCATCTGGCCTGGGCTTGCAAAATCCTACCAACTGTCCTGGCTTGACACAATTCGCACCTCTTTAACCTGGGGTTACCCCTCTCTCTGGCTCTGTAAAGACTTAATTACCTGCAAATGCTCGCATTCAAAATATTGTCTTGCATCTTTGACTTTGTCTGTATAAATATTTCTGGAACCTACCTTTTCACTCATCTGAGGAAGGAGTAGTCTCCGAAAGCTAGTGATTTGAAACAAACCTGTTGGACTTTAAACTGGTGTTGTAAGACTTCTTACCGTGCTCACCCCAGTCCAACGCCGGCATCTCCACATCAAAGAAAAAACAGGCCGTGTGCCTCAACCACGACCACCCGTTAGCCCTGACATCTATTATCATGAAGTGCTTTGAGACGCATCATTGTCAACCTTCCAGATTGCCTTGATCCACTGCAATTCGCTTACCACTTTAACCGGTCTACAGCAGATGCTATTTCACTGGTCTTACATTTCATCTTTAGAGCATCTCAACAACACCTATGTCAGGCTTCTGTTTATTAACTATAGTTACGCTTTTAATACCATAATCCCAATCAAGCTCATATCCAAATTCCATAACCTAGGACTTGGCTCTTCCGTTTGCAACTGGATTCTCAATTTCCTAACCCATAGACCTCAATCAATATGGATAGGGAATGACATCTCCTCCATGGCAGTCCTTAACATCGGGGCCCCACAAGGCTGCGTACTCAGCCCTCTACTATACTTTTTATACACATGACTGTGTGGCAAAACGTGGCCCCAGCTCCATCTATAAGTTTGCTAACCGCAGTGGGTCAGATTTCAAACAACGATGAGTCAGAGTACAGGAGAGAGGAAGAGAACTTAGTAGCATGGTGCAATGACAACAATCTCTCCATTAATGTCAGCAAAACAAAGGAGCTGGTCATTGACTTTAGGAAGCGAGGTGTAGTACACGTCGCTGTGTATATCAATGAGGTCAAGTTGGAGATTGTTGACAGTTTCAAGTTCCCCATTGTGAATATTACCAACAATTTGTCCTGGTCCACCCATGTCGACGTTACAATTAAAAAAGCGCAATAACACCTTTACTTCCTTCGGATATTAAGAAAATTTGGCATGTCCACAATAACTCTTCGCAATTTCTATAGATGCACCATAGAAAGCATTCTATCTGGTTGCATTATAGCTTGGTATGGCAACTGTTCTGCCCAAGATCATAAGAAATTACAGAGTTGTGAACACAGCTCAGTCCATCACGCAAGCCCATCTTTCATCTATTGACTCTTTCCATATTTCTCACTGCCTTGGGAGAGTGAGCAACATAATCAAAGATCCCTCCCATCCTGGTTATTCTTTTTTCCAACTTCTTCCATCGGGCAGAAGATATAGAAACTTGAGAACGCATCCTAAAAGATTCAGAAAGTGTTTTTTCCTGCTGTTACTCGACTCTTGAATGGCCTGTCGATACATTCAATTGATCTTTTTATGCATATTTCCACACACACGCGCGCGCACGCGCACACGCACACGTGATCTGTCAGGTCTGTATGCAGAATAATACTTTTCACTATACCTTGGGACATGTGACTAATTCTACCAATAAATAAATAAACAACTAAATAAGCAAATAGAGTATTCCTTTTTTTCCGCCAGTGCAAAATGTATACTCGAGGATTGACTTGTTTATTATGGGGAGGTCGTTGCTGTCGGGGGTGAGGAAAGCAAAATATCCAGCAATTGTCATTTCGGATCATGATCTGCAATTCGCAGATGTGGTCCTGGAGAAGTGGCCTGCACAGAGGCCGGCATGGAGGTTGGATGTGGGCTGCCTGCAGATCCGAGTTTTTGTGTCAGGATGGCAAAGGTGATTGATGATTATATGGAGTTCAATAAGAATGGGGAGGTCTCGCCGTCAGTCGTTTGAGAAGAGCTGAAGTGGGTGGTAAGGGGCGAGATCATCTTGTATAAGAAATAGGTGGATAGGAAGGCAAGAGAGGAGCAGCAGGTAGATCTCATCTTGGAGGCTGATGGGAAGTATGTAGAAGGTCAGATTCCAGAGCTTTTGGACAGTAGAAAGGAACTGCAGGTGCAGTTTGACCTTTTGTCTACAGAGAAAGCAGTACACCAGTTGAGGCGGGCAAAGGGTGTGGTGTACAAGTGCAGGAAGAAGGCCAGTTACTTGCAGCTGGCATCACAAGAGATTGTTCAGATTCGGGATGGGGTGAGGGGGCTGGTGGTGGCGCCAGAGTAGGTGAACAGGGAATTTGAGGAGTTTTAATAGATTGTATAAGTCGGATATGAAGGAGTTCTTGGAGGAGCTGAAGTGTCCTAAAGTAGGAGAGCAAGGTTGGAGGAGCCAGTGGGGATTGAGGAGGTACGGACGATGATAGGGAAGATGCAAATGGGTAAAGCACCGGGGTCAGATGGGTTCCCGGTGGAATTCTAGAAGACGGTTTTGGATAGGCTGGTGCTGCTGTTGGTGGAGATGTTGGATGGCAAAGGGTGTACTCCCAGAGTCGATGGGACAGGGACCTGTTTCGCTGCTGTTAAAAACGATAAGGACCCATTAGTGTGTGAGTCATATGGACCAATATCCCTGCTAAATGTGGATGCCAAGATTCTTGCCAAAGTGTTGCCGCTTAATGTGTGGCTGTGAGGGGAAAATATCCTGAAGATTAGATGTGTGCTGGAAGGTGTGAAAGTTTAGAATTTTAAGCAGCGATCCAGTTTCAAGCCAAAAAAAGCTTCATTTTTCAGTAAGCGGTTTGATTCTGCCTTCTTTTTGGATTTCCACAATTGTCCTGGCTTGACACAATTCACACCTCTTTAACCTGGGGTTACCCCATCTCTGGATCTGTAAAGATTTAATCACCTGCTAATGCTCGCATTCCAAGCATTGTCTGGCATCTTTGAATCTGTCTATATATATGTTTCTGGAACATACCTCTTCATTCACCTGAGGAAGGAGCAGCGCTCCGAAAGCTAGTGACATCGAAACAAACCTGTTGGACTTTAACCTGGTGTTGTAAGACTACTTACTGTACATCTGAACTGTTTGAGGATTTGTGTAGTATATCTTTACTAAAATTACAACTATTCTTTACAACAATTTTTTTTATAGTTAAAACTCCAAATGAGTTATTGCCAAGAAGGTAGTTTACCTGTATACCTACAGCCTAGTTATATTGGGAAAATTACTGAATTTCACCTTGACCACTAATTTTCATGTACAAAATAAATAAGCTGAAACATTGGGTGGTGTTATAAAAAAAAGTTTCAGTATTAAGATGGCATAAGTTTCTGCACAGGAACGGATGACTGGAGGGCATTAGGATAATATATTTTATTTTTATTCTGTCCTACATATACATAGGATGCACAAGTGTTTAGGTGTGCTGTAAAACAGATTAACTGTACAATATTCATTTATCTAAATATTTGATCGACTGACTCTTCGCCCCATCTAAAATAACATCCTGAACAGAGCGAATGCATGTCACACATGAGGTGTGGCACTGCTTCATAGGAAAAGTCCAAATCAGCGGTCAATAATTGAGAAACTATAAAGCCTTAAATGTAAAAATTATTTAGTTAAATAATGGTGACTTATTCCAACCAAAAGACGTTTCAAATGAAATTTTCCCCACTTTTTACAACCAGTATCCAAATCAAGAACTCCAGTGCACCAGTAAAGTATCCATTCTTCATGCAAAGATTAAGAGATAACCCCAGAATGCCAGAAATCAAAACAAAAAAACTATTTGAATTGTTTGAGGTGGATAGAATGAGAAGGAGTCAAGAAAAGTGGAGTTTCCCTCGTATTCAAATTAAAATAAATACATTCCATAACAATGAGATCATTAATTTCTACTTCACTCTGCAGTGCCTCTTTCTAGAAGCTATACACAGGAAAGGCTTGGGCTTTTTTAATACTCAAGGCAGTCATTATTTCCAGTTGCTGGACAAAAGATAGTTATATATTTTTTTTTTAATGGTCTTAAAATGTAAGCAGTGATTTTATAAATGGTTTAAATTTGTTGAGTCGTCCGCAGTCAGAGCTGGGAAATAGCAGTTAATGAAACCTCTGGTGACACATATGTGTGCTGTCTTATTGAGCTCATGCCCTTGTAAATAAGAAAAATGTTGGTATTGGCAAGTTTTCCATGTGACTGAGAAACAAATCTTTTGAATATTGTCACTCTCAATTTAGAGCTCACTATTACTGGATTATTTTTTAAATCTGCTAGATCTTTCTGTCTGTTATTTTATTGAATTTCTTCAGCTGTGAGATCCTGGCTGTGTGCCAGAAGAACTGAATCCATCTTGGGCAGCATTTCATAAACTACTAAAAACACTAATAAAAATGATAGAAGAGAAATATAAAATATTATAAACATTGAACAGCAGCAATATTATTCCTTACCTTAGCAGCAAGCCATTAAACCACATCATGACACACCAGTAATGATAAAAACCTAAAATGCTGCTAGAATTTCATGCAGCATCAAATGAGAGCATCACAAGCATTTAAATCAGGACTGCTCTTATTTCAAGTCCTAGCTATTTATCATCAATATGGAGTTAACCATTGCTCAGAACCCAGCTTTGTCAGTAATTTACAATGATCCTTTAGGCTGCAGCCTCAGCTTCATTTTCTTTGGGCAAATCATTAAAACAGAAGAGAAAAATTGACTGTTAACCTTAGAAATGCATTTCAGTTCATTCCCTCAATTTGCTCCCCTTACAGAATGCTGTCAGAGGAAATGCTGTGCTATGTTACTGGAGTCATCCAACTCGAGCGTAAATGCTGTGAAATGAAGAGCCTGGCATCAGTCACAGAAAGTTTTGAAGTACAGAAAACTAGTCAAAAACCTTTTATTCAAAGTACTTGACTTTACTTGTATTCATCGAAGATTCTCCCTAGACTGCAACATCGTGCATTACTCATATGACTATATGCCACTTCAGTGGAAATCTGTTTATTCTCAGGTGCATTATTTTGCAAACGTACTTCCTGTATATTTAAAAATCAATTATAATTTCCTCAGAAAAAGCAGAATTTTTGCTTCAGAGTAGGGAATGCAGAGTCAGGAAAGTTCCCGAATCCACAACCAGACTCGGAAGGGGCTGTTCCAGATTTCCTAATTTCCGTTCACCTGTGGGGTGTCTGGCCCGCCACCCTGGAAACAGTGAAGAGGCAGTCTCAGAGTGGGAGTTGTAAAAGTTGCAGAGGTGGGCTGTGAGAAAGACCGGCGCCCAGCAAGATTTGCAGCTGGCGTCTCTCTTCAAGCAGTCTTTTCCAATAAATCTCCGCCCAGGGGACCGCAAGTATTCCTGCGTTTCTTAACTTAAGTGGCATTTGACCTGTGATGGGCTTTGCTTAATTGGAGATCGAGGAAGTATCAGTTAGAAGTTATTTTTTATAAATTTAAATTAAGGGGCAATTTGCAAGACCAATTCACCTACCCTACACATTATTTTGGTTTGTGGGGATGAAAGCCAAGCAGACACTGGGATAACATGCAAACTCCACATGGACAGTGACTGGGGGCCGGGATCGAACCAGGGTCTTCGGCACCATGAGGCAGCAGTGAGAACCACTGCACCACCGTGCCACCCCAAGAAGTTAATGTTTCCTTTCATTGTTAAGAATTGTTTAATGTAAGCCGCTTCCTGTGATAATGTGTTTAATCTGGAGTAAGGAATAACGTTTGTTTTAATATAGAAGATACCCATTGGTAGAATCACTCCTGGAGCAAAGTATCCTTTCTCATAGTTTAAAAAAATGTTTCAAGTGTCTGGGGTTCTTGTCTGGTGTTCTAACAAATGTTGAGGTCTGGTCAGAGATCTTAACACAAGCATGGAGCGACGTGTCAAGGATAGCACTCTAATAATAATAATACTCTTTATTGTCACAAGTAGGCTTACATTAGCACTGCAATGAAGTTACTGTGAAAAGCCCATAGTCGCCACATTTCGGCACCTGTTCGGTTACACAGAGGGAGAATTCAGAATGTCCAAATTACCTAACATTCACATCTTTGAACTGTGGGAGGAAACCGGAGCACCCAGAGGAAACCCACAGACACGGGGAGAACATGCAGACTCCGCACAGCCAGTGACCCAAGCCGGAAATCGAACCTGGGACCCTGGAGCTGTGAAGCAACTGTCGTGTTGGGTGTTCTGATCCAACACGGCTGTAGATAGTACAACTCTGTTTTATTGTCTAATCAACGGTAACAACTAACTACTGGCTTGGATACGTGCTTCACCAGCTAAACTGTGGACCCAGCCCGATCACTATCCTAGTGAGGCACTCAGCACATGGTCTATGTCGGAGTGGCGCGCTGTGAGCTCTGTGCTCAGAGCTATCGCCTGGTAGAATGAGCGGGAACTGTGGTGGTCCCTAATTTATAACGCGTGTGCTCTCACTGGTGATTGGCTGCGATGTTGTGTGTGTGCTGGTTGGTCCAAATGCCTGTCCATCAGTGTGTGTGTGATTGCACCATGATATGCTGATGTGGATATCATGACAGCAACTGTGCTAACCACTGTGCTACCGTGCCTCTGAGTCAGAAGGTTAAGGCTCATGAGCCTTTACAGCGACATAAGCATAAAATCTAGGGTTTATACTCCAGACCAGACTTAAAGGACTGGTGCACTGCTGCAAGTGTCACCTTTCTAATGAGACATTAAATCAAGATACCATCTGCACTCTTACAGGCACAAAAGACATCTTGGTGAAGAGCAGGATTTCTGGGTTCTTGGCCATTTTTTATACCTGAACCAACACCATCAAAACAGGTGCTCATCATGGCCATTCTGGCCATGAAATCTGCAGTTTAAAAAAAATCTGAGTCAGATTCAGTTGTTCAAGGAATTACAAGAGTTAACTGAAATTGCTGACATGTAATGAGGAACATATGGGTCTGATTAAATTGCTTGCAAGATGCCATTTGCATCTAGATATCTATCATTATGCAACCAAAAACCTTCCTTATGGTGCGCACTGACTGGAGACAATAAGCGCGATGCTCTGGCCACGTTGCACCCCCGCTCGACCAAAACGAGGCCGGTGAATAGCGGGAGAGGCCGTAAATGAGAAATGCGCCAGGCGCCAAAGGAACTGCGATGCGGGGCAAACACGCGTGGCACCACCATGCCAATCCCTGGATCGTGTGTACCTGTGGTAGTATGTATTGGGGGTCATGTGGGACTGGAAGCCCTAATGTCATTGGCTGACAGATCCCGGGTCCTGGTTGGCCGTTGACCTCAAGCTCCGCCCTGAAGGTGGAGTATAAGAAGCCGGAGTCTTCCCCCGCAGGCCAGTTTACTATCGAGCTGCGGGGGAACAGACACGCTTAATAAAGCCTCATCGACTTCACTCTATTCGTCTCACGGAGTCTTTGTGCGCTACAGTACCCATTCTGGGGCAACTATTGTCCCTGCCCGTCTCTGCCCCACCGACCACCCATAACCCCCACAGACTGTTGAGGCTTCTGACATTGCGGCTGAAGGCTATTGCTAATAGGGAATTGGTAATCGTGGTTAAGTGAGCACTTCACACAACCAAAGTGGATTCCCGTGGATAGACGAGCCAGGTAGCATGTGGGAGCCATTGCCTAGGATCCTAATCAGACCGCAATGCATGGACACTGTGCCTGAACACTGCGGGAGGCAACACCACACATGCAGCAGCCAACATGCGAACACCCAGGGGATGCGACACAGCTCCGGGGACATGTCCAAGACCGGTGGGTGGGTGAGTGCCTGGAGAGATGGGCCAAGGGTTCGAAGGTCAGCCCGCATTGAGGAAAAAAGTGGCAGAGGCATCATGCTGGTTGTGTACACGGGTGTTTATTGTGTTTAACAATTCCCCAGACTCCCAATGGGCCCCGGCTCACCTGTCAGCGGCACATGCCGTCTGTTCCGGGGGCTGGCTGCGAGATGCAGCCTCATCAGAGGGGTGGAACTCGGGCGAGCTGGCGGCCATTGTCGCCACTCCATAGGATGGGTCCGGGTTGGTTCTCAGCATCCTCTCCTCCCAGTCGGTGCCCATAGGGCCCCAGGGTTCACCTTGCATCAGAGGGGCAGCTGGTTCAAGCTACCCTTGCATCATCTGGCTCTGCCACCATGGCTGCTCCCTATGGCCTGCACCATCGTGTCGACGCCCTCAGCGATGCTCCTCAGTGACTAGGACATGCTCTGCAGTGCCTCGGCAATGCCCATCTGCGACTGTGACAAGCTCCACAGCGCCTCAGCAATTCCCATCTGAGAGTGGGACATGTCCCGCAGAACCTCACCAAAGTCAGCCTGGTACTGGGACATATCCCCCCAGCGAGGAGGACATTCTGTCGCGGCCCTCAGCCATGGCCGTCACCGATGCATGACGCCTTGGACACCTTCACTAATGGTGCGAAAGTTGTGCACCATGCTCTCCGCTGCAGTTGCCACCCCAGCAGTGGTGGCCTCGGTGCCACGCATTGCAGGCGACATTTCCTGCACCCGAAGCCTCTGCGACTCCTCCAAGCGGCCATGGATATGCTGGAGTGCTGCTGACATCTCCCTCTGAATGTCCTGACCGCTCCCCATCACCTCTAGAATTACCTCTTCCATAGGCTCTACATCAGGCTGGGACCCAGCTAGGTCCAGGGATCCAGCAGGCCTCCGACTTCTGTTTCGCCTGTTCCTGCCTCCACCTGATGTGCATCAGCAGCTGTGTGGTGTTCACCAGATTGTGCCCCAGAAACCTGACCACTAACATTTCCCACCGAGGTGCGTGTCTCTGCGCTGGTGGAGGGTGGGGATGACAGCTGTGACGCCTCGATCGTGACTTCCTCGAAACTCTCCTCTGAGATGGGAGGATTGAGAGGACGCTACCCGGGATGGGCCAGCGCCGTTGGTTGGAGGATCTGCAGGAGAAATGGATCAGTCAGTAAGGCAGTAACAATTCACATGTAACAGGTCCTTTGGGTGGAGCGGGTGGTTCCTCACTTCTGCAGTGTCCACCAGCCTCAGCGTTGGTGACCGCCCTGCCCTCAGCCACCTCCAGGACCCGTTCCTCGAAGGAGGTGAAGATTCTTAGGTCCAGCACCCCACTAACCCTTATGTAGTCTGGACCCTCTCCCGGTGACGGTGCAACAGCTTTTCCAGAGGAGACACAAAGAAAGCATAGTTAGTCTCACAGTGGTGGGAGGGGTGTGTGAAGGAAGGGTTGAAATGGGAGGGTTGGAGGTCGCATGGGAATTGGGGGGGGGGGGGGGGGGGGGGTGGATCCTTTCGTGGGGCAGGAATGTCTCTCGGGGATTAACAAAACCGGTCAGATCCTCAGAGATCACCTCTGGGAGTCAGGGTTCCAGCCGCAGCCCAGCACTTTGGCAAATAACTTAACACCCGCATGCGAGAGTGATATAGATCGATACGATCCACACATTATTGGTTCTTTGTCTTTCTTGAGTAAGACTAATGGAGGATTTTAGGAATAATGGATTCAAAGTATTGGGCAATTTAAGAGTTAGAAGCCGGGAAAATAGTGTGTTTGACTGCAGTGGTCATGCTGTTTTAAAAATAATTCTGCTTTGCAGGACCTGGGAGCTTTTAGGAGCCAGAAGAAGGTGAAATTGACCGTAGGAATGTGTCTTTCAGCCTGGGCTATTGCACTGTAGTTTGACGAGGGGAAGTCACAGTACAGAAGAGGCCCTTCAGCCTACAAGTCTGCACCAATGCATGAAATATATCTGACCGGTCTACCTAACCCCATTTTCCGGCATTTGGCCCACAACTTCAATTTTATGACATGCAAAGTGCTCATCCAGGTACTTTTTAAAGGATGTGAGGCAACCCTCCTCTATCTGCCAGGTAGTCCATTGCAGACCGTCACCACCCTCTGGGTAAAAATGTTTTCCTACCCCTCCCTCAATCACATTTCTGTGATGGCTACTATGTCCCACGCACCTCTTCCCCAGCCATGTCTGGTTTCCGACCCACAAAAGTGTTTCTTGTAAAAACACCATCAGAATTTAAACTCATATGTTGAACGAATACTCTCAACCTTTTCACTGAGCCATTCAACCCCTGACATTCCAGGTGACCAAATGAATTAAGGGTCTCCTCCTTCCCCCCCACCACCCGGAGTCAGTCATTTCCACCAAGCCAGATTACCCAACAGATACACAACAGGGGCAGCAACCAGGCCCACCGAAAATGGCCGCCAAATCAAATCACAAGACGAAACAAAGAAAAATCTGCAGGCACCGTCAGCAAACCACCCCCACCCCCTTTTGTCCCCACCTTTGGATAGTACGGCACCCAAATATGATACATACAGAAGCAAGAAGAACACAAACAACCAAAATCTACTTTCAACAAACATAAACAAAACAAGAACTCTAAGCTCATTATCTAACAAACTATTATAATGAGTCGCAGTCAACCTCTTGTGGTAGTCTGTGTTAGAAGGATTACGGTACCTGGTAATGCCGGAATACCATTGGTGGAGAATGGACTTGTTCCCATTGGTTAAGCCTGTATGTTAGCTCCGCCCTGCAAGGTGGGGTATAAGAGCCCGTGCCACCCCAGCAGCTTTCTTCTGTACCTGATCTGCTGGGGGAAACATCTAGAGTATTTGAGCCTTCAATTGTCTCCAATCTCGCTTCTGGAGTTATTGGTCGTGCATCAATTTAATACACTAGTTTTTAAAGAATGGAGCTCCGAAACATGCCGGAGTGTCTGCAACTCAGCCCGCACGCGGCAAACTCAGCCCGCACACGGCAAACTCAGCGGCAACCTTCAAGCACTGGCTGGCATGCTTCAACGGATATCTCAGGACGGCCGAAAACACACCCACGGGAGAACAGAAACTACAAATTCTGCACTCGAGGGGGAGCCCAGAAATCTACACCCTCATCGAGGACGCGGACGATTTCGATGCCACAATGGTGCTGCTGAAAGGACATTATATTCTCCCTGTAAACCAGGTCTACGCCCAACATCTACTAGCGAATAGGCGACAAATCCCTGGGGAATCACTGGAAGAATTGTACCGTGCGCTCCTGGTGTTGGGGAGAAACTGCAGCTGCCCGCAAGTTTCGGCGAGCAACCACACAGAACTCTTGATCCGGGATGCTTCCGTTGCAGGTATGCTGCCTCCCAAATCCGCCAGTGATTACTGGAGAAAGAGACACTAGGCCTCAAGGGGGCACGGGCCGTTGCTGGCTCCCTGGATGTGGCCTCCCGAAACGCCCACGCTTACATCCCCAACCGCGCGGCAGCCCCCTGGGCAGCGTGAAACCTCCCCTGCGGCCGACCCAGAGGCCTCTCCCATCCCCCCACAAGCTTGTGCTGTGAGACGGCCTGGCAACCCCGGGGGGGGGCCCGCTATTTTTGCGGGCAAGCCAAGCACCCCCGACAGCGCTGTCCGGCCCGTTCATCCATCTGCAAGGGATGCGGCAAAAAGGGCTACTTTGTGGCGGTATGCCAGTCCCAGGCGGTGGCTGCGGTCTCCGGAGGCGAATACGGACTGCCACCACAACCCTCTCCACGGGCCCCGTGTGGCCAGCGGGCGTCGCCATCTTCCTCCTCCAGGGCCACATGTGGCCTGCGGGCGCCATCTTGACCCGCGGACGCCACGTGCGATGGATGGGCGCTGCCATTTTGTGCACCCCCAGCCATGTGCGACCATTGGGTGCTGCCATCTTGGATGGACTCCCAGGACCCCAGTTCGGCTGACTACACACTGCCCAAGGAGAACATCCAACTGCTGCCACGATTAGCCTCGGTGACCCTGGACCAGTCTCGGCCCCGAACACTCTCGGACGACGGTGCTTATCAATGGGCATGAAACGTCCTGCCTAATCGACTCTGGAAACACGGAGAGCTTCATACACCCGACACGATAAGGCGCTGTTCTCTCCCCGTCCACCCCGTTAATCAAAAAATCTCCCTGGCCTCCGGATCTTACTCAGTAGAGATCAAGGGGTTTTGTGTAGCTAACCTCACGGTCCAGGGAAGGGAGTTCAAAAACTACCGATTCTACGTCCTTCCCCACCTCTGCATGGCCACCCTCCTAGGGTTGGACTTCCAGTGCAACCTTCAAAGTCTAACTTTCAAATTCGGCGGCCCTATACAGCCCCCCCCCCCCCTCCCCGCCTCACTGTCTGCAGCCTCACGACCCTCAATGTCGACCCGCCTTCCCTGTTTGCGATCCTCAACCCGGATTGCAAACCAGTCGCCACCAGGAGCAGACGGTACAGTGCCCAGGACCGGATCTTTATTAGGTCAGAGGTCCAACGGTTACTGAGGGAAGGTGTCATTGAGGCTAGCAACAGCCCCTGGAGAGCTCAAGTAGTGGTTGTAAAGACTGCGGAGAAGCCTAGGATGGTCATCGAGTACAGTCAGACCATCAACAGGTTTACGCAGCTTGACGCGTACCCTCTCCCCACATGTCCGACCTGGTCAACAGTGTCGCTCAATACAAGGTCTTTTCCACAGTGGATCTTAAGTCCACCTCCCACCAGCTCCCCATCCGCACTAGTGACCGCAAATACACTGCCTTCGAGGCTGATGGGCGGCTCTACCACTTAAGGGTTCCCTTCGGTGTCACTAATGAGGTCTCGGTCTTCCGAGAGATGGACCGAATGGTTGACCGGTACGATTTACGGGCCACATTCCCGTACCTCGATAATGTCACCATCTGCGGCCACGACCAGCAGGACCATGACACCAACCTCCGAAAATTCCTCCAGACCACAAAAATCCTTAACCTCATGTATAACAAGGATAAATGCGTGTTCAGCACCGACCGCCTAGCTATCCTCGGCTACGTGTTATAGGCCCCGACCCTGAACGCATGCACCCCCTTATGAAGTTCCCCCTCCCGCACAGCTCCAAGGCCCTGAAGCGCCACCTAGGTTTTTTTTCCTTACTATGCCCAGTGGGTCCCCAACTAATCGGACAACGACCGTCCACTGATCCAATCCACAGAGGCCAACCAGGCCTTCAGCCGCATCAAAGCAGACATGGCAAAGGCCGCAATGCACGCCATCGACGAGTCCCTCCCCTTCCAGGTCGAGAGCGACACGTCCGACGTAGCTCTGGGGGCCACTCTCAACCAAGCGGGCAGACCCATGGCCTTCTTCTCACGCACCCTCCACGCCTCCAAAATCCGCCATTCCTCAGTCGAAAAGGAGGCCCAGGCCGTAGAAGCTGTGCGACATTGGAGGCATTACCTGGCCGGCAGGAGATTCACTCTCCACACTGACTAACGGTCGGTTGCTTTCATGTTCGATAATGCACAGCGGGGCAAGATAAAAAAACGACAAGATCTTACGGTGGAGGATCGAACTGTCCACCTACAACTATGAGATCTTGTATCGTCCCGGGAAGCTAAACGAGCCTCCTGATGCCCTATCCCGCGGCACATGTGCCAACGCACAACTGGGCCGCCTCCGAGCCCTCCACAAGGACCTTTGCCACCCAGGGGTCAATCGATTTGTCTACTTCATCAAGACCCGCAACCTGCCCTACTCCATCGAGGAGGTCAGGACAGCCACCAGGAATTGCCAAATCTGCACGGAGTGCAAGTCGCACTTCTACAGGCCAGAGAAAGCACACCTGATAAAGGCTTCCCGGCCCTTTGAACGCCTCAATATGGATTTCAAAGGCCCCCTCCCCTCCTCAGACCGTAACACGTACTTCCTGAACGTGATTGACGAATACTCCCGGTTCCCATTCGTCATCCCTGCCCCGACATGACCGCAACCACAGTCATAAAAGCCCTCCATAGTATCTTTACGCTGTTCGGTTTCCCCGCCTACATACACAGTGATAGGGGGTCCTCCTTTATGAACGACAAACTGCGTCAATTCCTGCTCAGCAAGGGCATTGCCTCAAGCAGGACGACCAGTTACAACCTCCGGGGAAACGGACAGGTAGAGAGGGAGAATGGAACGGTCTGGAAGACCGTCCTATTGACCCTGCGGTCCAGGAATCTCCCAGTCTCCCGCTGGCAGGAAGTGCTCCAGGATGCCCTCCACTCCATCCGGTCACTGCTCTGTACCACGACCAACCAAACACATCACATTCGTCTCCTTGTCATCCCCAGGAAGTCCTCCTCTGGGACCTCGCTCCCGACCTGGCTGGCAGCTCCCGGACCCATCCTGCTCCGAAAACAGGTGCGGGCGCACAAATCGGACCCATTGGTCGAGAGGGTCCATCTCCTCCACGCTAACCCTCAGTACGACTACGTGGCATACCCCGACAGCCGACAGGATACGGTCTCCCTACGGGACCTGGCGCCCGCTGGATCCCCACACCCCCCCGCCACCAGTCCCACCCTCCCTCCCACCGGCGCACCCCACAGCCGCCCCCTTCCCAGGTCAGTCGGTCCTTCCACCGGCCCAGTCTAGGGGTGATGAAGCTGCCACAGAAGCCGAAACCACGCTCCCGGAGTCACAGATGCCCGAACCTCCACCGGCATCACCACCAAAGCTACGACGATCGCAGAGGAAGACCAGGGCCCCCGATCGACTAATTGCTTCATTTTGAAATGTACATTACTGTTGTAAATAGTTAAGATGTAATAAGGCAAAACGCTGTACGGAGGCATTACGGTACCTTCATAACTGTAACTTCTACCACTTTACCACGTTGTAATACGAAGCCATCACCCCCGCCGGACTCTTTTTTAACAGGGGGTGAATGTGGTAGTCTGTGTTAGAAGGATTACGGTACCTGGTAATGCCGGAATACCATTGGTGGAGAATGTACTCGTTCCCATTGGTTAAGCCTGTATGTTAGCTCCGCCCTGCAAGGCGGGGTATAAGAGCCCGTGCCGCCCCAGCAGGTTTCTTCTGTCCCTGTGCTGCTGGGGGAAACATCTAGCGTATTGAAGCCTTCAATTGTCTCCAATCTCACTTCTGGAGTTATTGATCGTGCATCACCTTTCAACACCGTTCCTGTTATCTAATTCTTAGGTTAGCAGGGAGATTCCCAACAAGAGTGAAGAAAAATGGTTACAAACAACAAAATATTAAACCCCATAAACCATTGCCCTCCAACAGGGAGATATATATTTTCACAACAATCAGAAAAGGAATCCACATAAAAACTGAACCCAAATTCTACGTCCAAACGATAAAAATTCAACCCCAGTAACAACTGGATAATGCAAAACCAAATATGGAACCCCAACAGTTCAACATGCCTGTCCCCACCACCCAAAAAACTCACCATGCCCATCCATATTTCTTAACAAAGGAGTCTGCCACTTCCAGTGCATCAAATAAACAGTCCTTTCCCTCAAAAGTCGTTCTTCCGCACCAGGTACACCACACTGAATTGGACTCTATTTTTGTACAGGGTAACCTTGGCTTGGTTAACACAGTGGTTAGCACTGTTGCTTCACAGTGCCTGGACCCAGGTTCGATTCCCGGCTTGGGTCACTGTCTGTGCGGAGCCTGCACGTTCTCCCTGTGTCTGTGTGGGTTTCCTCCCACAAGTCCCGAAAGATGTGCTGTTAGGTGAATTGGACATTCTGAATTCTCCCTCCGTGTACTCGAACAGGCGCCGGAGTGTGGCGACTAGGGGATTTTCACAGTAACTTCATTGCAGTGTTAATGTAAGCCTACTTGTGACAATAATAAACAGGATTATTATGTATGCAATCATGGGCGTCTCCAGGTTGAGGTGCACTCATGTTTGCCCGTCTACCTTTGCAGCACTCATCTCCTGTGGGACTGCCAGCTTAATATCAGAGAACATTTTAAGAAGACTCCAACGTTCGAAGCCTGCTCACAATCCTTAATAGGATAGCAAGCACAAAACATTATCGTTCCGGTTGCTAAGATGTCACAACCTGCTGAGCCGAATGATTACCACCTAGCACTAGTCATTAAGTGCTTCAAGCATATTGTGATGAAATGTCTTTTAGATCCTCTTGTTCCATATATTCACCAGTTACAGTTTGTCTATCGAGCTCATCATTCATGCTGCACTCCTTGGTCCATTTGATCCAACAGCACACAGTGAGATTATGGGAAGGAGGGAGGCACGATGGCATAGTTAGCACTGCTGCCTCATGGCAGTGAGGACCCAGGTTCGATCACGGCCCCTGGTCACTGTCCATGTGGAGTTTGCACGTTCTCCCAGTGTCTGCGTTGGTCTCACTCCTACAACCCAAAAAGATTTGCAGGGTAGGTGAAGTGGCCACACTAAATTGCCCCTTAATTGAAACAAAAGAATTGGGTACTCTTGAAAAAAATATATTATGGGAAGGAATACTCAGTCACATAGCAACATTTAAAAACAACCTAAAATTTGCATGTCTCTTGCATACCACCAAAAATATACAATCTACTTAAAAATCAATTAACCAGTGTCTGGCATCTGGGTAGGGGAGGGGAAGGTGTCGGACATTTATCAGGAGCTGCAGGAGGTGGAGGAAGCCTCAGTGGGGGAGTTGAGGGGCAAGTGGGACGAGGAGCTGGGTGAGGAGCTGATGCCCTGGGCAGGGTGAACTCCTCCTCATCATGTGCCAGGCTCAGCTTAATTCAGTTTAAGGTGGTGCATCGGGCGCATATAACGGCGGCAAGAATGAGTAAGTTTTTTGGGGTGGAGGACAGGTGCCCAAGATGTGCAGGGAGTCTGGTGAACCATGCCCATATGTTTTGGGCATGCCCGGCGTTTAAAGAATTCTGGCAGAGGTTGGCGAGGGTGATGTCCAGGATTTTGAACACTCTGGTGAAGGAGAGTCCAACAATAGCGATATTTGGGGTGTCGGAGGATCCGGGAATGCAGGAAGCGAAAGAGGCAGAGGTACTGGCCCTTGCCTCCCTGGTAGCCCGGAGACGGATCTTGCTAATGTGGAGGGACTCAAAACCCCTGGGTGTGGAGACCTGGGTTAGCGATATGGCAGGGTTCCTCAGCCTGGAGCGAATAAAGTTCGCCTTGAGAGGGTCCTTGATGGGGTTCTCCTGGCAGTGGCAACCTTTCCTTGACTTTCTAGGGGAGCAGTAAGTGTCAGCAGCATCGGGGGGGGGGGGGTTCAGGTGGGGGTACTGTTGATACAATGTGAGGCATGGAGACAAAACCCACCTTTGTTCTGTTTTTTAAAAAAAATTCTGTTGTGTAAGTCGTTTCACTGTAAGCTTTGGGATATGTTTATTGTTTATTACTATCTGTATTTTTGTTATGTAAAAACGTTCATTGGAAAACTTTAATAAAAACATTTATTTTTTTAAAAATTAACCAGAATACATGGGGACAGATTTTTAAAAGTTACAGTTGTTTTACAGGCTGTTAGGCTCTCTATGCTTCACCACCGACCATGGTGCCCCATACCCACCAAGCCAACGCATACCCTGGTCAAGCATTGGGGCCTTCCCTGCCCACAGACTTTCTTTGGCCTGTGAGGATCCCTTCCTGGGTTGCTCCTGAGAGGGGACCTCCATTTAGCTGACTGCTTCCTCGGGCAGTGGGAAGTCAGCAATATGCCGACAGCACAGTAAAATGGCCCGAACAGGGCCTGAGCCTTAAGTACGTCAATTGGCTGACTGCTTCATTGGGGCAGGTAGCTTGTTCACTTCCGGTCCCACCATCAGTGAAATGCCCATGGACAGGACATAGTTGGGCAACCGATCCATGCCAGTTCCCCACAATTTTACCAAATCTACCCCCAGCTTCACCTCTCCATCTCCTCAGGGCTATAAAATTCAGGCATCTACTTCCGGTCATATACCGTAATAAAGGAAAATTGAATGAGGACTAAAATCTGGCACATGAATCGCAATGAGTAATGGATGCAAACTCTGTGCAGCCTTGTCATTTGCAGGATAACAACAATAGAGTGGCTGCATATCTCAGCAGAAGGCCCAAGCTTGTGCATGGCCAGCACCACTTGGTCTACACTGCTTAAATTAGTTGTATTTTGATTGCAGCAGCTACTGGAAATGGTTGGAAAGGGTCTAAGGAGTGAATATAGCACAAGGGGCAGGGAGCATCTTTCAAGGTTCTAATATAACACTGGAAGACATGGTGCAGGAGATGTTCAGGAAAAGAGAGATCCTCTATCACAGGGAACCAGGTGGGGCCTTCCAGACATGCAATTGACGCCAGTAGCACCAAGGACCCAGTTGCAGTGCTGCAAGAAGTTTAACAACCTCATACAAATGATCAAGGTCACTGAATGAACCTTCAAATGCCATATCCTTACAAATTAAACCACTGGCCTCACATACTGTTCTTTGTGCTACCAACCACCACACCCCATTATCTTTTGTTAAAAATCTTTTTATTGGCATTTCCAATATTTATAAACAGTTGTATATATACACATCACATTTTTCTCGCCCATGCTAATTTCCTTTATTGTACAGAGAGGTTTAGTTTGTCCTTTGTTTAACTGACCCTTTGTGCATTTCGTTGCCCTCTGGATCGGGCTACGGTTCCTCCCCCTTCCCCGTTATTCTCCCCCCCCTCCCTTGGTTTCAGCTGTGCTTTTATTTTATTTTCCGGACAGAATTGGCGGGGGGGGGGGGATCTATCTTGGTGGGGTTTTTTAAGAAATTCTTATTGGTTAAAAAGATTTTAAAAGCGCAGGAGCTGCGAGTCGGAGCGGAGATTTAAAAAGCGCAGGAGCTGCGAGTCGGAGCGGAGATTTAAAAAGAGCGGGAGCTGCGAGTCGGAGCAGAGATTTAAAAAGCGCGGGAGCTGCGAGTCAGAGCGGAGATTTAAAAAGCGCAGGTGCTGCGAGTCGGAGCGGAGATTTAAAAAGCGCGGGAGCTGCGAGTCGGAGCAGAGATTTCAAAAGATCGCGGCCTAGTTTCGGGAGCCATTCGGAGGAGGAGCAGTCTCTGTCAGGGAGAGAACCTGAGAACATCTAAGACCCACAGAAGGTAAGTAAGTAATTTTTACTCATTTTTACTTTTATTACCTTTTCAAATTGTGTGTGTGATGGGGGGGGGAAAACTAAAGTGACATCACAGAAAAGCTGTGACCTGAGTGGCTGGTTGGGAATCTACACAAAATTAAAATAATTCAGCATTGGTAACTAATTAAACATAATTACTTAATTATAATTTAGAGGGGTATCTAAGCCAGAGATCGGAGAGTACTATATTTAGCTTTCATATTTATAGTAGAAATCTAGTGCTAGGAAACAGATAGTTAACAGTAACTTTTTTTAAAAATTTAACTTTTAACTTTAATTTACTAATTAATTGACACAATGTCAGTTAGAGGGGTGCAGTGCTCTGACTGTGAGATGTGGCAGGTCCGGAAGGCATCCAGCGTCCCGGATGGCTTCATCTGCAGAATGTGCACCCAACTGGAGCTCCTCACAGACCGCATGGTTCGGTTGGAGCAGCAATTGGATGCACTTGGGAGCATGCAGGTGGCGGAAAGCGTCATAGTTAGCAGCTATATAAATGTGGTCACACCCAAGGTGCAGGCAGAGAAATGGGTGACCACCAGAAAGGGCAGGCAGTCAGTGCAGGAATCTCCTGTGGTTGGCCCCCTCTCGAACAGGTATACCTTTTTGGATACTGTCCGGGGGGGGGGGGGGGGGGGGGGGTAGCCTATCAGGGGAAAACAGCAGCAGCCAGAGCAGTAGCACCACAGCTGGCTCTGATGTTTAGAAGGGAGGGTCAAAGCGCAGAAGAGCAATAGTAATAGGCGACTCTTATAGTCAGGGGCACAGATAGGCGCTTCTGTGGACGTGAAAGAGACTCCAGGATGGTATGTTGCCTCCCTGGTGCCAGGGTCCAGGATGTCTCCGAACGGGTAGAGGGCATCCTGAAGGGGGAGGGCAAACAGGCAGAGGTCGTTGTACATATTGGTACTAACGACATAGGCAGGAAGGGGCATGAGGTCCTGCAGCAGGAGTTCAGGGAGCTCGGCAGAAAGTTAAAAGACAGGACCTCTAGGGTTGTAATCTCGGGATTACTCCCTGTGCCACGTGCCAGTGAGGCTAGAAATAGGAAGATAGAGCAGCTAAACACGTGGCTAAACAGCAGGTGTAGGAGGGAGGGTTTCCGTTATCTGGACCACTGGGAGCTCTTCCGGGGCAGGTGTGACCTATACAAGGACTGGTTGCATCTAAACTGGAGAGGCATAAACATCCTGGCCGCGAGGTTTGCTAGTGTCACACGGGAGGGTTTAAACTAGTATGGCATGGGGGTGTGCACGGGAGCAATAGGTCAGAAGGTGAGAGCATGGAGGGAGAACTAGGGAATAGGGACAGTGTGGCTCTGAGGCAGAGCAGACAGGGAGAAGTTGCTGCACACAGCGGGTCTGGTGGCCTGAAGTGCATATGTTTTAATGCATGAGGTATTATGGGTAAGGCAGATGAACTTAGAGCTTGGATTAGTACTTGGAACTATGATGTTGTTGCCATTACAGAGACCTGGTTGAGGGAAGGGCAGGACTGGCAGCTAAACGTTCCAGGATTTAGATGTTTCAGGCGGGATAGAGGCGGATGTAAAAGGGGTGGCGGAGTTGCACTACTGGTTAGGGAGGATATCACAGCTGTACTACGGGAGGACACCTCAGAGGGCAGTGAGGCTATATGGGTAGAGATCAGGAATAAGAAGGGTGCAGTCACAATGTTGGGGGTTTACTACAGGCCTCCCAACAGCCAGCGGGAGATAGAGGAGCAGATAGGTAGACAGATTTTGGAAAAGAGTAAAAACAGGGTTGTGGTGATGGGAGACTTCAACTTCCCCAATATTTACTGGGACTCACTTAGTGCCAGGGGCTTAGACAGGGCAGAGTTTGTAAGGAGCATCCAGGAGGGCTTCTTAAAACAATATGTAGACAGTCCAACTAGGGAAGGGGCGGTACTGGACCTGGTATTGGGGAATGAGCCCGGCCAGGTGGTAGAAGTTTCAGTAGGGGAGCATTTCGGGAACAGTGACCACAATTCAGTAAGTTTTAAAGTGCTGGTGGACAAGGATAAGAGTGGTCCTAGGGTGAATGTGCTAAATTGGGGGAAGGCTAATTATAACAATATTAGGTGGGAACTGAAGAATCTAGATTGGGGCAGATTTTTGAGGGCAAATCAACATCTGACATGTGGGAGGCTTTCAAGTGGCAGTTGAAAGGAATTCAGGACCGGCATGTTCCTGTGAGGAAGAAGGATAAATACGGCAATTTTCAGGAACCTTGGATAACGAGAGATATTGTAGGCCTCGTCAAAAAGAAAAAGGAGGCATTTGTCAGGGCTAAATGGCTGGGAACAGACGAAGCCTGTGTGGAATATAAGGAAAGTAGGAAGGAACTTAAGCAAGGAGTCAGGAGGGCTAGAAGGGGTCACGAAAAGTCATTGGCAAATAGGGTGAAGGAAAATCCCAAGGCTTTTTACACGTACATAAAAAGCAAGAGGGCAGCCAGGGAAAGGGTTGACCCACTGAAGGATAGGCAAGGGAATCTATGTGTGGAGCCAGAGGAAATGGGCGAGGTACTAAATGAATACTTTGCATCAGTATTCACCAAAGAGAAGGAATTGGTAGATGTTGAGTCTGGAGAAGGGTGTGTAGATAGCCTGGGTCACATTGAGATCCAAAAAGACGAGATGTTGGGCGTCTTAAAAAATATTACGGTAGATAAGTCCCCAGGGCCTGATGGGATCTACCCCAGAATACTGAAGGAGGCTGGAGAGAAAATTGCTGAGGCCTTGACAGAAATCTTTGGATCCTCACTGTCTTCAGGTGATGTCCCAGAGGACTGGAGAATAGCCAGTGTTGTTTGTCTGTTTAAGAAGGGTAGCAAGGATAATCCAGGGAACTACAGGCCGGTGAGCCTTACTTCAGTGGTAGGGAAATTACTGGAGAGAATTCTTTGAGACAGGATCTACTCCCATTTGGAAGCAAATGGATGTATTAGTGAGAGGCAGCACGGTTTTGTGAAGGGGAGGTCGTGTCTGACTAACTTGATAGAGTTTTTCGAGGAGGTCACAAAGATGATTGATGCAGGTAGGGCAGTGGATGTTGTCTATATGGACTTCAGCAAGGCCTTTGACAAGGTCCCTCATGGTAGACTAGTACAAAAGGTGAAGTCACACAGGATCAGGGGTGAGCTGGCAAGGTGGATACAGGACTGGCTAGGTCATAGAAGGCAGAGAGAAGCAATGGAAGGATGCTTTTCTAATTGGAGGGCTGTGACCAGTGGTGTTCCGCTGGGACCTTTGCTGTTTGTAGTATATATAAATGATTTGGAGGAAAATGTAACTGGTCTGATTAGTAAGTTTGCAGACGACACAAAAGGTTAGTGGAATTGCAGATAGCGATGAGGACTGTCAGAGGATACAGCAGGGTTTAGATTGTTTGGAGACTTGGGCGGAGAGATGGCAGATGGAGTTTAATCCGGACAACTGTGAGGTAATGCATTTTGGAAGGTCTAATGCAGGTAGGGAATATACAGTGAATGGTAGAACCCTCCAGAGTATTGAAAGTCAAAGAGATCTAGGAGTACAGGTCCACAGGTCATTGAAAGGGGCAACACAGGTGGAGAAGGTAGTCAAGAAGGCATACGGCATGCTTGCCTTCATTGGCCGGGGCATTGAGTATAAGAATTGGCAAGTCATGTTGCAGCTGTATAGAACCTTAGTTAGGCCACACTTGGAGAATAGTGTTCAATTCTGGTCGCCACACTACCAGAAGGATGTGGAGGCTTTAGAGAGGGTGCAGAAGAGATTTACCAGAATGTTGCCTGGTCTGGAGGGCATTAGCTATGAGGAGCGGATGAATAAACTCGGTTTGTTCTCACTGGAACAATGGAGGTTGAGGGGGTACCTGATAGAGGTCTACAAAATTATGAGGGGCATAGACAGAGAGGATAGTCAGAGGCTTTTCCCCAGGGTAGAGGGGTCAATTAGTAGGGGGCATAGGTTTAAGGTGAGAGGGGCAAGGTTTAGAGTAGATGTCCATATAGACAACATCCACTGCCCTACCTGCATAAAAACGTTTTTTTACACAGGTGTAGTGGGTGCCTGGAACTCGCTACCGGAGGAGGTGATGGAAGCAGGGACGATGTGACATTTAAGGGGCATCTTGACAAATACATTAATAGGATGGGAAGAGAGGGATACGGACCCAGGAAGTGTAGAAGATTGTAGTTTAGTCGGGCAGCATGGTCAGCACGGGCTTGGAGGGCCGAAGGGCCTGTTCCTGTGCTGTACATTTCTTTGTTACTCCTCGTTGCGGGCCTTCCACAGGTTTTGGAGCAGACCGACAAATGTCCCCCAAGTATCCAGGAAGCCTTCCTCTGACCCTCGGGTGGCGTACTTAATCTTCTCCAGGTGGAGAAATTCCAAAAAGGTCAGCGAGCCAGTCTGCAGCTGTGGGTGGTGCTGCCGATCACCAGCCGAGCAGGATTCTTCGGCGTGCGATTAGGGAAGCGAAAGTGAGGGCTTTGGCCCCCTTCCCCATGTGTAACTGTGGCTGCTCCTATACCCCAAAGATTGCCACTATTGGGCATGGTTTCACCCGCACCCCCACAACCTTGGACATTGCCTCGGAGAAGGCTGTCCAGAACCCAGCAAGCCCAAAACACGGTGTGGTTGGCCGGGCCCCTCTGGCACCGCTCACATTTGTCCTCCACCTCCGGGAAAGACCTGCTCATTCGGGTTCTGGTCACTTTGAGCTGCATTAGGCTTAGCCTTGCACAGGAGGAGATGGAGTTCACCCTGCTCAGTGTTTCGCTCCAGAGTCCCCATCCTACCTCGGTCCGAGTTCGTCCTCCCATTTCTGTCTGGTCTCATCCAGTGGAGTCCGGGGATCTGTCCAGTAGCTGTCCATATATTTTCCCACATAGCCCCCACTTCTCGTTGCTTGTGCCTATCAGGTCCTCTAGTAGTGTGTTTTCTGGGGCCCCGGGGTACCCTACTGTCTCTTTGCAGAGGAAATGTTTTATTTGGAGGTGTCTCATTTCCTGTCCTTTTGCTAGCTTCCACTTCCTCGTCAGTTCGGTTAGTGTCACCAGTCTGTGCCCTACGTAGAAGTCCCTGACCGTCAGTGTGCCCCCGTCCCGCCTCCATCTTTTGAAGGTGATATCCGGCAGGGCTGGAGGGAATCTGTGATTGCCGCATATGGGAGCTCTGGGGAACATTTTGGTTAACTCAAAGTGTTGTCTCAGCTGGGTCCATGTTCTCAGCGTGGCCGCTACCACTGGGCTCGTTGTGCATCTTGAGGAGGATGGGAGTCCTTCTGTGGCCAGGGCCCGGAGGGTCGTTCCTTTACAGGATGCCTCCTCCATTTGTACCCAATCTGTGTCGGGTTCTTGTACCCATCCCCCACTCTTTCTGCCGTTGCTGCCCAGTGGTAGTATTGTAGGTTCGGTGGAGCCAGGCCGCCTCTGACTTTCCCTCTTTGCAGTGTCTGTTTGGGAATTCTCGAGTTCTTACCCTCCCACACAAATGCCATGATTAGACGGTCTACGTTTTGGAAAAAGGCCTTGGGTCGGAATGGATCTAAACAGGAAGAGGAACCTTGGCAGTACGTTCACCTTGATCATCTGCACTCTCCCCGCCAGGGAGAATGGGAGTCAGCCCCACCTTTGAAGGTTTCTTCTTACTTCCTCCACCAGGCTGGTCAGGTTCCACTTGTGGATCTGTGTCCAGTCTCTGGCTATCTGGATCCCCAGGTAACGGAATCTGTTCTGGACTGTTTTGAACGGGAGCCCCTCCAGCTCTCTCCCTGCCCCGTTTGGGTTCACTGGGAATGCCTCCATTTTGCCCAGGTTAAGTTTGTAGCCCGAGAAGGTTCCAAACTCTTTCAGCATTTGCAGTATTGCCTTCAGTCCCTCCTGTAGCCTCAAGACATAGAGGAGCAGGTCACCTGCACAGAGTGAGACGCTGCTCTCCGTCTCCTCTCCGGATTCCCTTCCAGCTTTTCGCGTCCCGCAGGACTAGTGCCAGGGATTCGATCGCTACCGTGAACAAGGGTGTGGACCGGGGGCAGCCCTGTCTTGTTCCTCTCTGCAGCTGGAAATATTCAGAGCTGGTGGTGTTAGTTCAGACGCTCGCTTTGGGAGTGTAGTACAGGAGCCTCACCCAGTCGGTGAATCCCACTCTGAGTCCAAACCGTTCCAGCACCTTGAAGAGGCAGTCAAAGTCCTTTTCTGCGTCCAGGGACCTTTTGGCCAGGACCTTTGAGAGTATTTTTGCATCCACCTTCAGCAGTGAAATGGGTCTGTATGATCCACATTCCATCAGGTCTTTTATCTTTTTTGTGTATCAGTGAAATTGTGACCTGCGCTAGCATGGGGGGCAGGGTGCCCCTTGCCAGTGAGTCCACTAACCTGTCCCTTAGGTGTGGGGCCAGGACTGGTGAAAATTTTTTGTAGAAGTCCGCCGGGAACCCGTCGGGTCCTGGTGCCTTCCGCTCTTGCATGGAACTGATGCCCTCCATGATTTCTCCCAGATCTATTGGTCCTTCCAGCTCCCCCCTTCTGTCTTCCCCTACAACTGGTAGTTCCAGTCCATCTAGGAACTGTTTAATCCCCGTCCTCCGTTGAGAGGCTCGGAGGTGTACAGTCCCCGGTAGAAGGTCTCAAATGCCCGATTGACCTCCTTTGGTTCTGTTACCAGTTTGCCTCTGCTATCCTTTACCTGCGCTATTTCCATCATGGCTGCCCGCTTTCTCAGCGGGTGAGCCAATAGGCGGCCAGCCTGGTCTCCATGTTCGTAGCAGGGCCCCTTGTCTGGCGGAGCTGGTGCACTGCCAGCTCCATTTGTCCATAATGTCCATTTGCAGCTTTTTCCTCTCCGCCAGCAGCTCTACAGTCGGGGCCTCGGAGTATTTTCAATCGACTTCCAGGATGGCGTCCACCAGTTGTTGCCTGGCCACCCTCTCTTCCCTATCTCTGTTTGCCTTGTAGGCTATGATCTCTCCTCTAATCACGGCCTTCAATTCCTCCCAGAACGTGGAGGGTGAGACCTCCCCGTTTTGGTTGTTACTAACGTAGTCGCCTCTGGCCCGCAATGTTTTTTGACAGAAGGCCTTGTCGGCCAGGAAGTCCGTGTCCAGCCTCCATGTGGGCCGCTGGGCCTGGCCTGTCACCAACCTCACATCCACAGTGTGGAGCATGGTTGGTGATAACGATCGCGGAGTACTTCGTTTCCGTGATCCCTGGAAGCACCGATTTCCTCACTGCAAAGAAGTCGATACGGGTGTATACCTTGTGTACTTGTGAAATGTATGAGAATTCCTTCTCTCCCGGGTGCAGGAACCTCCATGGGTCCACCGCCCCCATCTGCTCCATAAATGCTCCGAGTTCCCTTGCCATGCCAGTCTTTTTCCTTGCTCTGGGGTGCTCAGTGGATCCTGCAAGCAGTTGAAGTCGCACCCCATAATCAGTCGGTGTGTGTCAATGTCGGGGATTTCTGCCATGGTCTTCTTTATGAATTCGGTGTCATCCGAGTTGGGAGCGTGCACATTTAGCAATATACATCTGTCCCACCCAGCCCTTCTTTACCAGCAGTCAGTCCTTCTCCCTCAGGTGCATCTCTCTCACCACGAGGTCGGCCCCAGCGCTCCGGGGTTTCCCTTTGTCCCGGGGGCACCCAATATGGCCGCCAGCTATGTCTACGCCACGTGGCTGCGCTCTTGAACTCCAGGGTCTCCCTTCACCCTGAAGCCCTCTCGAGTGGCTGTTTGTGACACCATCTTGGTTCCCCGCCCTCCTCCATGCCCGCCGAGGCCGGTGTTGGTGCTGCTTATCTACCTCACCCTTTTCTTTCCTTCTCTTTTGTTCTGTGCTCTACCTCCCAAAATCCCTGCCCCTCTGTCCCCCCGTGTTCTTTCCCACCCCCCCCTCTTTGTGCCAAGCGCTCCCTCTTCCCAGAGAGGCACGCCGCAGCCCTCCTTTCTTCCTGCCCTCCCGTGTTGGCCCTCCTTGCTAGCATGGTGCCCCCCCTCCCAGTACTTGCCCTGCTCTGGGCAGGATACTGCAAGGCCTGGATAGAGTGGACATGGAGAGGATGTTTCCACTTGTAGGAATAACAAGAACTAGAGGACACCATCTCAGACTAAAGATCCTTTAAAACAGAGAGGAGGAGGAATTTCTTCTGCCAGAGGATGTTGAATCTGTGGAACTCTTTGCCGCAGAAGGCTGTGGAGGCCAAATCACTGAATGTCTTTAAGACAGAGAACAAAGAACAAAGAAATGTACAGCACAGGAACAGGCCTTTCGGCCCTCCAAGCCCGTGCCGACCATGCTGCCCGACTAAACTACAATCTTCTACACTTCCTGGGTCCGTATCCTTTTATTCCCATCCTATTCATATATTTGTCAAGATGCCCCTTAAATGTCTCTATCGTCCCTGCTTCCACTGCCTCCTCCGGTAGCGAGTTCCAGGCACCCACTACCCTCTGCGTAAAAAACTTGCCTCGTACATCTACTCTAAACCTTGCCCCTCTCACCTTAAACCTATGCCCCCTAGTAATTGACCCCTCTACCCTGGGGAAAAGCCTCTGACTATTCACTCTGTCTATGCCCCTCATAATTTTATATACCTCTATCAGGTCTCCCCTCAACCTCCTTCGTTCCAGTGAGAACAAACCGGGTTTATTCAATCGCTCCTCATAGCTAATGCCCTCCATACCAGGCAACATTCTGGTAAATCTCTTCGGCACCCTCTCTAAAGCCTCCACATCCTTCTGGTAGTGTGGCGACCAGAATTGAACACTATACTCCAAGTGTGGCCTAACTAAGGTTCTATACAGCTGCAACATGACTTGCCAATTCTTATACTCAATGCCCCGGCCAATGAAGGCAAGCATGCCGTATGCCTTCTTGACTACCTTCTCCACCTGTGTTGCCCCTTTCAATGACCTGTGGACCTGTACTCCTAGATCTCTTTGACTTTCAATATTCTTGAGGGTTCTACCATTTACTGTATATTCCCTACCTGCATTAGACCTTCCAAAATGCATTACCTCACATTTGTCCGGATTAAACTCCATCTGCCATCTCTCCGCCTAAGTCTCCAGACATTCTAAATCCTGCTGTATCCTCCGACAGTCCTCATCGCTATCCGCAATTCCACCAACCTTTGTGTCGTCTGCAAACTTACTAATCAGACCAGTTACATTTTCCTCCAAATCATTTATATATACTACAAACAGCAACGGTCCCAGCACTGATCCCTGTGGAACACCACTGGTCACAGCCCTCCAATTAGAAAAGCATCCCTCCATTGCTACTCTGCCTTCTATGGCCTAGCCAGTTATGTATCCACCTTGCCAGCTCACCCCTGATCCCGTGTGACTTCACCTTTTGTAGTAGTCTACCATGAGGGACCTTGTCAAAGGCCTTACTGAAGTCCATATAGACAACATCTACTGCCCTACCTGCATCAATCATCTTAGTGACCTCCTCGAAAAACTCTATCAAGTTAGTGAGACACGACCTCCCCTTCACAAAACCGTGCTGCCTCTCACTAATACGTCCATTTGCTTCCAATTGGGAGTAGATCCTGTCTCAAAGAATTCTCTCCAGTAATTTCCCTACCACTGAAGTAAGGCTCACCGGCCTGTAGTTCCCAGGATTATCCTTGCTACCCTTCTTAAACAGAGGAACAACATTGGCTAGTCTCCAGTCCTCCGGGACATCCCCTGAAGACAGCGAGGATCCAAAGATTTCTGTCAAGGCCTCAGCAATTTCCTCTCCAGCCTCCTTCAGTATTCTGGGGTAGATCCCATCAGGCCCTGGGGACTTATCTACCGTAATATTTTTTAAGACACCCAACACCTCGTCTTTTTGGATCACAATGTGACCCAGGCTATCTACACCCCCTTCTCCAGACTCAACATCTACCAATTCCTTCTCTTTGGTGAATACTGATGCAAAGTATTCATTTAGTACCTCGCCCATTTCCTCTGTCTCCA
The DNA here is from genome assembly GCF_047496885.1 of Scyliorhinus torazame. Classification (NCBI taxonomy): domain Eukaryota; kingdom Metazoa; phylum Chordata; class Chondrichthyes; order Carcharhiniformes; family Scyliorhinidae; genus Scyliorhinus; species Scyliorhinus torazame. Next base: position 35,483,444 of record NC_092707.1, on the reverse strand, counting down.
CACATAGATTCCCTTGCCTATCCTTGAGTGGGCCAACCCTTTCCCTGGCTACCCTCTTGCTTTTTATGTACGTGTAAAAAGCCTTGGGATTTTCCTTAACCCTATTTGCCAATGACTTTTCGTGACCCCTTCTAGCCCTCCTGACTCCTTGCTTAAGATCCTTCCTACTTTCCTTACATTCCACGCAGGCTTCGTCTGTTCCCAGCCTTTTAGCCCTGACAAATGCCTCCTTTTTCTTTCTGACGAGGCCTACAATATCTCTCGTCATCCAAGGTTCCCGAAAATTGCCGTATTTATCTTTCTTCCTCACAGGAACATGCCGGTCCTGTATTCCTTTCAACTGCCACTTGAAAGCCTCCCACATGTCAGATGTTGATTTGCCCTCAAACATCCGCCCCCAATCTATGTTCTTCAGTTCCCGCCTAATATTGTTATAATTAGCCTTACCCCAATTTAGCACATTCATCCTCGGACCACTCTTATCCTTGTCCACCAGTACTTTAAAACTTACTGAATTGTGGTCACTGTTACCGAAATGCTCCCCTACTGAAACATCTACCACCTGGCCGGGCTCATTCCCCAATACCAGGTCCAGTACCGCCCCTTCCCTAGTTGGACTGTCTACATATTGTTTTAAGAAGCCCTCTGGATGCTCCTTACAAACTCCGCCCCGTCTAAGCCCCTGGCACTAAGTGAGTCCCAGTCAATATTGGGGAAGTTGAAGTCTCCCATCACCACAACCCTGTTTTTACTCTTTTCCAAAATCTGTCTACCTATCTGCTCCTCTATCTCCCGCTGGCTGTTGGGAGGCCTGTAGTAAACCCCCAACATTGTGACTGCACCCTTCGTATTCCTGATCTCTACCCATATAGCCTCACTGCCCTCTCGCAGTACAGCTGTGATATTCTACCGAACAAGTAGCGCAACTCCGCCTCCCCTTTTACATCCCCCTCTATCCCGCCTGAAACATCTAAATCCTGGAACGTTTAGCTGCCAATCCTGCCCTTCCCTCAACCAGGTCTCTGTAATGGCAACAACATCATAGTTCCAAGTACTAATCCAAGCTCTAAGTTCATCTGCCTTACCCGTAATGCTCCTTGCACTAAAACATATGCACTTCAGGCCACCAGACCCGCTGTGTTCAGAAACTTCTCCCTGTCTGCTCTGCCTCAGAGCCACACTGTCCCTATTCCCTAGTTCTCCCTCAATGCTCTCACCTTCTGACCTATTGCTCCCGTGCCCACCCCCCTGCCATACTAGTTTAAACCCTCCCGTGTGACACTAGCAAACCTCGCGGCCAGGATATCTATGCGTCTCCGGTTTAGATGCAACCCGTCCTTCTTATACAGGTCACACCTGCCCCAGAAGAGCTCCCAGTGGTCCAGATAATGGAAACCCTCCCTCCTACACCAGCTGTTTAGCCACGTGTTTAGCTGCTCTATCTTCCTATTTCTAGCCTCACTGGCACGTGGCACAGGGATTAATCACGAGATTACAACCCTAGAGGTCCTGTCTTTTAACTTTCTGCCTAGCTCCCTGAACTCCTGCTGCAGGACCTCATGCCCCTTCCTGCCTATGTCGCTAGTACCAATATGTACAACGACCTCTGCCTGTTTGCCCTCCCCCTTCAGGATGCCCTCTACCCGTTCGGAGACATCCTGGACCCTGGCACCAGGGAGGCAACATACCATCCTGGAGTCTCTTTCACGTCCACAGAAGCGCCTATCTGTGCCCCTGACTATAGAGTCCCCTATTACTATTACTCTTCTGCGCTTTGACCCTCCCTTCTGAACATCAGAGCCAGCTGTGGTGCCACTGCTCTGGCTGCTGCTGTTTTCCCCGCGAGATAGATAGGTTCGTGATTAATCAGGGGTTATGGGGAGAAGGCAGGAGAATGGGGATGAGAAAATATCGGCCATGATTGAATGGCGGAGCAGACTCGATGCGCCGAGTTGCCTAATTCTGCTCCTATGTGAAATGAATGAAATGGAATGAAAATCGCTTATTGTCACAAGTAGGATTCAAATGAAGTTACTGTAAAAAGCCCCTAGTCGCCACATTCCGGCGCCTGTTCGGGGAGCCTGGTACGGGAATTGAACCGTGCTGCTGGCTTGCCTTGGTCTGGTTTCAAAGCCAGCGATTTATCCGGCGCCTGTTCGGGGAGGCTGGTACGGGAATTGAACAGTGCTGCTGGCTTGCCTTGGTCTGCTTTCAAAGCCAGCGATTTAGCTCTGTGCTAAACAGCCTCTTGTGGTCTTATGGAGGACTGTTTCTTTCGGCTTTGTTTGAAAGTCTGCACTGCGCGTTCCGCTAACCCATTGGAAGCCGGGTGGTACGGAGCGGTGCGGATATGGTGTATGACGTTCAGCGTCATGAACCTCGCAAACTCTTCACTTGTGAAAGGAGTGCTATTGCCCCCGATGAGCACCTCGGGGAGGCCATGCGTGTTGAAAGACAAACACATCTTCTCGATCATGGCGCCGGACGTTCTGCCCGCTACCTTATGCAACTCTAACCATTTAAATTGGGCATCAATTCAGACGTTCTGGCCTTTGCTTCCCTGGTAGCCCGGAGACATTACTCTTAGCTTGGAGGGACTCAAAGCCCCCGAAGACGGAGACCTGGCTGTCGAACATAGCTAGCTTTCTGTGTTTGGAGAAAATCAAGTTTGCTTGGAGAGGGTCACCGTTAGGGTTCGCCCAGAGGTGGCACCATTTGTCGACTTCTTTGCGAAAAATGAATTGTCAGCAGAGGGGGGTGGGGGTTAATAAAAGGTGGGACCTGTAAGAGAGGGCGTCGGCTTTTGCACTGTTTATTGATTCATGTACATTGTTTATTTTGTTTTTGTTGTAATACCAAAAATACCTCCATAAAATGTTTATTAAAAAAAAGACTGGGCATCAATTAATAAAAGGAACATGGATCCTTGAAAAAGGGCCAGCAAAATCCACATACAAGCGCACCCAACTCGCCCGTGAGCTGTCTGTGCTGCCCACCATACAGGACAATGTGCCGAACCTTTGACAGGACTGGATCCATCTGGGTCCACTCATGGATCTGTACGGCCGTGACAGGCAAGGAGTCCATAAAATTTAGGGTTGCAACCACCTCATCTGTCGTGGGGTGTCGACATGGGGCCAGTTGACAAAGGCAATCGGCTCAGTGCATCGGTTTTCACTATCTGGGTTTATGCTCCAGAGAATACTTGAAGGCAGCGAGCAGCAAAGCCCGGCGTAGGATTCATGCAGAATCAATGGACGGAATTGGCTTATCCTCTCGGAAAAGTCCAAGCAGAGGTTTATAATCAGTCACGATAGTAAAGTGGCGGCCGTAAAAATACTGTTGGAAGCGTTTCACTGCAAAGACCACCGCCAGGCCCTCCTTCTCAATCTGCATGTACTTCTTTTCCTCTGCAGTCAATGTGCGGGAGGTGAAAGCTATCGGCCGCTCGGCGCCATTCTCCATCTTGTGGGACAGGACAACCCCAATACCATATGGGGATGCATCACGAGAGGCTTTTCAGGATCGTGGGTTAGTAACCCGGACGATGACAATTGTTGTTTAACCCGCCGGAAAGCGGTTTCTTGTGCCTGACCCCAAACCCAGGTGTGATCCTTCAACAGAAGGTGCAACGGGGCCAGCGTAGTTATCAGATAGCGGAGGAACTTCCCATAATAATTTACGAGGCCGAGAAAAGAACGAAGATGCGAAGCATCAGTCAGGCGGGGGCCTGTTGAATTGCATGCACCTTCTCTGCGACGGGGTGCTAACCTTAGTGGTTCACCCAATAACCTCAGTAGATCTATTCCCCTCGCCTGAACGAGACTTTGTATGACATAAACGGACTCCAGCCTCTGAGAAGCGTCTACGGACAACCTCCAAACTTTCCAAATGTTTAGTTCCGAAGTTCCCGTAATCAAACCATCATCTAAGAAAACAGGGGACAGATTTCAACGTACTTTCGCGCCAATGTCCGTGAAAACCATGCTAAGGCGGGTACGAAGTCTGTGGCCCATTAGGAGTGCTGCGGGACCCACCCCAGTCACTGCATGCGGAGTGGTCCTACAAAGAAACAAAAGAACTAGCCAGTCTAGCCATGGATCCGAAGAGGGTTTTGTGAGGCCAGTTTTAACACCTGCACTCCGTGCTCCGCCAACCCATTGAAAGTCGGGTGGTATGGGGTGGTGCGAATATGGCATATACTGTTCATCTTCATGACCCCTGTGAACTCCTCACTTGTGAAAGGAGTGCCATTGTCAGTGACCAGCACTCGGGGAGGCCATGCATGCGAAAAGATAAACGCATCTTGTGGTAGTATGCATTAGGGGTCATGTGGGACTGTGAAGCCGTGATGTCATTGGCTGACAGATCCCGGGTCCTGGTTGGCTGTTGATCTCTAGCTCCGCCCTGAAGGCGGAGTATAAGAACCAGGAGTTCTCCCCCGCAGGCCAGTCTGTTGCTGAACTGCGGGGAACAAGTCACGCTTAATAAAGCCCCATCGACTTCATCTCTATTCGTCTCTTGTGAGTCTTTGTGCGCTACAATTTATTAAGCGTGCTTAAAGGACTATGGAGCTCAGGATCATCCCGGAATGCCTGAGGATCAGCCCCCACGCAGTGAACTCAGCAGCAGTTTTTAAACACTGGCAGACTTGTTTCGAAGCATACCTCCGAACGGCCCCCGGCCGGGTCACAGAAGACCAGAAACTACAGGTCCTGCACTCGAGGGTAAGCCCGGAAATTTTCCCTCTCATAGAAGACGCAGAGGATTTCCAGACGGCGTTCGCAGTACTAAAAAGCATCTATGTTCGCCCAGTGAACCAGATCTACGCACGCTACCAACTCGCAACGAGACGGCAAAGTCCCGGAGAATCGCTAGACGAATTCTACGCCGCGCTGCTAATTTTGAGACGGGCCTGCAGCTGCCCGCCGGTAAAGGCGATTGAACACACGGACATGTTAATTCGCGATGCGTTCGTGGCTGGTATGAACTCTCCCCAAATCCGCCAAAGACTTTTAGAAAAAGAGTCGCTAGGACTCTGAGGCACGGGCCCTTGCAGCCTCACTAGATGTGGCCGCGCGAAACGCCCACGCGTACGGCCCCGACCGCGCGGCAGCCCCTTGGGCTCCGTGAACCCCCGTCGCGACAAACCCCCCCCCCACCCCACAGGCTTGCGCGGTTCAGACGCCAAGTCGTCCCGGGGGAGCCCGCTGCTATTTCTGCGGCCAGGCAAAACACCACCGGCAGCGCTGCCCGGCCCGCGCAGCGATTTGCAAGAGCTGCGGGAAAAAGGGCCATTTCGCGGCTGTGTGCCGGTCCCGGGGGGTCGCCGCTGTCCCCGGAGAAGAAGGAGTCCTGCGCGTTTCTAACGCTCCCCAACCCCCCCAGCGCCCCATGTGCGACCCGCAGGTGTCGCCATTTTGGGTCCCGGCCACCACGAGGGGAGGAGGGGCGCCGCCATCTTGTGACCCCCCCAGTCTTGTGCGATGCATGGGGGCGGCCATTTTGTTCACCCCCGCCGCCATCTTGGACGGCAACAATGGACCCCAGCATCGACGGCTCCACGGGGTTCGAGGAAGACGCTGAAGCACTACGACCACGTCTGGCCTCAATGGCGCTGGACCAAGCACGGCCCCGGACGCTCCAGACGACGACAACAACGGTGCTGATCAACGGGCACGAGACACCATGCCTGGTCGACTCCGGGAGCACAGAAAGCTTCATCCACCCCGACACGGTAAGACGCTGTTTTTTGACCATCCGTCCCAGTGCACAAAAGATTTCCCTAGCTGCAGGATCCCACTCCGTACAGATCAAAGGGTTCTGCATAGTGACCCTCACGGTGCAAGGGAGGGAGTTTAGAAACTACAGGCTCTATGTCCTTCCCCAACTCTGCGCGCCCACATTACTGGGATTAGACTTCCAGTGCAATCTGCAGAGCCTAACTTTCCAATTCGGCGGCCCAATACCCCCACTCACTATCTGCGGCCTCGCAACCCTCAAGGTTGAGCCCCCATCCTGGTTTGCAAACCTCACCCCGGATTGCAAACCCGTCGCCACTAGGAGCAGACGGTACAGCGCCCAGGACCGGACATTCATTCGGTCCGAAGTCCAGCGGCTACTGAAGGAAGGCATAATCCAGGCCAGCAATAGTCCCTGGAGAGCACAGGTGGTAGTAGTAAAGACAGGGGAGAAGCAAAGGATGGTCGTAGACTATAGTCAGACCATCAACAGGTACACACAGCTAGATGCGTACCCTCTCCCCCGCATATCCGACATGGTCAATCGGATTGCCCAATATAAGGTCTTCTCCACCGTGGACCTCAAGTCCGCCTACCATCAGCTCCCCATCCGCCCAAGTGACCGCAAGTACACAGCCTTCGAGGCAGACGGGCGATTATACCACTTCCTAAGGGTCCCATTTGGCGTCACAAACGGGGTCTCGGTCTTCCAACGAGAGATGGACCGAATGGTTGACCAACACGGGTTGCAGGCCACGTTCCCGTATCTCGACAACGTAACCATCTGCGGCCACGATCAGCAGGACCACGACGCCAACCTCCAAAAATTCTTCCAGACCGCTAAAGCCTTGAACCTCACATACAACGAGGACAAGTGCATTTTTAGCACAAACCGGCTAGCCATCTTGGGATATGTAGTGCGCAATGGGATAATAGGCCCCGACCCCGAACGTATGCGCCCCCTCATGGAATTTCCCCTCCCTCACTGCCTAAAAGCCCTAAAACGCTGCCTAGGGTTCTTTTCATATTACGCCCAGTGGGTCCCCCAGTACGCAGACAAGGCCCGCCCCCTAATACAGACCACAACCTTCCCTCTGTCGACAGAGGCTTGCCAGGCCTTCAGCCGCATCAAAGCGGATATCGCAAAGGCCACGATGCGCGCCATCGACGAGTCCCTCCCCTTCCAGGTCGAGAGCGACGCCTCCGATGTAGCTCTAGCGGCCACCCTTAACCAAGCAGGCAGACCCGTGGCCTTTTTCTCCCGAACCCTCCACGCCTCAGAAATCCGCCACTCCTCAGTGGAAAAGGAAGCCCAAGCCATAGTGGAAGCTGTGCGACATTGGAGGCATTACCTGGCCGGCAGGAGATTCACTCTCCTCACTGACTCCTCAGTAGCTTTCATGTTCGATAATGCACAGCGGGGCAAAATTAAAAATGACAAGATCTTAAGGTGGAGGATCGAGCTCTCCACCTTCAACTATGAGATCTTGTACCGTCCCGGAATGCTGAACGAGCCATCCGATGCCCTATCCTGCGGCACATGTGCCAACGCACAAATTAACCGTCTCCAAACCCTCCACGAGGACCTCTGCCACCCGGGGGTCACTCGGTTCTACCATTTTATAAAGTCCCGCAACCTCCCCTACTCCGTGGAGGAGGTCCGTACAGTCACAAGGAACTGCCACATCTGCGCAGAGTGCAAACCGCATTTTTTCAGGCCGGATAGTGCGCACCTGATCAAGGCCTCCCGTCCCTTTGAACGCCTCAGTCTGGATTTCAAAGGGCCCCTCCCCTCCACCGACCGCAACACATACTTCCTGAACGTGGTGGACGAGTACTCCCATTTCCCCTTCACCATCCCCTGCCCTGACATGACAGCGGCCACAGTCATTAAAGCCCTTAACGCCATATTCACACTGTTCGATTGCCCCGCATACGTCCATAGCGACAGGGGGTCCTCCTTCATGAGTGACGAGCTGCGCCAGTTCCTGCTCAGCAAGGGTATAGCCTCGAGCAGGACGACCAGCTACAACCCCCGGGGGAATGGGCAAGTAGAGAGGGAGAACGGCACGGTCTGGAAGACCGTCCTACTGGCCCTACGGTCCAGGGATCTCCCAGTTTCACGGTGGCAGGAGGTCCTCCCGGACGCTCTCCACTCCATCCGGTCGCTGCTGTGTCCCACCACTAATCAAACGCCTCATGAGCGCCTCCTTGTCTTCCCCAGGAAGTCCTCCTCTGGAACGTCGCTGCCGACCTGGCTGGCGGCCCCAGGACCCATCTTGCTCCGGAAACATGTGCGGGCGCACAAGTCGGACCCGTTGGTCGAGAGGGTTCACCTCCTCCACGCGAACCCGCAGTACGCCTACGTGGCGTACCCCGACGGCCGACAGGACACGGTCTCCCTGAGAGATCTGGCGCCCGCCGGCAACACGCACACCCCCTCGACACCAATCACCCCCACCCTGCCACCGGCGCACCCCGCGACAGCCCCCTTCCCGGGAGGATCGGTCCTCCTCCCAGGTCCGACCAGAAGTGAAGCTGAAGCAGAAACCGTAAAGCTCCCGGAGGCGACAACACTGGATCAAGCACCACCACCACCGGGGCTGAGGCGATCGACAAGGATGACCAGACCACCCGCCCGACTCGTGGCATCGGTGTAACACTAGAATGTTGTGGACTTTAACGAGAATGTTTTTTTTCCTTTTCCCTCTTACGAATACTGTAAATAGTTCAAAACAAAAAAACCCTGTACATAGCCCAGTGTAGGGCACTGTGATGACATGCAAAAGTTTTTTTTTCCTCCCAGGACCAGCCTTGTAAACCCCTACCACCATGCGAAGCACCACCCCGCCGGGTTCATTTTTAACAAGGGGTGAATGTGGTAGTACGCATTAGGGGTCATGTGGGATTGTGAAGCCGTGATGTCATTGGCTGACAGATCCCGGGTCCTGGTTGGCTGTTGATCTCTAGCTCCGCCCTGTAGGCGGAGTATAAGAACCAGGAGTTCTCCCCCGCAGGCCAGTCTGTTGCTGAACTGCGGGGAACAAGTCACGCTTAATAAAGCCTCATCGACTTCATCTCTATTCGTCTCTCGTGAGTCTTTGTGCGCTACACATCTTCTCTGGTTGTACAGGACGTTGTTCCTGCCATCCTATGTACCTCGAGCCACTTTGATTGGGCATTAATCAATCAATAAGAGTGACATGGATCCTTGAAAAGGGCTGGCGAAATCTGCATATAAGCATGCCCAAGGTCGGCCTGGCTAGTCTAGCGATGCAGGGGGTGGCTGGCAGAAGCTGCTGATGCTCTTGGCAAATGGAGCAGTGTTGGGCCAGCTTCTCAATGTCAGCATTGAGGCCTGGCCACCAGACGCAACTCCTTGCCAACATTTTCAATTTCACGCCTGGAAGATCATTGTGGAGGTCCTTTAGTATCAGCTCCTGCCATTTATCTGGGACGACCACGCGTGTACCCCACAACAGGATACCATCTTCAACGCTAAATTCTGACAGCTCAGAAGGAAAATGCCCGCAACTCAACTGGGAGCTGTCTATGCTGCCACCATACAGGATTGTGTGCCAAATCTTGGATAGGGCTGGACCTGCCTAGGTCCACTCACGGATCCGCGATGCTGTGACAGGCAATGAGTCTATAAAATTCAGGGTTGCGACCACCTCATCGGTCATGGAGGTCGACAAGGGGCCGGTCGACAAGGTAACGGGCTCAGTGCATCAGCATTCACAATCTGGTCCGTGGCTTATGCTCCAAAGAATACCTGTAGGCAGCGAGCAACAAAGCCCAGTGCTGTATCCACACAGAAGAAATGGGTGGAATCAGCTTATCCTCTCTGAAAAGTAGAAACTGATGATCGGTCACGATCGTGAAGTGGCGGCCATAAACATATTGGTGGAAGTGTTTCACCGCAAAAAACACCGTCAGGCTCTCCTTTTCAATCTGCGCGTACTTCTTTTCCAGTGAAGTCAACATGTGGGAGGCAAAACAATCAGCTGTTAAGCTCCGTACTCCATTTTTGGGACAGGACGGCCCCTATACCATACGAGGATTCATCACACGTGATGAGCTTATGTTTTGCAGGGTCATAGTGAGTTAGTTACGCAGATGCTACCAGGACTTGATAGGATGAGTGAGAAGGAGAGGCTGGGACTTTTTTCCCTGGAGCGTATGAGGCTGAGGGGTGATCTTGTTAGAAGTCGATAAAATAATGAGGAGCATGGATAAGATAGATTTTTTTTTTTTTTAATTTTAGAGTACCCAATTCATTTTTTCCAATTAAGGGGCAATTTAGTGTGGCCAATCCACCTAGCCTGCACATCTTTGGGTTGTGGGGGCGAAACCCACGCAAACACGGGGAGAATGTGCAAACTCCACACGGACAGTGACACAGAGCCGGGACCGAGCCTGGGACCTCGGCGCCGTGAGGCAGCAATGCTAACCCACTGTGCCACCCTAGATAAGGTAGATAGTCGACATATTTTCCCAAAAGGTAGAGGAGTCTAGAACAAGAGGGCGTAGCTTTAAGGTGAGAGAGAAGAGATACAAGAGACCAGAGGAGAAATTCCTTCACACAGAGGGCGGTGAGCATCTGTAGAAGGCTGTCAGAGGCAGTGATAGAGGTGGGTATGATTTTGTCTTTTGAAAAGCAGTTAGACAGTTACATGGGCAGGGTGGGACTAGCTTAGTGATAGAAACTGGGCGACATGGACAAACTGGGTTGAAGGGCCTGTTTCCATGCTGTAAACATCTATGACTCTATGGATATCCTCCTATCGCCAATCAAACCACCCGTTTGAAGAATGTGCTGCCATTGCAGCTACAAATGGCGCAACCAGTCCAGACCCAACAGCCTGGGCCTCGCACCACGATGAGCGGGAAACGCCCCTCATGGGGTCCATAAGCGACAGGGGTCATCGTAGTCCCCAGCAATGGCCAATGGTTTCCCCGTATAGGTGGCAAACCTGGCTTGTGTATCAGTCAATACAAGAGTCTATATACCTCTCTTGATGCAGTCTGTCCAACCATGGAGACCCCTATAGAACATAGAACATAGAACATAGAAAATACAGCACAGAACAGGCCCTTCGGCCCACGATGTTGTGCCGAACCTTTGTCCTAGATTAATCATAGATTATCATTGAATTTACAGTGCAGAAGGAGGCCATTCGGCCCCCCGAGTCTGCACCAGCTCTTGGAAAGAGAACCCTACCCAAACTCAACACCTCCACCCAACACCAAGGGCAATTTGGACATTAAGGGCAATTTATCATTGGCCAATTCACCTAACCCGCACATCTTTGGACTGTGGGAGGAAACCGGAGCACCCGGAGGAAACCCACGCAGACACGGGGAGGACGTGCAGACTCCGCACAGACAATGACCCAAGCCGGAATCGAACCTGGGACCATGGATCTGTGAAGCAATTGTGCTCTCCACAATGCTACCGTGCTGCCCTTAAGAACAAATAAATCTACACTATATCATTTTCCCGTAATCCATGTACCTATCCAACAGCTGCTTGAAGGTCCCTAATGTTTCCGACTCAACTACTTCCACAGGCAGTGCATTCCATGCCCCCACTACTCTCTGGGTAAAGAACCTACCTCTGATATCCCTCCTATATCTTCCACCTTTCACCTTAAATTTATGTCCCCTTGTAATGGTGTGTTCCACCTGGGGAAAAAGTCTCTGACTGTCTACTCTATCTATTCCCCTGATCATCTTATAAACCTCTATCAAGTCGCCCCTCATCCTTCTCCGCTCTAATGAGAAAAGACCTAGCACCCTCAACCTTTCCTCGTAAGACCTACTCTCCATTCCAGGCAACATCCTGGTAAATCTTCTTTGCACCTTTTCCAGAGCTTCCACATCCTTCCTAAAATGAGGCGACCAGAACTGTACACAGTACTCCAAATGTGGCCTTACCAAAGTTTTGTACAGCTGCATCATCACCTCACGGCTCTTAAATTCAATCCCTCTGTTAATGAACGCGAGCACACCATAGGCCTTCTTCACAGCTCTATCCACTTGAGTGGCAACTTTCAAAGATGTATGAACATAGACCCCAAGGTCTCTCTGCTCCTCCACAATGCCAAGAACTCTACCGTTAACCCTGTATTCCGCATTCATATTTGTCCTTCCAAAATGGACAACCTCACACTTTTCAGGGTTAAACTCCATCTGCCACTTCTCAGCCCAGCTCTGCATCCTATCTATGTCTCTTTGCAGCCGACAACAGCCCTCCTTACTATCCACAACTCCACCAATCTTCGTATCGTCTGCAAATTTACTGCCCCACCCTTCAACTCCCTCATCCAAGTCATTAATGAAAATCACAAACAGCAGAGGACCCAGAACTGATCCCTGCGGTACACCACTGGTAACTGGGATCCAGGCTGAATATTTGCCATCCACCACCACTCTCTGACTTCTATCGGTTAGCCAGTTCGTTATCCAACTGGCCAAATTTCCCACTATCCCATGCCTCCTTACTTTGTGCAGAAGCCTACCATGGGGAACTTTATCAAATGCCTTACTAAAATCCATGTACACTACATCCACTGCTTTACCTTCATCCACATGCTTGGTCACCTCCTCAAAGAATTCAATAAGATTTGTAAGGCAAGACCTACCCCTCACAAATCCGTGCTGACTATCCCTAATCAAGCAGTGTCTTTCCAGATGCTCAGAAATCCTATCCTTCAGTACCCTTTCCATTACTTTGCCTACCACCGAAGTAAGACTAACTGGCCTGTAATTCCCAGGGTTATCCCTAGTTCCTTTTTTGAACAGGGGCACGACATTCGCCACTCTCCAATCCCCTGGTACCACCCCTGTTGACAGTGAGGACGAAAAGATAATTGCCAACGGCTCTGCAATTTCATCTCTTGCTTCCCATAGAATCCTTGGATATATCCCGTCAGGCCCGGGGCTCTTGTCTATCCTCAAGTTTTTCAAAATGCCCAACACATCTTCCTTCCTAACAAGTATTTCCTCGAGCTTACCAATCTGTTTCACACTGTCCTCTCCAACAATATCACCCCTCTCATTTGTAAATACAGAAGAAAAGTACTCATTCAAGACCTCTCCTATCTCTTCAGACTCAATACACAATCTCCCGCTACTGTCCTTGATCGGACCTACCCTCGCTCTAGTCATTCTCATATTTCTCACATATGTGTAAAAGGCCTTGGGGTTTTCCTTGATCCTACCCGCCAAAGATTGTTCATGCCCTCTCTTAGCTCTCCTAATCCCTTTCTTCAGTTCCCTCCTGGCTATCTTGTATCCCTCCAATGCCCTGTCTGAACCTTGTTTCCTCAGCCTTACATAAGTCTCCTTTTTCCTCTTAACAAGACATTCAACCTCTCTTGTCAACCATGGTTCCCTCACTCGACCATTTCTTCCCTGCCTGTCAGGGACATACATATCAAGGACACGTAGCACCTGTTCCTTGAACAAGTTCCACATTTCACTTGTGTCCTTCCCTGCCAGCCTATGTTCCCAACTTATGCACTTCAATTCTTGTCTGACAACATCGTATTTACCCTTCCCCCAATTGTAAACCTTGCCCTGTTGCACGTACCTATCCCTCTCCATTACTAAAGTGAAAGTCACAGAATTGTGGTCACTATCTCCAAAATGCTCCCCCACTAACAAATCTATCACTTGCCCTGGTTCATTACCCAGTACTAAATCTAATATTGCCCCTCCTCTGGTTGGACAATCTACATACTGTGTTAGAAAAGATTCCTGGACACACTGCACAAACACCACCCCATCCAAACTATTTGATCTAAAGAGTTTCCACTCAATATTTGGGAAGTTAAAGTCGCCCATGACTACTACCCTATGACTTCTGCACCTTTCCAAAATCTGTTTCCCAATCTGTTCCTCCACATCTCTGCTACTATTGGGGGGCCTATAGAAAACTCCTAACAAGGTGACTGCTCCTTTCCTATTTCTGACTTCAACCCATACTACCTCAATAGGGTGATACTCCTCGAACTGCCTTTCTGCAGCTGTTATACTATCTCTAATTAATAATGCCACCCCCCCACCTCTTTTACCACCCTCCCTAATCTTATTGAAACATCTATACCCAGGGACCTCCAACAACCATTTCTGCCCCTCTTCTATCCAAGTTTCCGTGATGGCCACCACATCGTAGTCCCAAGTACCGATCCATGCCTTAAGTTCACCCACCTTATTCCTGATGCTTCTTGCGTTGAAGTATACACACTTCAACCCATCTCCGTGCCTGCAAATACTCTCCTTTGTCAGTGTTCCCTTCCCCACTGCCTCATTACATGCTTTGGCGTCCTGAATATCAGCTACCTTAGTTGCTGGACTACAAATCCGGTTCCCATTCCCCTGCCAAATTAGTTTAAACCCTCCCGAAGAGTACTAGCAAACCTCCCTCCCAGGATATTGGTGCCCCTCTGGTTCAGATGCAACCCGTCCTGCTTGTACAGGTCCCACCTTCCCCAGAATGCGCTCCAATTATCCAAATACCTGAAGCCCTCCCTCCTACACCATTCCTGCAGCCACGTGTTCAACTGCACTCTCTCCCTATTCCTAGCCTCGCTATCACGTGGCACCGGCAACAAACCAGAGATGACAACTCTGTCTGTCCTGGCTTTCAACTTCCAGCCTAACTCCCTAAACTTGTTTATTACCTCCACACCCCTTTTCCTACCTATGTCGTTGGTACCAATGTGCACCACGACTTCTGGCTGCTCCCCCTCCCCCTTAAGAATCCTGAAGACACGATCCGAGACATCCCTGGCCCTGGCACCCGGGAGGCAACATACCTTCCGGGAGTCTCGCTCGCGACCACAGAATCTCCTATCTATTCCCCTAACCATTGAATCTCCTACAACTATTGCTTTTCTATTCTCCCCCCTTCCCTTCTGAGCCCCAGAGCCAGACTCAGTGCCAGAGACCTGGCCGCTAGGGCCTTCCCCCGGTAGGTCACCCCCCCCAACAGCATCCAAAACGGTATACTTGTTTTGAAGGGGAACGGCCACGAGGGATCCCTGCACTGTCTGCCTGTTTGTTTTTTTCCCCCTATGCGGCGTCCAATTCCATCTCAAGTGGGTGATCATGGACCCGTACCGCCACTTTAATGGGGGCCACTCAGGGGGCTGCCACACAATGTAGCTGCAGGCAGTTGTCCTCCATCGCCCCATCCTTGGGAGCAGCACTCTCGGGTTCATCCAAATGGAAAGTACGGCCCTGGACTGGCCCCAACTCCTGGCGGAACGGTGGCCCCTTTGACATGGCCTGGACCGGCGCCCGTGCCCACAAGTCCCACACCCACACAGGTCCTCATCCATTGGTTCTGGAGAAGGTTCCCAGGAGGGGAAGAATGTCTGACAGCCACCGGCGTGGCTCCTTATGGCACTCCGCCCAAGGTACAGCGGGGATACAGGGAGACACTTTTGAACGGAAGGGGGTGTGCCCCAAGCCATGCACCTATATTCCCTGTAGCTCCTACACTCCCCGTTCTGCGCTCTCTCAGGACAACAGTATCTGGATGGCCTGTTTAAAAATCAATGTCGGCTCAGCTAACATTTCCTCTGGGTGACCACGTTGTTAGTGCTACAAATCAAACCATCTCATAAAATCTCCAACAAAGTGTCACCATATTCGTAGCACTCCGCAATCCTGCAGAGCCAGGATAAGATCTCAGCAAGGGATTGTCCAGGGGTCCTCTCTGCGGTGTTAAACTGGAAACGTTGGACTATCGCAGATGGGGTTGGGTTAAAATTTTGCCCCACCAAAGTCACAAGTTCATCAAATGTTTTACTGTCAGGTGGAGCTGGGTACGCAAGGCTGCTTATCACCGCAATGTATGTGCGCCACAGGTGGTTAGCAAAATTACCACCAGCCGTTCGTTTTCGGTGATGTTATCCGCCAGGAAGTAGGAATGCAGTTGTGCATACTGGTTCCAACTCTCCAGTCCAGCATCAAATATACTCAAACATCCGTAAAAAGAGGCGTGGTGCAACAACAAAAATAATTCCAACCTGTATCCAACCAAAGTCGAAGGAGGGGGCTTCCGCAACATAGACAGCTATCCAACTTTAACCCTCATTGCCAGTTTTGTGAGGGCCACAAAGAATCCAGCATGAGTTTGTAGAGTCAAACAGAAAGTAACTTGATTTACAACAATATGTACACAGCAGCAGTAGTTCACCACTGCTGCCTTCTTGAGCTGGTACCACACTGGCCAGCTGTATTTATACAGCTGAAACTACTAGTGATTGCCCTGCCCCCTCGTTGGGGGAGCTCATACCCCACCAGAGTAGCTCACACTCAGAGGTGTTGGAGAGGAATCTGTCTCTGAGCTTCAGCTGCTTCTGGTTGTAACCCTGCTCCCTGATGTGGTGTGTTATTCTGGATGCTGGCTGCCTTTTCTGCACTTCGAAGCCTGGACTATGGCAAGGGTGAATGGTGCTACAACCAGTTGGATGGAGGAGAAGTTGCTTGCAGGGGAAAGATAGGATGGATTGCCTGCCTGCAGTTCCCACGCTTGGGACTCGTACTTGTTACTGGCTGCCTTTCTGCTTACCGGCTGGGAGTGGAGCATGGGGTGGATTTTGGTTGGCCTGTTGCCTGATTGAAAGTGGAGGAGAACAGACTCGTTTTTGCAGTTTTGGACTGAATTTTGTCTGGAGACCGGATGCCAGAACTATGAAAGCAGCAGGGCGGTGGCCCAACTGACTAGGTGTACTGTTTGTACGGATGTTGGTCTTGTTTTATTGTTGGGGGATTGTATGGTTATTGTTGTATTTTTGCTGTGTATTGTTATTTTGGACCTAGCAGCTGGGTGCTCACCAGTTGAGGCCCTACTGCTTCTGTGCACTGGGGGTTGAGGGGTCCTTTGCGATGCTAAGTGAGGGGGAGAGGTGTTCTCTCTATCTCTCCTCAACCGCGCGCTGCCGGTCCTTTTCCGGTGGATTGACCTGCTTGCGGGCGCCTCTTCACCGACGTGGGGTTGTTGCGGGGAGGGGAGCATGCGCTGGCTGGTGCTGGCAGCTTTGCCTTGTACTTGATTGTTTGTTGAGTTTCTGTATTTTGTCTTGTTTTTTTTTTGTAAAGGGAGTTTGCCTGAACCACACTCAGCAGCTCCCCACTAACTAGGGGAGCAACTATTAAACCAATCCCTCAGAGCAAACCCCAAACAGCACACAGCCGTGCCACCGCACAGAACAGCCCCACGTTTCAGTGATGCTGAATTGGTCAGGCTGCTGGAAGTGTTGGGACACCCTGTTCCCCCAAGGGAGTCGGAGGGTCAGCACATGTCAGCCAGTCCTGCCTCAGAAGCAGCAGCTGTCAGATCGGAAAGTGTAACCAGGAGAACAACGGTCCAGTACTGCAAGAAGCTCAACTACCTCAACGCACGGATGAGTTGGCATCGGCCCCTAACCCCAAAGAGCCAGTGGTTGGCACTGCACATGCCCTCTTTTTCTTCATCCCCCGCAAATATTGCACCTGTGTCCCAGCACACTCTGGCAGTCACCAGCACAAGCTACCTGTGCCCAGAAATTCACAGCTGTCATCCCCACCTTCCACCAATGCAGAGACACACCCTCAGTAGGCAAACTTCTGGGGCACAATTTGGTGAGCACCACACAGTTACTGTTGCACATAAGGTGGGGGCAGGATCGTCCAGGGGAGACTGTAGTCAGAGATCTGCTGGATCCTAGCCGAGCCTCTGGACCAGGTTATCCCAGAAGCTAGGGTGCGGCCATGATATTCAGAATGGGATGTCAGCAACACTCCAGCGGGTCCATAGCTGGAATGTCTACAGGCGCCGGAGATAGCGTCGGCTATGCTTAGCACCGAGACCAACACTGCTAGGGTGGCGACTGCAGTGGAACGTCTGCCGCATAATGTCAGGACCATAAATGATAGTGTCCAAGGCGTTGCTCAGTCAGTGACGGCTATGGCTGAGCGTCTCGACAGCATGTCCCAGTCGATGGGGGTTGTGTGGACACCTGCAGACCTGGCAGAGGTGCTGCAGAGCATGCCCCAGTCAGAGGACCATCGCTGAGGGTGTCTGCACCATGGTGTAGACAATGGGGAGCCACCAGAGCTGGCAGAGCCGGATGACGCCTTCCAACAGGGAGACACATCAGAGACCACAGTGCCTGGAAAGCAGAAGGCTGTCTCCACCTCTGATGTGGATCCTGGGGGCACAGCTTTTTATTTTTCATTTTAAAAATTTAGAGTACCCAATTAATTTTTTCCAACTAAGGGGCAATTTAGCATGGCCAATTCACCTATCCTTCACATCTTTGGGTTGTGGGGGAGAAACCCACGCAAACACGGGGAGAATGTGCAAACTCCACATGGATAGTGACCCAAAGCCGGGATCGAACCTGGGGCAGCAGCACTAACACTGCTCCACCGTGCTGCCCTATCCTGGGGGCAAACCTAAACGTAGTGGCAGAGCACGGAAGGGTAAGAAGATGGAGGATCACAGAGGTTTGGGGGGGGGGGGGGGGGGGGGGAGGATCACCATTGGTAGCTCAGGTTAGTTATGGTTTTGATTGTACACTACTATTATAATAATCTTTTGTTGTCACAAGTAGGCTTACATTAACACTGCAATGAAGTTACTGTGAAAAGCCCCGGGTTGCCACTAAGACACATTACATCTGAACATGTGAAACCTCTGTCAAGTTATCCCGCACTGCACGCCAGCCTGTACTCCCCTGGTGGCATACCATGTGCAGGTGATGGGTGTGAGTGCATCATCAGCAGAATGACACGAATCAGACCATGGCCTAAATTGAGCACCAGAGGTTACCTCACAGTGGGTTATCATCACCCTCCTGCCTTTCACATTGGCCCGCTGACAGTGCCCGTCACCCTGGAGTGATGTTCCAGAACCTGGAAGGGTGGAACGGGGTAGGGGAGAGATGATGCACAAAGCCTTCCTGGTCCTCTGGGCATGCCCAACCTTTGCCAGCACGGCCTGTCCTCAATCTATATGCTGCTCCCGTTGGTCCTCCCCGGCTTTGTCCGCGAGCCCCTCCTGGCCCAACCCATCTTCATTCTCCTCCTCCGATGAGGTTGCGTGTCCCACCTCTTCCTCCACCACATTGCCCCACTGCTGTGTCAGGATATGGAGGGCACAGCAGAGGGTTTGTGTGTGTGTACTGTGGTGCACCACCACGGCGGTCAACCATGCACCACCAGGGTGGTCAAGACATGGGAAATGCATTTTGAGCAGTCCGATTCTCAATGACAGCATTGAGTGGCTGCATGGGTTTAGTTATATTGGGTCTACAAATCGTTCTCCGGCCTCTGTACTGATGTCATTAGCCAGGACCAAAGCAGGTACCCCTTATCTCCCAAGAGCCAACCCGTCATCTTGGGGTGTTTCTCGAAGACGCCAGAGATCTCGGACTGTCCCAGGATGTAGCAGTCATGTACACTACCTGGGAAGTGTGCACACCGTCTATTCAAATGAATCCATAGCCTTATATTGCATTCCCAACACAAATCAAACCATAGGATTGTAAAAGAGTCTGGGTGGATGTGATTTGATTTCGCCTGTTGAATTTTCTTCTGTCAATTTTCTGCCTATTTCCTCAAGACATCAATTCATGTGATACTGTTTCATTGATATTCGTCACCCCCACCCACCCCGCATACGGGTAAACCTCCCCAGAGGGCCCACCCCTGGTCAGACAAATGCACGCACTCACACACAAACAACACACAGGCACACAAGGCTGAGGATGGTTGCAAATGCTTTAGCCTCATCTTGTGCACTGATGTGCTGGTCTCATCATGGCGGGTGGACATATTGGTGGATCCTCCTCTTCCTGACAGTTGTTCACTCATTTATAACTGGGTGTGGCAGGGCTGAAGAGCTTTGATCTGATTTATTGGTTGTGGAAACACTTGGCTCTGTCTATCACATGGCTTCTGCTGTTTGGCATTTATAGCTTCACCAGTTGATACTTAATTTTTAGGTATACCTGGTACTGCTCCTTGCATACCCTCCTCCACACTTCATTGAACCAGGATTGACTTGGCTTGATGATAATGGTAGAGGGATATGCAGATCATGAGATTACAGATTGTGGTCGAGTCCAATTCTGCTGCTGATGGCCCACAGTGCTTCATGGATGCCCAGTTTTTAGCTGCTAGATCTGTTGTGAATGTATCCCATTGAGCATGGTGGTAGTGGCACACACCTCAATGGAGGGTAGGTGCATTGTGAAGACTCAGCACTAATTCAGAACTGATGGTCTCTGAATTTATACAATCACAGAAATCCAATCACAGAAGCAGCAAGTCTCTTATAAGTTATGAGGAAGAGGTAGACCACAAGTGGCTCCAAGATTATACCAAAGGAAATACACAGCACAAACTGATCAGCCTTGATAAAGTTCAAAATGAATATTTAAGAAAAATGGGCTTACAAATCTAGCTCAAAAGTAACCAACCTGGTTAATATATTGGACTTCACTGTTTCATTGGCATGTACATTTGTCACAACTAAAACAGCAAATTTATCAACTCAAGATGAACCATGCCAATGCACTACTTGTATTAAGGGCACACAGTTTATCTAGATGAATGTTGGACGTGTAATAATTTCCTGATTCAATTTTTCCGCAAGAGTCCTAAAAGAACTAACGACAGTAAACACTCCAGGTAAAGCTGGAGGCCCAAGCGAAGAAATAGAACAGCACAGTTAATGTACAGTTTTCATTTGTAGCAATCACTGAACTTGCAGCACAGAAGCAGGCTATTCAGCCCGACTTGTCTAAGGCTGTGTTTATACTCCATACAATCCTTTTCCAACCCTGCCCCATATTTCCCCACTTCCTAATGTGTACCAAGCCCCCATGTAAATATGGTCTGAATCAACCACTTCTTCTGGCAACAAGTTTCACATTCCTATCACCAAAATAAATTCCTCCCAAATTCTCTAGATGATTTTTCATGGCCATCCTGTGCTTATCCCCCTTGCTTCAGACTCACTCAAGTGGAACAGTATCTCCACATCCACATCAAGCCCCTTCATAATGTTGAAAACCTTAATTAAGTCTTCACATAGTAATCACTTTTCCAGAGAACCACAGCCCACTCAAACTTTTTCACATGAAGAGTTTTATTATTACACTCATTTTCCATTTACTTTATTAAAAAGTGCCATTGATACTTGAAAACCTCAGCAACATATTGAAGCAACTTAACTTGAAACTTGCAAGAAAAGAAAATCACGCTCGGGCACACATATATTGGCAGCCAAACTAACCTACATTAGGTGTAGCAGGAACAGAGTGCTATCTTAAATAGATTAAGAGAACAAATGGAATCATTTGTAACTGACAGTGAAAATGCATTAAAAATCTGTGGGCCTTCTATTATTTTACAAGTACACTACTCAAATTTAAAGGATAAAAATAAGCCTAATGACAAAATCCATTTCTTCCCCAGAGAAAGTAACAGAATATCTTGATCAACCCAATGTATTAACTTTTAACTTGGACTGTAGCACATCACATGTATAGAACCAGATGTTCATCACGGAGATGGGTACCAGAAGTCAGGAATTTTCCTGACTCCATGACCTGATCTTGGTCCCAGAGGAGTCCAATCTATTCTTGTGTTGGGGAGGTAGGAATGGACTGGAAACAGACATGCCAGTTCCGGAGGAAGGACTGGGGTGGCAGACACTAGTGGAAGGCAAATATGGACAGTTAAAAGACCCACTTCCATGGTTGTGGCCTTTCTCTCTCTCTCCCCCCTCTAAAAAACCTCAATACCCTGCCATATCCCCCAATTAGGTAATTTGGCAACCATATCAATAGAGGCAGTTGAACAGATGACCAGATATCTGTATTCCCAGACGAGCTCATTATGAATGCTTGGAATAACTCCAAGAATGGATAATTGACTGAGCCCAGCAATGGTTTGTTTACACAATTACAACAGGAAGTGCTAGATTTGTTTTATTGACATTTTTATTACTTTGTAATAACCTGATCTTTCTTCAAACACTGAAAAGGTGTCAGGAATAGCTTCTTATGTGCACTCAGCATTAAGTCTCAGGTCCTGAAATTACAGGGTAGGTGCAAGGGATGATGAAAACAACCCAAGAATACAGGATGTAGAAGACCTGATGAAATGAACAGCATGACCTCAATAGTGCATTGTTAACTCCATTCCCCATCTGACAAGACAGCTCAATTGATAGTCTGGTCAGCTACCAGGAGGGAGCACCAGCAGCAGGAAGAGGAGGCCAAAGCCAGGGATCTTTACAGAAAGCAGACGATCAGTTGGTATCACCTCTGAAACATAAGGTTCAAATCCTAATCCGGCACTTGAACGCATAAGGACCAAGGCGGACAGTCCAGTGCAGTACTAAGGGAGCACTGGGAGGAGGAGATGTTAAACCAAGGTTGCATCTGCATCTTCAGGTGGATGTAAAAGATTCCATGGCATTATTTCAAAGATGACCGAGGGGTTTGTATCCTAGTGCCCTGGCCAATATTTATCCTGTTTCAAAAATGTATTAATTCAGAGGACGTCTAAACAGGAGTCAACAATGGTATAAGGTGCAAGTTAGCTATGCTGGTTTGGGGAAAGGGATGATGGTGGATAGACAATGGCAAATATTCAAAAATCTGCATCAATTGTTCGTTCTGGTCTGGCACAAAAATAAAACGGGAAAGATAGTCAAACCATGGCTTACAAGGGAAATTAGAGATAGTATTAGATCCAAGGAAGAGGCATATAAATTGGCCAGAAAAATTGGAGCGGTTTAGAATTCAGCAAATGATGACAATGGGGGAAATAGAGTACAAGATTAAACTCGTTGGGAACATAAAAACTGACTGTAAAAGTTTCTGTAGACATGTGAAGCGAAAAAGATTGGGAAAAATGTAGGTCCTTTACAATCAGAAACAGGGAAATTTATAATAGGGAACAAAGAAATAGCTGACCAACTAAATACATGCTTTGGTTCGGTCTTCACAATTGAGGACACAATTAACATACTAAAAATGTTGGACAACAGGGTTTAGTAAGAGGGAGGAACTGAAGACAATCAGTATTAGTCGGGAAATGGTGTTGGGTGTAGCCACCTGAGTTGGCCCAGTCCCGATTTAAAATGGAGAACAGCAAAGGCTGAAGGGAAATTCAGCCAACACAGACAGAAACTGGCAGGTGCAAGGTACTGTGTATTAAACTCTGCAAAAAGCCCAGACAGCATCGATACCAGCGACCAGTGGCATAATGTAGCAGCCATCTACACACTAATGAGCAATCCCCAGGAACAATCAAAACATTTTGGATAAACAAAGCCAAGTCAGACTCCCCGGCGCCAGCAGGAGCCAACACAAGAGGTTAACGTACGCCTCAAGACCGCCCATCGATCAGGGAACCGCTCCAGTATTGGAGAAATCGAACCAAACGATTGGAACGAAGTCCAATCACCTAGAACCAGGTACAGAGTCCGCCGCGAAAGGCGGGAAGCCCCTGGGGACTATAAAGGTAAGCCTCCCAAGTTCAAATTGTTCTTCTTGACCGGGTCACTCATCAGCGCGAACCAACCCTTGACAGTGACCGGTTCAGCTGCCGCCGATATCCAGTAAGTCTTAAGTCAACGCTCGCTACGAGATAGGCGCTCCTAGCTACCAATCCGGACCAACTTTGAATCCCGCAGACTCAGAACCTGAACGAAAGGCCATTTGTTCCCCTGACCTGGTGGGCCAGTCCGAAATTAAGTATAGGCCTGTTAGTTGTAAAAGTAGCTTAGAAGGAGAATTTATGCATGAGTAGCGATTTACTGTGTATAATAAATGTGCTTTGATTTGAATCTTACTAATCGGTGTATTGAGTTATTGATCATTACTTGAACTTGAACCTCATGGCGGTATCATAATGATACCTGGCGACTCGCGAGCAAAGGTTATAAAACAGAGCCAATTGAACCAACCAAAAGTTAGCAACATATTACTGGCGACATCCTGACGGGACCCGATCTAGAAATGGCTTAACCACTCCAGGAGAACCCAAAGATTTGAATTAGAGATCCAATTGGGAACAGAAAACCACAAGTGTTCAAGCAGTTCTGATCAATCCTCATAATTCGGACGTGTGTGTATGCATGCGTAACTAACAGGGCGATAGGGTAATACGGATCGATTTTGGTTACGACAAAACTGTCGGGAGTTTGTATTCCGGAAAATAGCGAAAGCCGTACCCGTAATTACAGCACCGCCTTAGTCCCCCTTGTTCCAAATTTAAAGAAGCATTCAGAAAGGAAAGATGGCAATGCAACGCCTCATGAACCCAGAGGAATTTGCGGTCGCAGCGACCAGCAGCAGTAGAGTAGGATAGTGTCCCGTATGGGAAGAAGAAATCAGGAAGTACCTCAAAGGGAAAGGATGGCCCCTTTGGAGCGAATTCTGTAGAAATGAGGAAACAGGTCCCGGGAGTATAGGACATACTTGGTGGGAGAAGCTGAGCGAGATTCACAAGACGAGCTTAGGAAAAGCTCGCAAGCTGATGGCAATCGTGTCCTGCTTGGCACAATTGCGAGGCACAGATGAGGTCGTTAGGACGCTCCGCCAAGAGATAAAAGGCATACATCGAATGAGCAAGGTCGATGTCAGTGAGGTAGAGAGAACGTAGAGCTAAGGAAGAAGTTAGCAGCAAAAGACGGAGAGGTGGATGATGCCAAGTGGGCACACCAGTCTTGTCTGGCGCACTTCGGCCTTTTCATACTGGGACTGGAAGCTGCCTATCAGGACACGCAACGTGCAGTCCTGGTACGAGAAGAAACCGAGAAGCAGGTAGAAACATTGCAGAGGCAGTGTAGTGACCTGAAGGCAGCATTCTAAGAGCACTCCATGCTGCCTCCACAGAGCAAAGACAAAGCTCACTAGACCACGCAAAGTGCCGGAAGCAGATTGCAGAGCTGCAATCTCTGCTTTCAGTTCAAAAAGAATTCCGGGAAACCTTTGGATCAAAGTTAGATGAGGAAGACGGCCCTGATTGGGAAGTATGAAACGAGACAGCGCAGAGATATGTTCAGGGAACATGTGTGCATGCAAAGCCCCAAAAGAGAAAAGCGCCCCAACCCCCCCCAGAGCAGATAGTTCAGGCTCCAATGAACCCAGTCACCACCCACCGCACAGCCACATCGGACGACACGGAATTTCTGTACACCACCCCCTTAACAGTGACCCAATTACGGGATGCATGCGATAAGATCACACCGTTCCTCCCCATCTCCGACCCCCACCACTTATTTGGCAGAGTAAAGCAGCAGGCGACCATGTACGGCTTGGATGAGCGACAGCACGTAAAGCTCACAGTTTTTAGTCTAGACCCTTCGGTCGTAGCAGCCCTTCCTGACCCACAGAATGTAGGAAGAGGCACCCTTGCAGAAATGCATACCGCGGTCCTAGACACGATCGGGTATAACCGGGGTGACCCGCAACCCGTAGATGGCCTCAATAAATGCAGGCAAAAGAAAACCTAGCACCCCACAGCGTTTGCTGGATGCCTGTGGATCCATTTTGCAGCAGTTTTTGGAGACTTAGACCGCGCCCATTTGTCCCCAGACAACATGGCCAAATGGACCCGCACCCTTATCTCCCATGCCACAGAAACAGGACAAAAAGCTTGCGCCAATTATGATCCCTCGGAGGAGGCTCATATTGAGAAATGGGGAGGAAAAAGATTGGCCCGCACCTGGGAGCAGTCTGTGCAAAACAAACCCGCAATTAAAAATCCCCAAGAAAAGCAGGCTGACGCAGACATACAAGCAGTAAAATCACACCAGAACCCCGCATGGGTAAATGAAGGAAAGAACAGCCCCCCACCCAAGTCACAGGAGTGTTACAACTGTGGCCATTTAGGACACTTTGCAAGAGAATGCAATGCCCCACGAAAGCCACAGAGAGCACAGCAGGCAGGCACCCTGAATAAGAATAAGACAGAGCCCATACATAGTGTGAGCACCCGTTCAGATCAGACGGACCTGAACGGAACGGACTGACGGTGTTCAGGCTCCCCCTGTTGGGTCTGCGACACTCTTTGGGATAGGTCCGGACGACCGGTAGTTGCAGCAAAAATTCGGGAACAACCCATCGAGTTTCTCTGGGACACAGGAAGGTCCCGCACCACAATAAATTCCTCCACCATGTTTCAAAAGGACACGTGGCCCACAACAGCCACTATCACCCTCAGCGGCTTCACAGCAGGGACACATCACAGCCCCTGTACCCATTCAAATCGGCACCATCACCACCAAACACCCCGTAGTCTTAGTCTATCTACCCCACCCAGCAGAACACATTTTGGGAATTGACTTTATGAATTCCCACAACTTGTCCTTTGATCCAGTCAATCAATGTGTCTGGAAAATGGCAAAATCTGCAAGAGCCCCGCAACGCTCATCATAGGAGAATACGCCAACAAAATTAGCGCAGTAGGCGAATTTTGGTTTAACCCGACCACGCTTAGCACGGACAAGCAGATTAGGGCAGTTTTACAAAAGAACAGGACAGCATTCGCGACCCACAAACACGACTGTGGCCGGATGACTGGTTCAGTACAAATCACAGGACCTGACCCTAGACCCCAAAAGCAATATGGATTTCCCCAAGAGGCAGAGGGAGAAATCGCAAAAGTAATCGACAGCTTATTAGAGCAGGGCATACTTAGATCAGTAGCCTCCACTAATAATGCCCCGATTTGGCCAATGAGAAAATCCAATGGATCATGGCGACTGACCATCGATTACCGGGAACTCAACAAAATCACCCTCGCAGCAGCCCCCACAGTAGCAACAAGTCCCGAGACCATGCTCAAGCAGGGACTCAATTCCCGATTCTTTACGGTTTTGGATGTCAGTAATGGATTCTGGTCCATTCCATTGGCAAAGGCGTGCCAGTACAAATTTGCCTTCACCTTTAAAAATCAACAGTACACGTGGACATGCCTTCCACAAGGATTCCACAACTCCCCCTCCATTTTCCACCGACAGCTGGCAAATGGTTTAGCCAAATTCTCTCGCCCAGAATAGCTGATCCAGTACGTAGATGACCTACTACTGCAGACAGACACCAAGGAAGAGCACATCGAGCTTCTGTCCGAACTCCTGGAACTCTTACATTCAATTGGTTGTAAAGTTAACCCCAAAAAGGCCCAGATTTTGGAACATAAGGTGATATATTTGGGAACAATTATCACACATGGTCAACGCGAGATCGAGCATAAAAGGATTGACTCGATTGCTAAATTGTCCCTTCCCCAGAACGTTTCAGCCCTCCGGTCATTTTTTAGGACTGGTTGGCTACTGCCGAAACCACATTGACGGTTTCGCCAGTGTGGTAGTATCAGGTATTGCAGTACCCAAGAAGCTGTAGACCATTGGGTAAGCCTAGCAGCTGACCATTGGCTGTTTGGTATGTGGCTCCGCCCTGACAGGTGGGGTATAAGAACCGATGCCATCCCAGCAGTCCTTATTCTGTACCGAAGCTGCTGGGGAACAGATCTAGTCTATCAAAGCCTTCAGTTATGATACAACCTCGTCTTTGAGTTTAATTGATCGTGCATCAATTTAATAGACTACTCATAAGCTGAAAGAATGGATCTCCGAATCAAGCTGGAGTGCCTACAACTCAGCCCCCATGCGGAAAACCCGGCTGCGATATTTAAGCACTGGCTGACGTGTCTTAAAGGCTACCTCGAGACAGACGGAGGCACACGCTCAGATGAACAGAAACTGCATCTCCTGCACTCGAGAGTAAGCCCTGGAATCGTCTCCCTCATCGAGGAGGCGGAGGACTATGATGATGCGATCGAACGGTTAAAGGGACATTATATAAAGTCCTGTAAACCAGGTCTACGCATGTCACCTGCTTGCAACTAGACGGCAACGCCCCGGGGAAATCGCTGGAGGACTTCTACCGTGCGTTACTGGTGCTGGGCAGAAACTGTGGCTGCCCGCAGGTTTCGGGCAGCGAGCACACGGAACTTCTAACCTGGGATGCCTTCATAGCAGGTATGAGCTCTTCAGAGATCCGCCAAAGACTTTTAGAAAAGGACACCCTGGGACTGAGAGAAGCACGGGCCCTGGATGTTGCCTCCCGAAACGCACAGTCCTATGCGCCCGACCGCCCAGCGGCCCCCTGGGCTGCGTGGCATCCCGCAGCGGCAGCCCCACTGACCTTCCCAGCGTCCCCGCAGGCCTGCGCTGTAAGACGGCCCGTGAACTCTGTTGGGCCCGGTTGTTTCTTCTACGGGCAGGCGAAGCACCCCCGCCTGCGCTGCCCAGCCCGCACCTCCACCTGCAAAGGGTGCAGCAAGAAGGGCCATTTTGTGGGGGACTGCCAAGCACGAGCAGTGGCCGCGGTCTCCAACGACTCTGGACCGCCACGGCAATCTTCCCTTCGGGCGCCAGGCGGCCAGCACTCACCGCCACCCACCTATCCTAGGGCCACACCCGACCCACGGCCGTGGCCATCTTGCCCCTCGGACACCATGCTGGACGGATGGGCGCCGCCATTTTGTCCATCCCCGCCGCCATTTTGTTCATCCCCGACCACCATGTGCAATTCGTGGGCGACGCCATCTTGGATGGGGCCCCAGGCTCCCAGCACAGCCGACTACATGCTGCCCGATCACAACCCACACCTGCTCCATCTGGCCTCGGTGATGCTGGACCAAAATCGACCTCGGACACTCGCAACAGCAACGACGGCGATCTTCATCAATGGCCACGAGATGTCTTGCCTGATCGACTCTGGGAGCACGGAGAGCTTTATACACCTCGACACGGTCAGGCGCTGTTCACTTGTTACCCACCCTGTAAACCAATAAACCATTTCCGCCTTTATGTCCTGCCGCACCTCTGCGCGGCTAGACTCCTGGTGTTGGACCTCCAATGTAACTTGCAAAGCCTCACCTTTAAATTCGGCGGCCCCATACCCCCCCATACTGTCTGCGACCTCGCGACCCTTAAGGTTGACCCGCCTTCCCTGTTTGCGAACCTCACCCCGGATTGCAAACCCGTCGCCACCAGGAGCAGACGGTACAGTGCCCAGGACCGGACCTTCATCGGGTCAGAGGTCCAAAGGCTACTGAGGGAAGGGGTCATCGAAGCGAGCAAAGGTCCCTGGAGAGCTCAAGTAGTGGTGGTGAAGACCGGGGAGAAACATAGGATGGTCATTGACAACAGTCAGACCATCAACAGGTTTACATAGCTGGACGAGTACCCTCTCCCCCGCATATCCGACCTGGTGAACAGGATCGCGCAATACTAGGTCTTCTCCACGGTGGATCTCAAGTCTGCCTACCATCAGCTATCCCTCCGCACTAGTGACCGCAAGTACGAAGCAGATGGGCGGCTCAACCAATCTTTAAGGGTTCCCATTGGTGTCACTAATAGGGTCTCGGTCTTCCAGCGAGAGATGGACCGAATGGTTGACCGGTACAGTTTACGCGCAACATATCCGTATCTTGGTAACGTCACCACCTGCGGCCATGACCAGCAGACCCACAACACCAACCTCCAAAAATTTCTCCAGACCGTAAAAATCCTTAACTTAACGTACAATAAGGATAAATGAGTATTTAGCACCGACAGCCCAGCCATTCTCGGCTACGTAGTGCGAAATGGAGTTATAGACCTCGACCCTGAACGCATGCGCCCCCTTATGGAGTTCCCCCTCCCTCACTGCCCCGAGGCCCTGAAGCGCTGCCTCGGGTTTTTCAGTTATTACGCACAGTGGGTCCCCAACAACGCAGACAAAGCCCAACCCCTAATCCAGTCCACAACTTTCCCCCTGTCGACGGGGGCCCGCCGGGCCTTCTGCCGCATCAAAGCAGACATTGCAAAGGCCATGATGCGCGCCATCGACGAGTCCCTCCCCTTCCAGGTCGAGAGCGATGCGTCCGACGTAGCTCTGGCCGCCACCCTCAACCAAGCAGGCAGACCAGTGGCCTTCTTCTCCCATACCCTCCATGCTTCCGCAATTCGCCATTCCTCGGTCGAAAAAGAGGCACAAGCCATAGTAGAAGCTGTGCGACACCGGAGGCATTACCTGGACGGCAGGAGATTCACTCTCCTCACTGAACAACGGTCGGTGGCGTTCATGTTTGATAATGCACAGCGGGGAAAGATAAAGAACGACAAGATCTTGCGGTGGAGGATAGAACTCTCCACCTACAACTACGAGATCTTGTACCGTCCTGGGAAGCTAAAACGAGGCTTCCGATGCCCTGTCCCGCGGCACGTGTGCCACCGCACAAGTGGACCGCCTCCGAGCCCTCCATGAGGACCTCTGCCACCCAGGGGTCACCCGCTTTTTCCACTTCATTAAGGCCCGCAACCTGCCCTACTCCATCGAGGAGGTCAGGACAGTCACCAGGAAGTGCCAAATCTGCGCGGAGTGCAAACCGCACTTCTACCGGCCAGAGGGCTCACCTGATTAAGGCTTCCCGTCCCTTTGAGCGCCTCAGCATGGGTTTCAAAGGCCCCCTCCCCTCCACCGACCGCAACACGTATTTCCTGAACGTGATTGACGAGTACTCCCGGTTCCCATTCACCATCCCCTGCCCCGACATGACCACAACCACCGTCATCAAGGCCCTCCGGGGTATCTTTACACTGTTCAGGTTCCCCGCGTACATCCACAGTGATAGGGGGTTCTCCTTTATGAGCGACGAACTGCGTCAATTCCTGTTCAGGGAAACGGGCAGGTAGAGAGGGAGAATGCAACAGTCTGGAAACCGTCCTACTGGCCCTGCGGTCCAGGAATCTCCCAGTCTCCCGCTGGCAGGAAGTCCTTCCGGAGACCCTCCACGCCATTCGGTCACTGCTCTGTACAACTACCAATCAGACACCTCATGAACATCTCCTGGTCTTCCCCGGGAAGTCCTCCTCCAGGACCTCGCTCCCAACCTGGCGAGCGACACCCGGACCCATCCTGCTTCGGAAGCACGTGCGGGTGCACAAGTCGGACCTGTTGGTCGAAAGGGTCCACCTGCTGCACGCTAACCCCCAGTACACCTACGTGGCGTTCCCTTGACAAAATACAAATTTCTTTACCCGTCAGTCTGGCCTCAATAAAAGTAGAGATGGATTTGCAGGTACAGCATTAGTTATTTTATTTGGCTTGCAAGCCGGATTCATTTCACAGAGGCATAGGACACATCTAGTCTCCTACACCCCGGGAAAGCGAATGAACAAAGAGACAAAGGGATTTCTGCAAATAAATGTACTGCGGGAGGACACCTCAGAGGGCAGTGAGGCTATATGGGTAGAGATCAGGAATAAGAAGGGTGCAGTCACAATGTTGGCGGTTTACTACAGGCCTCCCAACAGCCAGCGGGAGATAGAGGAGCAGATAGGTAGACAGATTTTGGAAAAGAGTAAAAACAGGGTTGTGGTGATGGGAGACTTCAACTTCCCCAATATTGACTGGGACTCACTTAGTGCCAGGGGCTTAGACGGGGCGGAGTTTGTAAGGAGCATCCAGGAGGGCTTCTTAAAACAATATGTAGACAGTCCAACTAGGGAAGGGGCGGTACTGGACCTGGTATTGGGGAATGAGCCCGGCCAGGTGGTAGATGTTTCAGTAGGGGAGCATTTCGGGAACAGTGACCACAATTCAGTAAGTTTTAAAGTACTGGTGGACAAGGATAAGAGTGGTCCTAGGATGAATGTGCTAAATTGGGGGAAGGCTAATTATAACAATATTAGGCGGGAACTGAAGAACATAGATTGGGGGCAGATGTTTGAGGGCAAATCAACATCTGACATGTGGGAGGCTTTCAAGTGGCAGTTGAAAGGAATTCAGGACCGGCATGTTCCTGTGAGGAAGAAGGATAAATACGGCAATTTTCGGGAACCTTGGATGACGAGAGATATTGTAGGCCTCGTCAAAAAGAAAAAGGAGGCATTTGTCAGGGCTAAAAGGCTGGGAACAGACGAAGCCTGCGTGGAATATAAGGAAAGTAGGAAGGAACTTAAGCAAGGAGTCAGGAGGGCTAGAAGGGGTCACGAAAAGTCATTGGCAAATAGGGTTAAGGAAAATCCCAAGGCTTTTTACACGTACATAAAAAGCAAGAGGGTAGCCAGGGAAAGGGTTGGCCCACTGAAGGATAGGCAAGGGAATCTATGTGTGGAGCCAGAGGAAATGGGCGAGGTACTAAATGAATACTTTGCATCAGTATTCACCAAAGAGAAGAAATTAGTAGATGTTGAGTCTGGAGAAGGGTGTGTAGATAGACTGGGTCACATTGAGATCCAAAAAGACGAGGTGTTGGGTGTCTTAAAAAATATTAAGGTAGATAAGTCCCCAGGGCCTGATGGGATCTACCCCAGAATACTGAAGGAGGCTGGAGAAGAAATTGCTGAGGCCTCGACAGAAATCTTTGGATCCTCGCTGTCTTCAGGGGATGTCCCGGAGGACTGGAGAATAGCCAATGTTGTTCCTCTGCTTAAGAAGGGTAGCAAGGATAATCCCGGGAACTACAGGCCGGTGAGCCTTACTTCAGTGGTAGGGAAATTACTGGAGAGAATTCTTCGAGACAGGATCTACTCCCATTTGGAAGCAAATGGACGTATTAGTGAAAGGCAGCACAGTTTTGTGAAGGGAAGGTCGTGTCTCACTAACTTGATAGAGTTTTTCGAGGAGGTCACTAAGATGATTGATGCAGGTAGGGCAGTGGATGTTGTCTATATGGACTTCAGTAAGGCCTTTGACAAGGTCCCTCATGGTAGACTAGTACAAAAGGTGAAGTCACACGGGATCAGGGGTGAGCTGGCAAGGTGGATACAGAACTGGCTAGGCCATAGAAGGCAGAGAGTAGCAATGGAGGGATGCTTTTCTAATTGGAGGGCTGTGACCAGTGGTGTTCCACAGGGATCAGTGCTGGGACCTTTGCTCTTTGTAGTATATATAAATGATTGAGGAAAATGTAACTGGTCTGATTAGTAAGTTTGCAGACGACACAAAGGTTGGTGGAATTGCGGATAGCGATGAGGACTGTCGGAGGATACAGCAGGATTTAGATTGTTTGGAGACTTGGGCGGAGAGATGGCAGATGGAGTTTAATCCAGACAAATGTGAGGTAATGCATTTTGGAAGGTCTAATGCAGGTAGGGAATATACAGTGAATGGTAGAACCCTCAAGAGTATTGAAAGTCAAAGAGATCTAGGAGTACATGTCCACAGGTCACTGAAAGGGGCAACACAGGTGGAGAAGGTAGTCAAGAAGGCATACGGCATGCTTGCCTTCATTGGCCGGGGCATTGAGTATAAGAATTGGCAAGTCATGTTGCAGCTGTATAGAACCTTAGTTAGGCCACACTTGGAGTGTAGTGTTCAATTCTGGTCGCCACACTACCAGAAGGATGTGGAGGCTTTAGAGAGGGTGCAGAAGAGATTTACCAGAATGTTGCCTGGTATGGAGGGCATTAGCTATGAGGAGCGGTTGAATAAACTCGGTTTGTTCTCACTGGAACGAAGGAGGTTGAGGGGAGACCTGATTGAGGTATACAAAATTATGAGGGGCATAGACAGAGTGGATAGTCAGAGGCTTTTCCCCAGGGTAGAGGGATCAATTACTAGGGGGCATAGGTTTAAGGAGAGAGGGGCAAGGTTTAGAGTAGATGTACGAGGCAAGTTTTTTTACGCAGAGGGTAGTGGGTGCCTGGAACTCGCTACCGGAGGAGGTGGTGGAAGCAGGGACGATAGTGACATTTAAGGGGCATCTTGACAAATACATGAATAGGATGGGAATAGAGGGATACGGACCCAGGAAGTGTAGAAGATTGTCGTTTAGTCGGGCAGCATGGTCGGCACGGGCTTGGAGGGCCGAAGGGCCTGTTCCTGTGCTGTACATTTCTTTGTTCTTTGTTCAGTATCAAGTTTCACATACACGATTCCCATAGGTCATCCTATACCCCTTCTGACCTGGTCATAAATTCTGATTGGGTC
Source organism: Scyliorhinus torazame (assembly GCF_047496885.1). NCBI lineage: Eukaryota > Metazoa > Chordata > Chondrichthyes > Carcharhiniformes > Scyliorhinidae > Scyliorhinus > Scyliorhinus torazame. The sequence continues at coordinate 35,449,693 of NC_092707.1, read as the reverse complement.
GGTCCTCCCGCCGCTCCTACCTAGGCCATCCCATCCACCGACGCCCCCTACAGGCACCCCCCCTCTCGTGTCAACCGTTTGCCCCACCAGCGCCGCCTAGGGGTGACGTAGCTGCCATGGACGACGAAGCCACGCTCCCGGTGTCGCAGATGCCCGGACTCCCACCAGAACCACCACAGAGGCTCAGACAATCCAGGAGGACGACCAGGCCACCCGACTGATTGCTACACTGTAACTGGAACTGTAAATGAACACTGACTGTATATATCTTCCACGCTTGTAAATACTCACGGTACCTCCATATCTGATCATACCATGTTCAATGCAATTGTAACCACTGGCCACCACCCCCGCCGGACTCTTTCTTAACAGGGGGTGAATGTGGTAGTATCAGGTATTGCAGTACCCGAGAGGCTGTAGACCATTGGGTAAGCCGAGCAGCTTACCATTGGCTGTTTGGTATGTGGCCCCGCCCTGACAGGTGGGGTAAAAGAACTGATGCCGTCCCAGCAGCCTTCATTCTGTACAAAAGCTGCTGGGGAACAAATCTAGTCGATTAAAGCCTTCAGTTATGATACAACCTTGTCTTGGAGTATAATTGATTGTGCATCAGCCAGCAAGGCAGCACCCCTCTCAGGCCTCCTAAAGAAAGGAGCCCCCTGGGAATGGCTTCCACAGCATACGGATGCCGTGGACTCTTTGAAACAAGCACTCATAGCAGCCCCCGCACTACAAGTTCCAGACCCGCTTTCGCCTTATGCTATAGGAGGTAGCAAGCACAGACCGCACCCTTTCGGCCGTGCTCCTCCAGGAACGGCACGAACAGTTAAGGCCCGTGGCTTACGCCTCCAGAGTTTTAGATGCTGTGGAGCAGGGATTTTCAGCCTGTGAGAGGCACCTGCTTGCAGTTTTTTGGGCAGTACAGTATTTTTCTTCCATTACCAGACTGAACCCCATCACAATCCTCACAGAACACACCCCCACCCAACTTTTACTGGACGGACGACTCAAGGACAGTACAGTTAGTCAGATAAGAGCAGCTAGATGGACCCTTCTTTTGCAGGGACGGGACATCACTGTTAAAAGGACAAAGACCCACACCTTTTTAGCCGACAACCTCCAGTACCCCGGAACCCCCCATGAATATGAAATTCTCTCTCCACGCCACAACTCAGGCCCCTTTATTGCTAAAACACTCCCCAGAAAGATAGGTAGTTCAACCCAGAGCCCCAAGCACAAAGACACGTGCGAACCCATAAGGATATATGTGGATTGATCTTCCACAATATTAGAAGGGAAGCGCATACAGGATGCGGTATTTATGTCGAGGACGCGCAGGTACATGCCCGAGAAGAAATAGCAATAAAACTTCCAGGACACTTAGGCGCGCAGGCAGCAGAACTTGCGGCCATCGCATACATAGTGGAACACCCAGATTCCTTCCCCAGCCCAGCTGACATATATTCGGACAGCCTCTATGTCTGCAACAGCCTTACGGAATTCCTACCCCTGTGGAAAGCAAGAGGATTTGTTTCCGCAGACGGAAAACCCCTCCCCTCAGCCCCATTGCTCCGTCACATTTTAGAGAGAGCACAGAACAGGACTTTTGGGATAGTCAAAGTTCGTAGTCACCATCGTTCCTCCCGCCCTGGAAATGTAAAAGCCGACGCACTGGCTAAAGCAGGTTCCAGGCATGGATATTTTTGGACACCCCCCCAAAAGCGCACCAGTGAATGCAGTTCAGGTCTCGCAGACTAATATTGACGATTTAGTGCAGGCCCAGAAGCAGGACAGCAATCTCAGGGAGATTTTGAAAGGAAGATTCCCAGCACCTTTTGATAGGTTTAAGAATACACTGACCACACATGACGGTGTGGTGTTAAAAGGCACCCTTTATGTGGTTCCTGAACAGGACAGGAATCAACTGATTTGTTTGTTCCATGACAGTCATGGACATCAGGGAATCGATCCCACTACAGACTACCTCAGGCAGCTCTGCTGGTGGCCAAGTTTGAAGGAAGATGTAACTCACTACGTTGAGAATTGTCTTATCTGTGCCCAGAATAATCCGGACAGATATGCCAAAAAGGCCCAACTCAGCCACACCCGACCCGTTAATGGCCCCTGGACTAACCTCCAGATTGATTATATAGAACCATTGGCCCCTTGCAGGAATGGTTATAAATATGTACTCGTGGTGATGGACACGTTTACAAAATGGGTGGAAGCATTCCCATCCAGAACGAACACGGCAAAGACCACAGCCAAGATTTTAACCCACCACATCTTTACGAGATGGGGACTCCCCCGCAGCATTGAATCCGACCAAGGTTCCCATTTTACGGAATGTGTCATGAAGAACGTCCTCAGGATATTTGGCATTACCCAAAAATTCCACATAGCACACCACCCACAGTCGAGTGGTATCGGACCCTAAAATCAACCCTCAGAAAAATGGTCCAGCAAAACAACACCACTTGGGACTCATTCCTCCCTTTTGCGCTGATGTTTTTGCGAAATACATTTTCAACTTCTACAGGTTACACCCCACACACCCTCATGACCGGCCGGCCCATGAAAGGCACAGAATTTTTATTAGGTTTAGATTTGACCAGCCCCGAAGTGACGGCCCTCACACACGAGAAAGCAGTGGAACAATTAGTGGCGAATGTTAAAACGGCTCAGCTAGCAGCCGCAGTGAAATTGGGCACAAGAAAGAAACAGAGCAAGGCCTGTTTCGACAAGACAGTGCATGCGACTGAGTTCAGTGTAGGAGAGCAAGTCATGCTCTCCGTATACAACCCCAGCACATTCCTGTCACCTAAGTATTCGGGTCCGTACTCCATTGCGGTAAGAGTTGGATGGAGTCCCCGGATAGGGCGGCGACCAATGCAGTGTGTGCCCTAACTGAGCATAGCTGACCTGAGGGGGGTTCCCAGGCACAGACTACAAAGTAAGCCCTTACGTCGACAAAATAATGTACCCCAATGAAAAGACTGCGTGGTTCCATATCAACCAGATGAAGGCATATGGAACACAGTCTAACCACGCACACCACGTCATGCTCGACGCAGCAGACCACGCCCCGCCCACAGCCAACGTAACCCTACCCTCCCCTAACACGTCCAGCCCAGCCACGGACTCAACCCCCGAAATATACACTCCGCCCCGGAACACCCACAGACTGCAGCAGCAGAGACAGCGACTGTGACTCAGACGATAGCCACAGCACGCCTCCCTACTATCCCCAATCAACAGGACCCACACCCAGTGAATCTGCCCACGATTAGAGTGATCCCTTCACGATCACTTTCCTAAACAAACCCCACCACCGACCTACAATGACGACCCCAATTCCGTCCCAACAGAACTAGACACCACCTATTGGCACCGAGATAATTCGTACAGACTCGTCCGGAATGACGAAAGCGATCCCAAAATCACACCAAGCAGCCCTATCCGCCCTGATACATTCAAGAGTTTGGCATCCGGGAGAAGATGACGACTTTGAGTCTGACTCGCAAAACGAGAACCCCTTTGCGACCCTGTTCGCAACCGATAACTGAGGTGTCCAAATGATGTTTTAAAAGGAACCGCTTGGGAGAAACGGTGTCCTTTCTGATGGAACCTGCAGCATGTTTGAGGTTGTTTGTAATTGTACTGTTAAATGTTGTATGTCAGACGGAAAAAAACATTTCCACAGCCCCAAGCCCTTTCGGCCGAAACCTCTGAGAACTTGCCCGCAGAGACTTGTTAATGTCCCAGACGCCAGTTCAGAGGAACTCGTCTGTCGAAGGAAACACAGACGCCCGTTCGTAACTGCCCTTCTGGTTCGAAGGAAGAACCAATACGGCAACCCCCCACAATGACTACATTTCTTGCCCGTTCTTGTCGGTTGCTCAGGCAGTGGAGAAACGGCATTGGGACCCGCCCTGCCTGGGAACCCCCCTCTGGTCAGCTATGCTCAGTGAGGGCACACACTGCATTGGTCGCCGTCCAATCCGGGGACTCCATCCAACTCTTACCCATCGCGGCCCATACGCACCTCATTTTGGAAAGTTTGGTTCAAAAAGTTGTGTTTTGTTTTCAGGTAACCCTTAGGTTGCCCAGCCTCTGCTATTTACATCCTCAAACATTTGGATGGTAAATCACACAGCCTGCGAGACGGCTCGCACTGGTTCAGTATTTGTAAGTGTGTCTCGTCCTGAAATTCGGTTTTTGAAACAAAATGAGGGCGTCACACATAGTGACCAATTATAAAGGGAGTAATTGGCACTAAAGGACAGACAGGCTATCATATGAGATATTAAACCAAGATAGTAACAGACACTATGCTTGATTCCACAGAACTCCAGGACCAGAGAAGAGAAGAACCATGAGGACATCCTCCGCATTGCTCATCACCCTCATGGACATTTGGTTGCGCGTGAACGCGAACCCCCTGACCTCAACTCCCCCAGCCGTTAATGATTCACTTACCCACAGTACCCAGAGCCCAGTCACAAGCGACACCACACCATCTTGGTGTGACAGGTTTATAACCTGGTACTCCCTGTCCTACTTGATAGAATCCCTATTGGTATTGGCGATACTCTGCTGCATCGTGCAGACTATTTGTCTGAGAAAATGGAGAAGGAGAGCCTACCGCGCTCGCACCCCGGTATATAGGATCAGATCCCCTATTTTCGGATATGACCAGACCCCCGACCCCCGTGATCTATAATAAAGAACAGTCGTTTGCGTTTTTGTTGTGAATAAAGAAATGTTTCATGAGCAATTGTACAATCCGGAGCTTGACTGCCAAGCCAGAAAAATGTGTATAATACTGCTATGATTTTGTTTGTATGGTTTAGGAAGTTAGTGTGATGAAATGTTTGAGTGAGTGTAGTTTATTAAGGATAGTTAGAGGTTCCGATTTTCTTGTTTTGTAATGCATGTCCCTGTTTGACATAGCACCCCTCAGAATTGTCAGTTAAACATTTCTTGCAGTAGTTATGGTCAGTGTCGAGGCCACAGAAGAGTGCTCGCCGGGTCAGGGAATGAAAAACAACGCAGTTATGTGATTCTTCACGCTTCGCGTTAGGATCACAAGGAGGGTGTGTAGCCACCTCAGTTGGCCAAGTCCCGATTTAAAATGGAGAACAGCAAATGGAGAACATATGGATGATAATGGCATAGTGTAGGTTAGATGGCTTTTGTTTCGGTGCAACATCGTGGGCCGAAGGGCCTGTACTGCGCTGTATTGTTCTATGTTCTATGTTCTAAAGGCTGAAGGGAAATTCAGCCAACACAGACAGAAACTGGCAGGTGCAAGTTTAAACTCTGCAAAAAGCCCAGACAGCATCGATACCAGCGACCATCGGCATAATAATGTAGCAGCCATCTACATACTAATGAGCAATCCCTGGGAACAATCAAAACATTTGGGATAAACAAAGCCAAGTCAGACTCTCCGGCGCCAGCAGGAGCAAACAGAAAAGAGGTTAACGGACACCTCAAGACCACCCATCGATCAGGGAACTGCTCCAGTATTGGAGAAATCAAACCCAAGCGATTGGAACGAAGTTCAATCACTTGGAACCAGGTACAGGTCTGCCCCGAAAGGCAGGAAGCCCCTGGGGACTATAAAGTTAAGCCCCCAAGTTCAAATTGTTCTTCTTGACTGGGTCACTCAGCAACACGAACCAACCCTTGACAGTGACCGGTTCAGCTGCCGCCAAGAGCCTATAAGTCTTAAATCAACGCTCGCTACGAGATAGGCACTCCTAGCTACCAGTCCGTACCAACTTCGAATCCCGTAGACTCAGAACCCGAAAGAAAGGCCATTTGTTCCCCATACCTGGTGGGCCAGTCCGAAGCGAAGTATAGGCCTGTTAGTTGTAGAAGTAGCTTAGAAGTAGAATTTATGCATGAGTAGCGATTTACTGTGTATAATAAATGTGCTTTGATTTGAATCTTACTAATTGGTGTATTGAGTTATTGATCATTATTTGAACTTGAACCTCGTGGCGGTATCATAAGGATACATGGCGACTCGAGAGCAAAGGTTATAAAACAGAGCCAATTGAACCAACCAAAAGTTAGCAACATGGGGAAATAGGGACTAACAATAGGTAAATCCCCAGGGCCTGATAATCTACATCCCAAAGTACTTAAGGAAATGGTCCTAGAAATAACGGATGCATTGGTGGTCATCTTCCAAGATTCTATAGTCTCTCGAACAGTTCCTACAGTTGAGGGTAGCTAATGTAACCCCACTATTTAAAGAGGAGGTAGAGGCAGGGGGGTCAGATGATGTGAGCACGGGCGCTGTCATGTTTCCGTGAGCTCTGGCCATCCTTTAATCTGTCATTTGATCCTGATGCACACTTAATCTTTGCCTGGGTTACATGACACAAACAATGAACCTGTAAGTTCCTGACAGGTGTTTCTGTAAAGAAGAACAGAGATAAAATGTTAAAATCCTCATTTGTTCATGGCAGTTGGAGTGGGCCTCAGCTTGCAGTGGTGAACTTACTGCTGAGCAGGCCGTCTGTGTGCATCTGGATCATGACCACCATCGATATTGTCTCAGCTGGACTTCCGGGTGCGGCGATGACCAGCTGAGTCGCACGTTTCGGCAGCTCCCTGTGAAACGGACTTTTGGGCTCTTGATAGGAGCCCCAACGGCAATTTTAACGGCTGAAAACACCGTGCGGTAAACCAGAAGGGTGTTCCCCCTGGACACGGATGGAAAAAGGAGAGGAAAGTGGCCGGATTGCAGCGGATCCTTTGGAACAACGGCAAGGAAGGCAAGCAGAAACCAAGATGGCGTCGGAAGGTGGCAGTTTCATATGGGGCCCTGAACAACAAGAGTTTTTGAAACGCTGCGTGGAGGAGATAAAAAAGGAAATGAAGAAAGAGTTGTTGGCCCCGATACTACAGGCGATTGAAGGGCTGAAAGAGGAACAAAAGACCCAGGAGCAGGAGCTTCGGGTCGTGAAGGCGAAAGCAGCAGAGAATGAAAACGACATACAGGGCCTGGTGGTGAAGTCGGAGATACAGGAGGCACACCAGAAACGATCTGTGGAGAGGTTGGAGGCACTGGAAAATAACGCAAGGAGGAACAACTTGAGGATTCTTGGCCTTCCTGAAGGTGTGGAGGGGGCGGACGTCGGGGCATATGTGAGCACGATGCTGCACTCGTTAATGGGAGTGGAGGCCCCGACGGGTCCGTTGGAGGTGGAGGGAGCATACCGAGTTATGGTGCGAGGACCGAGAGCAGGAGAAGCTCCCAGAGCCATAGTGGTGAGATTTCTCCGTTTTAAGGATAGAGAAATGGTCCTTAGATGGGCGAAGAAAACTCGGTGTAGTAAATGGGAGAACGCGGTGATCCGCGTCTATCAAGATTGGAGTGCGGAGGTGGCGAGAAGGAGGGCGAGCTTTAATCGGGCCAAAGCGGTACTTCACAAAAAAAAGATAAAGTTTGGAATGTTGCAACCGGCAAGACTGTGGGTCACATATCAAGGGAGGCACCACTACTTTGAGACGGCGGATGAAGCGTGGACTTTTATTGTAGAAGAAAAATTGGAATGATTGGACTACGAAAATGAACGTTTGGACAAAGTGGTGGGACGAGTGGGGGGGGGGGGGCGACGAGGGATTGTATGATTAATCCTGCGGTATGGTAACTTTTCTTTCTCCCACAGGTGGTGATGGGGGGAGGTGGGGAGGGAGAGGAGATGGGGCGTTGGCCATGGGAGGCGGGGCCGAGGGAGAGGCGCGGGCTTGGTTCCCGCGCTATGATAATTATGGCGGGAATAGAGAAGCAGGAAGGAGGGGGCGCCGCACGGGGCGAGCCGTGATCACGGGGGGAAGCCGAGGTCAGCCAGAGTTTGCTGACTTCTGGGAGCAACATGGGGGGAGTAATTACGCTAGCGGGGGGGGGGGGGGGGGGGGGGGGGAGGGGGAATTACTGGGTTGCTGCTGCTGGGGAAAGGGGGGAGTGGGTGCGGGAAAGGATGGGCGGGGGGGCACCGTCTGGGAGAAATACAGCCGCGTGGGAACTGGGCGAGAAGCTGGAAAAAGATGATGGCTAACCGGCAAGGGGGGGGGTGGGAAGCCCCCCAACTCGGCTGATCACGTGGAACGTGAGGGGGCTTAACGGGCCGATAAAGAGGGCACGAGTACTCGCACACCTTAAGAAACTTAAAGCAGATGTGGTCATGTTACAGGAAACGCACCTGAAACTGATAGATCAGGTTAGGTTGCGCAAAGGATGGGTAGGGCAGGTGTTCCATTCGGGGCTGGATGCGAAAAACAGGGGGGTGGCTATATTAGTGGGGAAGCGGGTAATGTTCGAGGCAAAGACTATAGTGGCGGATAACGGGGGCAGATACGTGATGGTGAGTGGCAAATTACAGGGAGAGATGGTGGTGTTGGTAAACGTGTATGCCCCGAATTGGGACGATGCCAATTTTATGAGGCGAATGCTAGGACGCATCCCAGACCTAGAGACCGGAAAGCTGATAATGGGGGGGAGACTTTAACACGGTGTTGGAACCAAGGCTGGATAGGTCGAAGTCCAGGACTGGTAGGAGGCCGGCAGCAGCCAAGGTGCTTAAGGATTTTATGGAGCAGATGGGAGGGGTGGACCCGTGGAGATTCAGTAGACCTAGGAGTAAGGAGTTCTCGTTTTTCTCCTATGTCCATAAAGTCTATTCACGCATAGACTTTTTTGTGTTGGGTAGGGCATTGATCCCGAGGGTGAGGGGAACGGAATATACGGCTATAGCCATTTCGGATCATGCCCCACACTGGGTAGACTTGGAGATAGGGGAGGAAACAAGAGGGCGTCCACCCTGGAGAATGGATATGGGACTAATGGCGGATGAGGGGGTGTGCTTAAGGGTGAGGGGATGCATTGAAAAGTACTTGGAACTCAATGACAATGGGGAGGTTCAGGTGGGAGTGGTCTGGGAGGCGTTGAAGGCGGTGGTTCGGGGGGAGCTGATATCAATAAGGACACATAAAGGGAAGCAGGAGAGTAAGGAACGGGAGCGTTTGTTGCAAGAACTTTTGAGGGTGGACAGACAGTATGCGGAAGCACCGGAGGAGGGACTGTATAGGGAAAGGCAAAGGCTGCATGTGGAATTTGACTTGCTGACCACAGGCACTGCAGAGGCACAATGGAGGAAGGCGCAGGGTGTACAGTATGAATATGGAGAGAAGGCGAGCAGATTGCTGGCACACCAATTGAGGAAAAGGGGAGCAGCGAGGGAAATAGGGGGGGTGAGAGACGAAGATGGAGAGACGGAGCGGGGAGCGGAGAGAGTGAATGAAGTGTTTAAGACATTTTATAAAAAATTGTATGAAGCTCAACCCCCGGATGGGAGGGAGAGAATGATGGAGTTTTTGGATCGGCTGGAAATTCCCAAGGTGGAAGAGCAGGAAAGGATGGGATTGGGAGCACAGATCACGGTAGAAGAAGTGGTGAAAGGAATTAGGAACATGCAGACGGGAAAGGCCCCGGGACCGGACGGATTCCCAGTTGAATTTTACAGAAAATATTTGGACTTGCTCGCCCCGCTACTGACGAGGACCTTCAACGAGGCAAAGGAAAGGGGACAACTGCCCCCGACTATGTCAGAAGCAACGATATCGCTTCTTTTAAAGAAGGAAAAGGATCCGCTACAATGCGGGTCCTACAGACCAATCTCCCTCCTCAATGTAGATGCCAAGGTCTTGGCCAAGGTAATGGCAATGAGAATAGAGGAATGTGTCCCGGGGGTGGTTCATGAGGACCAAACTGGGTTTGTGAAGGGGAGACAGCTGAACACGAACATACGGAGGTTGTTAGGGGTAATGATGATGGCCCCACCAGAGGGTGAAACGGAGATAGTAGTGGCGATGGATGCCGAGAAAGCATTTGATAGAGTGGAGTGGGATTATCTGTGGGAGGTGTTGAGGAGATTTGGGTTCGGAGAGGGGTATGTTAGATGGGTGCAGCTGTTGTATAGGGCCCCAGTGGCGAGTGTGGTCACGAATGGACGGGGATCGGCATATTTTCGGCTCCATAGAGGGACAAGGCAGGGATGTCCTCTGTCCCCATTACTGTTTGCACTGGCGATTGAGCCCCTGGCGATAGCGCTGAGAGGTTCCAAGGGATGGAGGGGAAGACTTAGGGGAGGAGAAGAACACCGGGTATCTTTATATGCGGATGATCTGCTACTATATGTGGCGGATCCAGCGGAGGGGATGCCAGAAATAATGCGGATACTTGGGGATTTTTCAGGGTATAAATTGAACATGGGAAAGAGTGAGCTGTTTGTGGTGCATCCAGGGGAGCAGAGTAGAGAAATAGAAGACCTACCGTTGAGGAAGGTAACAAGAGACTTTCGTTACCTGGGGATCCAGATAGCTAAGAATTGGGGCACATTGCACAGGCTAAATTTGACGCGGTTGGTGGAACAGATGGAGGAAGATTTCAAGAGATGGGACATGGTAGCATTGTCAATGGCAGGGAGGGTGCAGGCGGTTAAGATGGTGGTCCTCCCGAGATTCCTTTTTGTGTTTCAGTGTCTCCCGGTGGTGATCACGAAGGCTTTTTTCAAAAGGATAGAAAAGAGTATTATGGGTTTTGTTTGGGCCGGGAAGACTCCGAGAGTGAGGAAGGGATTCTTACAGCGTAGTAGGGATAGGGGGGGGCTGGCACTACCGAGCCTAAGTGAGTATTATTGGGCCGCTAATATTTCAATGGTGAGTAAGTGGATGGGAGAGGAGGAAGGAGCGGCGTGGAAGAGATTAGAGAGGGCGTCCTGTAGGGGGACCAGCCTGCAGGCTATGGTGACAGCCCCATTGCAGTTCTCACCAAGGAACTATACCACGAGTCCGGTGGTGGTAGCTACACTGAAGATTTGGGGACAGTGGAGACGACATAGGGGAAAGACCGGAGCACTGGGGGGGTCCCCGATAAGAAACAACCATAGGTTTGCCCCGGGGGGAATGGATGGGGGATATGGAATGTGGCAAAGAGCAGGTATAACGCAATTGAAAGATCTATTTGTGGATGGGAAGTTTGCGAGTCTGGGAGCGCTGACCGAGAAATATGGGTTGCCCCAAGGGAATGCATTCAGGTACATGCAATTGAGGGCTTTTGCGAGGCAGCAGGTGAGGGAATTCCCGCAGCTCCCGACACAAGAGGTGCAGGACAGAGTCATCTCAAAGAAATGGGTGGGGGACGGTAAGGTGTCGGATATATATAGGGAAATGAGAGACGAAGGGGAGACTATGATGGACGAACTAAAAGGGAAATGGGAAGAAGAGCTAGGGGAGGAGATTGAGGAGGGGATGTGGGCAGATGCCCTAAACAGGGTAAACTCATCGTCCTCGTGCGCCAGGCTAAGCCTGATTCAGTTTAAGGTATTACACAGGGCACATATGACTGGAACACAGCTCAGTAAATTTTTTGGGGTGGAGGATAGGTGTGCGAGGTGCTCGAGAAGCCCAGCGAATCATACCCATATGTTTTGGTCATGCCCGGCACTACAGGGGTTTTGGATGGGGGTGACAAAGGTGCTTTCAAAAGTAGTAGGAGTCCGGGTCGAACCAAGCTGGGGGTTGGCTATATTTGGGGTTGCACAAGAGCCGGGAGTGCAGGAGGCGAAAGAGGCCGATGTTTTGGCCTTTGCGTCCCTAGTAGCCCGGCGCAGAATATTGCTAATGTGGAAAGAAGCCAAGCCCCCGGGGGTGGAGACCTGGATAAATGATATGGCGGGGTTCATAAAGTTAGAGCGGATTAAGTTCGTCCTAAGGGGGTCGGCTCAAGGGTTTACTAGGCGGTGGCAACCGTTCGTCGAATATCTTGCGGAAAGATAGATAGGGGAGAACAAAGAAGGCAGCAGCAGCGGCCCAGGACTTGGGGGGGGGGGGGGGGATGGGGGGGGGGGGTGTGTGGCCTGAGACAAGGCAGTTGCCAATTAGGGCTAGTTTTTTTTTTTTTGTTATTTAATATTTATTTATTTGTTGTTGTTTTTGTTTAAATTTAAAAAAGGTCATTATTATCTGTATTGTTACAATGTTGTGTAAAGGATGCACAATGTACTGTGTTGGTTGACCAAAAATTTTCAATAAAATATTATTTAAAAAAAAAAAGATATTGTCTCAGCTGATAATCTCGGCTCTGCTGTTAAAGCTCACTTTGAAGAATTGCAGGGTACGCTTAGGAGAGCAGTGGTAGGTTCTTGCACTCGAATAGAGCATTTTTCCCCAGTGAAGTCCTGCATTCATGTTGTCGGAATCATGTTGCATAGTGTGTCGTTCATCTAGTCTGGTTCAGGAGAGAGGGACCCAGCAGGGAGTGTCACTGAGCCTGGTCCCCGACGAGAAGTGGGAGGCGATGTCCCGATTGAGTTCGAAAGCTGGCTGCCATGCTTCAGTAATCCGGTTTTGGAGGCAGGGTGCACCAGATTCAATGCAGCGCAGCATATCCTGTCTTCAAGACCAGGGGTCGGTCTGGCCCACCCATCAATGGTCGTCCTATTCTCAATGCATGTCATGAGGGGTTGAAAGTGACCGAGCCCGATAAGTCACTCCCCCTGGCCAGGCCTAGGTGTAGACGAGGCGGCATGGCAGAAGTTATGGCGCCTCATGTTTCGATCATTGGAATCCTGAAGGATGCTCATTAATAAGAACATAAGAACTAGGAGCAGGAGTAGGCCATCTGGCCCATCGAGCCTGCTCCGCCATTCAATGAGATCATGGCTGATCTTTTGTGGACTCAGCTCCACTTTCCGGCCCGAACACCATAACCCTTAATCCCTTTATTCTTCAAAATACTATCTATCTTTATCTGAAAAACATTTAATGAAGGAGCCTCTACTGCTTCACTGGGCAAGGAATTCCGTAGATTCACAACCCTTTGGGTGAACTCACAAATCCTAAACTCAGTCCTAAATCTACTTCCCCTTATTTTGAGGCTATGTCCCCTAGTTCTGCTTTCACCCGCCAGTGGAAACAACCTGCCCGCATCTATCCTATCGATTCCCTTCATAATTTTATATGTTTCTATAAGATCCCCCCTCATCCTTCTAAATTCCAACGAGTACAGTCCCAGTCTACTCAACCTCTCCTCGTAATCCAACCCCTTCAGCTCTGGGATTAACCTAGTGAATCTCCTCTGCACACCCTCCAGTGCCAGTATGTCCTTTCTCAAGTAAGGAGACCAAAACTGAACACAATACTCCAGGTGTGGCCTCACTAACACCTTATACAATTGCAGCAGAACCTCCCTAGTCTTAAACTCCATCCCTCTAGCAATGAAGGACAAAATTCCATTTGCCTTCTTAATCACCTGTTGCACCTGAAAACCAATTTTCTGCGACTCATGCACGAGCACACCCAGGTCTCTCTGCACAGCAGCATGTTTTAATATTTTATCATTTAAATAATAATCCCTTTTGCCGTTATTCTTACCAAAATGGATAACCTCACATTTGTCAACATTGTATTCCATCTGCCAGACCCTAGCCCATTCACTTAGCCTGTCCAAATCCCTCTGCAGACTTCCAGTATCCTCTGCACTTTTTGCTTTACCACTTATCTTAGTGTCGTCTGCAAACTTGGACACATTGCCCTTGGTCCCCAACTCCAAATCATCTATGTAAATTGTGAACAGTTGTGGGCCCAACACTGATCTCTGAGGGACACCACTAGCTACTGATTGCCAACCAGAGAAACACCCATTAATCCCCACTCTTTGCTTTCTATTAATTAACCAATCCTCTATCCATGCTCCTACTTTCCCCTTAATGCCATGCATCTTTATCTTATGCAGCAACCTTTTGTGTGGCAACTCGTCAAAGGCTTTCTGGAAATCCAGATATACCACATCCATTGGCTCCCCGTTATCTACCGCACTGTTAATGTCCTCAAAAAATTCCACTAAATTAGTTAGGCACGACCTGCCCTTTATGAACCCATGCTGCGTCTGTCCAATGGGACAATTTCCATCCAGGTGCCTCGCTATTTCTTCCTTGATGATAGATTCCAGCATCTTCCCTACTCCCGAAGTTAAGCTCACTGGCCTATAATTACCCACTTTCTGCCTACCTCCTTTTTTTAAACAGTGGTGTCACGTTTGCTAATTTCCAATCCGCCGGGACCACCCCAGAGTCTAGTGAATTTTGGTAAATTATCACTAGTGCATTTGCAATTTCCCTAGCCATCTCTTTTAGCACTCTGGGATGCATTCCATCAGGGCCAGGAGACTTGTCTACCTTTAGCCTCATTAGCTTGCCCATCACTACCTCCTTGGTGATATCAATCCTCTCAAGGTCCTCACCTATCATAGCCTTATTTCCATCAGTCACTGGCATGTTATTTGTGTCTTCCACTGTGAAGACCGACCCAAAAAACCTGTTCAGTTCCTCAGCCATTTCCTCATCTCCCATTATTAAATCTCCCTTCTCATCCTCTAAAGGACCAATATTTACCTTAGCCACTCTTTTTTGTTTTATGTATTTGTAGAAACTTTTACTATCTGTTTTTATATTCTGAGCAAGTTTACTCTCATAATCTATCTTACTCTTCTTTATAGCTTTTTTAGTAGCTTTCTGTTGCCCCCTAAAGATTTCCCAGTCCTCTAGTCTCCCACTGATCTTTGCTACTTTGTATGTTTTTTCCTTCAATTTGATACTCTCCCTTATTTCCTTAGATATCCACGGTCGATTTTCCCTCTTTTTACCGTCCTTCCTTTTTGTTGGTATAAACCTTTGCTGGGCACTGTGAAAAATCATTTGGAAGGTTCTCCACTGTTCCACCATAAAGTCTTTGCTCCCAGTCTACCTTAGCTAGTTCTTCTCTCATCCCATTGTAATCTCCTTTGTTTAAGCACAAAACACTAGTGCTTGATTTTACCTTCTCACCCTCCATCTGTATTTTAAATTCCACCATATTGTGATCGCTCCTTCCGAGAGGATCCCTAACTATGAGATCCTGAATCAATCCTGTCTCATTACACAGGACCAGATCTAGGACCGCTTGTTCCCTCGTAGGTTCCATTACATACTGTTCGAGGAAACTGCCTTGATACTGCCTTATCTTTAGTCTTCTAGTGTAACATGGAATAGGTTTTGTTCCTGCAAATTGTCCTGTGGTTTTGCTGTAATTCTGGACTTTGCTCCCTATTGATCATGTTGTCTTTTCTCCTGCAGGAAGGTGCAAAATGTGAGCGCGATGGCCTGCATTGTTGATTATCCTGATCAAGCAGAATCATATTTAGTCAATTATGACAAATGTAATATGTGCAAGGTTTTACTCCTTTTGGTTATTGGGGAGGATGAGTGGAGTCAGGGTGGTTGGGTTGGTAGATTTAGTTCAGTCCTTGCTGAGATTGAGGATAGCCCCCTAGTTATAGCTAATCTGATTCAGGTTTCTCTTCAGCATTAAATATTGATTTACCCTGCGGAGGACAGGGTTCCTTCAGACTTTCCCTTGAGGTTTTTGTTCTTGGGTCTCACTCTCTCTCTTCATGGGTGGGTTCAAAGTGGGCAGGGGCATTTGGCTCCCATTCCCTTGTTGGCCTTTTTCTTCCCTTCCTTTTTGAGGACAATGTTTCTCTGGGAGCTCCTGTCGGTTTGGTCCTAATCTGAATGTGTGGCTGCCGGTCCTCTCTTTACATCTTTGGAATGATTTTTATTCTACCGAGGGCATGAATTAGGGTTTAGTTGGGTTGTGTGGCATGCATGCAACTCCCCTTAAAACTAGGGTTTTCGTACATTGTTATGTTTTTGTAAGAATTAACCCGCTCTTGGCTTCCACATGGGCGCAGATGGGTCTGGTATGTTAAGAGAGATGGCTGCAGTGGGTCGTTGGTGCTTCTAATGCTGTTGGAGTCAAGCAGGATGTATGTTGGTGCATACCCGATCAGGGTGCGGGGGAGATTCATCATGAGTGGCGATTGTAGGCGTGTGGGGGCTGCACTGTGGAATCCATAATAAACTGTTTCTTAGTGAATGGCATGAGTCTGCAGAGACAAGAAGGTGCTTTCTGTAAACTACAGTAACATCCAAGGGCATGTGGGGAGATAAGTATGCAAATGAAGGATTAAAAATACACGTTTTTCTATTCGTCCATTTATCCAGTTTGTCCTTTCATTAGTTTAAAAAGAAAGTTTAACCTTGACTGTAAACCTATTGGTTGAAAAAGTTAAGTGTGACTTCCGGGTGCGGCGATGACCAGCTGAGTCGCACGTTTCGGCAGCTCCCTGTGAAACGGACTTTTGGGCTCTTGATAGGAGCCCCAACGGCAATTTTGACGGCTAAAAACACTGTGCGGTAAACCAGAAGGGAATCCCCCCTGGATACGGATGGAAAAAGGAGGAGAGAGTGGCCAGATTGCAGTGGATCCTTTAGAACAGCGGCAAGGAAGGCAAGCAAAAACCAAGATGGCGTCGGAAGGTGGCAGTTTAACATGGGGCCCTGAACAACAAGAGTTCTTGAAATGCTGTGTGGAAGAGATAAAAAAGGAAATGAAGAAAGAGCTGTTGGCCCCGATACTACAGGCGATCGAAGGGCTAAAGGAGGAACAAAAGACCCAGGAGCGGGAGCTTCGGGTCGTGAAGGCAAAGGCAGCCGAGAATGAGGACGATATACAGGGCCTGGTGGTGAAGACGAAGACGCAGGAGGCACATCAGAAACGATGTGTGGAAAGGTTGGAGGCACTGGAAAACAACGCAAGGAGGAACAACCTGAGGATTCTTGGTCTTCCTGAAGGTGTGGAGGAAGCGGACGTCGGGGCATATGTGAGCACGATGCTGCACTCGTTAATGGGAGAGGAGGCCCCAGCTGGACCGTTGGAGGTGGAGGGAGCATACAGAGTGATGGCGCGAGGACCGAGAGCAGGAGAAATTCCCAGAGCCATAGTGGCGAGATTCCTCCGTTTTAAGGATAGAGAAATGGTCCTTAGATGGGCGAAGAAAACTCGGAGCAGTAAATGGGAGAACGCGGTGATCCGCGTTTATCAAGACTGGAGTGCGGAGGTGGCGAGAAGGAGGGCGAGCTTTAATCGGGCCAAGGCGGTGCTTCATAAAAAGAAGATAAAATTTGGAATGCTGCAACCGGCAAGACTGTGGGTCACATATCGAGGGAAGCACCACTACTTTGAGACGGCGGATGAAGCGTGGACTTTTATTGTGGAAGAAAAACTGGAATGAGCGGGTTATTAAAAAGAACGTTCGAACAAAGTGGTGGGGCGAATGTGGGGGGTAAAGAGGGGTTTTATGTACTAATCCTGCGATGTGGTAACTTTTCTCTCTCCCACAGGTGGTGATGGGGGGAGGAGGGGAGGTGGAGGAGATGGGGCGTTGGCCATCGGGGGCGGGGCCAAGGGAGAAGCGCGGGCTTGGTTCCCGCGCTATGATAATCATGGCGGGAATAGAGAAGCAGGAAGGAGGGGGCGTCGCATGGTGCGAGCTGAGGTCACGGGGGGGAAGCCGAGGTCAGCCAGAGTTTGCTGACTTCTGGGAGCAACATGGGGGGAGTAATTACGCTAGCGGGGGATCTAGCGGGGGGGGGGGGGTGGGAGGGGGGAATTACTGGGTTGCTGCTGCTGGGGAGAGGGGGGAGCTGGTATGGGAGAGGATGGGCGGGGGGGCACCGCCTGGGGGAGATACAGCTGCGTGGGAACCGGGTGAGGAGCTGGAAAAAGGTGATGGCTAATCGACAAGGGGGGGGGGGGGGGTAGGAAGCCCCCCAACTCGGCTGATCACGTGGAACGTGAGAGGGCTGAACGGGCCGATAAAGAGGGCACGGGTACTCGCACACCTTAAGAAACTTAAGGCAGATGTGGTTATGTTACAGGAAACGCACCTGAAACTGATAGACCAGGTTAGGCTACGCAAAGGATGGGTGGGGCAGGTGTTCCATTCGGGGCTAGATGCGAAAAACAGGGGGGTGGCTATATTAGTGGGGAAGCGGGTAATGTTCGAGGCAAAGACTATAGTGGCGGATAACGGGGGCAGATACGTGATGGTGAGTGGCAAACTACAGGGGGAGACGGTGGTTTTGGTAAACGTATATGCCCCGAACTGGGATGATGCCAATTTTATGAGGCGGATGCTAGGACGCATTCCGGACCTAGAGATGGGAAAGCTGATAATGGGGGGAGATTTTAATACGGTGTTGGAACCAGGGCTGGATAGGTCGAAGTCCAGGACTGGAAGGAGGCCGGTAGCAGCCAAGGTACTTAAAGATTTTATGGAGCAGATGGGAGGTGTAGACCCGTGGAGATTTAGCAGACCTAGGAGTAAGGAGTTCTCGTTTTTCTCCTATGTCCATAAAGTCTACTCGCGAATAGACTTTTTTGTGCTGGGTAGGGCATTGATCCCAAAGGTGAGGGGAACGGAGTATACGGCTATAGCCATTTCGGATCACGCTCCACACTGGGTGGACTTGGAGATAGGGGAGGAAACAGGAGGGTGCCCACCCTGGAGAATGGACATGGGACTAATGGCAGATGAGGGGGTGTGTCTAAGGGTGAGGGGGTGCATTGAAAAGTACTTGGAACTCAATGATAATGGGGAGGTCCAGGTGGGAGTGGTCTGGGAGGCGTTGAAGGCGGTGGTTAGAGGGGAGCTGATATCAATAAGGGCACATAAAGGGAAGCAGGAGAGTAAGGAACGGGAGCGGTTGCTGCAAGAACTTTTGAGGGTGGACAGACAATATGCGGAAGCACCGGAGGAGGGACTGTACAGGGAAAGGCAAAGGCTACATGTAGAATTTGACTTGCTGACTACAGGCACTGCAGAGGCACAATGGAGGAAGGCACAGGGTGTACAGTACGAATATGGGGAGAAGGCGAGCAGGTTGCTGGCACACCAATTGAGGAAAAGGGGAGCAGCGAGGGAAATAGGGGGAGTGAGGGATGAGGAAGGAGAGATGGAGCGGGGAGCAGAGAGAGTGAATGGAGTGTTCAAGACATTTTATAAAAAATTATATGAAGCTCAACCCCCGGATGGGAGGGAGAGAATGATGGGCTTCTTGGATCGGCTGGAATTTCCCAAGGTGGAAGAGCAGGAAAGGGTGGGACTGGGAGCACAGATCGAGGTAGAAGAAGTGGTGAAAGGAATTAGGAGCATGCAGACGGGAAAGGCCCCGGGACCGGATGGATTCCCAGTCGAATTCTATAGAAAATATGTCGACTTGCTCGCCCCGGTACTGACGAGGACCTTTAATGAGGCAAAGGAAAGGGGACAACTGCCCCCGACTATGTCTGAAGCAACGATATCGCTTCTCTTAAAGAAGGAAAAGGACCCGCTACAATGCGGGTCCTATAGACCTATTTCCCTCCTAAATGTAGATGCCAAGGTCCTGGCCAAGGTAATGGCAATGAGAATAGAGGAATGTGTCCCGGGGGTGGTCCACGAGGACCAAACTGGGTTTGTGAAGGGGAGACAGCTGAACACAAATATACGGAGGTTGTTAGGGGTAATGATGATGGC
This sequence comes from Scyliorhinus torazame, assembly GCF_047496885.1. NCBI lineage: Eukaryota > Metazoa > Chordata > Chondrichthyes > Carcharhiniformes > Scyliorhinidae > Scyliorhinus > Scyliorhinus torazame. The sequence continues at coordinate 35,430,216 of NC_092707.1, read as the reverse complement.
CCCACCAGAGGGAGAAACGGAGATAGTAGTGGCGATGGATGCCGAGAAAGCATTTGATAGAGTGGAGTGGGATTATTTGTGGGAGGTGTTGAGGAGATTTGGTTTTGGAGAGGGGTATGTTAGATGGGTGCAGCTGTTGTATAGGGCCCCAGTGGCGAGCGTGGTCACGAATGGACGGGGATCTGCATATTTTCGGCTCCATAGAGGGACAAGGCAGGGATGCCCTCTGTCCCCATTATTGTTTGCACTGGCGATTGAGCCCCTGGCGATAGCGTTGAGGGGTTCCAAGAAGTGGAGGGGAGTACTTAGGGGAGGAGAAGAGCACCGGGTATCTTTGTATGCGGACGATTTGCTACTATACGTGGCGGACCCAGCGGAGGGGATGCCAGAAATAATGCGGATACTTGGGGAGTTTGGGGATTTTTCAGGGTATAAATTGAACATGGGGAAAAGTGAGTTGTTTGTGGTGCATCCAGGGGAGCAGAGTAGAGAAATAGAGGACCTACCGCTGAGGAAGGTAACAAGGGACTTTCGTTACCTGGGGATCCAGATAGCTAAGAATTGGGGCACATTGCACAGGTTAAATTTAACGCGGTTGGTGGAACAGATGGAGGAGGATTTCAAGAGATGGGATATGGTATCCCTGTCAATGGCAGGGAGGGTGCAGGCGGTTAAGATGGTGGTCCTCCCGAGATTCCTCTTTGTGTTTCAGTGCCTCCCGGTGGTGATCACGAAGGCTTTTTTTTTTTTATAAAGGATTGAAAAGAGCATCATGGGTTTTGTCTGGGCCGGGAAGACCCCGAGAGTGAGGAAGGGATTCTTACAGCGTAGCAGGGATAGGGGGGGGCTGGCACTACCGAGCCTAAGTGAGTATTATTGGGCCGCTAATATTTCAATGGTGAGTAAGTGGATGGGAGAGGAGGAGGGAGCGACGTGGAAGAGATTAGAGAGGGCGTCCTGTAGGGGGACTAGCCTACAGGCTATGGTGACAGCCCCATTGCCGTTCTCACCGAGGAACTACACCACAAGCCCGGTGGTGGTGGCTACACTGAAGATTTGGGGACAGTGGAGACGGCATAGGGGAAAGACTGGAGCCTTGAGGGGGTCCCCGATAAGAAACAACCATAGGTTTGCCCCGGGGGGAATGGATGGGGGATATGGAATGTGGCAAAGAGCAGGAATAACGCAACTGAAAGATCTATTTGTGGATGGGAAGTTCGCGAGTCTGGGAGCGCTGACCGAGAAATATGGGTTGCCCCAAGGGAATGCATTCAGGTATATGCAACTGAGGGCTTTTGCGAGGCAACAGGTGAGGGAATTCCCGCAGCTCCCGACACAAGAGGTGCAGGACAGAGTCATCTCAAAGAAATGGGTGGGGGACGGTAAGCTGTCGGATATATATAGGGAAATGAGGGACGAAGGGGAGACTATGGTAGATGAACTAAAAGGGAAATGGGAAGAAGAGCTGGGGGAGGAGATCGAGGAGAGGCTGTGGGCAGATGCCCTAAGCAGGGTAAACTCGTCGTCCTCGTGTGCCAGGCTAAGCCTGATTCAGTTTAAGGTATTACACAGGGCACATATGACTGGAGCACGGCTCAGTGAATTCTTTGGGGTGGAGGATAGGTGTGCGAGGTGCTCGAGAAGCCCAGCGAATCATACCCATATGTTTTGGTCATGCCCGACACTACAGAGGTTTTGGATGGGGGTGACAAAGGTGCTTTCAAAAGTAGTAGGAGTCCGGGTCGAACCAAGCTGGGGGTTGGCTATATTTGGGGTTGCACAAGAGCCGGGAGTGCAGGAGGCGAGAGAGGCCGATGTTTTGGCCTTTGCGTCCCTAGCAGCCCGGCGCAGGATATTGCTAATGTGGAAAGAAGCCAAGCCCCCGGGGGTGGAGACCTGGATAAATGACATGGCGGGGTTTATAAAGCTAGAGCGGATTAAGTTCGTCCTAAGGGGGTCGGCTCAAGGGTTCACCAGGCGGTGGCAACCGTTCGTCGAATACCTCGCAGATAGATAGACGGAATGGGAAAAAGAAGGCAGCAGCAGCAGCCCAGGATCCGGCGGGGGGAGGGGGAGGAGGAACCGGAAGGACTCTCAGGGTTGTTAATATATACTGTATAGTATGTATAGGTCGTTGCTACAGATAATTATATATTGGACTGTTAAATTATATTTTTGGAGAGTGTTACTTGTGACAAGGCAGTTGCCAATTAGGGCTAGTTTTCATTTTTGTTATTTATTATTTATTCATTTTTTGTTTATAAAATAGGTCATTGTTATTTGTGCTGTTATAATATTGTGTAAAGGATGCACAATGTACTGTGTTGGTTGACCAAAAATTTTCAATAAAATATTTATTAAAAAAAGAAAAAGTTAAGTGTTACTGCTTCACTGCATTCAGAGAGAACAATGCAGTGAATTGCACAGAGTTGTTCGCTTTGTGCACAAGTCAATAAAGATTGATCAAAGAGTACTCGCTTTCGGCCACCTCCATCATTCTGTCTCTGCAGACCCATGTCATTCCCTAAGAAACAGGTTTATTATGGATTCCATAGCACCATTTTGTCTCGTCATGTTTTTATGACTTTATCCTGTCGATCCCCTGGTTTCTGGTGGGACTACGAGTATCTAATCCTTTCTAATGATTATATTGAGCCGATCATGATGTCATTCTCTTGTTCCACTCTGTACTCATGAATATTAAGCCATTTTTTTCTTTTCCCTACTTATGGAAATGTATTATTTTGTAACTTTGTTGTGTAACCACTGCAGTCTCACGGCGCCGAGTTCCCAGGTTTGATCCCAGCTCTGGGTCACTGTCCATGTGGAGTTTGCACATTCTCCCCATGTTTGCGTGGGTTTCGCCCCCACAACCCAAAGATGTGCAAGGTAGTGGATTGAACATGCTATATTTCCCCTTAATTGGAAAAAATGATTAATAAAATTTTAAAAACACTTTTGTTGTGCAATTGTTTAAAATGTAAAATCCCAATCAATATATATATATATTTTTTAAAGGGAGATAGAAAGAAAACAGGTAATTATAAAGCAGTGTAGCCACCTAAAATGGCTGATTCCCGATTAATTTGGCCAAACCCCGATCTAAAATGGCAAACTGAAAAGGCTGATGGGAAAAGAAGCCAACAGGACACAAACGGACAGAACAGGATATTCGACTCTGGGGAAGTCGGCCCAGATCGATACCTGCAACCATTAGCAGCACATCAACCCAGCCATCTGCAGTTTAATCGGCAATCCCCGGGAACAATTGCAACAAATTAGCAATTGAAAGCCGATCCAGACCTCTCGGCGCCAGCAGTGGCCGAGACAAAGAAAGGTGAACGACCACCCCCCGATCAAGGAATCGCCCCATTATTGGAGCATATCGAACCAAGTGATTGGGCCCAAGTCCAATCACTTGGAACCAGGGTCAAGGTCCGCCCAGAGAGGCGGGAAGCCCCTGGGAACTATAAGAGTAAGGGGCCAAGTTCAGATCGACCCTTCTCTTCCTGCTCGCAACCTTCACAAGACCCATCGACAAGAAACCGTAAGTTTGACTCCAGCGATCGCTCCCCGATAGAGACTCCTAGCCATCGACCTGTATCAGCCTTTGAATCCCGCAGGCTCAGACCAATTCGAAAGACCATTCATTTCCCTGACCTGGTGGGCCATTCCCAAAGTTAAGTATTGGCCTGTAGTGGTAGGTAGTAGTCTAGAAAGTAGGATTATTGTAAAAGTATTTATTGCTGTATATAATAAATGATCGTTGATTTAACTCTTACTAAGCGGTGTGCTGCCTTATTAATCATAACTTGAACTTGAACCACGTGGCGGTATCAGAAAGATACCTGCCGACTCGTGAGCAAAGGTGACAGAATTAGAGCTAAAAGAAATAAGGCTAATAAGAGCAACAGCAGTTCCCATTGTTTAAAATGTAAAATCCCAATAAATATATATATATTTTTTTTAAAAAAGGGTGGGAGAGAGGAAACGGGGAATTATAGAGCAGTCTCCAGACATTGCTAGTGGAAATGCTAGAGTCTATTTTAAAAGATTTAATAGCAGAGCATTTGGAAAATAGTGGCAGGATCAGACAGGCAAAGTCATCAATTTACGAAAGGGAAATCATGCTTGACAAATCTACTGGAGGAAGGGGAACAGGTTCCTCAGTTGGATGATCAGCCATGATCAAGGGCGGCACGGCAGCACAGTGGTTAGCACTGTTGCTTCACAGCGCCAGGGACCCGGGTTCGATTCCCGGCTTGGGTCACTGTCTGTGTGGACTCTGCACTTTCTCGCCGTGTCTGCGTTGGTTTCCTCCCACAAAGTCCCAGAAGATGTACTTGTTAGGTGAATTGGACATTGAGACCTCGTTAAAGGCACCCCACTGGTCTCTATGAATGAAACCTATGTGACCTGCCTGTGAGTGAACACCCCTGTTCTCTCATGAATGGGGAGTGCGGAGTGCTTACCAGGCTATCATATGGAAATGTATTTCAGTGTCTGTGACCCTTAAAACAATGAAACAGTGATCATCTTTGAGGAGACAACCTCCAGTCAAGTTGAACTGTGAGAATGTACCTTTCTACGAAGTGTATAAATGCTAAATTTCTTTTGCTGATGTTTGGAGAAGCACTGGGATAAACCAGGCGCTTTCCCCACCGGTGTAAAATAAACTACCTTTGAAGGCTGGAACAAGACTTTGGAGCGTGGAATGATTTCTGCAAATTCATCCCCGTTAACAGACACTAATTCCCCAATATCAAAGATAATGGGTGCTTGCGCACAGGGAGGTGGGGGAGGCAGGTTAATGAAAGTTTTAGAATCTTGGAGCGCTCAACTTAATCCTTAACAATTTTGACACCAAATGTATCAAATTGAGAATTTGGTCATCTATTTACCTTCTTACATGCAATATCTTGCACTTATCTCTTTTGAATGCCACCCATCTTTGTTCCATCCCCTTACATATTTTGACATGATGCTACAACTTGCTTCAGAATTCCAAATCTAAAAGGAGAGCAACTTGCAAAACTTGCGCATTTGGCTGTCCCAGGAGGAGGGAGAGCAAACATCTGCACGCAGTGCTGAGTCTTCAACAGTCTCTCAGTCAGTGGCCTTATATGGATAAACATTTTTGAAAAATAAACCAAATTTAAGCCAAGCCAGTCATCAAGTGGCTGTAGTGCCAAGAAGTTGCGGATTTAGCAAAACGAGTGAAAATGTTACTAATTCTGCATTTTCTGGTGGGCTGTTTGATGTGGATTCCCGTGCCACATGAAGGGATTAGTGAAATATCCCCTCTTCAGAAGAAAAGTATTGCCAAATCTCTCCAATGTGTTCCAGTTTTCAAAAATGATTCCCTCAGGATAAAATAAAAGAGCCCTCCAGCAGGGTTAAAATACTGAAGAGAATCAGAACAGCACAAATGAAGAGCCTCAAAATTAGTTGAATCTTTTTTAAAATACTCACTATACAGTATTGATGTAATAAAATTAGATCACAATACTTCAGAGCATGTCAGAAATATCACACCAGCAGGGACTCAAGAGGTTCTTATGCTCAGACTGAAAAATGTCACAGTACCTATACAAGGGATAACCTAAAAATTGAGCAACTTTTTTAAAAAAGATCTTTAATTAAATCCGCATACAGCCACAAAACTTTATGAATTGTAGCAAAAATATTGCAATTAGTCACAGCAAATTAATTTATACAAGTTATAGAATTTATTTTTTAGAAAATATTTTATTGAAGCATTGATAATTTTAACAATTTTAAACATCAAATTTCAAGAACAAATCAATATATAACCAACAAACCCCAGTCAACATGGCTTACACAGTGCCATCTTCCTCAGCACCCCTTCAGTTGGTTCTCCTGCCCTTACTCGTCCTCCCCGTGCCAACACTCTCCCCGACTGAGAGCTCGACCAGTCACATCCACCCATTAACCGGGGAAAAGATCCAAAAAAAACACAACAAGCGGGAGCCACCAAATATGCGACCACTCACACCATGGCTGCCACCGGAAACTCCAAAGTTATAGAATTATTAATTGCACCTCAAAAAGATAGCAGCAGTTATCAAGAGGTTTGAGTGTCCAACATGGTGAGGCATGTTTGCTTAACAAATTTAAAATCAGGCTTTCACTATTGCAAGGGAGCTTCTGGCTTGACAAGACATCTCCTTATGGACCAGGACCCTCAGGACCACCCCCCCCCCCCCCCCACACCCTAATACAATCTGTGGTCACCCCTTTGCTGCATTTGTCAACTTCACCAACCGCTGGCACCAACTGCCAACCTCCCACCAATTTTGATTGCCAAGGAATGCAGAACCAAAAAGAGATGAGATCCTGCTAAGTTTGTTGACCATCTTGGCCTCCCCTTAACCCTCCCTGTAAATAATGGGGCCGGTGCCTTCCATAATGGAAGACAGAAAAATTGGTAAGGCAAAAGGAGGAAATGATGTTTTGCATCATGCAACAAAGGAGGTTAAAAGGAGATCTGATAAAAATAAGACAAATATTTTATTGGTCACTGAGTCAGTAACAAGAGATCATCATCAAACATACACAAATAATTTGATGTAGATTGTTGCTGTAAATGTGTACTAGAAAAAGTGGGAACAGTGGATAAATGCTTAAACGTGTAAAAAATTAAAGGCTATGGAAAGTAAGTGGATAGCTCTTTAAAAGCATGTACAAGCACAATGGCTCAAACAGTCCTACTCCGTAAAACATTACGATTCTATACTTGCATGGAAATTGTAATTAAAAATAATACACCACCCATAATTTTTCATTCCAGTTGCAGTATACAAAGTCTCAGGCAAAACTAAATTGCTTGGAATGGATGGAGGTAAGCAAGAGACATGGTATGGGTGGTGCTAATTTGAAGAGGGTGGGGGAAGGATGTTTTTCGAAGTATCCTTCCAATTCCGCCTTGTGACAAATACTGCATTTAACCTTGGCTTCGTGTTCCTTCCAGTGGCACATCCAGATCTTGAATTCCTTGCTTAGTCATCAATCCAGCATTACGTATCAAAGAACAAAGAACAAAGAAATGTACAGCACAGGAACAGGCCCTTCGGCCCTCCAAGCCCGTGCCGACCATGCTGCCCGACTAAACGACAATCTTCTACACTTCCTGGGTCCGTATCCCTCTATTCCCATCCTATTCATGTATTTGTCAAGATGCCCCTTAAATGTCACTATCGTCCCTGCTTCCACCACCTCCTCCGGTAGCGTGTTCCAGGCACCCACGACCCTCTGCGTAAAAAACTTGCCTCGTACATCTACTCTAAACCTTATCCCTCTCACCTTAAACCTATGCCCCCTAGTAATTGAACCCTCTACCCCGGGGAGAAGCCTCTGACTATCCACTCTGTCTATGCCCCTCATAATTTTGTAGACCTCTATCAGGTCGCCCCTCAACCTCCTTCGTTCCAGTGAGAACAAACCGAGTTTATTCAACCGCTCCTCATAGCTAATGCCCTCCATACCAGGCAACATTCTGGTAAATCTCTTCTGCACCCTCTCTAAAGCCTCCACATCCTTCTGGTAGTGTGGCGACCAGAATTGAACACTATACTCCAAGTGTGGCCTAACTAAGATTCTATACAGCTGCAACAGGACTTGCCAATTCTTATACTCAGTGCCCCAGCCAATTAAGGCAAGCATGCCGTATGCCTTCTTGACTACCTTCTCCACCTGTGTTGCCCCTTTCAGTGACCTGTGGACCTGTACTCCTAGATCTCTTTGACTTTCAATACTCTTGAGATTGAAAGTATCCTCCAAAAAACAATGTTTACAGTAAATTTCCAGTACAGAAAACAAAAACACAATTTAAATTCCTAAAAGAGATACAAAGGGGAAAAAACTGACAGCAGATATTGGACTCTGGATCATGAAGAAATAGGGGGCTCAGGCAAACCTAGACAGTTTGTGAATCACTTAATCTTTATCCTGCGGAATAACACTGACGACTCTTTTGGTGCATCCTGTAAATATTAAAAGGTACTATACAGATAAAAGTTCATACTTTTCTTTTAAAGTTCAAACTGAGTAAAAGGGTGAAAGTTAATGCCGGCGACAAGTGGTCTGCCCACCAACTGGAGAGCTGGCAAAAGCCCTGCATCATGCCTTTTCAGAAAAGCCCAACACGACAGTAGTGAGCCTTCCCTGAGATCAAGAACCACTGGGGCAGAAGTCTTGCCAGGCAAGAGCTGCCAGGTCGGTATTAACTTTCACCCTGACTCAGTTTGAACTATAAAATAAAAGTATGAACTTATATCTGTAGAACACATTTTAATATTTCACAGGATGCACCAAAGTTGAGAGAGCCAGAATCCAAGAGCAGTGATGTACCTCTGAGGCTGTTTAAGGCTCTGGTTAGATCCCATTTGGAGTATTGCGAGCAATGTTGGGCCCCATATCTAAGGAAGGATAGGCTGGCCTGAGAAAGGGTCCCGACGAGGTTCACAAGAATGATCCCTCTAATGAAGAACTTGTCGTATGAGGAACGGTTGAAGACTCTGGGTCTGTACTTGTTGGAGTTTAGAAGGATGAGACGGGATCTTATTGAAACTTACAGGATGCTGAGAGGCCTAGATAGAGAGAACGTGGAGAGGATATTTCCACTAGTAGGAATAACTAGAATCAGAGGGCACAATCTCAGACTAAAGGGACGATCCCTTAAAACGGAGGAGGAGGAATCTCTTCAGCCAGAGAGTGGTGAATCTGTGGAACTCTTTTGCCGCAGAAAGCTGTGGAGGCCAATAGAGATAGATAGATTATTTATTAATAAGGGGATCAGGGCTTATGGAGAAAAGGCAGGAGAATGGGGATGAGAAAAATATCAGCCATGATTGAATGGCGGAGCGGACTCAATGGGCCGAGTGGCCTAATTCTGTTCCTATGTCTTATAGTCTAATTGCTTCATAAGCTCAGCATAGCAACTGAGGAAGGGTCGCAGCTACCAGTAATGTGCTCACCCAAGGCCCAGGATCACCAAGTGACCCAGACCACACAAAGTGATGGCGGGAGGGAAATCGCAGGAGGGGAACGTCAACAGCAAGGGCAGGGAGGGTGGCTCTCGGTAAACCCCACCCACTTTCCATGATAGATCCCTTGGTCAGGTACCAAGTGTCTTTGAACAAGGAACTCCACCCCCCCCCTGCCTACCCAGAGGTCCACATGCAACCTCAATCCAATTCCAAGATCAAAGAGCAATCAAGCTCTTGTCGGGGGGGGGGGGGGGGGAATGAGTTTTGAGCAAACTAACCCACAACAACCCCAAAAAGGAACACCATACACATTCAGGGAGATTGGTGAAACCACTGAGGGAACTGTCCCTTTAAAAATACAGACTTTTGAGGGATGTCCATATAACAGAGGGATAATGCAGAGTAAAGTGTTCATTCTTACACCAATCTAATAATAGCTACTGAGCATGCGCACAATGTGCTATGTCAAGTTGATATCACTCAAAGAAGTGCCTAAAAAGGAGTTGTAGCCATGTCCTAATGTTCAATAACCTTGAAGTTATGTTCATAAAAGTATTTTGAAGGAAAGACATTTACCTTACTGCCACCCTTATTAGACACCCATTGTCTGCCGAATAACCCAACAATAACAGAGCTTGCTCGGCCATTTCAGAGAACAGTTCAGAGTCAACCATATTGCCATAGGTCGTAAGTTACATGTAAGTCAGACTTAGCAAGACTGGCAGATTTGCTTCCCTGAAGGACATTAGCAAATCAGATGGGTTTTTACAACAATGGATCTGGGCCTCTGGGTTTAGTCCAATAACATTACAGCCACAATGCTATCTCTCCCCTGCTAAGAGTATACATTTGCAGCTATGAAACAAATTTAAAATGTGGCTTATTTTAAGGTACATCTCAAAAATAAACAAAATGCCATTTACTTACAGATGATTCACTATCTTTGGCACTTTAGCCAATCATAAATGTCACTAACATTTCCCCAGGACTGACAGCTTCAGTTTTGTGGGACAAGTAAACAGCTTTTTGTTGTAATGATAAACATCTTGAAATTACATCCTTTAATGTGTTCCTTCAAGATACTTGGAAAGGAAGGGCAATCTCATCATTTCCATTCTATTGATATCAGTTGCAAACATAAGTGACATTCACAATGCAGAGTGTTCAGGCGCAAATTAAAACCATCATAGTGTCTACTTATCAAAAGTTTTTTTCCTCTATACCACAGGAACATATTTGCAGGGAGGCATTATACAAGACTTAAAACAGCTGCAGTAACCAGGAAGGCCAGGGGTAGAGTTCATGCCAAACTTATTCGCAGCTCAAAACAAATAGACAGGCTTCATTCGCTCTCTTCTTCTCTTCCCCCCCCCCCCCAATGTTTAATTTTTTTTTTTATTTTATTTTTTTTTTTTAAAGTAAAACGTTATGGCCTTCTGTACCACAAGGTTCCATTCTGGGACCTTCCTGTCCAGTAGTAACACCAACTGGGATCATAATAGGTGCTTTGCCCTGTCTGCTGCAAGGATGCAAGTCCAATTCAACCTTTGGAATCTTTTTCTTCTTGGTACCCTTTCTCCCACTCTTTGCTTCTCATTCAATCACAATCTGACTTGCTCTTTATGCACTACAGATTTGAGCCCACCAGCAGCAAATACAGGGAGGAATCAGCCAGTGTTGGATGAGCAGTTTCACCACTTTTTTGAAGCATCAGTCGTGCCAGCTTAGTGCTCCTGAACACGTGCACACCACCCACTCGCGGCCCTGTGCCTAGGTACAGTGTGTTGCAATGTCAATCTGCCCCTGGCCTGGCTGACAGGGACACCAGCAGGGGACCTTGGAATCAATCTCTAGCAATCAGGACTGGGGAATTTCAGTACTTTCAGGAGTGATGAAATAACCTGATGAAACGTTGCTTGAAACCTTTTCACAGTATCTTTCATCAACACTTGGGAAGGAGCACTGAACATGCCCTAAATGTATCTAGCTAATGTAATAACACAAACTAGGTACTGGAATAGATGGGTGGATAACAGAACCGCAAAGAACTTCACTGGTAATTTTGATATCACGCAATCTCAATGCTATGGTTTGTGACAGAAGCTAAACTAAAGGAATTCAGACAGGCAGATGGTGGGCATATTATGGTGGTGGTGGTGGTGGGGGGGGGGGGGTAAGCCAACAACTCACGCGCTTCCCCCCCACCCCCCACACACACACCCCAAGTAGCTCCTGCAGTCACTCACTGGTTTCTGGCCCAAGAAGAAAGCTCATGGATCCCAGAGCAAGTCAGGGTATTAGGTAGTTTAGGGAGGAGTGATGAGTTTTACAAAGCAGGCAGTTCGAAAGGCGGCATTATAACCCAGCAGGGGATGGTTGTTCCCTCGTGCTAATCGGGCTGTGAGCTAACCAGCACGAGTATAACAGGTCAGCTGCTGGTGCAGCTGACAGAAAGGAATGAGGACCCGGAGATGTGTAACCGGGTCCTGTCTAAATACTGCTGTGGTGCTAAATAAAAGACTTTTGACTCCCCTTTGCAGTTTACTTCAGAAGGGAAAATGCGGTCTTAAGGAGGCCTGATCCATTGATGCACAAAGGCACCCCCACCCCAAAAAGAGTGCAAAGACACACACAGACATAAAGCTCCCCCCCCCCCCCAAAAGAAAATGTCTGATAGGGCTACGTAGAATCCATTTCAATGATCCAGAACTCCAAAAACAAAAAAGTGAAATTGGGGTGGGACAGAGACAAGAAAGAATGGAGAGGGGTCAAGATCCATTTGAAAAGGTGTGGCATGATTACAATTATTTTTAAAAGGGAGACTGCTATCATGCGTAAGAACAGAGGTGAAAGGGGACAGACCCAAAAGGCAGTGGTTAGCATTGAAACGGTAGTGGTCAGTGGGCTCAAAGATACAGGGACAAAATTTACCAGCCTTGCAGGAGGTAATAGGAAATTCTAACCTTGCATCCGTTCCACTATGCTTGGCAACAGAAAATCCAGGCAATTCTATTAATTGCCACCCCTCCATTCTAATAATATCGTCTCTGGGCTACCAGGGAGGCAAAGGCCAAACCATCAGCCTCTCTCGCCCCCTGAACTCCCAGGTCTTCTGACACTGCGAAGATCGCCACTTCCGGACTCGGGATCACCTTCACCTTCAGGACATCTGACATAACGTTGGCAAACCCCTGCCAGAATACCCCAAGCTTCGGACGAGCCCAAAACATATGATATGATTCGTGGGCCCACCTGCACCTATCTTTAACCCTTCAAAAAACTTGCTCATCCTGGCGACTGTCATGTACGCCCTGTGGACCACCATAAACTGAATAAGGCTAAGCCTAGCGCACGAGGATGTCATAATATACACACAAGTATATGATGGTGCACAGATAGTGAGTGACACAAAGGATGACCAATGAACATACAGAACACAGCAGCCAATCACCACACAGGACACGGCCACTATATAACCCGGGTGCACTAGTTTTCTCTGAGACAGTCAGAGCCTGTGAGCAACAACTAGAACATCCACCGTGTGGTAGTAAGATAGTCTAGTCAGGTTAGCCTCAGGTCTCCAGTCAACTCAGCATAGTGTCAACCCACAGTTCAAGCATGTTTAATAGTTAAGAGTTTAATAAAATAGAGTTGCATTTCTTCAAGTGTTGGAAGCCTGTCTCTCTCTCTGCTACAGTAAACGCAGTCCTCGCAGACCCAGCTTACCCAACCCATCAGAGGATGCATTCACCCTCCTCAGAGACTCCTCCCACAGCCCAGCCGACAACTCCGCACCCAAATCATCCTCCCATTTGCACTTCACTACCTCTATTGGAGCACCTTCCCAATCCATCAGCTTCTTGTAAACCTTTTTAAAAATAAATTTAGAGTACCCAATTATTTTTTCCCCCAATTAATAATAATAATCTTTATTATTGTCACAAGTATGCTTACATTAACACTGCAATGAAGTTACTGGGAAAATCTCCTAGTCGCCACATTCCAGTGCCTGTTCGGGTATACCGAGGGAGAATTCAGAATGTCCAATTCACCTAACTGCATGTCTTTTGAGACTTGTGGGTGTAAACCGGAGCACCCGGAGGAAACCCACGCAGACATGGAGGAGAACATGCAGACTCCACACAGACAGTAATCCAAGCCAGGAATCGAATCTGGGACCATGGCGCTGTGAAGCAACAGTGCCAACCACTGCACTACCGTGCCGCCCTTAAGGGGCTATTTAGCATGGCCAATCTAACTACCCTGCACATCTTTGGGTTGTGGGGTGAGACCCACGCAGACACGGGGAGAACGTGCAAACTCCACACGGACAGTGACATGGGGCTGGGATCGAACCCGGGTCCTTGGTGCCGTGAGGCAGCAGTGCTAACCACTGCGCCACCGTGCTGCTCTCCTTGTAAATTTCTGACACTTTACCCTCCCCTACCCCTGTTATTGACACCACCGTGTCCTGCAGCCCCTGGGGTGGCAGGTGAAGAAAGGACAATACTTGCTTCCGGACAAAATCCCTCATCTGCAAATACCGGAACCCATTCCCGGTGGGCAACACAAACTCCGCCAGCAACCCCTACAAACTCAGAAAGCTGCCATCAAGGAACAGACCCCCAAACCGCTCAATCTCTGCCTTCTGCCCCACCCCACCCCGGAATAGTCAGGTGATTCCCACAGATCGGTGCCCAAACGGAGGTTCCCTCCAGCCTTAGGTGCTGTCGTCACTGTTCCCGTACCATCAGAGGCACCACCACCACTGGGCTTGTGGGCTATCTGGCCGGCGGGAACGGCAAAGGCGCCATCAACAATGCCCCCAATTCAATTCCCAGCTGGGTCACTGTCTACGCAGAGTCTCCACGTTCTCCCCGTGTCCGTGTGGGTTTCCTCCAGGTGTTCCGGTTTCCTCCCACTAGTCCCGAAAGATGTGCTGTTAAGTAGTTTGGACATTCTGAATTCTCCCTCTGTGTACCCGAACAGGCGCCGGAGTGTGGCGACTAGGGGCTTTTCACAGTAACTACATTGCAATGCAAGACTAGTTGTGACAATAAAAATTACTATTATTAACTATGTTATTATTAACCAGATGGGTTTTTATGACGATCGAGCATCAAATAGATAATAATCAATTAACCTCAATTTTGCTAACGGTTGCCACATTTGAAAAAGCATTTCCCTATGTAATTCTTGCAGATATTTACAGAAGAGACACAATAAGGTGCTTAAAAAAAAGCAACCATATTCTACTCGTCTCCAACTGGCAATAACTAATCTGGGATGGACCATAATTGTTCCGATGTTTCTACATCTGAAGAATGAAGTGGATAAGTGTCCTTTTAAGGGCACTGAATGGGACATCTGCAGCTGGCTTAAGTGAGCAGTGGTTAACCCCATTAGTATTATTCCCCCACGCATTAAATTTTCCTGATCAAAGTGAGCACAATTCATCTAGATTGCTGCTCACACTGGGCAAAATTCTCAGTTTCGGAGGCTTTGGACGCGATTCTCCGACCGTGTTTGCCCAGCAACTGGAAATTCCCACCAGAGGTCAATGGACCTTTACACAGTCCGCGTCCTGCCTGTGGCGATCTTGCAGCGGACGAAGAATCCAGCCTTTATATTGATGCTGGGACTGAATTGCGTGCGGTTAGTGTTCCCATTGTGGGCGCTATTTGTGGTGAAATTCAGGACATGCTAATTAGCCAGCACTCTGCAGGCACAAATTCCGAGCATTCTCGGTCCAGCGGGCATTCTAACTATTGGGGCCGGAGTTAGCACCAAAAAGAGCCTGGCAGCTGGAGCTGTTTTTCAGTGCTCCATTTACCACACACTCACTACAGCCACCAAGAAGGCTTAGAGAAGACCTGCACCTCAAAGGTCAGAGGCCCGAGGTGGACCCACAGCTCCATGCCAGTGAGGAACGGAGGGACACCCTCTTCATCAGCATGGGCTGCAGACTCAAGCCTGTCCTCCTGAACACTTTCTGGGAGGTGGTGGCTGAGACAGTCAGCACTGCCAGTCTCACCAGGAAGAGACAGCTGGTGATCCGGAGGGGTGGGAGTCACTGGTGAGTCCCCTGCCGTGAGGGACAAAGAACCAGGGAGGGTTCAAAAGGCCACGGTACAGGTGTCCTCTGGTTGGAGTGAACTCTGCTGATCCCCTGCTTCCTCTGAAATGGAGCAGCCTTTTGGAGGAGTGCAGAGTCTGTCCCTGCTGCCCAGAAGGGAAGGGGGGAGAGGAGTAGAGCATTAGTCATTGGAGACTCCATAGTTAGGGGGATAGATAGGAGATTCTGTGGGAACGAGAGAGACTCGCGGTTGGTGTGTTGCCTCCCAGGTGCCAGGGTGCGTGATGTCTCAGATCGTGTTTTCGGGATCCTTAAAGGGGAGGGGGAGCAGCCCCAAGTCGTGGTCCACATAGGTACCAACGACATAGGTAGGAAAAGGGATAGGGATCTAAGGCAGAAATTCAGGGAGCTAGGGTGGAAACTTAAATCTAGGACAAACAGAGTTATTATCTCTGGGTTGTTACCCGTGCCACGTGATAGCAAGACGAGGAATAGTGAGAGAGAGGAGTTGACCACGTGGCTACAGGGATGGTGCAGGAGGGAGGGTTTCAGATTTCTGGATAATTGGGGCTCATTCTGGGGTCGGTGGGACGTCTACAAACGGGATGGTCTACACCTGGACCAGAGGGGTACCAATATCCTGGGGGGGAAATTTGCTAATGCTCTTCGGGAGGGTTTAAACTAGTTCAGCAGGGGCTTGGGAACCTGAATTGTAGCTCCAGTATACAGGAGGTTGAGAGTAGTGAGGTCATGAGTAAGGTTTCAAAGTTGCAGGAGTGTACTGGCAGGCAGGAAGGTGGTTTAAAGTGTGTCTTCTTCAATGCCAGGAGCATCCGGAATAAGGTGGGTGAACTTGCGGCATGGGTTGGTACCTGGGACTTTGATGTTGTGGCCATTTCGGAGACATGGATAGAGCAGGGACAGGAATGGTTGTTGCAGGTGCCGGGGTTTAGATATTTCAGTAAGCTCAGGGACGGTGGTAAAAGAAGGGGAGGGGTGGCATTGTTAGTCAAGGACAGTATTATGGTGGCAGAAAGGATGTTTGATGAGGACTCGTCTACTGAGGTAGTATGGGCTGAGGTTAGAAACAGGAAAGGAAAGGTCACCCTGTTAGGGGTTTTCTATAGGCCTCCGAAAAGTTCCAGAGGTGTAGAGGAAAGGATTGTAAAAATGATTCTGGATAGGAGCGAAAGCAACAGGGTAGTTGTTATGGGGGACTTTAACTTTCCAAATATTGACTGGAAACGCTCTAGTTCGAGTACTTTAGATGGGTCCGTTTTTGTCCAATATGTGCAGGAGAGTTTCCTGACACAGTATGCAGATAGGCCAACGAGAGGCGAGGCCATATTGGATTTGGTACTGGGTAATGAACCAGGACAGGTGTTAGATTTGGAGGTAGGTGAGCACTTTGGTGATAGTGACCACAATTCGATTAAGTTTACTTTAGTGATGGAAAGGGATAGGTATATACCGCAGGCCAAAAGTTATATCTGGGGGAAAGGCAATTATGATGCGATGAGGCAAGACTTAGGATGCATCGGATGGAGAGGAAAACTGCAGGGGATGGGCACAATGGAAATATGGAGCTTGTTCAAGGAACAGCTACTGCGTGTCCTCGATAAGTATGTACCTGTCAGGCAGGGAGGAAGTGGTCGAGCAAGGGAACCGTAGCTTACTAAAGCAGTCGAAACGCTTGTCAAGAGGAAGGAGGAGGCTTATGTAAAGATGAGACATGAAGATTCAGTTAGGGCGCTCGAGAGTTACAAGTTAGCTGGGGAGGACCTAAAGAGAGAGCGAAGAAGAGCCAGGAGGTGACATGAGGAGTCTTTGGCAGGTAGGATCAAGGATAACCCTAAAGCTTTCTATAGATATGTCAGGAATAAACGAATGACTAGGGTAAGAGTAGGGCCAGTCAAGGACAGTAGTGGGAAGTTGTGCTTGGAGTCCGAGGAAATAGGAGAGTTGCTAAATGAATATTTTTCGTCAGTTTTCACACAGGAAAAAGACAATGTTGTCGAGGAGAATACTGAGATTCAGGCTACTAGGCTAGAAGGGCTTGAGGTTCATAAGGAGGAGGTGCTGGCAATTCTGGAAAGTGTGAAAATAGGTAAGTCCCCTGGGCCGGATGGGATTTATCCGAGGATTCTCTGGGAAGTTAGGGTAGAGATTGCTGAGCCTTTGGCTTTGATCTTCAAGTCATCTTTGTCTACAGGAATAGTGCCAGAAGACTGGAGGATAGCAAATGTTGTCCCCTTGTTCAAGAAGGGGAGTAGAGACAACGCCGGTAACTATAGACCAGTGAGCCTTACTTCTGTTGTGGGCAAAATCTTGGAAAGGTTTATAACAGATAGGATGTATAATCATCTGGAAAGGAATAATTTGATTAGAGATAGTCAACACGGGTTTGTGAAGGGTAGGTCGTGCCTCACAAACCTTATTGAGTTCTTTGAGAAGGTGACCAAACAAGTGGATGAGGGTAAAGCAGTTGATGTGGTGTATATGGATTTCAGTAAAGCGTTTGATAAGGTTCCCCACGGTAGGCTACTGCAGAAAATACAGAGGCATGGGATTCAGGGTGATTTAGCAGTTTGGATCAGAAATTGGCTAGCTGGAAGAAGACAACAGGTGGTGGTTGATGGGAAATGTTCAGACTGGAGTCCAGTTACTAGTGGTGTACCACAAGGATCTGTTTTGGGGCCACTGCTGTTTGTCATTTTTATAAATGATCTGGAGGAGGGCGTAGAAGGATGGGTGAGTAAATTTGCAGATGACACTAAAGTCGGTGGAGTTGTGGACAGTGTCTAAGGATGTTATAAGTTACAGAGGGACATAGATAAGCCGCAGCGCTGGGCTGAGAGGTGGCAAATGGAGTTTAATGCAGAAAAGTGTGAGGTGATTCATTTTGGAAGGAATAACAGGAAGACAGAGTACTGGGTTCATGGTAAGATTCTTGGCAGTGTGGATGAGCAGAGAGATCTCGGTGTCCATGTACATAGATCCCTGAAAGTTGCCACCCACGTTGAGAGGGTCGTTAAGAAGGCGTACGGTGTGTTAGCTTTTATTGGTAGAGGGATTGAGTTTTGGAGCCATGAGGTCATGTTGCAGCTGTACAAAACTCTGGTGCAGCCGCATTTGGAGTATTGCGTGCAATTCTGGTCGCCGCATTATAGGAAGGATGTGGAAGCATTGGAAAGGGTGCAGAGGGGATTTACCAGAATGTTGCCTGGTATGGAGGGAAGATCTTATGAGGAAAGGCTGAGGGACTGGAGGCTGTTTTCATTAGAGAGATGGTTAAGAGGTGACTTAATTGAGGCATACAAGATGATCAGAGGATTAGATAGGGTGGACAGTGAGAGCCTTTTTCCTTGGATGGTGATGTCTAGCACGAGGGGACCTAGCTTTAAATTGAGGGGAGATAGATATAGGACAGATGTCAGAGGTAGGTTCTTTACTCAGAGAGTAGCAAGGGTGTGGAATGCCCTGCCTGCAACAGCAGTGGACTCGCCAACACTAAGGGCATTCAAATGGTCATTGGATAGACATATGGACGATAAGGTAATAGTGTAGATGGGCTTTAGAGTGGTTTCACGGGTCGGCGCAACATAGAGGGCCGAAGGGCCTGTACTGCGCTGTAATGTTCTATGTTCTATTGTACAAATCACAAAGCCTTCAGTTGATAAAAACATCCACAAAAGTGGAGTTTCTTTACAGCACTAGCACACTAGTGACCCAAAAGTGATATCAAAATTTCTTAACCTTCCTAACCCTACCACTGCTCTTGGGTGTAGCCCTAACATCTGCAGCAGAGGTGGAGGAAGCCGCTGACTGTTCCATCTTGATATCTGTGATGACCTTGGGAGATTGTGGTAGCATTGTGGATAGCACAATTGCCTCACAGCTCCAGGGTCCCAGGTTCGATTCCGGCTTGGGTCACTGTCTGTGCGGAGTCTGTACATCCTCTCCGTGTGTGCATGGGTTTCCTCCGGGTGCTCCGGTTTCCTCCCACAATCCAAAGATGTGCAGGTTAGGTGGATTGGCTATGCTAAATTGCCCTTAGTGTCCAAAATTGCCCATAGTGTTGGGTGGGGTTGCTGGGTTATGGGGATAGGGTGGAGGTGTGGACCTTGGGTAGGTTGCTCTTTCCAAGAGCCGGTGCAGACTCGATGGGCCAAATGGCCTCCTTCTGCACTGTAAATTCTATGAAATCATCCTCCTTGGTGGCCCGAGGCTTGGAGGACCCCAGCCTTATAAGGGTCTCCTTCCCTAGGGCAAATGCGCCCTCGGTGGTCTGAGCAGATCGAGTGGATGGGGTCATACACAGAGGGGACTGTGAGGGGCTGCACATCAATAACAATAATAATAATAATAATAATAATAATAATAATAATAATAGCTTGTCACAAGTAAGGTTCAATAAAGTTACTGTGAAAAGCCCCTAGTCGCCACATTCCGGCCCCTGTTCCGGGAGGCCGGTACGGGAATTGAACCTGCGCTGCTGGCCTTGTTCTGCATTACAAGCCAGCTGTTTAGCCTGCTGTGCTAAACCAGCCCTATAGGAGTATCCTGAGAGGAGCCCCCCCACCCCCAAGGGTGTCCAACTGACACTCATCCTCCCTGTGGATGTTTGAGAGCCCTTCCTTCATTCTGAGGAGATGGTGCACCTTGAGGGACGTCAAGCAGTCTCGTTTTCATGTCGCAGATGGTGCCCACCAGAATGTGGCCACGGAGTGCAGGGCCGAGCACAAATCCGACGAGACCTACTGGACGGAGGTGTCTATGGTGGTGGTGGTTAACCTTACCATAGTGGTCGAGGCGATCACGTGTCAGAGCCATGACATCAGACAGAAAGCAGATGAACTCTTCCATCATTCACTCCGGTCTACTGAGTAACTGCCGAATTTCTGCCTAATGTTCCACTGCCTGTCATTGCCATGCCTCCGAGGTAGTGGGGGAAGACCAGATGGGGTTTGTGAGGGGCAGAAATCGGTCTTCCAACATGAGGTGGCTACTTTTAAAAAAAGGTAGTTCTTAGACTAGGAGTGGGACTAGAACCAGAGATTATAGTGTGCCTCTGGACTCCAAAACGACTGTTGATAAGGCTGAATGGAGCTATTTGTTCTCAGTTTTGGAGAAGTTTGGGATTGGTCCTGGGTTTGTATCATGCGTCCAGGATATGAAGCATCAACGGCTTGTGCTGGAACGAATGTCATGAGAATGTTGCTTTAAGAAATGGTTAGCTGCTCATGTTACTGCAGTGATGTCAGAGTGTGGGTGGAGCTGAGCTCTTGTTCTGCTTTTTATTCTCACTTTGAGAAAAAGCTTGGGTGTATCTGGGTTTTCCAGTGAGCTGCAGCTGAAGTTAAACAAAGAGCTGTCCTGTTGCTCTCTGCCATCCAAAGACTATCTCTGGATCATTTGGTGAATTCAGAATTATAAATGTTCTCAATAGTAAATGTGAACCTAATGTGCTCCTGTTTAAAGGTTTGTTAAAGTATTTTGGATGTTAAAAGGACAGCTTAAAGGATTACTTAGTGTTGTATTCTTTGGGGGTTATCTTTGAATTAATGGTTGCCAAGATATTCACCGTTTGTTTTAAAAAAGGCTAACTTGAGTTCATAGAATAAACACCGTTTTGTTTTTAAAAATACTGGTCCATTGCTGCTGTACATACCTGTAGAGTGAGCAGTGTGCTCCCCATACCACAATCTATTAGAAGTTGTGGGTCAGGTGATACACTTTGGGATTCTCTAAACCCTGACCCATAACAATGAAAACATGAATTCGGGTTTGTTCAGGCTGCACAGGAGGAAACAAGGCAGGGATGAAGGACTCCTACATCAGACTCCTATTTATTGACTACAGCTCTGCCTTCAACACCATAATCCCAACCAAGCTCATATCAAAGCTCCAAAACCTAGGACTTGGCTCCCCACTCTGCAACTGGATCCTCGACTTTCTGACCCACAGACCACAATCAGTAATAATAAACAACAACACCTCCTCCACAATAGTCCTCAATACCGGGGCCCTGCAAGGCTGCATACTTAGCCCCCTACTCTACTCCCTGTACACACACGACTGCGTGGCAAAATTTGGTTCCAACTCCATCTACAAGTTTTCTAACGATACGACCATAGTGGGCCGGATCTCGAACAACGACGAGTCAGAAAACAGGAGGGAGATTGAGAACCTAGTGGAGTGGTGCAACGACAACAATCTACCTCTCAATGCCAGCAAAACTGAAGAGCTGGTCATTGACTTCAGAAAGCAAAGTACTGTACAGACCCGTCAGCATCGACGGGGCCGAGGTGGAGATTCCTAGGAGGTACACATCTCCAAAAATCTGTCCTGGTCCACCCACGTCGACACTACCACCAAGAAAGCACAACAGCGCCTATACTTCCTCAGGAAACCATGGACATTCAGCATGTCCACATTAACTCTTACCAACTTTTACAGATGCATTATAGAAAGCATCCTATCTGGCTGCATCACAGCCTGGTATGGCAACTGCTCGGCTTAAGACCGCAAGAAACCTCAAGAGACTCGTGGACACAGCCCAGTCCATCAAACAAACCGGTCTACCATCCATTGACTCCATCTACACCTCCCACTGCCTGGGGAAAGCGGGCAGCATAATCAAAGACCCCTCCTACCCGGCAGCATAATCAAAGCCCCCTCCTACCCAGCTTACTCACTCTTCCAACTTCTCCCATCGGGCAGGAGATACAAAAGTCTGAGAACACGACAGACACAAAAACCGCTTCTTCCCCAGTTACTAGACTCCTAAACGGCCCTCTTTTGGACTGACCTGATTAGCACTACACCCCTATATGCTTCACCCGATGCCGGTGTTATCTAGTTACATTGTGGACCTTGTGTTGCCCTATTACGTATTTTTATTTCCTTTTCTTTTCATGTACTTAATGATCTGTTGAGCTGCTCGCAGAAAAAAACTTCTCACTGTACCTTGGTACATGTGACACGAAACAAATCCATGTCCCCATTGTTGTTCTTGTTGGCAATTGAAGCATTGGTGATTGCTTTGAGGGCCTCAGAAAAATGGAGGGGAATTGTGAGAGGTGGAGTCCGAGCACAGGGTGTCCCTATATGCGGACGACCTTTTACTGTATGTTACGAATCCAGGGCCAGTTTTGGGGGAGATAATAGGGATATTGCAGAGGTTTGGTTCCATTTCAGGACATAATCTAAATGTCGGGAAAAGTGAATATTTTGTGGTCAGCCCTCTTGAGGGGAGGATTGCTATTCGGGGACCAGTTTTCACTATTTGGGGGTTCAGGTGGCCGGGGATTGGACAGCACTTCGCAAACTGAATTTTACAAGCTTGGCAAATAGAGAATTAGACCAGACTTGCAGAGGTGGACCAGCCTTCCACTGTCATTGACGAGCTGAGTGCAATCCATTAAGATGAACATTTTGCTGCCATTGGCATTCTTATTTAAATGCCCCTCAGGTTTTCTGCCAAAGTCGTTTTTTTGGGAAATGGAGTGGCTCATAACGGGTTTTATATGGGTGGGGAGAACACCTCAGATTTGGAGAGTCGTCCCACAGCCAAATTTATTGTACTATTACTGGGCAGCTGGGGTGGTTTGAGTATCAGGAAGTTAGCTGGGTACAGATGGAGGTGGGGGGCATGTAGAGGGACAATCTGGAAGCACTGATGATGGCATCTCTGACATTCTCACTAGTTAAATATTCTGTGAATCCGGTAGTGGCCTCCATGCTAAAAATATGGTGGCAACTCGGTAAAGGAATATGGTGTTCAGGCGGGAAAGTGGAGTCGAATCCACAAAAAATCAGCCATGATCTCATTGAATGGCAGAGCAGGCTCGAAGGGTCAGATGGCCAACTCCTGCTCCTAGTTCTTATGTTATGTTATGTCAGCATTTTAAGCTGAGGGCGATGTCAAGGTGGGCCCCAATCTATACGAGCCACTTGTTTGAGCTGGCAAAATTGAATATTACATTCACGGGGTAGAAAGACAAGGGATTGGAGAGGGTGAGGGATTTGTTTTGGAGGGGTGGCTTGCAAGCTGGGAGGAGTTGAAGGAAAAAGCAGGGCTAGGGGGACCAGATAGCTTCCGAAAATACCAGGTGCAGGACATTGTTTGACAGGCATTTCCAATTTTCCCAGAGGCACCGCTGTCTACCTTGCTGGAAAGGACACTCTCGTGCGCGGGGTCGGAGAAGGGAAGCACGTCTGGCATATATGGGCAGGTCATGGGGAAGAGCAGGTATCGGTGGATGAGGTAAAGGCCAGGTGGGAGGAGCTAGGACCCATTTTGGAGGAGGAGATGTGGAAGGAGTCCCTTCGTAGGGTGAATCCTGCACAAGGTTGAGCTTGAAGGAGCTAAAGCAGGTGTTTAGGGCACACTTTACCAGGATGAGTCGAGTTTCTAAGGGCTGGGGGGGGGGGGGGGGTCGAGGAAAAGTGCAAGTGGCGCTCAAGAGGACCTGCTCACCATATGCACATGTTCTGGTCCTGTCCCATCCTGATGAGTTATTGAGGGGTCCTTTTTCTGCACGATATCGTCATACCTGAATAGAGCCCTGTCCGTTAGTTGCTGTATTTGGGGTGTCGGACGAACTGGAGTGGAGGACGGTGGCATTCGCGTCACTGGTGGCTCGGCAACAGATACTACCAAGCTGGAGGCAGGAGATGCCACCCAGTGCTAAAACATGGCTGGGTGACTTGGTGGAAGTCTTGTACCTCAAGACAGTCAAGTTCATGGTGAGGGGGTCAATCGATGGATTCTATCGTAGATAGCCAAGATCCGGTCACTGTTAGTTGTAGTGGGGGGTAAGAGAGCGGAGGTTAGTGAGGGGGGTGCCTGGGGTGGAGAAATAGTTCTGGGGGTATTTATGTTTTAGTGGTTCCTGTTACTATCGTTGATTGTATTTTTTCCTGAAGTGTTGATACTGTTGTGTTTTGTAAACTTTTTGATGTAAAATGTTAAATTTCAATAAAAATTTGTTTGGTGCCTTCCTGAATAAACCTTCTCCATTTTGGTCAGTCATAAGCCAGGGGCTCCCACGAGTCAGTGGGAATGTTTGATCTCTTCACAGGTGCTTTTGAGGACATCCCAAATTATTTCTGCTGTCCTCGAGAGTTTCCTGCCCCAGTAGAGTTCCGACAAGAACAGTTGTTTTGGAATCTGATCTCCAGCCCAGAGGAGCTCGTTTTGAGTGATTAGCACCTCAATACTGGGCATGTTGGTTTGGCAGTGTTAAACCACTTTTGCCACCAGATTTGGAGGATCGTGCAAAAGCACTGCTGATGGTACTGCTCCAGCACTTAGTGTCTGTTGTAAGCTGTCCAAGTCTTCAAAGTATATAATCAGACCACAGGGATCACCCCTGCTCAGTAAACCATGACATTAGTCTTGGATTTGTGGTCTTGTCTGGAAATACTCTTTTCCTAAACCAGCCTAAAGCCGAGCGGACACATTGGAGACAATGATAAATTTTGTGATATCGGACACTATAACGATGGCATGGTGGTTAGCACTGCTGCCTCACAGCACCGAGGACCCGGGTTCGATTCCTGCTCCGGGTCACTGTCCATGTGGAGTTTGCACATTCTCCCAGTGTCTGCGTGCGTCTCACCCCCACAACCCAAAGATGTGCAGCGTAGGTGGACTGGGCACGTTAAATTGCCCCTTAATTGGAAAAAAAAAAGGGATTGGGTACTCCAAATTTATTTTTAAAAGGACACTAGAACACGATGCAACATACTAAATGCTGCCTAACTGAAACCGATGACAAGTATAGATTTAGCATTTCTTTGTAATTGTGCCCAATTTATCCAACTTTCGATCAGCTTTGAACGAAAAGCTTTGACAACTTGCCTCTGAAGGTTATTGCATCTAAAATCAGTCTCATTTCTACTTCTTTTATCATCTCTATACTTTTCCTGAAAAATGTAGTGCTGCACATTCCTCCACATCGAATAACATTTAGCATTATCTGCTCAGGACGACTTCCGGTGGTGGCATGTGGGTGGACATCGTACGTTGGGTGGCTCCTGCTCAAGGCTCTGGTGTTTGGATTTTAATGTCCAGTTTCAGGGACAGTTTTTGAACAAGCTGGTGCAGAAAAGCATATGGAGAGTGGGAGATGGCAGTTGAGGCAGCACTTTAAGCTGGGGGCTGGGTCAGGGGCGATGCCAATCTGGGGGAACCATAGGTTTGAGCCAGGGAGTCTGAACAGGAGGTTTCGGAGATGGGAGGAGAGAGAGGGATGAGGATATCAAAAGACCTGTTCCTTGGGGAATGTTTCGCAAGGTTGGAGGAGAAATATGGACTGGGGCAAGGGGAAGAGTTTAGGTACCTGCAACTCCGAGACTTTGCTAGGAAGGAGATTCAGAGCTTCCCGATAACTAGCCCCCCCCACCTCATTGTTGGAAGAGATATTGATGGCAGGGGGAATGGGGTGGTGTTGGCAACCTATGGGAGGATTTGGGGGGAGGACAGAGTGTCCACGGAGGGGATCAAAGCCAAGTGTGAGGAAGAGCTGGGAAAGGTTATGGAAGACGGTTTGTGGTGCAAGGTGCTCCGGAGGGTGAACGCCTCAACCTCATGCACAAGGTTGGGGCTGATACAGCTGAAGGTCGTGTATAGGACGCACCTCACGAGGGCAAGGATGAGCCGATTCCAAGGGAGTGGAGGATGTATGTAAACATTGTGGGATGAGCCACGCAAAACACATACACTGGTCACTGGAAGCTGGAGAAGTATTGAAGGGAATTTTTCAGTGGCATCTCGGGGGAAGTGCACGTGAACTTGGAACCAGAGCCCCTCAAAGCCATTTACGGGGTGTCGGACCAGCTCGGGCTGCTGGCATGTGCAGGGCATATGTTTTCGCCTACGCCTTGCTGATTTCCCGGAGGCAGGTCCTGTTGGTGTGGAGGTCAGCTTCTCCACCCTGTGCCTTGGCTTAGCAGGGGGATCTACTTGAATTTTTGACACAAGAGGTGATGTTTGAGCTCAGGAGAATGAAGGAGAGGTTCTACAAATCATAGGGACTGTTTGTTAAGCACCTTCGAGAATTGGTTGCCACCGAACATTGAGGGGGTGGTTGGCGTTATTATTGTTTTCGATTACACTTTTACTGATTGACTGTTAACTTTCCTTTGTACCTGGAATGTATGCATGGATATTTTGGTCGGTATAATGCATGGGGTGCAGTTTTGGGTGGGGGATTGGTATGGTATTGGTTTTAGTTTGTTTTTTCTTTTGTTGGTTATTTGATGAAAATGTTGAAAATGAGGAGAATTTAAAAAATGTAAAAATAAAAAAGGAAAGTGGGGGATGTCAAAGACCCAGACGAAAGCCACTGGAAAGAAGGGGGCAAGCAAAAGTTTGCCATTGAGTGAACGGGTCAACCCGGCAGCAGGAAAGATGACGGGGCTGGATCACTGGGTTGGGCCACTTCTCTCACAGTTGAAATTCTGCCCGAGCTGATGGCCGGAGAATTCAAGAAGGTGCTGCGAAAGGAGATGATGGCTGCGATGAAGGAGTGGGTGGAGGCGGCAATTGCCCCAGTGAGTGGGGCCGATATGAGCTGGACAGGGCTCATCGGTCGCTCAGGCCCAAGCCAAAAGCAAACAAGCCACCAAGGGCAGTTATAATTTGCTTCCATACCTCCGATGCCAGCCTTGGTGTGAAGGGTTGCACGTTTGCCACCTCCCGCATGTGGCAGTTTTTCTGGTCCTTTTCCCTGATTAACGGGTGGATGGTTTGATGGAAAACGGTGCAGTAGTGGTGGAGGGAGAGTACAAGAAACTTTTCCTGCGACACAGGGAAAGATGGTGGAGAGAAAGGGGTTGACCCTACCATCGTAGTGGTCAATGGAGTAGCTGGTCGACTTCTTGAATGAGAAGTTCAGTCAGCAGGGAAAGGAGTCTCTGGATGACCTGGCGAAGACGGTGGACCCACTGAAGGTTTACATTGGTCGTGTGGAGCTGAGGCTGAAGACTCAAACCCAGGCGATCCATAACGTGGAGATGGTGGGGGAGCACGAGGAGCAGCTCACTTTGTTGGTAGCTGAAATTGGGGTGTTGAGGGATACCCAGAAGTGGCTTCAGGAGAAAGTGGAAGGTCTTGAGAACCGCTCCCGGAGACAGAATTTGAGGATTGTGGGGTTGCCAGAGAGCATCGAGGGAGCATCTGCTGGCTCATGTAGCCAAAATGCTGGAGGATACTGGGGAACGGCCCCTGGAGGTGGATCGGGTGCACAGGGCGTTGATGAGGAAGCCGCAGGCTAACGAGCCACCGAGGGCGACAATAGTGCATAGATTCCTTGACAAGGAGAGGACCTTGAGGTGGGCCAGGCAGACAAGGCAACGTACTTGGGAGGGTAACGATCTTCGGGTATATCAGGACCTGGGTGCAGAGCTGGCCAAAAGGAGAGCGGGTTTCAATCAAGTGCAGTTTGCCCTCTTTAAGAAGGGCAGAAGTTCAGGATGCTGTACCCGGCCTGCCTCTGGATGACCCACAATAGTCGTGAATATTATTTTGGTAATCCGGAGGAAGCGATGGAGTTTGCTCGAGACAATGGACTGGCAGGAGGAGGACATTCAACTTTGGAGGAGGCGTTTGGAGAGGTTGGTACTCCATGCCCCCCTTGCCAAGGAGTTTGGGTTTTTTCCTCTCTTTGGGGGGGGGGGTTTATTGCTTCACTCGGGGCTATTTGATGGAATGGTGGAGGATTATGTTGGGGAGTGCATTGGGTGTTGTTTTCCTCTGGGTGGTATTTTCCTTTGTTCCTCTTTTTTCTTGTTTGTTTGTTGTTATTGCCATTTGCACCAAGGGAATGTGAGTGGGGGGAGGGGGGGGGGGGAAGAGAGAGAGAATGTTAAGCGCCATGGGTGAGGGCTGCCAGGCTAATTGACAGGAGCACAGTGGGGGAGTGAGCAAGCGATTAGCATGTTAGTGGGGGTTGGGATTGTTGTTGTGTTTTGGGGGGGAAAAGAGAGGAGAGGAGACTGCTGACAGGGTAGGGGCTTTTGAGATACGATATGAGGGGGATTGATGGCGGTAGACATCCGAGGGCAGGCCTGGAGGGTTGCAAAATAAGCGGGTATCATTTGAGGTGGGGAACATAGGAGCAGACTCAGGGGGTAGGTTCATTATGGTGAGTGGGAAATTGGAGGGGATGTCAGTGGTTTTGGTGAACGTCTATGCCCCAAATTGGGACGATGTTGAATTTATCAGGCGGGTGTAGGACCGAGACTCGCACCAGCTGATAATGGGGGTGGATTTTAACACTGTTATTGAGCCGAAATTGGATCGGTCGAGTCAGAGGACAGGAAGGGCATCAGCGGTGGCAAGGGAATTGAAAGGGTTTATGGAGCGTATGGGAGGAGTGGACCGTGGAGATTTGGTAGACCGAGGGCGAAGGAATTTCCGTTCTTCTCCGATGATCAGCTATTTTGTGATGGGCAAGACATTGTTGGCCAGGGTGGTCGGTTCGGAATACTCGGCGATTGTGGTCTCAGACCATGCGCCACATTGTGTGGACTTTTGCAGCTGAATCGGGGGCAGGGGGGGTGCGGCCAGTGCAGTGGAGGGTAGATATGGGGCTATTAGCAGATGAGAAGGTTTGTGTGCGGATGAGGGCTACTATTTGAGGGTATGTGGAGTTAAATGACACGGGTGAGGTTTTGGCCGCCTCGCTATGGAAGGCGCTGAAAGCAGTGGTGAGGGCGGAGTTTATATCGATACAGGCGCATGGAGAGAAGACGATGCGGGCAGAGATCGCCAGTTAGTGGATAAAATCCTGCAGGTGGATAGGAGGGATTCGGAGGCCCCAGAGATTGGGTTGTTGAGGGAGCGGCAGAAGCTCCAGATGGAGTTTGGACTGATATCTACAGGAAAGGCGGTGGGGTGTATGAATGTGGGGAAAAGGCAAGTAGAATGTTGGCGCATCAATTGAGGAAGCAGGTGGCAAGGGAGATCGGAAAGGTGAAGGATAGGAGGGGGAGCACAGTCTTAGACGCAGTGGGGGTGAATGGGGTGTTTGAGGACTTTTGTAAGAGGCTATATGATTCGGAACCCCGGCCGCGGTGAAGGAATGAGACATTTTTTAGACAGGTTGGAATTCCCCATGGTGGAGGAGGACCTGGTGGAGTGACTGGGAGCCCCCGTTTGATTGGTGGAGGTGCTGGAGGGTATGGGGGCGATGCATGCGGGGAAGACTCCGGGCGGAATTTTATAAAAAGTTCTCAGGTGGCCTGGGGCCCCTGCTGGTAAAAATTAGGCAAAGGTGAGGGAGAAGCTTCCCCCCCCCCCCCCCACCTTGTTGCTTTTCTTAATTTAAAAGAAGGATAAAGACCCGGAACAGTGTGGGTCCTATTGGCCAATTTAATTGCTAGATGGGGACACAAAGTTGCTGGCCAAGAACTTGGCCTCACGGATTGAGGACTGAGTGCCAGGGTTATAGGGGAAGACCAGATGGGGTTTGTAAAAGGGAGGAATCTGTCGGCCAATATTAGACGTTTGTTAAATATTATAATTATGCCCCCGGAGGGAGGAAATGTGCGGTTTGAATCCATGCCCATTTTCCCTGCAACTTAAATTTTTGAATCACCTGTGCTGATGGTGGGTGATTGGAGGTTCAAGCTTGCTTGTGATAATGTGCAATGGACCCAGTTCAAACTTTGATGGAAAATGACCACTTGGAGCATTGTAACTCATATTAAAATCTATTCAATCCAAGATTAATACAAATAATTTTGGACTTAAAGATTTGTTTTCCAAATCAGCAATATTGTATTTCAAGTTGAAACCTGCAAACTGAGATGCAACTTAAATCAAAGGCATATTCCTGCAGGCAAGGTGTCTTCTGTGTGTGTCTCTGTAGCCTCACTTATGCTGGGACTTGCAACTTTTTTCCATGCCCCAGACAGATTACTTTTAAAAGGAGCCAGGCCTGGCAAACGAATCCCCAATCATTGTACATTTAAAAAAATTGTACCACATATAGGATATTTAACATGTTCTCAACTGCTTGATCTTTAAAACACACAGTTGTACATAACTGCTTACATCAAGAACATAAAAGTGTATTTTTAAAATCACCAACTCCCTGCCTTTAATTCTCTTCTCCTAAAAAAGGAACAGAACTTACACAAAATGGTTCTACAGCAATATCAAGCCTCTGCTGCCTCATCCAAGCAGCAATTCTTCACGTGCGGGATTAAAATATTGCCATGTCATTCCAGGCTTGGGGTGGGGGACAGGAAAGGGCAAACAGGACTAATAATTATTTCCATCCAAGATCCGCAACTGCACTTTCCAGCTGGAGTCACTAGATAATGGCTGAATGTCAGAATAAAGGCTGATAATTTTTCCCTTTCCTAAACTAGAGGTGCTGCAGCTTTTGATAACATCCCTGCTGGACGGACTTCCTTACCTAAAGACGTAAATATAATGGTCAGACCCGACATAGAAAATTATTGAAACCTCCAGATAGTAACTTTTACAGAGTTAAGGTTCAACTTAGATAAACCGAAATACTTCCCGAATCACCCCCACAAATAATTTGCATTAAATTGCAATTGGTGCCAACTTGTGAATTTTAAGAAATGACTGCATCCCACATATTTTCATTTCCAAAGTTACTTAAATGTTTTGTAACCAGATGGTTCAAAATTCATGGACCTGAACTGAAGGTAACTTTGGAGACTGACCTCATCACGTATTACACTTGAACATATACAACTAACTCTGTATTTCACTGTATGCATTTATTCATATTTATATCACAACACAAACTTTCATCTTTCAAAATGAGAACATTTGTGCAAACAAAACCAGAGTTTTGTTGCAACCGTCAAAGGCTATTTAGGTGGTATTACAATTTTATACTGGAGCTCCAGAGCCAAACAGATGACAGAATTGGATTTATAACAGCAATTCATTCAAGGAGTATTATTCAATTCATTTTCAGTTTCCAAACTAAAACACAGCAAAATTAAGTGAAATCTCAACACCATTGATAAAATGGGACATCACGTGATTTGTGTCTAAACAGATAATGGTTCACTTTGCATCATGCAAATTCGCAAGTGGGTCACCACATTGGACCTGAAAAGTGCCCAGTCTACTTGAAATTAATCCACCCCAGTTTCAGCTGCATGTCTCTTTTTCAGCAACATTCAATCAAACAACATTTTCCTCCAATACCCTCTAAATCACCTGCTCTTACCTTCCTGATGAGTCTCCCATGCGGGACCTTGTTAAAAGCCTTACTGAAGTCCATGCAGATTACATCAACAGCACTGCCCTCATCTACACACCAAGTCAATCAAGTTCGACAAGCTCTCCCCCTGACAGCGCCATGCTAATTACCCTTGATTAATCCTTGCCTCTCCAAGGGCAGCACAGTGATGCAGTGATTAGCATTGCTACTTCACGGCACCAAAGTCCCAGGTTCGATCCTGGCTCTGGGTTACTGTCAGTGTGGAGTTTGCACATTCTCCCCATGTTTGCTTGGGTTTCGCCCCCACAACCCAAAGATATGCAGGGTAGCTGGATTGGCCATGCTAAATTGCCCCTTAATTGGAAAAAATGAACTGGGCACTCTAAATTTAAAAAAGAAATCCTTGCCTCTCCAAGAGATTAATTCTATCCCTCTGAATTTTACCAATAATATCCTTACCACTGATGTTAGATTCAATGGCTTCTAATTCCCTGTTTTTTTCCCTAGTTCCCTTCTTGAATAATGGTACCACATTAGCTTTACCCCAGTCCTCTGGTACCTCACCTGTGGCCAGAGAAGATTGGAAAAAATAATGGGCCTTATTCTTTCTCTGGTTCCTCTCTTGCCTTCAATATATTTATAAAACAAAGAGAAAATGCTGAAAAATCTCAGCAGGTCTGGCAGCATCAGTAGGGAGAGAAAAGAGCTAATGTTTAGAGTCCAGATGACCCTTTGTCAAACTTATAAAACACTTGGGATTTTCCTTTATTTTGCTCGCCAGGTGATTTTTCATGCCCCCCCTTTATCTCCTAATTTATTTTTGAAGTACCCCTTGCATTTTCTATACTCCTCTCGGGCACCAGTGTTTCGAGCTCCCTGTATCTGTCATAAGTCTCCTGTTTTTTCCCTTATCCAATCCTATGTATTTCTTGACATCCAGGATGCTTTAGAATTTTTAGTCCCACCCTCCCTACCCATGTAGCTGGTAGCAACTTGAACCATGACCTCTGCCTGTTCACCCTCCCTCTTCAGAATGACCTGCAGCTACTTTCAGTCCAGGAGTACAGATGAATAGGAAGTCAAAGGAAAAGAATCATGAGCAATAGAATTTCTGGCTTCTCAGAGTCATTGCTTTGTTTTATCAACAGTTCAGTCTTATTCATGTTTCCAATCCTAAGAAATGACTACAGGCAAGTTATAGGACTGGATTTTAATTCCTTATTTAGTTAAAATGTGTAGCAGAGTAACTATCCTTGGTATCAGCAATAAAAACAGCATTAGCAATAAAAACAGAAAATGCAAGAAAAACTCAGCAGGTCTGGCAGTATCTGTGGAGAGAGAAACAAGAGTGAACTATTTTCATGAAACTGCAGGCAGAACTAAGTGCAGGTCACGTTAAGGCGAAAATACTTATGGCTTGGCACTACAGTTTCCTGCACATTTTGCAAGACCAAGACTAATCCTCTGCATCCCGTATCTGACTGCTTGAAGGTACAATGAAAGGTAGCATGTTCCCTAAACAATTCAATGTTGTAAATTATACCATCGGAAACAACTGTTTTTTATCTAGCACCTAACATTTTCCAAGGTGCTTCACAGGAACATTGTAAAGCAAAATTAGACACCAAGCCACAGAGGAGACATTACAGCAGATGACCAAACGTTTGGTCAAAGAGGCAGGCCTTAAGGAACATCCTAAAAGAGTAAAAGGAGGAAAGAGAGAGATAGAGAAACAAAAAGTGTTTAAGAAGGGAATTCCAAAACTTAGGGTGTAGGCAGTTGAAAGCACCGCCACCAGTGGTGGAGCAATTGAATTCACTCAAAAGGCCAGAATTAGAAGAGAATGGACATCGTGGAGGGTTGGGCAGCTAGAGAAGATTACAGAGATTGTTTGTGAACAGGATCTGAAAATAGGGGTGATAATTTTAAAATCAGGGCATTGCTTAACCAGGAGCTATTGTAGGTCTGCAAGCACAAGGGTGGATGATAGATGATTTGTGCAGGATAAAAATAGCAAGGTTCTCGACAACCTCAATTTATGGAGGTGGGAGGCTGACCATAGGTGCACTGAATAATCAATGTGGTCTTCATCATAGTGTGGATATGTGGCATCTTACTATTTTAAAACACACCCTAATTCTTGTGAGCATAGTTTTGTAATTATGGGAATCTATCCCCCAATTCAGCTAGTGCAGATTTTATGGAATTGGAACTGATTGATATAATATGATGCTCATCCCATGTGCACTATAACTGCAGTATATCATGCCGTATTTCCAATTCCAACAACTTCATCTGAGAAGTCAATGGTCTCTATTTCTCACATGTGATCCAAACTGCGACATATTTCCACAATGTGCGTTTATATTTCAGTGTTCATTATCACAACGTTTGTGTCTCCAGATGAAAGCGGATCAGGTTGCAAGCAAATGGAAAGTGCAGATAGTTAGCTCATCCACCCATATTACAAAACCAACAAAACTAGCCTTCCTTCTACATACTTAGTATAGCTCTAAAAGGGGCCAGTATATTTTGGAAATTCACACATTAAACACAACCAAAAACAGATCAAACAGGAATTCAAATAACAAATAAATATCCAACACTCCACCGTCCACTCTCCCTGCCGCTACCCTCCACCTCCCCAACCTTCTTTTTTTTTTAAAACCCCAACAGCCCCCCCACCCCCCACCTGATATATTAACTATTCTCGAAGAAGTCGATGAACGGATTTAATCTCCAGGCAAACCCTTCCACAATCCCTCTCAAGGTGAACTTGATCTTTTCCAACCCGAGAAATTCTGCGAAGTCGCTCACCCACACCCCCGGTTTCGGCGGCTCGGGTCCCTCCATTCCAACAAGATGTCTCCGGGCTACCAGAGAGGCAAAGGCCAGCACATCGGCCTCGTTCACCCCCTGGACACCCGGGTTTCCAACACTCCAAAGATTGCCACTTCTGAACTCTGGGCCAACTTCACCCGCAACACCTCAGACACAACGTCAACAAACCCCTGCCAGAATCCCTGCAGCTTCGAACAGGCCCAAAACATGTGGACCACCTGGGCACCGCCCACACATATACTCCACCCCCTCAAAAAACTACTCTTCCTGGCCACCGTCATATGGACATATGTGCCTGTGGACATGAATTGAATAAGGCTAAGCCTCGCACACGAAGAAGATACATTCACTCTCCTCAAAGCCTCCCCCCACAGCCCATCCTCCAACTCCCTCCCACTCGTGCTTACTTCTCCGATCGGGGCGCCCTGCCAGTCAATTAGTTCTTTGTAGATCTCCGACACTCTGCCCTCACCCAACTCTGTTTTCGGCACCTTGCCCTGTAACCCCGGGGGCAGCAGGTCAGGAAAGGATGGCACTTGCTTCCTCACATAGCCCCTCACCTGCAAGTACTGGAATTAATTCCCACTGGGCAGCTCATATTCCTCTACCAGCCCCTCCAGAGTTCGAAAAGCTATCCCCAACGTATAGGTCCCCAAACCGCTCAATCCCCACCCGCCACCACCCCAGAACCCACGTCTAGCCCACCCAGAGCAAACTTATGATTTCCACAGATCGATGCCCCAACCGAGGCCCCAACCAGCCTCAGGTGCTGCCGCCACTGTCCCCACACCCTCCAGGCCACCATCACCACTGCACTTTGAAGTACCTGGCCAGCGGGAACGGTAGCGGCGCCATCAAGTGCCCCCAAGCTTACAAAGGGCTGCCTTCCTCTGCTCCCATACAGATCCCTCCCCCACTTCCATACTATGGCTTTACTTGCTGCCCATTAATAAGTCATCAAATTTGGCAGGGCCAGCCACCCCCCCAGTACCTGTCCAGCAGCACCTGCTACAGCATGGGGCTTTACTCACTAACACAAACCTCAAAATCAGTGCATTAACCCTCCAAATAAAGATCAGGAGGTTCTGGAACACAAATAAAAACCTTGGGAGAACCGTCATCTATAGGTATTTCTTAATCTCCTGATTTTGCTGGCTGATTTGCCCAATAACAACAGGCATCAAAACCTTATTATTTCTCCAGCAAGATTCAATCCTTTCTAATTAGCAAACCAACAAAATTTGGATCAAGTTAGCCACTGCAAGATCGACATATGGCAGTTAGATTTAGATGTCACTCCATACATGAAAACATAGAAGATATGATGAATAAATGAGGATACATAATGAAAACACATAAACAGAGTCAGCGGGTGAAGTATACGGCAGGCAGGAAAACTCGGGGGCACAACCTGCGGAGCCGTTCGTTGCGGCGCTCCCGATCGCGCAACAGCCGGCTGTTAATAACGCCGGCTGCAAGCAGCCTTCAAAATGGCCACGAACATGTGAAAAAAGTACGGCCGTACTGCGCACATGCGTGCCGATGATCGGGCACACATGCGCAGTGTGGCCACTTTCTTGTAAAAAACGTTTTTGTTTTTTTTAAAAACAGTCGCAGCTTTTTGTGGTGGGGGAGGGGGGTTTATTTGATAAAATTTTACAGGAAATAAAATGCTGAACTGGACAGATGGAGTCTCCACACTTTCCGACAACGGAAAGCTTCACCTTCATCAAACAGGTTCCATTGGAGGCCAAAGGGACCCAGAACTATTTCCTCCATTTTTGTCAGCAGCAAAGGTAAGAGAAAATAGAGGGTTGCACAGATCAGCTGCCGTGGGTCACAAAGGTCGGCCGGCGTGGGTCACGAAAGTCAGCCGGTTGGTAAAAATGGGTCCCCGGGAAAAAAGTTTGAAGAAAACTGGTATACGGTATATAGTGAAGATGCGTAGGACGATCAGTTCAGTCCATAAGATCAGTTCAGACCCTAGCAGGATTATTCAGGAGTCTGGTAACAGCAGGGAAGAAGCTGTTTAGTAGTCTATTGGTGCGTGTTCTCAAACTTTTGTATCTTCTGCCCGATGGAAGAGATTGGAAGACAGGATAGCCCAGGTGAGAGAGGTCTTTGATTGAAGGTAGGCAATAAAGCAAGATTTAAAGTGCACATCGTCAATCTCAACTTTGCAGAAGAGTTTAATTAATCGTGGCATCAGGATAAAAGCCAAATGCGCAATTCATCTGAAGTCCAGAACCAGGGCACCACCCGAAGATAGCTCATGCCACAACTGTTGCCCTGACCCAGATTACTACAAATATCGGACTGTATGCTCAGATTAACTGTTGTAAAAGGTTAAGTGAAACGGCAGATTCAGAATAATTCCAACAATATTTAAATGTTCCTTGGTATAATAGAAATACAACAACTGTGCGCCATGTGCGAAAGACTAGTTGAAAATGGGTGGAGAGTGAAACAAGGTTTGTCACCAGTTTCCCCCATCTTAAAAAGAGTAAGCCAAGTACATATCGGGATTTAGCAATAATACCCGCCATCCTGGCACGGTCACTAATAGTTGGGCAAAACCCAACACGGGCCACCGGGTTCGGACAACATTTTAAGCCCAAGTCATTGGCTCTCTCTTTCTCACCAGTTTCCTGAGCGCCGTTTCGTCCAGAGCGGAGTAGCGGTCTGCGGACATGTTCAGACCGGGCTGTGCTGACTCAATATCCCCGAGCAGCTCGCGGGATGGCTTGATCGGAGGGATCTTTTTGTTGGTTGTTGTTGCGGAAGTTGGCTGTAGCTGGAGTCACCCTCGATGCTCCCTGGAGGTGGGTGTGAAGTAGGCGGGTAGACAGATCGCTGTCACTCGGTGACAGGGAGTGACGGCTGACAGTTTGATCGCTACAGGTGTGCCGCCCTTTACTCGGTCAACAATCCAAGGTGGGGTGCAAAAGAACAAAAATGGCCTGTCCCCTCTCAAATATAACAAGCAGGAGCAATACGAAGCTCAGTGAGGTCAAACGATCTAGGTCATTCCTGACGCTTTTATGAACCAGGCGCCGAATTCCGGGCGTTCTTCCTTCGCCCCTGTTTTCAAATTGCAAGCTCGCAATCCGGGGGACGTTCCATCCGCAACCGCTCACCTCAGCGCGAGCTTCAAATATGGATCATCCCCACCAAACCCCGCCCAACGACACCAGCCTCGTCCAACCGCGTGCTGATCCCTCCACCAGCGTCTCTGGGATTGGAACACGGACGCCAACCGTCGCTGTGGCACGCCTTGACTCGGCCCACTCTGACCTGTGCACCTTTTGCGAGTCGCAGTTCGTCCATCAATCTTCCTCCTGCGCTTCCAGTCAGGTTCGACGGCAGCCGTTTGTACAGAGAGAGGCAGCCAACGATTTGAAAGCAAATAAGCAAATCTGAAGTTAAAAACAGAGATTGCTGGAAACACGCAGAATCTTTGGAGAGAAACTAAATTAACCTTCCAGGTCGATGACCTTTATTTACAGTGACAAAACTTGCATTTATATGACACATTTTCTGAGCTTGGACTGTCACAAATTGTTTTGAAACCAGTTAATTAATTTTTAACTGTAGTCACTGTTGTAAGAAACGCAGTGGCCAATTTCCGCACAGCAATCTCCCTCAAACAGCAAAGACCAGATCATCTGGATATTTTACTGTTCTAGATTGAGGGATGAATATGTCTTCAAAATAGTGTCATTTATTTCCACCTGGGAGAACAGATGGGGTCTGGGTTTAATGCCTCAATAAAAATACAACAGCTCCAACACTGCAGCAAAATAATCAACAAGCAGACTAGAAACGCACCCCATCCTGGTCACATCGTTTCTTATTCATTCTTATTTTTCATGTTTCTTATTCATGGGCATCGCTGGCTAGGCCAGCATTTATTGCCCATCCCTAATTGCCCAGGTGGAGCTGAGCTGCCTTCTTGAACCGCTGCTTTTCATGGGCTGTAGCTACACCCATAGTGTTGTTGGAGTGGGACTTGTTCCTGGATTATATTCACATATATTCACACCCATATGGCTGAAATATCCACTGTACAAGTCAGGGGTTTTGACCCTTTTTATCAGAATCCATTTCTATCACAATCAACTATAGTGCCATAATACGAAAGAGAAAATGCGGGAAAATCTCAGCAGGTCTGGCAGCATCTGTAGGGAGAGAAGAGACCTAATGTTTCGAGTCCGATGACTCTTTGTCAAAGCGGCCATAATCGGTGTTTTTATTGAGATCATTGAAATCAGTCAGACGTGAATCCTGGAACTTTCTTCGTCTGTATAGCTCAATAGTGAGTAACTGCATACACAGACCAGGTAGGCCTCAGGGCATTTAGAGAAGGCTCTATCTGGGAGGCCAAAGGACCTTCTTAACTCACCCATTTAAAAAATGTACACTCATTCCATCCATATTATCTGACCACATCTTGAATCAATCAAGTTAACCTGACCTGGAGACTGCTCTTTGTGTTCAAAAGTTCTTGGTTACATGAGACCTACATTCACCTTTCATGAGGTTTGGCCTATGCTACTCACTCTAATATCTTGGCTTACTTTGAATTTCTATATGTTCAATATATTGTGTACATCTCTAAGTTCCTATCTAAATTGTCTTCTTTCAAAGCTAAAGGGTCCAGTTTTTCCCCAGCTTTACTCTCAATTTAATGCTGTAAAACCACAGATTAGCCTTGTGATATGTTTCCATTGAACCTTGGTTACAAAAACTGAACACATTAATGGAAGGTGCAATCTGAATAAGATTTAGTTTTAGTTTGATATCTTCTGGCCTGCAACACCATTGTTCCATTTTTATTTGTTTCTTGCTACACCCAATGATTTTACACGTTAATTGCGAACCCCAATGCCATTTATACTTCAACTGTAGCCATTACTATCTCATCCATACTTGAGGTATGATGTCCAGTTTTCTTCCATGTACCATTTACTTATCTGTATTAAATTTTATATCGCATTGTTTTTTATGTTTACAGAGAGTATCCAGCTCCTTTTGTATGTTTATCTTTTCTAGGTCAAATAACTGCTGAGTACTGCATACTTGAGAATGTTATTGGCCCATGATTGCAATTATGACACATTTCACATCAATTCCGTGCCATATTTATCAACATTAAATACATTAAAAAACTTAAGACACAGACTCCATCTAGTGGCCAATGTGAACTTAATCATAGAATAGACTTCCCTACACCTACAGTGCTCAAGGAAGCCATTTGGCCCATCGACTCTGCACCGGTCCGTGGAAACAGCATCCTACTTAAGCCCATGCCTATCCCTGTAACCCAGTAACCCCACGTAACCTTTTGGACACTAAAGTGCAATTTAGCTTAGCCAATCCACCTGCAAATCTTTGAACTGTGGGAGGAAACTGGAGAACCCAGAGAAAACCCACGCAGACATGGGGAGAAAGTGCAAACTCCACATAAACAGCCACCCTAGGCCGGAATTGAACTCAGGTCCTTGGACCTGTGAGGCAGAAGTGCTAATCACTATGTAACCATACCGCCTTATAGCTTCATTTTCATGCAATTATATCTAATTTCAACTACCGATGATCATGTTTTCTAAGCATGGTAGCACAGTGGGTAGCGCTGTTGCTTCACAGCGCCTGGGTCCCAGGTTCAAATCTTGGCTTGGGTCACTGTCTGTGTGGAGCCTGCACGTTCTCCCCGTGTCTGTGTGGATTTCCTCCAGGTGCTCCGGTTTCCTCCCACAAGTCCCGAAAGACGCGCTGTTAGGTGAATTGGACATTCTGAATTCTCTCTCTGTGTACCCGAACAGGCGCCGGAGTGTGGCGACTAGGAGCTTTTCACAGTAACTTTATTGCAGTGTTAATGTAAGCCTACTTGTGACAATAAAGATTATTTAAAAATTACAATCCTTCGACTTCTTTCCAGTGAAGTTTTACTGGGGCAAATATATTTTAACAGCTCTCATAAGCCATGGCATGGTATTCATCAATAAATAACTATCAGTCCTTTGCTCCTTCACTCAGACAAATTAATTTCCCAATTATGACAGGCATGCCAGTACTACCAACATATAAATCATGTGGATTTGAAGTTATAAGTTGATCAGTCATGATCTTAAAAAGAAAGAAAAAAAGGGCAGCATGGTGGCACAGTGGTTAGCACTGCTGCCTCACAGCACGACGGATCCAGATTATATTCTGACCTTGGGTGACTGTGTAGTGGTTGCGCATTCTCCCCATGTCTGCATGGGTTTCCCCGGGTGCTCTGGTTTCCTCCCACAGTCCAAAGATGTGGAGATTAGGTGGATTGGCCATGATAAATTGCCCCTTAGTGTCCAAAGGTTGGGGGGCAGAGGAGGAGTGTGCTTAGGTTGGAATGCTCTTTCGGAGAGTCGGTGCAGACTCGATGGGCCGAATGGTCTCCTTCTACACTGTGGAAATTCTACGATGCTATGAAGCAGAATCATTGAATATTTAAAGGACAAACTCTTAAAAATCAAGAGATTTGGTATTAACATCACAAGTTGCTATTTTTTAAACATAAATCAATACCAATTAGCATTAGTTTATAATCTTCATTCTTCTCCTTCAGTTCTCTGCCCCGGTGACAAGTCCTTGGCAATTATTTGCTGACTCATGGCAAAGTTCCATGATTCTACTAGGATAGGATGAAGAGGCTGTCCCTCGCCTACCTCAGTCAGAATGGGAGGAAACTAATCACTGTTGGCATTCATCTAATCCTCAAACACACCATCTAGCCAACTGAGCTAACTGCCCCTAAACCTCATTACAAGATTATATAACTTTCTAATAAGTCAGAGGTTGTTGCAAAATCTATATTATTTCATCTGAAAATGCTGTACAAAAACATTTTAAAATCACATCCTTTACCATTACATTCCTATACTTCACCGGTGTGGAAATGCTATTACAAGACAATTAGAAAAACACAAAGAACTTGTGTTTATTTAGCAACTTTCAAGACCCGCGAACATCCAAACATTTATATAAATTATTTAAAATTTTCAAGATATTTTGAAAGAGGCATTGCTATCTTGTAAGAAAAAAACTCGACCAAGACAAATTAGTGAATATCCAAAAATGTGGATGGTTTATTCCTTTAATTTCAATGGATGTGTTTTTGTCCGATTTCAAAGCTACCTCTTAAATTATAAACTGTTCGATAGTACCAATATTACTAAAATGGAAGTGAGCATGATGTTTGTAACATTGTCTAGCATTGACTTGTAACTACTGAGTTTTTTCCTGAACAAGATCTGCTTTAAAAAGTGTTGCCATTTCTTTTAACAAATCAGAGCAATTTTCTGGTTAACTAGCCAATCTCAAAAAACAATTCTGTTCATCAACGTAAAATACCTATGAGTTCCAAAACATACCACTGCCCCAGAATGAATCACTGATTGATTTACATTGCTCTCTCTCTCAGATCACTACACATGGAGCTGCCATGTTTATCAATGCCTACACTTTGGCTCTTTATTCTCTTCAGTCACTGATCTGATCAACCATTCACTCACATCTACCTTTGTCTCCAGCAAAACCTTTGCTCTCTCCCATTCCTTTCAATCTATCGCTAAACTGCATTCGACTCCCACTCTGATTTCTTTGACCTTTGTTGAATAAGTTCAATAAATTTAGATTTTAAATACGACTCCCATTTTCTCTTGAACATTCTGTAACCATCTACACATCCACTAGACCCATCTGCTTGTATGTTCATCCATTAATAGAGCCTTTTGCCTTTTGCCTTGCACCATCATCCCTTTTGTCATGTAATCACTCCTGTCTTTCAGCCTTTCACAAAGCTTTCACCACCCCATCCCCCTGCATCCTCACCCCCACACCCAACCATCATCAGCTTTTCCCTGGCTAAGTACTTAGTCCATAAGACCATGAGAAATAGAAATAGGAGTAGGCATTTCGGCCCCTCGAAAAACTCTAATAAATTAGTCAGATACGATTTCCCTTTCATTATGCCATGCTGACTCTGCTTCATTAGATTATGATTTTCAAAATGTGCTGCTATTACTTCCTTAGTAATTAATTCCAACATTTTTCCAAAAAATAGATGTTTGGCTAATCGGTCTATAGTAACCCGTTTTTTGCCTCCCTCCCATTTTGAATAGGAGTGCCACATTAACAGTTTTCCAATCCTCTGGTACTTCTCCAAATCAGAGGATTTTTGGAAAATTACACCAATGCATCCACTATCTCTGTAGCTACTTCTTTTAGGATCCTAGGATGCAATCAGTAAGGGCCAGGAGACTTATCTGCCTTTAGCCCCATTAGTTTGCCTAATACTACTTCTCTTGAGATGGTGATAGTATTTAATTCCTCCCCAGTATTACTTAGTGTTGGATGTTCAAAGTATCTTCCACCGTAAAGACTGATGCAAAATATCTGTTTAATTCCTCTACCATTTCCTTGTACCCCAAAACTATCTCCCCAGATTAATTTACTAAGGGGCCTATGTTCACTTTGACCTTTCTCTTCCTTTTTATATATTTAAAGAAGCTCTTATTGTCAGTTTTGGTATTCCTCGCTTGTTTGTCCTGGACCTGATCGAATGCATCCCAGAGTGCTAAAAGAGATGGCTAGGGAAATTGCAAATGCACTAGTGATAATTTACCAAAATTCACTAAACTCTGGGGTGGTCCCGGCGGATTGGAAATTAGCAAACGTGACACCACTGTTTAAAAAAGGAGGTAGGCAGAAAGTGGGTAATTATAGGCCAGTGAGCTTAACTTCGGTAGTAGGGAAGATGCTGGAATCTCTCATCAAGGAAGAAATAGCGAGGCATCTGGATGGAAATTGTCCCATTGGGCAGACGCAGCATGGGTTCATAAAGGGCAGGTCGTGTCTAACTAATTTAGTGGAATTTTTTGAGGACATTAACAGTGCGGTAGATAACAGGGAGCCAATGGATGTGGTATATCTGGATTTCCAGAAAGCCTTTGACAAGGTGCCACACAAAAGGTTGTTGCAAAAGATAAAGATGCATGGTATTAAGGGGAAAGTAGTAGCATGGATAGAGGATTGGTTAATTAATAGAAAGCAAAGAGTAGGGATTAATGGGTGTTTCTCTCGTTGGAAATCAGTAGCTAGTGGTATCCCTCAGGGATCAGTGTTGGGCCCACAACTGTTCACAATTTACATAGATGATTTGGAGTTGGGGACCAAGGGCAATGTGTCCAAGTTTGCAGACAACACTAAGATAAGTGGTAAAGCAAAAAGTGCAGAGGATACTGGAAGTCTGCAGAGGGATTTGGATAGGCTAAGTGAATGGGCTAGGGTCTGGCAGATGGAATACAATGTTGACAAATGTAACGTTATCCATTTTGGTAGGAATAACAGCAAAAGGGATTATTATTTAAATGATAAAATATTAAAACATGCTGCTGTGCAGAGAGACCTGGGCGTGCTAGTGCATGAGTCGCAAAAAGTTGGTTTTCAGGTGCAACAGGTGATTAAGAAGGCAAATGGAATTTTGGCCTTCATTGCTAGAGGGATGGAGTTTAAGACTAGGGAGGTTATGCTGCAATTGTATAAGGTGTTAGTGAGGCCACACCTGGAGTATTGTGTTCAGG
Source organism: Scyliorhinus torazame (assembly GCF_047496885.1). NCBI lineage: Eukaryota > Metazoa > Chordata > Chondrichthyes > Carcharhiniformes > Scyliorhinidae > Scyliorhinus > Scyliorhinus torazame. The sequence continues at coordinate 35,386,448 of NC_092707.1, read as the reverse complement.
TTTGGTCTCCTTACTTGAGAAAGGACGTACTGGCACTGGAGGGTGTGCAGAGGAGATTAACTAGGTTAATCCCAGAGCTGAAAGGGTTGGATTACGAGGAGAGGTTGAGTAGACTGGGACTGTACTTGTTGGAATTTAGAAGGATGAGGGGGGATCTTATAGAAACATATAAGATTATGAAGGGAATAGATAGGATAGATGCGGGCAGGTTGTTTCCACTGGCGGGTGAAAGCAGAACTAGGGGGCATAGCCTCAAAATAAGGGGAAGTAGATTTAGGACTGAGTTTAGGAGGAACTTCTTCACCCAAAGGGTTGTGAATCTATGGAATTCCTTGCCCAGTGAAGCAGTAGAGGCTCCTTCATTAAATGTTTTTAAGATAAAGATAGATAGTTTTTTGAAGAATAAAGGGATTAAGGGTTATGGTGTTCGGGCCGGAAAGTGGAGCTGAGTCCACAAAAGATCAGCCATGATCTCATTGAATGGTGGAGCAGGCTCGAGGGGCCAGATGGCCTACTCCTGCTCCTAGTTCTTATGTTCTTATGTAGTGTATTTTCTCTCTACTAACTTTGGATGGATTCTAAATGTATGCCAGTCTTTGGGGCTCTCACTGAATTTTGTCTCCTTTTATGCTTTTTCTTTCAACATAATACTCTCCTTAACTTCCTTGGTTAGCCATGGTTTATCCCTCTCTTCAAATCTTTCCTCCTTACTGGGATATATTTTTGACAACAGTCATGAATCATCTCCTGAAATGTCAATCACTGCTTTTTTACTGCATTTCCTGCTAATCTACCTGCCCACCCCACTTTAGCTGACTCTGTTCTCATTTCATTGTTATTCCCTTTATTTAAGTTAAACACAGTTGTTTCTATTCCAAGTTTCTCAAACTAAATACTAAATTCCATTTTTTTAATTATAAATTTAGAATACCCAATTATTTTTTTCCAATTAAGAGGCAATTTAGTGTGGCCAATCCACCTAACGTGCATCTATTTGGGTTGTGGGGGTGAAACCCATGCAGACACGGGTAAAATGTGCAAACTCCGCACAGACAATGACCCGGGCAGGATCGAACCCGAGTCCTCCCCCAGGCAGCAGTACTAACCACCGTGCCACCGTGCCGCCCCAAACTGAATATTAAGTTCTATCATGGTCACAAATTCCTGGGGGATCTTTTACTCTGAGGTAATTTATTAAACCTGCCTCATTATGATTGACGAGGGAAAGGCTGTGGATGTTGTCTACATGGACTTTAGTAAAGCATTTGATAAGGTCCCTCATGGCTGGCTGGTGCAAAAGATTAGATCACATGGGGCCAGGGGTGAACTAGCTGGATGGATCCATAGAAGACAGAGGGTAGCACTGGCCATAGAAGACAGAGGGTAGCACTGGAAGGGTGTTTATCTGAATGGAGGTCTGTAACTAGTGGTGTTCCGCAGGGATCAGTATTGGGACCTCTGCTCTTTGTAATATATGTAAATGACTTGGAAGAAAACGTAGCGAGTCTGATTAGCAAGTTTGCGGATGATACTAAGATTACAGGAGTTGAGGATAGTGATGAAGATTGTCAAAGAAGACAACAGGATATAGATAGGTTGCAAAATTCGGCAGAGAAATGGCAGATGGAATTTAACCCAGACAGTTATATAGAATGTTGGTTCGGCCACATTTGGAATACTGTGTCCAATTCTGGTCACCGCACTACCAGAAGGACGTGGAGGCTTTGGAGAGAGTACAAAAAAGGTTTACCAGGATGTTGCCTTGCATGGAGGGTATTACCTATGAGGAGAGATTGAATAAACTGGGATTGTTCTCCCTAGAGAGACGGAGGCCGAGGGGTGACCTGATAGAAGTTTATAAAATTATTAGGGGTATAGATACAGTGAACAGTTGGAGGCTTATTCCCAGGGCGGAAATGACAATTACAAGGGGGCACAAGTTCAAGGTGAGGGGGGAAAGGTTTTACACAGAGGGTGGTGGTGGCCTGGAATGCACTGCCAAGTGAGGTGGTTGAGGCAGATACGTTAGCGACCTTTAAGACCTATCTGGATAGGCACTTGAACGGATGGGTTATAGATGGACACAGGCGTTTGGTCTAGATAGGACATGTGATCGGCGCAGGCTTGGAGGGCCGAAGGGCCTGTTCCTGTGCTGTCTTGTTCCTTGTTCTTTATTATCCAAGGTAGCCTGTGCCTTGTTTGACATGCATAGATACAAAGCCTTTAGGCTACCCTTTGGCCATTTTTAATCATCCTAACGTTCCTTGTACTGTGGCCCTATTTGCCCCTCGCCCTTGATTACCCTGTCTACCCCTCAACAGTATCCAAAATGGTATATCTGTATTGCATGGGGAATGGCCACAGGAGAATCCTGCACTGCCTGCCTAGGTTCTTGCTCTGCCTGGTGATCACCCGTTCCCTTCCTGTCTGTGAAGTCTTAGCCCCAGGTGTGACCACCTCTCCATACGCACTATTCATGATACTCTCCACCTCATGGATGGTCCACAGTGTCCCCAGCAGCCGCTTCAGCTCTGAAACTCCAGCTTCCTCAAGCTGCAGGTGGTGACACTTCTGTACACATGCCAGCCCCGGCCACTGGAAATGTTCTTGGCTTCCCACATGGAGCACACCATGGTTTGAAGCTCTCCTGCCATGACTTACCCCTTTAAGTTAAACATTTGGAAGATGCTTAATATCTGATAATATCAATTACTGTAGGGCCTTTCTTTCTTGGTCCTCCTTACTGCCCTTTCAAACTAGAAATCGCAAAACACTTCATAAACTATAAGCGATAAAAGTAATAAATACATGCCTGACCTCACCCACTATTTGCCAATCAGCTCGCTCCCTTGAGGCCTCTACTGCTGCAGCAGGGCAAGACCACTCTCTGAAGAGTGAAAAAGTTATAAAGCAGAAATGGAAAGAGCATCTCTTTCCCCTCTGCAACAAATTCCCACTGTTCTTCAAATTCCCGAAACCCATACTCACTCTGGATGTGTCTCACTCAGGATGAGTTCTCTCTCACAGCTCGTGCACAAAGCTCACTTGCTTAAAAGCTGTTTATCACTAGTATTTCTCAGTGATGATAATAAATCATTGACCTGAAATATGGTAGCACAGTGGTTAGCACTGTTGCTTCACAGCGCCAGAGAACCAGGTTCAATTCCCCGCTTGGGTTACTGTCTGTGCAAAGTCTGCTTGTTCTCCCCATGTCGGAGTGGGTTTCCTCCGGGTGCTCCAGTTTCTTCCCACAAATCTCAAAAGATGTGCTTGTTCGGCAAATTCATTCTGAATTCTCCCTCTGTGTACCCGAAAAGGCGCCGGAGTGTGGCGACTTGGGGATTTTCACAGTAACTTAATTGCAGTGTCAATGTAAGCCTATTTGTGATATTAATAAAGATTATTATTATTATATTAACCCTGATCTGCTGAGTGTTTTCAGGATTAAACAAAAATAATTGTATTTTCATTGCCTCAATCCCAAAGATTTAAGCATACCTTGCTTATGACCGGTATGGCCACCCATCACCAGATCTGTAGGATACAAAAAGGGCCAGCTTCCACTCTGCTGCTAAAATTGTCCATTACTTCAGGATTGTGTTGAACATAAAGGACAAACCCCAGATTATTTTCTCCAATCATCATATTAAATCCCTCCACTCTCATTTCCAACAACTGCAAGGAGTTTTTAGATTTTATTACTATTGAGGCCATCTTTTCAGCTGCCCAGTATTCTCATTCCCTTCTCCAATTTTCCACTGTTTCCTATTTTCTCTCATCCAAATGAATCTTGTTAATGATTCCCACAACTACTTACCACCCAACTTTGTGGTGTCCATGGACTTCAGCTGGTGGCCATGGTGAGTGGTCGCACACAGGGCAGCTCCTGCTTGAAGGCGTAGAAGAGAGCTCTTTTTACTCGAAATCGGGTGTAACTTTGACGGAAAAATGTAACTGAAGGCTGGAGGAGAAGTTGCCCCTGGGAGTGGCATGTCTGCTGGTTAACAAACATGGCAGAAGAAGGTAAAAGAACTGGCTCAGGAGTTAGAAGATACCTGTGCGCAGCAGCTAGTGGAAAGATGGCAGAGGGGCAAGAGTCAGTGCAAGTTGGAAAGCTCCAGATGGAGCAGTTTTTTTCGAAATGTATTTTATTACAAACATGTGTCAAAACAGGTTACAGCATATAAACACCCCGGGAAAATACTTCCCAGCAATCAACTATACAGTCTGTACAAATGTTTTCCTTTCCACCCCACCCCACCCCCGCCGACGAACAGCTCCGCAAATACGGTCACAAACATCCCCCACATTTTCTCAAACCTTTCTGCAGAGCCCCTTAACTCATATTTTATCTTCTCAGGAAGTCGTACAGGTCAACCAACCAAGCCACTACCCCCGGTGGCAATGTCGACCGCCACTCCAGTAAAATTCGCCACTGTGAAACCAGAGAGGCGAAGGCCACGACATTGGCCTTCCTCCTCTCCATGAGCTCCGGCTTCTCTGAAACCACAAATATCGCCACCAAAGGCTCCGGGTCCACCTCCTCCTCCACTATCCTGGCTAAGACCGCGACCACTCCCACCCAGAATCTTCCCACTTTTTCACAACCCCAAAACATGTGCGCGTGATTCGCTGGCCCCTGCCCACACCTCTCACACTCATCTACTACCCCCTGGAAGAACCCACTCATACTTATCGAAACATATAAGATTATGAAGGGAATAGATAGGATATATGTGGGCAGGTTGTTTCCACTGGCAGGTGAAAGCAGAACTAGGGGCATAGCCTCAAAATAAGGGGAAGTAGATTTAGGACTGAGTTTAGGAGGAACTTCTTCACCCAAAGGGTTGTGAATCTATGGAATTCCTTGCCCAGTGAAGCAGTAGAGGCTCCTTCATTAAATGTTTTTAAGATAAAGATCGATAGTTTTTTGAAGAATAAAGGGATTAAGGGTTATGGTGTTCGGGCCGGAAAGTGGAGCTGAGTCCACAAAAGTTCAGCCATGATCTCATTGAATGGTGGAGCAGGCTCGAGGGGCCAGATGGCCTACTCCTGCTCCTAGTTCTTATGTTCTTATGTTCTTATTCTTGCCCGTGTCATATGCACCCTGTGCACCACCTTAAACTATATCAGGCTCATCCTTGCAAAGGAGGAGGTCCTGTTTACCCTACACAGTGCCTCACTCCATACTCCCCAATTGATCTCCCCTCCCAACTCCCCTTCCCATTTCTCCTTGATCTTCACCACTTGCTCGCCTTCCTGTCCCCTCCAGCCACTTGTATATATCCCCAATTCTTCCTTCCTCTTCCACATCCGGAAGCAGTAGTCACTCCTTGGGTGTATCCCGGCAACCTAGGGAACCTCCTCCAGACCTTTTGCGCAAAGTCCCTAACCTCGGCAGCTCTACCCTCTCCCTTAGCTCCTCCAGACTGGCGAACCCTTCCTCCAAATACAGATCGCTCGCCTTGGCCAGCCCCACTTCCCTCCACCTCCTGTATACACTATCCATCCCCCCCCCCCCCCGGCTCAAATCATGATTTTCGCACAGCGGCGTTAACACCGACATCCCTTCCACCCTAAAATGCCTCCTCAACTGATTTCATATATTCACCGTGGACTGCACCACCGGGCTCCCTGAATACCTACTCGGAGCCATTGGTAACATTGCCGTCACCATAGCCCTCAAACGAGACCTCTTAAAAGATTCCTCCTCCATCCTAACCCACTCTACCCTTCTCCTTCCCACCACCGCCGCACCTTATCCACATTCACCGCCCAATAATAATGAAGCAGGTTCAGCAATGCCAACCATCCCCGTGTTGCCTCTGCCTCTGTCGCAGGGTCCTCCCGACCCTCTGCCTCTGTCGCAGGGTCCTCCCGACCCTCGGCACTTTCCCCGCCCATGCAAAGTCCGAAATGATCGTCAGAAACATACAGCAACAGGTCATCGGCATAGAGCGACACCCGATGCTCCCTCTGTCCCCTCATAATCCCCAGCCACTCCGCCGACCTCCTGAGAGCCATCGCCAACAGCTCTATGGCCAGCGCAAACAATAACGGTGACAGCGGGTACCCCTGCCTCATACCCCTGTGTAAGTGAAAGCTCCACAAACTCATATTATTCTTCCTCACACACGCATTTGGTGCCACATATAGCAACCGTACCCATGCCACAAATCTCGGCCCAAACCCAACCTTCCCAAAACTTCGAACAAGTACCACCACTCCACTCGATCAAATGCCTGTGCTTCCCTGTGGTGCCAGGTGCCAGGTCCGTTGCAAATTCCTTATAAAATTACGCCGAGTACCCATCTGGCCTGGGACCTTCCTGAACATCATGCCCCTGATATTATCCAGCACCTCCCTCAAACCCAGGAGCTCCTCCAATACCTGGCTCTTTGCTTCCTCCACCTGGGGAAATTCCAGCTCGTACAGAAACCGCCCCATGCCCCCCTCCTTTCCCCATCTCGTACAGTCCCTGGTAGTATTCCCAAACGCCTCATTTATCTTTCCCGGCTCCGACACCACATCTCCAGCCCCAGTCCGTATCTGCAATATTTCCCTGGATGCGGCGTGCCTCCGCAGCTGGTGCGCCAGCATGCGGCTAGCCTTCTACCCGTACTCATATTGCACCCCTCTTGCCCTACTCAGTTCCCAGATGAAACAGTTGATAGTCTTCATCAAGGAAGAGTTCCGCCATCAGAAGAAGGAGATGCAGGAGGATCGATCGAAGGCTGTCAAAGGGTCTGTGGCACCCTGAAGGGCTCAATGGAGAGAGTTGAAAAATGTTTGGAGGCTATGGGGTCGCAGATATGAGAGATCGAGAGGGTGATCTCTGAACACAGCGATAGAGTGGTGGCACGGGAGGTGGCGGGGGGGGGGGGGGCTCTTCGGAGGCCTTTTCAAGACGTTGAGAGCAAAGGTGGAGGAGCAGGAAAACAGGTTGAGGGAGCAGAATCTGCAAATAGTTGGCCTGTCTGAAGGAGTGGAGGGTGCGAATGCCACAAGGTACATTTCGAGGATGCTGGCAGGGCTGGTGGCGGAGGAGGTGGATAGAGCGCACAGGTCTCTGAGGCAGAAGCCAAGAGCAAGGGAGCCACCGCAGGCGGTGATCGTGAGGCTCCACAAGTTTGTGGAGAAAGAGAAGATCTTGCACTGGGCCAGGGAGAAGTGGAACTGCAAATGGGAGGGGAACAAGGTCCAAATATACCAGGACATTGGAACTGAACTGACAAAACGGCATGCAGAGTTCAACAGGTCCAGGGCGGTGTTATATCGATGGCACATCAGGTTTGGGGTGCTCAAGGTAGTGGTTAGCACTGCTGCCTCACGGAGTTGCCAGGTGCCAGGTCCATGTGGAGTTCAATCCCGGCCCCGGGTCACTGTCCGTGTGGAGTTTGCACATTCTCCCCGTGCTTTTGTGGGTCTCACCCCCACAACCCAAAGATGTGTCGGCTAGGTGAATTGGCTGCACTAAATTGCCCCGTAATTGGAAAAAAAAGAATTAGGTACTCTAAATTTATAAATGGCTCCACCCGGCAAAACTATGAGTGACTTATGAAGGCCGTCAATATTATTTTGAGACCCCAGAAGTGGCCAATGACTTTATCAAGGAGCATAAACTGGGGGTGAACTGAACAATTTTGGGAGACGGAGGTGCTGGCATTCTGGAATAATGGAGAATATGGGTAGAGTGTGGGGTTGGTTGGAGGGAGGGAAGCATTTCTTTTCCGCCGATGTTTATAATGAGCTGTACAGGGTGGATCCGGGGGTGAAGAGGGGGCATGGGACATCTGGAGAAGAACTGGAGTTTCCACAGTTGGAGGAAGAGAAGAGGCAGGCACTAGAGCAGCCCTTGGGGCTGAGGGAGGTATTGGACAGTATGAGAGGTATGAAGTCGGGGAAGGCCCCGGGGCCCAATGGTTACCCGATGGAATTGTATAAGGAGTTTGCGACAGACTTTGAGCCGCATCTCTTGGGGGTGTTTAATGAGGTGCTGGAGAAGGGGGTGCTGCCGGAGACGATAAGGCAGGCAACTATGACATTAATACCAAAGGGGAAAGACACATTGGAATGTGGGTCATATAGGCCCATATCGGAGAGCATGGTGGCACAGTGGTTAGCATTGCTGCCTCACGGCACTGATGTCCCAGGTTCGATCTTGGCTCTGGGTCACTGTCCGTGTGGAGTTTGCACATTCTCCCCGTGTTTGCGTGGGTTTCACCCCCACAACCCAAAGATGTGCAGGCTAGGTAGATTAGCCACGCTAAATTGCCACTTAATTGGGAAAAATGAATTGGGTACTCTAAATTTATTTTTAAAAAATATAGGCCCATATCGCTGTTAAATACGGACGTGAAAGTGATGGTTAAGCTGGTGGCGGGAAGGATGGAAAGTTGTGTCCTGGGGGTGGTTGCGGAGGACCATACAGGTTTTGTAAAGGGCTGGCAAGTTTCTAGTAATTTAAGGCGGCTGTTAAACATGATCATGACTGTCCAAGTTTGGGAAAGAAACGGCCGTGAAAAAGGGGGTTAATGAAAGTCCGCCGGTGAGTGGAAAAGTCAGCGCAGGAACTGTAAGGAAAGCGGAGGCTGGAGCACCAGGGGAGGCCGCATCGCTCACAGCAGAAGAAATGACCAAAGTGATGGCTGTGGAACTTGAAAAACAGTTCACAAAGCACAGGGAAGCGATGAAGAAGGAGATGGGGGCGGTATTGAAATGCTGGTGGAGGAGGCGATTGCCCCGTGAAGGTGGCGGTATCAAGCGCAGCGGCGGAGGTGCGGGAGCAAGGTGAGACACTGAAGGAAGTGGAAGAGGTATTATCGCAACACAGTGATCAACTCACCTCGATGGGGAAGGAGTTGCGGAAGGTGACAGAGACCAACAGGGGTCTGCGAGCCAAAATGGAAGACCTGGAAAACAGATCCAGGCGGCAGAATCTGAGGATCGTGGGTCTGCCCGAAGAGGTGGAAGGCCCGAGGCCGACGGAGTATTTTGCCACGATGTTGGCAGAGCTATCGGGAGAGGGGGACGATCGCTCTCGATACGAACTGTATCGGGCTCATCGGTCGTGGAGGCCTATACCAAAGGCAAGTGAGCTGCCAAGAGTAGTAACTGAGGGCGCGATTCTCCACTCCCACGCCGGTTGGGAGAATCGCCTGAGCCGCCAAAATTTCCCGGGACGCCGGTCCGATGCCCTCCCGCGATTCTCCCAAGCGGCGGGAACGGCCTGGTCGAGTTTTGCGGGCCGCAGGCCGGAGAGTAGCCGGAGGCACCCAAAATGGCGATTCTCTGGCACCCCCGCTATTCTGAGGCCCGGATGGGCCGAACGGCCAGGCCAAAACGGCGGGTTCCCCCCGGCGCTGTCCACACCAGGTCGCTGCAGTCGTGAGCGGTGCGTGAACGCTGGGGGGGTGGCCTGCGGGGGGGCGAGGGGGGATCCTGCACCGGGGGGTACCTCAGATGTGTGGTGGCGCGCGATCGGTGCCCACCAATCGTCGGGCCGTCCTCTCTGAAGGAGGACCTCCTTCCTTCCGCGGCCCCGCAAGATCCGTCAGACATCTTCTTGCGGGGCAGACTTAGAGAGGACGGCAACCACGCATGCGCGGGTTGGCACCGGCCAACCCGCGCATGCGCGGATGACGCCCGTTATGCGGCGCCGGCCGCGTCATCTATGCGCCGCCGCTTTTACGCGGGCGACAAGGCCTGGCGCGTGTAGATGACGCGGCCCTGATCCTGGCCCATTGTCAGGGCCTGAAACGGTCGGGACCGGGGCTGTTTCGCGCCATCGTGAACCTCGACGGCGTTCACGACGGCGCGGCCACTTCGGCGCGGGAGTGGAGAATCCCGCCCTGTGTGTTTCCGTAGGTACAGCATGAAGGAGAAGGTCCTGTGCTGGGCAAAGCAGAAGCGAGTGGTACAGTAGGCTGGAGTTGGTATCCGCATATACCAGGACTTTACGGTGGAGCTGGCGAGGAGGCGGGCTGCCTTCAGCCGGGCGAAGAAGGCACTGTACATCAGCAAGGTACAGTGCGGCATTGTATATCCAGCTAAGTTGAGGGTGACCTACAAATCCAAGGACTTTTATTTTGGGACGGCGGAAGCGGTGGAGGAGTTTGCGAAGGCAGAAGGACTGTGGCAGAATTGAGAAATGGGACTGAGAGTGGGTCGTGTACCAATGTAGCCTCATGTAACTTTATTTTTTCACTGTGTGTTGGTGTATGTACTAAATGAGTCGACGCTGTATATTTGGACAAGGGAAGAGTTGGGACTTTCATTTGCAATGATGGTTCTTTGGGGCTTGGGTGAAGATGCTGGGGTTGTGTGCTAAAGGGGATTTCTGACTTCCGGGTGCGGCTATGCAGAGCTAGGTCGCATATTCGGTAGCTCCCGCTTGGAACGGACTTTTGGGCTCTTTTACAGGGCCCCCACGGCATTTGTTTGACATTTCCCGGTGTGGCAAGAGGACTGCAACACTCCCCTGACAGTGTCCCCCAGGAATGTTATGTATTTTGGCTGCCAGACCCGGCAGAAACAGTAAAGGATTTGGCTTTGGCTGCAGGTTTAGACAAGGGCCTCTTCCAGCATGCAGGCGGGGGAAGGGCAAGTTTAAAGCTGCAATCTGACTTGACTCTATCAAAGGTGAATTCTAGCAGCAGAGGGAACAACTGTGAACGGGCCATTGAAGAAGCAGGGACGAGGCTTCCGGTGGCGGCATTGGAGGAGTAGGTCGCGCATTCGACAGCTCCCGTCTGGAACTGACTCTCAGACCTTTTTCAGGAGTTTCCATAGACTTTTTAAACGGACCAGAAGTGTAACGGCCAAAGGAGCGGCACTGGAGCAACGGGAGAAGCGAGGGAAAGAAAACAAAATGGCGGCGGCCAGGGTCAAAGGGGAGCTGCAGGAGTTCATCAAGCGCTGCTTCAAGGAGCAGCGCGAGGAGATGCGCAAGGAGATGATGGCGCCTATGCTTTCGGCAATTGAAGGACTCGGGATCACCCAGAAGGTCCACGAAGCTAAGACCAGGAGGTACAGAAAAGAGTCAGTCAGAACGAGGACGAGCTCGTGGGCCTGGCGGTGAGAGTGGAGCAGAACGAGGCGCTACACAAGAGGTGGGCGGGAAGACTCGAAGACCTGGAGAACAGGTCGAGGAGAAAGAATCTGCGAATCCTGGGTCTCCCTGAGGGAGTGGAGGGGGCTGATGCCGGGGCATACGCGAGCATGATGCTCGAGGCGATGATGGGCACGAAGGCCCCTTCGAGGCCGCTGGAGTTGGACGGGGCACATCGGGTGCTGGCGAAGAAGCCCCAGGCAAATGAGCCGCCAAGGGCGATGGTGGTGAGGTTCCACCAGTTCACGGACAGAGAGTGGGTCCTGAGATGGGCCAAGAAGGAGCGGAGCAGTAAGTGGGACAATGCAGAGATCCGAATATACCCGGACTGGAGCACGGAGGTTGCAAAGCAGAGAGGGGGTTTCAACCGGGCCAAAGCGGCGTTGTACCGGAAAGAAGTGAAATTCGGAATGCTGCAGCCAGCGCGACTGTGGGTCACATACAAGGGCCAACACTATTACTTCGAAACGCCTGAAGAGGCGTGGACCTTTGTACAAGCCGAAAAGTTGGACTCTAACTGAGGGTTTGTGAGGGTAGGGGGGATGTTTGAGGTTTGATGTGTGATGGTTGTTGTATATAGGGGGTCAATCACGCGTAGGAAATGTTACATGGGCTGGGGGAGAGAGACAAGGCCGCGACAGGAGCTGCGCCAGAGGGGGCGGAGCGGGCTTTGGAAAGCGCGGGGTGTTTTCCCGTGGGCGGGAAGAAAGGCGGGAAGGGGAACGAAGGAATGCCTATGGATTGGGAGAATCCCACGCGGGGAGGTCAATGGGACAGCGGGGGCAGCCGGGGTCAGCAGGCGTCAGCTGACTTACGGGAGTGACATGGGGGGAGCAAAAAAGCTAGACAGTGGTCTAGCGGCGGGGAGGGGAGCGGGGGGGGAAAGGGTTGCTGCTGCACTGGCCGAAAGGGAATGGGACACAGAAGAGGTGGTCGGGACGGGGATCCCCCCTCTGGGGGACGGGAGAGTGAGGGAGGCGTGGACACGGGACTGGCCCAGAAAAGGAGATGGCTAGTCGGCGGGGCGTGGGGGGGGGGGGGGGGTGAGAGCCCCTCCAATCCGACTGATAACATGGAATGTGAGGGGCCTGAATGGGCCGGTGAAGAGGGCTCGAGTGTTCGCGCACTTAAAGAGACTGAAGGCGGACGTGGCCATGCTCCAAGAGACACAGCTGAAGGTGGCAGACCAGGTCAGGCTAAGAAAGGGGTGGGTAGGACAGGTATTCCACTCGGGACTGGACGCAAAGAATAGAGGGGTGGCAATATTGGCGGGAAAGCGGGTGTCATTTGAGGCCAAGACTATTGTAGCGGACAATGGAGGGCGATATGTAATGGTGAGCGGTAGGCTGCAAGGGACGTGGGTGGTGTTGGTAAACGTATACGCCCCGAACTGGGATGAAGCAGGATTCATGAAGCGCAGGTTGGGGCGCATTCGGACTTGGAGATAGGAGGCCTGATAATGGGAGGGGACTTCAATACGGTGCTGGACCCAGCACTGGACCGCTCCAAATCAAGGACTGGAAAGAGGCCGGCGGCGGCCAAGGTACTTAGGGGGTTTATGGGTCAGATAGGGGGAGTGGACCCATGGCGGTTTGCAAGGCCGCGGGCCAGGGAGTTTTCTTTCTTCTCCCATGTACACGGGGCCTACTCCCGGATAGATTTCTGGGTAGGGCGCTCATCCCGAGGGTGGAGGGGACGGAGTATTCGGCTATAGCCGTTTCGGACCATGCCCCACACTGGGTGGAACTGGAGCTGGGAGAGGAGATGGACCAACGCCCGTTGTGGCGGCTGGATGTGGGACTGCTGGCGGACGAGGTGGTGTGTGGGAAGGTGAGGGGGCGTATCAAAAGGTACTTGGAGGCCAACGACAACGGGGAGGTGCGGGTGGGGGTGGTATGGGAGGCGTTGAAGGCGGTGATCAGGGGAGAGCTAATTTCCATTAGGGCTCATAGGGAGAAGACAGAGGGTATGGAAAGGGAGAGGTTAGTGGGGGAGATTTTGAGAGTGGACAGGAGATACACAGAGGCCCCGGAGGAAAGATTACCTGGGGAAAGACGATGGCTCCAGACGGAGTTTGACCTGTTGACCACAGGGAAGGCGGAGGCACAGTGGAGGAAAGCGCAGGGGGCGACCTACGAGTATGGGGAAAAGGCTAGTCGGATGCTGGCACACCAGCTCCGTAAGAGGATGGCAGCGAGGGAAATAGGGGGAGTCAAAGATGGAAGGGGAGCCACGGTTCGGAGTGCGATGAAAATAAACGAGGTATTTAAGTCCTTTTATGAAGAGCTGTAGAGATCCCAGCCCCCAGCGGGGGAAGAGGGGATGAGACGATTCCTAGATCAGCTGAGATTCCCGAGGGTAGAGGAGCAAGAGGTGGCTGGTTTGGGGGCACCAATTGGGTTGGAGGAGCTGAGCAAGGGTTTGGGGAGCATGCAGGCGGGGAAGGCCCCGGGACCGGATGGATTCCTGGTGGAGTTCTACAGGAAGTACGCAGACCTGTTGGCCCCGCTACTGGTGAGGACCTTTAATGAGGCAAGAGAGGAGGGGACCCTGCCCCCGACGATGTCGGAAGCGACAATTTCTTTGATCCTAAAGCGGGACAAGGACCCACTGCAATGTGGATCGTACAGGCCGATCTCGCTCCTCAATGTGGATGCAAAGTTGCTGGCAAAAGTGCTGGCCACGAGGATCGAGGACTGTGTCCCGGGGGTAATCCACGAGGACCAGACGGGATTTGTAAAGGGCAGGCAACTAAACACCAATGTGCGGCGGCTCGTAAACGTGATAATGATGCCATCGGAGGAGGGAGAGGCGGAGATAGTGGCAGCTATGGACGCGGAGAAGGCCTTTGACCGAGTAGAGTGGGAGTACCTCTGGGAGGTGCTGCGCAGGTTTGGGTTCGGGGTAGGGTTTATCAATTGGGTTAAGCTCCTTTACAGAGCCCCGATGGCAAGTGTAGTGACAAACCGGCGGAGGTCAGAGTACTTTCGACTGTACCGAGGGACGAGGCAGGGGTGCCCCCTGTTGTTCGCATTGGCGATCGAACCATTGGCCATGTCATTGAGGGAGTCTAATAAATGGAAGGGAGTGGTCCGAGGGGGAGAAGAGCATCGGGTGTCGCTATATGCGGATGACCTGTTGCTGTATGTGGCGGATCCAATGGAGGGGATGGTGGAGGTCATGCAGACTCTAAGGGAGTTTGGGGAGTTTTAGGGCTATAAGCTCAATGTAGGGAACAGTGAGCTCTTTGTATTACAGACTGGGGACCAAGAAAGAGGGATAGGGGACCTACCGTTGAGGAGGGCGGAGGGGAGCTTTCGGTATCTGGGGATCCAGATAGCCAGGAGTTGGGGGACCCTACATAAACTGAATCTGACGAGGTTGGTGGAGCAAATGGAGGAGGATTTCAAAAGATGGGACATGTTACCGCTCTCGCTGGCGGGTATACCACGAGTATACCACGAGCCCGGTGGTGGCCGCGACGCTAAGGATCTGGGGCCAGTGGAGACGGCACAGGGGTGCAATGGGAGCATCGGTGGGTCCCCGACCAGGGGTAACCCCTGGTTTGTCCCGGGGAAGATGGACGGGGGGTTCCAGAGCTGGCATCGGGCTGGGATTGGAAGAATGGGGGACCTGTTCATCGACGGGACGATTGCGAGCCTAGGGGCACTGGAGGAGAAGTTCGAGTTACCCCCGGGAAATGCCTTTAGATATATGCAGGTGAGGGCTTTTCTGAGGCGACAGGTGAGGGAATTCCCGTTGCTCCCGGCGCAAGAAGTTCAAGGTAGTGTGATCTCGGGTGTATGGGTCGGGGAGGGCAAGGTGTCGGAAATACACCAGGAGTTGAAAGAAGAGGGGGAAGCGCTGGTAGAAGAGTTGAAGGGTAAATGGGAGGAGGAGCTGGGGGAGGAGATCGAGGAAGGTCTGTGGGCTGATGCCCTAGGTAGAGTTAATTCCTCCTCCTCGTGTGCCAGGCTGAGCCTGATACAATTTAAGGTGGTCCACAGAGCGCACTTGACGGGGGCGAGGTTGAGTAGGTTCTTTGGGGTAGAGGACAGATGTGGAAGGTGCTCAGGGAGCCCGGCGAACCATGTCCATATGTTTTGGTCATGCCCGGCACTGGAGGGGTTCTGGAGAGGAGTGGCGGGAGCAATATCTCAGGTGGTGAAAGTCCGGGTCAAGCCAAGCTGGGGGCTAGCAATATTTGGAGAAGTGGACGAACCGGGAGTGCAGGAGGCGAAAGAGGCCGGCATTCTGGCCTTTGCGTCCCTAGTAGCCCAGCGAAGGATCTTGCTAATGTGGAAGGAGGCGAAGCCCCCCAGCCTGGATAAATGATATGGCTGGGTTCATAAAGTTGGAGAGGATTAAGTTCGCCTTGAGGGGGTCTGCGCAGGGGTTTTACAGGCGGTGGCAACCGTTCCTAGACTATCTCCCGGAGCGTTAGAGGAAGGTCGGTCAGTAGCAGCAGCAACCTTGGGGGGGACGGGGGGGGGGGGGGGGCGGGGACGTCCTGGGAGGGGGGGGAGAGGGGGGACTGCCTGGGAGGGTGGATGAGCAAGAGATAACATGAAGGGTTGGGGAAACTGGCACGTACGGGTGAGGGCCAGTGTACAAAGCTGTGTAAATATATCATTTTGCCATGTATATATCTTGCTCTGCGCGATTTCTCGTTTTGTTTTGTTACCGGGTTGGGGGGGGGGGCGGGGGGGGGGGGGGGGGGGGGGGCGGGTCATTGTTTGTAAGGGAGAAAAATTGTGTTAAAAAACTTTAATAAATATATTTTTTTAAAAGAATAAATAAAGGGGATTTCTTGGTTTTCCTGGGACCGGGCAAGGGGGAAGGGGACCCTGGCGGGGGCCTCCACGCTGGCCGGTTTAAGCCGGCCAGTGAACGGGAGTGAGGTGGGGGTAGAGGCTGCGGCTATCGGAGCTCGGTAGAACAGGTTTTGGTGAGTCTAGCCGGGGTGAAAAGTTGGGGGAAGGAACCGAGGAAGAGGAAGTGGAGGGGAGGAGTCTGAGAGTGGGCGTGGGGGGCTGTCTACAATTTATGGGTGCCATTCACGGTACTCTTTTGGGGATTGGATGGCATTGAATATGAGGGGGGGTTGAGGGGGGCGGGAGGACTATATATGTCATTGCTGACCAGGGGCGATTCCTGATTCCTTTTTCTTTTTTTCTCCTTGCGCGGGTTTGTTTTATTTGGTGCTTATATTGTCAGGTGGGCCGTTGTTTGGGAGGTGGTGGGAGGATGCGTTGTTATTGGTAGGGGGATTGACATTGTATTCGTTACATTTACTGTTTGTTGGTGGGGTGTAAATTCTGAAGAAAATGTGAAAATGGAGAATAAAAATATATATTTTTTAAAAACATGATCATGACCCCGTCGAGAGCTCAGGTACCGGACGTAGTGGTATCAATGGATGCGGAGAAGGCACTTGGCCGGGTGGAGTGGCGGTACCTGTTTGAGGTTCTCGGAAGTTTCGGGTTTGGGCTGAAGTATGTGGCACGGGTGCGCCTGTTATACGTGGCACTGAAGGCAAGTGTGCAGACCAATTACATGGGCTCACAAAACTCTGAACCGCACAGGGAACAAAGCAGGGGTGCCTGTTGTCGCCGCTGTTGTTTGTGCTCGCGATAGAGCCTCTGGCAATGCCTCTTAAGGGGTCAACAGAGTGAGAAGGAATTACGAGGTGACGAAGGGAGCACCGAGTGTCGCTATAGGCGGACGACCTACTATTGTATGTTACAGACCCACTGGAGAGCATGGAGAGGATCATGAGCCTGTTGGGGATGTTTGGGGCGTTCTCGGGAGATAAGCTAAATGTCAGGAAAAGTGAAGTGTTCCTGGTGGAAGAGTTGGGACGGCGAGTCAACCTAGAGTGGATTCCATTTTAGGTGGCCAGAAACAGGTTCAGATAGCTGGGGATTCAGGGAGTGAGGGAATGGGCCATGCTACATAAATGGAATCTAACAAAGCTGGTGGAGGAGATTAGGGAGGATCTGAAAAGGTGGGACATGCTGCACTTGACTCTGGCAGGGAGGGTCCAAGTGGTGAAGATGAACTTTCTGCCGGGTTCCTGTTCATATTCCAGACACTTCGTGGGCAGGATTCTCCAATAATGGGCCTATGTCCCCAGGACCGCGAAGAAACGGGCGCGAATCACTCTGGACTCTTTTCTAGAAAGTCCGGGGAGATTCTCCGTTTTTAAGGGGGCTTGCAGGGCTCCGTATTGGCAGCCAGAACTGTGTGGAGCACTCCAGGGCCCTGCAAGCCCCCTTAAAAATGGAGAGTACCGCACTTCCGGCTGTGGGGCAGCGGCCGCCTGTGGTGTCAGCCCCACGTGACATGGCAGACCTACACAGCGGGTTGGCGCCGAAGAAAAAGGCCCCCCCAGACTGTGCGTGCCCGCCGATCGATGGCTCCCGATCGCACACCTGGCCGTCGTGGAGGACCCCCGCTGGTGACAGATCACCCCCCCCCCCCCCAGATTGGCCACCGCAGCCTAGACTCCGAGCTCCCTCCGGGTGGAACCATACATGAACCACGCCGGCGGGTACGTGGCCAGTCGTCCGCGAAGAATCGCCATGGGGGCCTCAATGGCCCCCAACTGGTGCCGCGTCGACCGCGCATGCGCGACTGCCGGCAATTCTCCGGTCGGCGGAGAATCGCGGGAAGGTGTCGTGGTTCCGACAGCCCATTCTCCGCCCCTGTGCCGGGCGCAACTGCAGCGCAAAGGCTCGGAGAATCACAGCCCCTAACTTTGTACCGAAGGCCTTCTTTCGAAAACTGGATATGATAATCTCAGACTTTGTATGGGCAAGGAAGGTGCCAAGGGTAGAGAGGACCCAGTTACAGAGACAGAGGCAGAAGGGAGGGTTGGCATTGTCGAACCTGGTACATTACTGGGCAGCGAATGTGGAGAAGGTGAGGCGGTGGTGAAAAGGAGAGGGCGCAGAATGGGTTAGGATGGAGAAAGAATTTTGCAGGGGGTCCAGCTTGAGGGCTATGGTGATGGTGGCATTGCCAATGGCGCCAAGGAAATACACAGAGAGCCCAGTGATGAAGTCCACAGGGCAAATCAATGGCAGATGCAGTATAATTTGGATAAGTGTGAGGATCTTCACTTTGGAAGAAAAACAGGAAGGCAGATTACTCCTTGAATGGTTGTAAATTGGGAGTGGGGAGTGTGCAGCGGGACTTGGGTGTCCTATTGCACCAGTTGCTGAAGGTAAGCATTCAGGTGCAGCAGGCGGTAAAGAAGGCTAATGGTATGTCAGCCTTCATTGCGAGAGGTTACGAGTACAGAAGCAGGGATGAGTTGCTGCAACTATACAGGGCCTTGGTGAGGCCACACCTAGAATATTGTGTGCAGTTTTGGTCTCCTTTTCTGAGGAAGGATGTTCTTGCTCTCGAGGGAGTGCAACGAAGGTTCACCAGACTGATTCCAGGGATGGCAGGACTGTCATATGAGGAGAGATTCTCGCTGGAGTTCAGAAGAATGAGGTGGGATCTCATAGAGATTTATAAAATTCTAACAGGACTAGACAGGGTAGATGCAGGGAAGATGTTTCCGATGGTGGGTGTGTCCAGAACCAGAGGTCACAGTCTGAGAATTAAGGGTAAACTATTTCGACAAAGATGAGGAGACATTTCTTCACCCAAAGAGTGGCGAGCCTGTGGAATTCATGACCACAGGAAGTAGCTGATGCTAAAATGTTGAATATATTTAAGAGGCGGCTAGATATGGCACTTGGGGTGAATGGGATCAAAGGCTATGGGGAGAAAGCAGGATTAGTCTATTGAGTTGGGCGATCAGCCATGATTGTGATAAATGGCGGAGCAGGCTCAAAGGGCTAAAAGTCCTCCTCCTGCTCCTCTGTATCTATGGAAAGGTCTGGAACCAGCTGAGGAGGATTTCAAGATAGATGGGATGTCGGTGCTAGTGCCGCTGTGCGAAAACCATGATTTCGAGCCGGGGGATAGACGGTATGTATAGGAAGTGGAGAGAAGTGGGGCTAGTTTAAGTGAGGGATCTGGACCTGGAAGAGGGGTTTGCCAGTATAGAGGAACTGAAGGAGGTGGTAGAGCTCCCGAGTGGAAGTGAGTTTAGGTACCTGCAGGTAAGGGACTTCACGCGGAATGTTTGGAAAGAGTTCCCCAGGTTGTCGAGGTACACCCTGTTGGAGCGACTGCTGCTTCCGGATGTGGAAGGGGAGGGCAGGATCGGAGACATGTGTGGGTGGCTGGGAGAGCAAGGAGCTGAGCAGTGGGAGAGAGGAGCTGGGAGGGAAGATAAACTGGGGAGTATGGAGTGAGGTGCCACGAAGGGTAAATGCAACCTCCTCGTGCGTGAGGATGAGCCTGATCCAGTTCAAGGTCGTACACAGGGTGCATATGACTCGGGCAAAAATGTGTGTGTTCTCCCAGGGAGTGGCAGACGAGCGTGAGAAGTGTGGGTGGGGACCTGCGAATCCTGCACATATGTTCTTGGGCTCCGGAAAGTTGGAGAGATTCTGGGTGGGAGTGTTTGTGGTGCGAGCAAGGATAGTGGGGGAGGAGGTTGAGCCGGACCCTTTGGTGGCAATATTCATAATATCAGAGAAGTCGGAGTTGATGGAGGGAGGAGTGCTGACATTGTGGCCTTCACCTCTCTGATGCCCGGCAAAGGGGTGGTAGCCTGGCTGGGGGACTTATATGACTTTGTTCGGCTGGAAAAGGTCAAGTACGAATTAAGGGGTTCAGCGGAAGGATTCGAAGCAAGGCGGGGGATGTTTATGGCCGTGTTCAAGGAGCTGTTCGTCATGGGGGGAGGGGGTGAAAAAGGGAAAAGTTTGGACAAACTGTATAGCTGTGTGTTAGGGAGTTTGCTTCCCGAATTGTTTATGTTTTGTAACCTTTCATATAAATTTGGAATAAAATACATTAAAAAAAACGTTGTGGTGTCCATGACAATGATTCCGTCTCGATAATATCCCCTCTTTCCTTTCTGAACTTCTGTCAATGTCTCTACCTAAAAAAAAACACTCTTTGGCTCCACCATCACTGAAAAGTACTGCCCACCTCCAACCTTAGATTCCCCACCCAAGCTCTTGGACATTGTATCTATCAAATCTGTGTCTATCTTTCTTACAATTGCAGGTATGAATATTTATCATTGAGTACCCATCCTTGTCAGAGCATGAACTCCTATGTGATGCATGATTGTTCCTCATCCTCTTTGACCTCTCTGGAGCTGTAGACATGGTTGGCAACACCATTCTCCTTAAATATCTTTATTCCCTTATCCAATTTAGTGGTTTGCCAGCTCCATTTTTGCCGATCCAATTATACTCCAGCAATGGTTCATCCTGGCCCTGCTTTATTACCTCTGAAGTCCTCAAACGACTTTCCCTATGCCATCTCCTCTTCTTCATCTACAAGCTTACATCAATGAAATCATCTACAAATCGGCTTCCACATGTCTGTTGACAGCAGCCCAACTTATTCTCCATGACCTATGTCATTCCCTCCACTGCCAAAGTGTTGTTAGTCCCTTTGTCTAATATTTAGTCATGGAAGAGCGTCTCCAGTTTAACATTGAGATGGCTGAAGACATAGTCTTCAATCCCCATCACAAACTATAACTTTAAAATGGATTCCATTCTCTGTCCTGACCATTATTTCAGGCTGAACCAAACTGTTCAAAACCTTGACACCTATTCAACCATGGCTTACGTTTCTGCTCCATATACTGTACATCATGTAGAACAGGAACATCAACCTGCATAACATAACCCAACTCTGCCTCAGCCCATGCCATTTGAAATGAAAATGAAATGAAAATCGCTTGTCACAAGTAGGCTTCAAATGAAGTTACTGTGAAAAGCCCCTAGTCGCCACATTCCGGCGCCTGTTCGGGGAGGCTGGTACGGGAATTGAACCGTGCTGCTAGCCTGCCTTGGTCTGCTTTACAAGCCAGCGATTTAGCCCAGTGTGCTAAACCAGCCCATTTACAGTTTCATCCTTGGTTTTGTCACTTTCAGACTCAACTTTCCCAATGCTCTCCTGGCTGGATTTGCATTGTGCTCTCCATAAACTTAAACTAACCCAGTCTTTGTTGCCTATGCTATTGATGCTGACTTACATTAGTCTTATATTAGTTTCAAATCCTCCCAACATTTCGAATTTGGAATTATCATTGTGTTTATATATCTTCATAGCCGCAGTCTTTCCTTTCTTTCTAACCTTCTCTAATTCCACATTGATAACCATTCCATTCCATTGTCTCTTGTGGATTCCCCCTTTTGTCAACATTGGCTTTAGTGTTTTCAGTTGCATGGGTTCCATGCTCTGGAATGTCCTCTTACTGCATTGTCTCTCCACCCCCTCCTCAAAATCCAACTCATCATGTTTTTGTCCATTCCTCCTATTATTTCCTTTTGTCGGTCAGCATTCATATATGTCTGATTATGCTTTGGTGGAGCACTTTGGCAATGTTTTTCTATGTTAAAGTTTCTATATATATGTAAGTAGTAGTAATGTCATTGGTGAAATTTCTCTGCTACAATTGAAATACAGAACAAAGAAATAGCAGATTCCACAACAAGAATTTTTGAAAAGAATACAGAAACATTGACACTAAATGTTTAATAATATTAATTTATGAATACAGGATATTTATACAATCAGATATTTTCTCAAGACTACAGTAAAGCTACCTTGACAGTGTGTATTTTGTTGTATGTTTAAATATGCTTCAGACAGATGTTGAATGAATGGATGAAAGTGTACAAAATGTAAAAGGCACACCATCAGAAATTCTTTTTCCCTCCTCCCTGCAATCTTTTTATTTTTGAGCATGAATACTTGAGATCCAGAGCTCAAGAAGATATTTGCGGGCAGCACGGTGCGCAGTGGGTTAGCACTGCGGCCTCACGGTGCCAAGGTCCCAACTTCGATCCCGGCTCGGGGTCACTGTCCATGTGGAATTTGCACATTCTCCCCATGTTTGCGTGGGTTTCGCCCCCACAACCCAAAAATGTGCAAGCTAGGTGGATTGGCGACGCTAAATTGCCCCTCAATTGGAAAAAATGAATTGGGTGCTCTAAATTTTAAAAAAAGAAGTTATTTGCAAATGTTGCACCTTCTCACAGTGTCTGCGTGGGTTTTCTCTGGTTTCCTTACGCAGTCCAAAGATGTGCAGGTTAGGTGGATTGGCCATGCGAAATTACCCCTTTATGTCCTGGGATGTGCAAGTTAGGTTATGGGGTTAGGAATAGGGTGGGGTAGACAGGGGAGTAGGCCTGGGTAGAGGGTTGGGGCAGACTCAATCACCTTTAGAGTGCAGTAGAGGCCTCGTGACCGGGGCAGAGGAGCAGTCAGATATCGTAGTGGGGAAGGGGAGGCAAATATGACAATGTTTGAAATGAAACATTGAGGTGGGGGGCTGAATCAGTCAGTTGTGAGAATGGGTGTCAGTTGATCATGAGAACATCGATTCACTGAGGTAAGCTTGTTGGACCTGGAGGAAATATTCCTGCTCCATCAGGACCACAAGTAGTACAATAAAGGCATTACACCAAGGATTGAGCCCTTCTCACCTTCATTTGCCTACCAGAATTACCAATGCCCAGGAATCCCAAATTCCATGTGTTAAAAATAAAAATCCAGTTGGGACATGTAGCCTCATTTTATTATTTTAGTGATCAAACTGCCCGAGGGAATGGTTTAGTCATTTGCTTCTTGACTCATCTCCATTAAAATTCAAGTGTGCAGGTTGATGGTGAGTTTGAGAGTTTGATTGTTTTTACTTCCCAGCCAGTCCCCATACACTTCCCCTCCCTGGTGGTGATGGTTGGCGGGGGGTGGGGGGGGGGGGGGGGTGCAGTGCTGTTGAAAGCTGCACCCCACCCTGTCTTGCAAAGCAATCACTGATCACAACCAAGTCAACAGATTAGCAATCTTTTTCCAGGATTTCATATTGCACTAAAACACACAGAAGTACAGTTCAAAACAAAGCTATTTATTCTTCCTGGCATTAGCTGAGGAAGTGTAACCACAACCACGTATCCCATGTTATGTTACATTGGAGCATCGATGACACATCACCAAGAGGATAGCTCAAGGGCAGCATTTTCAGAGACTTTGGAGCTGGTTGATTAAAATGTTAATGTATGCAACAGATTAACATGAAATTTCTGATTCTGGTCATATGTTAAAACAGTCCGATTAAAATGCAGGAGAGATTGGAAAGGAAGTAAATTAGTCCCCAATCTGTCAAATTGTGAAAACTGTGCAGTCTCCAGAAGCTTTGTCAGTTTTGGTACAGTATTGATGGCAAATACAGTCAGTTTTTGCTGTCATTACTACTGCAATGATATGAACAGTTTGTTTGCTTGATTCCCAACAAGTTCCATAGCACTTGAGGCAGGCATATTCCAATTGGGAAACCTCATTGAAAGATGTATTTTTAAGTAGCTGGCATAGAATCAGTGATCAGCTGCGATGCGACAGCAGTCACCATGGTCTCAAAGTAAGATGTCCAGAAAAATCTAATAATCTTTGTGGTGCAGTTTCCCCTTTCCTGAGGTTACATCAATCCAATGATACTCCCAATATCCAACGACAGTGATATCTTCAAGCTGGCTCAGCAGCCAATTACATTGAAAAATTCTCACAGGCAGCAAACCAGGAAGTATAAACTATCTATTACCCATCACTTTTTAAAACATTATACAGAAGTGGAATAAAAGGTTTGGAGACACACACATGGGATTAAGTTAGAAGATGAAGTATAATTTTTAAACCTTTAATTTTTTAATCTATGGAATTTTTTATCATATGGGATAAATTGACATTCCACAAATAAAATTTGTTTCTCAGAATCATAGATATTGTTCAGCTCAAATTATGCATTTCATGCACCATTAAAAACACAGTTACACTTCATTCAACTGGATATAATTTTTTCAAGCGTTTTTATATAGTGTAAAAATGGAAGTTCATACCAAATTGGTGGGGAATGCTAAACTTAGGGACTTCAACAGCACACCCCTATGGAAAAGCACTGAATCATTGACAGCAATTCTGGATTTTCACATTTAACTGCACATGTACAGTTTCCAGAAATCATTGTCAGTTTTGGTGGAACTATGGACTTCAACGAGCTGAAGTAGGATATCAGAATTATTGCAGGATATCCTGGAAAAGTTGAATGCTCAGCAGATCACAAAGCTAAATACTTGCGGTTTTCTTATCAAAAGGTCCAATTTCTTTGCAGGTGTACGTGGATTTATGCATCAGGCAGGAAGGGCGTTTTAATTTTTGACAGCCTTCAGGTTCTTAGAGGGAAAAATAACACAGCCTTTTCCCGCATCTGCTGTTTCTTGTAGTGTTCTCAGCTAACTGCATCTTCATCTGCATCTTCAGATAATAAATGTGTCAGAAGCCAGTTTCTGTCGCATGATCAATTACTATCATCCACCCCAAATGAATTAAAGCTAAAAGCCATTGTATACAGTGGAGTTAGATGATGGTTCTTCACATCCACTTGCAAATAATGAAGTCAATTGATTCTGAGTTTTGTGTAAACTCCAAACAATGACCAGCAATGAGTTCCACAGAGGGGTGCTGTCACGTATGTCCATTCAAGGAGAGGTCTTGTCACCCAGGGTGGCTCAATTAGGAATTTTCCAGAAGCTTGATATAGTCTGTGTTGAATTTGCAATAGTTGCACGACCCTTGGCAGCCATCTGGCTAGTGTCCATTTTTAAAAAACAAGCAACAATTACAGAAACCTCAATACAAGTGCAGTACATGTTTAAAGTGATGGCTAGGACATGCCGTCATTGGGCATAATAGTGTACACTACAAACAAAATGTTGAGAAAACATTGATTTACTGGTGGAAGATAGTAAAAGGAAGGAAATGTATTTAACCTTTCAAATTACATTTCTATCATGACCTTGGCAAGAACATTAACAAGATGGACATATGCTTGTTGTGTTTCTTAGTGTTTCAATTCAAGGACAGCTGCCTTATATCTGCAGTCTTAGCTGTTTTGTTGCAATTTCCGGATATCATTCCTCATGGTCGCAGTAGAGGTTCCGAGACTTGCATAGTTTAACAATAGTTTTTTATTAACTACTTGTAACTATATACATATACAGTATAAAGTCTAATCGAGGCACTGTCTCCAAGCCAGATCCTTATAAAACAATGCCCAATGCAAAAGTACATGTTTATGGACAAGCCCTTGCTTCCTTTGGATCAAAATTTAACTCTGCGTGCAAATTATTATTCCTTTTGGGGTTTTGCAATAAACCCAAAAGTTCACTTTAAAATATTAAAAATTAAGATTTGTAATAAAGAAGAAAACTGCTGGAAATACTCAACAGATCTGGCAGCATCTGTGGAGAGAAATAGAGTTAACAGTTCAGGTCGATGATCTTTGATCAGAGCTGAAGAAAGATGGAAATGCTGCTTTGGATTTTACCCTTCGGATGTGCCAGAGGTTGGTGCAGCCAGAAGCAGATCACTCCCGGTCAAGATCACATTGTTAATGCAATATTACGCTCGGTGGCCAACTACGGCTTCCCC
Organism: Scyliorhinus torazame; assembly: GCF_047496885.1. Lineage (NCBI taxonomy): Eukaryota > Metazoa > Chordata > Chondrichthyes > Carcharhiniformes > Scyliorhinidae > Scyliorhinus > Scyliorhinus torazame. Next base: position 35,360,761 of record NC_092707.1, on the reverse strand, counting down.
AGCGTGAACCTTGTCTGCCAATTAGGTTTACGCTGCATGGGGAGGTGGGAACATGTTGGGTGCTAGGTCCAATGGGGACCCAGTTTTGGAGGGGGAGGGGAGGTTTAAAAATGGAAGTGACAGCTCCCTGAAAGTTGCCAGGAGTTGTGGGGACGGCTGAGAGAGCTGCCTGGAAGAACTCCAAAAATTTCCTGTGGTATTATCATAACTATCAGCGTTACAAGGGTTAATGTAGTGTCAAGAGTAACCACTAGAGGGAGCTGCAGATACAACTATATAAGGCAGTGATGCTAGACCTTAGGGGAGGAGTGTATGCAGGAGACTATGATGATTGAATTTACCGATCTTTTCCCTACCTTCCACAGATGTGTCATCCGTAGGAGGAGCCGGCGAACCTGAGGACCCTGTTAACACCCAGGAATGATGTGGAGATGCCGGCGTTGGACTGGGGTGAGCACAGTAAGAAGTCTTACAACACCAGGTTAAAGTCCAACAGGTTTGTTTCAAACACTGCTCCTTCCTCAAGAAGACATCGTTCCTGCGCCAACATCACCCCCTCTGTTGGAACCAGACATCAGTGCAGATACTCACACGTCGGTCGGAAATAGGTTGTCGGCTACGCAAATAGTGAAAAGATGAGGGCTTATCACACTCGTGTGAGGAGCTGGCAGAGCAGAAAGGTCCCAGGGCGCCAATAGTGGGAGCATTCTGAGTCAGAGGCAGATGACAAGCCGCTGGAGACAACATCAGCTGGCAGATACTTTATGTCCAGCGGGATACATAGGGAGACTGGCGGAGATCCATGACCTGGCGTGCCATGGTTTCCATCGTGAGGAGTTCATGTGAAACATGAGCACTGCATTGACCCTGAGATTAAATAGACAGTTTAAAGTATAATCGTTTCTAAAAACTGATATTCCTGGGACCTTGAAGCCTAACAGTCTATCTACCATACTCGGGAGGATTTAAACCAATATGGCAGGGGGGTGGGAACCAGAGTGTTAGCTGAGAAGGTGTCATAACTTAAGGGGAAATAGAGAACAAAAATAAGAGAACATCACCCTCAGGCAGAGCAAAAAAGGTGACAAGTGTGAGAAGGGAGGTGGTCAGTGCAGGACTGAGGGTATTGTACCTTAATGCGCACTGTATACAGAACAAGGTAAATGAGCTTGTTGCGCACATTGAAATTGGCCAGTACGATGTTGTGGGCATCACAGAGATGTGGCTGCAAGGGGATCAGACTTGAAGGAACCCCGAGGGAGCAGTGACCACATTATGATAGAATTTACCCTGAAGTTTGGGAGGGAGAAGCTGGAGTCAAATGTAACGGTATTACAATTAAATAAGGGTAACTACAAAGACATGAGGGAGGATCTGGCCAGAGTTGATTGGAGAAGGAGCCTAGCAGGGAAGACAGTGGAACAGCAATGGCACGAGTTTTGGGGGGTTATTCGAGAGGCACAGCAGAAATTCATCCCAAGGAGGAAACATGTTAAGGGAGGGACAAGGCATCCATGGTTGACGAGGGAAGTCAAGGACAGCATAAAAGAAAAAGAAAAAGCATACAAAGTGGGGAGGATTAGTGGGAAGCCAGAGGATTGGGACGCCTTTAAAAACGAGCAGAGGACAACAAAAAAGCAATAAGGGGAGTGTAGCGCACAATGACTTACGAGAGAGACGAGTAGTCGATGAGGCTTTATTAAGCGTGACTTGTTCCCAGCAGTTCAGCAACAGAATGGAGCGGCGGGGAGAAGCACGGATTCTTATACTCCGCCTCCAGGGCGGAGCCAGGGGTCAACAGCCAACCAGGACCCGGGATCTGTCAGCCAATAGCATCACGGCTTCACAGTCCCACATGACCCCTAATACATACCACCACATTCACCCCTTGTTAAAAATGAACCCGGCGGGGTGGTGGTTCGCATGGTGGTCGGGGTTTACAAGGCTGGTCCTGGGAGGCAAATTTTGGGCATGTCATTACAATTTTAGCCCTACACTGGGCTATGTACAAGGTTTGTGAAACTATTTACAATATTCGTAAGAGAAAAGAACATTTTCGTTACAGTCCAACAACATTCTTGATGTCACACCGATGCCACGAGTCGAGCGGGCGGTCTGGTCTTCCTCGTCGATCGCCTCAGTCCCGGTGGTGGTGCAGGTGCTTGTTCCCGCGTTGTCGTCTCCGGGAGCGTTTCGGTGTTTGTTTCTGTTTCACTCCTGGTCGGACACGGGAGGACCGATTCTCCCGGGAAGGGGGCGGTCGCGGGGTGCGCTGGTGGCAGGGACGGGATGATCGGTGTTGGGGGGTGTTGCCGGCGGGCGCCAGGTCTCGCAGGGAGACCGTGTCCTGTCGGCCGTCGGGGTATGCCACGTATGCGTACTGTGGGTTCGCGTGGAGGAGGTGAACCTTCTCGACCAACGGGTCCGACTTGTGCGCCCGCACATGTTTTCGGAGCAAGATGGGTCCTGGGGCCGCCAGCCAGGTCGGCAGCGACGTTCCGGAGGAGGACTTCCTGGGGAAGACAAGGAGGCGCTCATGAGGCGTTTGGTTAGTGGTGGTACACAGCAGCAACCGGATGGAGTGGAGAGCGTCCGGGAGGACCTCCTGCCACCGGGAAACTGGGAGATCCCTGGACCGTAGGGCCAGTAGGACGGTCTTCCAGACCGTGCCGTTCTCCCTCTCTACTTGCCCGTTGCCCGAGGGGTTGTAGCTGGTCGTCCTGCTCGAGGCTATACCCTTGCTGAGCAGGAACTGGTGCAGCTCGTCACTCATGAAGGAGGACCCCCTGTCGCTATGGATATATGCGGGGCAACCGAACAGTGTGAATATGGTGCTAAGGGCTTTGATGACTGTGGTCGCTGTCATGTCGGGGCAGGGGATGGCGAAGGGGAAACGGGAGTACTCGTCCACTACGTTCAGGAAGTATGTGTTGCGGTCGGTGGAGGGGAGGGGCCCTTTGAAATCCAAACTGAGGCGTTCAAAGGGGCGGGAAGCCTTGATCAGGTGCGCTCTATCCGGCCTGAAAAGGTGCGGTTTGCACTCTGCGCAGATGTGGCAGTTCCTGGTGACTGTACGGACCTCCTCCACAGAGTAGGGGAGGTTGCGGGACTTTATAAAATGGTAGAACCGAGTGACCCCCGGGTGGCAGAGGTCCTCGTGGAGGGCTTGGAGACGGTCTATTTGTGCGTTGGCACATGTGCCGCGGGATAGGGCATCGGACGGCTCGTTCAGCTTTCCGGGACGGTACAAGATCTCGTAGTTGAAGGCGGAGAGCTCGATCCTCCACCTTAAGATCTTGTCATTTTTAATTTTGCCCCGCTGTGCATTATCGAACATGAAGGCTACCGACCGTTGGTCAGTGAGGAGAGTGAATCTCCTGCCGGCCAGGTAATGCCTCCAATGTCGCACAGCTTCCACTATGGCTTGGGCTTCCTTTTCCACTGAGGAGTGGCGGATTTCTGAGGCGTGGAGGGTTCGGGAGAAGAAGGCCACTGGTCTGCCCGCTTGGTTAAGGGTGGCCGCCAGAGCTACGTTGGAGGCGTCGCTCTCGACCTGGAAGGGGAGGGACTCGTCGATAGCGCGCATCGTGGCCTTTGCGATATCCGCTTTGATGCGGCTGAAGGCCTGGCGAGCCTCTGTCGACAGGGGGAAGGTAGTGGTCTGTATTAGCGGGCGGGCCTTGTCTGCATACTGGGGGACCCACTGGGCGTAATATGAAAAGAACCCCAGGCAACGTTTCAGGGCTTTGGAGCAGTGGGGGAGGGGAAATTCCATAAGGGGGCGCATGCGTTCGGGGTCGGGGCCTATTATCCCATTGCGCACTACGTATCCCAGGATGACCAGCCGGTTTGTGCTAAAAACGCACTTTTCCTCGTTGTATGTGAGGTTCAAGGCGTTTGCGGTCTGGAGGAATTTTTGGAGGTTGGCGTCGTGGTCCTGCTGATCGTGGCCGCAGATGGTTACGTTGTCGAGATACGGGAACGTGGCCTGCAACCCGTGTTGGTCAACCATTCGGTCCATCTCCCGTTGGAAGACCGAGACCCCGTTTGTGACACCAAATGGGACCCTTAGGAAGTGGTATAGACGCCCGTCTGCCTCGAAGGCTGTGTACTTGCGGTCACCTGGGCGGATGGGGAGCTGGTGGTAGGCGGACTTGAGGTCCACGGTGGAGAAAACCTTACATTGGGCGATCCGATTTACCATGTCGGATATGCGGGGGAGAGGGTACGCATCTAGCTGTGTGTACCTGTTGATGGTCTGGCTATAGTCTATGGCCATCCTTTGCTTCTCCCCGGTCTTTACTACTACCACCTGTGCTCTCCAGGGACTATTGCTGGCCTGGATTATGCCTTCCTTCAGCAACCGCTGGACTTCAGACCGAATAAATATCCGGTCCTGGGCGCTGTACCGTCTGCTCCTAGTGGCGACGGGTTTGCAATCCGGGGTGAGGTTTGCAAACAAGGACGGCGGTTCAACTTTGAGAGTTGCGAGGCCGCAGATAGTGAGTGGGGGTATTGGGCCGCCAAATTGAAACGTTAGGCTCTGCAGGTTGCACTGGAAATCTAATCCCAGTAATGTGGGCGCGCAGAGTTGGGGAAGGACGTAGAGCCTGTAGTTTTTAAACTCCCTCCCTTGCACCATTAGGTTCGCGTTGCAGAACCCTTTGATCTCTACGGAGTGGGATCCTGCAGCTAGGGAAATCTTTTGCGTACTTGGATGGATGGTCAGAAAACAGCGTCTTACCGTGTCGGGGTGGATGAAACTTTTGGTGCTCCTGGAGTCGATCAGGCATGGTGTCTCGTGTCCGTTGATCAGCACCGTTGTTGTCGTCGTCTGGAGCGTCCGGGGCTGTGATTGATCTAGCGTCACCGAGGCCAGTCGTGGTCGTAGTGTCTCAGCGTCTTCTTCGGACCCCGTGGAGCCGTCGATGCTGGGGTCCTTTGTTGTCATCCAAGATGGCGGCGTCCATGAATCGCACGCGGCCGGGGGTGGACAAAATGGCCGCCCCCATGGATCGCACGTGGTCAGGGGTGGACAAAATGGCCGCCCCCATGCATCGCACGTGGCTGGGGAGTCACAAGATGGCGGCGCCCATCCTCCCCTCGTGGTGGCCGGGACCCAAAATGGCGGCGCCATGGGGCGTTGGGGAGCGTTTGGGATGCGCTGTGCTCGTTCTTCTCCGAGGATTGCGGTGACCCCCCAGGACCGGCACACAGCCGCGAAATGGCCCTTTTTGCCGCAGCTCTTGCAAATAGCTGCGCGGGCCGGGCAGCGCTGTCGGGGGTGTTTTGCTTGCCCGCAGAAATAGCAGCGGGCCCCGCCGGGATGATCCGGCGCTTTAACCGCGCAAGCCTGTGGGGGGGGGGGGGGTTTGACGCGACGGGGGTCCACAGAGCCCAAGGGGCTGCCGCGCGGTTTGGGCCGTAGGCGTGGGCGTTTTGCGAGGCCACATCTAGGGAGGCTGCAATGGCCCGTGCCTCTGAGAGTCCTAGCGACTCTTTTTCTAAAAGTCTTTGGCGGATTTGGGGAGAGTTCATACCTGCCACAAACGCATCGCGAATTAACATGTCCGTGTGTTCAGTCGCGTTTACCGGCGGGCAGCTGCAGCCCCGTCCCAAAATTAGCAGCGCGGCGTAGAACTCCTCTAACGATTCTCCGGGACTTTGCCGTCTCGTTGCGAGTTGGTAGCGTGCGTAGACCTGGTTCACGGGGCGAACGTAGATGCTCTTCAGTGCTGCGAGCGCCGTCGGGAAATCCTCTGCGTCTTCTATGAGAGGGTAAATTTCCGGGCTTACCCTTGAGTACAGGACCTGCAGTTTCTGGTCTTCTGTGATCCGGCCGGGGGCCGTTCGGAGGTAGCCTTCGAAACAAGCTTGCCAGTGTTTAAAGACTGCTGCCGAGTTCACTGCGTGGGGGCTGATCCGCAGGCATTCCGGGGCGATCTGGAGCTCCATAGTCCTTTAAACACGCTTAATAAATTGTAGCGCACAATGACTTACGAGAGAGACGAGTAGAGATGAAGTCGATGAGGCTTTATTAAGCGTGACTTGTTCCCAGCAGTTCAGCAACAGAATGGAGCGGCGGGGAGAAGCACGGGTTCTTATACTCCGCCTCCAGGGCAGAGCCAGGGGTCAACAGGCAACCAGGACCCGGGATCTGTCAGCCAACAGCATCACGGCTTCACAGTCCCACATGACCCCTAATACATACCACCACAGGGAGGGAAGATGAAATATGAGTGCAAGTTAGCTAGGAATATAAAAGAAGATAGGAAGAGTTTCATTCAATATCTAAAAGGTAAGAGAGAGGTGAAAATAGACATTGGACCACTGGAAAACGTGGCTGGAGAAGTAATAATAGGAAACAAAGAAATGGCAGACAAACTGAATAGTTAATTTGCACCAATCTTCATGGTGGAAGACACCAGTGGGATGCCAGAGCTCCAGGAGAATCAGGGGGCAGAGATGAGTGCAGTGGCCATCACTAAGGACAAGGTTCTGGGAAATTGAAAGGTCTGAAGGTGGATAAGTCACCTGGACCAGATGGACTTCACCCCAGGGTCCTAAAAGAGACAGCTGAGGAAATTGTGACTGCATTGGTGGTGATCTTTCAGGAATCACTGGAGGCAGGAAGGGTCCCAGAGGACTGGAAAGTGGCTAATGTAACACCACTGTTTAAGAAGGGAGGGAGGCAGAAGACGGGAAATTAAAGACCAGCTAGCCTGACTTTGGTCATTCGTAAGATTTTAGAGTCTGTTATTAAAGATGAGATTATGAAGTACTTGGAAGTGCATGGTAAAATAGGACTGAGTCAGCACCGCTTTGTCAAAGGGAGGAGAGTTCTTTGAGGAAGTAACAAGAAAGTTAGATAAAGGAGAACCAGTGGACTTGATTTATTTAGATTTCCAGTAGGCCTTTGACAAGGTGCCACATAGGAGACTGTTTAATAAGTTAAGAGCCCATGGTGTTAAGGGTAAAATCCTGCCATGGATAGAGGATTGGCTGACTGACAGAAGGCAGAGAGTGGGGATAAAGGGGTCTTTTTCAGGATGGCAGCCGATGACTAGTGGTGTGCCTCAGTGGTCGGTGCTAGGGCCACAACTTTTCACAATATACGTAAATGATCTGGAAGAAGGAACTGAAGGCACGGTTGCTAAGTTTGCAGATGATACAAAGATCTGTAGAGGAACAGGTAGTATTGAGGAAGCAGGCGGGCTGCAGAAGGATTTGGACAAGCTAGGAGAGGGGGCAATGAAGTGGCAAATGAAATACAATGTGGAAAAGTGTGAGGTTATGTACGTTGGAAGGAGCAATTTAGGCATAGACTATTTTCTAAATGGGGAAATGCTTAGGAAATCAGAAGCACAAAGGGACTTGGGAGTCCTTGTTCACGATTCTCTTAAGGTTAACGTGCAGGTTCAGTCGGCCGTTAAGAAGGCAAATACAATGTTAGCATTCATGTCAAGAGGCCTGGAATACAAGACCAGGGATGTCCAACGACGTGCAGATTAGGTGGATTGGCAATGCTAAATCGCCCTTAATGTCCAAAAAGGTTAGGAAGGGTTATTGAGTTAAGGGGATAGGGTTGAAGAGAGGGCTTAAGTGGGTCAACAAAGAACAAAGAACAAAGAACAAAGAAATGTACAGCACAGGAACAGGCCCTTCGGCCCTCCAAGCCCGTGCCGACCATACTGCCCGACTAAACTACAATCTTCTACACTTCCTGGGTCCGTATCCTTCTATTCCCATCCTATTCATATATTTGTCAAGATGCCCCTTAAATGTCCCTATCGTCCCTGCCTCCACTACCTCCTCCGGTAGTGAGTTCCAGGCACCCACTACCCTCTGCGTAAAAAACTTGCCTCGTACATCTACTCTAAACTTTGCCCCTCTCACCTTAAACCTATGCCCCCTAGTAATTGACCCCTCTACCCTGGGGAAAAGCCTCTGACTATCCACTCTGTCTATGCCCCTCATAATTTTGTATACCTCTATCAGGTCGCCCCTCAACCTCCTTCGTTCCAGTGAGAACAAACCGAGTTTATTCAATCGCTCCTCATAGCTTATGCCCTCCATACCAGGCAACATTCTGGTAAATCTCTTCTGCACCCTCTCTAAAGCCTCCACATCCTTCTGGTAGTGTGGCGACCAGAATTGAACACTATACTCCAAGTGTGGCCTAACTAAGGTTCTATACAGCTGCAACATGACTTGCCAATTCTTATACTCAATGCCCCGGCCAATGAAGGCAAGCATGCCGTATGCCTTCTTGACTACCTTCTCCACCTGTGTAGCCCCTTTCAGTGATCTGTGGACCTGTACTCCTAGATCTCTTTGACTTTCAATACTCTTGAGGGTTCTACCATTCACTGTATATTCCCTACCTGCATTAGCCCTTCCAAAATGCATTACCTCACATTTGTCCAGGTTAAACTCCATCTGCCATCTCTCCGCCCAAGTCTCCAGACAATCTAAATCCTGCTGTATCCTCAGACAGTCCTCATCGCTATCCGCAATTCCACCAACCTTTGTGTCGTCTGCAAACTTACTAATCAGACCAGTTACATTTTCCTCCAAATCATTTATATATACTACAAAGAGCAAAGGTCCCAGCACTGATCCCTGTGGAACACCACTGGTCACAGCCCTCCAATTAGAAAAGCATCCCTCCATTGCTACCCTCTGCCTTCTATGGCCTAGCCAGTTCTGTATCCACCTTGCCAGTTCACCCCTGATCCCGTGTGACTTCACCTTTTGTACTAGTCTACCATGAGGGACCTTGTCAAAGGCCTTACTGAAGTCCATATAGACAACATCTACTGCCCTACCTGCATCAATCATCTTAGTGACCTCCTCGAAAAACTCGATCAAGTTAGTGAGACACGACCTCCCCTTCACAAAACCGTGCTGCCTCTCACTAATACGTCCATTTGCTTCCAAATGGGAGTAGATCCTGTCTCGAAGAATTCTCTCCAGTAATTTCCCTACCACTGAAGTAAGGCTCACCGGCCTGTAGTTCCCGGGATTATCCCTGCCACCCTTCTTAAACAGAGGAACAACATTGGCTATTCTCCAGTCCTCCGGGACATCCCCTGAAGACAGCGAGGATCCAAAGATTTCTGTCAAATCCAAAGATTTCTGTCAAATCCAAAGATTCTGTCAGTGGATACTCGATGGGCTGAATGGCCTCTTTCTGCACTGTATGTTCTATGTATTTGGGACAGAGTATTGTGAGCAGTTTTGGACCCCGTATCTAAGGAAGAGTCCAAAGGAGGTTCACAAGAATGATCCCTGGAATGAAGAACTTGTCGTATGAGGAACGGTTGAGGACTGTGGGTCTGTACTCGTTGGAGTTTAGAAGGATGAGGGGAGATCTTATTGAAACTTACAGGATACAGCGAGGCCTGGACCGAGCGGACGAGGAGAGGATGTTTCCACTTGTCGGAAAAACTAGAACCAAAGGACACCATCTCAGACTAAAGGGACGATCCTTTAAAACAGAGATGAGGAGGAATTTCTTCAGCCAGAAGGTGGTGAATCTGTGGAACACTTTGCCGCAGAAGGTTGTGGAGGCCAAATCACTGAGTGTCTTTAAGACAGAGATAGACAGGTTCTTGATTAATAAGGGGATCAGGGGTTATGGGGAGAAGGTAGGAGAATGGGGATGAGAAAATATTAGCCATGCTTGAATGGCGGAGCAGACTCGATGGGCCGAGTGGCCTAATTCTGCTCCTGTGTCTTATGGTCTTATACCATCAGTGCAAATTCTTTTGCCATTGTCCACAGACATGAACACCTTGGCACCTTCGTCTCAGTAAAACAACCTGGGCCCCTCCTTTAACCTTCAACAACCAAGCTACCTAGGTTTGCTGTTAACAGAATTCAGAACAGGTTGCATGACTCATTTCTTTCCTTCATTTTACCTGAATTAAAAATACAGTCCCAAATATAATAATCTTCTAAAACCTCACATTTGTAAGAATATTACATTTTTAGCACTAACTGTACAGTATGCTGAATGATTAAAGACGTTTCTGACAATACATTGTTTTCTTTTTTGGTTACCCTTTTGGCAATTTCACACTGGTTGGAGATTCTGGAATATATTCCATTTACATCCTGAGAGAGAATGGGGAAAAAGCCACTGAGAAATGCAGTGTCAGAAAAACATAATTGAGAATATGCATTCTCCTAAAGACATTTAATGGCTGCTGGCTAGTAGAAAATTAGAACATTATGAATTCTAAAATGAGAAGGATATTATGTTTAGATCCAATATTCCTATTTTGTGAAATGCCTTGAAATAATTCCTCATTTTTCCTCCACCTTTCTCAGTTGTTTCCAGTTTTTGCAGCCACGAATTCAAAGTTCCATTCAGAAACCTGCACCAGTTTTATTTTTAACATTCATGGTATGAATTAATTGGAGTCCAAACTTCAGGTCGGATAATCTAACTAGATCTAAAATCCATCATTTTTATTGTGTGTCTCATGTTAGACTGCGTTTTACAAAGGAGACAAACACATCAAGAGAATAACAAGAAAGGTTAAGAAAAGGTAAGTGGGGTTGTGGAAGGGGAGGGGGCGGGGGTAATAATAGAAAAGTTACCGAGTTACAGTACAGAAGGGGGCCATTCAGCCCATCTTGTCCATGCCAGCCCGAGGACACCCAGGTGCCCTTTCTAATCCCACCTTCCTGCATCCGGTCCATAGCTTAGAGCACTGAAGATGCAGATCCAGATACCTTTTAAAAGTCTCTGCCTCTACCAGCAACCCAGGTAGCAAATTCCAGACTCCCACTATCCTCTGCATAAATAAGTTCTTCACTCATGTCTCCTCTATGTTAGACGTTTTAGTTGCTGTGATATGAAGAGTCTAAAGTTCTGTTCCTTTTTCACAAACACATATTTATTTCCTTCCAACAGCCTTTGCACAAATCTCTCACTATACATCACCTGACAGTGGCCACCTGAAGCCCCTTTACATATCAGTGTCAATTAATGGATACTTAACATAAATGAGACAACTAATTGCAATGTATCTTAATCCATTACTTAACAGTCTCACTTTCCTTGGAGAAAAAAAAATTAGGTGAAGACAAAATTTCAAGAAACTCAAAAACACACACATGCGGCGGGATTCTCCGTAATCGGCGCGATGTCCGCCGACCGGCGCCAGAAATGGCGCGAATCAGTCCGGCATCGTGCCGCCGCAAAGGTGCAGAATTCTCCACATCTTGTGGGGCCAAGCCCTTACCTTGAGGGGCTAGGCCCGTACCGGACTGATTTTCGCCCCGCCAGCTGGCAGGAAAGGCCTTTGGTGCCCCGCCAGCCGGCGCGGAAATGACTTTGCCGGGCGGCGCATTCGCGGGAGTGTCAGCGGCCGCTCACGGCATCCCAGCGCATGCGCAGTGGAGGGGGTCTCTTCCGCCTCCGCCATAGTGGAGACCATGGCGAAGGCTGATGGAAAAGAATGCCCCCACGGCACAGGCCCGACCGCGGATCGGTGGGCCTCGATCGCGGGCCAGGCCATCGTGGGGGCACCCCCCGGGGCTAGATCGCCCCGCGTCCCCCCAGGACCCCGGAGCCCACCCGCTCCGCCGTGTCCCGCTGTCCCAAAGGTGGTTTAATCCACGCCGGCTGGCGTAGGTTGACAGCGGCGGGACTTCGGCCCATCGCGGACCGGAGAATCGCCGGGGGATTCCCACCGACCGGCGCGGCGCGATTCCTGCCCCCGCCAAATCACCGGAGGCGGAGGATTTGCGACACGGATGGGGCGGGATTCACGCCGGCCTCCGGCGATTCTCCGACCCGGTTGGGGGTCGGAGAATCGCGCCCATGATTTCCCCCCCCCACTTTTTTTTGTTTGGAAGAGAAAGAAAAAAAAGTCACAGAAACAGACGCCCTTCATTAACAATATCCAAAAGTTTCTGTGAACTCGCCCCTCTTTTCGTAAAACAGTCTGACAGTTGATAGCTCCTGTCGACCCATTTAATTTTTGTTATTTCCCCTCTGTCCAACATCTGCTTCAAACTTGCGATGTCTATCCGTAACCTCTATTCATTGACACTTTTTGTAGAGTGCACATTTTCCCACAGGGATTTATTGTCAATCTGACAGTCAATAGGTATATTACCCAAATCCCCTAATCCCAAAATTTCTGTCAATATCATACTTATATAAAAGGCCATATCCACCGCCTCTACAAGGCTTAACATCTCAGCAGCCAAAGTGCTTTTTACCACTCTCCTTATTTTCTTTGTTTCCCACACAAGCGGGCAACATTTACCATTGTTCCCCAAAAGGAAAATTATAAACCCTCCTGCGCTTGAAACCCCATCACATAAATTTGGGTAGGACGCATCACTATAAACTATGAGTTCCAAGTGCCTAAGGTCACCTAAAACCGGGAACTTCAAAACACACTCCTGCATTTTTAGTTTGGCCAACGCTTTATTTGCTCTTCTTATGTCTTCCACTTTGGGATCATTCATTTTTGTACTCAACTCTAAGACATCAAAACTCACGTCTAGTCTAGTCTGTCTACCTAACCAGTTCAGTTGCCCAATTAAACTTTGCAGTTGCGCTTTTTCTATCTTTGAAACCATTGCGTCTTTTTGTGAAACCCGGCCACGACTAATTGCTATTGGGCTGATGCTTTCCAAATAAGATTGCTGACGTAAAGTTGCCCCTAACTTAGTCTGTCCAATTTCCAGTCCAATATATTTTAATGCACCGGAAGCCTGACTTCCAACCCTGAATTCTTTCCTCAAACCAGAGATTACAATAGCTCAAAATCACTAGTCCCACCCCACAAAAAATCATCGACATGCATCATAAAAATGCCAGAAAGATTTCCTTTATAGTGCCAGTAAAACATTGCAGGATCTGCATTCAACTGGCAAATCTTTAACAAAACTGACCTTACCGAAAAATACCAGACTCGAGATGCATCATTTAATCCATATACACATTTGTTCAACTTCCAGAGTACCCCTTCTGTGTTAACTGCTTCTTTAGGAGGACGGAGAAAAATGTCTCTCTGGAGCTGATGCCCCTGCAAAAAGGCAGCTTTTATATCTATAGATTTGCATTCCCACGCCTTTTTGGCTAATAGAGCCAAGAAGATCTTTAAAATAACCTTTCCTGCTGTAGGTGAATCTACCCTTAAATCCTGATCTTCTAAGTTTTCTTCAAATCCCCTTGCCACAAGCCTGGCCTTTGCCTTATAAGTTCCATCCGGAAGAACCTTTTCCGTGCAAATCCATCTGTGGGATAGAGCTTTTTGTCCCCTATCCGGTACTTCTGTGTATACCCCGAATTCACTCCAACTATGCAATTCTTGCTGTTTAGCTTCTTTGATAACTTTTTCATCTAATTTATTTGAAGCCACCAAAATTTCACGTGCATGTGTGCTTCTACTCCTATTCATAGTCTTACTCATGTTCCGAGATCTTGATAAACTACGTCCCCGCTCTCGCCTGGTATCTCGTTCTGGCCTGCTACTGCTTGATCTTTCCCTTCTGCTGTAGGATGTTCTTTCAATAGTTCTCGACCTTTTCCTGCGGACCTGTTCACTATCCGATGTACTATCTGAACTGGCACTGCGTTTCTGTGCTCTCCATTTTTGAACTTTGTTTTCCCAATCCATTGTCTTGATTCCTTCCCCTGAATTCTGTACATTCACCCAATGTTTATACTTTCCAGTGGCCTTCCCTGCTCTACTAATAACAGTTGCATCCTTCCATTGACTAGACCCTTCAGGCAAGTATGTCACTTTTGTACCAACTTTTGGCAGTTGCCCTTTCGGAAAAATGGCCTGTTCTAATTCATCAGAAGTGTTGTGTTCCGCCACAGAAACCCTGTCTATATCAGTTAATTGGTCCTCATAGTTCTGTAACACATGCGCACCAGATGATTCTGGTTCCTCGTCATGTCTGTCTGCTCTGTCTAAGTTTGAAAATTTGTAATCTATACCCATTATCCTTGATGAATGTACCCTAACAGTTTGATTATCATGTTGCAAAATAATTGTTTTGTCATCTATGCCTATGATCTTCCCTGAGCCTTTCCATTCATTAGAATTGTCTCTCTTATAGTATACCATGCCTCCTTGCTGAAAAACAGCATCTGATGGCCGTACGTTATGTCTTAAAGCTCTGCGAATTCTTTCAGAGGCTTCTGCTTCCAAAAAAGCTTTTCTACTGCAATGTAATGCATTTAAATGTTCAGCAAAACCAGAGCTAATTGTAGTCCCCTCCCAAGCTGGAAGCTGGTCAGTCAAAATGGACGGAATTTTAGGATTTCTACCAAACACTAATTGATAAGGACTATAGCCCCCAACCATCTGCAATGAATTCTTTGCATGTACCGCCCATGCTAAAGCTGAATTTAGCCTGCAATTTGGTCGATCTGCCAAAATTTTCTGAAGCATGTCATCGATGACAGCATGATTTCTTTCACAGACACCATTACTAAATAGGCTTTCTGCAGCCGTACTCATAACTCTGATATTCATGTTTTCACACATATCCCTAAACTCATCATTAGCAAATTCCCCAATAAGGAATTTTGCCGGTGGACCCATTCCTGTCCCTATCCATTTTTCCACGATTTGATCCAGAATTACTCTCTTTTCTTTACTTCGTGCAATCGTTGATTGACTAAATCTGGTTGCTAAATCTACAAAATAAATATATTATTTGCTTTATCCGAGATCTTAAGGTCCATGGCCACAATGTCGTTAAAATCCCTGGCCAAAGGTAGGGTTACTATCGGTCGTGCTGGTGCCCTTCTGTACTTCCTACAAACTTCACACCGGTCACTAACCTGTTCTATCAGTTTAGTATAGTCGTCATCCCTTACCCCTGCATCCTTTAATACATTTTTCAGCCTCCGAGGAGACGGATTTGCAAATTGCCTATGCAGTTTTTTTCAACTGCCATTAACACATCCTTAACCACTCTACTTGAAATATTATTTGTCAGTAATGGAATACAATACTGTCCAGACTGTGTAAATTGTAAGTCCACCGTCTTTCCAAAAACTGTTGCCTTATCCTGTTCCATAGCCAGTTTCATGTGTGCTTTCTTCATCGACGGTCTGCTCAGAAGCAAAGGTATCTCACTTGATACAACATCTGTGCTAATAAAATGATTCACTCCGGCAATATTGCAAGGAATCACCACTCTTTTCAGCGACTTCAGAGTATTATCATCCCCAAACCTGAAACTTGTGGAACTTTCAAATTCCTTAACCTTGTTACGATGTTCAGCATTCAGAGAGTCCAGGTAACATTTTAATCATTCAATTCGACACACAGTAGATGTGCAGCTATTGTCCAATACAGCAGTTGAAGGATTCTGCACCTTCATTACCGGTGTAAAACTGCTTGTCAATAGGACAATGCCTTCTTTCTGGTCACTATCTTTTTCCTCTTCTGACTCTTCCGTGTCATGTGTCGCTTCAAACACTCTATTGTAATGAGTTGGACAGTTGAAAGCATAATGGTATTGAGCGTCACATCAAAAACAGCGATTTATCATGCCCCGTGCATTTCTGGGGTTCATCTTCCTATTGTAGGTTCTAACTGGGTTTCTGTCTTCATAATTTCCTTGTCTCGGTCTCCTTCTATAGTCTTGAGCCCTGTTCGTAGCCATACGATTTTGCCATCCTGTTAGTCGTGTATCTTCCATATTCTGCCTTATTGCAGGCTGACCTATTTGGGTCATCAGAGCCATCGGAATCGAATGTTTCCCCAGAAACCTTTGTAAAGCTTTTGTCATCTGTTCGAATAAGGTATCCTTATCAGTAAACTGAACTCCTGTCAAAACCAGGAGCCTATCCATGTTGCTCACTCTAGCACAGTCAAGTAATTTAAAGGCCAACACAGACTGTGGAAATTCCAGCTTGTGTTTCTGCAGTCTTTTATATAGTCTGCCAAATTCCATTATATCGTCTTCCATGGAGATATCCTCCATTTTCCGGAACTCATCAAAATCCGACCATGCTTCATATGCACTTAACAAATCATCTTTCTTATAAATCTTATCCATATAATGTAATAAAGTCTCCAGACCTTCTTCTGAGTCTAACTCTTCCAATTCCAGCTCAGAAAGCACTTTGTTTCAGATGTTACTGCCATATGGTAGAGAAAGAGCCAATGCCATATGTTGTTTTCTCTTTCCCAAAGCAGTTACCTTAGTCCACATAACTACTGCACTTCTCCATTGGTCGTACGATTCCCTTTCAGAAAATAAGGGAGGATAGTCATATCCAGCCATCTTTATCCTTGGTTCAGCCAGATATCCCTTTTTGTTTTCTTTTCTCACTCACTCCTTGGTTTGATCTGGAAAGTTGTATCTTTCAACCCTTCACATTTACACAGCAACCATCCTCTGCTACCAATTGTTAGTCGTTTTAGTTGCTGTGATATGAAGAGTCTAAAGTTCTGCTCCTTTTTCACAAACACACATTTATTTCCTTCCAACAGCCTTTGCACAAAACTCTCACTCTCCATCACCTGACAGAGGCCACCTGAAGCCCCTTTACATATCAGTGTCAATTAATGGATACTAACATAAAGGAGACAACTAATTGCAATGTCTCTTAACCCATTACTTAACACTCTACACCTTCTGCCACTTATCATGAATCTATGTCCCCTGGTTCTAGATTTCTCCACCAAGGAAAGAATTTTATCCTGTCCAATTTTATCTCTTCCCCCTCATAATTTTGTACACCTCAATGAAGTTACTCAGCCTTCTTTGTTCCAAGGAAAATAACCCCAACCTCTCCACGTAGCTACCCTTTTCCAGCCCCGGCAACATTCTTTTAAACCTCCTCTGCACTCTCTCCAGAGCATTAATGTCCTTCCTGTAATGTGGTGACCAGAACTGCACACAATATTCCAGTTGTGGCCTCACCAGTGTTTTACACAATTCTAACATTATATCCTTACTTTTATATTCTATACCTCTGCCAACGATAGAGAGCATTCCATATGCTTTGTGAACAACCTTGTCAACTTGACTGCCTTTAGGGACCTGCATACCTGTACCTCAAGATCTCTTCATCTCCCCTCTCAGTATATTCCCATTTATTGTGTGCTCCTTGCAACTGTTTGACCTCCCTAAATGCATGACCTCACACTTCTCTGTGTCAAATTCCATCTGCCACTTTACTACCCACTCCATCAATCTATCTATATTGTTTTGAAGATTATTGCTATCCTCTACACTGTTCACCACTCGGCCAATCTTTGTGTCATCTGCAAATTTCCCAATCGTGTCCCCCACATTCACGTCCGAATCGTTAATATATAACACAAACAGTAAGGGTCTCAACACCGAGTCCTGTGGAACACCACTTGTAACGACTTTCCAATTACAAGGGTAGCCGTCGACCATGGACCCTTTGTTTCCTGTTACTAAGCAAACTTTTCACCCAGTTTGTACATTGCCCTGTATCCCATGGACTTTCACTTTCTTGACCAATCTGTCAAACACCATGCTAAAATCCATGTACACCAAGTTGATGTGGTTGGAATTTAAGCGCACGTTAAAGGCAGAGAGGTAGCTAAGTGGAATTATCTAGTGTACTAATGGGCTTGAGAATAGTAACAGAGGGAACAGAAGATGAATTCCAGAGAAGGAGAAGTGGGTCACAGACTGGAAGACCAATCTCCTTAAGCGGGATGAGCTCATAAATTAAACTGAAAATGTGGTTACACAATGCACTCAAGGAGAGGGAGCTACAGGAACTTGGCAAGAATGGGCATGTTAGGAAATAGGACATTGTGCAGAAGAGGGTACAGACTAAATCTTACCCTGCATATATTACATATAAAAGTGAAATAGCAAATATTTGAAAGAAGACTTCTTGGGGCAAATTCTTCGTTTGAGAGACTAAGTGTTGACGCCGGGACTGAATCGCGATTGTTCCACATGGACAAAAGCGGTGCCAGTCCCAGAGCGATTCAGGTCCCATTAATGGGCTAGCACCGATGCCATGTAGAACTCGCACAATTTCAATGCATGCCAAACCCTTATTCAAGTCAAGATGATGGCACTGGTTGAGCCGGAGCACACCCATCCCACTGGTGGGTTGGCTGGGGCCAGAGGGTACCTGGGGGTGGCCTGGGAGAGGTACCCATACAACCCGCGGCACTGAGTTCCCAGTGAGTAGTCAGCAGCGTGTACAGTGTGTGGCTGCCTTGCAGGCCACAAAAATGATGGTCCATGCCCAGCCACCCAGACCCTAGCCATCCCCCGCTACTTCCCCTAGTCCTGGCAGATTCCTCCCCTGGCCAGCGGCACAACTGTCAGCACACTGTAGTGATGTTGGATACTGTTTGTGCCCCCCACCCGCACCCTCAGCAGCCACAGCACCTGTTTCCCGATTTGAAATACCACAAGTGAACATCGCTGTCGGTAATTCCTCCTGGCGGAGGTGGAGCCTCATGGAAAGCCCAGAAAATGCTAGGTCAGGCCCGTTAATGATATGCCAATGGCCTTTACTGTACAATTTGCATGTACATGCCAGCGTGTGGCGTAGAATGCATACATGCCACTATTGAGGGACTGGAGCATGGCATTCTGTTTGGCACGCGGCACCAAACTCGATTTTCGGCCTGATGCCGAATTCTCCACCCAATTGTGTTTCCCGATTCCGGCGTCGGCCGACAGATAATCCCACCCCATATGCATTTCTCCTATTCATTGAGAGTTTAGAGCACAGAATGAGATTATGTTGCAGCTGCAGACTTGGAACACCAGAGGGCATCAAATAAAAACAAATCAATTAAAGTACACATTGCATTGCTTTAATTCATCAACATCTTATGCAGAGGTGGATTTACTCCTGGTGGGGCCCTACACTCACCTTCATTTCCCTGCACTCACCTTTATTTCAGGGTGCCCTTCAGGGTGAAGTCACGCCCTTCCTCATAAAAACACACCTGTATGAATAATAGCTGAATTGAAATCCAGGCTTGCCTCTTGTCAGAATGATGGTAAAGGTCAATAGTCTCATCCACTTTCAAAAGTTAACTTCCTTACTTCCTCTCACAAAATCACAGAAGCTTGTGTCTTAAATCGAATGAGTGAAGTACCCAGTGTGCTCAAGTCCAATATTAGCGGCTCTGTCTGCAGGATTCCATTCTTTATCCTTTTTTAGTACCCAATTCTTTTTTTTCCAATTAAGGGGCAATTTAGCGTGGCCAATCCACCTAACCTGCACATCTTTGGGTTGTGGGGGTGAAACCCACGCAGACATGGGGAGAATGTGCAAACTCCACATGGACAGTGCCCCAGGGCTGGGATGCGAACCTGGGTCCTCAGCGCCTCAGTCCCAGTGCAAACCACTGCTCCACATGCCATCCCCATTCTTTATCCTTAAAGAGACTTTCTGAAGGCCGGTCTTCAAAATGATGGTAGTTAGAACTATCAGCATGTGACCAGTTGCAGCCAATCTCTCAGACCAGCAATGGTCTATTTTGAAAAACAGAATTTAAACTAGAGAATATGGAAGATGGACAGATTTTAAAGATTTTCTTGCTTCATCCCTTGTTGGCATGGCAATTTAATTGCTTTTTTAAAATAATTTTTCTTCAGTTGCATCATCGTGGGTAAAATCTTGTAAAGACACACATTTAATCACCAATATTGCTGAAATTGTCAAATGTTCCTGACTCCTCGCAAATCATTTTAACTCTTTTCAATACAGAAAAAGAACATTCACCTGAAGCATAAGGCATAGGAGCGGAAGTAAGGCCATTCGGCCCATCGAGTCTACTCCACCATTCAATCATGGCTGATTTCAACTCCATTTACCCGCTCTCTCTCCATAGCCAAGACCGAGTTCGGGAACTGGAGCTGCCCAAGACCGAGTTACGGAACTGGAGCTGGAGTTGGAAGAACTTCGGATCATTCGGGAGGCAGAGGGGGTCATAGATAGCAGCTTCAGGGAATTAGTTACACCAAAGATTGGAGATAGATGGGTAACTGTAAGAGGGACTGGGAAGAAGCAGTCAGTGCAGGGACCCCCTGCGGTCGTTCCCCTGAGAAACAAGTATACCGCTTTGGATACTTGTGGGGGGGGGGACTTACCAGGGGTAAGCCATGGGGTACGGGCCTCTGGCACGGAGTCTGTCCCTGTTGCTCAGAAGGGAAGGGGGGAGAGGAGCAGAGCATTCGTAATTGGGGACTCGATAGTCAGGGGCACAGATAGGAGATTTTGTGGGAGCGTGAGAGACTCACGTTTGGTATGTTGCCTCCCAGGTGCAAGGGTACGTGATGTCTCGGATCGTGTTTTCCGGGTCCTTAGGGGGAAGGGGGAGCAGCCCCAAGTCGTGGTCCACATTGGCACTAACGACATAGGTAGGAAAGGGGACAAGGATGTCAGGCAGGCTTTCAGGGAGCTAGGATGGAAGCTCAGAACTAGAACAAACAGAGTTGTTATCTCTGGGTTGTTGCCCGTGCCACGTGATAGTGAGATGAGGAATAGGGAGAGAGAGCATTTAAACACGTGGCTACAGGGATGGTGCAGGCGGGAGGGATTCAAATTTCTGGATAACTGGGGCTCTTTCTGGGGAAGGTGGGACCTCTACAGACAGGATGGTCTACATCTGAACCTGAGGGGCACAAATATCCTAGGGGGGAGATTTGTTAGTGCTCTTTGGGGGGGTTTACACTAATGCAGCAGGGGCATGGGAACCTGGATTGTAGTTTTAGGGTAAGGGAGAATGAGAGTATAGAGGTCAGGAGCACAGATTTGACGTCGCAGGAGGTGGCCAGTGTTCAGGTAGGTGGTTTGAAGTGTGTCTACTTCAATGCCAGGGGTATACGAAACAAGGTAGGGGAACTGGCAGCATGGGTTGGTACCTGGGACTTCGATGTTGTGGCCATTTCGGAGACATGGATAGAGCAGGGACAGGAATGGATGTTGCAGGTTCCGGGGTTTAGGTGTTTTAGTAAGCTCAGAGAAGGAGGCAAAAGAGGGGGAGGTGTGGCGCTGCTAGTCAAGAGCAGTATTACGGTGGCGGAGAGGATGCTAGATGGGGACTCATCTTCCGAGGTAGTATGGGCTGAGGTTAGAAACATGAAAGGAGAGGTCACCCTGTTGGGAGTCTTCTATAGGCCTCCAAATAGTTCTAGGGATGTAGAGGAAAGGATGGCGAGGATGATCCTGGATAAGAGCGAAAGTAACAGGGTAGTTATTATGGGAGACTTTAACTTTCCAAATATTGACTGGAAAAGATATAGTTCGAGTACATTAGATGGGTCGTTTTTTGTACAGTGTGTGCAGGAGGGTTTCCTGACACAATATGTTGACAGGCCAACAAGAGGCGAGGCCATGTTGGATTTGGTTTTGGGTAATGAACCAGGCCAGGTGTTGGATTTGGAGGTAGGAGAGCACTTTGGGGACAGTGACCACAATTCGGTGACGTTTACGTTAATGATGGAAAGGGATAAGTATACACCGCAGGGCAAGAGTTATAGCTGGGGGAAGGGCAATTATGATGCCATTAGACGTGACTTGGGGGGGATAAGGTGGAGAAGTAGGCTGCAAGTGTTGGGCACACTGGATAAGTGGAGCTTGTTCAAGGATCAGCTACTGCGTGTTCTTGATAAGTATGTACCGGTCAGGCAGGGAGGAAGGCGTCAAGCGAGGGAACCGTGGTTTACCAAAGAAGTGGAATCTCTTGTTAAGAGGAAGAAGGAGGCCTATGTGAAGATGAGGTGTGAAGTTTCGGTTGGGGCGATGGATAGTTACAAGGTAGCGAGAAGGATCTAAAGAGAGAGCTAAGACGAGCAAGGACGGGACATGAGAAATATTTGGCAGGTAGGATCAAGGAAAACCCAAAGGCTTTCTATAGGTATGTCAGGAATAAGCGAATGACTAGGGAAAGAGTAGGACCAGTCAAGGACAGGGATGGGAAGTTGTGTGTGGAGTCTGAAGAGATAGGCGAGATACTAAATGAATATTTTTCGTCAGTATTCACTCAGGAAAAAGATAATGTTGTGGAGGAGAATGCTGAGCCCCAGGCTAATAGAATAGATGGCATTGAGGTACGTAGGGAAGAGGTGTTGGCAATTCTGGACAGGCTGAAAATAGATAAGTCCCCGGGTCCTGATGGGATTTATCCTAGGATTCTCTGGGAGGCCAGGGAAGAGATTGCTAGACCTTTGGCTTTGATTTTTATGTCATCATTGGCTACAGGAATAGTGCCAGAGGACTGGAGGATAGCAAATGTGGTCCCTTTGTTCAAAAAGGGGAGCAGAGACAACCCCGGCAACTATAGACCGGTGAGCCTCACGTCTGTAGTGGGTAAAGTCTTGGAGGGGATTATAAGAGACAAGATTTATAATCATCTAGATAGGAATAATATGATCAGGGATAGTCAGCATGGCTTTGTGAAGGGTAGGTCATGCCTCACAAACCTTATCGAGTTCTTTGAGAAGGTGACTGAACAGGTAGACGAGGGTAGAGCAGTTGATGTGGTGTATATGGATTTCAGCAAAGCGTTTGATAAGGTTCCCCACGGTAGGCTATTGCAGAAAATACGGAGGCTGGGGATTGAGGGTGATTTAGAGATGTGGATCAGAAATTGGCTAGCTGAAAGACAGAGGGTGGTGGTTGATGGGAAATGTTCAGAATGGAGTTCAGTTACAAGTGGAGTACCACAAGGATCTGTTCTGGGGCCGTTGCTGTTTGTCATTTTTATCAATGACCTAGAGGAAGGCGCAGAAGGGTGGGTGAGTAAATTTGCAGACGATACTAAAGTCGGTGGTGTTGTCGATAGTGTGGAAGGATGTAGCAGGTTACAGAGGGATATAGATAAGCTGCAGAGCTGGGCTGAGAGGTGGCAAATGGAGTTTAATGTAGAGAAGTGTGAGGTGATTCACTTTGGAAGGAATAACAGGAATGCGGAATATTTGGCTAATGGTAAAGTTCTTGGAAGTGTGGATGAGCAGAGGGATCTAGGTGTCCATGTACATAGATCCCTGAAAGTTGCCACCCAGGTTGATAGGGTTGTGAAGAAGGCCTATGGAGTGTTGGCCTTTATTGGTAGAGGGATTGAGTTCCGGAGTCAGGAGGTCATGTTGCAGCTGTACAGAACTCTGGTATGGCCGCATTTGGAGTATTGCGTACAGTTCTGGTCACCGCATTATAGGAAGGACGTGGAGGCTTTGGAGCGGGTGCAGAGGAGATTTACCAGGATGTTGCCTGGTATGGAGGGAAAATCTTATGAGGAAAGGCTGATGGACTTGAGGTTGTTTTCGTTGGCGAGAAGAAGGTTAAGAGGAGACTTAATAGAGGCATACAAAATGATCAGGGGGTTAGATAGGGTGGACAGTGAGAGCCTTCTCCCGCGGATGGAAATGGCTGGCATGAGGGGGCATAGCTTTAAACTGAGTAGTAATAGATATAGGACAGAGGTCAGAGGTAGGTTCTTTACGCAAAGAGTAGTGAGGCCGTAGAATGCCCTACCTGCTACAGTAGTGAACTCGCCAACATTGAGGGCATTTAAAAGTTTATTGGATAAACATATGGATGATAATGGCATAGTGTAGGTTAGATGGCTTTTGTTTCGGTGCAACATCGTGGGCCGAAGGGCCTGTGCTGCGCTGTATCGTTCTATGTTCTATGTTCTATAGCCCTTAATTCCTCGAGAAATCAAGAATTTATCAACTTCTGTCTTAAAGACACTCAACGTTCCGGCCTCCTCCGCCCTCTGTGGCAATGAATTCCACAGACCCACCACTCTCTGGCTGAAGAAATTTCTCCTCATCTCTGTTCTAAAGTGACTCCCTTTTATTCTAAGGCTGTGCCCCCGGGTCCTAGTCTCCCCTGCTAATGGAAACAACTTCTCTACGTCCACCCTATCTAAGCCATTCATCTGTGACAGGTATTGTTAAAAATATTTTCAGAATGGTTTCCACATTTGGAAGGATTGCCTGCAAACCTTCAAGTACAAGTCTGTACTAATCAACTGGTGATCAGAAAAAACAGTGCTTATCATGAAATGAAATGAAAATTGCTTATTGTCACAAGTAGGCTTCAAACGAAGTTACTGTGAAAAGCTCATTGCCAATTAAAGGAATTAATTGTTTCATTTCATCTACAAAAATATTTGTTTCCATGTCCTCCCAGTAGAATTTTCTTAATTTCTTACTGCAGTGGCATTTAGCATTCTCACCCAAACTTATGTTGAAAAGCATGCAAAATAAATCAACTATTTTCTTCAGAGATTCGCTTCTACTCTGCAATTGCACCGTTCCTGTGTCACAAATAACTTTGACTGTCTCAACGATGATCTTGGGTGGGATCCTCTGTCCCGCCAGCCCCATTTTCTGGCGTAGTGCACCCCCACCCCCCCCGTGGGCCACCTCACGAAATGTGCAGGCGTGGGTGGGCTGCCGGCGGGCGGAGGATCCCACCGGCGAAGAATCCCACAGCTTAACTTTCCCTTTCAAAGTGACTTCATTGTCTCTAGTTTCATTGAAAAATTGCTTCCTGTGTCATGTATGCTTCTCATCATCAGAGGGACGGGCATTTTGTTGTTAATGTTAGTGTCTCTGCTTCTACCGAGCTATAGTCATTTTGAACTTCCATGACAAAACTTTTAACAGAGGCTAACAATTGTACAGCAATCAATAAAGCTGCATCAACATGTTGTAGCAAATTGCTGACTGCATTAATTCTTTGAAGTAAACACTTCCACAAAAAAGTACTTTTTAAAGTTCTCTGCTAAGAATCGTTTGCACGTGGTTTTTCTGAATTTGATGAGGCTATGAGAAATTAATAAATTCTTTACCCGTCAGTCTGTACCCGTCAGTCTGGCCTCAATAAAACGCGAGATGGATTTGTAGGCATAGCATTAGTTATTTTTATTCGACTTGTAAGTCTGACTCGTTTCTCAGAATCAAGAACACAAGCTGCCTCTTAGGTCTACAGAATCGAGTGATTCTCAAGAACAAAGAAATCTCTACCAACACATTTAAACGGCATCAAGTTTCACATCCACGATTCCCATAGGTCATCCTATACCCCTCCTGACCTGGCCATACATCCTAATTGGCTCACTTCTCATTCCTCCCTCTGGCCTCCTATTACCCAGCATCTTTTTCTCCTCATCCACTGGACACCCCTCCCCCATTCCTTGCCATGCTCTCTGAAATCCTTTGTCTGTGAACTAACAGAATTAGACCAGCCTATATCTACATTACAGTAACTAATATCTCTAAAGTAACTATTTTATATCACATTCGTCATTCCCTCCTTTTATCATTTCATGATAACGTAGCTATTCAATCCATAGCTACGGTCCCTCATCTAAAAAGATTTGTCGCTGCATTTCCAATTCTTGTAGTAGCCCCCCCCCCCATCTGCTGCACCCTCGTGGATTTTAACAGCCAAGTTTCTAGGGGTGTTGATCTGTTCCAGTGCACCCCGCATTCTACCCATCACACATTTAACGATGGCCAGGCCCACAAAGATGCAGCTGATAGCCACTGCTAAATACATGGCCATATTTATCAACCAGTCCTTCCAACCTCCAAATCCCCAGTTACCCCAAGAGCCAGGATCCTGCATTCCATCCAGGTGATCCCGTATGCGATCCATAAATTTAGTGATGTTCGCGGCTAAGTCTTGAACTCCCATGATACACTTGCCCTGCACTATGGTGCATACCCCACCCTCACGGGCCAGAAGATAGTCAAGAGCATACCGGTTCTGCATTGCAAACAACTGCAGCTGAGACAATTCCTTGGCTATTGCCCCAAGGGCTCCCAAGGTTTTGTTTCCCAGGATGGTAAGGCCACAAATAAAATAATTCCTATCGCTGACCGCCAAGGAACCCCCCACACCTCCCAGTGTCAAGACGCTCAGAATTCCCCACCCGGCTGAGTGGCCCCGGTTGGGTGCGAGAACCTGAGTTTTTTTCCAGTTCTCGCAGAATTCAGCTGAGACTGCCCGGCGTGCTAACTCATTGTGCAGCATCCACGCAGAGGGGCAGGGGACTGTGGTAGGGACTAGAGTCCCGATAGCAATTTGGCTGGGAAATGGGGGTAACAAAACATTGGTCGCTGTGCCATTAAAAAAAATATAGTATCCTTGCTCCGTGTACAGGCTAGCATCACAATCAGTATATCAGTTGCGTAGGGATCCCCCAGTAGCCCAGTTTATCCAGCTTTGGAATGCCCATTCGGGCCTCCTAGCAATGCGGAAAGCCCTAGTCCCAACAGTGATATGAGAGACATTCGCCCAGCCACAAAGGAGCTGGAGGCCGGCGTTCAATGGAACGCAGGTGGTGTTGTAACAAATGCATTGGCCAGACGCCTGGGTGATATGACACCTCCTGTCCGTACAGGTGGGGAACAGACATGTAATATTCGTTTCCACCTCTACCAGCAAACTGCCGTATCCGTCACCGCTGAAACAATTCTCTGACGACCGGGAGTCCCTATTGGGAGTGAAGTGGCTAGGTATGTACGCCCTCCACCATTACAGCCTATCATACTGTGAGTGGGAATTATCCCGAGGCAGGGGAAGGCAAATAGCCGGTGGTGCTGAACCTGGATCATAAGGAAGAGTGACTTGCTCGGGCGGTGGCTCGGAACTCTGACAATGAACCACCATTTGGGGAGTGCCCCAAAGCGGTGAAACAGAAAATAACCTAGACACCCCTGCGGGGTTCGGGTAGCAGACAACCCGTTCCTGGCCACACAAGCGGTGGTAAATCTGGTAGAAGAGATTCATACTACGCGGGTTTTCCTCAGTCTGGCCTCTAAATGAATTAAGTGTATTTCCTGATAACCTACGTTCTAGTTGTACTCCCCTCCTTACACGCCCCGTCCTCTCTCTAGTCCCCCTCTCTCTCTCACAACCTCTTCCTACCCTCTCCTGTCGGTCTAATTTTACCTTTATGGCACTTAACACATCCAAAATCAAATTTACATGTACTCCAAAAACAAGGCAATATCCATGTAATGTTCCCTTCCTATCGCCAGGACCGGTGCAATTGCTTCATGAGTCCTGCATTGTCTGTTAACCTGGTGACCTGCCATGAGTCGATTACATGCCCTCGTATATGGGGGCATCGAAGAACATCACCTCTGCATAAACAAAATGTCCTTGTAGTTTGGTTGGGGTTACAAATGTAGATAATACTTCCCTTTTCCATGTCCGTCGCTGATGTCACTCCAAACGAGGTGAGGCCGAAGATCACACAGGCGGTGCGTAGCCACCCCATCATGCTCCACACCTGTAAAATAGCGCTGGGGAAGGGAGGCAGGTTAGTAACCAACCTTTTTACAGTGGTAGAGGTGGACCCAATTTACAGTGATGGAGGTGGACCCAAGCACTCCGCCCCTCCACTTTAACTGCCGTGGGGGTGGTAAGGAGAACTTGGAAGGGCCCCTCCCATCGCGGCTCCGACCCTTTCCGAGTCCAATTTTTGACCATGACATAACTACCGGGCTGCACTGAAAGTGAGCTAGGTAATGGGGACGGTGGCGGGGGAGCCGCGCGGACCTGGCCATTGAGTTTCTTGAGGACCTTAGTGAAGGCTAGAACATAGGTGGTCATCTCTTCAGTCATATGGTAAAACTGAACCAGTCTGGGAACATGCAGGTTCCAGGGAGTTCTCAGAGGCCTGCCATAAAGGAGCTCGGCAGGTGAGAGCCGGGCCGGTTCCTTAGGTGTAACCCGCAGCTGGAAGAGGGCAATGGGGAGCAACTTAAGCCATGTCAGTCCCGTGTCTGCTCTTAATTTAGCCAATTTAGTTTTGATGGTCTGATTGTGTCTCTCAACCAACCCGGCCGCCTGCGGTCTATAAGCACAGTGTAACTGCTGGCGTATGCCCAACTGGGAGCAGAACTCCTTGTTAATCTGTCCAATAAAATGAGGCCCGTTATCAGAACTTAACTGAGCTGGTATACCGTACCGGGGAATGATTTCCGCATCAGAACTTTAACCACAGTAGCAGCTTTATTTTTTTTTTATTTTTTTTTTTTTATTAAATATTTTATTGAAAATTTTTGGTCAACCAACACAGTACATTGTGCATCCTTTACACAATATTATAACAACACAAATAACAATGACCTATTTTATAAACAAAAAAATGAATAAATAATAAATAACAAAAATGAAAACTAGCCCTAATTGGCAACTGCCTTGTCACAAGTAACACTCTCCAAAAATATAATTTAACAGTCCAATATATAATTATCTGTAGCAACGACCTATACATACTATACAGTATATATTAACAACCCTGAGAGTCCTTCTGGTTCCTCCTCCCACCCCTCCCCCCCCCGATCCTGGGCTGCTGCTGCTGCCTTCTTTTTCCGATTCCGTCTATCTTTCTGCGAGGTATTCGACGAACAGTTGCCACCGCCTGGTGAACCCTTGAGCCGACCCCCTTAGGACGAACTTAATCCGCTCTAGCTTTATAAACCCCGCCATGTCATTTATCCAGGTCTCCACCCCCGGGGGCTTGGCTTCTTTCCACATTAGCAATATCCTGCGCCGGGCTACTAGGGACGCAAAGGCCAAAACATCGGCCTCTCTCGCCTCCTGCACTCCCGGCTCTTGTGCAACCCCAAATATAGCCAACCCCCAGCTTGGTTCGACCCGGACTCCTACTACTTTTGAAAGCACCTTTGTCACCCCCATCCAAAACCCCTGTAGTGCCGGGCATGACCAAAACATATGGGTATGATTCGCTGGGCTTCTCGAGCACCTCGCACACCTATCCTCCACCCCAAAGAATTTACTGAGCCGTGCTCCAGTCATATGTGCCCTGTGTAATACCTTAAACTGAATCAGGCTTAGCCTGGCACACGAGGACGACGAGTTTACCCTGCTTAGGGCATCTGCCCACAGCCCCTCCTCGATCTCCTCCCCCAGCTCTTCTTCCCATTTCCCTTTTAGTTCATCTACCATGGTCTCCCCTTCGTCCCTCATTTCCCTATATATATCTGACACCTTACCATCCCCCACCCATGTCTTTGAGATCACTCTGTCCTGCACCTCTTGTGTCGGGAGCTGCGGGAATTCCCTCACCTGTTGCCTCGCAAAAGCCCTCAGTTGCATATACCTGAATGCATTCCCTTGGGCAACCCATATTTCTCGGTCAGCGCTCCCAGACTCGCGAACTTCCCATCCACAAACAGATCTTTCAGTTGCGTTATTCCTGCTCTTTGCCACATTCCATATCCCCCATCCATTCCCCCCGGGGCAAACCTATGGTTGTTTCTTATCCCTTGGCATCTACATTTAGGAGGGAAATAGGTCTATAGGACCTGCATTGTAGCGGGTCCTTTTCCTTCTTTAAGAGAAGCGATATCGTTGCTTCAGACATAGTCGGGGGCAGTTGTCCCCTTTCCTTTGCCTCATTAAAGGTCCTCGTCAGTACCGGGGCGAGCAAGTCCACATATTTTCTATAGAATTCGACTGGGAATCCATCCGGTCCCGGGGCCTTTCCCGCCTGCATGCTCCTAATTCCTTTCACCACTTCTTCTACCTCGATCTGTGCTCCCAGTCCCACCCTTTCCTGCTCTTCCACCTTGGGAAATTCCAGCCGATCCAAGAAGCCCATCATTCTCTCCCTCCCATCCGGGGGTTGAGCTTCATATAATTTTTTATAAAATGTCTTGAACACTCCATTCACTCTCTCCGCTCCCCGCTCCATCTCTCCTTCCTCACCCCTCACTCCCCCTATTTCCCTCGCTGCTCCCCTTTTCCTCAATTGGTGTGCCAGCAACCTGCTCGCCTTCTCCCCATATTCGTACTGTACACCCTGTGCCTTCCTCCATTGTGCCTCTGCAGTGCCTGTAGTCAGCAAGTCAAATTCTACATGTAGCCTTTGCCTTTCCCTGTACAGTCCCTCCTCCGGTGCTTCCGCATATTGTCTGTCCACCGTCAAAGGTTCTTGCAGCAACCGCTCCCGTTCCTTACTCTCCTGCTTCCCTTTATGTGCCCTTATTGATATCAGCTCCCCTCTAACCAGCGCCTTCAACGCCTCCCAGACCACTCCCACCTGGACCTCCCCATTATCATTGAGTTCCAAGTACTTTTCAATGCACCCCCTCACCCTTAGACACACCCCCTCATCTGCCATTAGTCCCATGTCCATTCTCCAGGGTGGGCGCCCTCCTGTTTCCTCCCCTATCTCCAAGTCCACCCAGTGTGGAGCGTGATCCGAAATGGCTATAGCCGTATACTCCGTTCCCCTCACCTTCGGGATCAATGCCCTACCCAGCACAAAAAAGTCTATTCGCGAGTAGACTTTATGGACATAGGAGAAAAACGAGAACTCCTTACTCCTAGGTCTGCTAAATCTCCACCTCCCATCTGCTCCATAAAATCTTTAAGTACCTTGGCTGCTGCCGGCCTCCTTCCAGTCCTGGACTTCGACCTATCCAGCCCTGGTTCCAACACCGTATTAAAATCTCCCCACATTATCAGCTTTCCCATCTCTAGGTCCGGAATGCGTCCTAGCATCCGCCTCATAAAATTGGCATCATCCCAGTTCGGGGCATATACGTTTACCAAAACCACCGTCTCCCCCTGTAGTTTGCCACTCACCATCACGTATCTGCCCCCGTTATCCGCCACTATAGTCTTTGCCTCGAACATTACCCGCTTCCCCACTAATATAGCCACCCCGCTGTTTTTCGCATCTAGCCCCGAATGGAACACCTGCCCCACCCATCCTTTGCGTAGCCTAACCTGGTCTATCAGTTTCAGGTGCGTTTCCTGTAACATAACCACATCTGCCTTAAGTTTCTTAAGGTGTGCGAGTACCCGTGCCCTCTTTATTGGCCCGTTCAGCCCTCTCACGTTCCACGTGATCAGCCGAGTTGGGGGGCTTCCTACCCCCCCCCCCCCCCCCCCCCCCCCCCCCTTGTCGATTAGCCATCACCTTTTTCCAGCTCCTCACCCGGTTCCCACGCAGCTGTATCTCCCCCAGGCGGTGTCCCCCCGCCCATCCTCTCCCATACCAGCTCCCCCCTCTCCCCAGCAGCAGCAACCCAGTAATTCCCTCCTCCCACCCCCCCGCTAGATCCCCCGCTAGCCTAATTACTCCCCCCATGTTGCTCCCAGAAGTCAGCAAACTCTGGCTGACCTCGGCTTCCCCCCGTGACCTCGGCTCGCACCGTGCGACGGCCCCTCCTTCCTGCTTCTCTATTCCCGCCATGATTATCATAGCGCGGGAACCAAGACCGCGCTTCTCCCTTGGCCCCGCCCCCAACGGCCAACGCCCCATCTCCTCCACCTCCCCTCCTCCCCCCATCACCACCTGTGGGAGAGAGAAAAGTTACCACATCGCAGGATTAGTACATAAAACCCCTCTTTGCCCCCCACATTCGCCCCACCACTTTGTTCGAACGTCCTTTTTCATAACCCGCTCATTCCAGTTTTTCTTCCACAAAAAAAGTCCACGCTTCATCCGCCGTCTCAAAGTAGTGGTGCCTCCCTCGATATGTGACACACAGTCTTGCCGGTTGCAGCATTCCAAATTTTATCTTCTTTTTATGAAGCACCGCCTTGGCCCGATTAAAGCTCGCCCTCCTTCTCGCCACCTCCGCACTCCAGTCTTGATAAACGCGGATCACCGCGTTCTCCCATTTACTGCTCCGAGTTTTCTTCGCCCATCTAAGGACCATTTCTCTATCCTTAAAACGGAGGAATCTCACCACTATGGCTCTGGGAATTTCTCCTGCTCTCGGTCCTCGCGCCATCACTCGGTATGCTCCCTCCACCTCCAACGGACCCGCCGGGGCCTCCGCTCCCATTAACGAGTGCAGCATCGTGCTCACATATGCCCCGACGTCCGCTCCCTCCACACCTTCAGGAAGACCAAGAATCCTCAGGTTGTTCCTCCTTGCGTTGTTTTCCAGTGCCTCCAGCCTTTCCACACATCGTTTCTGATGTGCCTCCTGCGTCTCCGTCTTCACCACCAGGCCCTGTATATCGTCCTCATTCTCGGCTGCCTTTGCCTTCACGACCCGAAGCTCCCGCTCCTGGGTCTTTTGTTCCTCCTTTAGCCCTTCGATCGCCTGTAGTATCGGGGCCAACAGCTCTTTCTTCATTTCCTTTTTGATCTCTTCCACACAGCATTTCAAGAACTCTTGTTGTTCAGGGCCCCATGTTAAACTGCCACCTTCCGACGCCATCTTGGTTTTTGCTTGCCTTCCTTGCCGCTGTTCTAAAGGATCCACTGCAATCTGGCCACTCTCTCCTCCTTTTTCCATCCGTATCCAGGGGGGATTCCCTTCTGGTTTACCGCACAGTGTTTTTAGCCGTCAAAATTGCCGTTGGGGCTCCTATCAAGAGCCCAAAAGTCCGTTTCACAGGGAGCTGCCGAAACGTGCGACTCAGCTGGTCATCGCCGCACCCGGAAGTCCCCACAGTAGCAGTTTTATTATCGATAGTCGGATACGCCTCAACCCATCTGCTGAACACATCCACAATGACCAAAACATATTTATAACATTGACACCTTTCTAACTCAATGTAATCCATTTGGAGCGTCTCAAAGGGACCATTGGGCAACGGGGTTTGCCCCATACCACAAGGGATACCTTTGCCGGTGTTATATTGCTGACAAATTAAACACCGATTACTGATACTCTGGGCCAACCCCTGCATTTTAGGGTGCCACCAAGTGTCCAGCAACAAATCACTAGTCCCCCGAGCCCCACAATGAGTTGCAAAGTGTACACATTCAACGACCCATAAAGCCAGTACATCAGACATACAAGTCTGATGTGCTCGCGTGGTCCATAAAGAGGAAACAGAATCATATGTACAACCTAACCGTTTCCACATTTGTTTATCACTCTCAGGAGCGTCCTCCTGTAACCTTATGACATCCTGGATGGTTGGCATTGGCTTGTCAGAAGCAGACATATTTATAGTAGATTGTTTAGTCTGACTTAACATTTTAGGCACCATCACTTGCTGAATTTGCACGGCTGTCCGTGCTGCACAATCTGCCTGTTCATTACCAACGTCAACTGGGGTCTTACCGTTTGTATGGACAGCGCATTTAATGACGGAAATCTGCGCGGGCATAAGGAGGGTCTGTAGCAGGTCATTAACTAAACCCCGGTGGGATATTTCCGTGCCGGCCGAGGTAAGGAATCCCCTATTCTTCCAGAGCTGTCCGAAGTCATGAACTACCCCGAAGGCGTATCGGGAGGCAGTGTAAATATTTACCCGGCGATCTACCGCAAGTATACATGCGCGGGTAAGGGCAAAACGTTCGGCTTGTTGGGCTGAATAAGGGGTCTGGAAAGCTGCCGCTTCTCGGATCAGACCATCCTGATCTACGATTGCGTAACCGGACAGTCTCTGGCCAATGGGGCTTATTAATGCACTGCCATCAATATACATAATCAGATCAGGTTGTTCTAACGGAATATCGCTCAGATCTTCCCTTATTGTGGTAGTTTCCTGAATCAAGGCTAAACAGTCGTGGCCAGGTGCGTCTTCATGGACAGGGGGACCGCTAAGAAAACAGGCTGGATTGATAGTGGTACAATATTTAAATGTCAGACGTGGATTGTTCAAAAGGTACATCTCATACCTATTCTGACGAGCTGCGGTAAGATGCTGAGTCTGCTGTTGCCCCAGTAGTGCGATTACTGAATGGGAGCTATATACCGTAATATCCTGTTGGGAGAGTTATATTGGCAGCAGCCTGCAAACTATTGTATATCGCTGCCAAGATCTGGGTGCAAACAGGGTGGCCCAACACCACTGGATCAAGTTTGGAAGAGTAATATTCTATGGGCCGGTGCTTGTCCCCATGTTGCTGGGTGAGTACCGCTGTTGAACATCCTTCCAGAACAGTACAGTATATCTGGAACGGTCGGTCATACAAGGACCTCCCGAGGGCCGGTGCTTGTAACAAGTCCTGCTTCAGGCAACGGAAGGCTTCGAGTGCCTCGGTGGTGAGAGTAAAATTCCCCCCTTCACTAGTGTAAGGCGTCAGCAGCTTTGTATAGACAGCGATGTTTGGTATCCACTGCCTACAATAATTCACCATACCCAGCCAATGACGGACCTCCCTGGCTATGGTAGGGGCGGGGAATTGGCATATTGGTTCAATCTTACTGGGTTCCAGCCTTCTTTCTGTGGCTGTAAGTAAAACTCCTAAGAACTTGACCTTTATCTGTGCCACCAGGACCTCTGATTGTGAAACAACATAACCCAACGAGGATAGGTGGTTTAATAACTGGATCACATCATCCCTGTTACTGGGCTCGTCAGGACTCGCTACCAATATATCATCTGCATACTGCACTAGAGTGGAACCATGCTCCAATGTCAAAGCCTGGAGTTGGGTCTGCAGACATCTGGAGAAGAGCGTAGGTGAGTTGACGAACCCCTGTGACAGTCGGGTCCAGGTATACTGCTGTCCATTGTAAGTGAAGGCAAACAAATATTGGCTTTCAGATGCGAGTGGGAGGGCAAAGAAGGCGTGCTGAAGGTCTATTATGGCGAAGACCCGGGCTTGAGCTGGAATTTGAGCCAGTATGTGGGCAGGGTTAGGGACGAGAGCATGTAACGGCTGTGCGATGGCATTGATTGAACGTAAATCCTGTACTAATCGGTACTGGTCTGGCTTAGGCACAGCAAGTATGGGGGTGTTACATTCTGATTGGCAAGGGACCAAAATACCCTGTTGCAACAGCTCTCGGATTAATTTGTCTATAGATGGGGCAGCTTGGGGTTTCAGAGGGTATTGCCGAATGGAAGGCAGCTTTACATGGTCCTTAATCGTTACCTTAATAGGTGTAACATTTGTCTTTCCCACTTGTGATGGATATTCCGCCCAGACCTGTGGATTGACATATTCCAAAACATCACGTCCCCGGTGATGCTGCAGTCGTTAATCGTTTCAGGGACCTCAAAATATTTTATGGCAGTGCCGTCTGGCATGACTTGAAGTGTATACTCTGTTGGATCTGAATGATCCACTGCCCTCCTTACCATAGGCCCCAGATCCTTGGCATCGTGCAGGTCGTGGACCTGACGTGTAATATGAGGGCTTACCGAAGCTGACTGTGGCCATAAATGTGGTGGTATTGTAACAAAATCGGCTGTACCTTCTTTTCCCGTGACTGTGGCTGTAACCTTGACTGGCAATTCGGTCCTAATTAATGGCCGGTATTTGTCCTCCAACACCCTGCTTTGTCCGGTTCTGTCATAGGCCAGGGTAACGTGATGCAGTGAATGTTCAATGTCTAACGTCCACCACTGGGGAGTGATAGAAATGTAGCACTGTTGTCTCATCCTCCATGATTGAACTGTTACCCCTTCGTCTCCGCACTCTAGCTGTAGCTGGAAGATACACAGTAAATCACGGGCCAACAAGTTACAGTCCAATCCAGTAGTCACCACAAACTGATGATCTGCAGACTTATTCTCGTAAGTGACTGTCACAGGTTCAGAAATAGGATACTCACACACCTGTCCTTGGAACCCCGACAAATGCTGCGTGTGGTCAGATAGTGGTAGTCGAAGTTCTGATTGCACTGAAGACATGGCTGCTCCAGTGTCGATTACAAATGGATAATGTTGATCTCCTATCTGCAGAGAAATGATAGGTTCCCTGTCTGATTGGAGAGTCCTTATGACTAAATTAGCTAGTCAATCCTGTGTTGGGCAAGGGTTTGCCTGGGAGAAGTCAGTGTACCTCGTCTGTCCTCCCCTTGGTGGGTACCCCCTCCTTTGGGTCGGGTAGTCTCCTTCTGCTGCCCATCTTTTAAAGGGGCATTCCTGTTGCCAGTGATCTGCACGGCCGCAATTAAAACATGCATTGTTCCCTCTATATCTGCCCCTTCCTCTTTTCCCAGTAGACCAATGGCCCCTCAGAGGGGGCGGCAGTTGTAAAGCTGTTGGTGCATACGGTGGGCCATAAAGAGGAGCTGAGGGTCCATTTGGGTGGGTTTGATAGCCTCCCCCGTGTTGATCCACCCACCCAAGGTCACAATATTGGGGTTCCAGCTGGTAAGCCACCGTTTCTGCTGCTGGTTGGGGTCTCAGATCATCCTTTTTCATTACATACTCAGTCTTAATCTTTGTAACTGAGCCTCCTTCCTGGCCTACACCCTCCTTCCAATAAAATCTGACTGCCCTGGCCATTTGGGAAGGGTCGTTCTCTGTCTAAATCATGTTATTACATTTCACGGCAGTAGCCACGGAAGGTGGTAGGCAATGCATTAATATAGCACAATATTGAGGGGAATTCTGACCATTTTGATATGGCAAGTCGCCTGACTGCCCACGGTAGATTTCATTAAAACGATCCAGAAATTCCTCTGGCTCTTCAGTCTTTTTAGGTTTGAGGTCTAAGATAGCAGAAATGTTTATGGGCTTTTGAAATGTGTTGTTCAACGCATTCAGGATTTGTGTCCGTCTATCATCGTCCAACGCATGGGCCTGCTGGAGTGTGGCGTGGCTAGCATAATTCAAGTCGTTGAGATAATTGCGGTACTCTACTGGGGTTAAAACCTGCTGGACTAGGGCCCAGAGGTCCCTAGAATCAGCTTGATAAACTGAGATGGTAGTTCTCAGATGATCCACGAAAGCAGCAGATTTCTTCCTGTCTGGGATTGCAGTCTCCATGGGAAATAAACGTCTATCGTGGGCTGGGCTGCCGCCGTCACAGCGTCAGGGTTTGGTATTTTCCTAATCGGCAACTGTCTCAGAGTCTCACTAGGGGACGCTCTAGCTGTTTCCTCTGGCTCTTCCAAGACTTCGACATCCTCCCCTTCACTAGAGGGAGCTCCAGCTCCTCAGAACCATCCCCATCCTCTTCCTTTGTTCTCGTACTTTTCTGTCCCTCCTTATCGGTCTGAAGGGATTTAGGTGCTGTGCGTGATTGTTTCTGGATAGGATCAGGCCCTTCTCTCGTTGTCCGAGATCGGGTCCTAAAGCTAACTGGACTTGTGGAACAGAGCTCCCCTTCTCTCGCAGACAGTGAAGATGATAAAATAGGACCCACGCTAGCAACCGAAGGGGCTGGAGAGGCTGGCATGATTTGAATCTGGGGAGCAGTGACTGGATATAAATTCTGATACTCTGGTGGTTCCGGAATTAGTGCAGACAATGCTACTGGTGCAGTCGGAACGCTAGCCGACTTGGTCAAATTGTCTAAATCTTCATCCTCTGTCAATGCAAGGCCAGCCATTGAACTACGTGGCCCATTTTTTGTTTCACTCGAGCCCTCCCTCTCTTTACTTGCGCGTTTTTTGAATGCACACTCCTTTTTCAAGATCTCTAGCGTTTTCTGGTTTCCCCCTTCACTAATTGGAATTCCCATTTTAAGGGCATTGTCTTGCCAACTTGATACATGATCTTATCTCTTTCCTCGTGACAATACTGTCTCCATAATCCAATTAATTCTTTTGCTTTCATACTTTGGCTCTTTTTCCAGATTTTTCCCTGAATTTTCTTAATGATGTCCAGGTCTTTGGTGCCCCCTAGTGGCCATTCAACACCCAATTTGTTCCTTAAGGTTGTTGACATTTTCCTAAAATCTCTCGCTTTATCTGGATAAATATCACATAATATTTGCAATGGCGTGCCTGGATCATTCGTGTTATCCAAGCAATGCCCCATAATCTCAACTAGTCCTCAAGACTGCGTTTCCCGCCACTACAGTCCAAGGATACAATTTTAGCTGAATCAACTATAGATTTAAAACACTCATTCAACTAAACCCTCGTATATCTGAGGTCCCATCAGTTCTTACAAAACACTCACATATGGAATTAAACCATCATTTTTTGATGTCCCATTAATTCCAAAACCTAACCCAAAACCGAATCAGCAATTATGAAATCCCATCAGTTAAATTTCTGATCCCCAGACTGACCTTTGATTTCGTCAAGACGATCTTTCCATACCAACCGCGAGTGACCAGACTAATCAGACCATAAGAAGAGGGGAAAAATCAATGCGCGGTCATTTTCCAGCTCTGCATTGTGGGCCCTTTTCCACTCTCCTTGTCCAAAATCAGTCTAATTCTGATTTCGCGGTTGGTCAGAACCGTCTTGAGAAATCCCGGGTTTCCGGCACCAAATGAGAAATTAATAAATTCTTTACCCATCAGTCTGGCCTCAATAAAACTCGAGATGGATTTGTAGGCATAGCATTAGTTATTTTTATTCGACTTGCAAGTCTGACTCGTTTCTCAGAACCAAGAACACAAGCTGCCTCTTAGGTCTACAGAATCGAGTGATTCTCAAGAACAAAGAAATCTCTACCAACACATTCAAATGGCATCAAGTTTCACATACACAATTCCCATAGGTCATCCTATACCCCTCCTGACCTGGCCATACATCCTAATTGGCTCACTTCTCATTCCTCCCTCTGGCCTCCTATTACCCAGCATCCTTTTCTCCTCATCCACTGGACACCCCTCCCCCATTCCTTGCCATGCTCTCTGAAATCCTTTGTCTGTGAACTAACAGAATTAGACCGGCCTATATCTACATTACAGTAACTAATATCTCTAAAGTAACTATTTTATATCACATTCGTCAGCTATATCTAAAACGGATTCCTGTTTATCAGCAAAGGTCATTTTCAAAGCCAAAACAGCATCTGCACAAACGGACGATCTGATGTAGAAAATTCTTTTGACTGTCAAATGTTTTCCATTAGCCTGCTCCAAGTGTGATTGCAACATATTCCATTGATTCGTGGAAATTGAAAAAATGTCATACATGTTCTGAAAAAAAAGGTGTCCAGCTTGCTCACAGGATTCAGCTGCAGCATCGCATTTTAAATTCAAGGAGTGACTAGAACATGGAATGAATTTGGATGGGGGCATGCATTGTTCAGTCTTGCTTGTAGACCTGAATATTTATTTTCTTGCTATACTTGCAACATTATTGAACTCCGCCCACGATAATGTTGATGTCCAAACCTAAATTTGCAATGATTGCCAAATAGTTGTCTCCAGACACTCAGAAGCGTGGGATGGTAGCTGGACAAAAAAAAAATCGATCTGCAAATTCACCATCGCTGGTCACATATCTTAAAATGGTCCACATTATTCACATCTGGTGTTGAATCAATATTATTGAATGGCATTTGACATATTTTACTTCATTAGTGAATTGGTTTCTGAGCCATGATACTGATGAAGTCTCTTAGGTTTGGTGCGTTAAAACGGCGATCTTCCCTGAACCACAATATTGATAAAGTTTCAAATGCTCTTTGAAAAGCTCATGAAATTCATTGAGATATTCAAGGCAGACGAAAAATCACCTCTTCGAGTTGAAAATTATGACTCATTCTTGTGGCCCAACCAATTACTCACGAGTCGAGAAGTGATGAAGTCAATCGAGGCTTAATTAAGCAAGACTTGTTCCCCAGCAGCTCAGTTACAGAATGCAGCTGCTGGGAGAACCCGCGCTCTTATACTCCGCCTTACTGGGTGGAGCCAGCAGGCGGCAGATCCAACCAGGACCCAGTGTCTGTCTACCAATAGCCTCTCGGCATCACAGGTACCGTACTACCCCTAATACAGACCACCACATTCACCCCTTGTTGAAAAGGAACCCGGCGGGGTGGTGGGTCGCATGGTGGTAGGGGTTTACAAAGCTGGTCCTGGAATTATTTTCATACAGTGGCTATGCATTGATCTCAACAGTTAACTATATACAGGTTTTGTCAGAATCATTTACAGATTTTTGTTCTGTCACACGGATTCCACGAGTCGAGCGGGTGCCCTGGTTGTCCTCGACAATCGTCTCAGCCCCGGTGGTGGTGCAGGTGCTGGCTCGGGCACTGTCGTCTCTGGGAGCGTTGCGCTGTTTGTCCCTGTTTCCTTACTCCTGGGCGGGCACGGGAGGAGGACCGATCCACCCGGGAAGGGAGCGGCCGTGGGGTGCGCCGGTGGGAAGAGAGGGGGTGATTGGTATTGGGGGGGGGGTGTGTGGTTCCGGCGGGCGCCAGGTCCCGCAGGGAGACCGTGTCCTGTCGGCCGTCGGGGTACGCCACGTCGGTGTACTGAGGGTTTTCGTGGAGAAGGTGAACCCTCTCGACCAACGGGTCCGATTTGTGCGCCCGCACATGCTTTCGCAGCAAGATGGGTCCTGGGGCTGCCAGCCAGGTCGGCAGCGATGTTCCAGAGGAGGACTTCCTAGGGAAGACAAGGAGGCGCTCATGAGGCGTTTGATTAGTGGTGGTACACAGCAGCGACCGGATGGAGCGGAGGGCATCCGGGAGGACTTCCTGCCAATGGGAAACTGAGAGATTTCTGGACTGTAGGGCCAGTAGGACGGTCTTCCAGACCGTACCATCCTCCCTCTCTCCCTGACCGTTCCCCCGGGGGTTGTAACTGGTCGTCCTGATCGAGGCAATGTCCTTGCTGAGCAGGAACTGACGCAGTTCGTCGCTCATGAAGGAGGACCCCCTGTCGCTATGGATGTACGTGGGGAAACCGAACATTGTAAAGATGGGGCCGAGGGCTTTAATGACTGTGGCCGCGGTCATGTCGGGGCAGGGGATGGCGAAGGGGAAACGGGAGTATTCGTCCACCACGTTTAGGAAGTACGCGTTGCGGTTGGTGGAGGGGAGGGGGCCTTTGAAATCCAAACTGAGGCATTCAAAGGGACGGGAAGCCTTTATCAGGTGCGCTCTATCTGGCCTGAAAAAGTGCGGTTTGCACTCTGCGCAGATGTGGCAGTTCCTGGTGATTGTACGGACCTCCTCAACAGAGATGGGAAGGTTGCGGGACTTCACAAAATGGTAGAATCGAGTGACCCCTGGGTGGAAGAGGTCCTCGTGGAGGGCTTGGAGGCGGTCTACTTGTGCGTTGGCACATGTGACGCGGGATAGGGCATCGGACGGCTCGTTCAGCTTTCCGGGACGATACAAGATCTCATAGTTATAGGTGGAGAACTCAATCCTCCACCTTAAGATCTTGTCGTTCTTGATTTTGCCCCGCTGTGCATTATCGAACATAAAGGCTACCGTCCGTTGGTCAGTGAGGAGAGTGAATCTCCTGCCGGCCAGGTAATGCCTCCAATGTCGCACAGCTTCCATTATGGCTTGGGCTTCCTTTTCCACTGAGGAGTGGCGGATTTCTGAGGCGTGGAGGGTCCAGGAGAAAAAAAACATGGGTCTGCTCACTTGGTTGAGAGTGGCCGCCAGAGCTACGTCGGATACGTCGCTCTCGATTTGGAAGGGGAGGGACTCGTCGATTGCGTGCATCGTGGCCTTTGCGATATCCGCTTTGATGCGGCTGAAGGCCTGGCGGGCCTCTGTCGACAGGGGGAAGGTAGTGGACTGGATTAACGGGCGGGCCTTGTCTGCGTATTGGGGAACCCACTGGGCGTAGTAAGAGAAGAAGCCCAGGCAGCGTTTCAGGGCTTTGGAGCAGTGGGGGAGGGGAAATTCCATAAGGGGGCGCATGCATTCAGGGTCGGGGCCTATCACTCCATTACGCACTACGTACCCCAGGATGGCCAGACGGTTGGTGCTAAACACGCATTTTTCCTCGTTATAGGTGAGGTTCAGGGTGTTAGCGGTCTGGAGGAATTTGCGGAGGGTGGCGTCGTGGTCCTGCTGGTCATGGCGGCAGATGGTTACATTGTCGAGGTATGGGAACGTGGCTCACAAACCGTGCTGGTCAACCATTCGGTCCATCTCCCGTTGGAAGACCGAGACTCCGTTCGTGACGCCAAATGGGACCCTTAAAAAGTGGTAGAGCCGCCCGTCTGCCTCGAAGGCCGTGTACTTGCGATCACTTGGGCAGATGGGAAGCTGGTGGTATGCGGACTTGAGGTCCACGGTGGAAAAGACCTTGTACTGTGCAATCCGATTGACCATGTCGGATATGCGGGGGAGAGGGTACGCATCTAGCTGCGTGTACCTATTGATGGTTTGACTATAGTCTACGACCATCCTCTGCTTCTCCCCGGTCTTCACAACTACCACCTGGGCTCTCCAGGGACTATTGCTGGCCTGGATTATGCCTTCCTTCAGCAGCCGCTGGACTTCAGACCGGATAAATGTTCGACCTTGGGTGCTGTATTGTCTGCTCCTAGTGGCGACGGGTTTGCAATCCGGGGTGAGGTTCGCAAACAAGGAAGGCGGTTCAACCTTGAGGGTCGCGAGGCTGCAGATAGTGAGTGGGGGTATAGTGCCGCCCAATTGGAGCGTTAGGCTCTGGAGGTTACATTGGAAATCTAACCCTAAGAGAGTGGGAGCGCAGAGGTGGGGAAGGACATAAAGCCGATAATTCTTAAACTCCCTCCCTTGCACCGTTAGGTTCGCGATGCAGAACCCTTTGATCTCTACGGAATGGGATCCCGCTGCCAGGAAAATCTTTTGGGTGCTCGGACGAATGGAAAGAAAGTAGCGTCTTGCCGTATCCGGGTGGATAAAACTTTCCGTGCTCCCAGAGTCGATCAGGCATGGCGTCTTGTACCCGTTGACCAGCACCGTTGTTGTTGCCGTTTGGAGCGTCCGGGGCCGCGACTGGTCCAGGGTCACCGAAGCCAGTCGTGGTTGTTGCATCGGGGCGTTTTCTTCAGACACCGTGGAGCCGTCTATGCTGGGGTCCTTGGCTATCAGCCAAGATGGTGGCGTCCATGGATCGCACGCGGTCGGGGGCGGACAAAATGGCCACGCCCATGGTTCGCACGTGGCCGGGGGGGGTCCCATCCTCCCCAAGTGGCGTCCGGGACCCAAAATGGCAGCGCCCGCTGGCCGCGCATGGATCGTTGTGGGGGTTGAGTCTGCTGTCCCCGTTCTCCCCCGGAGATTGCGGCAACCCCCCGGTACTGGCACACCGCTGCGTAATGCCCCTTTTTGCCGCAGCTTTTACAGATGGCCGAGCGGGCCGGGCAGAGCTGCCGGGGGTGTTTCACCTGCCCGCAAAAATAGCAGCGGCGCCCACCCGGATGGTCTGGTGCTCTGGCCGCGCAGATTTGCGGAGGGGTGGGGAGTTCCGGGGAGTCGGTCGCAACGGGGGTCCACGGAGCCCAAGGGGCTGCCGCGTGGTCGGGGCCATAGGCGCGGGCATTTTGTGAGGCCACGTCGAGGGAGGCCGCAAGGGCCCGTGCATCTGTGAGTCCTAACGAGTCTCTCTCTAGCAGTCTCTGGCGAATTTGAGAAGTCATACCTGCCACAAAAGCATCCCTGATTAGGAGCTCCGTATGTTCGTTTGCGCTCAGCGACGGGCAGTTGCAGTTCCTTCCCAATATCAGCAGCACGCTGTAGAACCCGTCCAGCGATTCTCCGGGGATTTGCCGTCTCATCGCGAGTTGGTGGCGTGCGTAGACTTGGTTTATGGGCTGAATGTAGACCCCTTTCAGCATGGTGAGCGCCGTCGGGAAATCCTCCGCGTCTAAGATGAGCGTGTAGATCTCCGGGCTCACCCTGGAATGCAGAACCTGCATTTTCTGGTCTTCCGTGGTCCGGCCAGGGGCTGTTCGGAGGTATCCTTCGAAGCATGCTAGCCAGTGTTTAAATATGGCCGCTGAGTTTGCTGCATGGGGGCTGATTCGCAGACACTCCGGGGCAATCCGGAGCTCCCTAGTCTTTTTAAGTCTGCTTAATAAATTGTGGCGCAACCAATTACTCACGAGTCGAGAAGTGATGAAGTCAATCGAGGCTTTGTTAAGCAAGATTTGTTCCCCAGCAGCTCAGTTACAGAATGCGGCTGCTGGGAGAACCCGTGCTCTTTTTCTCCGCCTTACTGGGTGGAGCCAGCAGGCGGCAGATCCAACCAGGACCCAGTGTCTGTCTACCAATAGCCTCTCAGCATCACAGGTACTGTACTACCCCTAATACATATCACCACAATTATGTCTTCTTTTTTAAAAATCTTTTTATTCTCATTTTCAACATTTAAAAAAATATATATATTTATTAAAGTTTTTTAACAACACAATTTTTCTCCCTTACAAACAACCCCCCCC
This sequence comes from Scyliorhinus torazame, assembly GCF_047496885.1. Lineage (NCBI taxonomy): Eukaryota > Metazoa > Chordata > Chondrichthyes > Carcharhiniformes > Scyliorhinidae > Scyliorhinus > Scyliorhinus torazame. The sequence continues at coordinate 35,316,790 of NC_092707.1, read as the reverse complement.
CCCACCCCCCGTAACAAAATAACAAGAAATCGCACTGAGCAAGATATATTCATGGCAAAATGGTATATTTACATAGCTTTATACACTGGCTCTCTCCTGCACGTGCCAGTTTCCCCACCCTTCATGTTATATCTTGCTCATCCATCCCCCCACGCAATCCCTCATCCCCCCCCTCCCAAGACCCACCCCCGGGTTGCTGCTGACCGACCTTCCTCTAACGCTCCGCGAGGTAGTCTAGGAACGGTTGCCACCGCCTGTAGAACCCCTGCGCAGACCCTCTCAAAGCAAACTTAATCCTCTCCAGCTTTATGAACCCAGCCATGTCGTTTATCCAGGCCTCCACGCTAGTGGGTTTCGCCTCCTTCCACATAAGCAAGATCCTTCGCCGGGCTACTAGGGACGCAAAGGCCAGAATGCCGGCCTCTTTCGCCTCCTGCACTCCCGGCTCGTCCACTACTTCAAATATTGCTAGCCCCCAGCTTGGCTTGACCCGGACTTTCACCACCTGAGATATTGCTCCCGCCACTCCTCTCCAGAACCCCTCCAGTGCCGGGCATGACCAAAACATATGGACATGGTTCGCCGGGCTCCCTGAGCACCTTCCACATCTGTCCTCTACCCCAAAGAACCTGCTCAACCTCGCCCCCGTCAAGTGAGCTCTGTGAACCACCTTAAATTGTATCAGGCTGAGCCTGGCACACGAGGAGGAGGAATTAACCCTACCTAGGGCATCAGCCCACAGACCTTCCTCGATCTCCTCCCCCAGCTCCTCCTCCCATTTACCCTTCAACTCTTCTACTAGCGCTTCCCCCTGTTCTTTCATCTCCTGGTGTATTGCCGACACCTTGCCCTCCCCGACCCATACACCCGCGATCACCCTGTCTTGAATTTCTTGTGCCGGGAGCAACGGGAATTCCCTGACCTGTCTCCTCACAAAAGCCCTCACCTGCATATATCTAAAGGCATTGCCCGGGGGTAACTCAAACTTCTCCTCCAGTGCCCCTAGGCTCGCAAATGTCCCGTCAATGAACAGGTCCCCCATTCTTTTAATCCCCGCCACATGCCAGCTCTGGAACCCCCCATCCATCTTCCCCGGGACAAACCGGTGGTTACCCCTGATCGGAGACCACACCGAGGCTCCCTCTGCACCCCTGTGCCGTCTCCACTGGCCCCAGATCCATAGCATTGCCGCCACCACTGGGCTCGTGGTATACTTTTGACGGCGAGAACGGCAGCGGTGCTGTCACCAACGCCCCCAGGCTCGTTCCTTTACAGGACGCCATCTCCATCCTCTTCCATGCCGCCCCCTCTACCTCCATAACCCACTTGCGGATCATCGCCACATTTGCTGCCCAGTAGTTGCTCCCTAGGTTTGGCAGCGCCAACCCTCCTTGGTCCCTACTGCGTTCCAGGAACCCTCTCCTTACCCTCGGGGTCTTATTCGCCCACACAAACCCCATAATGCTCCTACCTACTCTCTTAAAAAAGCCCTAAGTGATCACGATGAGAAGGCACTGAAACACAAACAGAAACCTCGGAAGGACCACCATTTTGACTGACTGCACTCTACCCGCCAGCGAGAGCGGTAACATGTCCCATCTTTTGAAGTCCTCCTCCATTTGCTCCACCAACCTCGTCAGATTCAGTTTATGTAGGGCCCCCCAACTCCTGGCTATCTGGATCCCCAGATACCGAAAACTCCCACCGCCCTCCTCAGCGGTAGGTCCCCTATCCCTCTTTCTTGGTCCCCTGCCTGAAAAACAAAGAGCTCACTCTTCCCTACATTGAGCTTATAGCCCGAAAACTCCCCGAACTCCCTTTGAGTCTGCATGACCTCCACCATCCCCTCCATTGGATCCGCCACGTACAACAACAGGTCATCCGCATATAGCGACACCCGATGCTCTTCTCTCCCTCGGACCACCCCCCTCCATTTATTAGACTCCCTCAATGACATGGCCAAGGGTTCAATCGCCAATGCAAACAACAGGGGGGACTGGGGGCACCCCTGCCTCGTTCCTCGGTACAGTCGAAGGTACTCCGACCTCCGCCGGTTCGTCACTACACTCGCCACCGGGGCTCTGTAAAGGAGCTTAACCCAACTGATAAACCCTCCCCCGAACCCAAACCTACGCAGCACCTCCCAGAGGTACTCCCACTCTACTTGGTCAAAGGCCTTTTCCGCGTCCATAGCTGCCACTATCTCCGCCTCTCCCTCCTCCGATGGCATCATTATCACGTTTAAGGGCCGCCGCACATTAGTGTTTAATTGCCTGCCCTTTACGAATCCCGTCTGGTCCTCGTGGATCACCCCCGAGACACAGTCCTCAATCCTCGTGGCCAGCACTTTTGCCAACAACTTAGCATCCACATTGAGGAGCGAGATCGGCCTGTACGATCCACATTGCAGTGGGTCCTTGTCCCACTTTAGGATCAAAGAAATTGTCGCTTCCGACATTGTCGGGGGCAGGGTCCCCTCCTCTCTTGCCTCATTAAAGGTCTCATGAGTAGCGGGGCCAACAGGTCTACGTACTTTCTGTAGAACTCCACCAGGAACCCGTCCGGCCCCGGGGCCTTCCCCGCCTGCATACTCCCCAAACCCTTGCTCAGCTCCTCCAACCCAATTGGTGCCCCCAAACCAGCCCCCTCTTGCTCCTCCACCCTCGGGAATCTCAGTTGGTCTAGGAATCGTCTCATCCCCTCTTCCCCCGCTGGGGGCTGGGATCTGTACAGCTCTTCATAGAAGGCCTTGAATACCTCGTTTATTTTCGTCGCACTCCGAACCGTGGCTCCCCTTCCATCTTTGATTCCCCCTATTTCCCTCGCTGCCGTCCTCTTACGGAGCTGGTCAGCAGGTCAAACTCCGTCTGGAGCCGTCGTCTTTCCCCAAGTAATCTCTCCTCCGGGGCCTCTGTGTATCTCCTGTCCATTCTCAAAATCTCCCCCACTAACCTCTCCCTATCCATGCCCTCTGTCTTCTCCCTATGAACCCTGATGGAGATTAGCTCTCCCCTGATCAACGCAACGCCTCCCATACCACCCCCACCCGCACCTCCCTGTTGTCGTTGGACTCCAAGTACCTTTCGTTACACCCCCTCACCTTCCCACACACCACCTCATCTGCCAGCAGTCCCACATCCAGCCGCCACAGCGGGCGTTGGTCCCTCTCCTCTCCCAGCCCCATTTCCACCCAGTGCGGGGCGTGATCCGAAACGGCTATGGCCGAATACTCCGTCCCCTCCACCCTCGGGATGAGCGCCCTGCCCAGAACAAAAAAATCTATCCGGGAGTAGGCTTTGTGCACGTGGAAGAAAGAAAATTCCCTGGCCTGCGATCTTGCAAACCTCCATGGGTCCACTCCCCCCATCTGATCCATAAACCCCCTAAGCACCTTGGCCGCCGCCGGCCTCTTTCCAGTCCTTGATCTGGAGCGGTCCAGTGCTGGGTCCAACACTGTATTGAAATCCCCTCCCATTATCAGGCCTCCTACCTCCAGGTCCGGAATGTGCCCAACATACGCTTCATGAATCCAGCATCATCCCAGTTCGGGACGTATACATTTACCAACACCACCCACGTCCCTTGCAACCTACCACTCACCATCACATATCTCCCTCCATTATCCACTACGATAGTCTTGGCCTCAAATGACACATGCTTTCCCACCAATATTGGCACCCCTCTATTCTTCGCGTCCAGTCCCGAGTGGAATACCTGTCCTACCCATCCCCTTCTTAACCTGACCTGGTCCGCCACCTTCAGGTGTGTCTCTTGGAGCATAGCCACGTCTGCCTTCAGTCCCTTCAAGTGCGCGAACACTCAAGCCCTCTTCACCGGCCCATTCAGGCCCCTCATGTTCCACGTTATCAGTCGGATTGGAGGGGCTCTCATCCCCCCACCCCCCAGCCGACTAGCCATCTCCTTTTCTGGGCTAGTCCCGTGTCCGCGTCTCCCTCACCCTCCAGTCCCCCAGCCGGGGGACCTCCATCCCGACCACCTCTTCTGTGTCCCATTCCTTTTCAGCCAGTGCAGCAGCAACCCTTTCCCCCCCCCTTCCCTCCCCCCCGCTAGACCCCTGTCTAGCTTTTTTGCTCCGCCCATATCACTCCCGTAAGTCAGCTGACACCTGCTGACCCCGACTTCCCCCGCCGTACCTTTGACCTCCCCGTGTGGGAGTCTCCCAATCAATATGCGTTCCTTCGTTCCCCTTCCCGCCTTTCTTCCCACGCGCGGGAAAAACCTCGCGCTTTCCAAAGCCTGCCCCGCCCCCTCTGGCGCAGCTCCTGTCGCGGCCTTGTCTCTCTCCCCCAGCCCATGTAACATTTCCTGCGCGTGATTGACCCCCTATATACAACAACCATCACACATCAACCCTCAAACATCCCCCCCCCGACCCTCACAAACCCTCAGTTAGAGTCCAACTTTTTGGTTTGTATGAAGGTCCACGCGTCTTCAGGCGTTTCGAAGTCATAGTGTTGGTCCTTGTATGTGACCCACAATTGGCTGGCTGCAGCATTCCGAATTTCACTCCTTTCCGGTGCAGCACCGCTTTGGCCCGGTTGAAATCCGCTCTTCCCTTCCCCACGGGTTGTCTTCAAAAAAATTCCGTTGGGGCTCCTCCAATGAGCCCGAATGTCCGTAGTAGCGGGAGCTGCCGAATCGTGCGGCTTAGCTCCGCATAGCCGCAACCGGAAGTCAACATTTTCATCAATAAACAACCAAAGAAAACTGAACAAAAACAAATACAATACCAATCCCCCACACACAAACTGCACCCCGCTCAATATACAGACCAAAACATTCCAGGTTCAAAAAAAACACAAATTAACAATCAATCCGTAAACAGTGTAACCAAAGACAATACCGCCAACTTCCCCCCCGCCTAATGTTCAATGGCAACCAATTCTCGGAACTGCATATTAAACAGCCCCATAAATTGTGAAACCCTTCCTTCATCCCCTTCAGTTAAGAGTTCACCTTCCTGAGAGTCAAAGAAATTCAAGTAGGCCGCCCAGCCAAGCCATGCCACAGGATGGGGAAGCTGACCTCCACCCCAACAGGACCCGATTTCGGGCAATCAGTGAAGTAAAGGATAACATCTGCCCCCGCACCAGCCTGCTGTCTGAGCCAGTCCAACCCGCCCCCAAAAAAGGCTTTGAGGGGCCCTGGTTCCAAGTTCACAAGCACTACCCTCAAGATGACCCTGAAAACCTCCCTTCAACAAACCCCTCACATTCCACGTAACTGTCCTAATCAGGGGTTTCACTCTCCTGCCCCCTCTTATAGAACATAGAATATACAGTGCAGAAGGAGGCCATTCGGCCCATCGAGTCTGCACCGACCCACTTAAGCCCCCACTTCCACCCTATCCCCGGAACCCAACGACCCCTCCTAACCTTTTTGGTCACTAAGGGCAATTTATCATGGCCAATCCACCTAACCTGCACGTCTTTGGACTGTGGGAGGAAACCAGAGCACCCGGAGGAAACCCACGCAGACACGGGGAGAACGTGCAGACTCTGCACAGACAGTGGCCCAGCGGGGAATCAAACCTAGAATCCTGGCGCTGTGAAGCCACAGTGCTAATCACTTGTGCTACCGTGCTGCCCTATCTACCATCCTCCAGGCCCTGCCCATCGAGCCCCTCCCATTCCCAGAATCCTCCCATCCATTTCCTCTCGAAAACACCTCACCCAGTATTGGTCCCCGCCCCCAACTTTTCACACCTTCTAGGCCCATCAACACCTATTCTACCAGTGTGATGAACGGTTACTGCCTTATCATCATGTAAGGTGATGTCCCCTTTAAGACCGGGCTTGGAACCCTGGGGACTCCGCCTCTGGCTCCGCCCATCTGGGAGCCATACATAAAGGCCTGCCTCATGGTCTGTGTAACAGTCAGCTCTCGTCCATAGCTATAGCATAGTTATTAGTCTAATAAAGCCTTCTTTACAGTTTAATCTCTAAGCATCATTATTGAGGGTACCTCAATTTATTAGACTAAACTAGATTCAGGATGGACGCAGGCCTAAAACCAGAGAAGCTCAATCTGGAAGCACGAACACCGGAGGCAAAGGAAATGTTTAAATACTGGCTGCGGTGCTTCGAGGCCTACCTAGACTCCGCAGAGACTCCCATCCTGGGGCCACGCAAGCTGCGTATACTCCACGCCCGGGTGAGTCACAGAATCTCCACCACGCTCGAAAATGCGACGACTTATGAGGAAGCAATTGAGTTGCTCCACAAGCGGTTTGTCAAACCCGTCAATGAGGTGCACGCCCGGCATCTGCTCTCTACCTGCCGGCAGCGCTCGGGGGAATCGCTCGACGAGTTTGTTGAGAAACTCACCGCGCTGGCCAGGGACTGTGACCATCAGGATGTGACAGGGGAAGTCCATATGAACCTGCACATCAGGGATGCTTTCGTGTCCGGAATCCGCTCGACCTACATCTGGCAGCGGCTGCTCGAAAACGGGGCAAAAGACCTCCAGGAGACGCGAACGCTCGCCTCCTCGCTGGAGGTGGCCTGACATAACTTGGGTACGTACCCCGCGGACTCTGCCAGCACCCCCCGGACTTCCTCAGACTCACCCGTATTACAGGCCTGCGCCACGCGGCGACCCGCTCACCATGGGGGCACACCTTGCTACTTCTGCGGGCAGGGCCAGCACCCACGCCCACGCTGCCCAGCCCGCTCCGCGATCTGCAGCGACTGCGGGAAGAAAGGGCACTTTGCGAGGGTCTGCCTGGCCAGACCCAGGGGCCAGAAAAACAAAGAACAGCCGGCCCGAAAATCAGGCTCTCAGGCCCGCAGGCCTTGCAATGCTGCTGCGCACCGACCCGACCTCTTCTGACGCGTCATCAGCCTCGTGCGAATCATGGGAGCAGCCATCTGGTCGGCGGCCATCTTCTCGACCCGACACGTGCGACCGACGGCAGCGGCCATTTTACGAGTCCGACTCGACTGACGACTCCGACTACCCGCGACTGGGTGCGATCACCCTCGATCAAACTCGGCCAAAACACCTGCAGCTCTCCATGATGCAGGTCCAGGTCAACGGGCACGACACTGCATGCCTCTTCGACTCCGGGAGCACGGAGAGCTTTATCCACCCTGAAACGGTAAGGCGCTGCTCCCTACGCACCCATCCCGCATCCCAAACCATAGCCCTCGCATCTGGGTCCCACTCGGTACAAATCAAGGGGTACTGTAGTGCGGATCTCTCGATCCAGGGTGCCAAATACTCCCGTTTCAAATTTTATATCCTCCCTCACCTCTGTGCCCCCCTGCTGCTCGGACGGGATTTCCAGTGCAGCCACCGAAGCCTGACACTGCAGTTCGGCGGACCCTTGCCCCCCCCTCATGGTGTGCTGCCTTGCGACACTGAAAGTCGCACCCCCCTCGCTATTCGCTAACCTCACTCCCGTCTGTAAGCCCGTCGCCAGCAGGAGCCGGCGCTACAGTGCCCAAGATATGGCTTATATCAAGTCAGAGGTCCAGCGTTTACCTGGAGAGGGGGTCATCGAGGCTAGTAACAGCCCTTGGAGAGCGCAAGTGGTGGTAGTCCGGTCCGGGGAGAAGAAACGGATGGTCGTGGATTATAGCCAGACCATAAATCGATTCACGCAGCTTGATGCGTACCCCCTTCCTTGCATCGTGGAAATGGTAAATCGGATCGCCCAATACCGAGTCTTTTCCACGGTCGACCTCAAATCTGCCTACCACCAGCTCCCCATCCGACCAAAAGACTGCCCCTATACTGCCTTCGAAGCAGCCGGCCAGCTCTTCCACTTCCTCAGGGTCCCCTTTGGTGTCACAAATGGGGTCTCCGTCTTTCAAAGGGCGATGGACCAAATGGTGGACCAGTACGGTTTGCGGGCTACATACCCGTACTTGGACAATGTCACCATCTGCGGCCATGATCAGCAGGACCATGACGCTAACCTCAAAAAGTTCCTCCAGACCGCCCGAGCCCTTAACCTGACCTATAACGAGGGCAAATGCGTTTTCCACACCACCCGGCTGGCCACCCTCGGCTATGTTGTGGAAGACGGGGTCCTAGGTCCCGACCCCGACCGCATGCGCCCCCTTAAGGAACTCCCTCTCCCCAACGGTGCTTGGGGCTTTTCTCCTATTACGCCCAGTGGGTCCCCAAGTCTGCGGACAAAGCCCGCCCACTGCTAAAGACCACCACTTTTCCCCTCTCGGCTGAGTCTCAATTGGCCTTCAACCGCATCAAGGCCGACATCATCAAGGCCGCCATGCACGCGGTGGACGAAACCATCCCTTTCCAGGTAGAGAGCGATGCATCAGACATCGCCCTGGCTGCTACCCTCAATCAAGGAGGTCAAGGCCATGGTCAGGGCCTGCCAGGTCTGTGCGGAGTGCAAACCGCACTTCTATCAGCCAGACAAGGTTCGGCTCGTGAAGGCCTCGGGCCCCTTTGAGCGACTGAGCGTGGACTTCAAAGGGCCCCTCCCGTCCACCAACCGTTATGCCTATTTCCTCACCGTGATCGATGAGTTCTCCCGTTTCCCATTCGCCATTCCCTGCACCGACATGACCTCAGCCACGGTGATTAAGGCACTGCACAGCATCTTCAGTTTCCCTGCTTATATCCACAGCGACCGGGGTACATCGTTCATGAGCGATGAACTGCGTCAGTATCTGCTCAGCAAAGGCATCGCCTCGAGCAGAACGACCAGCTATAACCCACGGGAAAACGGGCAGGTGGAGAGGGAGAACGCGACCGTGTGGAAGGCTGTCCTTCTGGCCCTGCGGTCGAGAAATCTCCCAACCACCCGCTGGCAGGAGGTCCTACCCGATGCCCTGCACTCCATTAGGTCATTCCTCTGCACGGCCACGAATGAGACCCTTCACGACCGATTGTTTCTCTTCCCCAGGAAGTCTACCTCCGGGGTCTCACTTCCACCTTGGCTGATGGCTCCGGGACCTGTTCTTCTCCGGAGGCACGCGAGGAGCCATAAAACGGACCCCCTAGTTGAAAAGGTCCGACTGCTCCACGCCAACCCCAGTTACGCCTACGTGGAGTACTCCGACGGCAAGCAAGATACGGTTTCCCTCCGGGATCTGGCGCCCGCTGGATCCTCCACCACAGACGCCCCTTCCCGCGCCGCTCCCCTGCAGGACCCATCGCCCCCTACAACACACTCCCTTCCGGCCCTACCACCCGTTGGTGAGCTCCTACCCTTGCGCCCCCCCTTTACACACCCCGCCGGCGCCGGCTCCGCTACCCCCGGCCCTGCCTAGTTTCTCTGCCCCGACCCGGACCGAAGCTCCGACCGCTGTGCTCCCGGGTGTGCCCTCAACCGGGACGTCCGTGCCCGCCGCACCACCGCCCGAATTGAGGAGATCGAGGAGGACGATCCGGAAACCGAGACGGATGGACCTATGATGGCACTTCACTCCCGCCGGACTCCTTTTTAAACAGGGGGTGAATGTGATGAACGGTTACTGCCTTATCATCATGTAAGGTGATGTCCCCTTTAAGACCGGGCTTGGAACCCTGGGGACTCCGCCTCTGGCTCCGCCCATCTGGGAGCCATACATAAAGGCCTGCCTCATGGTCTGTATAGCAGTCAGCCCTCGTCCATAGCTGTAGCATAGTTATTAGTCTAATAAAGCCTTCTTTCCAGTTTAATCTCTAAGCATCATTATTGAGGGTACCTCAACCAGGCTCTTTGGCCACAGCCCGTCCCCCCACCACACTCCCGTTCACTGGCCAGCTTGAGCTAGCCAGTGTGGAGGCCCCTGCCCAGGCCTCACTCCCCTCCAGGAAAACAAAGAAATTCCCTTCAACACACAACCCCAGTGTAAACACATAAACGCCAAAGAATCATCATTACAAAAGAAAACCCCAACTCTTACCTTGTCCAAATAGGCAACTTCAACTCATTTAACACATATACACCATGCAGTGAAAAATAGAGCTAGCTACATAGACTCCTCCACCCCCCTGCCCTCAGTCCAAGACCAATCCTCAGTCCCATTTCTCACTTCTGCCCCATTTCTCACTTCTGCCTTCACAAACGCCTCCACCACTTCCACGTTCTCGAAACAAAAGTCTTTGGAATTGTACAGTACGAAGTCTTAAAACACCAGGTTAAAGTCCAACAGGTTTGTTTCGATGTCACTAGCTTTCGGAGTGCTGCACCTTCCTCAGGTGAATGAAGAGGTATGTTCCAGAAACACATATATAGACAAATTCAAAGATGCCAAACAATGCTTGGAATGCGACCATTAGCAGGTGATTAAATCTTTACAGATCCAGAGATGGGGTAACCCCAGGTTAAAGAGGTGTGAATTGTATCAAGCCACAACAGTTCGTAGGATTTTGCAGGCCAGATGGTGGGGGATGAATGTAATGCGACATGAATCCCAGGTCCCGGTTGAGGCCGCACTCATGTGTGCGGAACATGGCTATAAGTTTCTGCTCGGCGATTCTGCGTTGTCGCGCGTCCTGAAGGCCGCCTTGGAGAACGCTTACCCGGAGATCAGAGGCTGAATGCCCTTGACTGCTGAAGTGTTCCCCGACTGGAAGGGAACATTCCTGCCTGGTGATTGTTGCGCGATGTCCGTTCATTCGTTGTCGCAGCGTCTGCATGGTCTCGCCAATGTACCACGCTTCGGGACATCCTTTCCTGCAGCTTATGAGGTAGACAACGTTGGCCGAGTCGCACGAGTATGTACCGCATACCTGGTGGATGGTGTTCTCTCGTGTAATAGTGGTATCCATGTCGATGATCTGGCACGTCTTGCAGAGATTGCCATGGCAGGGTTGTGTGGTGTCGTGGTCACTGTTCTGAAGACTGCGTAGTTTGCTGCAAACAATGGTTTGTTTGAGGTTGCGCGGTTGTTTGAAGGCAAGTAGTGGGGGTGTGGGGATGACCTTGGCAAGATGTTCATCGTCATCAATGACGTGTTGAAGGCTGTGAAGAAGATGACGTAGTTTCTCCGCTCCGGGGAAGTACTGGACGACGAAGGGTATTCTGTCGGTTGTGTCCCATGTTTGTCTTCAGAGGAGGTCGGTGCGGTTTTTCGCTGTGGCGCGTTGGAACTGTCGATCGATGAGTCGAGTGCCATATCCCGTTCGTACGAGGGCATCTTTCAACGTCTGTAGATGTCTGTTACGCTCCTCCTCGTCTGAGCAGATCTTGTGTATACGGTGCGCTTGTCCATAGGGGATGGCTTTTTTAATGTGTTTAGGGTGGAAGCTGGAGAAGTGGAGCATCATGAGGTTATCCGTGGGTTTGCGGTGAAGCGAAGTGCTGAGGTGACCGTCCTTGATGGAGACGAGTGTGTCCAAGAATGCAACTGATTTTGGAGAGTAGTCCATGGTGAGTCTGATGGTTGGATGGAACTTATTAATGTCATTGTGTAGTCGTTTCAGTGATTCTTCGCCGTGGGTCCAAAGGAAAAAAATTTCATCGATGTATCTGGTGTATAACGTCGGTTGAAGGTCCTGTGCGGTGAGTAGGTCCTGTTCAAACTTGTGCATGAAGATGTTGGCGTATTGGGGTGTGAATTTGGTCCCCATGGCTGTTCCGTGCGTCTGGATGAAGAACTTGTTGTCGAAGGTGAAGACGTTGTGATCCAGAATGAAGCGGATGAGTTGCAGAATTGCATCTGGAGATTGGCAGTTGTCGGTGTTGAATACTGAGGCTGTTGCAGCAATGCCGTCGTCATGGGGGATGCTGGTGTAGAGTGCCGAGACGTCCATTGTGACAAGGAATGTTCCTGGTTCAACTGGTCCATGGGTGCTGAGTTTCTGTAGGAAGTCCATCATGTCGCGACAAAAACTGGGCGTACCTTGTACGATGGGTTTCAAGATGCCCTCGATGTAGCCAGAGAGGTTCTCACACAAGGTCCCATTGCCTGAAACGATAGGGCGGCCTGGTGTGTTGGCCTTATGTATTTTCGTGAGGCAGTAGAGATCTCCAATGCGGGGAGTACGTGGGATGAGAGCACGTAGGGTGCTCTGAAGATCTGGATCCAAGGTCTTGATCAGTCTGTTAAGTTGGCGGATGTGTTCCTTGGTCGGATCTGCGGGTAACTGTCTGTAGTGTTCTAGGTTGTCCAGTTGTCGGTATACTTCTTTGCAAGTAGTCCGTTCTGTTCAGTACGACAGTGGCCCCTCCTTTGTCTGCTCGTTTGATGACGATGCTGCGGTTGGTCTTGAGAGCGCGGATGGCATTGCGTTGTGCTTGGGTGACGTTCAGGGCTGTCTTGTGAATGCGACTGATGAATCTGGCATTGACGCGACTCCTGACGGCTTGAGCATACATGTCGAGTTTAAGGCAGCGGCCTTGGAATTGTAGGTCACCCTCAACTTAATAAATGTTTTATTAAAGCTTTTCCAACCAATGTTTTTACATAACAAAGATAGAAGTACAAATAATAATAAAAATAAAAATAAACAAGAATTATTAAACAAAACAAGGTGGGTGTTGTCTTCCTTTAAAACTTACATTATATCAACAGTTCCCCCTCCCCCCCCCCCCCCGCCCCCAGGATGCTGCTGCTGCTGACAATTACTGCTCCCCTCGAAAGTCAAGGAAAGGTTGCCAACCCAGGGAGAACCCCATCAAGGACCCTCTCAAGGTGAACTTTATTCGCTCCAGGCTGAGGAACCCCGCCATATCGCTAACCCAGGTCTCCACACCCGGGGGTTTTGAGTCCCTCCACATTAGCAAGATCCGTCTCCGGGCTATCAGGGAGGCGAAGGCCAGTACCTCGGCCTCTTTCGCTTCCTGCACTCCTGGATCCTCCGACACCCCAAATATCGCTACTGTTGGACTTGCCTTCACCCGAGTATCCAAAATCCTAGACATCACCCTCGCAAACCCGTGCCAGAATTCTTTAAGCGCCGGGCATGCCCAAGACATATGGGCATGGTTCGCTGGACTCCCTGCACATCTCGGGCACCTGTCCTCCACCCCAAAAACCTTACTCATCCTTGCCTCCGTTATGTGCGCCTGGTGCACCACCTTAAACTGAATTAAGCGGAGCCTGGCACATGATGAGGAGGAGTTCACCTTACCCAGGGCATCGGCCCACAGGCCCTCATCCAGCTCTTCCTCCTACTTGCCCTTCAACTCCTCCACTGAGGCTTCCTCCACCTTCTGCAGCTCCTGATATATGTCCGACACCTTCCCCTCCCCTACCCAGTTGCCAGACACCACCCTATCCTGGATCCTACGCGGGAGCAGCAGCGGAAATGTCCCCACCTGTTTTCTAAGAAAGTCCCGAACCTGGAGGTACCTGAACGCATTCCCCGGGGGCAGGCCGAACTTCTCCTCCAGCGCCTGCATGCTGGGGAAAACCCCGTCTATAAACAGGTCCCCCATCCTCCTAATACCTGCCCTATACCAGCCTTGGAAACCCCATCCATCCTACCTGGAGCAAATCTATGGGTATTCCATATCGGGGTCCACACAGAGGCCCCCTCCTCCTGCCTGTGTCTCCTCCACTGCCCCCAAATCCTCAGTGCCGCTGCCACCACCGGACTTGAGGTGTATCGCGCTGGTGAGAACGGCAGCGGAGCCATGACTAGTGCCCCTAGGCTGGTGTCTTTGCATTGTTAAGTAATGGGTTAAGAGACATTGCAATTAGTTGTCTCATTTATGTTAAATATCCATTAATTGACACTGATATGTAAAGGGGCTTCAGGTGGCCTCTGTCAGGTGATGTGTAGTTAGAGTTTTGTGCAAAGTTGTGGAAGAGTTAGACTCAGAAGAAGGTCTGGAGACTTTATTACATTATATGGATAAGATTTATAAGAAAGATGACTTGTTAAGTGCATAAGAAGCAGGGTCGGATTTTGATAAGTTCCGGAAAATGGAGGATATCTCCATGGAAGACTACATAATGGAATTTGGCAGACTATACAAAAGGCTGCAGAAACACAACCTGGAATTTCTACAGTCTGTGTTGGCTTTTAAATTACTTGACTGCGCTAGAGTGAGCAACATGGATAGGCTCCTGGTTTTGACAGGAGTTCAGTTTACTGATAAGGATACCTTATTCGAACAGATGACAAAAGCTTTACAAAGGTTTCTGGGGAAACATTCGATTCCGATGGCTCTGATGACCCAAATAGGTCAGCCTGCAATAAGGCAGAATATGGAAGATACACTACTAACAAGATGGCAAAATCGTATGGCTACGAACAGGGCTCAAGACTATAGAAGGAGACCGAGACAAGGAAATTATGAAGACAGAAACCCAGTTAGAACCTACAATAGGAAGATGGACCCCAGAAATGCACGGGGCATGATAAATCGATGTTTTCGATGTGACGCTCAATACCATTATGCTTTCAACTGTCCAACTCGTTATGATAGAGTGTTTGAAGCGACACATGACACGGAAGAGTCAGAAGAGGAAAAAGATAGTGACCAGAAAGAAGGCATTGTCCTATTGACAAGCAGTTTTACGCCGGTAATGAGGGTGTTGGTTGCAGAATCCTTCAACTGTGCTGTATTGGACAGTGGCTGCACATCTACTGTGTGTGGAATTGACTGGTTAAAATGTCATCTGGACTCTTTGAATGCTGAAAATCGTAACAAGGTTAAGGAATTTGAAAGTTCCACAAGTTTTAGGTTTGGGGATGATAATACTCTGAAGTCGTTGAAAAGAGTGGTGATCCCTTGCAATATTGCCGGAGTGAATCATTTCATTAGCACGGATGTTGTATCAAGTGAGATACCTTTGCTTCTGAGCAGACCGTCGATGAAGAAAGCACACATGAAACTGGATATGGAACAGGATTAGGCAACAGTTTTTGGAAAGACGGTGGATTTAAAATTTACACAGTTGGGACACTATTGTATTCCATTACTGACAAATAATATTTCAAGTAGAGTGATTAAGGATATGTTAATGGCAGTTGAAAATGGGACTTTAGCTGATAAAAAGCTTGTGGTATTAAAACTGCATAGGCAATTTGCACATCCGTCTCCTCGGAGGCTGAAAATGTTATTAAAGGATGCAGGGGTAAGGGATGACGACTATACTAAACTGATAGAACAGGTAGTGTCCGCTGTGAAGTTTGTAGGAAGTACAGAAGGACACCAGCACGACCGATAGTAACCCTACCTTTGGCCAGGGATTTTTTTTTTTTTATTAAATATTTTATTGAAAATTTTTGGTCAACCAACACAGTACATTGTGCATCCTTTACACAATATTATAACAACACAAATAACAATGACCTATTTTATAAACAAAAAATGAATGAATAATAAACAAAAATGAAAACTAGCCCTAATTGGCAACTGCCTTGTCACAAGTAACACTCTCCAAAAATATAATTTAACAGTCCAATATATAATTATCTGTAGCAACGACCTATACATACTATACAGTATATATTAACAACCCTGAGAGTCCTTCTGGTTCCTCCTCCCCCCCCCCCCCGATCCTGGGCTGCTGCTGCTGCCTTCTTTTTCCCATTCCGTCTATCTTTCTGCGAGGTATTCGACGAACGGTTGCCACCGCCTGGTGAATTGGCCAGGGATTTTAACGACATTGTGGCCATGAACCTTAAGATCTGGGATAAAGTAAATAAGATATTTATTTTGCATTTTGTAGATTTAGCAACCAGATTTAGTCAATCGACGATTGTATGAAGTAAAGAAAAGAGCCTAATTCTGGATCAAATCGTGGAAAAATGGATAGGGACAGGAATGGGTCCACCGGCAAAATTCCTTACGGACAATGGGGGAGAATTTGTTCATGATGAGTTTAGGAATATGTGTGAAAACGTGAATATCAGAGTTATGAATACGACTGCAGAAAGCCTATTTAGTAATGGTGTCTGTGAAAGAAATCATGCTGTCATCGATCGACCAAATTGCAGGCTAAATTCAGCTTTAGCATGGGCGGTACATGCAAAGAATTCATTGCAGATGGTTGGAGGCTATAGTCCTTATCAATTAGTGTTTGGTAGAAATCCTAAAATTCCGTCCATTTTGGATGACCAGCCTCCAGCTTGGGAGGGGACTACAATTAGCTCTGGTTTTGCTGAACATTTAAATGCATTACATAGCAGTAGGAAAGCTTTTTTGGAAGCAGAAGTCTCTGAAAGAATTCGCAGAGCTTTAAGACATAACGTACGGCCATCAGATGTCGTTTTTCAGCAAGGAGACATGGTATACTATAAGAGAGACAATTCTAATGAATGGAAAGGCCCAGGGAAGATCATTGACATAACAATGACAAAACAATTATTTTACAATATGGTAATCAAACTATTAGGGTACATTCATCAAGGATAACGGGTACAGATTATAAATTTTCAAATTTAGACAGAGCAGACAGACATGACGAGGAACCAGAGTCATCTGGTACGCATGTGTTACAGAACTATGAGGACCAGTTAACTGATATAGACAGGATTTCTGTAGAGGAACACAACACTTCTGATGAATTGGAACAGGCCATTTTTCCGAAAGGGCAACTGTCAAAAGTTGGTACAAAAGTGACATACTTGCCTGAAGGGTCAAGTCAATGGAAGGATGCAACTGTTATTAGTAGAGCAGGGAAGGCCACTGGAAAGTATAAACATTGGTTGAATGTACAGCATTCGGGGGACGGAGTCAAGACAATGGATTGGGACAACAAAGTTCAAAAATGGCGGGCACAGAAACGCAATGCCAGTTCAGATAGTACATCGGATAGTGAACAGGTCCGCAGGAAAAGAGTCGAGAACTATTGAAAGGACATCCCACAGCAGAAGGGAAAGATCAAGCAGTAGCAGTACAGGGCGAGATACCAGGCGGGAGAGGGGACGTAGTTTATCAAGATCTCGGAACATGAGTAAGACTATGAATACCAATAGGAGTAGAAGCCCACATGCACGTGAGATTTTGGTGCTTTCAAATAAATTAGATGAAAACGTTATCAAAGATGCTAAACAGCAAGAATTGCAGAGTTGGAGTGAATTTGGGGTATACACGGAAGTACCGGATAGGGGGACAAAGAGCTCTATCCCACAGATGGATTTGCACGGAAAAGGTTCTTCCGGATGGAACTTATAAGGCAAAGGCCAGGCTTGTGGCAAGGGGATTTGAAGAAAACTTAGAAGATCAGGATTTAAGGGTAGATTCACCTACAGCAGGAAAGGTTATTTTAAAGATCTTCTTGGCTCTATTAGCCACAAAGGCATGGGAATGCAAATCTATAGATATAAAAGCTGCCTTTTTGCAGGGGCACCAGCTCCAGAGAGACATTTTTCTCCGTCCTCCTAAAGAAGCAGCTAACATAGAAGGGGTACTCTGGAAGTTGAACAAATGTGTATATGGATTAAATGATGCATCTAGAGTCTGGTATTTTTCGGTAAGGTTAGTTTTGTTAAAGTTAGGCTGTTGCCAGTTGAAAGCAGATCCTGCAATGTTTTACTGGCACTATAAAGGAAATCTTTCTGGCATCTTTATGATGCATGCCGATGATTTTTTGTGGGGTGGGACTAGTGATTTTGAAGCTATTGTAATCTCTGGTTTGAGGAAAGAATTCAGGGTTGGAAGTCAGGCTTCCGGTGCATTAAAATATATTGGACTGGAAATTGGACAGACTAAGTCAGGGCAACTTTACGTCAGCAATCTTATTTGGAAAGCATCAGCCCAATAGCAATTAGTCATGGCCGAGTTTCACAAAAAGATGCAATGGTTTCAAAGATAGAAAAGAGCAACTGCGAAGTTTAATTGGGCAACTGAACTGGTTAGGTAGAAAGACTCGACCGGACGTGAGTTTTAATGTCTTAGAGTTGAGTACAAAAATGAATGATCCCAAAGTGGAAGACATAAGAAGAGCAAATAAAGCGTTGGCCAAACTAAAAATGCAGGAGTGTGTTTTGAAGTTCCCGGTTTTAAAGTTTATAATGATGCGTCCTACGCAAATTTATGTGATGGGGTTTCAAGCGCAGGAGGTTTTATAATTTTCCTTTTGGGGAACAATGGTAAATGTTGCCCGCTTGTGTGGGAAACAAAGAACATAAGGAGAGTGGTAAAAAGCACTTTGGCTGCTGAGACGTTAAGCCTTGTAGTGGTGGTGGATATGGCCTTTTATATAAGTATGATATTGACAGAAATTTGGGGATTAGGGGATTTGGGTAATATACCTATTGACTGTCAGATTGACAATAAATCCCTGTGGGAAAATGTGCACTCTATGCAAAAAGTGTCAATGAAAGGAGGTTATGGATAGACATCGCAAGTTTGAAGCAGATGTTGGACAGAGGGGAAATAACAAAAATTAAATGGGTCGACAGTAGCTATCAACTGAAAGACTGTTTTACGAAAAGAGGGGCGAGTTCACAGAAACTTTTGGATATTGTTAATGAAGGGCGCTTGTTTCTGTGACTGTTTTGTTTTTCTTTCTCGTCCAAACAAAAACAAAAACTGAAAAAAGGGGGGGAAATCATGTGTGTGTTTTTGAGTTTCTTGAAATTTTGTTTTCACCTAATTTTTTTTTTCTCCAAGGAAGAGGAGACTGTTAAGTACTGGGTTAAGAGACATTGCAATTAGTTGTCTCCTTTATGTTAAGTATCCATTAATTGACACTGATATGTAAAGGGGCTTCAGGGCCTCTGTCAGGTGATGTGTAGTTCGAGTTTTGTGCAAAGTCTGTTGGAATGAAATAAATGTGTGTTGGTGAAAAAGGAACAGAACTTTAGACTCTTTATATCACAGTCTAACATGCATGACGCCGCCTCCAGCCACCCCCTCCTCCATCATCCCCTTCCTAATCATGGCCACATTGGCCGCCAAATAATAGCTGCAGAAGCTCAGCAGAGCCAGTCCTCCCCCACCCCACCGCCCCCCCCCCCCGCCCCCGGCTACACTCCAAGAATGCCCTTTTAACTCGCGGGGTTTTATTTGCCCACACAAATCCCGTAACAATCCTTTTCACCCGCTTAAAAAAGGACTTGGGGATGAAAATGGGGAGGCACTGAAAGACGAAGAGGAACCTGGGGAGAACCGTCATCTTCACAGTCTTCACCCGTCCCGCCAGGGAAAGCATATCCCACCTTTTAAACGCTCCCTCCATCTGCTCCACGAGCCAGGTTAAGTTGAGCCTGTGCAGGGCACCCCAGTTCCTGGCCACTTGTATCCCCAAGTCCCGAAAGCCCCTCTCCACTATCTTGAGCGGGAGCTCCCTCAGTCTCTCCTCCTGGCCCCTAGCGTGGACCACGAGCAGCTTACTCTTCCCCACGTTCAATTTATACCCCGAAAACCTCCCAAAGTCCCTCAGGAGCCGCATGACCTCCCCCATCCCCTCTAGCGGGTCCGAAATGTACAACAACAGGTCATCCGCGTAGAGGGAGACGCGGTGTTCCTCCCCCCCCCGTGCACCAGCCCCCTCCAATCCCTTGAAGTCCTGAGCGCAATGGCCAATGGCTCAATTGCCAGGGCAAACAGCAAAGGGGACAGGGGACACCCCTGCCTCGACCTCTGGTGCAGCTTGAAATACTCCGACCCTAGCCAGTTTGTGGACACACTCGCTACAGGGGCCTGATACAGCAGCTTGACCCACCCTATGAATCCCTCCCCGAATCCAAACCTGCCTAACGCCTCCCACAAATACTCCCACTCTACCCTGTCAATGGCCTTCTCCGCGTCCATTGCAGCCACCACTTAGGCATCCCCCCCTCCAAGGGCATCATGATAATATTCAGGAGCCTCCTCACATTCACGTTCAGCTGCCTGCCCTCCCCAATCACTCCTGGGACACAGTCCTCTATTCTGGTGGCCAGAATTTTTGCCAACAGCATGGCATCCACGTTCAGGAGCGATATCGGCCTGTAGGACCCACACTGAAGCGGGTCCTTCTCCTTCAAGATAAGCAAAATCAATGCCTGCGACATCGTCGGGGGGAGGGTCCGTCTCTCCTTTGCCTCATTGAAGGTTCTTAGCAGGAGCGGGTTCAGTATCTCTGAGAACTTCTTATAAAATTCAACAGGGAAGCCATCCGGACCCGGGACCTTGCCCGACTGCATGCTTGCCAGCCTCCTGACTACCTCCTCCAACTCAATTGGGGCCCCCAATCCCTCCACCCGCTCCACTTCCACCCTTGGGAACCTCAACCGTCCACAAACTGCCTCATCCCTTCCCTCTCCCCAGGGGGTTCCGACTCGTATAACTTCCCGTAGAACTCCCTGAAGACTTCATTGACCCTCTCTGGGCTCAGCACCATGTTGCCCTCCTTATCCTGTACTCCCCCAATCTCTCTGGCCGCCTCCAGCGCAGCTGGTGCGCCAGCATCCTACTCGCCTTCTCTCCTTACTCGTAGACTGCCCCTTTCACTTTCCTTAACTGCGCCTGTGCCTTCCCCATGGTCAGCAAATCGAACTCCGCCTGAAGTTTCCGGCGTTCATTCAGCAGCCCCTCCTCTGGGGCCTCCGCGTATCTCTTGTCTACCCGCAGTATCTCTCCCACCAGCCTCTCCCTTTCCGCCCTCTCCTTCTTCTCTCTGTGGGACCTGGTGGAGATTAACTCTCCCCTAATGACTGCCTTCAAAGCCTCCCACACCACTGCCACCGTTACCTCCCGTGTCATTCGCTCCCGCATAGTTCTCAATGCTCCTCCCTATCCGCCCACACACTGACCCCGCTCTGCCCCCAGCCACAGGTCCACCCAGTGCGGGGCATGGTCCGAGACTGCAATGGCCGAGTATTCAACTCCCTCCACCCTCGGGATCAGCGCCCTACTCAACACAAAGAAGTCTATCCGTGAATAGACTTCATGGACGTGGGAGAAAAAGGAGAACTCCTTCGCCCTTGGCTGCGCAAACCTCCACGGGTCCACCCCCCCCCCATCTGGCCCATGAACTCCCCTCGCCGCCGCCTCTTTCCCGAGCTGGACTTGGAACGGTCCAAAATCGGGTCCAAAACCGTATAAAAGTCCCCTCACATAATCAGGTTACTTGACTCCAAGTCCGGGATCCTACCAAACACCCGCCTCATGAAGTCCGCATCGTCCCAATTTGGGGTATACACATTCACTAGCACCACCCGGGCCTCCTGCAGCTTGCCACTCACCATTATGCACCTGCCCCCCTTGTCCGACACGATACTCCCCGCCTCAAATGCCATCGTTTACGAACCAAAATTGCCACCCCTCTGGTCTTGGGGTCTAACCCCGAGTGAAACACCTGACCCACCCATCCTTTCCTTAGCCTCGTCTGGTCCGTGAGCTTAAAGTGCGTCTCTTGCAACATGGCCACGTCTGCCTTCAACCCCTTTAAATGCGAGAACACGCGGGACCTCTTGACCGGCCCATTCAGGCCCCTCACGTTCCACGCGATCAGCCTGGTCGGGGGGGGGGGGGGGGGGGGGGGGGGGGGGTGGCCACCCGCCCATCCTGCCGACTAACCATCTCCCTTTTTCGGCCAGCCACGTGCCCCCGCCTCCCGATTCCAGCCCTCCCCTCGGTGGCCCCCCCAGCCCCACTCTCCATCCATTCCCCTCACCTGGCTCCCCTTCAGTCAGCACAGCAGCACCCCCCCCCCCAACCCCGCCCGCTTAGCTCTGATTTCCCCCCCACTATACTTCCGTGAGTCAGCTTACCCATGCTGACCCTGGCCGCTCCCACGCCTATATGCCGACCCTAAACAGGTTGCCTCCTTCGGGCCACCCAACCCCCTTCTCCCCCCACAGGGTAGAGGGGCAAGCGCCAACCGGGACCTTCCCGTGCGACGGACAACCCGTCCAGGGCGTTTCCCGCCCCCTAAAATCAAACCCCATAAAAACAAAACAAACAAAACCACTGACCAAACTGGAGCGGACAAGCAAATAAACTTATGCTTTACCCGCCATCTTACCCCCCGTCCAGCCCCACCCGCACATTTCACCCCCATACGCATTAGGTCCCTTAGTTCAGGTCCAGCTTCTCGTGCCTGATGAACGACCACGCCTCATCCAGCGTATCAAAGTAATGGTGCCTGTCCTGGTATGTTACCCAGAGTCTCGCCGGATGAAGGAGCCCAAACTTCACCCCTTTGCTGTGGAGGACCGCCTTAGCTGGGTTGAACCCTGCACACTTCCTCGCCAGCTCAGCTCCCAAGTCCTGGTAGATGCGGATCTCGCCATTCTCCCACTTACTGCTCCGCTCTTTCTTCGCCCACCGCAGAACTTGCTCCCGGTCTGTCAAACGATGAAACTGTATCACCATTGCCCTCGGTGGCTCGTTTACCCTCGGCTTTCTGGCGAGGACCCTGTGCACCCCATCCAGCTCCAAGAGCCGCGGGAAGGCCCCCGCGCCTATCAGCGTCCCCAACATCGTGGTCATGTACGTGTTCGCGTCCACGCCCTCCGCTCCTTCGGGAAGGCCCAGGATCCGCAGATTATGGCTCCGAGACCTGTACTCAAGGTCATCTAGCCTCTCTCGCCATCTCTTATGGAGCGCCTCGTGTGCCTCCACCTTCACCGCCAGGCCCAGGTCCTCATTGTCATCCACCTTCCTCCTCACCTCTTTGATCTCTGTTATAACCTGCCTGCTTACCATTGGCTGGGGACTAATGACAATCCCACAATCCTGTGGGAGTATGAGCATCCCCAATGAGGGGGGCGGAGAAACCATTAGTAAACTCCAAGTATAAATAAAGCTGGCCAGTTTGGAACCAGCAGGAAGGAGTGTGCAGCAAGGGAAGTTGCTGCTGCTGTTATATACATATATATATATATATATATATTATTGTAAAAAATGTTATTACTTTGTATCCTTAAAACTCGTGCTGGATTCTTCATGGCCCTCACAAAACTGGCGACGAAGGTTAAAGTGAATAGCTGTCTACACTGCTGAAGTCACCTCCCTGGATTTTTGTTGGATACAGTTTGGAAGTTGTTTTCTATTATACCATGCCTCTGTACGGACGTTTGGATGTTTTTGATGCTGCGCTGGAAAGCTGGAACCAGTACGCACAACGGATGCGTTACTATTTCCGGGTAAACAATATCACCGAAAACGAGCGCCAGGTGGTCATATTGCTCACCGCCTGTGGCCCGCATACTTTTGGGGTGATTAGGAGCCTTATGTACCCAGCTGCGCCGGACACCAAAACGTTTGATGAACTTGTGAATATAGTGGGGCAACATTTTAACCCAACCCCGTCCACAATAGTTCAGCGTTACAGGTTTAATACCGCTGAGAGGACCCCTGGAGATTCCCTTGCCGATTTTCTATCCAGGCTACGCAGGATTGCGGAGTACTGTGACTATGGTGAGACCTTGTCAGAAATGTTACGCGACCGTTTGGATTTGCGGTATTAACAATGCGACCACCCAGAGAAAGTTGTTAGCTGAGCCAACATTGACTTTTCAACATTTGCACGCGGCGCTGGATCAGGCGACGTGTAACGAGACGGAGACCGGCGCTTCCGTGATGAACGGCGTAACGGTTGTACATCCACGGCCCGTTGTCCCGAGGATTCCCCCTCTGATGCATCCTGTGTCTCCATCTCGGAGTCAGAGTCTGCTGCCTCCGTCATGTCAGCGTCTCTATCTCCATTCAGTTCTGTAACGACCTGCGCAGGCTTTGAGTGAGGCACCAGTAGAAGATTGTGAGGACTACCTTCCCTTGTCTCTGGTCTCTGCGGCTGTAGAAATGAGCTCCGGGGGCGGGGAATCTTTGGAGGGGATAGTCTTCTGGACCGAACGTGGTCTACATGTTTGCTCTGGAGCCGACCCTGGGCTTGCACCTGGTAAGATATAGGACCCGTTTGGCGAAAGATTACGCCAGGAACCCACTGGGCACCACCAGCAAAATTCTGAACGAACACTGGGTCACCGGGCGCAAACTGCCGAATCGGCTGTGCCGAGAAAATCCCTCTCCCTGCCGTTCTTGTGTGCTGCGTACTTTTGTGCCGATGTCCGGGATAACCATACTAAGGCGGGTGCGAAGTCTCCGGCCCATTAGGAGTTCTGCGGGAGCTACCCCAGTCACCGCATGGGGGGGTGGACCTATACGTAAACAAAAAGCGAGCCAGTCTCATGTCCATTGATCCGGAAGACTGCTTCTTTAGGCCTCTTTTGAATGTCTGCACTGCGCGCTCTGCCAACCCATTTGAAGCCGTGTGGTAAGGGGCAGTGTGGATATGGCGTATGCCGTTCATCTTCATGAACCTCGCAAACTCCTCACTCGTGAATGGAGTGCCGTTATCCGTGACCAGCACCTCGGGGAGGCCATGCGTACTAAAGGACAAACGCATCTTTTCAATTGTTGCGCAGGACGTTGTCCCCTGCATCTTATGCACCTCTAGCCATTTAGACTGGGCGTCGATTAATAGAAGGAACATGGATCCTTGAAAAAGGCCTGCAAAATCTGCATGCAAGCGCGCCCAAGGCCGCCCTGGCCATTCCCAGTGATGTAGGGGCACGGCCGGCGGAAGCTTCTGATGCTCCTGGCAAATGGAGCAGTTTTGGGCCACCTTCTCAATGTCGGTATCGAGGCCTGGCCACCAGACATAACTCCGGGCCAACATTTTCATTTTGGTCACACCTGGATGCCCATTGTGCAAGTCTCTTAGTATCAGCTCCTGGCCTTTTTCCGGGACAATCACACGCGTCCCCCACAAGAGGATGCCGTCTTCCACGCTGAATTCTGACAGCTTGGAGGAAAATTTCCGCAACTCGCCTGGGAGCTGTCTATGCTGCCCACCATACAGGACTATGTGCCGAACCTTTGACAGGACTGGCTCCGTCTGGGTCCACTCATGGATCTGTGATGCCATGACAGGCAAGGTGTCCATAAAATTTAGGGTTGCAACCACCTCACCGGTCGTGGGGGTCGACATGGGGCCGGTTGATAAAGGCAATCGGCTCAGTGCGTCGGCATTTGCTAATCTGCGTACCTGGTTTGTGCTCCAGAGAATACTCGTATGCAGCAAGCAACAAAGCCCAGCGCTGGATCCGTGCGGAAACAATGGGCGGTATTGGCTTATCTTCTCTGAAAAGTCCCAGCAGAGGCTTATGATCAGTCACGATAGTGAAATGGCGGCCATACATGTACTGGTGGAAGCGTTTCACCGCAAAAAACACTGCCAGGCCCTCCTTCTCGATCTGCGCGTCCTTTTTCTCCGCTGCAGTCAATGTGCAGGAGGCGAAAGCTATCGGTCGCTCGGCCCCGTTCTCCATCTTGTGGGACAGGACGGCCCCAATACCATAAGGGGATGCATCACATGTGACGAGCAACGGCTTTCCAGGATCATAGTGGGTTAGTAACCCAGACGACGACAATTGTTGCTTTACCCGCCGGAAAGCGGTTTCTTGTGGCTGACCCCAAACCCAGGTGTGATTTTTCTTTAGCAGAAGGTGCAAAGGGGCCAGCGTAGTTGCCGGATTGGGGAGGAACTTCCCGTAATAGTTTACGAGACCGAGAAAAGAACGAAGATGCGAAGTGTCAGTCAGGGCGGGGGCCTGTTGAATTGCACGCACCTTCTCTGCGACGGGGGGCAAACCTTCGCGGTCCACCCGATAACCTAGGTAGACTACTTCCTTTGCCTGAAATATGCACTTTGTGCGACGTAAACGGACTCCAGCCTCCGAAAAGCGTCTCAGGACAGCTTCCAGATTTTCCAAATGTTCCTGCTCCGACGTCCCTGTAATCAAAACGTCATCTAAGTAGACAGCAACACGTGGTAAACATCTCAAAATGCCCTCCATAACACATTGAAAAATTGCGCATGCAGAGGATACTCCAAAGGGCAACCGTGTATATTCATACAGGCCCCGGTGTGTATTAATCGTTACATATGGTCGGGAGGCAGGGTCCAGCTCCAACTGCAGGTAGGCGTGACTCATATCTAATTTTGTGAACGAGAATCCACCTGCAAGCTTCGCGTAGAGATCCTCTATGCGAGGCATTGGATATCCATCGAGTCGGGAAGCCGTATTCACTGTAAGTTTATAGTCGCCACACAAGCGAACTGTGGCATCTGGCTTCATTACAGGTACAATTGGTGCTGCCCAGTCAGCAAAACGGATGGGCCTGATAATACCCAAACTCTCCAAACGAGTGAGTTCCCCTTCTACCTTCTCGAGCAAGGCGTAAGGCACCGGGCGCGCCCAGAAATAGAACGGCATGGCTTCTGGTTCGACTTGGATATGGGCTACGGCCCCTTTTATTTTCCCCAAACCAGGCTGGAATACATCTGGGTATCGTCCTAGCACCTCAGTCAACTCTTCAGAAACTGTTTGGAGGATGTGCTGTCATTGCAACCGTAAATGGCGCAACCAGTCCCGACCCAATAGGCTGGGCCCATGGCCGCGCGCCACGATAAGTGGTAAACGCCCCTCCTGGCGCCCATAAACAACAGGGGTCATTGTAGTTCCTGCAATGTCCAGTGGTTCCCCCGTGTAGGTGGCCAACCTGGCCTGTGAGTCAGTTAACGTAAGGGTCTGTATACCCTGCTTGATGCGGTCGAATGTCCTCTGGACGATCACGGAGACCGCTGCGCCAGTGTCCAACTCCATCTCAAGCGGGTGGCCATTGACCCGTACTGTCACCTTAATGGGGGCCACACGGGGAGCTGCCACACAATGCAGCTGCAGGCAGTCATCCTCCGTCTCCACGTCCTCAGGAGTAGTCGCCGCAGGTTCATCCACAAGGAAGGTACGGCCCCTGGGCTGGTCCCAGTTACGGCCCCTGGGCTGGTCCCAGTTTCGGTCGGAACGACGGCGCCTCTGGCGCCCCCAGGACCGCCGTCCGCGACGGGGTCGGCGCCTACAAGTCTGACACGGACATGGCTCCTCATCCATTGGTTCTGGAGAATGCTCCAGACTCCCCTTCGGGGAGGAATGTCCGACGGCCACTGGCGTCGGTCCGGACGTTGCCTCGCCCAAGGTACCGCAGGAGTGCGGGGGGACGTTTTCGGACGGAAGGGGTTGTGCCCCAAGGCATGCACTTCCATTCCCTGTAGCTCCTGCACTCCTCGTTCTGCGCTCTCTCAGGACAATACTATTTGAATGGCCTGTTGAAAAGTCAATGTTGGCTCAGCTAACAACTTCCTCTCGGTGGCCGCATTGTTAATACCGCAAACCAAAAGGTCGCGTAACATTTCTGACAAGGTCTCACCATAGTCACAGTACTCCGCAATCCCGCGTAGCCTGGATAGAAAATTGGCAAGGGGTTCTCCAGGGGTCCTCTCAGCGGTATTAAACTGGTAACGCTGGACTATCGTGGACGGGGTTGAGTTAAAATGCTGCCCCACTATATTCACAAGTTCATCAAACGTTTTGGTCTCCGGCGCAGCTGGGTACGTAAGGCTCCTAATCACCCCAAATGTATGCAGGCCGCAGGTGCTGAACAATATGACCACCTGGCGCTCGTTTTTGGTGATATTGTTTGCCCGGAAATAGTAACGCATTCGTTGTGTGTACTGGGTCCAGCTTTCCAGCGCAGCATCAAAAACATCCAAACGTCCGTACAGAGGCATGGTATAATAGAAAACAACTTCCAACCTGTATCCAACAAAAATCCAGGGAGGTGGCTTCAGCAGTGTAGACAGCTATTCACTTTAACCTTCGTCGCCAGTTTTGTGAGGGCCACGAAGAATCCAGCACGAGTTTTAAGGATACAAAGTAATAACATTTATTTACAATAACATATATATATAAAACAGCAGCAGCAACTTCCCTTGCTGCACACTCCTTCCTGCTGTTTCCAAACTGGCCAGCTTTATTTATACTAGGAGTTTACTAATGGTTTCTCCGCCCCCCCTCATTGGGGAAGCTCATACTCCCACAGGATTGTGGGATTGTCATTAGTCCCCAGCCAATGGTAAGTAGGCAGGTTATAACACACCTGCGTGACCATTTGCTGGGGAGACTGTTAAGATAGGGGGAGCGAAGGGGCGGCATGTGGCGCAGTGGTTAGCACTGGGACTGCGGCGCTGAGGACCCGGGTTCGAATCCCGATCCTGGGTCACTGTCAGTATGGAATTTGCACATTCTCCCCATGACTGCATGGGTTTCACCCCCACAACCCAAAGATGTGCATGTTAGGTGGATTGGCCATGTAAATTGCCCCTTAATTGGAAAAAATAATAATTGGTCCTCTAAATTTATTTTACAAAAGATTGGGGGTCGCTCCCGTTAATTGTGTGGAGATTGGGTTTCAGTGGTGTTAATAGGTTTCTGATCATGCGCGGGCTGGATCCTGATTTTGCCAATGGGGGCATGCCGGTAGGATCGCAAACAGATTGGCACCCAGCGCGGTTCGCGATTTTGGCAGCTCCCGCGACCTCATGGCCTTGTCGCACTTTCGCTTAAGTGCAACATGGCCATTAAATCGTGCTCTTTGTCTGTAAACAGAGGTATTTTTGGAATTTGTTTTTAAGTAAGCGGTGGTGTTTCCCCAAACCCTTAGTTTGTGTGCTCCAATGTTATAACACACAGCAAACTTTCTTTATGATTAACTCAGAAGGTTAGTTTATTCCACATTCAAACTTGGGGCGGGGGTGGAGAGAGCAGGTGCAATGATGATGATGTTTGATTGGAGACAACAGCAACAAAATCCTTGAAAGCGAAGGGGGCTGCCATACAATGAGATTCTGTTGACTATTTGGCTGGCAGTGGTCAGAGGCTTTGAAAATAAAAGAGGCTCCAAGGAGTTGCGAGGTGGTGGCCAGACAGCACTGTTGATGTCCCCTTCCATGACTTAACTGATGATCGAGAGTATACTCATAGGGGGAATTGGCTGGGTTGGATTTGTCCTGCTTTTTTGTGTACAGGACACACCTGGGCACTAATCAGCGCCAGTGTGACCACTTGGTGGGGAGGCCGATGAATGACAGGAGGCTGATGAATATAGGGTCGCTCCCATTAATTGTATGGAAATAGGGCTTCAGTGGTGATAATTGGTTTTTCGCCACACCACGGTGAGATCCTGATTTCGCCCACGGGAGCGGGCCGGTTGCATCGTAAACTGTTTGGCACCTGGCATGGTTCTCGTTTTCAGCCTCTCTCGCTGTTCACCGGCTTCTTTTCGCTCAAGCAATTCTCCACATTGCCGGGTAGATGCCAGTCTTGAAGCTATCCTGGAACAGCTTGGCTGGAATGCTGCAAGTTCTGGAGCTCATGTCATCAGTCTGATTGCCAGAATATTGTCAAGGCCCACAGCCTTTGTGGTATCCAGTGCCTTCAGCTGTTTCTTAATATTACGCGCAGTAAGTTGAATTGACTGAAGATTTGCATCTGTGATGCTGGGGACTTCTGGAGGAGACCAAGATGGATCATCCACGGCACTTCTGACTGAAGATTGTTGCGAATGCCTTATTTTTTAAACTGATGTGCTGCACTCCCCATCATTGAGGATAGGGATATTTGTGGAGCTTTTTCCTCCAGTGAGTTGTTTAATTGTCCACCACCATTCATCGCTGGATGTGGCAGGACTACAGAGCTTAGATCTGATCCATTGGTTGTAGAATCACTTCATTGGTTGTAGAATCACTTAGCTCTATCCAGCACTTGCTGCTTATGTTGTTTGGTACACAAAATTGATCTGTGTTGTAGCTTCACCAGGTTGACACCACAATTTTTGGTATGCCTGGTGCAGTTCCAGGAATGCTCTCCTGCACTCTTCATTCAACCAAGGTTGATCCCCTGGCTTTGTGGTAATAGTAGAGTGGGAAGTGCCCAGCCATGAGATTAGATCAGCCTGAATACAATTTTGGTGCTGCTGATGGCCCACGATGCCTCATGGCTCCCCAGTCTAGAATTGCTAGATCTGATCGAAATCTAACCCATGTAACATGGTGGTAGTGCTGCAACGCAATGAGATGAAGGGTATTCTCAATGTGAAGGTGGGACTTCATCTCCACAAGGACTGTGCAGTGATCACTCCTCATGATACTGTCATGGACAGATGCATCTGCGGTAGGCAGATTGATGAAGATGAGGTCATGTATATTTTTCATTCTGGTTGGTTCCCTCACGGCCTGTTACAGATCTAGTTTGCCAACTATGTCCTTTGGGGCATGGCCAGCTCTGTCAGTAGTGGTTCTATCAATTCACTCTTGGTAATGGACAATGAAATCAGTACACTCAGCACCCCTGGCACCCTTAGTGCATGTATTCAACATGGAGGAGTACTAATTCACCAGCTAATGGGGAGGGGGGGTGGGGGGATATATGTTAATCAGTAGGAGTTTTCCTTCTCCATATTTAACCTGGTGCCATGAGACTTCATGTCATCCGAAGTCAATGTTGAGGGCTCCCAGGGCAACTGATTCCCGACTATATGCCATGGTGCCGCAACCTCTGCTGGACCTGTTGGTGAAACAAGACATACACAGGAATTGTGGTGTCTGAGACATTAACTGTAAGGTATGATTCCGTGAGTATTACTATGTCAGCTGTTGCTTGACTAGTCATAGAATTCCTACAATGCAGGTCATTCAGCCCATCGAATCTGCACGGCCCTCCGAAAGAGCACCCTACCCGAGCCCACTCTACCGCTCGATCCCTGTAGCCCCATAATCCCACCTAACCTTTTGGACACTAAGGGGCAATTTAGCATGGCCAGTCCACTTAACCTGCACATCTTTGGACTGTGGGAGGAAACTGGAACACCCGGAGGAAACCCTGGCTGACATGGGAAGAATGTGTAAACTCCATACAGTCACCCAAGGTCGGAATTGAACCCGGGTCCCTGGCGCTGTGAGGCAGCAATGCTAACCAATGTGCCACTCTGCTGCCCTGTGAGACAGTCTGTGAGACAGCTCTCCCAATTTTGGCACAAGCACACAGATGGGACTTTGCAGGGTCGATAGGGCTGAGTTTGCTATTGTAATTTCCAATGCCGGGTGGTCTGGCCAGTTTCATTCCTTTGAGGTTTTTTAGCAGTTTGATACAATTGGGTGGCTTGTTAAATACCCATTTCAGAGTCTGCAGTCACATGTACAACAGCAGATCCTGCCCTAAAGGGCATCTGTGAACCATCAACAATCTTTCATGGTCATCTTTAGAATTTTCTTTGTAGATTTTTTTATTGAACTCAAAATTCCACCAAGGATTTGAACCCAGGTCCCCAGAGCATTGCCTTCGGTTTCTGGATTATTAGTCCAGCGATAACACTACTGTGCCACCACCTCTCCTGGTTATAATAACTAAATTGCTGCTGTATTGGTAAAAACAAATCATCCATATGGAAGACTTCAGAATGCCAAAGTAGGTCCGATACAATTAATTGAAATAGATCAAGCAAAAGAAGATGGAGAACACAACCTTAAGCTTTGTTATATCACTGCAGACAGCTGGTCCCTCTGCTCAACGTGACTCACTGTCACTCCAGGCAATGCGTCAAACACTACTGTCGCCATTTTGTGTTTTGCCTCAGAACATGCCAAAAAGCAATTAGCAATCTCAAAACCAATATTGTTTAGTTTTGTGAGAGCAATATCTGAATACAGGTTATTGTGACAATGTAGTGAGACCACTGGTCATCAGAGGTATCTTGTGTCTTGTGATTGGTCAATGTACTATTGTCATCGTGACTCTGTCAAGACTAAATATAATGCTGGGGTTCTAGAATCCAGGGCACATACCAATCACAAGGGTTTTTCTTTTGCACATTATGTTGACACAACAATAGGGAGGCAACCGCCCTGAGGACAGATGTCTTACAAAATTGATCCTGGTGGTTACGGAGAACACAACAGGCCCCATAGAATTTGTCCAGGAGAAACCGAGGGGCAAACCCAGAGTCTCCCAGTGCAGCAATGCAGACCTCAACAAACTTGATTCAGCAGGTGGTGGCTAACTCTGTTCTTGAACTTCTGCAAACACGGGACAGAAATCCAAATGTCAAAGATGTTCAGCAGGAAACAGGAGAGGCAGCAGAAGTACGTGGGTTATTAATTCTGAATTTTCTTTTTAATTTCTGATGTGCCATCGTGTGAGCTATCTCGTCCAACTGAAAGAAAGTTTTGGCTTTGAACAATGTACCAGGTTTAATCCCCAAGTTTGGTAGCTTGATTGATCTCAGGTCGGGGGCTGCAGTTTGGTTGCTAATTTTTGGCCATAAACTCTGGGTTAGGGAGTGGGAAGATCAATAATAGTTCATGCTCCAGATCACTGTACAAAGAGTCTAAGTGGAAATGTGTGTATGTGAAAATCAATGAGAACCAGTTCCTTGGTAATATTCTTCACACTCAGTTAACCTGTTTCATACATGCATAATAGCCACATTGTGATACTCTTTGCCTGTAGAACCAGACAGTATGT
Organism: Scyliorhinus torazame; assembly: GCF_047496885.1. NCBI lineage: Eukaryota > Metazoa > Chordata > Chondrichthyes > Carcharhiniformes > Scyliorhinidae > Scyliorhinus > Scyliorhinus torazame. The sequence goes on along the minus strand of NC_092707.1, from coordinate 35,284,552 downwards.
ATGCAAGGGAGTCAAGACAGCTAAAAGAGGAGACAAGGGGAAAAAAGACTGAAAAGTGAAATAAAGTTACAACTTAATTTTGTCACGTTTATGGTGTGATCAGGTTGATTTACAGAATTTAACACTTGATTTGCTGCTACAAATCTGTTTTTGTGTTCACCCAATTAAAGAAAATCCGCTTTTAAAATTTTACAAGGCTGTGCTTTGTACCCAATACCTTTCCTCACTTGAATGACTTGCCAATAGTTTCCATAGCAGACTGTGTTAATTATAAACTGAAACTACTTTGTCATTAGCCACCTGATCAGGGTAAACTGTGAACTGGGAAATAAATAAGTTGCATAATGCATTTCCTGAAAATGTATACAGGCAATATACATTATATAGGCTACATTGCTATTCTGGCCTAGTTACAAGTAAGGAAATTCACAAAGAGGCACTGACATAATACAAAAAAATCATAATACTTGTATCAGTCTAAAAAGAATTTATATTCCTCCTTTAAATAAAATAATATATGTTTTATAGTGCGGTAAACCACTGTTGGGCCTGTACTACAGGTTCACCGGTCGTCCCTGCCTGCTGGCTCCACCCAGGAGGCGGGGTATAAATATGCGTATCCTCCAGCCAGCAGCCATTTCGCCAGCTGCTGTGGGAGGCCACACATCTGATAGCAATAAAGCCTCAGTTGGATTCAACTATCGTCTTTGTCCAATTGATCGTGCCTCAATTTATTGCTACCAGTTTCTAAGGATGGACCTCCGTATCAAACCGGATCGCCTGCAGATGGATCCGCACTCAAGCGACGCCAGAAAGGTCTTCCAGCACTGGCTAGCTTGCTTCGAGGCGTATATCAACGCCGCACCAACCCCTGTTCCGGAGCTCAGAAGATTCAGATTTTATATTCCAGGTTGAGCTCCAAAGTCTTTCTGTTAATCCAGGACGCGCCGAACTACGCCGAAGCCATGACTCTACTCAAGGACAACTACGCACAGAAGACGAACACGCTCTTCGCCAGGCACGCACTCGCTCGCAACTCCCTGGTGAGTCCATAGAAGACTTCTGGCGGGCCCTAATCCCACTAGTCCGGGACTGTGACTGTCAGGCCATTAGGACCACGGAACACTCAGACCTCCTTATGCGGGACGCTTTTGTGACTGGAATTGGGTCAGATCTCATACGCCAGTGACTCCTAGAAGGGGCCACGCGCGACCTCGCAGAGACTAAAATGCTAGCGCTCTCCATGACGGTCGCCCTGCGCAACGTCCAGTCCTACACCCGCAGCTGCGCGGCCCACCCCTCCTACGCTTCGTGGACCACCCAATATGCCTGCGCTGCACGCCAGCCAGCGAACCCCGGGGGCCCCCGATGCTATTTTTACGGCCAACAGAAGCACCCCCACCAACGCTGCCTGGCCCGCGCTGCCCTTTGTAAAGCCTGCAGGAAGAAGGGCCACTTCGCCGCGGTGTGCCAGGCCCGCTCAGCAGCCGGTATCTCCCCCACCCCATTTGGTCACGGACAAAGTGCGCCGCCATTCCCCCCTCAGACCACTTGCGGCCAGTGGGCGCCACCATCTTCCCCTCCGCGCAACACGTGCATTCCATGGGCGCCGCTATCTTGTTCCACCCCCGCAACGTGCGTTCCATGGGTGCCGCCATTTTGTAACTCTCAAGGTCTTTGGGCGCCGCCATCTTGTCTACCCCTCAGCACAGGGGCTGTTTAGCACAGGGCTAAATCGCTGGCTTTGACAGCAGACCAAGGCAGGCCAGCAGCTCAGTTCGATTCCCGTAACAGCCTCCCCGAACAGGCGCCAGAATGTGGCGACTAGGGGCTTTTCACAGTAACTTCATTTGAAGCCTACTTGTGACAATAAGCGATTTTCATTTTTCATTTCATTTCATGGGCACCACCAGCGTTCCAGGACCCGGGCTCACCAGCCGCCCCATTATCCGACACCAGCGACGACCAACCAAGACTCCGGGAGCATCGAAAGCTTCATACACCCGGATACGGTAAGGCTCTGCTCCCTCACGATACACCCCGCCAACCAGAAAATCTCCCTGGCCTCCGGATCCCATTGCGTAGCGATCTGGGGTTACTGTACGGTCACGCTCACGGTCCAGGGCATAGAATTCAGCGGCTTCCGCCTCTACATTCTCCCTAACCTCTGCGCTGCACTAATCCTCGGCCTGGATTTCCAGTGCAATCTCCAGAGCCTAACTCTGAAATTCGGCGGGCCCTTACCACCCCTTACTGTGTGCGGCCTCGCGACCCTAAAGGTCGACCCAGCTTCCCTCTTTGCCAATCTAACTCCAGATTGCAAACCCGTCGCCACCAGGAGCAGACGGTACAGCAGCCAGGGCAAGACCTTCATCAGGTCTGAAGGCTAGCAGCTGTTTCGGGAAGGCATCATCGAGGCCAGCAACAGCCCCTGGGGAGCTCAAATGGTAGTAGTTAAAACTGGGGAGAAACACCGAATGGTCGTGAACTACAGCCAGACCATCAACCGGTACACGCAGCTCGACGCGTGCCCCTTCCCATGCATATCTGACATGGTTAACCAGATTGCGCAGTACCGGGTCTTCTCAACGGTAGACCTGAAATCCGCCTACCACCAGCTCCCCATCTGTAAATCGGACCATCCATACACCGCCTTCGAGGCAGACGGCCGCCCATAACACTTCCTTAGGGTCCCCTTCAGCGTCACAAACGGGGTCTTGGTCTTCCAAAGGGAGATGGACCGAATGGTCGACCGGTACGGGTTGCGGGCCATCTTTCCGTACCTAGACAACGTCACCACCTGCGGCCATGATCAGCAGGAGCACAACGCCAACTGTGCTAAATTTCCCCACACCGCTACTCTCCTAAACTTTACTTACAACAAGGAGAAGTGCGTGTTCCGCACAAGCCGCTTAGCCATCCTCGGCTATGTGGTCCAGAATGGAGTTCTGGGGCCCGGTCCCGACTGCATGCGCCCCCTCATGGAGCTCCCCCTCCCCCACTGGCCCAAGGCTCTCAAAAGCTGCCTGGGGTTCTTTTTGTACTACGCTCAGTGGGTCCCAAACTATGCGGACATGGCCCGCCCACTCATACAGTCAACCCAGTTTCCCCTGACGGCCAAGGCCCAACAGGCCTTCGCCCGAATCAGAGCTGATATTGCCAAGGCCACAATGCACGCTGTAGATGAGACACTACAAGTAGAAAGCGACGCATCAGACGTCGCCCTTGCCGCCACCCTCAATCAGGCAGGCAGGCCAGGGCATTATTTTCCCGCACCCTTCATGCCTCAGAAATTCGGCACTCATCCGTCGAAAAGGAGGCCCAAGCTATCGTTGAAGCTGTGCGGCATTGGAGGCATTACCTAGCCGGCAGGAGATTCACTCTCCTCACTGACCAACGGTCGGTAGCTTTCATGTTCAACAACACACGGGGCAAGATCAAGAACGATAAAATCTTGAGGTGGAGGATCGAGCTCTCCACCTACAATTACGAGATTATGTATCGCCCCGGCAAACTCAGCAAGCCCCCAGATGCCCTATCCCGAGGTACATGTGCCAGTGCACAGGTAGATTGACTCCGGGCCCTGCACGACAGCCTTTGTCACCCAGGGGTCACTCGGTTGTACCACTTCATTAAGGCACAAAATCTGCCCTACTCCGTCGAGGAAGGAAGAACAATCACCAGGGACTGCCAGGTCTGTGCGGAGTGCAAGCCGCACTTCTACCGGCCGGACTGCGCGCGCCTGGTGAAGGCCTCCCGCCCCTTTGAACACCTCAGCGTGGACTTCAAAGGGCCCCTCCCCTCCACCGACCGTCACACATATTTTCTCAGTGTGGTCGACGAATACTCCAGATTCCCCTTTGCCATCCCAAGCCTCGACATGATGTCTACCACCGTCATTAAAGCCCTCAACACAATCTTCGCTCTGTTCGGTTTCACTGCCTACATCCACAGTGACAGTGGATCCTCATTCATGAAGATGAGCTGCGTCAGTTCCTGCTCAGCAGGGGTATCGCCTCCAGCAGAACAACGAGCTACAGCCCCCGGGGAAACAGACAGGTAGAAAGGGAGAATGGGACGGTATGGAGGGCCGTCCAGCTGGCCCTACGTTCCAGGAACCTCCTGGCCTCCCGCTGGCAGGAGGTCCTCCCTGATGCACTCCACTCCATTCGCTCATTACTGTGCACGGCCACTAACAATACACCCCATGAACGTCTTTTTGCCTCCCCCAGGAAGTCCACATCCGGGGTGTCGCTCCCGACTTGGCTCGCAGCTCCGGGAACCGTGCTTCTCCGTAAGCACGTCCGATTCCACAAGGCGGACCCATTGGTGGAGTGGCTGCACTTGCTCCACGCAAACCCCCAGTACGCCTACGTGGCGATCCCCGATGGCCGCCAGGATACTATCTCCCTCAGGGACCTGGCACCAGCAGGTTCCGCCCCCGCACCCCCTCCATCACCCTCCCCCGTCGCCCCTCCCAGGACTATCCGTCTTTCCACACCCGCGAGGAAGAGGATTTTGGCACGCTCCCGGAGTCACCATCGACCAGATCAGCACCAACATTGCCGACACCACTGCGTCGCTCCCAGAGGAACATCAAGGCCCCGGACCGGCTAAACCTGTGACCGGTCCACCGGACATTTGTTTGCTCAAATCTTGTAAATATTAACACATTGTTGTATATAGTTATCCACCCCCCACCCCGCCAGACTCAATTTTTAACAGGGGGTGAATGTGGTAAACCACTGTTGCACCTGTATTAGGTGATGTACGGTAGGACCTGTACTACAGGTTCACCGGTCGTCCCTGCCTGCTGACTCTGCCCAGGAAGCGGGGTATAAATATGCGTGTCCTCCAGCCAGCAGCCATTTCGCCAGCTGCTGTGGGAGGCCACACATCTGATAGCAATAAAGCCTCAGTTGGATTCAACTAATCCCCGAACAGGCGCCGGAACGTTGCGACTAGGGGCTTTTCACAGTAACTTCATTTGAAGTCCAATTGATCGTGCCTCATATAGTTTATTGGAGCAAATCAGCTGAGCCTCTTTTTATTCCCTGCATTTTGTCTCAAAGTATATCTTCCAAGATGTTAAAAAAAAATTTTTTTTAAAGAGTATCCAATTAATCTTTTCCAATTAAGGGGCAATTTAGCATGGCCAATCCACCTACCATGCACATCTTTGAGTTGTTGGGGTGAAACCCACGCAAACACGGGGAGAATGTGCAAACTCCACACCGACAGTGACCCAGAGCCCGGATCGAACCTGGGACCTCGGCATCGTGAGGCAGCAGTGCTAACCACTATGCCACCGTGCTGCCCAGTATATCTTTCAAGATGTTACATGCAGAACACATGAGCTCCAAATGCCTATATCCTTTTTGAAAATAGCTTCTTTTGAAGTCACAAGTGAAGACTGAGCCAAGAAGACAGGCCGGGGGGAATAGGAAGGAGGGGGAGTGGGCTGGGCTGGGTAGCAATATGGGAAGGTACATATGGAGGCTACAACCTGGAAGAACATGCCAGGAAGGTTGGAGCTGGATGTAATTATTGGCGCAGGAGTGCTCAGGGTTAAGAACAACACAGTGTGATATGTGTCTGAGTACGATTAGATATGATTTGTCAGGGTTCAGAGGAAGGGCTGGAACCTGCAACTACTCAAGGCCTGGATGCACTGTAGGGGAGGGGGGTCTAAGATTTGAGAATATTCAGGGTCATGAGGTTGGGGCATTAATTTGGAGGTTGGAAGAACAAAGAGCATTGAGGATTTTTTTAAAAAAATTAGGATGGATGGGGTCCATGAGAAGTCAATGATTGTTTAGGGACCTGAAGGAACTCAGTACAAAGGGTGTTGAGGGGTCAAGAAGCATTAGTATGACATGATGTAGCTTGTAATGTAGAGTCTTGAGGGATTTGGCAACACATGAAACTGGAATGTGAAAACAGTGAAGAGTAGAGTGCACTGGTGGTGTAGACGGGACTAGGCTTACGGAAGCACTGCAATGGTGTTGAAGAATTGTTTGTGGGGGGGGGCAAAAGGAAGCAGGGAGCACAATGAAATATGAGAACTGAAAATGCTGAATGAGTGTTGGAAGGTTAGATGAACAGGTTGTTAGAATATTGAATTTCAGTGGGAGAAAATTCAGGCAGACTCTATTCCCAACATTGATTCTCCCTGCCAATTGTTTTGCAATCCCCGAACAGGCGCCAGAATGTGGCGACTAGGGGCTTTTCACAGTAACTTCATTTGAAGCCTACTTGTGACAATAAGCGATTTTCATTTTTTCAATCCACCAAGACAATGCTTAATACCTAGGTGGCAAAGATGGACATTTAATCTACCCTGTTATTTTCGAACAACTGGTGTGCATTGCCATGTATTACCAAAGCTATTAAATAAGTAAAATTACATCTTTATTACATGATATTCTGAAATTCCTCATCAGTGTTTTGTGAACAGATATATAATATATTAATACAATAAAAATAAGGTGGATCACTCTTTGGGATTACACATAGTGGGAACAAAAGTGTACTGTAATACCATTCTTGCATATATAATGTTTTGATTTGACAGGGAAGTTATGAAAGTCTAAAACATAATCATAGAGAAATGAATCTGTGCATACACATGCAATACCACATGTGCAGTCCAATTCTGTTAATTTAGTCATTTTTGCACAAAAAGATCGTGAATTACCTAATAATTTAAAGCGACACAGCAAAGTGTGAATGTAATGCTAACATTATGACTGATCAGATAATTTAAGTTAAATGATTTTGAATTAAGACAGACGGCCTGCATTGTAAATTAACAAAAGAGCTCTCTGTGTTCCACATTCTCATGGCACAATTGCTTGTTATTCATTTTATTCCATGTAAATAGTACTGCTGTATTGTACTTAGTGTGACTGTTTCAGTGACCAGCATCCTAACACCACCATCCTCTGACATCATTGCCCACTATGGCATATCTCACATTTCCCTGCGTGTTTGTTACCTCTGCTCCACGTTATGTTCTCTGTTGTCCAGTTTGTTCTTTCACCCTTACAGCTCTCATTTTAATTGTCTCATGAGATGTATCCAATTACTTCCAGTGACATTTTCCCTATGTCCCTGTGACATGTTTCCTTTCCTCTCGGTATTGTGGCCGGAATTGGTCTTTGCGATTCAATTTTCCTGCCTGGGGGTTTCGCAGTGGCATTGGATGGTTACAATGGGAAATCCCATTGATAATAGGCGGGAAGATAGAATCCCGCTGCCAGCGAACGGTGCGCAGCCGGGAAATACACGGCTGGCGGACGAGAGAATCCCGCCCTGAATTTCCCACAGCTTTATGTCGTGTAAGATCTTGGGCGCAATCCAACCGCCAGAAAACCAGCTCGCCACAGCGCAGCGTGGCTGTTGAAAGCCGGGAGACGTCGCTCCTGGGATCGACCTGGCTCGCAACGCCTCGCAGGGATCAATGCAATCTTGATGGGGTGAATCCTGAGAAATTGTTTCGGCTGGTCAGGGAATCTAAAACACAGTGGCACAGTCTCAGGTTAAGGATCTGATCATTTAGGACTGAGATGAGGAGAAATTATGGTCTGGATTCTCCATTTGGGAGACTATGTGCTGACACCGGCGTTGGAACAGTGGTGTTGTACACCTGAAAAAAACGGGGCAAAAGTTGCACCGATCCTCCGTCTGGTGGGGGGCTAGCACTAGCAGGCACACAGCGTAGAGCCCCTGGCTTTAGCTGCAGGTACGGCCGGAGAATTGGCGGGTCTGTGGCTGCGCATGCGCACGGCAGCGGCATGCAACATGGTGCCGGCTGCGCATGGACCCGGCCTGCCAAAAACTGCCCCCCCTTGACCAGGCTCGCCACCCCCAGACCACCCCCCACCAGTGCCCCCAGCCTCCGCCAAAGCCCCCCCCCCCCGCCCGCGGAATGGTGCCCACGCGACTGTGGTGGTGCTGGACTCAGTCCGCATCCACCACACCGGGTTCCCCCCAAAATAAAACACGTGTCCCACACCGTCGGGAACTCGGCCCAGCGGGGGCAGAGCATTGGGGGAGGGCCTCAGAGTACTCCATTTTGGAGGGGACGGAGCATACCGAAAGCGGCGGCGCCCCCAATTTCGGCCTCAACTCGGATTCTCCAGCCGATCGGGATTTCAGCGTCGGAGACCAGAGACTCCCGCCCTACTTCATTCAAAGGATTGTGAATCTTTGGAATTTTCTGCCCCAGGTTATGGATGCTCCATTGTGGAATATATTTAAGGCTAGGATAGACAGATCTTTGGTCTTTCAAGGATTCAAGAGATATGAGGAATGGCCAGGAAAGCAGAGCTGAAACACAAGATTGGCCATGATTGTATTCAATGGCGGAGCAGGCTCGAAGGGCCATATAGTCTATTCCTGTTCCTATTACTTGTGCTCTTGTGACCCCCATTGGAGTGTGTACTTCTGTTTCCTTCAATACTGTATTCCCACTATTATCAACATTATATATTCCTACTATTACTTCCTCAATAATACATGTTCCTCATAGTGTTCATCAGTTATTTCCCACTTTCCCAAGTTTATTCCTCCTTTTGTCTTTGACAGTGTATATCTGTGGTAGTCACCACTGTTGTCTTGCATATACCGCATATGAGGGGTATTACGGTAAGGCCCCTGTACTACATGTACGGGGATAGATCCCTCCCTGCTGGCTCCGCCCAGTAGGCGGCGTATAATTGTGTGGGCTCTCCGAGCTGCAGCCATTTTGGCAGCAGCTGCGGGAGGCTACACATCTCTGTGTAATAAAGCCTCGATTACACTCTCCTCTCGTCGTAATTCATAGTGCATCAATATCCCTGCCATTGCGACAGTTTGTGTATTTCTTGCTATCCATCTATATTCCTGTTGTTGGCCCAGTTGTGCATTGTAGCCAGTTAAAATGGCTAACTCCCGATTTAGAATGGCTAACTCCCGATTTAAACTGGCGAACGGCAAAGGCTGATGGGAAAGTCAGCCAACAGGACACAAACGAGCAGCTGCAGGTTGAGTGTGTATTTACCTCTGGAAAGGCCAGACAAGATCGATACCGGCAACCATCAGCATAACAAAACACCAGCCATCTGCATATTAATGAGCAACCCCCGGGAACAATGAGCAACATTCAGACACATAAACCCAAACCAGACTCTTTGGCGCCAGCAGAAGCCTACACAATGGGAGGTGAACGACCACCTCAGGACCGCCCATCAATCAGGGAACCGCTCCAGCATTGGAGAAAATCGAACCAAGTGATTGGGACAAAGTCCAATCACTTGGAACCAGGTACAGGGTCCGCCCCGAAAGGCGGGAAGCCCCTGGGGACTATAAGAATCAAGCCCAAGTTCAAATCGGCCCTCTGCTTCTCTGCTTGACCGGGTCACTCAGCAACGCGAACCAACCCTTGACAGTGACCGGTCCAGCCACCGCTGATATCTAGTAAGTCTTACTTCAACGCTCGCTACGAGATAGGCGCTCCTAGCTACCAATCTGTACCAACTTTGAATCCCGCAGGCTCAGAACCCGAACGAAAGGCCATTCGTTTCCCTGACCTGGTGGGCCAGTTCCAAGTTAAGTATTGGCCTGTTAGTCGTAGAAGTAGCTTAGACGTAGAATTTATACATGAGTAGTGATTACTGTGTATAATAAATGTGCTTTGATTTAAATCTTACTAAGCGGTGTATTGGATTATTGATCATTACTCGGACTTGAACCACGTGGCGGTAACAGAGATACCTGGCGACTCGAGCAAAGGTGATAAAACAGAGCAATTAAACTAAGGCAAAAGTTAGCAACAGCATAAAGCTGCTATGTCCCAACTCGTGCATATTAATTCATATCCGTGTTGTGTATTGCTGACATTGATGGCAAATTGTAAATTTCTAGTGGGATCCCCAGAGATTATTACTGACCCCTCCAGTGATGCATATTCCTCCAGAAATGTATGTGACATTATTGTGAGACTTGTTTATATGAGAATTTTAAAGTTATGAAAACCTTGGCAATTATGTAAACTCCTTTTAGTGTGCACTACCCCAGCACTGTACAGTCTTGATAACACCCACAATTATTTGTATTATTTTATTTCCATGGTGGAATATGTGTATCATCCATTGCTTTATCTTTTCCCGCAAAACGTTTCATGGTGTGCCAGCTTTCTTTCACTTTTGCTTTCTTGTGTATTGTCTTGGTGGTGCAATTTTACTTATGAGGTGGGAAACGTTCTTACTATTGAATCAGATAAATACCTCTCTCCCCATGAATTGTTAGGCTCCACCTTTCAAATGTTCTTTGATGTAAGCCTTCCTTCATGGATTGCCTACCTTTCCTACAGGTTGGCCCTCGGTATATGTGTCAGTTTTGCTCTGATTTTTCTCTGAGTCTCCCCATTTCCTGGGGGATTGATAATCTAATGTATACCTTTCCCCATGGATTCCTTTTCCCGTCTTTTTTCTTTAAAAATACCTCTCCTCTTTGATATCCCAGCTCCTTTATGTGGTTCGCTTGATGGTTCGTCCTCTGGTGCAGCTGTTTAATGGAGTACCCCATCCATGAGTATATCCCCTCATGGATTCCTCTATCTAATTGGATCTCAGACCTGGAAAAAGTGGCCTTCTTATGCAGCCAGCGAAGGAGTCGCGGGGGTGCTTTCTCTCGGTGTGGCTGCTGCCCCATGAATTTCCCTTGGTTTCGACACGCAAGCGCTCGATGGATTTTCCATGTGAAGCCCGGCCCATCAGAATTTCATCCTCCCCTCCCCGGCACCATCCTGCCCCCATGCAGCCTTTCCCCAGCGAATGAAGCAGGTGATGGCCACCGTGGTGGAAGAGCCCTGACTGGGCGCTGCCCCCTGCTGGTGGATTGCGGGCTGTGCGCGCCGCCGTGCGTGACGCGGTGCATTTTGGGGACTGTCCCTCATCTCTCCAATATGGCGTCAGTGTGAGCGCTGACGGGAGCTGGGGTGAAAGCGGCGCCGCTCCGACTGTCACTGAGTGAGGCACCAAGACCCAGCCTCGTCCCATCCCGTCCCGGCGGCCGCCTGCCACCCTCCTCCCCCCCCCCCCCCTGCGCTCTCGGCAGTTTCTCTTGGAGGGGTTGACGGTGTTTAAGCTCCCCTCCCTCCCACCCCGCCCATTTTTCTCCTCCCCCAACCCCTCCCTCTGGTTGCCGGGGGTTTCTTTCCCCTCCGCCCCTCTCTCCTTCCTTCCCTCCATCTCCATTGCAAACATTTCCCTGCGGAGGGGGTGAAGAGAGCGGCGGGTTGCAATGGCGGCGGCGTGAGGCGGCAGCGCACTGTCCGTGTGTTGGCGCCGGCCCTCGGGAGCCATGGCGGCGGCGGCTGCAGCGGCGGCGGCGGCTGCGGCCGACTCGGCCCAGTGGCTCTCGGTGAAAGAGGAGACGCTCTTCCTGCACGACGGACTGATCAGAGTGACCGACCTGGTGGAGCTGCCAACTGAGATCGGGGTTTCAGCCGAGCCGGGGGAGAACGAGCAGGAGGTGAGCTCCCCACCCTCACCCCCTGACCTGGAATTATCGCCCATCCGTCTTGAGCCGCGACCCGGGGTCTGAGACGCTGCAACCCGCTGTCAGACCCTCCCTGCTGGGTCCGAGGTACCAACCACTCCCGGGCTTTGACGCAGTCTAACGACTGCGAACAAGATGGAGACAATTAAAATGAATAAAACGTTGTTGTGGCAGAGCTTTATTCCGAATGCCACCTCACCTCCTCCTGGTCTGAGGGTCTCATTGAGGGCAGGACCATCTCCCGTTGAGTCCTGAGAATTGGAGACCGGTTGAGCGGCTTTAATGCGGTGACAGACCCCCCGCCCCCTTTCTTCCCTTCAATCCCTTGGTGCGACTGGGCTGCTTGAGACCGGACTCATCCTGACCCAGTCCACTCCCCTAGGTAAAAGCGAACAGAGAGGATGAGGAATAACACACAGTCTGTAAAATGAGAGGTTGTGGGGTTTCGGCAGCATGGAGCAAAGCGAGCAGGTCAGAGAATCTCAAATGTGTAAAACAGAACATGTTTATCTCTGTGGGTAGCAATTATACCCAGGGTGTCCGTGTTAGGATTGTTATTTATGGATATCTTAGAACTAAAAATAAACCCCATCTTGAATGAAGCTATTTAATCACACTGACCACTTGCTCCATTTATTTGTGGATACATGTTTTACGATTTTCTCCAGTCCATGTCGTCCCACCCATCAGCTTTTTAAATGAGTGCATGTAGGAGGAATCATATATGTGCAGTTAAGAGGTAGCCGAGGGTAAATCTGAAAGAAAAAAATGTGGGGAAGTTGAGGAGTAGCCAGGAAACATATTTATGGAATTAAATTATTGATTCGAGGTTGGGGTTTAATCTGCGGGTATTATTTTGCAAATACACAAGATTGAAAGCCATTTAAAGATTCCTATTTCTTTTGAGAATGATTTTTAGTGATCCTCAGAAGGATGAGAAGGATATTTTAAAAAGTCGAATGTCGTTTGTATGTAGTGATTGATCGGCATGGTGTGACGTATGTTTTTAACATGAGCTGTACAATCATTGGTAAGAAATAGGTTACAATACTGTATTGAAATAAATAGAACCAATTTGTCACTGAGCTGAACTGTTGTTGGCTCAGTGTAGTGCTCAGTGATGTGTAGACTGATGACGAAGAACACTGGGTAAGAAAAGTGTAAGTATTTATGTAAACCTTAGCACAACAAACAAAAACCCAGAAAGTGGGCGTTGCAAAGTACTGTGCAAACCATGAGTCGGAATTAGTAGTAAACAAAAAGGGTGTATGAAGGGAATTAAAATAAGTAACATAAGGGTGTAATCACTTTAAACACGGATAAACTGGAATAAGATTTAAAGCCGCTGTGCTTGATAGCTAGCTATTTGCCATATATGTGCTTTATTCATGTTTAATTTGAGCGGGTTAGAATCATAGAATCATAGAAGTTTACAGCATGGAAACAGGCCCTTCGGCCCAACCAGTCCATGCCGCCCAGTTTTTACCATTAAGCTAGTCCCAGTTGCCCGCACTTGGCCCATAACCCTCTATACCCATCTTACCCATGTAACTATCTAAATGCTTTTTAAAAGACACAATTGTACCTGCCTCTACTACTACCTCTGGCAGCCCATTCCAGACACTCACTACCCTCTGAGTGAAGAAATTGCCCCTCTGGGCCCTTCTGAATCTCTCCCCTCTCACCTTAAACCTATGCCCTCTAGTTTTAGACTCCCCTACCTTTGGGAAAAGATGTTGACTATCTACCTTATCTATGCCCCTCATTATTTTATAGACCTCTATAAGATCACCCCTAAGCCTCCTACGCTCCAGGGAAAAAAGTCCCAGTCTATCCAGCCTCTCCTTATAACTCAAACCATCAAGTCCTGGCAATATCCTAGTAAATCTTTTCTGCACTCTTTCCAGTTTAATAATATCCTTTCTATAATAGGGTGACCAGAACTGCACACAGTATTCCAAGTGTGGCCGTACCAATGTCTTGTACAACTTCAACAAGACGTCCCAACTCATGTATCCAATGTTCTGACCAATGAAACCAAGCATGCCGAATGCCGCCTTCACCACCTTGTCCACCTGCGACTCCACCTTCAAAGAGTTATGAACCTGTACTCCTAGATCTCTTTGTTCTATAACTCTCCCCAACGCCATACCATTAACTGAGTAGGTCCTGGCCTGATTCGATCTGCCAAAATGCATCACCTCACATTTATCTAAATTAAACTCCATCTGCCATTCGTCGGCCCACTGGCCTAATTGATCAAGATCCCGTTGCAATCCTAGATAACCTTCTTCACTATCCACTGTGCCACCAATCTTGGTGTCATCTGCAAACTTACTAACCATGCCTCCTAAATTCTCATCCAAATCATTAATATAAATCACAAATAACAGTGGACCCAGCACCGATCCCTGAGGCACACCACTGGTCACAGGCCTCCAGTTTGAAAAACAACCCTCTACAACCACCCTCTGCCTTCTGTCGTCCAGCCAATTTTGAATCCAATTGGCAACCTCACCCTGGATCCCGTGAGCTTTAACCTTCTGCAACAACCTACCATGCGGTACCTTGTCAAAGGCTTTGCTAAAGTCCATGTTGTATTTGAAAGTGAAATTTATTGGTGCAAAAGAAAATGGGGGGAAATAATTATGTCATTAAAAAAAATATCTATCTATCAATAACCAACACCCCTGCGCCCAACCCTCCCTGCTGTTACCCTCCACTCACTCAGCCTCCTTTTTTAACCACAAAGTCCCCCCTCCTGCTGACTTAACTGTCCTGGAAGAAATCGATAAACTGTGTTCATCCCCGGGCAAACCCCACCACAGACCCCCTCAAGGCAAACTTGATTTTGTCCAACCTAAGGAATTCCGCGAGGTCGCTCACCCACACCCCTGGGTTTGGCGGCCAATCTGTCAATAATAAGTGAACACTAAAAATTTGGTGATTTGAGACCTGTTTGATGAAAAGGTTTGTTGCTTGCAGTGTAATTTCTGAGGAGGGTTATATCATATGTAACATCAATTTGACTTTCCCCAAGATTTAAATGTCTCCTTCAATTCTTCGGCATCTGCTTTGGAATTGAGCCGTTCAGATCAGGAAGATTGCAAGTTCAATTTCGGACTGAGTTTTCAGTCTTGGTAAAAGGGTGTTATAATTTGCCTTCACACTCAGCTTGGCAGGAGGAGCAGCAGCAGTGGGGCCCATATGTCTGTCTTTGAGGACACAATCAAACTTTTTATGCCTTCCCGTGTTGAATAAACTCATGTTTACTAATACAGCTCCCGTTTAAGAATTCTGCTTAAATGAGGCCCTCCTGGCTTGTTGGAATCCACACTTTTAAGTCAGCACTTTTGGGGCAGCTGTGGAACAAATTGGATGAAAAATAACTTTGATTCATATAGCACCTTTAACATAATGAAACATCCCAAGGTGTTTCACAGGAGTGTTGTAAAACAAAATATGGCACCCAGCCGGATAAGGAGATACGCAATTCGATGATCAAATTGCATGGACAAAGAGATAGGTTTTAAGGAGTTTTAGGTGGCAAAGAGGCGCAGGGAGGATATTCCAGAGCTTTGGGGCCGAGACAGCTGAAGGGCCAGCTACCGACAAAAAAAAAACAATTTTCATCTTGCAAGAAGCATGTGCATTTTCTTTGTCATTTGTGTTCATAGCTGCTGGAAATAGTAAGCAGGTGCATTAAAATAAAAAAGCTAGAACTGACTGTTATGATTTACAAGAATCCACTTCTCTTATGGATAAATTGCCATCAATATTTAAAGAGGTGCTGACTAGTGTTTTCCTGAGTTTATTTCAGGATAGTCTTGTCTTTTGTTTCTTGAACCGTTTTTAAATAAATAGCCTTTCAGTATTTTTTTATATATGTATTTTGGTGTTTTTTCAGTTTTTACAAATAATGCAACAAAATCCTCAACGTGTTCAGTACAGTATAAATGCATCAGCGAACGTAAATACAGAAAAAGACAGGAGAACCCCAATACAATTAGTTTGGCATAATCATTCATCTTGGTGCCTCCGTTTATACCAGAAAAGACGGTAAGTGGATAAACTAGCAAATGAAGGTGAAGAGGATAAAGTCATGGAAACACGGTAGAGTGGCGCACACTTCACGTGTGTCGCACCATTCAGGCTCCAGCCTTAATCGGAAAGTTTAAACCACTCGACACCAAGGAAAACTCGCCAACAGGGAGAAGAATTGTCCAGACACCCATCAACAGGATACTGAGGGGAGGAGATCTGCCTGTATCTTTGCAGGAGTCAGTTAAGGACTCCTTAACCACAAAATAAAGAAAAGAAATACACACAAAATTTGAGAAGACATTAGTTCTAAGAGGATATTTTACCCATAACCACAAATCCAGTACAAAGTCATCATTGGTTCAGATTGTAATCATTTGGGGTTGGCATCTTCCTTCAGACAGACAATGTCAAGATGAGATACCAAAAAGCGCAGGCGATCTGAGGATACCAGGATAAAGCCATAAGCACATGGCCCTATGGTGCTCGCCTCCCTCCAGAAGTCAACGCGGCATATTCGAAACCTAACGGCCTCCAGGCAATGGAAGGGTATCCTGAGGGAAGGGGATACTGCCCTCCGTACAAGACGAGGCCTGGCGGTATACACTCATAACAATTCTTGTATACAGGAGCCAGTAAACCATGTATACTTGCATCATGCCACACAACAGACTTCACTGTGTAGCAAAATTTGGCTCCATCTCCATCTACAAGTTTGCTGATGACACGACTAGTGGGTCGGATCACAAACCAGGATGAATCAGATTACAGGAGGGAGATAGAGGACCTAGTAGTGTGGTGTAATGACAACAGTCTCTCTCAATGTCAGCAAAACTATGGAGCTGGTCATTGATTTCAGGAAGCAAAGTATTGTGTACACTCCTGTCTGCATTAATGGTGCCGAGGTGGAGATGTTGTTTTAATTTTTATATTAATTTTTATTGAGGTTTTCACAAAATATCAACAAAAAAATGAAAAAGGAACCCAATAGAGTTAAATACAGAACAAAATAGAACAACCCCCGCGCCCCCCCCCCCCTACACATAAATAATAAATTAACACCCCGAATTAACACAAAGCAAACATAGCAAATATATACACCCCCTCAGATCCCCCAGTGTAAACAAACAAAAATAAAATAGAACCCCTCCCGGGTTGCTGCTGCTGCTGACCATTGTCTACCGTTCTGCCATGAAGTCCAAGAACGGTTGCCACCGCCTGAAGAACCCTTGTACCGATCCCCTTAAGGCGAATTTCACCCTCTCCAATTTAATAAACCCCGCCATATCGTTGATCCAGGATTCCTCGTATCCTTCCACTGAAAAAGAATCCTTCGCCGGGCTACCAGGGAGAGGTGGAGATGGTTGACAGCTTCAAATCCTAGGTGTGCACATCACCAACAATTTGTTCTGGTCCACCCAATTTCGACGCTATTGTCAAGAAAGTACAACAGCACCTATATTACCTCCGGAAACGGAGGAAACTCGGCATGCCCACATTGACTTACCAATTTTTACAGATGCACCATAGAAAACATCCTATCTGGCTGCATCACAGCCTGATATGGCAACTGCTCGGCCCAAGAAACTACAAAGTCGCAAACACCGCCCAGTTCATCACGCGAACCTGCCTCCAATCCATTGACTCTGTCTACACCTCCCGCTGCCTTGGGAAAGCAGGCAGCATAATCAAAGACCCCTCCCACCTAGGTTATTCTCCTCTTACATCAGGCAGGAGATACAAAAGCCCGAGAACACGCACTAACCGATTCCAAAAACTGCTTCTTCCCTGCTGTTACCGGACTCCTGAATGGCCTTCTTATGGACTCAACTGATCTCTCCATGCATCTTCTCTACTGAGTAGCACCACACTGCGTATGCTTCAACCTATGTCTATGTATTTACATAGTGTATTTATCACGTCCTATGTTTTTCAAAAATCTGCCTGGACTGTACGCAGAACAATACATTTAACCGTACCTCTGCACATGTGACAAATCTAAATCTTTAACTCTTCTCCTGCCAATCAGAGGTACTGCACCCATCAATGGGGTGTCTTGGGGAGGGGTGGATTCTCATTCTCTTTTTTTTTTTTTTTTTGTTCTCTCCTCTTTCCCTCTCCCCCTCTCTTTTAGCCCCCCTGTCTCTATAAGTGCATCATCTACCCAGAGAGAGAGGAACACCAGGAATAACCAACGTACGGGCAGCACAGTGGTGCAGTAGTCAGCACTGTTGCCTCGCAGCGCCGAGGTCCCAGATTCGGTCCCGGCTCTGGGTCACTGTCCGGGATGACTTTGCACATTCTTCGTGTTTGTGTGGGTTTCGCCCCACAACCCGAAGATGTGCAGGGTAGGTGGATTGGCCGTGCTAAGTTGATCCTTAATTGGAAAAAAAATAGAATTGGGTACTTTAAATTTATTTTTAAAAAAAGGAATAACCAATGTACATCTTTGCACCAAAGATACCAAATACACAATAGCATAGCCTCATAAGAACCAGGACACTGCTTCTCCAGGGGAGCCCAAGTCTCAAGAAAGACAAATGTGTGAAAGTCCCTGGTTAGGACCGCTCTGAGGAAGGTGCCTCACTCCTACACCCAATCTGACTCCCAAGACCAACCCCAAAAAAAGTTTGATATCCGAGCATTAACCAATGCACGTTTCCCCCTGCATGGCAGCCGGTTCTCAAATTTGGCCGGGAATTCATTCACAGCTCCCTTCTGGAGACCAGACACGTGAATACCGTTGTCCACAAGTTCTGGAATTCCCACCATACACCCCTCTACCTCGCTTTCCTCCTTTAAGATACCTCCAATGGATCTCATGTCTGAGGACAAAAATTGTGAAATTCTCTTTAACCAAATTCAGAACACACAGGATAAAGCAGAACAAAATTGAAACATTAACTTGACATGCTCTTTGTCTGCTGCATTAATATTGACTGAAAACACTGACTCCAATGGTGGAGCAGGGTTCAAAATAAATGAGGATAGTGGGTGAATTTTCTCTGAAACACTTTCAGTAGCTCTCAT
The DNA here is from genome assembly GCF_047496885.1 of Scyliorhinus torazame. Taxonomy (NCBI): domain Eukaryota; kingdom Metazoa; phylum Chordata; class Chondrichthyes; order Carcharhiniformes; family Scyliorhinidae; genus Scyliorhinus; species Scyliorhinus torazame. Next base: position 35,265,937 of record NC_092707.1, on the reverse strand, counting down.
GGCTCCTCTGGACCAGCATGAGCAATTGAAGGCACAGTGAGTGGGAAAACAAGATGCCCTTTAATTTGAGCACAGTAAGAAGTCTTACAACACCAGGTTAAAGTCCAACAGGTTTGTTTCAAACACTAGCTTTCGGAGCACTGCTCCTTCCTCAGGTGAATGAAGAGGTATGTTCCAGAAACATACATATAGACAAATTCAAAGATGCTTTGAATGCGAGCATTTGCAGTTAATTAAGTGTTTACAGATCCAGAGATAGGGGTAACCCCAGGTTAAAGAGGTGTGAATTGTCTCAAGCCAGGACAGTTGGTAGGATTTCGCAAGCCCAGGCCAGATGGTGGGGGATGAATGTATTGCAACATGAATCCCAGGTCCCGGTTGAGGCCGCACTCGTGCGCGGAACTTGGCTATAAGTTTCTGCTCGGACTCTGCGGCCTCAACCGGGACCTGGGATTCATGTCGCATTACATTCATCCCTGGTTAAGAGAAAAATATTTTGACCCCTGTAGTGGAACAATTTAAAACAGGGAGGTGCAAGTGGCAGGAATTAGCACAGCACTGAGGCTTGTCGGGCTGGAGCAGATAGAGATGGGGAGGGAAAATTTAAAAATCAAGCTGACTGTGAGGTAAAATAAACAACAGCTTCAGTCTTCCCAATATTTAATTGGAGGACGTTTCTGCTCATCCGCAACCGGGCTGGATGTCTGATAACTTAGCAACAGTAGCGGAGTCGAGAGAGATGATGAGGTGTTCGTGCCGTGTGAAAACTATCACTGCTTTTGGATGTTGTTGTCAAAGGGTCAGTGTGTTGATGGAAAATAGGAGTGAGCACAAGGACAGATCCTTGGAGGACGTGAGAGGTAATGGTGTCGGATCAAGAAAAAAAACACATTGCAAGTGATTTTTCTGGCCAAGATTAGATTTCATAAGAATGGAAGCAGCTGAGGCCAATTCCACACGGCTTGATGGCAGTGGCGAGGAGTTGGAGGATGATGGTATGGTCCAGGCATGTCAAAGATTGCAGAAAGTTCAGGAAGGATGAAAACCTTTGTCACTATCACATCGGATATAATTTCTGAATTTGAGCTGTCTTGTTACTGTGGAAACCTGATTGGAAGGATTCAGACGTAGCTCTGAGCAAGATAGAAATGGGTTTGACAGATTCTTTGGGGTGGAAGACAGGTGCGCAAAATTTGTGCGGGAGGATCAGCGAACCATTTTCTGGGCATGTCCAAAGCTGAGGGGATTTTGGCAGGGGTTTGCTGATGTCATGTCCAAGGTATTAAATACAAGGGTGGAATTGAGTCCAGAGGTGGCGATTTTCGGGGTGTCGCAGGATCCAGGAATCCAGGAGGAGAAAAAGGCAGACGTTCTGACCTTTGCTTCCCTGGTAGCCCGGAGGCGGATATTACTTTTTTTTTTATAAATGATTTATTGAAATTTTTTTCCCAAACAACAATTTTTCCCCTCTTACAAAGCAAACGCAACAATAACAATACAGAAATTTTAAACAATACACAAGTAACAAAACCCCTTTATCTTTGACCTAAACTAAACCCCCCCTCCCCCCCCCCCTCCCCCTGGGTTGCTGCTGCTGGTCATCAATCTTCCCTCTAACGTTCCCCTAGGTAGTCGAGAAATGGCTGCCACCGCCTGGTGAACCCTTGAGCCGATCCTCTCAGGGCAAACTTTATCTGCTCCAGTTTAATGAACCCCGCCATATCATTTACCCAGGCCTCCAGTCCGGGGGGTTTCGCCTCCTTCCACATGAGTAGGATCCTGCGCCGGGCTACTAGGGACGCAAAGGCCACAACGTCGGCCTCTTTCGCCTCCTGCACTCCCGGCTCTTCCGCAACTCCAAATAGAGCTAACCCCCAGCCTGGTTTGACCCGGGCCTTCACCACCCGCGAAATCACTCCCGTCACTCCCTTCCAATACCCTTCCAGTGCCGGGCATGCCCAAAACATATGTGCGTGGTTTGCCGGGCTCCCGCCACACCTCCCACATTTGTCCTCCACTCCAAAGAACCTGCTCAATCTTGCTCCCGTTATGTGTGCTCTATGTAGCACCTTAAATTGAATCAGGCTAAGCCTGGCGCATGAGGAAGAGGAATTTACCCTGCTTAGGGCATCAGCCCACATACCCTCCTCTATCTCCTCCCCTAGTTCTTCTTCCCACTTTCCTTTTAGTTCGCCCACCGACTCCTCCCCCTCTTCCCTCATCTCTCGGTAAATCTCTGACACCTTGCCCTCTCCGACCCACACCCCTGAAAGCACCCTGTCCTGTATCCCCTGTGTCGGGAGCAATGGAAATTCCCTCACCTGTTGTCTAGTAAATGCCCTCACCTGCATATATCTCAAGAAATTTCCCCGGGGCAACTTATACTTTTCCTCCAATGCTCCCAAGCTCGCAAAAGTCCCATCTATAAATAAATCTCCCACCCTCCTAATTCCCAACTGGAACCAGCTCTGAAATCCTCCATCCATTCTTCCTGGGGCGAACCTATGGTTGTTCCTGATTGGGGATCCCACCAGAGCTCCCCGCACCCCTCTCTGTCGCCTCCACTGTCCCCAGATATTTAATGTTGCCGCCACCACCGGGTTCGTGGTAAACTTTTTAGGTGAGATCGGTAGCGGCGCCGTCACCAGCGCCTCTAAACTCGTCCCTTTACAGGACTTTCTCTCCAGTCTTTCCCACGCCGCTCCCTCACCCTCCATCATCCATTTACGTATCATTGCCACATTGGCGGCCCAATAGTAATCGCCCAAGTTCGGTAGTGCCAATCCTCCTCTGTCCCTACTACGCTGAAGGAACCCCCTCCTTACTCTCGGAACTTTCCCTGCCCACACGAAGCTCGTGATGCTCCTGTCTATTTTATTAAAAAAGGTCTTAGTGATTAGGATAGGGAGACATTGAAATACAAATAAGAACCTCGGGAGGACCATCATCTTAATTGCTTGCACCCTGCCGGCCAGCGATAGAGGCTGCATGTCCCACCTCTTGAAGTCCTCCTCCATTTGTTCTACCAACCGTGTCAGATTAAGTCTGTGCAAGGTTCCCCAGCTCCTAGCGATCTGAATCCCCAGGTATCGGAAGTTTCTTTCCACTTTCCTTAGAGGCAAGCCTTCTATCTCTCTACTCTGGTCCCCTGGATGTATCACAAATAATTCACTCTTCCCCATGTTTAGCCTATACCCCGAGAAATCCCCGAACCCCCTCAAAATTCGCATAACCTCTATCATTCCCCCCGCTGGGTCCGACACGTATAACAATAGGTCATCCGCATATAACGAGACTCTGTGTTCTTCTCCCCCTCTAATCACCCCTCTCCATTTCCTGGAGTCTCTCAACGCCATGGCCAGAGGTTCAATTGCCAACGCGAACAACAATGGAGACAGCGGGCATCCCTGTCTTGTTCCCCTATATAGTCGGAAATACTCCGATCTATGTCGAGGAGGCGGATATTACTAGCATGGAGGGACTCAAGGCCCCCAAAGTCGGAGACCTGGCTATCGGACATGGCTCACTTTCTCTGTTTGGAGATAATTAAGTTCGCCTTGAGAGGGTCACTGTTAGGGTTTGCCCGGAGGTGGCAACCATTCATCGACTTCTTCGTGGGGAATTAATCGTCAGCAGAGAGGAGGGGGGGGGGGGAGGGGAGAAGGGGTTAGATTAGGGGGTTAATTAATGGTGGGACATGTTGGGGAGGGAGGTGGTATTTGCACTATGTTTATATTTTCATGTACATTGTTTATATTGCTGCTGTTACAATGCCAAAAAAAACCTCAATAAACTGTTTGTTTTAAAAAAAGATAGAAATGGGTTTGGGAACAGCAGCATTTTCAATGGCTTCTGAGAGAAAAGGGAGGTTGGAGATGGGATAATGGTTCATGGGACAATGGGGTCAAGGATTGGTGACGGCAGATTTAAAGGGGAGAGGGACAACACCTGAAAGAGACCTGTTTGCAGTATCAGCTAACATGAGGACCAGGAGGAAAGTTGGCTGATGAGTAGTTTAGTGAGGATGGGATGGAGGGAGCTGGAGTTGAGTCGACTGGGCAATGTGGCTTCGAGAAAAGATAAGAGAAAGATGAAAGTACAGGGCTAGGGCAAGAGAAACATTGGAGCAAGTCTGGCCAAGCATGCTAGTGGAAAGGAAGGACGTGGCAGCTGGTCCTTAACTAGTTCTCACTAGGATGGATCTCCTCCATCCTAGTGAGAAACCACAAGCTCCTTGCACATAATGTTCAAGGTGAGGATGGAGGGGACAGTGCATTGTGGTTTAAGCAGAGAAAAGAAGCTGGGGGGGGGGGGGGTCATCCATTCATTTTTAGATTATCCTGGAATAGTTTTGTATTAAATTTCTGCTTTTTTAAGGGCGGCATGTGGCGCAGTGGTTAGCTCTGGGATTGCGGCGCTGAGGACCCGGGTTCAATCCCGGCCCTGGGTCACTGTCCGTGTGGAGTTTGCACATTCTTCCCATGTCTACGTGGATTTCACCTCCACAACCCAAAAGATGTGCAGTGTAGGTGGATTGACCACACTAAATTGCCCCTTAATTGGAGAAACAATAATTGGGTACTCTAAATTTAAAAAATAAACATTTCTGCTTTTTGCCTGTACAATCCTGTACATTCCTCATTCTCATGTACCCTCCCCCCCCCCTGTAAAATTCTTTATCAAATCTGGTTCCATCACCATTTCGGGTAATGTTCTCCAGATATTAGAAATCAATTCTCCCCTCCCTTTTTAAAACTTAATATTTGTTAAATTAACATTCACTCTTTCTATAATGGTGACGGAGTGTACGTATAAGACACAATGCAACAACTCACCAAGTCTCCAACCTTTACCTCCTCTAAGGACAAAGGGCAGCACATCCATGGGAAAATCACCACCTGAACTTCCCCTACAAGTCACACACCATCCTCACTTGAACTATATTGCCGTTCCTTCACTTACTGAATCACAAACCTGGAACTCACTCCCTAATATCCCTTTTTGTGGACCTAGATCTCATGGACTGCATTGTTTCAAGAGGGCTGCTCCGCACCTCTTCAAGAGCATTTAGAGATGGGCAGCAGATCCTGGCCTTGCCAGCGATGCTCGCATTCCATGAAATTAAAAATAAATGCAAATTAACATGTGGTCTGATTTTTGTATGATCAATTGGAGTCCCTCTTGGATAAGGAGGATCAATTGTGATGAAGAACTTTGCATGCATTGAATCATGAGTTTTATCCTATGTCTTGCCTCATGTTGCACTGCATTTTGTATCTGAGGTGATTTTGTACCGCATACTTATTACATTGGTGTGAAGCACTTATGGTTGCACAAAACCTGTGGCATATTTATTGGGTGTTGAGACCTGGTGACTTCAAAATAAAGTGCCCTACCTGCTTCAGTTTGCTCTTCATATGTGTGAGATGTTGAATAAACTGGGTTTGTAGGTTGAATAAACTAGGATTGTTTTCACTGGAAAGAGCGAGGCAGAGGGAAGACCTGATGGAGGTCTACAAAGTCATGAGAGGCATAGGCAGGGTGGATAGTCAGGCTTTTTCCAAGGGTGGGAGTGTCAATTACAAGGGGATGCAGGTTCAAGATGTGGGAGGGAAAGTTTAAGGGAGATATGCGGGGTATGTTTTTCACGCAGAGAGTGGTGGGTGCCTGGGGCGTGCACCTGGATGGGTACAGGAATAGGGTGGAAATAGAGGGATATGGACAGAATAAGGGCAGAAGGTTTTTTTAAAGTTGGGGCATCATGATCGGCACTGGCTTGGAGGGCCGAAAGGCCTGTTCCTGTGCTGTATTTTTCTTCTTTAATTTATAGTGTTCATGTGATGCAACACTACAGTTAGTGCAGATGCATTCAGAATGTTGTAAAGCAGAAGTTGGAGCTCTTCTATTGGATTGATACTTTTAATAGTAAGTACTGGTGTCCTCAAGGAATTTTCAGGTTGGAGAGTCCGCTGAATTGGATTTGCATTGAACTGATAGTCTTGCTGGATTAAGGGGCATCAATGACTTCCATCACGTTGTGAATTGCTTCTTCCATCAAGTTCTCAATGAACTGATATTGTTCAAGGTGGCGCACAGGGTGCATATGACTCAGGATGAGAATGAGTGGGTTCTTCCAGTGGGTAAGGGATGAGTGTGAGAGGTGTAGGTGGGGGCCAGCGAATCATGTGCATACGTTTTGGGGTCTCAAAATATTGGGAAGATTCTGGGCGGGAGTGTTCACAGTCTTAACCAGGATAGTGGAGGAGGAGGTAGACCCAGACCCTTTGGTGGCAATATTTGGGGTTTCAGAGAAGCCAGAGCTTATGGAGAGGAGGAAGGCCGACGTCGTGGCCTTTGCCTCTGATTGCGCAGTGGCGAATTTTCCTGGAGTGGCGGTCAGCATCGCCACCGGGGATAGCGGCTTGGTTGGGTGACCTGTACGACTTCCTGCGGTTGGGGAAGATAAAATATGAGTTAAGGGGCTCTGCAGAGAGGCTTGAGAAAAGGTGGGGGATGTTTGTGACCGTGTTTGAGGAGCTGTTTGTCGTTTGGGTGGGGGGGGGGGGGGGGGGGGGGGGGGCGGTGGTAGGGGGAGAAAGGGTGATAATGGGAAAAAATTTGTACAGACTACAGTTGATTGCTGGGGTGTTTGTGTTGTAACCTGTTTTGATACACGTTTGTAATGAAATACACTCAATGAACATTTAAAGAAAAATCTATTTAAAAGTCTTTTGGGAATGCTGATATTGTACATAGTCCTACAGTTTTCTTTCAGTATTCTGAAATTTGGGCGCTTGTAACTTGCTGAAGATATTTGGAAGCACTTCGGTGATAAAATATCTGCTAATGTACTTCTCATATCAGTAATTAGCACAGTTTGCTGTGACATTATTAGTGATGAACAATCAGAAGAAGCCCCAAAAGTGGTTATTATAGAAGAATTGTCATGCAATTCATTGTTTGTTTCCCTTTATTGCTATTGATATAATGTAAGCAACTCTTTAAGGAGATATTAAATCAGAGTCTTGAGTAAATATGTGCCTTGGCTTTGCTGATTATAGCTATACATGTAACTCATAAACTTGTGAATTGTAGCTCAATGGCCCAGTAAATGATTTCTGAATGGTCTCAAACTTGAGTAAAATGCACTATCACATTAGACACTTACAATTCTTAACTGAATAGCTGTAATGTGTTAATTCATACGAGTCTTTATATATTGCATGTGCAAAGGTCTGTCCCTGTGAATCATTTTCACATTGAGTAGATGTTGTCTGCAATGTTATCACTGATTTGTAATTTTCAGTGTCCGAGTACAGCAACGTTGAAGTAATTCTGCTGAGTCTGTCTAAATATGTGGTTAATTTCCAAGCAGGGATTTAATTATCTAAATATTGAATTGTATTGTAGAGAGCATTATTTCAGACATGAGAATTGCTTGACTTGATAAACTTAAGCTCTTGTTTATGTGGAATTTTGCTAGTTTCTGCAATAGAAACACCCTGGCGTCGTTAGGCTGTTATCAGCCCATGGAGATAGTTGGCTTCTTGAAAGCTGGGGAAAAAACAAGATCAATTATGTGGGTACATACTTTTCCCTGTTAGTGACCAAAGTGAATTTTCATCAAGTTTCAAAACCCTAGTTTTGTGTTCAAATCCTTCCATATCCTCGTTCATCCCACCTTTGTAACTTCCTCCAGCTCTGATGTGGAGATGCTGGCATTGGACAGGGGTGGGCACAGTAAGAAGTCTTACACCATCAGGTTAAAGTCCAACAGGTTTTTTTTGGAATCACTAGTGTAATCCACCCTCCACTTACTCTTATTGAGGAAAAATCTGGCATTGGAGGCAGTTAAGAGGAGGTTCACTAGGTGATTCCAGAGATGAAGGGTTTGTCATATAAAGAGAGGGTGGCATGGCAGCGCAATGGTTAGCACTGCTGCCTTACGACGCCGAGGACCCGGGTTTGATCCCGGCCCCGGGTTACTGAGCGTGTGGAGTTTGCACATTCTCCGTGTCTGCATGGGTCTCACCCCGACAACCCAAAGATGTGCAGGGTAGGTGGATTGGCCACACTAAATTGCCCCTTAATTGGAATTTTGGGGGCGGCATGGTGTTGCAATGGTTAGCATTGCTGCTTTATAGTGCCAGGGAACCTTTTAGTTCCGCGTCCTTTAGAAACACTCCCGTAAAACTTCCTTCTTTGACCAATAGTTCAGTCACCTCCCCTAAAGTCTCTGGTGCAGTGATACTTGTCTGTTTTTATGTGAATCCCAATTCTAACAGTTGCACTCTACAAGTGAATCAAGCAGCACTGAGGCTAACCTATCTATCCATATGACTATCTCTGTAGAAGATATAAAGTGTTGCCTGGACTGTCTCTAAACTGCAAATATAGAACAATGATGCAATGTCCAGATCATTGGGATGGACAAGAATTTGCCAGTTATTGGAGAAAATCCTGCTGTCCAACATGAAGTTGTAAAATGTGACGCAATGCTGCATTAAAAAAAATTATGCTGTGAATCGTAGATGCTGATTCCACAACATTGAGAATCTGGAGAAATACAAAACCACTACTGCTTCAGGGAGGTCTAATAGAAGGATGCTATTGATTGATACTGATACTGTTATACTCTGGAGCAGATTTCACATGGTCGCAGAGGGTTGGGAGATGCAAAATATTTATAGAAGCTGGAATATTCATCAGAATTTGACAAGGATGCATTCTCCTTATGATAGCAGAGCGCTCTTATAAGGTGATAATGATATTTATAGCAAGAAGGTAACTGAGGAGGCCACAGCAACAGGCCTGGTGGTATATGGACCAACATAGGTTATTCCACATATGAATATGAAAGATGAGGTAAATTTTCAAATCAGATCCTTTCAGATGTTAACTTTTTTTAACACATGAGATGTAGGCGTTGCTGTTTAGGTCAGCATTTATTGCCCATCCCGAATTGCCCTTGAGAAGGTGGTGATGATCTGTCTTAACCCACTGCGATTCCATGTACATCACAGTGCAGTTAAGAAGGGAGTTCCTGGAATTTGACCCAACCACAGTGAAGGAACGGCAACATAGTTCCAAGTAAGTCAGGATGGTTTGTGGCTTGGATGAGAACTTGCAGGTGATGGTTTTCCCAAACATCTATTTCCTTGTCTTTCTAGGTGGCAGAGAGCGTAGGTTTGGAAAATGCTGTCGAAGGAGGCTTGGCGAGTTGTTGCAGTGCATCTTGTCAATGGTGCACACTGCTGCCTGCCACTGTACATCAGTAATGGAGGGAGTAAATTTTTGAAGGTCATGGTTGGGGTACCAATCAAGCGGTTTCTGTTCTCCCCTTGAATGTGAGTTTTCGAGGGAGGATGAGTCCGTTTGTTTCCCTGGTTTCTCCCCTTGTGGAAGGGGTTTGTGTTCACTCCTGTGGGTGGCCCTCCTCACCGTTCGTTCTCTGTTACTTGCGGGCTCCCCTCCCTCCAGGTGACCTTCCCTGTATCCCGCCCAAAAAAACTGCTGATAGTTGCGAACAGGTCTGTAAAGAGGCTTGTGAATTTGTTCCATGTGCCGTGTAATCTCTCCCCAGAACCTCTTATTTCATATTATTTTCAAGCCTCAGGAATTTGGCCAGATCTGTGAGCCGTTCCAAGGCTCTGGGTGACGCTGATGAAAGCCAGGGCATCTGCCTCTTCCCTGTCTAGAGTTCTGGATGTTTTGACACCCCGAAGACCGCCACAGGTGGCATGGCTCCAGCTCGACCCCCACCACCCTCTAAGAAGGTTGTCCAGAACTCCGAGTCTGGGGCAGGACCAGAACAATTGGGTGTGGTTGGCCAGGCCCCCCTGACGGTGCTCGCTCTTGTCCTGCACATCCAAGAAGAACCTGCTATACACGTCTTGGTATGGTGTGCTCTGTGCACTACCTTGAGCTGCATCTGGCGTAGCCTGGTGCAGGAGGCGGTGAAGTTGACTCTGCAGTGCCTCGATCCAGATTCCTTCCCCTATCCCCATGCCCATTTCCTCCCCCCATTTCCATCTGGTCTCGTCCAGTGGGCCCCTGACCTTATCCCCTCGGCTGGTGGACAACCTTCTGTGTGGAGAGCAGGCCAAATTCCATCAGCAGCTTTTTCCTTTACGCCAGCAGGTCCATGATTGGGGGCGTGGAGTACAGCCAATCCACTTCCAGAATGAAGTCGATCCGCCACTGCTTGGCTGCCCTCTCTTTCCTGTCCCTAAGAGCCTTGTAGGCTATACTTTCACCCCTGATCACTGTCTTCAGTGCCTCCCAGAACGTGGAGCAAGAGACCTGCCCGTTCTGGTTGCAGGATACATAATCATCGGTGGCTTGGGGTATTTTGCTGAAGAATACACCCACCTCCCCTCCCATGTACATATACCAAGACCACCGGGGTCCTGCTGACCATTGTGTACAAGCCCCTGGGTCAGTCACTGTAAATGAGACTGGTCCTTTCAATTAATATGACCATTGGCAAAAAATTGGCAAAAAAAAAAAGAATTGGCAAGTCATGTTGCAGCAGTATAGAAACTTAGTTAGGCCACACTTGGAGTATAGTGTTCAACTCTGGTCGCCACACTACCAGAAGGATGTGGAGGCTTTAGAGAGGGTGCAAAAGAGATTTACCAGGATGTTGCCTGGTATGGAGGGCAATAGCTATGAGGAGCGGTTGAATAAACTCGGTTTGTTCTCACTGGAACGACGGAGGTTGAGGGGCGACCTGATAGAAGTCTACAAACTTATGAGGGGCATAGACAGAGTGGATAGTCAGAGGCTTTTCCCAGGGTAGAGGGGTCAATTACTATGGGCATAGGTTTAAGGTGCGAGGGGCAAGGTTTAGAGTAGATGTATGAGGCAAGTTTTTTTTTTTTTTAATTTTCACATTTTCCTTCAAAATTTACACCCCACCCACAGATCCCATCCTCCCACCAACCCAAACAATGGCCCACCTGTCAATATATGCATCCAATAAAACAAACCCTCCCACGGTGGCAACAAAAAACAAAGGAGAAAAAGAAAAAGGAGTCCGGGACCGCCATGGTCACCATTGACCTGTAGAGGCCACTCTCTTTCTCTCTCTCTCTCTCTCTCTCTCTCTCTCTCTCTCTCTCTCTCTCTCTCTCTTTTTCCCCCCCCCCCCTCCCCCCCCCCCACTCAACGCCTTCCAACCTTTGAAAGAGTACCGTACATGATACCCAAGAGTTGTACCCCCCCCCCCCCCCCAAAGTCTCCAACTCCTCCCGTCCACTGCCTCTTGTAAATCTCCCCCCCCCCCCCCCGCCCAATCTCTGTTCCTTCCCCCCAACTTTCCACCCCGGCTAGACCACTCGGACCCTGTTCTGCCAGGCTCCAATGGCCGCAGCTCCTCCCCCCACCTCACTCCCGTTCACTGGCCGGCTTAAACCGGCCAGCGTGGAGGCCCCCGCCCGGGTCCCTTTCCCCCTTGCCCGGCCCTAGGAAAACTCAGAAATCCCCTTTTAGCACACAAACCCCGCATATCCACCACACCCCAAAGAGCCCTCATTTCGAGTGAAAGTCCCATGACTTCCCTTGTCCAAATATATACAACATTGGCTCCTTTAGCCCATACACCCGCACGCAGTGAAACAAAAAAAGAAGAAAATACAGTTAGTCACGAGGTCACATCGGCACATGGCCATATCTCAATTTCTCAGTTCTGCCACAGTCCTGCCTTCGCAAACTCCTCCGCTGCTTCCGCAGTTCCAAAATAAAAGTCCCTGAGCTTGTAAGTCACCCTCGGCTTCGCTGGATATACAATGCCGCACAGCACCTTGCTAATGTACAGTGCCCTCTTCACCCAGTTGAAGGCAGCCCGCCTCGCCAGCTCCACCGTAAAGTCCTGGTATACACGTATACCAGCTCCAGCCCACTGCACCACCCGCTTCTGCTTGGCCCAGCTCAGGACCTTCTACTTCACACTGTACCTACGGAAGCACAGAGTCACTACCCTTGGCGGCTCACTCGCCATTGGTACAGGCCTCCACGACAATGAGCCCGATCCAGTTCATATCGGGAGGGATCCTCCCCCTCCCCCAATAGTTTTGTCAGCATCGCGGCAAAATACTCAATCGGCCTCGGTCCTTCAACTCCTTCGAGCAGCCCCACAATCCTCAAATTCCGTCGCCTGGATCTGTTTTCCAGGTCTTCCGCATCTCCTTCCCCATCGAGGCAAATTGATAACCGTGCTGCAATAATGTCTCCTCCCCTTGCTCTCGCACCTCTGCCACTGCGCTCGCCACCGCCGTCATTACCGGGGAAATCGCCTCCTCCACCAGTGCACTCAAAACCTCTCTCATCTCCTTCCTCATTGTCTCCATGTATCTTGTAAACTGTCTTTCGAATTCCACAGCCATCACCTTCGTTATTTCTTCAGCCGTAAGCAATGCGACCTCCACTGGTGCTCCAGCCTCCATTTTCCTTGGTGACCCCATGGTGACCTTTCCACTCCCTGACGGACCTTCAGCTGTTTTCTTTACGGACGATTTTTTGCTTACCCTCGACATTCTTATTCACTGTGCCGTTACTGTTTCTTCCTGCTTTTGCTGCCTCCGTGGACCCTGGGACTGGGCTTAAAGCCCCGAAAATGCCGTTCCCGAACGGGAGCCCTCCATTGTGCGGCCGCCTCCCGCCCGCCGTCACCGGAAGTGAGGCAAGTTTTTTTACACAGAGGGTAGTGGGTGCCTGGAACTCTCTGCCGGAGGAGGTGGTGGAAGCAGGGACGATAGTGACATTTAAGGGCATCTTGACAAATACATGAATAGGATGGGGATAGAGGGATACGGACCCAGGAAGTGTAGAAGATTGTAGTTTAGTCGGGCAGCATGGTCGGCACGGGCTTGGAGAGCCGAAGGGCCTGTTCCTGTGCTGTTCTTTTCTTTGTTCTTTATTCTTTGCACCCCCCCTTGTCTTAGTGTCGAAAAATGAATGAAACATTTGTTCTAGCCTGCCATGGGTGGCACGGTAGCACAGTGGTTGGCACTGTTGCTTCACAGCTCCAGGGTCCCAGGTTCGATACTCAGCTTGGGTCACTGTTCTCCCTGTGTATATGTGGGTTTCCTACGGGTGCTCTGGTTTCCTCCCACAAAGACATGCTTGTTAGGTTAATTGGACATTCCGAATTCCCTCTCAGTGTACCCAAACAGGTGCCAGAATGTGGTGACTAGGGGCTTTTTATAGGAACTTCATTGCAGTGTTGATGTAAACCTACTTGGGACAATAATAAAGATTATTATTATCATTCCTTATTCGCTGTCGGTCCTGCTGTCTCAGGTGTGTTTCCTATGGGAAGACTACACCCATCCCCAGATGGGCGAGGTCTCTGGATCTCTTTGCCGGCTCATTGAGGACCCTCACATTCCATGTAGGGATTACCCATATTCACCTTGTGAGCCTGGTCCTGTCCAATCGGGTATGCCCTTGCTCTCGGGCCGTTCAAAATGACCACAAACTGCTTCCTCCTCTTTTGCCATCTCGCTCTCGCTCACCCCCCCACCTCCATCCCCGTTGGCATTAACCCTCCCTGTGACCCCGCCCCTTTTTTGCGCTTTGTTTTCTTGGGTCTTAATCGAGCTAGTCACCTCTGCTTCGAGGTGCCGCAATCCGGTCCCTTTGGTGCTTGGTGGCCTTCTCGAGGTCGCTTGCTGCCACCGCTCCATCTTGGCCATTGCTACCCTCTTGGGGGCTGTTGCAGCCTCCACTGCTGTCTTGATGGCTGCCAGGAGGTCTTTCTTGAGCTCCTCCCTGTGTCTTTGGAGCTCGGAGATGATGAAGCCCATGATTTTGTCCATCAGCGCCTGGATCTGCGTTGAGAACTCTGTGGGGTCGGCCGTTCCTGGTTCCATCCCACCTCGTGTGGCTATCGGTTCCGAGGCTGAGGTTTCCCTCCCTTGTCCTTGCTGGTCTTGCGACTGGGCGTCTAATGTTTCCCCATTTTTTCCCCCTCAACGATGCGGAATTGGGGGGGGGGGTGGTTAGACTGGGGGTTTGTAAATACTTTTGATGCCGATTTGCTGGAGTTAAAGGTTGTAATCGAGGATTTCTTGCGTGAGCTACCTTTCATGGCTAATGGCATGTTCTGAGGCATCGAAAATGATGTTGAACATTGTACAGTCATCAGCAATCATCTCCACTTCTGACCTATTGATGGAAGGAAGGTTATTGATGAGGCGATTGAAAATGTTTGGGCCTAAGACAGTGCCCTGAGGAATCCCTGCAGTGATATTGTAGCCACCTGAGTTGGCCACTTCCCGACTTAAAATGGAGAACCGCAAAGGCTGAAGGGAAATTCAGCCAACACCGACAAAGACTAGCAAATACAGAAACATGTATATTGGAACCTGCAAAACAACCAGACAGCACCGAAACCAGCAGCCATCTGCATAGTAATGTAGCAGCCATCTACATAGTAATGTGCGATTCCTAGGCACAATGGCAACAGTTAAGGTAAACAAAGCCAAGCCAGACTCCTCGGCGCCAGCAGGAGCCAAGACAAAGGAAGACCAACGAACATTTAGGGACTGCCTAGCGATCAGGGAACCGCTCCAGCATTGGAGAAATCGATTCAAGTGATCAGAAAGTAGTCCAATCACTTGGAACCAGGTACGGGGTCTGCCCCAAAGGGCGGGAAGCCCCTGGGGACTGTAAAGTAAAGCCCCCAAGTTCAAATCGTTCTTCTTGGCAGGGTCACTCAGCAGCGAATCAACCCTCGAGGGTGAACTGCCCAAGCTGCCTCCAAGCAAGTAAGTCTCAAGTCAACTCTTGCTACGAGATAGGCGCTCCTAGCTACCAGTTCATACCAGCTTTTGAATCCTACAGACTCAGGACCTGAACGAAAGGCCATTTGTTCCCTTGACTTGGTGGGCCCGTCCAAAGCTAAGTATAGACCTGTTAGTTATAGAGATAGTTTGTTAAGTAGAATTTATGCATGAGTAGCGATTGACTGTGTATAATAAATGTGTTTTGATTTGAATCTTACTAATTGGTGTACTGAGTTATTGATCAGTACTTGAACTTGAACCTCGTGGCAGTATCATAAAGATACCTGGCGACTCAAGAGCAAAGGTTATAAAACCGAGCCAATTGAACCAACCAAAAGTTAGCAACAATATCCTGGTACTGCATCTCCTTCAAGGCCTGCTTTTCCATGTACCTTTCAGAAAGAGGTGGGTGATGGTCGTGTTTCCAGAGCAGCCGCCTCAAAGGCAACATGCTGAGTTGAGATTTTGGACATGCGTGAGGGATTTGGTGGGTGACCATCAGCCAAGCTACGTTGAGGTGCTTGTTTGAAAGCTCTGGTGAAGTGTTCTTTCAAATAGCTTTTGACAGTCTGCCCAGGTAACCACTCAAAAGGATTCACCAGCTTCTTTTCTCACAGGGTCTCGAGGTTCTTAAACTTAAACACCACTGCCTGATGGACTTGTGGTCAAACAGCTTCTTCTGCATAAACTTTTCCCCAAGAGACTAGTAGTGCACGTGCCAACTGATTAGTGTGTTCCACAGCACAAGACCAGACCCATCCTTTGCAACACTGGGGACAGATAAAACCTCAGCACATAACACTTGGTGTTTCTGCATTTAGGGTCATTGCACAGTTTGCAGCCGCACACAAAGGTGGCCATCAAGGTGAGAGCCAGGTTGAATTCCCTTTGTGTATGTGTCTCTGCGGCTACGGTCCATTTCAGATCTCCAGATAAAGCAGAAGATGGCTTGAGACTACATTGGTGCATGAGGGGGCATGGGCCTGACCTGCACACCACCAAGGCTGCCAAGCACCAGATGACCAGATTCCTTCATGGAATTGAGAGAGAATGGGTGGCACAGTAGCACAGTGGTTAGCACTGTTGCTTCACAGTTCCAGGGTCCCAGGTTCAATTTCCGGCTTGGTTCAATTTCCAGCTTGGGTCACTGTCTGTGAGGAGTCTGCACATTCTCCCCGTGTCTACGTGGGTTTCCTCTGGGTGCTCCAGTTTCCTCCCACAGTCCAAAGATGTGCAGATTAGGTGTATTGACCATGCTAAATTGCCCTTAGTGTCCAAGAAAAAAAGGTTAGATGGGATTACTGGGTTGCGGGGATAGGGTGGAGGTGTGGGCTTAAGTAGGGTGCTCTTTCCAAGAGCCGGTGCATACTCGATGGGCTGAATGGCCTCCTGCATTGTAAATTCTACGATAATGCCTCTCCAACATAGCTAGTTTCTGTTTTAGCCAGACTATATGTTCCTTTCAGTTTCTAGCACATGCTGTGGTCCCTCCAAACATCCCCAGCACCTTCAGGCAGTTTGACCTACTGGTGAAAGGGACAAAGGATCGGTTGGCCCAGTTCCCAAAGAATATGGCCTCTCTCTATGCGATTTACTTTGACTCCCTAGGCCAGTTTACACTGGTTTCAAATACTCTTCAATATGCGCAAACTCCATTTGAGCAGAAGACGGTGTCATCATCTATGAACTGGGAAGTTTTGACCTGAGTGCTAAACTGGAATATTCCTGGTATCATGCTCACCATTACTGTTTTTTTAATATTCATTTATGGGATGTAGGCGTCGCTGGCTAGACCAGCATTTATTGCCCATCCCTAGTTGCTCTTGAGAAGGTGGTGGTCAGCTGCCTTCTTGAACTGCTACAGCCCTGAGATGTAAGTACATCCGAAGTGCTGCTCAGAGGAGAGTTCCAGGACTTTGACCTAGTGACAATGGAGGGACGGTGATATGTTTCCAAGTCAGAATGGATTTAATAATGGGAAATAAGGAATTGGCCGAAGCATGAAATAGATATTTTGTCGGTTTTCACAGTGGAAGACGCAAGTAACATGCCAATAATTGATGGCAAGGAGGTTATGACGGGTGAGGACCTAGAAATGATCATGGACAGATTCATCTGTGGCAGGCAGATTGGTGAGGATGACGTCAAGTATGTTTTTACCTCTTGTTGATTCCCTCACGATCTGCCGTAGTTCTAGTCTAGCAGCTGTATCCTTTAGGACCCGGTCTACAGTGGGAGTACTAAACCACTCTTGGCGATTTACATTGAAGTCCCCCACCCAGAGTACATTCTGCGCCCTTTTCACCCTCCATGCTTCCTCCAAGAAATGTTCAACATGGAGGATTTTACGACAATCGACAATGGTTTCATGGTTATTCAGATATTTTATTTTGAATTCCACTATCTGTCGTGGTGAGATTCAAACCTGGGTCTCCCGAGCATTACCTGGGTCTCTGGAGTACCAGTCAAGCGACTGTACCGCAGTGTCATCACCTCCCCCATCACAGCACACACTCTTCCCATTGCCCTTATCCATTTTGAAAAAACACTGTCCCAAGACTGAAATTGATATGCTGAAAGCACATTTTAAGCTTTTAGGAGCTATTAGGCAGTGGTGCCTGGGTCAATACTTGTGTAGATGTCACGAAAAGTATACATTTGATATGGGTATAATTTGCTTTATTGGGTACAATTTCAGGCCCCATAATGATTGACCACTTTGAACCAGGGGCTCAGTTCTTTTGTTCCTTCAAGACATTAACCACAAATTAAGAAATCTTTGCATGAATGCCAGTGTAGATTGTCTTTTTAAAATATCTGGTGATTTGGCAAATGGTGTAAGAATCTACCGTGAGATGAAAAACTGCTATTAGATTCTTCAGCCCAAAATTTAATTACAGCTTTGAGTGTAAAAGTCAGTTAGATTACTTTTTTTTTTAAACAAGGGTCTTTCTCAGTAATGGGATTTTTTTGAGCCACCCCTCTTGTCTTTGATCTGACAGTACAATAAGCCAAACATCGCTTTCTGACCTGTTTTGCTAGGCCTCTCCTTGAAAACAACAATTTAACCTGCTATTCCCATAAACATAAGCAGGTCTTCTATGCTGAAACTTGTCATGATTTTGTTGCAGTAGGTCCATTTGCTGATTTATTTTCTTTGCCAGATAAGAGCAGCAACTGCATATATGTAGTCTTTATTGCAGAAAAATATTCCATGGCTCTTCACAGATGCATAACCAGATAGAATGGGCAGAAACCAAAGGAGGGTTGATTGATGGATTAATCAAAGACATAGGTTTTAGATAGATTTTCATGAGAAGATGGAGGTTGTGAAGAACATTTATTTTAAGTGAATAGGGCAGAGTTAAATATTCTACAGGTAAATAAGATATGGTAGAAATTTGTATTAGGAGATGAAAAAGGTTTGTTGTGTTCAGTTGTTAAATTTCAAAATGATGTAAGAAGAGGTTTGCAGCTGGGATAAGGTCATAAATAAATCGACAATGTTGTTCGTTATTTTACCCAAAGGTGCTGGTCATAAAGAGCACGTAAAAGTTTATATATCCGGGGGAAGGTAAATTTCAAAAAAGGATAAAAATGATGGGAAAAGATCCAAGAGGAAAATGAAAATTGGGTGTGGCCGTGCACGATGTTAAGAAAGTGCTCTTTGCTGGGACAGAACTGTGAAGAAGTCAAGTGGGCAGCCTTCAGAGAGGTGTCGAGTTCCAGAAAAAAGGTTTTGTTTTGAATCCCCACGGCCAAGTGGGGAAGAAAGAGAGAAGCCCTGTGAAATACCTCCTATAGCAACAGTGGGCTGTACCTTGCGGTAATATATTTTTTTTAATAGATTAAATATCCATAGGGATTGTTGCCAACTAAGATTTGTTGGGAATGTTCTGTAAAACTAATTTTAACTAAATGTAATATTTTGTGTTCAAGTTGTCTCCCTGATTTATATACATTTTCTCGTGGTAAAATACAAATAGAAAATAGTTGTGATTGCTTGTCAAGTTTCCTTTTTTATGATTTGGGTCGCACCGTTATAAGGTGCTCAGGCACATGGCATTTAGATGGCCAAAAATGGGGCTGCTCTAATGGGGTGGATGTATTGCAGTTTCACAAGAGGTCAGAGTTCGGAATAGAGAGTTCAAGGGGATAGATTTGTCGGGTTGTGCGCGGTTTTAGAGATGGGGAGGGGCAAAGCAAAGAAGGAATTTAAACAAATGGTGAACAAAGAACTTGTTTTGCATTGCATCGTATGTCTTCAGAGCAGCCCAGTGGATTTTATTGTCAATTAATTACTTTTGAATTGAACTCATGGTTATATAGGTAAATGTGGAAGCTAATTTAGAAGCTTAGTATCTTGATTTCTGATGACTATGCATGTGTGGCTGGCTGAGAAGATTGGGATCAGCAGTGATTCCTTGCATGAATGTTTAGCCTGCTAACATCATTGAGCTTAATCTTACCTTCACATAACATTTACCGATATTTAGTTTCCGGCATGAGAGCTGGATATCAGTCAGCAATGGAATTTAAATGTCATCTAGCATGGGGTTGAGAGGCCAAGGTTGAAGCTGAGACAATATAGTTATCTGTATAGCTGCCTGTACCAGGCATTGAATAAATCCATTAAGCTAATGGAGCAGCTCATCGAATGATGTCCCTGTTTGTCTAGAGCACTGTGATCACAAAAAATATATACTTCTGCATCTTTTCTTGCGTGTACAATTCATGTTCTCTATGCTGCGTGACACAAATATAAACCAGGACTATCATAAGGTGGTGAGTACAGGGATCAGTTATTTATTTGCGTTGTTACAAATGATTATGTAACATTGCCATTTTTAATTACTGTTGTCTAATAACCTGACTAATTTGGGGTAACTTGATGAAACGTGTTAATTGACGTTTGTCGGTTTTGTGTAGGTTTTCAACAAGACTGATCATTTGGAAACTCTGCATTATGTGTCTGTAGAGGTAACAGCACTGTGAAGCTGATACTTGCAAGACTCTTCATATCTGATATGTTTAGAATTTGAAATAGACTCCTTGCTTTTGAAATAAAAAGCTTTTATTTTAAGTGCAGAATCAGTGTATGATTTACAGTATTTTGCCCTCATTCCTCCATTAAGATTTCTCATTTCGCCATTGTCAAATTTTGTTTGCTATTACTCCTATGAAGTCAGCAGGGGGAGGTAGATAAGGTGGTTAAGATGGCATACGGGATACTTGCCTTTATCAGCTGAGGCATAGAATATAAGAGCAGGGAGCTTATGATGGAGCTGTATAAAACACTTGTTCGTCCATAGCTACTGTGTACAGTTCTGGTCACCACACTATCGGGAGTAAATGATTGAACTAGAAAGGGCGGAGACGAGATTCACCAGGACGTCACCTGGGCTGGAGCGTTTCCACTATGAAGAGAGGCTTATTAGCCTGGAGTTCTCCTTGGAGCAGGAAGTCTGAGGGGGGACTTGATTGAGGTGCGCAAGGGTCGATTCCCGGCTTGGGTCATTGTCTCTGCGGAGTCTTCGCGTTCTCCATGGGGACCCGTGGGTTTCCTCCTGATGCTCTGGATTCCTCCTACAAGACCCGAAAGATGTGCTTGTTAGGTGAATTGGACATTCTGAATTCTCCTTCCCGAACAGGCGCTGGAGTGTGGTGACTAGGGGATTTTCACTGTGACTTCATTGCAGTGTTAATGTAAGCCTACTTGTGAGAATAATAAAGATTATTATTAGGTGCTCAAAATTATGAGGAACATAGATAGGGCAGACAGAAAGAAACATTCCCCTCAGTAGAGGGGACATTAACCAGGAAGCATAAATTTAAGGTGAGGGATTTGAGGAAAACCCTTTTCACCCACAGGGTGGTGGGAATCTAGACCACACTGCTTTAAAGGGTGATTGAGGCGGGAACCTTTTACAAGATTTAAGCATATAGATGAGTACTTTAAAAGCCATAGCGTGCAAGTCGACGGACCAAGTGGTGGACAATGGGATTAGAATAGATTCATGTTTGATGGCTGGTGTAGACACGATGGGAGGAAGTCCTCTTTCTGTGCTGTAAAATTGACTCTTGACAAATGTTCATTGTTCAATTTTCAGATATTGACATTTGAAACCAAAAATCCTGAAGAGCTGGCAGAACGCTTACGAGCTGTGTGTGGGAACCAGAGTAACGCATATGCACGACTACTTGAATACCGTCTCAATGCACTTCGAGGCCTGTGGAATGCACAACGACAGTTAGCACTTGAAGAACAGCATGAGCGTGAAAACTCCAGTGACGAAGAGACCATGTCCTTGCTCAAGCGGCAGGGTTTGCTGCAACAACCAGAACAGGCACCATTTACCTCTCGCATGGGCCTATTATTAGTATTTCCTCTGATCCAATCACAAAGTAAAACGGACCCATCTCTGTGTAACATCACTGCTGAGGTACTCCTGAACTGCCTTAGAGATTGCCAGCCCCTGAGCCTCACAAAAGAACCTGCTGACTGTCTGAATGGTCTGGAGGCTCTGCTCTGCTCCTGGCTAGAAGAATCACCTGCTTTGGGTCAATCAGTCCCATGGAAACAGAAAGAAAATGCTGCAGCTGCACTGGTAGCTCTTGCCTGTGCAAGGTAGGAGCATTCTGTCAAACCTTTAAATTGTAATAACTGGAAATATTTTTCATATACTCGCTTACAATGCCTTCAATGACATTATCATCTTCGGCGTACCCTGTACTGTGAAAGATAGCTACGGGAAAACACTGACGTAATAAAAATGAATGCCACATTGAGTGTTTTCATCACTGACCTGAGACTTGTATTCATGATCGACAATATTCATGTCTTCCAATTTCCCTGGGAAACGTTATCTCTTTTTATACATGTCACAGCCTGCCCATGTCAATCTACTGATGTTTTGAGGGGCAGTTCATAAGCCGCTTCATTATAGTCATTATATCTGGTACGAGTTACCTGAAATAAAAACAGAAAATGCTTGTAATAGTGTCAGTCAACACCCATAAGCAGAAGACAAGTTGCACATCTAAAACCTCATCATCTGTCTTTTCTCTTTACAGATGGACCTGTTATATATCTTACTATTTCAGATTTTAAGAATTTGTAATTTTTACTTTTTAATTTTACCTGTTCTGAGTTCTTCCTGATGGACTACCATTCAGTATTTTAGTCTGGCATTGTACCAAGAATACCGTGGGACACTATACTTCAAAGGCCATCAGTGCAAAATATCCTATCTGGAGTTCAAAAAGCATCAAGGTGACCCATTTGGATATCCCCTTCCCAAACATCCAAATTATTTATCAGGAGGAGATTGCAGAAAACAACCCATGGATAGTTTGAAAAGCAACAAACAACACAAACATTGTATCTGGGTGGTTGGACCAAAGACCGTAAGACATGGGAGCAGAAGTAGGCCATTCAGCCCATTGAGTCTGCTCCACCATTCAATGAGAGCACGACTGATCTGACAATCCTCAACTCCACTTTCCCGCCTTAGCCACATAACCCTTGATTCCCTTATTGATTAAAAATCTGTCTATCTTGGCCGTGAACATACTTAACACCTCAGACTCGACAGTCCTCTGCAATAAATAATTCCACAGATTCACTGCCCTCAGAAGAAATTTCTTCTCATCTTTGTCTTAAATGGCCAACCCTTTAGCCTTAGATTGTGCCCTCTGTCCTAGACTCTTCCACAAGGGGAAGCAACCTCAGTATCTATCCTGTCAAGGGTACCTCTGAGCCTTCCACTCCAAATGAATGTCTGTGAGCAAGAGCAAGTTGATTCAGTGCCTAATCTTCCTGCTCTTGTTGCAATGCAAATGTTGGTGTCCATGTCATCAGGTGTGTATATTGCAATATTCTGATATTGTGCATATTATGTCAAACCATTAATATAAATGGTACTCATCTAACAGTTCGTAAATCAACTATTCTGAAATCTCTTTTGCGAAAACAATTCCTAACTTTATATCATTGGGAGGCACTGCTCAATCCTTTGCTCAAAGAGAATGGACATCTAAGTAAAAGTAGGTTAGGTTTTTGTGCATTCCATGAGGAGCAAGTAACATTTCTCTTCGTCCCACTGAATAATGAGGACTCGAATAGAAGTCTTGGAACACAAAAACATTAACATTGTTGTCGAGACCACCAAGCAACGATTTGCTGATATGTATTCTCTCTCTCACAAACACACTTTTGCTTTCCTTTGGAAGAGATAAAGGAATAGTCAAAGGGATGGCAAGTAGTTTTTAACAATTTTTTTATTAAACATAAAAAAGTTTGCTTTGAAAACAATACTCCTTCGCTCCCACTTATCTTCACAGATGTTTTGGGCAGCACGGTAGCATTGTGGATAGCATAATTGCTTCACAGCTCCAGGGTCCCAGGTTCGATTCCGGCTTGGGTCACTGTCTGTGCGGAGTCTGCACATCCTCCCCGTGTGTGCGTGGGTTTCCTCCGGGTGCTCCGGTTTCCTCCCACAGTCCAAAGATGTGCAGGTGAGGTGGATTGGCCTTGATAAATTGACCTTCGTGTCCAAAATTGTCCTTCGTGTTGGGTGGGGTTACTGGGTTATGGGGATAGGGTGGAGGTGTTGACCTTGGGTAGGGTGCTCTTTCCAAAAGCCGGTGCAGACTCGATGGGCCGAATGGTCTCCTTCTGCACTGTAAATTCTATGATAAACAGATTTAAAGGATAATACAGGTTACAAAATATATCTTGTGCTGTAAACACACAAAACTCTCAATCCCTGTAACCCAACAGGCTAACTGTAGTCAAACCCCACCCCACTCGGAAACAAAGTGGTAGATGCCACTCAATCGATCTTCTGCGGATGTCTCCTCAAATTCCCCTAGATGACAAACTACACAGTGAGCCAACTGAACTCCAGTTTCCACCTCAGTGTTTCTAAACTGCACTCTTGAACAGACATGCCGTAGAATCTTCTTTCAAACAATGTTTCCCCTCCACTGTTTTCAGTAGGGATCCTGTTGCTAACTTTTGGTTGGCTCTTAAATGTTGCTCGTTGTGTCTTTACTTAATTTGCTCTGTTTCTATAACCTTTGCTCTTGAGTCGCCAGGTATCTTTATGTTACCACCACGAGGTTCAAGTTCAAGTGCTGATCAATAACTCAATACACCAGTTAGTACGTTTCAAATCAAAACACATTTATTATACACAGTCAATCACTACTCATGTATAAAACTTCACTTACTAGACTATCGCTAACACTAAGAGGCCTATACTTAGCTTTGGAACTGGCCCACAGGTCAGGGGAACAAATGGCCTTTTGTTCGATTCTGAGTCTGCTGACTTCAAAGCTGGTATGGACTGGTAGCTAGGAGCGCCTATCTCGTAGCGTGGAGACTTACTTGGTTGGTGCAGCTACTAGGCAGGTCACGGTCAAGGGTTGTTTTGAGCTGCTGAGTATCCCTGCCAAGAAGGATGAATTGAACCTGGGGACTCTATTTTATAGTCCCCAGGGGTTTCGCGCCCTTTTGGGTGGATCCCATACCTGGTTCCAAGTGATTGGACTAATTGATCACTTGGATCGATTTCTCCAATACTGGAGCTGTTACCTGATCGCTGGGCGGTTCCTAAGTGTCCGTTGGCCTTCCTTTGTCTTGGCTCCTGCTGGCGCCGAGGAGCCTGGCTTGGCCTTGTTTACCTTAACTGTTTCCAATTGTTCCTGGGGATCGCTCATTAATATGTAGATGGTTGTTAGTTTCAGTGCTGTCTGGGTTCCTGCAAGTTTTGATATATAGGAAACTTTGCACCTGCTTGTTTTTCCTGTGTTTGACTGAATTTCCCTGCATCCTTAGCGGATCTCCATTTTAAAGTCGGGAAGTGGCCAAAATCCGCCTCCAGATTTTCCAATGCCCCTTTCAATATTTCTTTGCCTTAAAATGTCACGGATTCAGGTTTTTCACAATTTCTCCGGTACTCCGTCCCAAATGGAATACTATTGCTCCAAAAATTGGAAACCAGAGTGACATCACTGTGATTGCTTCAGATATCTGGCTTTTCTCTAGCCACTTTCACCCAGGCTGCCCTTTTCAGGTCTAACCTTAACTTTAGTGTTCAGAATCCTGTTCCTCTTTTCCTTTTTACTTTAATCTTCCTGGAAACTTATCTTCATTCGCTAGTTTCTAGAACTGTCCTTTAGCCCTGGACTTGCTTTTGTGCCCATTGTATGGCTTTCCTACTTCAGGCAGTGCTGAGAGCGGTTCACTCTAGCTTCCTAGTTCCAACTTTTAATTCCGTCAAACACATTCAAAAAGATTTTTTTCTTAAAGGTGGCCCCCTGATTGCTAAGCAACAGCTCAATCTTTCTCCAAGCTCGTGTTTAGCTGTCATAAATCCCTTCAACACAAGATGCACAGTTTTAACTGAAACCAAAAAGCCCCATTACGCCTTTGTCTAACATGAATCTAACTAGAGTTTTATCCTTTCCTACACAGGAACACTAAACTAAATCCATTTAAATCTATATTTTATTTCTAACATGCAACAATACCAATATAGATCACCTAAAACTACCTCTGCTTCCTGACACATTGATTGGTATTTTAAACCTTGTAACAATGGCTTCAACCATGCAATATTTCTTCATTCACCTTCCTCTTTCCCCCCCCCCCCCCTTCCCACAGCGTGGTTTTATATTTTCTGTTACGATTGAATACACAGCCTAAGTATAAAACAATTATTCTCAAAAGGACCCTCACAATTAGCTGTCTTGATGCTTTCTGTTATCAGTAGTCAGTTGATGTGAAAATGTTGTGGCCACAGACCTGTGTAATCAAGGAAAAGAATCAACTTGCATTTATGTAATCTTGGTGGTTAGAGACTGCTCACTTGCGCCAGACAACGTTATTCAGCATTTAACTGCATCAAAGTTCAAACAGAGGGCTATTTCACTGCATCACCACTTCCATTAAATGCGTTGATGCTCTTTTTATTTGCAGATAGTAAACTAGTTTGGGTTTTTTTGTTCACTGCAAAATTTGGAAGATTAAATGGTGAACATAACCAATATTTTGCTCACATAGAGCACTGATAAATGCAGCTAGCGGTTACAAATCGTTTCTTATCAAATGGCAGCTTCATGGTTACTCTAATGTTGAAATTATTGTACCCTGCAAAGCCTTAACTTAGAGCATTGTTGCAACATCTACTAGTCTAAATTTCTTGGCCAAAATGCAGAGGACAGCTTGATCTGATTGCCGCTTCCCTTGTATATGCTGAATTTGTGCAATAATATGCATGTTGTGTGAATATAATTCAGTATTGGCATAAATATGGGATAATTCCAAGAAATCGAGATAACAGCCTGAGATGAAGTCCGATTCAGTTGCAGGGAGGGTAATTTACCTCATACAAAAGCTAGATCTGATGAAAGGTCATTGGCCTAAAATGTTAACTCCGTATTTTGTTCACAGATGCTGTCAGGTCTGCTGATACGTTCCAGCATTTTCTGGTTTTATTTGGGATGATTTCCTTGACAGTTTTAGATGATGAAGAGCTTTAAAATTAGGGTGAATGATCAGGGGAGAGAAATTTCATTCCAGCATTAGCTGGTAGTAGAAATATCCATTCAAGCAGAAAATAACTGCATTATGAATATTAAACACAACAGTAGGTATATCAATTTTTTTAGGGCTGCTGTTTGATGCAGTTTTGAATTTATAAAGTACAGGAGTTGGTGGGCCAGTCATTTTTTATTGCAAGTAAGGGTCTGGGATTTCTACCAGGCAGCGTCGCTTCAATATTCATACTTGTGCAAGGGGTTGTTGGGGGAGGCTTCGATTTTTAAAAGCCCTGAGAAACAGCTGCGGTTTCCTGTTCTGTTAGGGTTCCATTTAACAGGAATGATTATGATCAACCAGGGAAGTTGAGCATATTTTTCTGTCTGCTTGAATTCTCTCGGGATACTGTTTTGAAAGACCATTTCCTATAAGTGTCATGGTGTGTGTCTTATCTTGGGAGAGTCATTGCAACTTGGCCTTGAAACTGCAGTATCGTGCATGTGCAGTGTGGCTATAATCTCAAACTTTGCAATGAAGGCTGATATTCAAATGCTGGTAGCATTGTTAGTGTTTGGGAAATTAAATAGTTGGCTTGACTAGGAGATTAAAAGTGCTGCAGGATGTTCAATAGTTACTCTTCTCCTGCAGAAATAAGAAGTATAAATCTCAAAGGTCAGTTGTTACATGATAATGGTGTTAATTAAAGTTCCAGACCTATTAGACCTTAGCTTCACTTGGACAGGCCTGATCTCAAATGTCAAGATCACATACATATTTCTGCATCAGAATATTTGGGTTCAGGTCCCACTCCAGAGATGAGCACATACAGCAGTGCAACACTCCCTCACTAAAGCATTCAGTGGTGCATGAGATATTAAACCAAGACCCCTGCTGTCTCATGAGCTGCCAGTTTACCTACAGGTTGAGAGGGTTGTTAAGAAGGCGTACGGTGTGTTAGCTTTTATTGGTAGAGGGATTGAGTTTCGGAGCCATGAGGTCATGTTGCAGCTGTACAAAACTCTGGTGCGGCCGCATTTGGAATATTGTGTGCAATTCTGGTTGCCGCATTATAGGAAGGATGTGGAAGCATTGGAAAGGGTGCAGAGGAGATTTACCAGAATGTTGCCTGGTATGGAGGGAAGATCTTATGAGGAAAGGCTGAGGGACTTGAGGCTGTTTTCGTTAGAGAGAAGAAGGTTAAGAGGTGACTTAATTGAGGCATACAAGATGATCAGAGGATTGGATAGGGTGGACAGTGAGAGCCTTTTTCCTCTATGGTGATGTCTAGCACGAGGGGACATAGCTTTAAATTGAGGGGAGATAGATATAGGACAGATGTCAGAGGTAGGTTCTTTACTCCGTGAGTAGTAAGGGCATGGAATGCCCTGCCTGCAACAGTAGTGGACTCGCCAACAATAAGGGCATTCAAACGGTCATTGGATAGACATATGGACGATAAGGGAATAGTGTAGATGGGCTTTAGAGTGGTTTCACAGGTCGGCGCACCATCGAAGGCCAAAAGGCCTGTACTGCGCTGTAATGTTCTATATATGTTCTATATGTGACTATCCGTAGTCTGGCTTGATTCTATTATTTCACTTTATTTTTCCAGCATTAATCCTCTGGCTTCGTTCCCCATCACTATGTCAAACAAGTGGAGAGTTCTGCGTTACCATACTGCAGTTGGTAGATAGACGAGTCACCAGTATAGCAGTCATTGGGCTATCATGTCTGACATATGCTAATTACTGGCTGTGTGCATTGCGCCTGGAATTCAATTAATTGATTTTCTTTTGTTTCTGAAATGTATACCAGTTATCTTGCTGTCATATATGCCTTCACATATATATCAGCAAATTTTTCAACTAGGCCAGAATGCATGCCACAAGCAAAGTTCAAAATGCCCTAACCTGTGAGTTGGATTGAATTTGATTTATTGTCACGTGTCCTGAGGTACAGTGAAAAGTACTGTTCTGCATACAGTCCAGACAGATCGTTCCATACAATAAAAAAAAAAACAGGACAGGCATCAGGTGAAGCATATGGAGTGAAGTACTACTCAGTAGAGAAGATGTATGAAGAGAACCGTTCAGTCCATAAAGGGAAGTGCTAAGGGTTTTGGCCAAGGGTGGTATCATGACCGGTACAGGCTTGGCGGGCCGAAGGGCCTGTTCTTGTGCTGTATGGTTCTTTGCTCTTTGCCTACAGTGCCGTGAGGCAACAGTGCGAATCACTGCACCACCGTGCCACCCTAAAGGTTGACTATAATAGTGTTCCTTCACTCTTATCATTACAAATATACACAGATTTTGAGGATAACAAAGGGTATAAAATATATCTGATGCTACAATATTTTCAGTAAACACACAGTCCCTTAACCCAACAGGCTAATTGGTCAGACAACATCCTACTCTGAAACAAAGTGGTAGCTATCCAATCAAACTTCTTTGGATTCCTCAAATTCCCCCAGATCTGTATCAAGTATTTCCAAACTCAAAAAGGTGCACTTCAAAATCTTCTTTCAAACAAGCTTTCTCTTAGCTGTTTTTATCAATAATCCAGCTCCAGGTTTTCCAACTATCCTTCCAAACACTGCTTTCTCTCAGCTGAGAATCAAGGCTCTGCCTCCAAGTTTTCCAACACCGTTTTCAGTATTCCTTTTGTCTTGAATTGCCACCGTATCCAAACGTCTGCACACACTTGAGGTACTCAGCACCCATTATTTCCAAAGACTGGAAATAAGGACACCGATCTTACAATTACTTCTGATGGGATGGCACAGTGGTTAACACTACTGCCTCACAGCACCAGAGACCCGGGTTCAATTTAAACTGTGTGTAGTTTGCACATTCTCTGCCTGTGGTGGATTTTGTCTGGGTGCTCCAGTTTCCTCCCACAATCCAAATCTTTAAGGTTAGAGGGTGGCCTGTTAGCGCAGCGGTTAGCACTGCTGCCTCACCGCAGCGAGGATCCGGGTTCGATCCTGGCCCCGGGTCACTGTCCATGTAAAGTTTGCATATTCTCCCCGTATCTGCGTGGGTCTCACCCCCACAACCCAAAGATGTGCAGCATAGGTAAATTGGCCACGCTAAATTGTCCCTTAATTGGAAAAAAAAAATGGGGTAATTATTGCTCCTTAGTGTCCAGGAATGTACAGGTTAGGTGAGATTACAGGGATTGGGTAGGCCTCTTTCTTTCAGAAGGTCAGTACAAACTTGATGGGCGGAATGGTCTCCTGCACTAGAGATTCTATGCTAACTTCCTCCAGGTCTGCACTTTCAGCTCTTTCTTTCGCTTCAGTGATCCAATGGCTGTTCCTCTTCCTTAACTTCAAGCTTCTCTGGTGCTTGCTTTTGTATAGCTTTGTATATCTTTGGATAGCTTTGTATAGCTTTCCTGCAGAGTTGAGAGATGTTCCCTTTCTCGCTTCTCACCTCCAGCTTCCTGAATCCAGTTAAAAGTGGCCCCTGGTTGTTAAACAAAATCTCATTCTTTCTCCAAGCTCGTTTTTACTTTTCATGTCATAAACTCCCTCAGCACAATTGAAACACAGTTTGAACTGAAACCAAATCCCCAGACATGCAAACACATTGTCTAACATGTAACTAACTAGAGTTGTTCTCTCTTCTACACAAAAACACTAAATTAAACCATTTATATCTATACCTTACTTCCAACACTCAAGAAGAGAAACATAGATAATCCAAATCTACTTCTGTTTCCTGACATAGCTTGCACAAAGAAAGATGGTTGGGATTGATGGAGGACAATCATCTCAATTTCAGGACATCACTGTAGGAGCACCTCAATTTAGTGCCTTAGGCTTAACCATCTTCAGCTGCTTCATCAGTGACCATCCATCATAAGGTCAGAAGTGGTGATGTGCAATCCTCAGTGAACCATGTTCAGCACCATTTGTAGCAGCTCCGATACTGAAGCAGTCCATGTCTAAATGCAGCAAGACATGACAATATTTAGACCTGGGCTGCTAAGTGGCAAGTAACATTCACGCCACATGAGTGCCAGGCAAGACTATCTCCAATGAGAAAATTCTAACCATCATCCCTTAAAATTCCTTGGCATTACCATCACTGAATCCCCCATGATCAACATCCTGGGGTTACCATTGACCAGAAACTGAACTGGACACTCTGCCCACAGGAGCAGGTCAGAGACTAGGAATCCTGTTGTGAGTAATGCCTGCCTACCCAAAGCCTGTCCACCATCTACAGGGTACAAGTCAGGAGTGTGATGGAATACTCTCCCCTTGCCCGGATGAGTGAAGTTACAATAACACTCTAGCTCGACACCATCCAGGACAAAACTGTCCAATTTTTTTTTTAAACAAACAATTTTATTGAGGTATTTTAGGCATCCCCCCTGCTGACGCTTACTCCTCTGCGAAGAAGTCAATAAATGGCTGCGGGCGAACCCTAGTAGCGAACCTCAAGGCAAACTTGACTTTCTCTAGGCCAAGAAAGCTCGCCATGTCCGATAGCCATACCTCAGCCCTCGGGGGCTTTGAGTCCCTCCATGCTAACAGTATTCATCGCCGGGAGGACTTCCGGTTGCGGCAGGGATGAGCTAGCCGCACGTTTCGGCGGCTCCAGCTCCGCCGGAACTTCGGGCTCTTTTAAGAGAGCCGTAAAACCGGCCGTAAAACCCGGTGCGAGGCGCGAGGGAAGGGAGTCCCCCCCCGAAAGACGGAGGGAAAAACCGGCGCCGGCGGCTGCAGCCTGAAGAATCTGCAGCCAGAAGATGAGGGAGTGAAACAAAATGGCGGCGGAGAAACCACAGGTGACATGGGGGCCTGAGCAGGACGAGGTGGTGAGACGGTGCGTGGACCTACTGAAGAAGGAGGTAATGACCCCGTTGTTACAGGCAATTGAGGGGCTTAAGGAGACTTTAAAGACCCAGGAGACGGAACTTCGCGTGGTGGAGCAGAAGGTGTCAGGTATTGAGGACGAGGTCCTGGGCCTGGCGGTCAAGACTCAGACGCACGAGGCACTTCATAAAAAGTGTGCTGACAGGATTGAGGCCCTTGAAAATGGAGCGCGAAGGAAGAACCTTAGGGTACTAGGTCTCCCGGAGGGTGTGGAAGGAGTGGACTGTGGAGCGTACGCAAGTAAGATGCTGAGCTCACTGATGGGTGCTGAGGACCCTACGGGCCCCATGGAGGTGGAGTGGGCAAATCGGATCCCGGCGAGAAGACCAAAAGCGGGAGAACCACCGAGGGCGATAATCGTGCGATTCTACCGCCTTAAGGACAGAGAAGAGGTCCTGAGATGGGCCAAAAAGGTGCGGAGCAGCAGATGGGAGAATGCGGTGGTAAGGATCTACCAGGATTGGAGTGCGGAGGTGGCGAGAAGGAGGGCGAGCTTCAACCGAGCCAAAGAGCACAAAAGGAAGGTGAAGTTTGGGATGCTGCATCCGGCAAGACTATGGGTCACGCATCAGGAGAGACATTATTATTTCGAGACGGCGGAGGAAGCATGGTCCTTCATCAATGAAGAGAAACTGGACCGGAACTGAGGGACTCTGATGCTGCAGGGAACTGTTATTGTTGTTATTATTGTTTTTGTTAATGGGATGGTGAAAGTTAAGCGAGAAGTAAACAGGGAAGGGGGGGGGACACTGGGGAAATGTGGGCGCCGGTGAGGGGGGAGAGGCGGGACATAGTCAGAGAATGGGGAAGGAGAGGGGGAGGGGAAAGGGAGCTGCGCCATAAGAGGCGGGACAGGTAAAGGGATGTTCCCGCGCCAGAAAGAATAAGGCGGGAAAACAGGCGCAAGGCGGATGGGAGTTCCCTCACACTGGGGGGGCCGAGGAGCGAGCAGGAGTAGCCAGGGTCAGTTGAAGTCAGCTGACTTACGGAAGTGATATGGGGGGAGCAATCAAGCTAGATAGGGATCTAGCGGGGGAGTGGGGGGAAGGGGACAACTGGGTTGCTGCTGCGGAAATCCAAAAGGAAATGGCTAAAGAGAAGGTGGTCGGGGGCGGAATGCGACGCTGGGGGAGCGAGCGGGAGCGCGGAGGCGGGATATGGGACTGGCCTAGAGAAGGTAATGGCTAGTCGACACGGGAGGGGGGCAGGTAGCCCCCCAGTGAGGCTGATCACGTGGAACGTGAGAGGCCTGAATGGGCCGATAAAAAGGGCCCGAGCGCTCGCGCATTTGAAAGGACTAAGGGCAGACGTGGTTATGCTCCAAGAAACACACCTAAAGGTGGCGGACCAAGTTAGGCTAAGGAAAGGATGGGTGGGACAGGTGTTCCACTCAGGACTGGACGCAAAGAACAGAGGGGTGGCCATTTTGGTGGGGAAACGGGTAGCATTTGAAGCAAAGAACATCGTAGCAGATAGTGGAGGTAGATATGTAATGGTGAGTGGTAGGCTGGAGGGAATGGAGGTCGTGTTGGTTAATATGTATGCCCCAAATTGGGACGATGCGGGGTTCATGAGACGGATGCTGGGGTGTATTCCGGACCTGGAGGCAGGAAATTTGATTTTAGGAGGGACTTCAATATGGTGCTGGACCCGGGGCTAGATAGATCCAGCTCAAGGACTGGAAGAAGGCCGGCAGCGGCCAAGGTACTTAAGGGGTTTATGGACCAAATGGGGGGAGTGGATCCATGGCGATTTCTTAGACCCAGGGCTAGGGAGTATTCCTTCTTCTCCCACGTCCATAAAGTGTACTCCCGGATAGATTTTTTTGTTCTAGGAAGGTCGTTGATCGCTAGGGTGGAAGAAGCTGAATACTCAGCCATAGCGGTTTCGGATCATGCCCCACATTGGGTGGACCTGGAAGTAGGAGAGGACAGGGAGCAGAGAACACTCTGGCGATTAGATGTGGGACTGATGGCGGATGAGGGAGTGTGTGCAAGAGTGAGGGGGTGTATCGAGAGATACCTGGAGGTCAATGACGACGGCGAGGTCCCTGTGGGAGTGGTCTGGGAAGCACTAAAAGTGGTGGTCAGAGGAGAGCTGATTTCTATTGGGGCCCACAAAAGGAAAACAGAGGCCAAGGAAAGGGATAGATTACTGGGGGAGATTAAGGGTGGACAGGGAATTTGCAGAGACCCCTGAGGAGGAGCTGTACAGGGAGAGGAGACGACTCCAGACCGAGTTTGACCTTCTGACCACCAGAAAGGCGGAGGTACTGTGGAGGAAGGCACAGCATATGGGGAAAAGGCTAGTCGCCTGTTGGCGCACCAACTGCGAAAGAGGGCAGCAGCGAGGGAGATAGGAGGAATTAGGGATGAAAGGGGAGACACCGTGCGAAGGGCAGGAAAGATAAATGAGGTGTTTAAGACCTTTTATGAAGAACTGTATAGGTCTCAGCCCCCCGAGGGAGAGGAGGGGATGCGGCAGTTCCTGGATCAGTTGAGGTTCCCGAAAGTGGAGGAGCAGGCGGTGGCAGGCCTGGGGGCGCCGATTGAGGTGGACGAGGTTATTAAGGGACTGGGAAGCATGCAAGCAGGGAAGGCCCCGGGGCCAGACGGGTTCCCGGTGGAATTCTACAGAAAATATGTGGACTTGTTGGCCCCGTTGTTGGCGAGGACGTTCAATGAGGCCAGGGAAGGGGGGACACTACCCCCGACAATGTCGGAGGCAACGATATCGCTAATTTTGAAGAGGGACAAAGATCCGATGCAGTGTGGGTCCTATAGACCTATTTCACTATTGAACGTGGACGCCAAACTGCTAGCAAAGGTGCTGGCATCGAGGATAGAGGACTGTGTCCCAGGGGTGGTGCACGAAGGCCAGACAGGGTTCGTAAAAGGGAGACAATTGAATGTTAACGTGCGACGGCTATTAGGGGTGATAATGATGCCCTCAGTGGAGGGGGAGGCAGAGATAGTGGCGGCAATGGACGCAGAGAAGGCATTTGATAGGGTGGAGTGGGAGTATTTATGGGAAGTGTTAAGGAGGTTTGGGTTTGGGAATGGATTTATTCGCTGGGTTAGACTACTTTATGGGGCACCAACGGCAAGCGTAGTTACAGGTCGACATAGATCGGAGTATTTCCGATTATATAGGGGAACAAGACAGGGATGCCCGCTGTCTCCATTGTTGTTTGCGCTGGCAATTGAACCTCTGGCCATGGCGCTGAGAGACTCCAGGAAATGGAGAGGGGTGACTAGAGGGGGAGAAGAACACCGAGTCTCGTTATACGCGGATGACCTATTGCTATACGTGTCGGACCCAGCGGGGGGGATGATAGAGGTTATGCGAATCTTGAGGAGGTTCGGGGAATTTTCGGGGTATAGGTTAAACATGGGGAAGAGTGAATTATATGTGATACATCCAGGGGACCAGAGTAGAGAGATAGAAGGCTTACCGCTAAGGAAAGTGGGAAAAAAACTTCCGATACTTGGGGATTCAGATCGCTAGGAGCTGGAAAACCTTGCACAGACTTAATCTGACACGGCTGGTAGAACAAATGGAGGAGGACTTTAGGAGGTGGGACATGCAGCCTTTATCGCTGGCGGGCAGGGTGCAGGCAATTAAGATGATGGTCCTCCCGAGGTTCTTTTTTGTATTTCAATGTCTCCCTATTTTAATCACCAGGACCTTTTTTAATAAAATAGATAGGAGCATTACGAGCTTTGTGTGGGCAGGGAAAGTTCCGAGAGTAAGGAGGGGGTTCCTGCAGCGCAGTAGGGACAGAGGAGGACTGGCACTACCGAACTTGGGAGATTATTATTGGGCCGCCAATGTGGCAATGATACGTAGATGGATGATGGAGGGTGAGGGAGCGGCGTGGAAAAGGCTGGAGAGAAGGTCCTGTAAAGGGACGAGTCTAGAGGCGCTGGTGACGGCGCCGCTACCGTTCTCACCGAAAAAGTACACCACGAACCCGGTGGTGGCGGCAACACTGAACATATGGGGACAGTGGAGGCGACAGAGAGGAGTGCGGGGAGCCCTGGTGGGGTCCCCTATCAGGAACAACCATAGGTTCGCCCCAGGAAGAATGGATGGAGGATTTCAGAGCTGGTACCAGTTGGGAATTAGGAAGGTGGGAGATTTATTCATAGATGGGACTTTTGCGAGCTTGGGAGCACTGGAGGAAAAGTATAAGTTACCCCAGGGGAATTTCTTGAGATATATGCAGGTGAGGGCGTTTACTAGACAACAGGTGAGGGAATTTCCGCGGCTCCCGACACGGGATACAGGACAGGGTGCTTTCAGGGGTGTGGGTCGGAGAGGGCAAGGTGTCAGAGATTTATAGAGAGATGAGGGAAGAGGGGGAGGAGTCGGTGGGCGAACTAAAAAGAAAGTGGGAAGAAGAATTAGGGGAGGAGATAGAGGAGGGTATGTGGGCTGATGTCCTAAGCAGGGTAAATTCCTCTTCCTCATGCGCCAGGCTTAGCCTGATTCAATTTAAGGTGCTACATAGAGCACACATAACGGGAGCAAGATTGAGCAGGTTCTTTGGAGTGGAGGACAAATGTGGGAGGTGTGGCGGGAGCCCGGCAAACCATGCACATATGTTTTGGGCGTGCCCGGCACTGGAAGGGTATTGGAAGGGAGTGACAGGAGTGATTTCGCAGGTGGTGAAGGCCCGGGTCAAACCAGGCTGGGGGTTAGCTCTATTTGGAGTTGCGGAAGAGCCGGGAGTGCAGGAGGCGAAAGAGGCCGATGTCGTGGCCTTTGCGTCCCTCGTAGCCCGGCGCAGGATCCTACTCATGTGGAAGGAGGCGAAACCCCCGGACTGGAGGCCTGGGTAAACGATATGGCGGGGTTTATTAAACTGGAGCAGATAAAGTTTGCCCTGAGAGGATCGGCTCAAGGGTTCACCAGGCGGTGGCAGCCATTTCTCGACTACCTAGGGGAACGTTAGAGGGAAGACGGATGACCAGCAGCAGCAACCCAGGGGGGAGGGGCGGGGGGGGGGGGAGGGGGGGGGGGGAGGCAGTTGAGTATAGGGCAATAGAGTACGAGGTTTTGTTACTTGTATATTATTACTATTATTACTATTGTTAATAAGTTTAAAAATTTCTGTTTTGTTACTGTTATCGTTTCGCTTGTTTTGTAAGCGGGAAAAATGTTGCTCGGGGAAAAAAATTTCAATAAAATATGTTTTTTTTAAAAAAAAGTGTTCATCGCCGGGATACCAGGGAAGCAAAGGCCAGAACATCGGCCTCCCTTTCTTCCTGGACTCCCGGGTCCTCCGAAACCCCAAAGGTTGCCACCTCCGGGCTCATTACCACCCCAGTTTTCAACACCCGGGACATGATACCTGCGAATCATTCCCCCCCCCCCCCCCCCCCCCCCCCGAGCTCCTCCTCCCACTTAAGCTTCAGGTCCTCGGTCTGCGTATCCTCAGCTCTCTTTAGCTCCTTGTAGACGTCTGAAGCTCTACCCTCTCCCACCTCTCCCCTAGAAACTACCCTGTCCTGCCTCCCCTTCGGCGGGAGACGTGGGAAGGACGGCACCAGTCTGCGTACAAAATCCCTCACCTGCAAGTATCTAAAGTTCCCTCTCGTCAGCCCAAACTTCTCCTCCAGCTCCCTCGTGCTCGGAAAGCTCCCTTTCAGGAACAGATCCCCCATCCTCACAATCCCCGCCCTCCTCCACAGTTGATACTCCCCCGTTGATGTTCCCCGGGGCAAATCGGTGGTTGCCGCAGATTGGGGTCCACACCGATGCTCTTACCTCCCCTACGTGCCTCCTCCACTGGTCCCAGATCCGAAGAGCCACCACCACTATTGGGCTAATGGAGAACCGTGCTGGCGAAAGCGGCAGAGGCGCCGTGACCAGGGCTGCTAAGCTAGTGCCCCTGCACGAAGCAGCCTCTATCCGCTCCCAAACCGACCCCGCACCCACCATCTATTTCCTTATCATTGCTATGTTGGCCGCCCAGTAATAGTTGCTGAAGTTCGGCAACGCCAGCCCCCCCTTCTCCTCTGTTCCTTTCAAGAATCACCCTCTTCACCCGCGGGGACTTCCCTGCCCATACAAATCCCAGAATAATTTTATTCAGCCTCTTAAAGAAGGACCGTAGGATAAAGATGGGGAGACACTGCAAAACAAACAAGAACCGCGGGAGAATCGTCATCTTAACAGTCTGCACCCTCCCCGCCAATGACGGCAGGAGCACATCCCACATCTGGACGACCTCCCTCACTCGTTCCACCAATCGGGATAGGTTGAGCTTATGCAACCTGCCCCAGTCCGGTGCCACCTGAATCTCCAAATATCGGAAACTCTTCCCCCACTAGCATAACGGCAACCCCTTCAGCCTACTCTCCTGCCCCTTCGCCTCAATTACAAACAGCTCGCTCTTAGCCATGTTCAGTTTGTATCCGGAGAATTCGGGCAGCCCTGTCTTGTCCCACGGTGCAGTCTAAAGTAGTCCGATGTCGTCCTGTTCGTCCTTGCACTCGCCTCCGGGGCCTGATACAATAGCCTAACCCAGTCGATGAACCCCCCCCCCCCCCCCCCCCCCCCCCCCCCGAACCCGAACTGTCCTAGTACCTCCCACAGATAATCCCACTCGACCCGGTCAAAAGCCTTTACAGCATCCATGGCTACGACTATCTCTACCTCCCTACTCTCTGGGGGCATCATAATCACGTTGAGCAGCCTTCTTATGTTGGCCACCAGATGCCTCTTCTTTACAAATCCGGTTTGGTCCTCCACAATTACATCCGGTACACAGTCCTCAATTCTGGTCGCCAAAATCTTGGCCAGTAACTTGGCGTCTACGTTAATCAAAGAGATCGGCCTGTATGACCCACAGGCCTCCGGCTCCTTCTCCTGTTTCAGAATGAGCGAGATGGTGGCCCGCGACATCGTCGGGGGTAAACTCCCTCTGTCTCTTGCCTCGTTAAAGACCCTGACCAGCACCGCCCCACTATCCCAGCAAATGTTTTATAAAACTCCACCAGATACCCGTCCGGCCCCAGGGCTTTACCCGACTGCATGACCTTCAGGCCCCCCAACACTTCTTTGATCCTGATTAGGGCCCCCAGTCCGTCCACCAACCCCCTCCCCACTCTTGGGAAGGTCAGTCCGTCCAAAAATCATCTCATCCCCCCCGGTTCCCCCCCGGTTCCCCGGGTGGTTCCGAAGTGTACAGCTTCCTATAAAAGTCCCTAAAGACCTTGCTCAGCCCTGCTGGATCACCTACTAGATTACCTTCCCCATCCACTACCCTCTCAATTTCCCTAGCCGCTTCCCTCTTCCTCAGTTGCTGCGCAAGCATTCTACTGGCCTTCTCCCCATGCTCATAAATTGTGCCTTTTACCTTTCTAAGCTGCTCTAAAGCCTTGCTGTAGTTAGCACCCCAAATTTGGCCTGCAGCCTCTGTCGTTTCCTGAGTAACTCTGGCCTCGGGGATTCCGCGTAACTCCTGTTCGTCCGTAGAATTTCCTTAATCAGTCGGTCCGTCTCTGCCCTATCTGTCCTGTCCCTGTACGCCCGGATTGAAATCAGCTCCCCTCTCAACACTGCCTTCAGTGCCTCCCAGAGCACCGTTGCCGAGACTTCTCCAGTATCGTTCACCTGCAGGTAATTCTGCATGCATTTCCTCAGCCTCTCTCACACCGCCTCGTCCGCGTGTAATCCAACTTCCAGTCTCCATAGTGGACGCTGAAAGCTGTCCTTACAAAACTGCAGGTCTACCCAGTGCGGAGCATGGTCCAATATGGCAATTGCCGAATATTCTGCCCCCACCATTCCGGCCAGCAGGTCCCTACTCACAACAAAGTAGTCAATTCGGGAAAACACCTTGTGGACGTGGAAGTAGTACGAGAACTCCCGGCAACCTGCCTGTTCTTGAGCATGACCGGTCCAGGCTTGGGTCCAGGACCGTATTAAAGTCCCCGCCCATGATCAACTTGCGCAAATCCAAGTCGGGGATCTTCCCGAGCATCCTCCTAATAAAATCCACGTCGTCCCAATTAGGGGCATACACACTGACCAGGACTACTCTCACCCCTTGGAGCTTACTCCTCACCATAACGAACCTGCCACCCCCATCCACGACTGTGCCCTCCGCCTCAAATTGTACCCTTTTATTAATCAGGATCGCAACCCCCCTCGTCTTAGAATCAAGCCCCGAATGAAAGACCTGACTGTCCCAGCCCTTCCTTAACCTAACCTGGTCTGCCACTTTCAGGTGCATCTCCTGCAACATGACTGTCCGCCTTCAGAACCCGCAGATGCACAAACACGCGCCCTCTTCACTGGCCCGTTTAACCCTCTTAACGTTCCAGGTGATCAGCCCGATTGGGGGGTACTTCGCCGATCAGCCATCCCCTTTCCTTGGCCAGCCCCTCAGCCATGTGTCACGCTTCCTCTGGCCTGCCCCCTGGCTGGCTCCACCCATGACCTCCTCACTGTTGCCATGCCCAGTTTCCATCCCCATCAGCAGAACAACCCGCCCCAGCAACACCCTCCTATCACCTAACCACTGCCCTAATCTAACTATATGGGGACCTCCCACCTTGGCTCCCGTTGACTAGCTGCACTCAGCTAGCTTGGGGCTCCCAGCCTCGGCTCCAGCCCGCCTCCCACCGATTGTTCCCAGTCACCCCTCCACACCACTTCCCCAGATAAGCCCTACTTAAGCAAACACTCTATACAAGTCACAAACAACCCCCACAATAGCACAATTCAAGTTAAACAAGAAAAAAAGAGATGAGAAATAACAGGCACTCTTCAGTCCTTCCCATACAGACACACAAAAAAATAGCACAAAGTTCCCCTGAAGCATCCATTTTAACCCAACCCTTTTAACTGTTTTCTTTATTAATCTCCCCCCAGCCAAACTCCAACTAAGCAAAGAGCCCAAACAGGAAACATTCAGGTACACCAGGCAAAAAGCATGCAAAAAAAATAAATAAATAATACATCCCAAAACGGGAGAGACACCACATATACTTAAAAGCTCTAACATGAGTCCAAACGTCCTCAGCTCAGGGCCAGCCCTTCTTAATGAAGTCCATCGCCTCTTTGGGTTCTTCAAAATAGTGGTGCTGACCCTTATACGTAACCCACAGTCATGCCTGAAAAAGCAGCCTGAATTTCACCTTGTTTTTACAACACCATCCACTTGATTGGCACCCCATCCACAAATATTCACTCCCTCCAGACTGATATATAGTGGCAGCAGTGTGTACCATCTACAAGATGAACTGCAAGATCTCACCAAGCTTTCTTCTACAGCATCGCCTAAACCCACAACCGCTGCCATTAAGAAGAGGAGCAGAAGGCACATGGGAGCATCACTACCTGGAAGCCCCCCCTCAAATTAGTCACCACCCTGACTTAGAACAAAGAAAAGTACAGCACAGGAACAGGCCCTTCGGCCCTCCAAGCCTGTGCCGACCATGCTGCCGGTCGAAACTAAAATCGTCTACACTTCCGGGGTCTGTATCCCTCTATTCCCATCCTGTTCATGTATTTGTCAAGATGCCCCTTAAACGTCACTATTGTCCCTGCTTCCACCACCTCCTCTGGCAGTGAGTTCCAGTCACCCACTACCCTCCTGTGTAAAAAAACTTACCTCGTACATCTCCTCTAAACCTTGCCCCTCGCACCATAAACCTATGCCCCCTAGTAAGTGATCCTTCTACCATGGGAAAATGTCTCTGACTATCCACTCTGTCTATGCCCCTCATAATTTTGTAGACCGCTATCAGGTCACCCCTCAACCTCCTTCGTTCCAGTGAGAACGAACCAAGTTTGTTCAACCTCTCCTCATAGCTAATGCCCTCCATACCAGGCAACATCCTGGTAAATCTCTTCTGCACCCTCTCTAAAGCCTCCACATCCTTCTGGTAGTGTGGCGACCAGAATTGAACACTATACTCCAAGTGTGGCCTAACTAAGACTTGGAAATATATTGCTGTTCTTTCACTGTCACTGGGTAAAAATCCTGGAACTCCCTCCCTAATGAGCACTGTGTGTGTGCCCAAGGCACATGGATTGCAGCAGGTCAAGAAGGCAGCTCACGATCAAGGGCAGTGAGGTATTGACAATAATTGCTGATTGAACTAGCGACGCCCAAGTCACTTGAATGAATTAAAAAGTTTGATTTTGTTCAAAAAAACATCCTAATCTTCAGGCTTACTATTTTTAGCAATATTGTGAACCTCTATTAATCTAATACCATATGATGAAAGGTTGCAAATCTGATACGTTAACTTTGTTTTCCTCCACAGATGTTGCCTGACCTGCCAAGTATTTCCTCCATTCCTTTTTGTTATTTCTAGCTTTAACTACTTGTGTTAACCATCCTTGGGCCACTTTTCCTTTTGCCTTTCAATTCCTCATGGGGATGCATTTTCATTGATAATTTAGGTATTTCTCCAAATGTTTTACTATTTCTTATCAACTCTTGTACTTTTAATCCAATTATCCAGCATAATGAGCCATCTCTTCCTGCATATCTGCCTAATTGGTTCGGTTTAAATTTCGGACCATAGATTTAACTGCATAAATCTCAAACTCTATGAAATTCACTCTTCTGCAGAAGATCCTTTTGGTATTCGATACTAATTCCTGACTGATTGCACAATACCAAATCTTAAAAGAGTTTCTTCCCTACTTAGTACCTTCATGTTTTTCTAGAAAACTATCAAAATGCATTTCCTGAAATTGTCCCCAAACTGCTTTTTCCAATTTGTTTTTCATCTGTTCATTGGATGTGGGAATTACTATCTTTAATTGCATACCGTAATTACTTTTGAGAAGGTGGTGATGAACATCCACCTTGAACTGCTGCTGTCTGCGCTGTAGTTGCACCTGTAGTGCTGTTAAGTAGGGAGTTCCAGGGTTTAGATTTATTGTCCCGTGTACCGACGTACAGGGAAAAGCATTGTTTTGCTACAGACCAGGCAGATCATTGTGTACTTGAAAAACATAGGACATATGGTAGGGCAACATGGTAGCATAGTGGTTAGCACGGTTACTTCACAGCTCCAGGGTCCCAGGTTTGATTCCCGGCTGGGTCACTGTCTGTGCGGAGTCTGCACGTTCTCCCCATGTCTGCGTGGATTTCCTCCGGGTGCTCCGGTTTCCTCCCACAGTCCAAAGATGTGCGGGTTAGGTGGATTGGCCATGCTAAATTGCCCTTCGTGTCCAGAAAATGTTAAGTGGGGGTTACTGGTTTACGGGGATAGGGTAGATATGTGGCCTTCAGTAGTGGCCGGTGCAGACGCGATGGGCTGGATGGCCTCCTTCTGCACTGTAAATGCTATGATAATTCTATGATACAATAATACACAATGTAAATCCATAGACACAGGTATTGGGTGAGCATACGAAGTGTAGTACTACTCCGTGTAGAAGATGTGGGAAAAGATCAGTTCAGTCTATAAGAGGGTAATCAGGAGTCTAATAACAGTGGGGAAGGAGCTGTTTTTGAATCTGTTACTGTGTTTTGACTGAAGCATTGAGAAGGAACAATGATTTTTTTCCCAAATTGGATGTGATTTGAAGGAAAGCTTGCAGGCGGTGGTGTTCTCATGTACACCCTTGTTCTTCTCGGTGACAGGGATTGCAGACTTGGTAAGTGTTGGTATAGAAGCCGTGGCAAATTGCTGCAATGTATCTTGTAAATGGTACATGCTGCAGTCACAATGTGTTAGTGGCAGAGGAAGTGAATGTTTAAGGTGGTGAATTGGGTGCTAATCAAATGCAATGCTTTTTCCTGAATGATGTCCAGCTTAACTGTTTCAGCTCCCTCATTCAGACAAGCAAAGTGTTCTATCATGGTACTGACTTGTGCCTTTTAGATAGAGGGCAGGCTTTGGGAAGTCGGGGGCGAGTTGGCTGTTGCAGAATACCCTCCGAGGACGTTGATTCCTGTGTGGTTGTGGCGAACCTCCGGTGTCTACTTTTTCGTACTGGCTAGAGCCTCTGGTATTTTTGCTGTAGTTTGGACTTCGTCCATGACCTCAATTGGAGTTGACACTAGGTTTGGAGGTTGACCTGGTGTTGAAATGTCCTCAACTGTGGGACTGTCTTCCACAATTGTTTCCGTACTGTCAGGTTCTTGGATATGGACAGGTCTTCACTTGGCATTGTTTGTTGCCGACTCTTGGTTGATACTTTCTCTTGCACCTTGTTCCTGCAGCTAAAAGTTGGTCAGCGTATCTTCTCCACAGAACAACATCCCAAGTTTGAATGGTGTAGAGACCAATCCGATCTTTGTTAATATGATGGCAAGTACCTACTTCTCATTGGTATTGTCCCTTGTCAATACTTCTTGACCTTTATGAAAAACACTGTGTTTAGCCCGTTCTCACATCGCAAAACATGATTTGGCTGCTTTTTCGGAGCTTTCACTTTAGATGCTAGTTCTTTAGTTCTTGCCCCAAGCTGTTGAACTGTTGTTTAGATGCTAACTGCTGCCCCTTCAGGCTGTGGAGCAGGGCCTCCTTTACCTGCATCTTGTGGCATGATCTCTGTGGTGCTTTCTCCAGATTGTGGCATGCCTCTGTCGGACCTTGCGTCTCTTCCCTTGAAGTTTCATTCTCGCTGCATTCATCTTGACAACAAGGACTCCTATGTCATACTCCTATTCATTGACTACAGCACCGCCTTCAACACCATAATCCCAGCCAAGCTCATATCAAAGCTCCAAAACCTAGGCCGTGGCTCCTCCCTCTGCAACTGGATTCTTGACTTCC
The DNA here is from genome assembly GCF_047496885.1 of Scyliorhinus torazame. Lineage (NCBI taxonomy): Eukaryota > Metazoa > Chordata > Chondrichthyes > Carcharhiniformes > Scyliorhinidae > Scyliorhinus > Scyliorhinus torazame. The sequence continues at coordinate 35,221,960 of NC_092707.1, read as the reverse complement.
TGACCCATAGACCACAATCAGTAAGGATAAACAACAACACCGCCTTCATGATAGTCCTCAATATCGGGGCTCTGTGAGGCTGCATACTTAGTCCCCTACTGTACTCCCTGTGGCAAAATTTGGCTCCAGCTCCATCTACAAGTTTGCTGACGACATCTCAAACAACAATGAGTCAGACTATAGGAGGGAGATAGAGAACCAAGTGGAGTGGTGTCACGACAACAATCTCCTTCAACGTCAGCAAAACTAAAGAGCTGGTCATTGACTTCGGGACGCAAAGTATCGTAGACAGTGCAGAGGTGGAGGTGGTTGACAGCTTCAAATTCCTAGATGTGTACATCACCGACAGTCTGTCCTGGTCCACCCACGTCGACACTACAACCAGGAAAGCACAACAGTGCCTCTCCTTCCTCGGGGGACTAAGGAAATTTGGCATGTCTCCATAGGGCGGCTCGGTAGCACAGTGGTTAGCACCGTTGCTTTACGGCACCCGGGGCCCGGGTTCGATTCCTGGCTTGGGTCACTGTCTGTGCGGAATTTGCACGTTCTCCTCGTTTCTGTGTCAGTTTACTCTGAGCGCTCCAGTTTCTTCCCACAAGTCCCGAAAGATGTGCTTGTTAGGTGAATTGGATATTCTGAATTCTCCCTCCGTGTACCTGAACAGGCGCCGTAGTGTGGCGACTAGGAGATTTTCACAGTAACTTCATTGCAGTGTTAATGTAAGCCTACTTGTGACATTAATAAAGATTATTATTATTGACTCTTGCAAATTTTTATAGATGCACCATAAAAAGCATCCTCTTTGGCTGCATGACAGCCTGGTATGGCAACTGCATGGCCCAAGACCGTAAGAAACTACAAGGTTGTGAACCTACCCCAGTCCATCACGCGAACCTGCCTCCCATTCATTGACTCTGTCTACACCTGCTGCCTTGGGAAAGCAGGCAGCATAATCAAAGACCCCTCCCATCCAGGTATTCACTCTTCCAACTTCTTCCATTGGACAGGAGATACAAAAATCTGAGAGCATGCACTAATCGGTTCAAATACAGCTTTCCTGCAATACCAGACTCCTGATTGACTGCCTTATGGACTGATCTGATCTCTCCACACACCATCTCTCCTGAGTAGTACTGTACTCACCTGATGCCTGAGTCTATGTATTTACATTGTGTATGTCCTATTTTTTTCTTATGTATGGAATGATCTGTCTCAACTCTACGAAGAACAATACTTTGCACTGTACCTTGGTACACGTGACAATCAAATCCAATCGTGTGCTGTTAAGCAAACTCAGGTTATGGTAGTTCTTTTTGCTGTTGGTAAGTTCAATCGACTTCAGATGCTGCTGTACAGAGGGGAATAGGAACGGAATATTTGTGTTGCAGACTGCACTCTGAACAGCTCCAACTCTTTTCATTTGGTCACCCAGAGCAACTCCCATCCAAACGTCCTTCATAAATTTCTGTGTTGGCTCCTTTTTCTCCTGTTGCTGTTGTTTCTGATCTGCGAACTTTTTATTCTTGTTGACCATTGATGCATACAGGAAGTCAGCAGCTCTTTTCCCAAACTGAATGTTCTATTCAACGAACTCGAGTTTCCTTCTGGCAAGGTGTTTTGAAATGCCCCTCAATTTTATGTTCCTCTGTGTTTTGAAATTTACAAAGGGAGCTTGTAAATGCATTCCAGTCATACTCGCCAAATTTCTGTGTACTTTTGACCTTCGTATTTGTCAAAGCATTCATGTGCATCTTCAGTAAGCTTTTCACCTTTCTCGATCCTGAACCACTTTTGTTACAGTTTGCTGAGCCTTTGTAATCTTGGTCCCAGTACTACTAGCCTGAGCCTAGACCATAATAATAATAATAAACGCTTATTGTCACAAGTAGGCTTCAATTAAGTTACTGTGAAAAGCCCCGAGTCACCACAGCCGTTTTTAGAGTTTTTTCAGCAGCTGCTGCTCTTTGCTCCTTTAGGCTTTTGTTTGGGCCTACTTCGGCATCTGATATGAGATTTATATCGGTCCAGTTTAGCTTGATTCACTCTAGCCAGGCTCTCTCCGTTAATGCTGGATGAACTTAAACCATGTGTTTAAGTTACCTTTAATAACATGCAGGGATAAATGTGCAGTCTGTCTATTTAACTGCACATTTACATACGGCTCCTCAACGACAATACTTTTCTGGTATATGTTTTAAGTGATATCTTTGGGGTTTTAAGGTGATCTGTCGTAGTTTCTCTTAGTGAACAGCTTTTGGTACCAATGAAACGGCTGCGCCAGTGTCCACTACCATTTTCACCAGTTGTCCGTCCTGTAAAGGAGTGACCCAGGAATGTTTGGTTGCATCCGCAATGGCCGTGCAGCACGTTCAACGATAATTCATCACCTGACTGGGATTCTGGTCCTTTTTTAGTGCCATTTTTGTACCCCGAGGATACTTTGCCCCCTCTTTGATTTTTCATTTGATGTATTTGGTTCTTGCTTTTTATAATGCTTGTTTGGAACTTGTTTCTTTCTCCAACATGCACGTTTGATGCGCCCCTTTTTTTAAACCACAATTCTTGCATTTTGCATCTTTACTCCAGCAATCAGATGCTGTGTGCTGGTTTTTGCAGGTTGATGGCAATATCGAACCTGTGTCAGTGTTCCGGTTTCAGCTGATACCTTATGGATACTTTAGTGCTTGAGATTAATTGTTGCGCTTCCTTAGCTGCTAGTTCCATAGAGATTGCAACTTCTAAAACCTTCTTTAGGTTGAAGTTGCTTTCTGTCAACAGCCTTTTCTGGATAGCTTTGCTTCTTAATCTGGACCCAAGTCTGTCTTTAATGGTGTCATTCCAAATTCACAGAATTCAGCTAATTTCTTTAAAGTAGCTATGAATTGTGTGATTGATTCACCTTCTTGCTGGTTGCATTTGTGGAACTTGAATCTCTCAGCAATGATCAAAGATTTAGGTGAGAAGTTGCTCTGCAATATCTCCACTATTCCACCATATGCTTTTGAGCCTGGTTTTTCTGGGTGCACCAGACTTTGCAGGAGGTTGAAAGTCGTCCCCCATGCCCTATTCTGCTCAGGAAGTTCAAGACCATGATGTCCGCTGCAATTTTGTTCACCTGAACAAACATTTAAATCTTTCAGTGCATGAGGTCCAGTGCTCGATGCTTTCATCATACAGTCACATGGCGCCAAAAACTCTACCCATTTTGCTATGGGATGGCTTAAGTAAACACACACATGCCATAATTTTTAGCACTTATCTTGCTTTTCCCCCCAAAAACAAGTTGCCCCTGAGCTTAGCCTGTTTTTTTCCAGCTCCAAACTCTAGTGCAGGGTATTTGTTATCTACTACTCATAGTAGAGAGAAGCACTATTCCAGAACTATCTGGGCAGAGCATGTGGCAAGCTTCTTTTGATGTTGTTTTCTCCAAAATCTGCGTTTAAATTTTGGTTCCTTCGATGGCTACTGCTATTATTCGGCACCTCTCTGTTGCCACCTTTGATGGAGCAATGTTTTTATCTTAATCTTTTTGGATGTCTTCGCACGGATTTACTATTTTTCTATATTTTGTTTTCTTCAGAAGTCTGCCAGCATGGCTCTGACCGCCTCATCTCCGTTTCCTTTGTGGTATTTTTAAAAGATAGGCTTGCAGATCACAAAGATACAAACAAATGCAAGCTTTATTGGAATGGTGTTTATTCAACAGGCTGTACAGTGGACTGACTGACCCAAACTGCTGATGGCATCATCAGTGCTGTACATGATTGAACTCTAAACGTTGATGGGGGATTCAGCAATGCTCAAGCCATTGAATGTCATGGCGAGATGGTTAGCCTGTTGTTGGAGATATTTATTGCTTTGAATTAGTGTGGCACAAATGTTACTTGTCGTTTAGCTCAAGCCTGCATGTTGTATGGGTCGTGTTGCATGAGGGCAAGGGTTGCTTCATTATTTGAGAAGTTCAGAATGGAAGTGAATACTGCAATCATTAGAAAACATCCTGTTGCTACCCTTCTGATGCAAGGAAGGTAATTTATTAAATAACTAGGTTGGGCCTAGGACACTCCTCTGAGGAACTCATGCTGTGATGTTCTGGAGCTGAGATGACTGACCATCAACAACCACAGCCATCTTCCTTTGTGCTAAACATGACTCCAACCAGTGGAGAATTTTCCCGATTCCCATTTCCCAATCTGAAGATTAGTCGCCCACAATTATTGCATTACCCTTGTAACCTGCTGCTTTTAATTTGATGATTTATACTTCAACTATTGTTAGTGATCTACAAACTACTCCCATCAATATTTTCTGTTCTTTGCTATTTCCGAGCACCCTCCATACTTACTTCAGATACTGATTTTCTAGGTTAAGATCCTTTCTCGCTATTGTTTTTATCGACTGTTGTCAGTTGTGTCCTCAGCAGCCACGTATATAATACTATTTCAGGGAGAGGCTTCGATCATTACTTTCTGTAAGTGGAATTATTGTTGTTCTGTCCCAGTGTTCTCTGATGTACTGAGGAAGGAAAGGCAATCCGAATTGCTGCTTTTGATTTTGGAGGTTTTCATTTGTGATCCAGTTGATTCTGCCCTACAGTTAATGCTGGCTGCCTTAACTATAATAAGGACATTAGAACATTCTAATCTCAGTAGATTTCCTGCTGTAATGATTCTCTTTATAGCTGCATTGTCATTAAGAATTAATTTGCTCTTTGTCAGTAAGTGGGTAAGGAGGTAACTGACTTGCCTTTAAAGGCATATAAATTAGCGCTTTTCTTTGCAAAGGTCAGTACTTGAACCCTTGTAGAAACTGCTAATGTCATCATTCAGTGCCAGCAGGGACATTGATTCAATATGTAGCATTTTCACTGGCCTTGTGGTTATTAGTTCACTGACTTCTAGTGAAGGAGTGAAGGCTTGTCAATGCCTGAAGGTGAATCTCTTAACATGATTTCAATTTTGCCTATTGTTTTGGCCATTTTTATATTGGTAGGGTGTTAGATATGTGCCCAAATTGAAGACTTATGAGCAAATGCCTTTCCCCTAGGATTTCTCTGGCATTGTGCTGTTTCACCCACCAACAAGTCAGTTAGGACTATAACAGGCTGTCTTCTACATTTTCTTTTGAATCTGGTTGCTTTGTGAGCTATTCATTATTGTTTTCATCTTTACTGTGCTTGAGGCTGTAGAATACTGCACTTGCCGTCAATGGTACATTATCTGTTGAAGTGCAGTTGGATTAACTTGAAAACCCGCACTTGGGACTGTGAATCTTCTATCAATGAAGTGCACTGAAAGAAAGCTATGTGATGGCCTTCTCTCTGTATTGGTATTTCATGTATGTTTTGCTCCAGTTTTATGTCAGCTGCAGTTTAAACCCTTGACAATGGTGTCATCTTTAGTTAAGAGGTCAGACTTTGGAACCAGTTTTGCAATTGATGGGAGATTCTATCCGCATATCTGTTATTTTGCTGGCCTGCTGGCTGAGTTTCCATACGTAGAATTAGTAATGGTGGATTCATGGAGCTGCTCCAATTGCACAGTGCTATCAGAAAGCAGTCTGGTCCCTGGCCATGGCTTTGAGGGAGTCCAGGAACTGGAGAGGGTTGGTGCAGGGGTGGGGGGAGGAAGAACACCGGGTATCGTTGTATGCGGACGATCTGCTATTGTATGTGGCCCGGTGGGGGGGAATGCCGGAGGTGATGCGGATCCTTTGGGAGTTTGGGGATTTCTCCGGGTATAAGCTCAACATGGGGAAGAGCAAGCTGTTCATGGTGCACCCGGGAGACCAGAAAAGGGGGATTGGTGAGCTTCTGCTAAAAAGGGCAGAAAGAAGTTTTAGATACCTGGGGGTCCAGGCAGCTAGGAGCTGGGGGGCCCTTCATAAGCTCAACTTAACTAGGCTGGTGGAGCAAATTGAGGAGGAGTTCAAAAGGTGGGATATGCTGCCGCTCTCCCTGGCGGGTAGGGTGTAGTCGGTTAAAATGACGGTGCTCCAGAGGTTTTTGTTTTTCTTTCAGTGCCTCCCCATCCTGATCCCTAAGGCCTTCTTTAAGCGGGTTAACAAATGGGGTTCGTATGGACGAAGAAGACCCCGAGGGTGTTTTTGTAGCGGAGCAGGGACAAGGGGGGGTTAGCGTTGCCAAACTTATGTGGGTACTATTGGGCTGCCAACGTGGCGATGATACGTAAGTGGGTAATGGAGGGGGAGGGGGCGGTGTGGAAGAGGCTGGAGATGGCGTCCTGTCTGGGCACGAGCCCGGGGGCGCTGGTGACGATGCTGCTTCCTCTGACGAGGTACACCACAAGACCGGTGGTAGCGGCGACCCTCAAAATCTGGGGGCAATAGAGACGCCACAGGGGGAGGTGGGGGCTTTGATGTGGTCCCCGATACTGGAGAACCGTCGGTTTGTCCCGGGGAAAATGGATGGGGGGTTCCTGAGTTGGCACAGGGCAGGTATTAGGAAGATGGGGGACCTCTTCATAGACGGGAAGTTTGCGCGCCTTGGCGAGCTGGAGAGGAATTCGGGCTCCCCCCCGGAAATGCTTTCAGATATGTGCAGGTAAGGGCGTTCGTTAGGCGACAGGTGGTGAAGTTTCCGCTGCTGCCTGCGCGCAGGGTTCAGGACAGGGTGTTTTCGGGGGTGTGGGTTGGAGAGGGTAGGATCTCGGCAACTTATCAGGTGATGCAGGAGGAGGCCTCGGCGGAGGAGTTAAAAGGTAAGTGGGAGGAGGAGCTGGGGGTGGAGATCGACGAGGGTATGTGGGTGGAGGCCCTGGGAAGGGTAAACGCTTCCTCCTCTTGCGCGAGGCTCAGCCTGATACAATTTAAGGTGCTGCACAGGGCGCACTTGACCGGGGCAAGGCTAAGCCGTTTTTCTGGGAGTGAGGTCAGATGTGCGAGGTGTTCGGGGAGCCCAGCAAACCACACCCACATGTTCTTGGCATGTTCAGCGTTGGAGGAGTTCTGGAGGGGTGTAGCGAGGACGGTGTCAAGGGTAGTGAATTCCAGGATTAGGCCTAGCTGGGGGCTCGCAATATTTGGGGTGTCGGACGAGCCGGGAGTGCAGGAGGCAAAAGAGGCCGGTATTTTGGCCTTTGCGTCCCTGGTAGCCTGGCGAAGGATTCTGCTTCAATGGAAGGATGCAAGGCCCCCAAGCGTGGAATCCTGGATTAAAGGCAAGGCAGGGTTTATTAAATTGGAGAAGGTGAAATTCGCCTTAAGGGGATCTGTGCAAGGGTTCTTCAGGCGGTGACAGCCGCTCCTAGACTTCCTGGCAGAGCGTTAGGAGATGGTCAGCAGCAGCAACCCGGGGGGGGGGGAGTTTGTATCTAGTAGGGGATGCACTATTGTTTACTGTTTAACGTTTATTTGTTTATTTATGCACTTTTGTTCTTGTTGTTTTATTATTTGTGTAAAGGGGGGGTTCTATTTTTCTGTTGTGATAATCTGTGAAAAAATTTTGAATAAAAATTATTTTTAAAAAAAGAAAGCATTCTGGTTAGAATATAATGGGTAGTGAAGGAACAGTGTGCGAGCAGCAATACAATAAGAGTTGGGGGCTGTGGGGATGGGTGAGTTGGTGTGAGGGTAGTGTGTCTGTGTGCAGAATTGGGAGGAGATAGATGTTCAGCATGCTCAACGTAACTAATTTGTCACTGAATTTGTGCTGCTGTGAAATGCATAAAATTGATCTGGTTTTTCACAGTAAGAACTAGGACACAGTTTCAAATTAAGGGATCTTTCATTGAACCCAAAGATGGAAGAGAAATTTCTGCTGAGGGTTCTGAATCTTTGGAATTAATTCTGTACTGCAGAGAGCCGGGGAGGTGATAATTTTAAATATGCTGAGGTACAGATTGTTTTGTACTTTAAAAAAAAAAAAAATGTTTTAAGTGCTCAATTCTTCTTTTTTTCCCGATTAAGGGCAATTTAGTGTGGCCAATCCATCTACCTGCACATCTTTGGGTTGTGGGGGCAAGACCCACGCAAACACGGGGAGAAGGTGCAAACTCCACACGGACAGTGACCCGAAGCTGGGATCGAACCAGGTCCTCGACACCGTGAGGCAGCAGTGCTAACCTTGTGGGACCCTGTGATTCCTCCAAACCGAGGCCCCCCTCAAGCTTTGGGTGCTGCTGCTACTGTCCCCACACCCTCTGGGCTGCCACCACTACCGGACTTGTGGTGTACCTGGTCGGCGAGAACGGCAGAGGTGCCGTCAACAGTGCTCCCAAGCTGGTGCCCTTGCATGAGGCCGCCTCCATCCACTCCCATACCGACCCCTCTCCCACTACCCACTTCCTTACCGTGGCTATGTTTTCTACAAAGTAAAGTAATAGTTCATTAAGTTCGTAAGGCCAGCCCCCACCCCGCTCCAGCAGCACCTTCACCCGTGGGGCTTTCCCCGCCCACACAAACCCCAGGATCAATGTATTGATCTTCCTAAAGAACACCTTTGAAATAAAAATCAAAAGGTTCTGAAACATAAATAAAAATCTCGGGAGTACCGTCATCTTAACGGACTGCACCCACCCATCTCCCCCTTCTCCCTGGCCTCATTAAATGCCCTTCCCAGAAGGGGCCCATTTACAAAGCCTTCTGCAAAACTCCTCAAATATCCCATTCACTCCCACGTGGTCCAATACCACTCCACCCCTACTGTCCTTCACCTTTCCAATTTCCCTGAGTCGGTGGGCCAGCATCCTACCAGCCTTCTCCCCGCTCATACATTGCCCCTCTGGCCCTCTGCAACTGCCCTACTGTCTTCCCCGTGGACAGCAACCCGAACTCCATCTGAAGCTTCTGCCTCTCCTTCAACAATCCTGCCTCCAGGGCCTCCGAATACCTCCTACCCCCACCCCTCCCCAAAAACCTCATCTAACCTTGCCATCTCTGCTCGCTCCTTCTCCCTATGTGTCCAGATTGATATGATCTTCCCCCTAACCACTGCCTTGAGTGCCTCCCGCAGCGTGGCGACCGAGACCCCACCTGTATCATTTAGTTCCACAGACCCCCAAATGGCGGCCCTCATCTTCTCACTCACACCACCTCATCTGCTAACAAAATCTCCGTCTATCCTCCACTGCGGGTGCTGTCCCCCACCCCCCTCCCCAATCCACTTATCCACTTGCAGGTCCACCCAATGCGGCATGTGGTCTGAAACTACGATTGCCAATAACGTCTTGCCCATCACAAATCCATCAATCCGAGAGTACACCTTGTGTACATGGGAGAAGTATGAAAACTCTGTCACCCTCGGCCTCCCAAACCTCCATGGGTCCACCACCATGAACTCCATGAACCCCTTCAGCTCCTTCGTCACCGCCGACACCCTCCCTGACCACGGGCTCGACCGGTCCAACACGCGCACAAACGCGCACACAAGACATGCACACAAAAATAATCAACCAGTGCGAGTCCAGGTCCGGGCTCTGTTCTCCAGCACTCTCCTCATAAACTCCACAATGTTCCAATTGGGGACCACTGGCATCCCATCAAATTGCCCGTTCACCATCACAAACCTTCCCCCCTGAATCTGCTACTAGATCCCCCCCCCGGTCTTCATGTCTAATCTCGAATGGAAGACTTGTCCTACCTTCCCTTTCCTTAGCCCCCCCTGCGAACAAAACAACATCCCCATCCCCCTCTGCTACACTAACCATCTAATCACATCCCCACTGCACTCCTGTTAACTAGCCAGCCCAGCTAGCCTGGCAGCCCCCACCCAAGGAACCTAAGCCTCCTACCTCCACTGCGCCCGTCCTCGCTTGCACACCTCACAAACAACAATGAAACAAGAAAAGAAAAGTGCACTCACCCTGAACGCAACAAAACATCCCAAAGGAGAAAAGTTATCCAACAACTAAAAAAAAAAAAAAAAACGAGAAAAAAGAAACCGAAAAAACACCCATCTCTTCACACCTCCACCACAGTGCAAAATCCTCCTTCTCCTGCCAGTCCATTGTCTCTTTAAAAACTCCAACGCCTCCTCTGGTGTTCCAAAGTAATGTTCTCGACTATTGAAAGTCATCCAGAGGCGGACGGGTACAACATCCTGAACTTCGCCCCCTTTTTAAAGACAGCAGCCACCACCCGATTAAACCTGGCTCGCCTTTTCGCCAGGTCCACACCCAGATCCTGATACACCCGAAGCTCGCTCACTCTCCCAGGTGCAACTCGTCTGCCTCGCCAATCTCAATATCTTCTCCTTGTCCAGGAACCGGTGCAGAGGCACCACCATCTCCCTCGGTGGCTCATTTGCCTGCGGCTTCCTCATCAGCACCCTGTGCGCTTGATTGACACCCAGGGGCCGGTCAAGGCCCCCCTCCTCCATCAACTTCTCCAGCATCTGGCTACATACGCACCAGCGTCAGCACCGTCGATGCCTTCAGGCAGCCTGCGATTCTTGAGTTCTGTCCCCGGGAGCAATTCTCCAGGTCCTCCACCTTCTCCTTTTAACAGCTTCTGAGCCTCCTGCATCACACCTATTTCAGCCGCCAACGAGGCAAGCTGCTCCTCGTGCTCCCCCGCCGACTCCACTTTCCGAATAGTCTGACCCTGGGACTCCAGCCTCTGCTCCACGCGGTGAATTCCCGCTTTTAACGGTTCCACTGCCTTGGTTAGGTCATTCTGGGCCTCCCTTTGCCGGCTGGACTTTTCATTTAAAAAGTCCACCAGTTGCTGTGTTGACAATTGGGCAAGGCAGACTCTTTTGCCATCCGCCATCTTGACCTGTGGCGCACGAAGATTGTCTTGCTTTAACTGTTTCCTTCTTCTCACCCACTCTTGGTCCGTGGATCCATCCACCAGCCCCACCAGTCTCCAGTCACCCTGCACCTTCTTTCCACAAAACATCCACCCTACCCTGCAAAGGGGGAAAAGGTACAAAAAAACAGCCTCGAGCGGGAGCTGCCAAATGAAATGAAAATCGCTTATTATCACCAGTAGGCTTCAATGAAGTTACTGTGAAAAGCCCCTAGTCGCCACATTCCGGCGCCTGTTCGGGGAGGCTGGTACGGGAATTGAACCGTGCTGCTGGCCTGCTTGGGCTGCTTTAAAAGCCAGCGATTTAGCCCAGTGTGCTAAACCAGCCATGTGCCATCACTCACACCATGGCCGCCACCGGGAGTCAACTTTTCAAAGTTGACGACCTAAACTGGTGACATAGGCACACATGTGGACAATGTAATTTAACATAGATTAAGTATTTGTGACAGAGTTGATGAAACATGGAATATAAATCTAAATGGTACAATTTTGGAAGTGCTGTCATATAATGGAGATCTTTGGGTATATACTCGCTATATTTAAATGTGGCAGAGTATGTTAATAAGGTAGTTGAGAAAGCTTATGAGATACTTGGCTTTGCAAGAGGGATATTGAGTACTTCGGAAGGAAATCACCTTAAACTATTGCAAATTACTGATTAGACCTTGGCTGGAGTGTTGTATACAATGATGCTATGTAAAGACATTGAAGACTCTTGATTTGCTTTCCTTGAAACAAAAAAATATTAATGGGAGACCGAATAGAGATATACAAAATTATTGGAGTTTTGATAGAGCAATTGGGGAGAAAATGCTTCCTTTGGCAAGGGGATTGGTAACCAGAAGGTTGGAGATTTAAAATAATTGGCTAAAGAGGAAACTAAAAATTTTCTTCCATGTTGATTTTTAAAAAACCTCTGTTTATTGGAGTATTTAAATTTTTGCACATTCGCCAAAAGCAAAAAGAAGGTCAACGTACAAGCAGTGCAGTCCAAAACAACAGTCATTATTGTGTTAGGAACAACAAGACCAGGTGAATCAGACAAAATCCCCAACTGGTTCCCTCCACAGATGACTAACCCGACTGTACCTGAACAGGGTACAGGCAACAATTTAGACCTGCGTCACACATATAGCTTAAAACAACCCAGGCTAGGCTCATCCGGATCCTGTACAAAACACGGCACTTAAGGAAACTCTCCCGAAAGGGACCACCAAGTAGACACCCCACCTGCCGCCACAATAGAGGGTATTAAGGCCGATCTCGCCAAAAAGGTTCTGACAGCAGAGGGAGACCCAATTCAGGATAAATGTCACCCGCCCAGCCACCCAAAATCAGGATGCAAAAGGATAAAGAAACTGCACAAATCCCACATATAATATCTAGCTGATCACATATAATAGTGTTAATTTAGGATAATTGATGGTGCAAGACATCCCCCCCCAAAGAATTCACTTCCCTGCAAGCAGATAAAATACAGGCAGCCCTTGCCCCTTTCACCCAATGCCAGGAGCAGGACCACACTGAACCAGAGGTTGGCAGATCACCCCAACCCTTGAGGACAGGATTAAATGTGCTCCAATGAACTTGAGCTGCCCGGCCTCCAGATTGAGGTTCCTGAAGCATGGCAGCCAGTTCTCAAACTCGGTTGGGAAATCTCCACCATCTCACCGGAGACACCAGGCTCAGCAGGGCTTCTCATCTGCAACCCTCAGGATGGGCGACAGATCATGCGGAAGTGGGCTTCCACCAAGGATAAAGTTCTCTCTCGCAAGAACCTCCTCATGTGCCGCCATTGCCTTCATAAAGAAACCTCTAAACTCTTGAAACTGGGTTTTGATGTCCTGCACTGCGAAGCCAAGCCATTCAAATGGATTGACTTTCATCGCTAGAAGCCATTATCCGCTGGTGACCACCATGCTGTCCGGGCGGTAATCCTCCCAAAAGTAGCTGCGCCCCCAAAGACTGGGCCCAACCCCCAATTTTTCCAATTGCCATAAGGATTAAAGCCTTTCAACGCTACTCAATAAAGCTGAAACACTGACCAACAACTCTTGATACATTACACGAACGTGCAGACCAGAAAAGGCAAAAGAAATCTTCACAAGAATAACGAAAGAAAGATGAGCAGAACCCGAGCTTATCAAAAATGTAGCCGCTCCCGTGATCATGTGATACCCAATGCAGCAGGTTCTTAATATCTGAAACACGATATTGTATCTAAAAAGGTGGTAAAAATCAAATTTTCATACTTTGCACATCAAAAGACTTACTTGAAGACTGATTTACTGGTCATTGGGAAAATATGGATTGGGGAACTAAATTGAAAAGCTCTTTCGAAGAGCCTGCACAGGCAAATTAGATTGAATGGCCCCCTCTTGTGCTGCAAGACTATGTTCTATTTCTGGTTTCAGTAATCTCTCTCTCTGGATCCATCCTGGGGTTAAGAACAGCGAGAGATATCTTAATCAGATCTTAAATGGATGATTTCCTGTCAGCCTGATACTCGTGTAGCTGGTTTGTAAATTAGGCACATGTTCAACAGATTTTATTGTGTGCGTGTGGATATAAAACACCACCATCTCCAAGTTGCACTGCCAAGACATGCAGCACCCTGACTTGGAAATACATTTTTGTTCCTTTACTGTCCCTGGGCCAAATGGTGGAATTTCATACCCAGCAGCACTATAGGTGTATGGGTGTGCCTATGCCACCTGATTGCAAAGATTCAAGAAGGTGACTCACCACCACTTTCTGAAGATCAATTGGCATGGAGAATAAATGCTCACCTTGCAAGTAACTGCCACAAATGAAGTGAACAAAAGGTGAGGGACTAGAATGGATAGTGGGTGTCACATTAACTTTTGCTGTCGGTCTGTGCAGAATGTTCCAATGTCATGCGCAGGGTCAAATTCTTTCCATGCTTTAATCTTGTATGTGCTGCCAGTGAACTACCGTAAAAGCTCCATTTGCCTTGTTTTTCTGAGGCTACAGATTTTGGCTTTGTTTGGTCTGCTTTCTTAGCCAAAATTGACATGCATAGAACTCAGCATATTAGCAAATGGTGGAGACATTTTTAATAGTCCGTTTCTGATTTGAATTAAGTTTATAGTAACGGAAAACACTATGCAATGCCATGTTGTTCTTTTTTGGTGGGACTGTGATAAATTTGTAGGAGGTCGAGTTTTTTTTTTTTTTTTGTAGATTTAATGATCTGATTTACGTTCATTTACCTTGAGATTGATTGCATGCAATCATTGTCTACACTTCTGCTGATGACTAGATTATGACAATTCACTGCTAAGTTATTAGCTGACTTTATTGTCATGGAGTCAGAGGTTTACAGCATGAAAACAGGCCCTTCGGCCCAACTTGTCCATGCAGTCCAGTTTTTACCACTAAGCTAGTCCCGATTGCCCACATTTGGCCTATATCCCTCTACTCATCTTTCCCATATAACTGTCTAAATGCTTTTTATAAGACAAAATAAGACCAAAATGATGCTCTAATATAACGCCTATTTGAGAAAGTGATTACCAAGTTACAATTCGCCTGAGAAATCTTTAGTAATTTGTTCATGTGACGATTCTGATTTACTGCTTCATATTTGTGACTACAATTTATTTTCCTTTTTAGAGGTTCCCTGAAAACCCTCATTCACACAGTGCACCTGTTGCAGAAGCAGATGGACCTGGGATTTTTGCCTGTAACAGATGTTCTACACCGGTATGTAGTGCTTTATTGGAAGGAGCAGACTAAACTGTAATTAATGAACACTATTGTTAATCTAAACATTTTTCATGTATTATGTCTAAATTAAAAATAAACTTTCATTACCACTTAATCCTAAATATTGTTGAGGGAAGTACATCCATCTATGTGTCACATTCATTTATTCCTCTTCTCCACTGTCTGTCTTTCTCTCTCCCTCCTCCACTAAATCGAGTTGAGTCATGTTTTTGTGCCAGCAGTCCTATAGTTTCTTCTTGAGGTTTGATTTTATTATGTTTGAATACCAGGTAGTCAGCTGTAGAGTGCATCACAACTGAATCTTATCCTGTCTTTCCCTGTCATTCAAATGCATATATTTTCCTGCCAATGTCACTGGGATAGCAGTCCGAAGAGTGAATCCTGTCATCTTTTCCCATTGTTCCAGAGGTGGTCACGATCAACTATCTCTGGAGCAGCGATTGAACTTTTCACTGTACTTTAGTACATGTGACAATAAATCAAATCAGTAGAAGAGAGAATTTTACTGGGGGGGGAATGACCCTTTGAAGCCTGATTCAGGGCAATGTTTACGGTGCACTGGAACTAATGGAGAAATGTTTTGTTAAATGCTTTTGAAATGTTCTATTTCTTCCCCTTTCTTAGAGGCACAATATGGTTCCTCTGTTTTCAAACGCCAACAAAACCAATGTGAACCTCAGCACTATTTCATGTGAACTATATACTTATTTGATATTGTTACTGGTAAAAGTATATACATCTTGAACACATTTATTCTAATGTAAATTTTTGCGTTGGTTGGTTATGCTGGCATGTAGTGCAGAGCCTTTTATGTGAGGCTAAATTAGGTGTTACCTAATCAGCGCCCTTCACCTGGCCTATCTTTCCTCCTTTCTTCAACCATGATGTAATTTATCAGAAAAGAACAATTTTTATCCCCAAAGCATATTCTAGTTACAGTCAACAGAAGGAGTAATTGATCTAATGCCGGGCTTAATACGAGTTGCGCAAAACGCGCTCACCACTTGACGTCCTCTGAAGTTGCCCATCTGTCTTTCAGGAAAGTATAACTGTAAAATTAGAAATTTTGGGCCGCAGGAGAGAATGATGTAAACCTGCATACACTTTACTATCCTGTAGTGACTCAATGAATTGCAACAATGCAAATGCTTACTCCAAATTAGTTTGAGTCAGAGATACGTGACCATGGCTACATTAAAAATACATGTATAGAAGGGAGACATTGAAATTCATTCTTCCTACTTTCCTGGTCGTCTTGTCCAAAAATTCTCTCTTCTACTGATTTGATTTGATTTATTGTCTCATGTACTAAAGTACAGTGAAAAATATTTTTCTGTGGCCAAGGGAACGTACACAGTCGTACATAGTAAACAAAAGAAGAATAATCAACAGAGTACATTGACACACAGTACATCGACAAACCGTGGTTACAGTGCGGAACAAGGGCCAAAAAAAGCAAATGAATGAGCATAGACGTCGTAATTCTGTCTGTGTATCTGTTCCTAACTCAAGTTTTAGCAACAGGTAAACTTATTTGTAGCCACAAAATACTTCAAATTTAATTCAGAGCCTTGGATAACTGGATTCAAGTTAATTATTTCATACAAAAGCCAATTGCAACCTGGAATAGCAATGGACAAGGACTGGTGGTGTGACTACTGTTTCTGCTAACAGCATAGACAAACTAATTCATTCTGGAATGTTTGTTCACAGATATATGTTCTTGATCAAATTACCTCAAAAGCCTTTCCCCAAGACTCTGTTGGAAACGGTCTCTTTTTTGATTGGAGCCTTCAGAGCTTTGATGTTGAACTTTTGTGGACATCTGTTGCACCTGTTGTTTGGGAGCCAGTTTGATGGACACAATTATGGAAAACAAAATGGGGAGTTCTCGTCGTCAGTGGTTTGGGAGGCATTAAAGGTGGTAGTGAGGGGTGAGGTCATCACATTTAAGGCAAAGGTGGATAGGGAGATCTGGGAGGAGTGGCGGCAGGAGGTTTTGAAGATGGATGGAAGATATGTGGAGGATCCGGAGCTGGGGCTATTGGTGAGGAGGAAGGAGTTGCAGGCAAGGTTTGACCTCCTGTCTACGTGGAGAGTAGTTTGACAGTTGAGGCAAGGGGGGGGGGGGGGGGGGGGGGGGGGTTGTGTATGAGTGGCGCGAAGGCCAGTCGATTGCTGGTGGGCCAGCTCCACCAGCAGGCAGCGGCGAGGGAGATCGTGCGGATTAGGGGTGGAACAGGAGGGGTGGTGGTGGCTTCAGAGCAGATGAATAGGGTGTTTGAAGATTATTATAGTGGTTTATATAAGTTGAAGCCGCTGGAGGATGAGTTGGAGATGGTGGTGTCTGGAGGTGGGAGAGGAGGAGAGGGCTGGGTTAGAGGAGCCATTAGATTTGGAGGAAGTGAAGCCAGCGATAGGGACAATGCAGTCAGGTAAGGTACCGGGGCTGGATGGGTTCCTGGTGGAGTTCTATGAAACATTTAAGGAGAGAGAGACGGCTGCCAGAGACAATAAGGCAGGCATCCATTTCATTGTTACTGAAAAAGGAAGGATCCGGTCGAGTGTGGGTTGTATAGGCCCATTTCTATGCTGAATGTGGATGCCAAGACATTGGCAAAGGTGTTGGCGATGAGGCTGGAGGAGTGTCTCCCGAATATGTTGGGAAGGGATCAGATGGGGTTTGTTAAGGGCAAGCAGCTGTTGTTGAACGTGCAGCGGTTGCTGAATGTGGTGCTTTTTCCAGCAGAGGGAAAGGAGTTCGAGGGGATGGTGGCGTTAGATACGGAGAAAGCATCTGACAGAGTGAAGTGGTTCTTTGTTTGCGGCACTGGAGAAGTTTGGAATTGGGCCCAAGTTTGTGGCTTGGATAAAATTGCTATATAAGGATCCGACAGCTTGTGTGCTGAGACACAGTCAAGTACTTTCCACTATTTGGGAGAACGAGGCGGGGTGCCCCATGCCCCCCTTGTTTGCTTTGGCAATTTGCCCTCGACCTTTGCGCTGAGGAGTTCGGGCTTGTGGAGGGGAGGTAGTGAAGTGTGGGTTGGGGCTGTTGAGCACAGGATATCTTTGTACGGAGATGATTTACTGTTGTACATTTTGGACCTGGGCTCTTTGGTGAGGGACATAATGGGGTTGCTAGGAAAATTTGGGGCTTTTCTGGGTATAAATTGAATTTTGGGAAAAGTGAGTACTTCGTCATTTTGTCTTCAGGTGGGGGAGCAGGAGTGGAAGAGTTTCCATTTAGGGTAGCGACAAATCACTTCAGGTACTTGGGGATACAGGTAGCAGGTAAGCTAAATTTCACGAACCTGGTGGGGAAGGTGAAGGAAGATCTGGGAAGGTGGGATCGTCTCCCTTTGTCGTTGGCTGGCCGGATGCAGGCAGTCAAAATGAATATTTTGCCACGGTTTTGTTTTTGTTCCAATGTCTACCAGTCTTTTTGCCAAAGGCATTTTTCTGAGGGATGGATAGGCTGGCCTCGTCGTTTGTGTGGCAAGGAAGGCTGTGCCAAAGGGTAGGGGGAGGGGGGGGGCTTGGCTCTTTTGAATTTGATGCACTACTACTGGCGGCAAATGTGGAGAAGGTGCGGGGCTGGAGTAAGGAGACGGATGCTTTGTGGGTGCAGATGGAAGCCATTCGGCTCATCGAGTCTGCACCGACCCTCTGAAAGAGTTCATTACTTAGGCCCATGCCTCCACCCATCCCCGTAACCCCATCTAACATTTTAGGCAGTAAAGGGCAATTTATCATGGCCAATCCACATAATCTGCACAACTTTGGACTGTGGGAGGAAACTGGAGCACCCAGAGGAAACCAATGCAGACACGGGGAGAATGTGCAGACTCCACACAGTCTTGCGCTGGGGGCGCGAGCAACAGTGCCACTGCCGCTCACCTGGGGCAGTATTCCGGGAATGCCGTAGTGGTAACCACTCGAGGAGGGATTTGGGTATATGCAGGTGCGGAATTTCACCAGAAAAGTTTTCCCAAGTGAGGGTGTAGTGTACTGTTGATGTTAAAATGTACTGCTTCGAGGAGCAGCGCGAGGAGATGCGCAAGGAGATGTCGGCAATTGAAGGACTCGGGATCACCCAGAAGGCCCACGAAGCTAAGATCCAGGAGGTACAGAAAAGAGTCAGTCAGAACGAGGACGAGCTCGTGGGCCTGGCGGTGAGAGTGGAGCAGAACGAGGTGCTACACGAGAGGTGGGCGGGAAGACTCGAAGACCTGGAGAACAGGTCGAGGAGAAAGAATCTGCGAATCCTGCGTCTCCCTGAGGGAGTGGAGGGGGCTGATGCCGGGGCATACGCGAGCACGATGCTCGAGGCGATGATGGGCACGAAGGCCCCTTCGAGGCCGCTGGAGTTGGACGGGGCACATTGGGTGCTGGGGAAGAAGCCCCAGGCAAATGAGCCGCCAAGGGCGATGGTGGTGAAGTTCCACCGGTTCATGGACAGAGAGTGGGTCCTGAGATGGGCCAAGAAGGAGCGGAGCAGTAAGTGGGACAATGCAGAGATCCGAATATACCCGGACTGGAGCACGGAGGTTGCAAAGCGGAGAGCGGGTTTCAACCGGGCCAAAGCGGCATTGTACCAGAAAGATGTGGAATTCGGAATGCTGCAGCCAGCACGACTGTGGGTCACATACAAGGACCAACACTATTACTTCGAAACGCCTGAAGAGGCGTGGACCTTTGTGCAAGCCGAAAAGTTGGACTCTAACTGAGGGTTTGTGAGGGTGGGGGGGGATGTTTTCGGGTTTGATGTGTGATGGTTGTTGTATATAGGGGGTCAATCACGCGCAGGAAATGTTACATGTGCTGGGGGAGAGAGACAAGGCCGCGACAGGAGCTGCGCCAGAGGGGGCGGAGCGGGCTTTGGAAAGCGCGGGGTGTTTTCCCGCGCGCGGGAAGAAAGGCGGGAAGGGGAACGAAGGAACGCATATTGATTGGGAGACTCCCACACGGGGAGGTCAATGGGACGGCGGGGGAAGCCGGGGTCAGCAGGTGTCAGCTGACTTACGGGAGTGACATGGGGGGAGCAAAAAAGCTAGACGGGTCGGGGGGGGGGGGGAAGTGGGGGGGAAAAAGGGTTGCTGCTGCACTGGCCGAAAGGGAATGAGACACACAGGAGGTGGTCGGGACGTGGGTCCTCCGTCTGGGGGACTGGAGGGTGAGGGAGGCGTGGACACGGGGCTGGCCCAGAAAAGGAGATGGCTAGTCGGCGGGGCGTGGGGGGAGGTGAGAGCCCCTCCAATCCGGCTGATAACGTGGAATGTGAGGGTCCTGAATGGGCCGGTGAAGAGGGCTCGAGTGTTCGCGCACTTAAAGGGACTGAAGGCGGACGTGGCCATGCTCCAAGAGACACACCTGAAGGTGGCGGACCAGGTCAGGCTAAGAAAGGGATGGGTAGGGCAGGTATTCCACTCTGGACTGGACGCGAAGAATAGAGGGGTGGCAATATTGGTGGGAAAGCGGGTGTCATTTGAGGCCAAGACTATTGTAGCGGACAATGGAGGGCAATATGTAATGGTGAGTGGTAGGCTGCAAGGGACGTGGGTAGTGTTGGTAAACGTATACGCCCCGAACTGGGATGATGCAGGATTCATGAAGCGCATGTTGGGGTGCATTCCGGACCTGGAGATAGGAGGCCTGATAATGGGAGGGGACTTCAATACAGTGTTGGATCCAGCACTGGACCGCTCCAAATCAAGGACTGGAAAGAGACCGGCGGCGGCCAAGGTACTTAGGGGGTTTATGGATCAGATGGGGGGAGTGGACCCATGGCGGTTTGCAAGGCCGCAGGCCAGGGAATTTTCTTCTCCCATGTACACAAAGCCTACTCCCGGATAGATTTCTTTGTTCTGGGTAGGGTGCTCATCCCGAGGGTGGAGGGGACTGAGTATTTGGCTATAGCTGTTTCGGACCATGCCCCGCACTGGGTGGAACTGTAGCTGGGAGAGGAGAGGGACCAACGCCCGTTGTGGCGGCTGGATGTGGGACTGCTGGCGGACGAGGTGGTGTGTGGGAAGGTGCAGGGGGCGGCCTAAGAGTATGGGGAAAAGGCTAGTCGGATGCTGGCACACCCGCTCCGTAAGAGGATGGCAGCGAGGGAAATAGAGGGAGTCAAAGATGGAAGGGGAGCCGCGGTTTGGAGTGCGACGAAAATAAACGAGGTATTCAAGGCCTTTTATGAAGAACTGTACAGATCCCAGCCCCCAGCGGGGGAAGAGGGGATGAGACGATTCCTAGATCAGCTGAGATTCCCGAGGGTGGAGGAGCAAGAGGTGGCTGGTTTGGGGGCACCAATTGGGTTGGAGGAGCTGAGCAAGGGTTTGGGGAGCATGCAGGCGGGGAAGGCCCCGGGACCGGATGGATTCCTGGTGGAGTTCTACAGGAAGTACGCAGACCTGTTGGCCCCGCTACTGGTGAGGACCTTTAATGAGGCAAGAGAGGAGGGGACCCTGCCCCCGACGATGTCGGAAGCGACAATTTCTTTGATCCTAAAGCGGGACAAGGACCCACTGCAATGTGGATCGTACAGGCCGATCTCGCTCCTCAATGTGGATGCAAAGTTGCTGGCAAAAGTGCTGGCCACGAGGATCGAGGACTGTGTCTCGGAGGTAATCCACAAGGACCAGACGGGATTTGTAAAGGGCAGGCAACTAAACACCAATGTGCGGCGGCTCTTAAACGTGATAATGATGCCATCGGAGGAGGGAGAGGCGGAGATAGTGGCAGCTATGGACGCGGAGAAGGCCTTTGACCGAGTAGAGTGGGAGTACCTCTGGGAGGTGCTGCTTAGGTTTGGGTTCGGGGTAGGGTTTACCAATTGGGTTAAGCTCCTTTACAGAGTCCCGATGGCGAGTGTAGTGACGAACTGGCGGAGGTCGAAGTACTTTCGACTGTACCGAGGGACGAGGCAGGGGTGCACCCTGTCCCCCCTGTTGTTCGCATTGGCGATCGAACCATTGGCCATGTCATTGAGCGAGTCTAATAAATGGAGGGGGGTGGTCCGAGGGGGAGAAGAGCATCGGGTGTCGCTATATGCGTATGACCTGTTGCTGTACGTGGCGGATCCAATGGAGGGGATGGTGGAGGTCATGCAGACTCTAAGGGAGTTTGGGGAGTTTTAGGGCTATAAGCTCAATGTAGGGAAGAGTGAGCTCTTTGTATTACAGGGGGACCAAGAAAGAGGGATAGGGGACCTACCGCTGAGGAGGGCGGAGGGGAGCTTTCGGTATCTGGGGATCCAGATAGCCAGGAGTTGGGGGACCCTACATAAACTGAATCTGACGAGATTGGTGTAGCAAATGGAGGAGGATTTCAAAAGATGGGACATGTTACCGCTCTCGCTGGCGGGTAGAGTGCAGTCGGTCAAAATGGTGGTCCTTCCGAGGTTTCTGTTTGTGTTTCAGTGCCTTCCCATCGTGATCACTGAGGCCTTTTTTAAGAGAGTAGGTAGGAGCATTATGGGGTTTGTGTGGGCGAATAAGACCCCGAGGGTAAGGAGAGGGTTTCTGGAACGCAGTAGGGACCAAGGAGGGTTGGCGCTGCCAAACCTAGGGAGCAACTACTGGGCAGCAAATGTGGCGATGATCCGCAAGTGGGTTATGGAGGTAGAGGGGGCGGCATGGAAGAGGATGGAGATGGCGTCCCGTAAAGGAACGAGCCTGGGGGCGTTGGTGACGGCACCGCTGCCGCTCTCGCCGTCAAAAGTATACCACGAGCCCGGTGGTGGCGGCAACGCTCAGGATCTGGGGCCAGTGGAGACGGCACCGGGGTGCAATGGGAGCATCGGTGTGGTCCCCGATCAGGGGTAACCACCGGTTTGTCCCGGGGAAGATGGACGGGGGGGGTTCCAGAGCTGGCATCGGGCGGGGATTGGAAGAATGGGGGACCTGTTCATCGACGGGACGTTTGCGAGCCTAGGGGCACTGGAGGAGAAGTTCAAGTTAACCCCGGGAAATGCCTTTAGGTATATGCAGGTGAGGGCTTTGGTGAGGCGACAGGTGAGGGAATTCCCGTTGCTCCCGGCACAAGAAGTTCAAGATAGGGTGATCTCGGGTGTATGGGTCGGGGAGGGCAAGGTGTCGGAAATACACCAGGAGTTGAAAGAGGGGGAAGCGCTGGTAGAAGAGTTGAAGGGTAAATGGGAGGGGGAGCTGGGGGAGGAGATCGAGGAAGGTCTGTGGGCTGATGCCCTAGGTAGGGTTAATTCCTCCTCCTCCTCATGTGCCAGGCTCAGCCTGATACAATTTAAGGTGGTCCACAGAGCGCACTTGACGGGGGCGAGGTTGAGTAGGTTCTTTGGGGTAGAGGACAGATGTGGAAGGTGCTCAAGGAGCCCGGCGAACCATGTCCATATGTTTTGGTCATGCCCGGCACTGGAGGGGTTCTGGAGAGGAGTGGCGGGAGCAATATCTCGGGTGGTGAAAGTCCGGGTCAAGCCAAGCTGGGGGCTAGCAATATTTGGAGTAGTGGACGAACCGGGAGTGCAGGAGGCGAAAGAGGGTTGGGGAAACTGGCACGTACGTGTGAGGGCCAGTGTACAAAGCTGTGTAAATATATCATTTTGCCTTGTATATATCTTGCTCTGCGCGATTTCTCGTTTTTTTGTTTGGATTTTTTGTTACGAGAGGGGGGGAGGGGGGAGGGGGTTACTGTTTGTAAGGTAAGAGAGAAAAATTGTGTTCAAAAACTTTAATAAATATATATTTTTAAAAAAGAAACGTCAACAATTTCAATGGACAGCGGACTTTCGACAGGCGTTTGACTGCCTGAAATCTGTGATCACCAAGGTTCCTGTATTGGAGAATTGCAAGGGACTCTGTGGTCAGATTGAACTAAAGTATCTGATTCTAATGAGAATTGCCAAGGCGTAGAGGAATGGATGGATCGTGCAGAGACTTTGTTCAAAGAGACTGTCAATCGAGAAGGATTTTGGTTTGAGGAAGAAGAAGAAAGAAAATGGACTATATTGTTATACCTGTTTGCGTGTGTTGTTTTTTTTTAAAACGCAAAGGTATATTTACTGTGTACATTTCTTAGTGGATGGTGCAAAAGTGAAAAATGAAACCATCTTGAAGTTGATGGTTTATTTATTTTTTCTTGGGGGGAGGTGTCATGTGAGAGTGCCTTTAAGAAATGGATGTTTAAGCAATGTACCTTTAAGAAATGCAGTGATGTCAGAGTGTGGGTGGAGCTTGGTTTTAGTTCAGCCATTTTGCAGTTTAGTTTCAGTTTGAGAAGAAAGCTGAAAAGTGCCTGGCTGGTTTGAGAGAGCAGCTGAAAAGCGCCTGGCTGGTTTGATGAGAGCTGCTGAAATGGAGAACGCCAGTTTTGATGAGAAGGCTGGGAGTGTTTGTGTGTTTTGCAAAGAGCTGCAAGAAGAAAAGCACAGCTGGTCTGGTGATGTCTGAAAATCCAAAGACTATAAGTATATTGAGTGTAATCTCATGTCTGTTGTTAAAGGTGAAGTCTTTTGGAAGTTTGAAGGAACATTTTGAGGGATTATTTACTATTGTATTATTTTCGGGGTTATCTTTGAAGTAAGGGGTGTTAAGTGATCCAATGTTTATTTAAAAGGTTAAGTTGAGTTCATGGAATAAACATTGTTTTGTGTTTAAAAACCCACGTGTCCATGATTGCAATACCACACCGTGTGCTTCAAAAGCAACAATACATTAAAGGGGGAGGTTGGTTGAACTCCATGATACATTTTGGGGGTTCTGAAAACGCCTCTCCCATAACATGTTAGTGTGCAATATCCTACCAGTTTTTTTCATCTTCATATATTTTAATCAGTGTACATAACTGAAAATATACTTATGTTCAAAAACTCAATAAAAACATTTGTATTAAAAAAACATTTCCAGTCTGTCCAACTCTTAAAGAGCTAAAGAGAGGGAGAAATGTAAGAGATTATATACTGTATAAGGGTGGGTGGAGCAGCTGGAACAGAGTAGGAATTGCTAGATGGGAGCTAGGAGAGATTGCATCAAAGATATGAAAGGAAACAGTGGCAGTGTGAAGGGCGATTGAAGGTGCTATTAGTGGCATTAAAGGTAAGATGTCATAATGTGTTATGGAGAAACAAAGGTCAGTGCTTAGTGAAGACAAAACAAAAGAGCAAGTGATGACCCAGTGGGGAAGGTAAGTGGCTGTATTGGGGACAAAAAATGTTTTGTGTATTTTAAAAGATGGAGGAGAAAGGTCACATAGTCTAAAGTTGCTGAGCCCCGAGAGGAGCAAATGGTTGTTTTATAGACCGGAGGGAAGTATACAGCATTGTTCTCCCTGACACCACTCGTTTTGCTATATTAATGACCTGAGCATATGTAGGACACAATTTCAAGGTTTGCAGCTGACATGAAACTGGAAAATGTTGTAAAGTTAGTAGCATCCTTCAAATGGTCATAGACTGGTGAAATTGGAACATATGACAGATGAACGTTAATGTATGATGTGGTGCATTTTTGGTAGGAAGAATAAGCTCCTCTCCCTTAGCACTGCACTGAAATGTCAGCTCAAGGTTATAATGCTGTAATCCTGAAGGTTGCTATTAAGTCCACACCCTTCAGACTTGGTGGCAAAATGGCTGCAAATTGGACCTTTGCCTGTTGGACCTCCATGCCTTTCCCTTTCTTTCTGAAGGTGTATTGTTAAAATAACTTCAGATAACAGCAAGCTCGTAAGTGTCCTGTGCGCTCTTTTATTTTTTGCTTTGCAAAAATTGTTCCGTCTAAAAATTAAGCTTTAAGAAAATGGCAATATATAATAAATACTGTCATTGTTGTATGTCACTTCCCTATATATTGAGTAAATAAATATGAAGGGGTTGTTATTTTCTATTCACTGTCACTTTTCTAAAATAAATGGGAAGTGATTTACTTAATCCCTGAAAATCTGTGCTACTTGCATCTGTTAAATTAGTCTGGTAAAAGCTAAGGTTATGTACCTGTAATATTAATTGACCAGTTTCCTTTATTGATGAACCAATTATAAAATATGAATCCCGGTTCACCATTCTTGCAGTTGCAGCAGATCAATTTGAGATGCAGTTTGAATAATGAAGCTGACAGCAGCACTTTAATCCTAAATCTAAAATGCATTTAATGATTTTTTGGACATTGAAACCAACTGGGTATTATGGGATACCTTGAGACTTTCTCAGGGTGGTGTTTGGATGGAGATTTTAAAAAATGTTTTGAATTTTCAAGCTTGTTTCAAAAGATGCTTTTCCCAGCAGCTCAAAAGTTGAGAAGCTGCTAAGTGATGGCCAGTGCATTGTACACCGGAAATTAAGTTGTTGTTCCAATCTGTTCCTGCAAAATGTGGCTAGTTATTAGTGGGATAAGGGCTCATTTGTTTGATCTCTTGTATGGAGTGGAGGAAGGACGGGGAAGGATTTTAATTTCAAATTAATAATTGGTGCGATTGCTGCATTGGGCAGTGAGCTAAAATTTATATCTCCTAACTTGAGTATATGTATGTTTCTGTCAGAAACTAATTCGTGAGAGACTAGGATCCATTGGTAAGCATATTAATGGGCCCTAATTTGCTTTGTCTGTGCATCTACCTACCTCTGCTGATAGACAAACTTGCCATGTATATTTACATTTTCATATTTTACATGGAAAATTTCTGAAAATGTGAACTAATAGCGTCACTCCGGGAAACCGGGCATCAAGGACCCGAGTGAACAGGGTGCATCTCCTTAAACAATTGGAATGAGGGATTACTAAATTATCAGCGCACTGACGGAGAAGGAAGTATACATGATGTTGGGAAAATTCAATGTTAAATTGAGTACAGAAGGAAATGAATGGGGACAAATTTTTACTTGAAGCCAGAAGGAAATAAATGCATTTTTAAAATCTCGCAATTCTTAACCCCCCTACAAGAATGACGTTCCACACTTGTAATATTTCATTTCCGGTACCAGATTGCTTGATTGCTAGCAATTAACTCTTATTACATTGTTAAAAGGTTGCTTAGTCTTGAAATTACTACCTCTGGCAAAGATTCATTCAGACTTGAAACGTTAGCTCTATTCTTCTCCCACAGATGCTGTCAGACCTGCTGAGATTTTCAAATATTTTGTTATTGTTTGAAATTACTTTGTCTACCATGCAAATTTAACAACTTTCCACCATTCAATGCATCTCAATGGAGAGAGAGAGACGGGCAATGAGATGCCATTTTCAGAAAGCAAATGTCAGAGCAGCACAGTTTGGACAACATTTAGATTTTTGAGTTGAAACCCACATCTACCATGAACCTGAAGTTTCTGTACAATCTTTGCACTAATAACAGCAAGCAGCAGCCTTGTTATTTTGACAGCAAAATCTGGACCATTGTTTTCTTTTGATCAGAATATATCTGCAACATTTTTACATTTGTCCTTGTACTCTTTTTTCAGACTTCTCCTACTGGAGGGAGGGCCAGGCTCTGCCTCGTGCTTGCTCGGAAACAAACATATGGTGTCTTGGGGTTTTGAGGATATGCTGTCTGCACCGGAGAGCAACAACAGTTCCAGTGACAACAAAGGTACATCTTTTTTTCCTTTGATCAGGTTTGAACAAAAGAGAAAGAAAGGAGATGATAATGTGAGCATTGAAAATTTATGTAGAATCATCAATTTTTCAAATTTCAGAGCAAAATTGTGTAATGGCAATGTGGCAATTACTTTATTAAAGCAATCCAGTAAAGTAAGGGTGGGATAATGTGAAGGAGCAGATCCTGCTATATGAATCAGCATTACAGATAAGTAGTATAAAAGAGAGCACGGGGTGATTTAAGGTTTAAATACTGTAAAGCTTCCTTATGATTGGGATGCAGTTCACTTTGAGTAGTTGGTATATATTGTGTGATGTGAGACAAAAGCGATGGTGAATTAATGGTATGGAATATTTTAGTTCTGGAAGTACTGTGGTGTTTTTTTGCCCTCAGGACAAGGAATGATAGTTGAATATTTCCAAGGGAAGTGCAGCGTATAAAGTTCCTTCTATAAAGCCACTGCAGTTGACCACTAATCCAACAGTAGTGTGACATTACGATAAAATAACACGCCTTCAAATTCTTAACAGGTTACAAAATTTTGGATAATGATTGGTGCTGATGCCGGTAATGTGAAATGCTATGTTTCTGTTTATTTCTGACCTTTTTCTATTTGACCTTTTTTCCTGCTTTAATGTCATCTCTGATATCTATTACTTCCTGCTTTGTTTGTTCAACTTTTCATTCTGAAATTTTCTCCTGCTTTTTTTGTCCCTTTTTCATCCCAATGTTTCTTGATCTGGCTTCTGGCCTATGTTCCTGCCCCTTTCACTATCTGCCATTTTCTGGCTTACTGTGCAGCTGAGATTTGGTTTCACAGCATCACTTGCAGCTTGTAGAAATGATTGGAGAGAAGCTAATACATTTGCCACATCTCCCTGAAAGCACGGAGCCATATTGATTGATTGTAGCATTCTGGACCCAGTATATGGAATGAAAATCAGAATTACAGAACTTAAAACAAAAACTGCAAATGTTGAAAATCTAAAATTAAAACAGAAGTTGTAAAGTAAAGAGAATGAATGGTTATGACATTTTCAGGTACATCTCATTGAAACTAAATCAGAAGAGAATGGGCATATCAGGAAGCAATGAAAAATAGAGAAAGTGGTAGAGAGCCAACACATTACACTTCTTTCCCATTGGGTCTCAGAGGGAATGTTAAGAAAACCCAAATGAAAATGAGAATACAAATAGTTTTATGGATGAAGAAAACAAATAACTGGAAAACATTTTAGGAGTTACAATAAATACCTTCTTACCGTTATAAAAGCAAATTCTGTTTTCTACAGTCGTAAGTATTATTGTTAGTGTTTTTTCTGGCTTTTACTAACCATCACCATTGCCTAATCTTTTTTTAAAAGATTTTTTTATTCTCCTTTTTCACATTTTCTCCCAAATTTACACCCACCAACAATAAACAATAATCAGTAACAAATATGTCAATCCCCATATCAATAACAACGATCCCATCCTCCCATCAAACCCCAAACATTAACCCGCATGTTCAC
Source organism: Scyliorhinus torazame (assembly GCF_047496885.1). NCBI lineage: Eukaryota > Metazoa > Chordata > Chondrichthyes > Carcharhiniformes > Scyliorhinidae > Scyliorhinus > Scyliorhinus torazame. The sequence continues at coordinate 35,193,365 of NC_092707.1, read as the reverse complement.
ACAAACAAATGACAAAAAATAATTGGGGATCACCCATAGTCGCCATTAACACACACAGCCCCCCCTCCCCCAACCCTCCCACCCACATGCCCCAACTAATGTTCGATGTTATCCAGTTCTTGAAAGTGCAAAATGAATTATGCCCATGAATTGTAGCACGCCTCCATCCTTCCCCTCAGTTCAAACTTAATCTTCTCAAGAGCCAAGAATTCCAAAAGGTCCACCTGCCACGCCAGGGCAGAGGGTGGAGAGGTTACTCTCCAACCGATCAGGATCCGCCTTCGGACGATCAACGAGGCGAAGGTTACAACATCTGCCTCCACACCCGTTTCCAACCCTGGCTGGTCCGACACCCTGAATATGGCCTCCCGAGGGCCCGGGTCCAGTTTCACGTGCACCACTTTAGAAATTGCCCTAAAAACCTCCTTCCAGTAATCCTCTAGCTTGGGACAGGACCAAAACATATGAACATGATTAGTCGTCCCCCCCCCCCCCCCCCCCACACGCAACGTTCACACACATATTCTACTCCTTCAAAGAATCGTCTCATCCTCGCCCTCGTGAGGTGTTCTCTGTATACCATCTTGAGCTGTATCAGCCCCAAACCTCGTGCACGAGGTGGCGGTATTCACTCTCTGGAGCACCTCACACCAGAACCCGTCCTCCATATCCTCTCCCAGCTCTTGCTCCCACTTTGCTTTGATCCCTTCCAGTGGTGCCTTCTGCTCTTCCAAAATAGCTCCGTAAACCGCTGACACCCTTCTTCAGTTCCCCTGTCATCAGCACCTCCTCCAGCAATGTGGAGGCCGGCTCCACCGGGAAGCTCTGTATCTCCTTTCTGGCAAAATCCCAAACCTGCATGTATCTAAACATTTCCCCCTGCTCCAGCCCATACTTCACTTACAGCTCCTTCAACCCTGCAAACCGACCCCTAAGAAACAAATCTTTTAGTGTCTTAATCCCCTTCTCCTCCCTTTTCCGAAAATTTCCATCCCTCTTCCCTGGCTCAAATCTTTCCTCCGAATCGGCATTTCCCTTGACGCTGTCCCCAACCCGAAGTGTTGGCAAAAACTGCCTCCAAATTTTCAATGAAGTTATTATTACCGGACTCCCTGATTATTACCGGACTCGCTGAGTATTTCCCGGGGCTATCTGGAGCGGCGCTGTTGCTAGTGCTTTCAATCCCGACCCCCTACACAAGCTCTCCTCCATTCTGACCCACTGGGAATCAACCCCTCTGACCCAGCTCCGAACCTTCTCCACATTCGCCGCCAGTAGTAGTACAGCAGGTTCGGGAGACCCAAACCCCTTGCCTGCCTTCCCCTGTGTAGCAGCACCTTTCTCACTCTGGCCACCTTCCCTCCCCATAAGAACGAAGTAATCGTCAGGCATTGAAAAATAAACAGAAATCGCGGCAACGCGTTCATTTTAACCGCCTGTACCCGACCCACCAGTGACAGAGGGTGACCATCCCACCTTTTGCCTAATCTTCTTGACTCAATTTTTGAAGCTGAATCAGTTGATTGCACTTCGTGAGTAGTTATACGAGTTCAGTTAATTATACTTAGTAAGTAGCTGAATACACATGCCAGAAAGGTCAAAATTTGATCCTGTTCTAATCTTGGTCAAGTTATCAGTGGGAAAAGTACAATTGGTTTCAGTCCACAGAAACATTGACCAGAGTTTCCATCCTGATGGTGACAGTACTTCCACTCTTCCTATTAATGGTGAAGATGTTGATTATAGAACCCCTGCAGTGCAGAAAAAGGCCATTCGACCCATAAAATCTGCACCGACCCTCTGAAAGAACATCCCACTCAACCTACACATCTTTGGATATTAATGGTCAATTTAGCATGGCCAATCCGCCTAACCTGCACATCGTTGGACTGTGGGAGGAAACCGGAGCACCCGGAGGAAACCCGCGCAGGCATGGGGAGGAAGTGCGAACTCCACACAGATTGTTGCCCAACGCCGGAATTGAACCCGAGTCCCTGGCGCTGTGAGGCAGCAGTGCTACCCACTGTGCCACCGTGTCTCCTCTGTTGATGATCCCTCCCCTGGAATAGTTTGTTAATTCACAGATACACATTGTTCATGCCTACACATGAGGAACTTCCGTTTGGATCCATATGGCACGTATATATTATTTCTTGATTGATTTCAGTGTTTTTGTGACCATGCAGCATACATGTGGAGGACAAGTGCTAATTTGTATGTCAGAATGCGTAAGTGGTATTTTGTGATTGGCATAAATGCAAATCACTTTCAATCTCTTAATACCTTTCAATTATGGTTTGAGTTTGGTGGAAGTACATTGGGTGTTGGCTTAATTTTGAGTCATTGCTATTTTGGGCTTGTTGCTGATGCAGAATGTTTTCCATGATTGCCAATGCACTCCAAAAAGGAAAACTGCTGTTTGACAGTTCTGAGGTGTTGTGACAGTAGAGTAGAATACCTTTGCCCAAGTGTTTCTTTTATTTTGGAGGCCACGTCTATGTTGTTAAAGTGGAAAGCATTGTTGAATTATGTTTCCTTGATGCATACAAACAGTAAACATACAGCAGTTATTTTGCTTGTTTTAAGCCCTGCAAAGAAGCAATGATTATGTCAGAAGTATTAGTATTATTTGCACAAGCCCAATTCAATTCCCCCTCCCCCACTTAGTTTCACAAGTATTCTATATTTTAGATATTTTAATTCAATTTGTTGCAGTGATGTGCAGCATTAGACATCACCAAATATTATGCTTTTTGGAAATAGTGGTATAATAGTTGAAATCTAATTTAATGCTGATGTTCATTTGTCCAAAGTGCTTTAGTAATCCCACGCACGCTTTTAAAAACATTTTTGGGCTCTTGTGTATAATACAATTCATAGAAGTAAATGTTCCAGCTTTCATCTAGAAATACAAGGCAAATTCTAGAGGTGGACTGTTGTGCATTTCTGCACGGTTTCCAGCACCAGTAAATATCACCTATAATGGCAGCATATATTGCTTTGGGGGTGAAGCTACACATTGATGAACCCACTGTCCTGATTCCTCAATTTTTTGCTTAACCTGATGTGTTTGCTTTTCCTGGCTCAACAATTGGAAGTTGTTACCAGAATTTGCATTTGCTCCTTAAATTAACGCATGGATTCAGCACCTTCCGCTGACTTTTCTGCTTCTGTAAGAACAAGGGACACTGCAACTGACACAGCCTCTCCCTTTACTCAGAGACCGACAATTCCCTGTCGTTGTTTTACTTAATATTCTGCCCTGCTTAAATCTCATTTATGCTACGTATCCAAAGTCTTCAAGCTACTGTTTCTCAAATGATTTTTCTTCCTTTGTAATTTATGCTAGTGTGATAGAGTTCAACTTTAAAGTCAACAAAGTCTGTTTTTTTTTCTCCAAGACATGATGCATTGAAAATTCCCTCCATTGTGTTGTGCAGCACTACAGCTTTGCTAATTGAGATAAATTTTGAACGGATCTAACAACTCAGGAGCATCGAGACACAGAGATCTGGGCGGCAGGTCCACAGATCCTTAAAAGTGGCAGCACAGGTGGAAATGGTGGTAAAGAAAACATATGGCATGCTTGCCTTCATAGGACGGGGTATCGAGTATAAAAGCTTGAAAATTGTTAGTTATATAGAATGTTGGTTCGGCAACATTTGGAATACAGTGTCCAATTCTGGTCACCGCATTACAGAAGGAGACTTTGGAGAGAGTACAGAAAAGGTTTACCAGGATGTTGCCTGGTATGGAGGGTATTAGCTATGAGGAGAGATCGAATAAACTGGGATTGTTCTTCCGAGAGAGACGGAAGCTGAGGGGCGACCTGATAGAAGTTTATAAAATTATGAGGGGTATAGATAGGGTGAACAGTTGGAGGCTTTTTCCAGGGCGGAAATGACAATTACAAGAGGGCACAAGTTCAAGGTGAGGGGGGGATAGGTTCAGTGGAGATATGCAGGGGAAGATGTTTTACACAGATGATGCTGGTGGCCTGGAATGGACTGCCAAGTGAGGTGGTTGAGGCAGATACATTAGCGACCTTTAAGACTTATTTGGATAGGCACATGAACAGACGGGGTATAGAAGGATATAGGCGGTTGGTCCAGATGGGATTCTTGATCAGTCCGGCTTGGATGCCCGAAGGGCCTGTTCCTGTGCTGTATTGTTCTTCTTAAGACAGGCACCTATGAGGCGCTGTGGGCCGTTGGCAGCAGAAGAATTGTAGACAACAACAATATGTAAACTCATGGCCTGGTATATCCTCCACTCTTCCACAACCATAAAGCCATGAGATCAACTCTGGTTCAGGGAAGAGTGCAAGGGCAGCACCAGGCATGCTTAAAAATGAGGTGTCAACTTGGTGAGAATACAACACAACTACTTGCGCGTCAAACAATGAAAGCCGCATCTGATCAAGCTGAGCGACCCCACAACCAACGGATCAGATCTCAGCTCTGCAGTCCTGCATTTAGTCGTGAATGATGGTGGAGATATGAACATGTAAATTAGGAGCAGGAGCAGGCTTTTCAGTCTCTCATGCCTCTGCCATTCAATAAGATCATGGCTGATCTGATTGTCACCTTGCCTCCACATTCCTGCCTACCCTGAGAACCTTTCATCCCCTTGCTAATCAAGAATCTATCTACCTGCCTTAAATATTCAAAGGTTCTGCTTCCACTGCTTTTTTGAGGAAGAGAGTTTGAGAGTCACGGTCCTCTGAGCTAAAATGATTCTCCTCATCTCAGTCTTAAATGAGCGACTCTATATTTTTAAACAATGACTCCTAGTTCTATAGTTCTAGATTCTCAGAGAAGAGGAAACATTCTCTCCATAGCCACCCTGTCAATGCCCCTCAGGATCTTGAAAGGTTTTGATCAAGTCTCTACTGTCTCTTCTAATCTCGAGTGGATACAAACTTAACCGCTTCAAAAATAAGAACCCGCCCATTCCTGGTGTTAGTCTAGTAAACTTTCTCTGAACTGCTTCTAATGCACAAATACTGTATGCAATACGACAGGCTGCCATTGGCTGGCAGTGAGATTTTCTGGTGCCATGCCGTAAACAGGGTTTCCTGTTGTAAGCTCCAGGAGACACGAGGGAGGGAATCCCGCCGACTAGAAATGCCAGCCTATGTATGGGTAACAGCGAAGAGGGAACTCTGCTCCTTTCTCCCCAATCCTTCTGCAAGCCCATGCCTTATCCGTTCTCTGACCAATCAAAACCTGCAGGCAGCGTTTTCAATGTAAACAATGCTGCTGCCGACTTGAGAGAAAAGGGACCGGATTGTCGGTCAATGTTTTTAAATCATCTCTATGCAGAATCTGGAAAGATCACCAATCCCAGCATAAAACCTTTAGGCCCGTATATGAATAACTTTCTTTTGGACACAAACAATTTAACTTACTCTCCCAAGTGTGCGCGCGTATGAGAGAGAACATTTGAGTTTTTGGGGGAAGATCATGTGTTCAGTGTAATAAATGCCATTTCATTTTCTTTTTAAAAATTTCAGTTTTTCTAATCTCTCCACAAACTGCAATCCCTCATTCCTGGTATCATTCTGGTAAATCTCTGCACCCTTGCAAAAGTGTGGTGCCCAAGAATGGATATCACTTCAGATGTGACACCTGTTCACCAAAGTACTTTAATTATGTTGTTAGATGGCGATAGAACATGACATCCAAATTTGTAGAAAATACTAAAATAAGGATAAAAGAGGTAATTCTGAGAAGGGCTATTAACAATATGATGAGATGAGCAAGAAAAAAAAAAATGACGAATGGAATTCAATGTCCACAAGTGTGGTAGTCCTTATTGATTATATAAAAGCTGTAATAAAATTACAGGGTACGTTTTTTAAAAAAAAACTTAACAATGTAATAAGTGTAACTTCACAGAGTCGGGAACACAGCCCAGTCCATCACACGAACCTGCCTCTGATCCATTGACTCCATCTACACCTCCCGCTGCCTGGGAAAAGCAGGCAGCATAATCAAAGACCCCTCCCACCTGGCTGATTCACTCTTCCAACTTCTTCCATCGGGCAGGAGATACAGAAGTCTGAGAACACGCACCAACAGACTCAAAAACGTCTCTGTTGTCACCAGACTCTTAAATGACCCTCTTATGGACTGACCTCATTAACACTACACTCCTGTATGCTTCATCTGATACTGGTGCTTATGTAGTTACATTGTATACCTTGTGTTGCCCAATTATGTGTTTTCTTTTCTTCCCTTTTCTTTCCATGTACTTAATGATCTGTTGAACTGCTCGCAGAAAAATACTTTTCATTGTACCTTGGTACACGTGACAATAAACAAATCCAATCCAAAGGGACTTAAGATATGGATATGTGGAAGAGCAAAGCGTTAAAACTGCTAGACAGGCTGCAGAAATGGCCGATGATTTTGAATTGGCTCATAAGGCAAAGTTTGGTTTTCAACATCAATTTCAATCTGTGAAGGATAGAAAGTGGGGAAATGAGAAATTCATAGGTTGTCAATGAAAAGCAGGTTTAGTTGGTGATAAGGAAAGTGTGCCTCAGAGTAAAAAAGGAAACCCATGATAGTGGTGGAAAGATAAGAAAACTTAAGTGCTTTAATTGTAATAAGAATATAAGAACTAGGAGGAGGCCATCTGGCCCCTCGAGCCTGCTCCACCATTCAATGAGATCATGGCTGATCTTTTGTGGACTCAGCTCCACTTTCCAGCCCGAACACCATAACCCTTAATCCCTTTATTCTTCAAAAAACTATCTATCTTTATCTTAAAAACATTTAATGAAGGAGCCTCTACTGCTTCACTGGGCAAGGAATTCCATAGATTCACAACCCTTTGGGTGAAGAAGTTCCTCCTAAACTCAGTCCTAAATCTACTTCCCCTCATTTTGAGGCTATGCCCCCTAGTTCTGCTTTCACCCGCCAGTGGAAACAACCTGCCCGCATCTATCCTATCTATTCCCTTCATAATTTTATATGTTTCTATAAGATCCCCCCCTCATCCTTCTAAATTCCAACAAGTACAGTCCCAGTCTACTCAACCTCTCCTCGTAATCCAACCCTTTCAGCTCTGGGATTAACCTAGTGAATCTCCTCTGCACACCCTCCAGTGCCAGTACGTCCTTTCTCAAGTAAGGAGACCAAAACTGAACACACTACTCCAGGTGTGGCCTCACTAACACCTTATACAATTGCAGCATAACCTCCCTAGTCTTAAACTCCATCCCTCTAGCAATGAAGGACAACATTCCATTTGCCGACTTAATCACCTTTTGCACCTGTAAACCAACTTTTTGCGACTATTGGACTAGCACACCCAGGTCTCTCTGCACAGCAGCATGTTTTAATATTTTATCATTTGAATAATCCCTTTTGCTGTTGTTCCGACCAAGATAGATAATCTCATTTGTCAACATTGTATTCCATCTGCCAGACCCTAGCCCATTCACTTAGCCTATCCAAATCCCTCTGCAGACTTCTAGTATCCTCTGCACTTTTTGCTTTACCACTTATCTTAGTGTCGTCTGCAAACTTGGACACATTGCCCTTGGTCCCCAACTCCAAATCATCTATGTAAATTGTGAACAGTTGTCGGCCCAACACTGATCCCTGAGGGACACCACTCGCTACTGATTGCCAACCAGAGAAACACCCATTAATCCCCACTCTTTGCTTTCTATTAATTAACCAATCCTCTATCCATGCTACTACTTTCCCCTTAATGCCATGCATCTTTATCTTATGCAGTAACCTTTTGTGTGGCACCTTGTTAAAGGCTTTCTGGAAATCCAGATATACCACATCCATTGGCTCCCCGTTATCTACCGCACTGTTAATGTCCTCAAAATTCCACTGAATTAGATAGGCACGACCTGCCCTTTATGAACCCATGCTGCGCTGCCCAATGGGACAATTTCCATCCAGATGCCTCGCTATTTCTTCCTTGATGATAGATTCCAGCATCTTCCCTACTACCGAAGTTGAGCTCACTGGCCTATAATTACCCGCTTTCTGCCTACCTCCTTTTTTAAACAGTGGTGTCACGTTTGCTAATTTCCAATCCGCCGGGACCACCCCAGAGTCTAGTGAATTTTGGTAATTTATCACTAGTGCCTTTGCAATTTCCCTAGCCACCTCTTTGAGCACTCTGGGATGCATTCCATCAGCTCCAGAAGACTTGTCTACCTTTAGCCCCATTAGCTTTCCCATCACTAACTCCTTGGTGATAACCGTCCTCTCAAGGTCCTCACCTGTCATAGTCTCATTTCCATCAGTCACTGGCATGTTATTTGTGTCTTCCACTGTGAAGACCGACCCAAAAAACCTGTTCAGTTCCTCAGCCATTTCCTCATCTCCCATTATTAAATCTCCCTTCTCATCCTCTAAAGGATCAATATTGACCTTAGCCACTCTTTTTTGTTTTATGTATTTGTAGAAACTTTTACTATCTGTTTTTATATTCTGAGCAAGTTTACTCTCATAATCTATCTTACTCTTCTTTATAGCTTTTTTAGTAGCTTTCTGTTGCCCCCTAAAGATTTCCCAGTCCTCTAGTCTCCAACTGATCTTTGCTACTTTGTATGTTTTTTCCTTCAATTTGATGCTCTCCCTTATTTCCTTAGATATCCACGGTCGATTTCCCTCTTTTTACCATCCTTCCTTTTTGGTATAAACCTTTGCTGAGCACTGTGAAAAATCACTTGGAAGGTTCTCCGCTGGTCCTCAACTGTTTCACCATAAAGTCTTTGCTCCCAGTCGACCTTAGCTAGTTCTTCTCTCATCCCATTGTAATCTCTTTTGTTTAAGCACAAAACACTAGTGCTTGATTTTACCTTCTCACCCTCCATCTGTATTTTAAATTCCACCATATTGTGATCGCTCCTTCCGAGAGGATCCCTAACTATGAGATCCTGAATCAATCCTGTCTCATTACACAGGACCAGATCTAGGATCGCTTGTTCCCTCGTAGGTTCCATTACATACTGTTCTAGGAAACTATCGCGGATACATTCTATAAACTCCTCCTCAAGGCTGCCTTGACCGACCTGGTTAAACCAATCGACATGTAGATTAAAATCCCCCATGATAACTGCTGTACCATTTCTACATGCATCAGTTATTTCTTTGTTTATTGCCTGCCCCACCATAATGTTACTATTTGGTGGCCTATAGACGACTCCTATCAGCGACTTTTTCGCCTTACTATTCCTGATTTCCACCCAAATGGATTCAACCTTATCCTCCATAGCACCGATGTCATCCCTTACTGTTGCCCGGATGTCATCCTTAAATAACAGAGCTACACCACCTCCCTTGCCATCCACTCTGTCCTTCCGAATAGTTTGATACCCTCGGATATTTAACTCCCAGTCGTGACCATCCTTTAACCATGTTTCAGTAATGTCCACTAAATCATAGTCATTCACGATGATTTGCGCCATCAACTTATTTACCTTATTCCGAATACTACGAGCATTCAGGTAAAGTGCACTTATGTTGGCTTTTTTACCTCTGTTCTGAATCTTAACACCTCGATCAGTAACCTCTCCTAAGTTATATTTCCTCTTAACCTTTCTCCTAATTTTCCTTGTCGTTGAACACAACCTGCCGCGTCGCTTACCATTAATGTTTTCACTTCCCGTTTTATTCCTTTTAGTATTACTGGGCCTATTCACTGAGCTCCCCTCAGTCACTGTACGTTGTACTGTCGCCCTTTTTGATTTTTGACTATGGTTTCTCTGCCTTACACTTTCCCCCTTACTGCCTTTTGTTTCTGTCCCTGTTTTACTACCTTCCAACTTCCTGCATCGGTTCCCATCCCCCTGCCACATTAGTTTAAACTCTCCCCAACAGCTCTAGCAAACCCCCCCCCCCCCAAGGACATCGGTTCCAGTCCTGCCCAGGTGCAGACCGTCCGGTTTGTACTGGTCCCACCTCCCCCAGAACCGGTTCCAATGCCCCAGAAATTTGAATCCCTCCCTCTTGCACCATCTCTCGAGCCACGCATTCATCCTATCTATCCTGACATTCCTACTCTGACTAGCTCGTGGCACTGGTAGCAATCCTGAGATTACTACCTTTTGAGGTCCTACTTTTTAGTTTAACTCCTAACTCCCTAAATTCTGCTTGTAGGACCTCGTCCCGTTTTGTACCTATATCGTTGGTGCCCATGTGCACCACGACAGCTGTTTTGCATGGAGATGACCGCAGAGGACACCTGCACTGCCTTCCTACTCTTGCTCTGTCTTTTGGTCGCCCATTTTCTATCTCCCTCAGTGCCTTTCACCTGCGGTGTGACCAACTCGCTAAACGTGCTATCCACGACGTCCTCAGCATCGCGGATGCTCCAAAGTGAGTCCATCCGCAGCTCCAGAGCCGTCAAGCGGTCTAACAGGAGCTGCAACTGGACACACTTCTTGCACATGAAGGAGCCAGGGACAGTGGACATGTCCCTGAGCTCCCACATCGCACACGAGGAGCATGACACGGGTCTGAGATCTCCTGCTATGTCTTAAACCTTCGGTTAACTTCAACAATTACAATTTACCAAAAAAAAATTAAATAAATAAGTAAACAACGAAGAAAAAAAAATATCAATATACCAATGAAAAGAAAACAGAAACACTACTTACCAGTCACTGACCTCGAGCCTTCCTCTTGATCTTCACAGCGGTTGTTTTTTTTTTGGTTAGAGGAGGGGGTAGGGAGGGAAACACTGAAGAAGTGTTTCGGGTTTAAGTGTCACTTGACAACAGCTCCTCCACAAACTACCTTCAATAAGGTTGGACATGTGAAATCGCAGTGTCGGTGTCTTAAGAAATGTACTTGGAAGACAGACTCGGTAAAACAGGATAAACCAGCAGGGTTTATTAAAGTGGGAGGAAAACCAAGTATCCCAGTGGAAGAGGTATAATGGAGGCTACAGCCTATTCCATTAAGAAACATTCGACCTAAGGCAATCTTTGTTAGTGTCACAAGTAGGCTTACATTCACACTGCAATGAAGTTACTGTGAAAATCCCCCATCCGCCACATTCCGGTGCCTGTTTGGGTACACGGGGAGAATTCATAATATCCAATTCACCGAACAAGCGCATCTTTCAGGACTTGTGGGAGGAAACCAGAGCACCCAGAGGAAACCCATGCAGACACTGGGAGACCATGCATAGACAGTGATCCAAGCCGGGAATCGAACCTGGGACCCTGGCGCTGTGAAGCAACAGTGCTAACCACTGTGCTAGCATGCCGCCCGAAGGATTGTAGAGGTGTTGCTCTTTCTAGCTTTAGTCTATTTGCTCTGTTTAGGTCACCTTTGCTCATTAGTCGCCAGGTATCTTTATGATACCGCCACGTGGTTCAAGTTTAGGTTATATTTAATAACACAGCACACCGCTTGGTAAGGATTAAAACAACGGTCATTTATTGTATACAACAAGCAATATTAATACCCTAATACTACTTTCTATATAACAAACCTATCACTACTGGCCAATACTTAACTTAGGAAGAGCCCACCAGGTCAGGGAAACGAATGGCTTGTCCAATCAAATCTGGCCCGCGGGATTCAAAAGGCTGCTACAGGTCTGTGGCTACCGGATAGCGATCGTTGGATTCAAACTTACACTTGCCGGTGGCTGGTCTTGTGAAGGTCTCGAGCAGGCGAAGATGAGAGAGAGAGAGATCTGAACTTGGACCTTTACTTTTATAGGGCCCAGGGGCTTCCCGCCTCCCGGGGCATTGACCCCGAGTCCCAAGTGATTGGATTCTGTCCCCAGTCTCTGGGGTCGATGTGTCCAATGGTGAGGCGATTCCTCGATCGGGGGGTGGTCGCTCACCTGTCTTTGTTTCGGCCACTGCAGGCGCCGACAGGTCTGGCCCGGTATTCAATTGCTAATATGTTGCAATTGTTCCCGGGGATAGCCGATTTAACTGTGGATGTCTGAGTTGATTAGGTGTAAACAGTCCTGAATGAAACTGCGGATACCTGGGTTGATGGGCTGTTGATAGCCCTGAGTATCGATCTGGGCTACGTTCCCAGAGCTGAATATGCGAACCTGTCTGCAGCTGCCTGCCTGTATCTTCTTGGCTGCTTTTCCCAGCAGTCTTTCGGGTTAGCCATTTTAAACGGGGTTTTGGCCAGATTAATCGGAACGCAGCCATTTTACATGGCTACAGAGGGGTTAACCAAATTTTTTTTGCTAGATATGGACTACCAAAAGAAATTCAAATCCGATCAGGGATCCAATTTTATGTCAAAATCATTCAAGGAAGTTATGGATAGCTTGGGAATTAAACAATTTAACTCCCATTTGAAATCACAAGGGGCATTAGAAAGATGGCATCAAGCTCCAAAGGTGATGTTCAGGGCCTATTGTCAAGATAATCCAGGAGATTGGAATTAAGGAATTCCATTTGTACTATTTGCAATTAGGGAGGCACCTAATGAATCAACTAAATTCAGTCAATTCACCTACCCTGCGCATCTTTTTGGGTTGTGGGGTGAGACCCACTCAGACACAGGAAGAATTTGCAGACTCAACACGGACAGTGACCCTGGGCCGGGATCAAACCCGGGTCCTTGGCTCCGTGAGGCAGCAGTGCTAACCGCTGCATCACCGTGCTGCCTGTGAGTGAACCATTATGAGCAAGAATTAGTGGGCTTTATCAAATTAAAAGGAAATTGACTGAGGTGAATTATTTGGTAAGAATGCCAGATAGAAGGAAGACGCACAGTGTGTCATGTTAATATGTTAATATGCTCATTATGATCAAGAAGGAAAGAAGGAGGAAGTGTTCATTGTCAGGGAGAAGGGATAAATCCAGACTATTCTGAATTTGACATTCCTCAAATTAAATTGAATAATGAGGAAGTATTTCAAAAATTTGATGACCTAAAAGTTATTACAATCACATAGAGCTGTATGTGGTACTAAATTGGGAAGTAAAAAGTAATTATGCATGATGTAAATATAGGAATTGCTATTCCCATTAAACAACATCCATACAAGCTCAATCCACTAAAGTTCGCACAGATACAAAAGGAGATCGACAACATGCTTACGGATTATATTATCGAAGTTGGTTGCAGCGATTGGAGCTCTCCGATTGTCATGGTACCAAAACCAAATGGAAGACAACGATTGTGTACAGACTATAGAAAGGTCAATACAGTTTCAAAGTCAGATTTGTTTGGAAGAATGTGTTGGAAAAAATGGGCAAGCACATTTTAATACCAAGCGTGACTTATTTAAAGGATATTGTCAAGTACCTTTATCGACGGGGCAAAGGAAGTTTTGGCTTTCGTGACACCAAATGGCCTATTTCAATTTAATGTCATGTCATTTGGAATGAAGAATGCGCTCACAACATTCCAAAGTTTAACCAACAAGATCATCTAGGGTCTAAACAATTGTCTAAACATTGACGATTTGGTCATGTCCAGTGAAACATGGAAGGGACATTTGGAACATTAAAAATATTTATTCGATCGATTAAAGGAAGCTGGATTGGTGGTAAATTTAGCTGAGTAAATTTGTCAAAACTCAAGTCACCTTCTTGAGCCATACTATTGAACATGGTCAGAAGGCCCCACAGAATGTGAAGACTAAAGCTGTTGGAAAATTTCCAATACCATCTGTGGTGATATGCCTGTAAGCAATAGGGATGGACCTCCAACCAATAGGTGGTGGTGTAGACACACCGTGCAGTCTCAATACAGTGGTCATATGACAGACTCCAGTATAAGTGGGGGCACATCTGGCGATCACCAGATGATTGTAGGAGATGATCATAAGACATACAGGTGAACAGTTGTGCTAGGTGTAGTTCCAGAGGAGTACAAAGAAACTTCCTGATATCGAGCTCTGTAACAGATTGCTATCTTGCCGTGTGTGATTCAATAAAGATCCTGGTTTGGACAAGTCGAGGGATGTGGAAGACGTCAAAGACCAAACACAACATCATCAACTAGGAGAGAAGTACTGAGATTTCTGGACAGGAGTGGTTCCTACCAGAAATTTGTGACAACTTTCAGCCGCATGGTTTCTCCCCTGACTGAACTTCTTAAAAAAAAAAACCACAAAATTTCACAGACGTCAGAATGTCAGGAGGTATTCGATAATCTGAAGACTGTTAACCACCCACCAGTGTTGATGGCATCTAATTATGCTAAACCATTTACGGTGGCAATTGATCATAGAATCATAGAATTTACCGTGCGGAGGGAGGCCATTCAGCCCATCCAGTTTGCACTGGCTCTTGGAAAGAGCACCCTACTTAAGCTCACGTCCCCATCCTATCCCAGTAACCATTTGGGCGCCAAGGGGTAATTTATCATGGCCAATCCACCTAACCTGCTCATCTTTGGACTGTAGGAGGCAGACATGGAGGAAGCGCAAGCTCTACACAGTCACCTAAAGCCGGAATTGAACCCAGGTCCCTGGAGCTGTGAGGCAGCAGTGCTAACCACTGTGCCATGCAAGTGATGTGGGTGCTGGTGCTGTATTGGTGCAGGAAGGCGACAAAGGAATTGAAAGACCAATTGGATGTTTTTCTAGGAAACTCCATGTTTGCCAAAAGAAACATTTCACCATCGAGAAGGAGACATTGAGTTTGGTATTGGCATTTTAACATTTATGTTAGTCACAATTTATCTGGTGCGATTGTGACCATAATCGATTAGAATTCTTGGTCAAATTTAAAATGCAAGATTATTCAGAAGTTTATTATTATAACCGTTTAATTTGCGAATTCTAGATGTGGTAGGAAGCAAATGTGATTGCTGATGCGTTATCATGACTGCAATGTGTGAGAGGATTATAACGGACTATATTAATGTTGATATTTGCCTGTTAAAAATGTAAAATTACATAGCGTATAAAATTGTATGTAATCTTAAATGTTTAACGTTAAAAGGATTTTCAAAAAATGAAGCCATCTGTTTGCATTGGTTCATTTTTTTAAAGGGGTGGGGGAAGTGTGACGACTGGAAGACTTTAGGAATATTGCATTCTAAGTAATTTAAGGGTTAAAAGCCTGGGGTTAGTGTGTTTGACTGCAGTGGTCATGTTTTTGTAAAAATAATTGTTCTGCAGGGCTTGGATGCGTTTAGCAGCCAGAAGGTGAAATTGATGAAGAAATATGTTTTTCATTCTGGATTAATGGACCAAGGTTTGACTGGGAAAGCCTCCGGGAAGTTAATGTGCTATGCAGCCTGCAGAGATCATTTGTTTTTTAGCTTGAGGAGATGAGATAATCGCTGGGTGGAGCTAAGGAATGCCGAGAGACGTTTTGAAGAACATGAAGGGCATTTGTTTGTGGGGGAGCAGCTTTGGCGGGAGGAGTTGTATTCTGATTGCCTGAGACTGAGTCCACAATTCTCCCACAGTAGGATAGATTAAGTGCTGTATGTTTATTTTCTTGTTTAATGAGCAATTGAGTAGTAGTGGTTAAGGGGTAATTGTAAACTGTTAACTGTTCTTTTCAGGTGTAAAGTTAAAAAAGTGAATATTGTATTCGTAATAAAGTTTTATAAAAATACTCAAGACCTATTTCTTGCAAGCATTCCTGGAGCGGATTATTCTTTCCGCACAGTCTTACAAATAAACTAAATTTGGGGTCTGCTCCGGAATCGTAATAGATGTCATTTGCATCTTATTATCACCCAAGCCTCACCATCTAGATAGTTAAGGCCCTCTATGATTCTATAGGTGGATTGGCCCTGCTAAATTGCCCTTAGTGTCCAAAATTGCCCTTAATGTTGGGTGGGGTTACTGAGTTATGGGGATAGGGTGGAGGTGTGGGGTTGGGTAGGGTGCTTGTTCCAAGAGCCGGTGCAGACTCGATGGGGCAAATAGCCTCCTTCTGCACTTAAATTCTATGAAATCTATGAATCTATAACACCTAGATGGTTATGGCCATGACCATTTATGGCATTAAACCTTGAAACTGACTGCTGGACTGCATCGGAGCAATGGACTGCAAAATAAATCCTTTAATTTCCTGGGATCTTCCACTTAGCCAGAGGAAGATGTTGAATTTGATCAAACCCTCCTTTTTGAATTTAATTCCATGCTTTAATGAGCACTCAGATTGGCAACATCAGCTTTCAAAATCTGACTAAAACTGCCAACAGCGCAACAGCTCGGTCAGATGCTCACCATCCTCTTGTGTGAAAACATTTCCCCCTTGTCTCTTGTATCTCTCCTCTCCTCACCTTAAACCTATGCCCTCTAGTTCTAGACTCCTCTACCTTTGGGAAAAGAGGTTGACTCTCTACCTTATCTTAGCTCCTCATTATTTTATAGACCTCTCTAAGATCACCCCTAAGCCTCCTATGCTCCAGGGAAAAAAGTCCAAGCCTATCCAGCACTCTCCTTATACCTCAGACCATCAAGTCCTGGTAGCATCCTCGTAAATCTCTTCTGCACTCTTTCTAGTTTAACAATATCCTACTTGTAATACGGTGACCAGAACTGAACACAGTATTCCATGTGTGGTCTTACCAATGTCTTGTACAACTTCAACTAGACGTCCCAACTCCTGTATTCAATATTCTGACCAATAAAACATAGCATGCTGAATGCCGCCTTCACCACCCTGTCCACCTGTGACTTCACCTTCAAGGAGCTATGAACCTGAACCCCTAGATCTCTTTGTTCTGCAAGTCTCCCCAACTCCCTACCATTAACTGATTAGGCCCTGCCCTGATTTGATCTACCAAAATGCATCACCTCACATTTATCCAAATTAAACTCCATCTGCCATTCATCAGCCCACTGGCCCAATTGATCAAGATCCTGTTGCAATCTTGTATAACCTTCTTCACTATCTACTGTGCTACCAATTTTGGTGTCATCTGCAAACTTACTAACCATGCCTTCTACATTTTCATCCGAATCAATAATATATAACATAACAGTGGACCCAGCATCGCTCCCTGAGGCACACCGCTGGTCACAGGCCTCCAGTTTGAATTACAACCATCCTTTGGCTTCGGTCGCCAAGCCAATTTTGTATCCAATTCGCTACCTTACCCTGGATTCCATGAGATTTAGCCTTTTGCAACAATCTACCATGCGGGACCTTGTCAAAGGCCTTGCTACAGTCCATGTAGACAATTGCCCTCATCTACCTTCTTGGTTGCCCCTTCTAAAAACTCAATCAAAGGGCAGCACGGTGATGCAGTGGTTAGCACTGCTGCCTCATGGTGCCGAGGTCCCTGGTTTGATCCCGGCTCTGGGTCACTGTCCTTGTGGAGTTTGCACATTCTCCCTTGCATGCGTTTGTTTCGCCTCCACAACCCAAAGATGTGCAAGGTAGGTGGATTGGCCATGCTAAATTGCCCCTTAATTGGGAAAAAATGAATTGGGTACTCTAAATTTATTTTAAAAACTTAATCAAATTCGTGAGACATGACTTTCCCCTTACAAAGTCATGCTGACTATCCCTAATTAAACCTTGCTGTCTACATGCCTGTAGATCCTGTCCCTCAGAATACCTTCTAACAATTTAACCACTACAGAAGTAAGGTTAACCGGTCTGTAGTTCCCAGGGTTTCCCCACAGCCCTTCTTAAACAACGGCACAACATTTGCTACCCTCCAATCTTCAGGTACCTCTCATGTGGCTGTCGATGATTCAAATATCTCAGCTAGGAGGCTGGCAATTTCCTCCCTAGCCTCCCACAACATCCTGGGATACATTTCATCAGGTCCTGGGGATTTATCTATCTTGATGCGCTTTAATACTTCCAGCACCTCCTTCTCTGTAATATGTACACTCCTCAAGACATCACTTTTTATTTCCTCACCACCACTACCACGCCCAAACCTTACCATCATTAACAAGGCGGCACGGTAGCACAGTGGTTATCACTGTTGCTTCCCAGCTGCAAGGTCCCGGGTTCGATTCCTGGCTTGAATCCTACCACTGCCTGTGCGACCTGGGTATATATATGCATAAATCATTGAACATGGCAGGATAGGTTGAGAGTGTACTTCATAAAGCATATAGCTTTATTAATAGATGCATAGGGTACAAGAGGAAGGTGATTGTGTTGAATGTGTACAAGTCACTAATTCGGCCTCAGCTGGAGTATTGTGCCCAATTTTGGACGTTTCACTTCAGGAACAATGTGAAGGTATGAGTGGAGGTGGAGAAAAGATTCATGAAAATGGTTCCAGGGATGAGGGATGAAAGCATATTACTGTGGATGCTGGAATCTGAAACAAAAACAGAAAATACTGCACAATCTCCACAAGTCTGACAGCATCTGTGGAAAGAGAAGGGAACTAACATTTGGATGATTTGTCAAAGCTGGGGTGAGAGACTTCGGTTATGAAGATAGATTGGAAAAGTTAAGACTGTTTTTCTTGGAGAGAAGACGATTGAGAGGAGATTTGATCGGGGTATTGCGAAGTATAGACATCTGGACAAAGCAGATTGGGGGAAAAAACGTTGCCACTCGTGAAAGTATCGAGAATATGAGAGCACAGATTTAACTCATTAGTAAAAGAAGCAGAAATTATGAGCAGTAACATTTTTTGTGACAAGTGGTTAGGATTTAGAATACACTGCCTGTGTGTGTGGTAAAGGTTGGTTCAATTGAAATATTCAAAAGAGAATTAGACTGTTATTTGGAAAGGAAGAATGTGCAGGGTTTTATGAGAAGAGCACAAAGTGAGTTGCTTATTCGGAGAGCTGGTGCAGACACGATGGACCAAATGGCCACTCCTGTGCTATAACGATTCTGTGACTGATTCCTACGGATTTACTTTTTTTGCTGAAGTTGGTAGACAGGAAACTGTAGTTGAGATTCTTAGAGTAATTCTGAAGATTATAGTATTACTGTAATTGGTAGGTTGTTGTTGAGGTTGCTAACATGACCATAAAGTTGAGAATGTCTTCGCGGTTGAAGGAGTTTTTTTGGTAGCTTTTTACTGATGTTGGTAGTTTTTCTGAAGTTCATTCGCATCAGGAATAGCTTTCAGTATGACTCTACCAACCTCAGCAACAGTCTACTATCACTGTGGCTTGAAACTTGATACTGATGTTGGACTGCAGCTAAGATTGGTAAAGTGCCACCTGAGCTAAGTGCTAATGTGGCTGACGGCATTGACAATTGCACCGTCTTCTGTTCTTACACGTTGCCAAGTGGAAGGCACTTGCTGAGACTGGGTGCCATCTCCTTTGACAACACAGTGATCAGATGATCATAAACCTCCAGGGCCTCTGTTTCCACACCATATCCAGGTGTAATTTAGTGATGTTCATATAACAACTATTGGATTTTATTTTTGAGGGTCCTCCTGTCCTAACATACACCATGTCATGTTTGCTTATTAACATCGTGCTTGCTGACTACATGGTCCCCCAATTTAAAATTTTCATCCTTGTGTTCATATCTTTTCCTGGCCTTTCGCTCCCTATTTCTGCAACTTCATCTAGCTCTACAATGCTCTGAAAACTTTGCTGTCCTCCAACTCTGGTCTCTTACGTGTCACTCATTCCTTCAGCTGTCCGATTGGTACCTCAACCTTCATCCATCTAGTCTGCAAACTCTGGAGTTTCCTTCTCAACCCTCTGCACTTCACTATTCTTTTTTTGAAAAAAATATTTTTATTCAAATCTTTTACATATTTTCAACAAACTTACAGAAAAAAAGAAAAACAAATAACTCATAAATAAACATCTTACAACTACATCACAAATTCCCCCACTATACAAACCCCCCATTAAGCAATAATAAACACAGCAGTAAACACAAAGTACCCCCCCCCCCCCCCCCCAAAAGCTCTGCTAGAAAGTCTAGGAACGGTTGCCACCGCCTGAAGAACCCTTGCACAGACCTTCTCAAGGCAAATTTTACCCTCTCCAATTTAATGAATCCTGCTATGTCGCTGATCCAGGCTTCCACGCTTGGGGGCCTCTCATCTTTCCACTGCAGCAGAATCCTCTGCCGGGCTACCAGGGACGCAAAGGCCAGAATACCAGCCTCTTTCGCCTCCTACACTCCCGGCTCGTCCGATACCCCAAATAGTGCTAACCCCCAGCTTGGCTTAACCCGGGTGTTCACCACCTTAGACACCTTCCTCGCAACACCCCTCCAGAACCGATCCAGCGCCGGGCACGCCCAGAACATATATGGGCGTGATTTGCTGGGCTCCCCTAGCACCTCACACACCAGTCTTCCACCCCAAAGAACCTGCTCGCCTCGCCCCTGTCATATGCGCTCTGTGAAGAACCTTAAATTGTATCAGGCTAAGCCTGGCGCAAGAGGAGGAAGAATTAACCGTACCTAGGGCGTCTGCCCACGTACCTTAGTCTATCTCCTCCCCAAGCTCCTCCTCTCATTTACCCTTTAGCTCCTCCACTGAGGTCTCCTCCTACTCCTGCGTCTCCTGGTAGATCGCCGAGTCCTTGCCTTCTCCAACCCACACCCCCGAGAGCACCCTATCCTTGATCCTACGTGCTGGAAGCAGCGGGGACTCCCTCACCTGCCGTCTTACAAACGTCCTTACCTGCATGTACTTGAAGGCATTTCCGGGGGGAAGCCCGAATTTTTCCTCCAGCGCCCCAAGGCTCGCAAACGTCCCATCTATAAACGGGTCCCCCATTCTTCTAATTCTTGCCCTGTGCCAGCTCAGGAACCCTCCATCCATTCTCCCCGGGACGAACCGATGGTTCTCTCGGATTGGGGACCAAACCGAAGCCTCTACCTCACCCCTGTGGCGTCTCCACTGCCCCCAAATTTTCAAAGTCGCCGCCACCACCGGACTCGTGGTGTACCTTGTCGGCAGGAGCGGCAGCGGTGCTGTCACCAACCCTCCCAGACTCGTGCCCACACAGGACGCCATCTCCAGCCTCTTCCACGCCGCCCCCTCCCCCTCCATTACTACCCACTTGGGTATCATCGCCACATTAGCAGCCCAGTAATACCCACACAGATTAGGCAATGCTAACCCTCCTCTGTCCCTACTCCGTTCCAGAAACACCCTTCTCACCCTCGGGGTCTTTTTCGCCCACACGAATCCCATGATGCTCCTGCTGACCCGCTTATAAAAGGGGATCAGGATGGGGAGGCACTGGAATACAAAAAGGAACCTCTGGAGCACTGTCATTTTCACCGACTGCACCCTACCCACCAGGGAGAGTGGCAGCATATCCCACCTTTTAAACTCCTCCTCCATCTGCTCCACCAGTCACGTCATGTTGAGCTTGTGTAGGGCCCCCCCAGCTCCTGGCCACCTGGATCCCCAAGTACCGAAAGCTCCTTTCCACCCTCTTCAGTGGAAGCTCGTCTATCCCCCTTCCCTGGTCCCCTGGGTGTACCACGAAGAGCTCACTCTTCCCCATGTTGAGCTTATGCCCGGGAAAAGTCCCCAAACGCCGTGAGGATCAGCATCACCTCCAGCATCCCCCCCCCCCCCAACTGGGTCCGCCACATACAGTAACAGGTCATCGGCATACAACGATGCCCGGTCGTCGTCTTCTCCACCCCCCAGGCCAGCCCCCGCCAGTTCCTGGACTCACTCATAGCCAAAGGCTCAATTGCCAATGCAAATAGCAAGGGGGATAGGGAGCACCCCTACCTCGTCCCCCGGTATAGCCAAAAGTATTCCGACCTCCTCCGATTCGTGGCCACACACGCCACTGGGGCTTCGTAAAGTAGCCTAACCCTACTAATGAACCCCTCCCCGACCCCAAACCACCTCAGCACTTCCCAAAGGTACCTCCACTCCACCCTATCTTGGTACCCAGTACCTTGGCCGCCGCCGGCCTCTTGCCTGTCCTGGACCTGGAGGGGTCCAATGCTGGATCAAGTACAGTGTTAAAGTCTCCCCCCGCCCCACCCCCATTATCAAGCTCCCTGCCTTCAGGCCCATAATTCGGGCCCAACATGCGCCACATAAATCCGGCATCGTCCCAATTCGGGGCATATGTATTCACTAATACCATCCGCATAAACCTACCTCCATTGTCTGCCACGATGTTCAGCGCCTCAAACGACACTCGCTTCCCCACCAAAATCGGCACCCCTCGATTCTTTGCGTCCAACCCCGAGTGGAAATCCTGCCCTACCCACCCCTTTCTCAGCCTAACCTGATCTGCCACCCTCAAATGCATCTCCTGGAGCATAGCCACATCTGCCTTCAGTCCCTTCAGGTGCGAGAACACACAGGCCCTCGTGACCGGCCCGTTCAGGCCTCTCACATTCCAAGTTATCAGCCGGATCAGGGGGCGCTCCCCCCCCCCCCCCCCCCCCAGCCGATTAGCCATCCCCTTTTCTAGGCCACGCCTGGGCCTCCCGCCCTCTCCATTCCCCCCCTGCGGCAGACCCCCGACTCTCTCTCCGAGCTCCAGTCCCCTTTGGCCAATGCAGCAGCAACTCAGTTCTCCTCTTCCCCCCCCTAGCTGCATTGCTCCCCCCATAACACTCCCGTAAGTCAGCTGACTCCTGCTGACCCGGCCACTCTCCTCCCCCCCCCCCCCCCCCACTCCATATACCCCCCAATGGTGTAGTCTCTCTCTTCTCCCCCCCACCTGCCTTCTCCGCGTCCATCGCCGCCACCATCTCCGCTTCCCCTTCCGCTGCAGGCATGATTACGTTAAGGAGCCTCCGCACATTGGTATTCAGCTGCCTTCCCTTCACAAAACCCGTCTGGTCCTCGTGAATCACCCCTGGGACACAGTCCACAATTCTGGTAGCCAACACGTTCGCTAACAGCTTCGCGTCCAGGTTGAGGAGCGAGATTGGCCTATATGACCCACACTGTAATGGGTCCATGTCCCGCTTCAAGATCAGCGAGATAAGCGCCCAGGACATCGTCAGGGGTAGGGCCCCCCCCCCCTCCCTCACCTCGTTGAAAGTCCTCACTAGTAGAGGGCCCAGCAGGTCCATGTACTTCTGGTAAAATTCCACCAGGAACCCATCTGGCCCCGGTGCCTTCCCTGCCTGCATACTCCCCAGCCCCTGAGTCAGCTCCTCCAGCCCTACCAGTGCCCCAAGCCCAGCCACCATCTCCTCCTCCACCCTCTGGAACCTTAGCCGATCCAAAAATCAACGCATCCCCCCCCCCCCCCCCCCCCCCCCCCCCCCCTCCTCCGTCAGGGCTCAGACCTATACAGCCCAACATAAAAGTCTCCGAATACCCCATTTATTCCCACCGCACTCCGCACCATGTTCCCCCCCTTTATCCCTAACTCCCCCAATCTCCCTCACCGCTTCCCGCTTCAGAAGCTGGTGTGCCAACATCCGGCTAGCCTTCTCCCCGTACTCGTACACCGCCCCTTGCGCTTTCCTCCACTGCACCTCTGCCTTTTTGGTGGTCAACAGGTCGAACTCTGCCTGGAGACTTCGTCGCTCCTTGAGTACTCCCTCCTTGGGGATCTCTGTATACCTCCTATCCACCCTTAAAATCTCCCCCACCAATCTCTCCCTCCTCTCCTTGTGGGCCCTAGTGGAGATTAGCTCTCCCCTAATCACCGCCTTCAGCGCCTCCCAGACCACCCCCACCTGCACCTCCCCATTATCGTTAGCCTCTGGATAGCTTTCAGTGCACCCCCGGATCTGCCCGCTCACCACCTCTTCAGCCAGCAAGCCCACATCCAGGCGCCACAGCGGGTGCTGGTCCCTCTCCAGCTCCACCCAATGCGGGGCATAGTCTGAGATGGCTATGGCCGAATCCGTGTCCTCCACTCTCTGGATTAGTGCCCTGCTCATAATGAGGAAGTCTATCCAGGAGTAGGCTTCATGGACGTGGGGAAAAAAAAGAAAATTCCCTGGCACCCGGCCTGACAAACCTCCATGGGTCCACTCCTCCCATCTGGTCCGTAAACTCCCTCAGTACCTTGGCCGCCGCCGGCCTCTTGCCCGTCCTGGACCTGGAGGGGTCCAATGCTGGATCAAGTACAGTGTTAAAGTCTCCACCCCCCCCCCATTATCAAGCTCCCTGCCTTCAGGCCCATAATCCGGCCCCAACATGCGCCACATAAATCCGGCATCGTCCCAATTCGGGGCATATGTATTCACTAATACCATCCGCAACCCCTGCAGCTTACCACTCACCATCACAAACCTACCTCCATTGTCTGCCACGATGTTCAGCGCCTCAAACGACACTCGCTTCCCCACCAAAATCGGCACCCCTCGATTCTTTGCGTCCAACCCCGAGTGGAAAACCTGCCCTACCCACCCCTTTCTCAGCCTAACCTGATCTGCCACCCTCAAATGCATCTCCTGGAGCATAGCCACATCTGCCTTCAGTCCCTTCAGGTGCGAGAACACACAGGCCCTCGTGACCGGCCCGTTCAGGCCTCTCACATTCCAAGTTATCAGCCGGATCCCCCCCCAGCCGATTAGCCATCCCCTTTTCTAGGCCAGCCACGCGCCTGGGCCTCCCGCCCTCTCCATTCCCCCCCAGCGGCAGACCCCCGACTCTCTCTCCGAGCTCCAGTCCCCTTTGGCCAATGCAGCAGCAACTCCGTTCTCCTCTTCCCCCTCTAGCTGCATTGCTCCCCCCATAACACTCCCGTAAGTCAGCTGACTCCTGATGACCCGGCCACTCACCCCCCCCCCCCCCCCAACTCCATATATCCCCCAGTGTTGTAGTCTCTCTCTTCTCCTCCCCCCCCCCCCCCCCCCCCACCTGTCCATCAGCGGGCGCTCCTCTCCAACACCGCCCTTCCCCCTGGCCCCGCCCCCTTCCCGAGCGCGGGAAAAAGCCCGCGCTTTCCATCAAATCGGCCCCGCCCTCTCTGGCGCAGCTCCCTTTTGCGGCCTAATCCCAGCTCCCCCACCTCGGGCCTCCCATCTCT
The DNA here is from genome assembly GCF_047496885.1 of Scyliorhinus torazame. Taxonomy (NCBI): domain Eukaryota; kingdom Metazoa; phylum Chordata; class Chondrichthyes; order Carcharhiniformes; family Scyliorhinidae; genus Scyliorhinus; species Scyliorhinus torazame. Next base: position 35,168,546 of record NC_092707.1, on the reverse strand, counting down.
CCCCCCCCCCCCCCCCCCCCCCCCCCCCCCCCCCCAAAAACGGGGTCCCGTCTTTCCAACCACTGACGCCCACACTCCCACAAAATCCCCACTTTGGACCATTTCACCATACCCCATCCAGCACCCAAGGAAACAGTACAGAACAGAACATCCCCCAAAGTTCACTATTCTTCCTTAAAACCTACTGGTAACCAAGCATTTGGCCGCTCCTAATATCTAACTCTATATCTAATATATCACTCCTAACTCTCTGACTTGAATGGTGGGTTCCCTTTCCTTAATACTTGCTTGCCTCGCCTTGGCTGTGATTTAACATCTTTAGAGATGTCTTGTTTCCCTTCTGCCTCATCTATTAATTGGCAGAAAGTGTGGCCTCAGGAAAATAGTTGGCAGTTTTTTTTTTTGCAATCCCTAGGTGAGTTATAAGGTTGAAATTTAATCCAGGGAGTTAGTTGCATCATAACAAAGAACTGCAACATAGGCCCAGAATTTGATGAAATGAGCCATCATTTGTTAGATTTTCTTCCCCTCGCCTTCAGTTCAATTTTTTTACTCCAGCTATTGCTGGAAGCTTGAATGGATAATGGGTTGGGAAGCAGGGCATCTTGGATCTGCATGCGCTGTGGACCAACTGCGTAAATTAGAGTCAAAAAATACAAAGAGAAATGAGAGCGATATTGGACAGGGCAAAAAAGACCAAGGGAAAGTAAGAGTTTTTAAAATTTAAAGTGAAAACATTTAGGAACAATTTACAGTCTGCAGAAATCAGACACCATAGCATTAACTTTACCTTTCATAATAATATAATCTTTATTAGTGTCACAAACAGACTTACATTAAGACCACAATGAAGTTACTGTGAAAATCCCCTAGTCGCCACACTCCGGCGCCTGTTTGGGTACACAGGGCGAATTCAGAATGTCCAATTCACCTAACAAGCACGTCTTTCAGGACTTGTAGAAGGAAACCAGAGCACCCAGGGGAAACCCACGCAGACAGGGAGAACATGGAGACTCCGCACAGACAGTGACCCAAGCCGGGAATCGAACCTGGAGCTGTGAGCAACAGTGCTAACCACTGTGCCACTGTGCCACCCAGCATAAGAGTATACTGTTCACTCAATTGATTTCTGGGATAAATCAATGATATATCATGTGAAAAAAGGAGCCGGGCGGACCTATACCGATTGGAGTTTAGCAGAATGAGAGGTGATTTTATTGAAATATAAGATTCTGAGGGGCCTTGACAGGGTGGAAATTGAGAGGATATTTCCCCTTGTAGGAAATTTAGATCGGTGTTTTTTCAAGCTTTTTTCCTGGGACCCACTTTGCTAGCCGGCTGACCTTTACTTGATGTGAGGGAAATGTGCATATCGGGTGCAGCCAGTTCCTTTGTGGCATCTTCACCTTTGTGAGAAGGGAAAATCCAACCTCTCATGTAGGTCATTGTGAATGGCAATAGCAACAAAATGCTTGTTTTACTCAGCACTAGTTACTCCTGAGAGATGCTACTCCTGAATGCTGACAGCCTCCTTGGATGTTTGGTATGTTTTTAATGTGCGCAGGTCAGGTACAGCAGGTTTCTGTCTTTTAATTTGGAGTCAACTGTAAGTTAATAACTGACTCTAGGGTCTCAACCTCAAAAGGAATTTTTCACCCACCACTTCTCTTTAAAAATCTGAAATTTCTCTTCTCATTCGCAGTGCTTCCCTGCATATAACACACAAAGGCTTTGCATCCTTATTTGCATTTGCACAATTGACAAAACCATACCTCAAGAAATCATCTTTAAACCACTTTGTTTCCGAGTTAAGTTTCTTCTTTGTCGGCTGTTCACCAGAGGCCCAGGAGCTCTGTACAGAGCTAACACTGGTAATGCTCTGACCTTTCATGGATTCTCCTGAGCAGCCCCCCTCAAGATTCAGATGTGAGATGCTGTGCAGTGGGTAAACTGCCTTTTTGTGTCTCTGGCTGTCTTTTCCTTTTTAAAAAAAAAAAAATATATATATTTTATTAAAGTTTTCAAACACAATTTTTTCACTTTACAAATCAACATAAGAGATAACACAATAACTAATAAGTAACATTATTTAAATAAAATAGTGAACTAGCAAAGTAACAAGAAATAGTGCTCCCCCCCCCCCCCCCCCCCCCCTGGGCAGCTGCTGCTGACTATCTATTTTCCCTTAACGTTCCGCGAGATAGTCAAGGAACGGTTGCCACCGCCTGGAGAACCCTTGAACTGATCCTCTCAACGCAAACTTCATCCGTTCCAGTTTTATGAACCCTGCCATGTCGTTTATCCAGGCCTCCACGCTGGGGGGTTTCCCTTCCTTCCACATAAGTAAGATCCTTCGCCGGGCTACCAGGGACGCAAAGGCCGGAATATCGGCCTCTTTCGCCTCCTGCACTCCCGGCTCTTCCGCTACCCCAAATATAGCTAACCCCCAGCCTGGCTTGACCCGGACCTTCACCACCTTTGAAATCACTCTTGCCACTCCCCTCCAGTACTCATCCAGTGCCGGACACGACCAGAACATATGTGTGTGGCTCGCCAGGCTTCCCAAACACCTCCCGCACCTGTCCTCCACTCCGAAGAACCTGCTCAGTCTTGCTCCCGTCATGTGTGCTCTGTGTAGAACCTTGAATTGTATCAGGCTAAGCCTGGCACACGAGGAAGAGGAATTTACCCTTCCTTCCTGGGACAAACCTATGGTTATTCCTGATCAGGGACCACACCGAGGCACCCGTCACCCCCCCCCCTATGTCGCCTCCATTGCCCCCAGATCCTTAAGGTTGCCACCACCACTGGGTTCGTGGTATACCTTTTCGGGGAAAGCGGTAGCGGCGCCGTCACAACGCCTTTAGGCTCGTTCCTTTACAGGACGCCATCTCCAGCCTCTTCCACGCCGCCCTCTCTCCCTTCCTCATCCACTTGCAAACCATCGCCACGTTGGCGGCCCAGTAATAGTCGTCCAGATTCGGCAACGCCAGTCCCCCTCTGTCCCTGCTGCGCTGCAGGAACCCCCTACTTGCCCTCGGGGTCTTCCCTGCCCACACGAAACTCATAACTCCTGTCTATTTTCTTGAAAAAGGCCTTGGTGATCAGAATGGGGAGACATTGAAACACAAAAAGAAACCTTGGGAGGACCATCATTTTTACCGCCTGCACTCTGCCCGCCAGTGAGAGCGGCAGCATATCCCACCTCTTGAAATCCTCCTCCATCTGCTCCACCAGCCGCGTCAGATTGAGTTTGTGTAGAGTTCCCCAGCCCCTGGCTACCCGAATCCCCAGACACTGAAAGCTCCCCCCCATCCTCCCCAACAGCAGGGCGTCCATCCCCGAGGCGCACCACAAAAAGCCCACTCCTCCCACACTAAGCCCATATCCCGAAAAATCTCCAAACTCCCTCAACACCTGCACAACCTCTGCCATCCCCCCCACAGGATCCGCCACACACATCAGTAGGTCGTCTGCGTAGAGCGACACTCTATGTTCCTCTCCCCCTCTAACCACCCCCCTCCATCTCCCAGAGTCCCCCAACGCCATGGCCAGCGGTCCAATCGCCAGCGCGAACAGCAGTGGGGACAGGGGGCACCCCTGTCCCGCTCCCCCACGCAACCGAAAACACCCCGACCTCCACCGACCCGCGACCACGCTCTCCACCGGGGCCCCACAGAGGAGCCCGACCCAACTGACAAACCCCTCCCCGAACCCAAACCTCCCCAACACCCCCCATAAATACTCCCACTGCACCCTATCGAATGCCTTCTCTGCATCCACCGCCACCACCATCTCCGCCTCCCCCCCGCTGGGGGCACCATTATCACCCCCAACAGCCGTCGCACGTTGACATTCAGTTGTCTCCCCCCTACAAACCCCGTCCGGTCCTCATGCACCACCCCCGGGACACAATCCCCGACCCTCGCCGCCAGCACCCCCGCCAGCAACCCGGCGTCCACATCCAGGAGCGAGATAGGCCCATATGACCCGCATTGCAGCGGATCTTTATCCCGCCTGAGGACCAGTGATATCGTCGCCTCCGACACCGTCGGGAGTAGAGTTCCCCCCCCTCCCTGGCCCTGCCAAAGGTTCTCGCCAGCAGCGGGGCCAACAAGTCCACACACTTCCTGCAAAACTCCACCGGGAACCCGTCTGGTCCCGGGCCCCCCCCCCCCCGCCCGCACGCTCCCCAGCCCCTCAGCCACCCCATCCACCCCAATTGGTGCCCCCAGACCCGCCACCCCCCACTCCTCCACCCCCGGGAACCCCAACTGGTCCAGAAAACGTCGCATCCCCTCTTTCCCTCCAGGGGTTGGGACCTATATAGCCTCTCATAAAAGGTCTGTAGCTCTCGCCTCATCCCCGACTCCCCCCACTTCCCTCGCCGCCATCCTCCCACGAAGCTGGTGGGCCAGCAGCCGGCTCGCCACCTCCCCACACCCGTATCTCATCCCCTGTGCCCTTCTCCACTGTGCCTCTGCCTTCCCCGCGGCCAGCAGGCCAAACCCCGCCCGAAGTCCCCGCCTCCCTCCATACAGTCCCTCATCCGGGGCCTCTGCACATCCCCCATCCACACCCAAAATCTCCCCCATCAATCCCCCCCCCCCCCCCCCCCCCCCCCCCCCCCCCCGCTCAAAACAAAGAAATCCATCCGGGAGTATACCCTATGGACATGGGAGAAAAAGGAGAACTCCCCGGCCAACGGCCTGGCAAATCCCCACGGATCCACCCGCTCCACGAACCCCCTGAGCACCCCGGCCGCCGCCGGCCCCCCTCCGGTCCCGGATCCAGACCGATCTAACCCTGGATCCAGCACAGTATTGAAATCCCTCCCACCACCAGGCCTCCCACCTCCAGGTCCGGGACACGCCCCAGCACCCGCCTCCTAAATCCCGCGTTGTCCAAGCTCGGGGCACACACATCCACCAGCACAACCTCCTTTCCCTGCAATCTACCACTCACCATCACACATCCACCACCGCCGTCCACCACTACACTCTCAGCCCCGAACGACACCCGCCCCCCCACCAACATCGCCACCCCTCCACTCCTCGCGTCCAACCCCGAGTGGAACACGCGTCCCGATCCGCCACCCCCAGATGCGTCCCCCGAAGCACGACCACTTCCGCCCCTAGCCCCCCCCCCCCCCAAGTGAGCGAACACTCGGGCCCTCCCAATCGGCCCACCTAGGCCTCCCACACTCCACGTGACCAGGCGGATTGGGGGGCGGCCCCCCGCCGATTAGCCATCCCCTATTCCAGGCCAGCCCCCAGTCCAGGCCCCGCGCATCCACCCGTCCCCCAGGCGGCGCACTCCCGTCCCGACCACTTCTTCCCTTGCCAGCTCCCCCTCGCTCCCAGCAGCAGCAACCCAGTTGACCCCCCCCTCAGCTAGATCCCCATCTAGCATGGTTACTCCCCCCATGATGCTTCCGAAAGTCAGCTGACCCTGGCTTCCCCCGCTCTCTCCTTGACCCCCCCACCCCCCCCGTGTGTGGAACTCTCATCCTTCTTGCGCCTATCTTCCCGCCATCATCTCCCTAGCGCGGGAAAAACCCCGCGCTTTCCTGGATCGGCCCCGCCCCCCATGACGCAGCTCCCCCATTCCCCATCCCCCCCTCAGTCCCTTTTTCCACCGGCGCCCACATTTCTCAGTGTCCCCCCATCAAGAAGAGGAAAAACCCCGTCTATCGTCCCGATACTGTGAACCTCCCATTCCCCCATTTACATTTCTATGCATCAACACCGTTGCATCCCCCACAGCATCAGTCCCTCAGTTCTGGTCCAATTTCTCTTCTTGGATGAAGGTCCATGCCTCATCCGACGTTTCAAAGTAGTAATGTTTGCCTTGGTGCGTGACCCACAATCGCGCCGGCTGCAGCATCCCAAACTTTATTTTCTTCTTGTGAAGCACCGCCTTGGCCCGATTAAAGCCCGCCCTCCTTCTCGCCACCTCCGCGCTCCAGTCCTGATACACTCGTATCACCGCATTCTCCCACCTGCTACTCCGTACCTTCTTGGCCCAGCTCAAAACCACCTCTGTCGGTGAAGCGGTGAAATCTCACCACTATCGCCCTTGGTGGTTCTCCAGCCTTTGGTCTCCTCACAAGGACCCGGTGAGCCCCTTCCACCTCCAGGGGGCTCGAGGGGGCCTCTGCTCCCATTAGCGAATGGAGCATCGTGCTCACATAAGCCCCAACGTCAGCTCCCTCCACTCCCTCGGGGAGCCCCAGTATCCGGTGGTTCTTTCTCCTCGAGCTGTTCTCCAGGACTTCGAGCCTTTCGATACACCTCTTATGTAGTGCCTCGTGCGTCTCCATTTTTACCGCTAGGCCCAGAATCTCATCCTCGTTCTCAGGCGCCTTCGCCTTCATCCACGGAGCTCTATCGCCTGGGCCTTCTGCGTTTCTTTTAGCCCTTCGATTGCCAATAACATCGCCGCCAGCACCTCCTTCTTTAGTTCCTCCACACACCGTCGGAGGAATTCCTGCTGGTCCGGGCCCCATGTCGTCTGGGCTCCATCCGTCGCCACCTTGCTAATTCCTTCTCTGCCGCTGCTCCAAAGGATCCTTCGCAATCTGGCCACTACCACCGATCCTTTCCATACACACTCGGGGGGACTCCTTCCTTTGTCGCCCCACACAGGGTTTGGTCCAAACAAATTTCCGTTGGGGCTCCCAAAAAGAGCCCAAAAGTCCATTAGAACGGGAGCTGCCGAAACGTGTGGCTTAGCAGTGCATTGCCGCAACCGGAAGTCCTGGCCGTCTTTTCCTTGTAACAAAATGATCCACCTTCACAGTCTTGCTTGCTAGCAGCTATAAAATGGAAGAAGTTCTTCTCCGTGATTTGGCACCAAACGCCTGCACATACAGGGCACTTGGCATCAAGTGTACGTGCAGGGCGTGTGACCTGCTCGCTGCTGTCACCTATGGTAGGAACATTGCACACAGCCTAATTCCGTTCTCATTTATAAGCCGATAGTGGCCTCCATTCTCAATTTAAATGCCGGTAGAGGCCATTGGATGCTTTTCCGTGATCGGGACAATGACGGGAACACTGCAACCGATCATTCTGCGACTCGCGACCCGCACTTTGAAAAACCCTGCTCTAGACTGGGGCATAGTTTAAAGAAATTAGGATTTTCCCATTTAAAACTGAGATGAGGAGAATCTTTTCCTGAAGGTTATTGTTCTGTGGAATTAATTTCCCCAGAGAACAGTGGAGACTGGGTCGTTCAATATATTCAAAGCTGAGTTCGTAGATATTTGATCACATTATGGGGGACGGACAGTAAAGTGGAGCTGAGGTTGCAAATAAATCAGCATGACCTTGTCACATAGTGAAGCAGGCTCAATGGCCTGACTGACCTATTCCTCCTAGATCTTGTGTTTATGGCTGGTGAAATCAAGTGGCATTTCAGAAACATTAATCTCATTATTAAGTATTCTTGCATTGCTGAGTACCAGCCCTAACATGCCACGGAGAGTTCAGTTTGATTTAGCAGCTGAAATGCAGAAATTCTTTGACATTTGAGCGGAGATTGATGGTGAACTCTCTGCTAATGTAGCAGCACAAGGCTCAGCAATTTGTGGGATTTGCAACTCATCCCATTTCTGTTCCTCGCCACAAATAGTTGGTTTATTTACATATTAGCAACGGTATCCACATTAAACTCCTAGTAAATCCTGGGTGATACAGCTGTTGATTTTTTTGAGGCTGGTATACTATATTGCTCTGGTCCCCTGCTTGTGTTTTATGATAGGGCTTTCAGTGTTATAATAGAAAGAGATGATAAAATGATCACTAAAGGAGACTGATGCCTTGATACATAGATGATAAGGAAGTGGTGAATCTTTTCTAACCAGTTGGCTCTGCAGTGAATATATATTAGAATAGTTTCAGTTCAAAAGATATTTGGGGAACTCGGGGGTTTAGTGAGAGGAAGGAACTGAGGGAAACTGGTATTATTAGGGAAACTTGATTCTATTGGCTCTGGAACAGTTCCTATCATTGGAGGGTAGCTAATTTAAACCACTGTTTGAAACCGGGAGGTAGGAACAAAGTGGGATTATAGACCGGTAAGCCTGATGTCAGTAATGGGGAAGATGCTAGAGTCCATTATAAAAGTTTTAATAGAGCACTTAGAAAACAGTGGCAGGAATCGGACAGTCAACGTGGATTTATGAAGGGGAAATCATGCTTGGCAAATCTACTGAAATTCTTTGAGGATGTAACCAGTAGAGTTGATGAGGAGGATCCAGTGAATGAGAGTTATTTGGACTTCCAGAAGGCTTTCGACAAGATCCCACATAAGAGATTAGCATGCAAAATAAAGTGCACCGGTTTTGGGGTAATATATTGGGAAGGATGAAAAACTGGTTATCTGACAGAAAACAAAGGTTAGTAATAAACTGGTCTTTTTCCAAGTGGCAGGCAGGGACCCGTGGGTTACTGCAGGTATCCGTACTCGGACTCCAGTTATCCACAATGTATATGAATGATTTAGATGAGGAAACTAAATGTAACATCTGCAAATTTGCAGAAGCTGGTGTGAGGGTATGCTGTTAGGAGGATACAGGGATGCTTCAGGGTAATTTGGAGCAAGTTGTGAGAGTTGGCAGGTGCAGTAAAATGTGATTAAATATGAGGTTATCCACTTTGGGAGGAAAAAGAAAGCAGATTCTTCTCTGAATGCTATAGATTGAGAGAGGGGAATGTGCAATGAGACCTGGGTGTCCTTGTACACTAGTTGCTGAAAGTAAACAAAAAAGGCAAATGATATGCTGGCCTTTATTGCAAGAGGGATTAGAGTACAGGAGCAGGGCTATCTTGCTGCAATTATACAAGGCCTTAGTGAGACCACACCTTGAATATTGTGCAGTTTTAGTTTCCTATCTGAGAAAGGATATTCTTTCTGTGGAGGGAGCGCAACAAACAATTCCTCCGATGGCGGGACAGATGTATGAGGGGAGATTGGAGTTCAGAAGAATGGGGCGGGGGGGGGGGGGGGGGGGCGTGGGGTCACAGTCTCAGGATATGGGGTGAACCATTTAGGATTGAGATGAAAAATTTGTTCACCCAGAGAATTGTGAGCCTATGGAATTCTGTGCCACATAAAGCAGCTGAGACCAAAACATTGCATGTTTTCAAGAAAGGGCTAGATATAGCTCTGGTGGGGGGGGGCTAAAGGGACCAAAGGATATTGGGGGGGGGGGGGAGAAAGCGGGTAAACAGTAACAGTTGAATGATCGGCCATGATCACAATGAATGGCAGAGCAGGTTCAAAGTGCTGAATGGCCTCCTCTTTTCTATGCTTCTATTCATACTTCTCTAGGTTAGCAGGAATTTACAATTCAGATGGTTCTGCATTCTTGTGTCCATTAACTTTGGGAATATGATCTGAAGTTGTCTTAGATTTGTAGAAGTACTGGCTGATCAATTTGCAGCAGCCCAAGGCAAACATTGTAATTTGATAGCCTGTAGTGTCCAAAGGAGCTTCCAGGCTCACTTTGCACAAAAAATCGATTAGTTGAAGGACTAGCTTCATTGCATTTCACGATAAAATAGTGCAGATGGTGCAAAATATTTGTTAATCACTGGTGAGAATTTGCATGTGCAGATTAACTTGATAAAATGGAGAACAGAGAAAACTGAAAAATGATTACAAGTAGTAAAAGCACAGCCTGTCAGTTAGCTGACATTTAGTGGCAGCCTTCTGATGTGTTATGTACTCTGGGATAACACCGGCTGCAACTCGATGCAGCTTTGACCAAAAGATACTCCAGACTCTGAAGTGAGTTCAATGTGATTTATTAAACCATTAGCACAGTTCTCTGAGTTCGACTCTTCTGCTAATCTTGCAATAGTAACTCTAACTAACCAGTCTGCTCTAAGCCACGTGGTGGGTGTGATGCTTCTGATCTGCCCCTGTCCTACTCTCTAAGTTTTGCCTGTGGAAAGCGACAGAGCATGTGTGCCCTGTCCTTTTATATGGGTTGTGTAATGCCCCCTTGTGGTAATGCCACCTCTTGGTGTCTTGACTGCTCATTGGTTGTGTCCTATTCTAAGTGTTCATTAGCTGTATGTCTGCATGTCATGACATCTCCAGTGCTCCCTCTAGTGTTTACTTGTAGTGTATTTACATTAACCCATTGTGTATATACAGTGATGCATATCACCACATCCCCTCCCTTTTTTTCATGTTACATATTTTCTGTACTTGGTTCAAGAAAATTTAACAAAATAGGTAGATAAGTGATGCCCTGTCCAAGTTATGATGGCAGTGATGATTATACAATACCAAATAATAGTTACGAGTGCAAAGTTCATGAATTTATATGGTCGTGTGGCTTTCTTGTTCTGTTATGGAAGTGTCGATGTTGATGTTGTCATCCCCTTGTGAATGCCGTCAGTGTCCCCGTGCTTAAGGAACCAAGAAGTCATCAGGAGGTGTTCAAATGGTCAAATCACTGTTGTCTGATTTGGACTCTCTTTTTTAGATGCTTGTGGTAGCGATCCTTGATGTCATCTTTCCTGTCTGACCTGGACTGGTGTCTGTGTTTGCGGTATTGATGCCGTATGTGAGCTGCCTTGAAAGCTGGTCTGCTTCTTTGTAGTGTAGCAAACGTGAATTTGTAAGATGCGTCATCATGCCATGGTATGTCTGAACACTTGCGTTGTCTTGAGCTGTGCTGTCACAGTGTCTTGCATTGGCAGAGTGGTACCATGTCGTACCATGTCGTACCAGTCGTTCCAGTGTTGTTGTTTTTGTGGTGCTTGTTGTTGACGTTGGTGCCTTTGGTACGCTTCTTCTTGGTGTCTTTGTTGTGCTCAATGACCACACCGAGTGGAGAATTCGAGTCCTTCACAAAGTTACTTTTGTCAGTGTCCTTTGTGGCATCCGCTGTTTCATTGAGCGTGCCGTCTCTGATTCCTCGGCGCTCCCCGTATCGAATCATGTCCGATTCACTTGAATCATCTTTGGCCTGTCGATGCTCCCCGTCTGGGGCCCTTGCTGGTTCACCTGAATCACCTTTGGTTTCTTGATGCTCCCCGTCTGGAGTCATTTCAGGTTCTTGTGGAGAGGCTCGAGTAGATGAGGTTTGAATTGAAGCTAATGAAGCTAGGCGATCAACCCTAGTTTCATGAAGGGTGGAGAAGAGCATGTTTGGAGCTGCACACTGCATGCCTAAAAATTAATGCCAACCTAGTGAAGCTACAACACTGAGCCAGTAACATGATGAACAGTGGTAGCAGACAGACCAAAGTGATTCCTCAGCCAATGCTCTGTAGTCCTGCCACATTCAGTTGTGGATGCCAGTGGGCAATTAAAAATGAACTAGAGGAGGAGACTCTATAAATATTTCCATTGTCAGAATGGGGGAGCCCAGCTTACAAGTAAAAAGACTAGGTTAAAAGATTTGTAACTCTTTCCGGCCATAAGTGGTCCATTTTCAGCCCCCTCCTGAGGTTCGAGCTTAACAGATGGCAATCTTCAACCATTTTAGTTTACTCCATGTGATAAAAGAAATCATAGCCGGTTACTGGATAAAGCAAAGGCTATGAACCCTGATCACATCTTGGCTGTTAAAGACATGATCCAGAAGTAATGGCACCCCGAGTCAAACTGTTCCAGTACAGCTACACTGAGCTTCTACTTAATGATGTGAAGAATTGACAATGTCCTATCCACAAAAATCAGGAAAAATCCAATCCAGTCAATCAGTATCCTCTCGATCATCACCAAAGAAATGGAAGGGTGTCATTTTCATTGATATAAAGTAGCATTCACTCAACAATAACTGCTTCCTGATGCTCCGTTGCAGTCTTGGTACAACAGGGACAAAAGATCTGAGTAAAAGGGGCGGTTTTTAGATTTTCTCTTGGAGATGGTCATTACCTGGCACTGAACATCAAGACAGTACTTGACTGAGTGCGATCTCAAGGAGCAGACAAGTCAATGGGAATCAAGGATGTGGAGGGGAATCCCTAATGGCTAGAGTTATATCCAGCAGAAAGGAAGCTGGTTGTGATTGTTGGAAGAAGTCAGTCATCTCAGTCACAGGATTTCGCTGCAGGAGTTCCTCAAGATCCTGTTAATTTAGGTTTATTTTTCTTTTTTAAAAAAAAAAAATAAAAAAATTTAGAGTACCCAATTCATTTTTTCCAATTAAGGGACACCTTCGCGTGGCCAATCCACCTACCCTGCATATCTTTGGGTTGTGGGGGTGAAACCCATGCAAACACGGGAAGAATGTGCAAACTCCACACTGACAGTGACCCACAGTCGGGATCGAACCTGGGACCGTGGTGCTGTGATGCAGCAATGCTTACCACTGCGCCACCGCCGCCGCGTGTTAATTTAGTTGATTCATCAATTGCCATCTATTATTCACAACTTCAGATACTGAAGCAGTCGGGTTCATGTTCATGGACAACATTCAGGCAAGTAGCAAGCATATTTGCTTGTGCCAGACAATGACAAACGAGAGAATATAACTTTATAGTGTTATTATTATCCATCTTTTGATTTAAATCCATTGCTCATCAGTAAGTGCTGTGACACCATTAGTTGTTACCTGTATATATTCATATTTAACTGCTGTTACTTCTGATTATTTTTGTTACTGTTATTTTGGATTTAATTTATTGTCACGTGTACTGAGGTACAGTGAAAAGTATTATTCTGCGCACAATTTAGTCAGATCGTTCTATACAGGTAAAAACATAGTACATATGATGTGTACACAATGTAAATACATAGACACAGACATCGGGTGAAGCATACGGAGTGTAGTACTACTCAGTAGAGAAGATGTGTGAAGTGATGAGTTCAGTCCATAAGAGGGTCATTCAGGAGTCTGGTAACAGCGGGGAAGAAGCTGTTTTTGAACCTGTTAATGTGTGTTCTCAGACTCCTGTGTCTCCTGCCCGATGGAAGAGTTTGGAAGAGAGAATAACCCGGGTGGGAGGGGCCTTTGATTATGGTGCCAGCTTTCCCAAGGCAGCGAGAGGTGTAGACAGTCAATAGATGAGAGCCGGTTTTGCATGATTGACTGGGCTGTGTTCACGTCTGCAGTTTCTTACAGACTTGGGCTGAGCAGTTGCCATACCAGACTGTGATGCAGCCAGATAGGATGCTTTCTATGGTGAATCTGCAAAAATTTGTGAGAGTCATGCCGAGTCTCCTTAGTTCTCTGAGGACGTGGGTGGAATAGTTCAGATTCCAGGGCAGCACGGTAGCATAGTGGTTAGCACAGTTGCTTCACAGATCCAGGGTCCCAGGTTCAATTCCCGGCTTGGGTCACTGTCTGTGCGGAGTCTGCACGTTCTCCCCGTGCCTGCGTGGGTTTCCTCCGGGTGCTCCGGTTTCCTCCCACAGTCCAAAGCTGGATGGCCATGCTAAATTTCCCTTGGTGTCCAAAAAGGTTAAGTGGGGGTTACTGGGTTACGGGGATAGGGCAGAGACGTGGGCTTGAGTAGGGTGCTCTTTGTAAGGGCCGGTGCAGACTCGATGGGCCGAATGGCCTCCTTCTGCACTAAATTCTGTGAGATTGTTGGTGATGTGCACACCTAGGAATTTGAAGCTGTTGACCATCTCCACCTCGGCACCATTGACACAGACCGAGATGTGTATGGTACTTTGCTTCCTGAAATCAGTGGCTAGCTCTTTAGTTTTGCGGACATTGAGGGAGAGATTGTTGTTGCACCACGCCACTAGGTTCTCCATCTCTCTCCTGTACTCTGATTCATTGTTGTTCGAGACCCGACCCACGACAGTTGTGTCGTCAACAAAGTTATAGATGTAGTTGGAGCCAAATTTTGCCGCACGGTTGTGTGTGTATAGGGATTATAGTAAGGGGCTTAAGTATGCAGCCTGTACATAGAACATAGAAGATAGAACAGTACAGCATAGTACAGGCCCTTCAGCCCATTATGTTGTGCCGATCATTTATCCTAATCTAAGATCAACGTAACCTACACCCCTTCAATTTACTGCTGTCCATGTGCCTGTCTAAGAGTTGCTTAAATGTCCCTAATGACTCTGACTCCACCACCTCTGCTGGCAGTGCATTCCATACACCCACCACTCTGTGTAAAGAACCTACCTCTGACATCTCCCCTATACCTTCCTCCAATCACCTTAAAATGATGTCCCCTTGTGACAGCCATTTCCACCCTGGGGAAAAGTCTCTGGCTATCCACTCTATCCATGCCTCTCATCACCTTGTACACCTCTATCAAGTCACCTCTCTGTCTTCTTCGCTCCAGTGAGAAAGGCCCTAGCTCCCTCAACCTTTCTTCATAAGACATGCCCTCCACTCCAGGCAGCATCCTGGTAAATCTCCTCTATACCCTCTCCAAAGCATCCACCTCCTTCCTATAATGAGGCGACCAGAACTGGACATAATATTCCAAGTGTGATCTAACTAGTTTTATAAAGCTGCAGCAAAACCTCATGGCTCTTACACTCAATCCCCCTGATAATGAAAGCCAACACACCGTACGCCTTCTTAACAACCCGATCAACCTAGGTGGCAACTTTGAGGGATCTATGTACGTGGACCCCAAGATCCCTTTGTTTCTCCACACTTCCAAGAATTCTGCCTTTAACCCTGTATTCAGCATTCAAATTCGACCTTCCAAAATGAATCACTTCACATTTATCTAGGTTGAACTCCATCTGCCACTTCTCAGCCCAGCTCTGCATCCTGTCAATGTCCTGTTGTAACCTGCAACAACCCTCAACACTATCTACAACTCCTCCAACCTTTGTGTCATCGGCAAACTTACTAACCCACCCTTCCACTTCCTCATCCAAGTCATTTATAAAAACCACAAAGAGTAGAGGTCCCAGAACAGATCCTTGCGGACACCACTGGTCACCGACCTCCAGGCGGAATACTTTCCATCCAGTACCACTCGCTGTCTTCTTTCGACCAGCCAATTCTGTATCCAGACAGCCAAATTTCCCTGTATCCCATGCCCCCTAACTTTCTGAATGAGCCTACCATGGGGAACCTTATCAAATGTCTTACTGAAATCCATATATACCACTTCCACTGCCCGACCTTCATCAAGGTGTCAAAGAATTCAATGAGGCTTGTGAGGCATGACCTGCCCCTCACAAAGCCATGCTGACCATCTTTAATCAAACTGTTTTTCTAAATAATCATAAATCCTATCTCTCAGAATCCTTTCCAATGTTTTGCTCACCACAGACATAAAATTGATGGGTCTGTAATTCCCAGGGATTTCCCTATTCCCTTTCTTGAATAGGGGAATAACATTCGCCTCCTTTCAAACATCCGGTACTACTCCAGTGGAGAGTGAGGATGCAAAGATCATCGCCAACGGTGCAGCAACTCCTCCCTCGCTTCCCGTAGTAACCTTGGGTGTATCCTGTCAGGCCCAGGGGACTTATCTATCCTGATGCTTTTCAAAATTTCCAGCACATCCTCCTCCTTAATATCAACCTGTTTGAGTCTATTAACCTGGTTCACATTGTTCTCATGGGCAACAAGGTCCCTCTCTCTAGTGAATACTAAAGCAAAGTATTCATTTAGGGCCTCCACTATCTCTTCAGACTCTAGGCACAAGTTTCCTCCACTATCCCTGATCGGCCCTACTCTCACCCTGATCATCCTTTTATTTCTCACAAGTGTAGAGGACTATAGTGTTGTTTATCCTTACTGATTGTGGTCTATGGGTCAGGAAGTAGAGTATCCAGTTGCCTAGGGAGGAGTAAAGTCCTAAATTTTGGAGTTTGAAATGAGTTTGGCTGGGATTATGGAAGGCGGAGCTGTAGTCAATGAATAGGAGTCTGACATAGGAGTCCTTGTTGTCGAGATGCTCCAGGGATGAGTGGAGGGCCAGGGAGATGGAGTCTGCTGTGAACTGGTTGTGGCGGTATACGAATTGCAGTGAATCTCGGCATTCTGGGAGCATAGAGTTGATGTGTCTCATGACCAACCTTTCAGTGTGTTTCAATTACCTTTTTTGTGGTCAAATTATCACAATAACCATATTTACTTGATCTGTGGTATTACTGTCGCAGAATTCCCCACCAACATCCTGAGGGTTCACCATGACCAGAAACTAAACAGGAAGGGCCACAAAAATACTGCTTCTCCAAGAGCAGGTCAGAGACTATGAATTCAACATTGAGTAACCCCCAAAGCCTGTCCACTGCCTGCAAAGCACAAGTTAGGCGTGTCATAGAATAATTCCCATTTGCCTGAATGTGTGCAGCTCCAACAACATTTAAAAATCTTGACACCATCTGAACAAAGCAACTTGCTGGACTGGCAGCTATCCAGTACCTTAAACATTCACTCCCTTCACTGCAACATGGTGACAAGCAGTGTGTATCATCTACAAAGTAATACAAACCTTGCAGCAACTGGCCAGGTTTCCTTCCACAGCACCTTCAAAACTTGCAAACTCTACCCCAAGAAGGTCAAGGGCTGCTATTAAATGGGAGCACCACTACCTGCCCTCCCAAGTCTCTCACCATCATGACTTGAAACTGCATTGCCATTTGTGAGGGACCAAGTCCTCACCCGATATATTTCCTTCATAAAATATATTCAGAAATTTGCTCCTTGTTATATCCACAAGTTTCAAACTGGTCAAAGACCTAGAATTAGCCATTTTATGTCCGTGTGTAACCCCCACAAACAAAAGAAGCTACCTGGATCCCTGAAGTGCCACTTTATTTTATAACTCCATTTTATAACTGTTACGATCCCAGTTGATATAACTGGATGGAATGATCCCAGAATGGAACCCTTGCTTAAGACCATACATTTTTTTAATGAGGAGTCACAGGACCACTAATTCGTTTTAACAACAAGACATTTTTTTTTGTTAAACATGAAAAAATTGAATTATGGTACAACACGCCTTCACTTTAGAATTAACACTGATTACAAAATAAATCTTAATCTACAATGATCTTATTAACACAGTCTCATTTAAGCACACAGAAGGACTGTGGGCCAGTGCACTCTCCACTCTGAAACCTAAGTGACTGTTTGGGGATGCCTCCTCAGAATCTCCCCAAATGATTGTCATGTGAGAGTTTCCAAACTCGACTCCCAAAAACACACTTTAAAATCTTCCCTCACAATTAAGCATTCCCAAATCCAGACCAGGTTTTCCAAATGGCGCTTTTCAACAAAGCTTCAGCTCCACTTTTAACAACGAATCGAGTCCAGGATTTTACACCAACGCCTTTGAGGTTTCCTTAGTCTTGAGTGCCTTTACACAAACTCCTGAGATCCAGACCCCGATTTCCTTAGTTATTTCAATACCTGTTTCACAGGCTGTAGTAAAATATCTCTCAAAACTGAAAATCCCTTCAGATATCTTTCTGGCGTCTCAGCTGCCTTCTCAGCTCTGTCTGTCTTTACTCAACAGTACTCTCTTCTAGTTCCTTTAACCTCCGACTTCTCTTCATTTCTCTAATTTCCTTAACTTCCTGTTCTTCAGATCTTTGAGCTTGTTTACTTAACCATTACACCAAGGTATGACTTTTCTTTTGGCAAAACAAAGTTGTCCTCCCTATAGATTGCTAATCCAACTGCTTCTAGTACAGCTGTGAGAGTTATTAGTGATAATCTTTATTAGTGTCACAAGTAGGCTGACATTAACACTGATGAAGTTACTGTGAAAAGCCTCTGGTCGCCACACTCAGGCGCCTGTCCGGGTACGCAGAGGGAGAATTCAGAATGCCCAATTCACCTAACAAGCACGTCTTTCGGAACTTGTGGGAGGAAACTGGAGCACCGGGAGGAAGCCTGCACAGACATGGGGAGAACGTGCAGACTCTGCACAGACAGCGACCCAAGCCGGGAATTGAACCTGGGTCCCTGGTGCTGTGAAGCAACAGTGCTAACCACTGTGCTACCATGCTGCCCACAAAGTTGCTTTCTCTCTCACTACCTATGGCCAACTGCAATCAAATTAGCTAAACCAAAACTTAAAAGCTTCTCTGTTTGATTTGATTTGATTTATTGTCACATGTACCGAAATACAGTGAAAGGTATTTTTCTGCGGCCGAGGAACATACACAGGACGTACATAGTAGAGACAAGAATAATCAATAGGGACCATTGACAAATGGTACATCGACAAAACAGTGATTGGTTACAGTGCGGAACAAGGCAAACAAAGCAAATACATGAGCAAGCGCAGCATAGGGCGTTGTGAATAGTGTTCTTACAGGAAACAGATCAGTCCGAGGGGGAATCGTTGAGGAGTCTTGTAGCTGTGGGGAAGAAGCTGTTCCTATGTCTGGATGCGCGAGTCCAGACTTCTGTACCTACTGCCTGATGGAAGGGTCTGGAAGAAGGCAATGCCTGGGTGGGAGGGGTCTCTGATAATGCTGTCTGCCTTCCTGAGGCAGCGAGAGGTGTATACAGAATCCATGTGGGGGTGGCAAGTTTGTGTGATGCGTTGGGCTGAGTTCACCACAGTCTGCAGTTTCTTGTGATCTTGGACCGAGCAGTTGCCATACCAGGCTGTGATGCAGCCGGATAGGATGTTCTCTATCAGTGTTCTATGTTGTTCTATGTTCTATCAAATGGTCATTGGATAGACATATGGACGATAAGGGAATAGCGTAGATGGGCTTTAGAGTGGTTTCACAGGTTGGCGCAACATCGAGGGCCGAAGGGCCTGTACTGCGCTGTTATGTTTTATGTTCTATCGCACATCTGTAGATGTTTGAGAGAGTGGATACAGACATGCCAAATTTGTTGGTGATGGTGACCCCCAGGAACTTAAAGCTATTGACCATCTCCACTTCGGGGCCGTTGATGCAGACGGGAGTGTGTCATGCTGCGCATCTTGAAGTCGATGATCAGTTCCTTGGTCTTTCCAGCATTTAGAGAGAGGTTGTTTTCTGTGCACCATGCAACCAAGTGATTTATCTCCCTCCTGTAGTCTGATTCGTCGTTGTTTGTGATGTGATACAGTCGTATCATCCGCAAATTTACAGATCGAGTTGGAGTTAAATTTTGTCCCACAGTCATGGGTGTATAGGGAGTACAGTCGAGGAATAAGCTCACGTCCTTGCGGGGCTCCGGTGTTGAGGACTATTATGGAGGAGGTGCTGTTGCCTATCCTGACAGATTGCAGTCTGTTGGTGAGGAAGTCGAGGATCCAGCTGCACAGGGAGGGGTAAAATCCAAGATTGCGGAATTTGATTAATGGTCTTGTTGGGATAATGGTGTTGAAGGCGGAGCTGTATTCTATGAACAGCAGTCTTACATAGGTGTCCTTGTTGTCGAGGTGTTCGAGTGTGATTGCAGAGCCAGTGAGATAGCGCCTGCTGTGGACCGGTTGCGGTGATGGGCAAACTGCAGTGGAGCGAGACCGTCTGGGAGGCTGGCAGTGATCCGGCTCATGAATAGCCGCTCGAAGCATTTCATGATAACAGACATCCGGGCCACCGATCGGTAGGCGTTGAGGCAGGCTACCTTGTTCTTTGGGACTGATATTATGGCGGCCTCCTTGAAGGAGGTGGGGACCTGAGAGCAGAGGAGTGAGGTGGTGAAGTTATCTGCGAATACACTCGCCAGCTGGTCTGCGCAGGCTCTGAGTGCTCGCCCAGGGACTCCGTTGGGGTCAGTCGCTTTCCGCGGATTCACTTTCAAGAAGGCTGCTCTGATGCATAGTGGTCCAGGTGTATCCAGGGCTGTTGGGGCGGGTGGCACTGATGCATTGGCTGACTGCTCAAAGCAGACATAGAACTTGTTCAGATCATCGGGTAGGGATGCTCCAGCCCCAGGAGCTCAACTGTACAAAGTCCCAGTTGCTAAGCAATGGCTGAATGCCTTCACTGGCCTATTTATTCATGCTGTAGCCCTCTCTGAGCATAATAGAAACACAGTTGGAACTTAATCAACCCCCACACATACAAACATCTTTATCCAGCATGACTCTAACTGTGGGTTTTAGCCCTCCAGCCACAATAACATTAAATTAAACTCACTTAAAACTATACCGTTCTAATGTTTACCAATATAAATCCCTTAAGACTACCTTTGTTTTCCTAACATAACCAGTCTGCCCCTCTGCTAAGACAAAGGGCTCTGCAACCTTCTTTTCAATCCTTCAGGGTTGAGACATATAACAATTTTGGGGACCCAGCTGAGGCATACATGTGGAGAGAGGTGGGAGTCATGTGACCTAGGCTTCTGGCTTGTGAAGCCAGTAATATTACCTTGCTGAACTTTGATGTCTCGGTCTTTTTTATCATCTGGCTAGCATCCTTACAGACCAGGAGCTCTGGGCTCCTAGCTCGATCCGCACTACGACTGCTGGAAATTCTGTACCATCACTTAGACGACTGATTCATCTCTGCGTGCCTATCTTACTGTATAAAGTCAACACCACTGGAAAAACTAATTATGCAGCATTGCTTTCAGCCTGTGAAGAAATACCTAATTGGAATTTCATGCGAATGAATAGTTACTTTCTCTCTGATCTCTGCACTGTAAAACCTCCTTTGCTATCTCGCTGTTGCTGTACGAATGCAAATTTGGATATGTTGCGCTCCCTCCACCTGCGTTTTGTGTGTACAAATAAATGAATCCTTTGAGTTCATGCTATCTCAACCTTGCGTAGGGTTATTACTGGAGGTAAACAAATTAGAACCCCTTTGTAAGGACTGGTGGTGGGAGGAGAAATTTGTGTTGTTTAAATTGACTGTCCTCCTGTCGAGCACATTCCTTCCCTAATGCTGGGTCAAAACCTTCAACTTCCCAACTAACTACCCACATCATAAGGACTGCACAGTTCAAGGAGGGAGCTCGCCATTACATTCTCAAGAGTAATTGGGAATATATGCTACTGGGAGTGAGTCCACAGCAGAAAATTGACATTAAATTATGGATTATAGGCCATTCAACCTCTTCAACCTGCTCTGCCATTTAACAGATAATGACTGAACTATTTGTGTTTCGAATTCTACATTCCCATCTATCTGGATAAGCGTTGATTCTTGTGAAGCAAGGGAATCAATCTACCACTTCCTTAAAAATGTTCAGTGACCCTGCTCCAGCTGCCTCCTGGGATAAAGTTTCAAAGTGTTTCAGCCTTCAGAGAAAGAAATTCTCCTCATCTTGGTCTTAAAAAGGTGACCCTTCATTTTAAAACTGTGCCCCCTAGTTCTGTACTCACCGACAAGAGGAAACATCCTTTCCACGGCCATCTTACCAAAGCCATTCAGGATCTTATCAAATCACCCTTCATTCTTCTAAACTCCAGTGGAAATAAGCCCAGCACAGCATGTCCAACCTATGCTCATAAGACACCCTGCTCATTACAACCATTAATCTAGTAACCCTCCTCTGAACCAGCTCCATCACATTTACATCCTTCCTTAAAAAAGGCGACCAACACTGCACATAGTATTTGCGATGTGGTCTCGCCAATGTCCTGTATAACTGTCGTGGCATTCTTTTTTTCTTGTTCAATTTCTCACGCAATAAAGGGTAGCATTCCATTAGCCTTCTTGATTGCATGCCATACCTTCATGCTGACTTGGAAAACACCCAGATCCCTCTGCATCCCTAAATTCTGTAGTTCTCTGTTTAAGTGATGCTGTGCTTTTTTTTATTACTCCGGCCAGAGTAAAAGCTTCACATTTTCCCACATTGTATTCCCGCTTCAAATTTCTGCCCACTCACTCAACCAATCTATAACTGTCTGCAAACCTCTTTATGTCCTCTACACAACGTAATTTCCTACTTGTCTTTGAATTGTCTACGAATTTAGCTACTATGTCTTTGCTCCTCTCATCTAAGTTGCTGATGTAATTTGTAAAATGTTGAAGCCCCAGCACAGACCTCTGCAGTTCTCCACTCGTCACGTACTGCTGATCAGAAAAATACCCCTTTATTCTTACTCTGTTTTCTGCTAGCCAGCCAATCCCCTGTCCAGGATAAAACATTAGCCCCTATGCCATCAGAATGGTTGATTTGGCACAGTGGTTAGCACTGCTGCCTCACAGCTCCAGGGACCCGGGTTCAATTCCCACCTCGGGTGACTGTGTGGAGTTTGCACTTTCCCCCGGTGTCTGCGTAGGTTTCCTCTGGGTGCTCCGGTTTCCTCCCACCATCCAAAGATGTGCGGGTTAGGTGGATTGGTCATACTAAATTGCCCCTTAGTGTCTATAAGGTTAGGCGGTGTTACTGGGTTACGGGTTAGGGTGGAGGCGTGGGCTTAAGTAGAGTGCCCTTTCCAAGGGCCAGTGCAGACCAGATGGGCCAATTGGCCCCCTTCTGCACTGTAAATTCTATGAACTTCCTCATGACAGATGTCAATTTAACTGGCCTGTAGGTTCCTGTTTTCTGCCGCCCTTCTTTCTTAAACGAGGGGCTGTACTTGCTACCTTGCAGTCAGATGGAAACTTTCCAGAATCGCGTTAAGTTTTGAAAATTAGCACCAGCAGATTTGGTACTTCACTAGCCACCTCCTTTAAGAACCCAGGATGAAGTGCATCAGGACCCGGAGCCTTGTTATCCCATAGCTCTCTTTGCTCAGTACTGCTTCCCGAGTGATTGCGATTTTACTAAGTTCCCCTATCCTTTCCACCACCTGATTTACAGCTATTGCTGGATGTTTTTTGTATCTTCTATAATGAAGACAGAAGTAAAATATTGGTTAATTTCACCCACTATATCTTTAGTATCCACTATTATCTCCCCATTATTTCTCTAGAGGATCAACACTCACTCTACGGACACTTTTTTTCTTTTTAGATACCTGTAGCACTATTATTGGCTGTTATCCTTTGACAGAGAAATAATTTTGACAATTGAATTTGGTACTGTTGGAGGGAAGAAATGCTCAGAGTCCGTTTGCAACCGCGTGGTATTGGTAAAACCTTTGTTCATTTGAAAATGGCTGTATGTACAACAGGAGAACCAGAAGCTGCTGCTGCCTTCAGCTGACAAGAGTCTGTTCTGATTTTTTACAAGGATTTCATGCATACATATTTTAAGTTCGTTCACAGTTACAGATAAACATTGACGTCATTGATCAATTTCATACAATGCAATCTGGAGTAAGCATTGCACAGGTCAAAGAGACACAGCCTGAGTGAGACACGCCCAGAGTGGGGAATTTGTAAGTTGGTAATTTGATGCAGTGAGGTAATTCGGTGCAGAGTGGGAGCAGGTCCTTTTTCCCTACTGTTTTGTTCTCTCTCTTTCTTCTGGCCCTGTAACTTTTCATCAGCAAGGAGAGAACCTGAGAGCACCTGAGACCCTCAGAAGGTAAGTAAGTGATTTTTACTCATTTTTACTTTTATTACTTTTTCATATTGTGTGTTGGGGGGGGGAACGACGACTGAAGTGACATCACAGAAAAGCTGTGACCTGATTGGCTGGTTGGGAATGTACACTAAATTAAAAAATTAAGCATTGGTGAACTAATTAAACATGATTACCTTTAGAGGGGTATCTAAGCCAGAGATCGGAGAGTACTGTATTTAGCTTTCACATTTATAGTAGAAATCTAGTGGTAGGAAACAGATAGTTAACAGTAACTTTTTAAAAAAAAATTTACATTTAATTTACTAATTAATTGACGCAATGTCAGTTAGAGGGGTGTAGTGCTCTGACTGTGAGATGTGGCAGGTCCGGGAGGCTTCCACCGTCCCGGATGGCATAATCTGCAGAAAATGCACCCAACTGGAGCTCCTCACAGACCTCATGGTTCGGTTGGAGCAGCAGTTGGATGCACTTAGGAGCATGCAGGTGGCGGAAAGCGTCATAGATAGCAGTTATATAAATGTGGTCACACCCAAGGTGCAGGCAGAGAAATGGGTGACCACCAGAAAGGGCAGGCAGTCAGTGCAGGAATCCCCTGTGGTTGTCCCCCTCTCGAACAGGTATACCCCTTAGGCTATCCCCCCCGACAGTATCCAATCAGGGGAAAACAGCAGCAGCGAGAGCAGTGGCACCACGGCTGGCTCTGATGTTCAGAAGGGAGGGTCAAAGCGCAGAAGAGCAATAGTCATAGGGGGCTCTATAGTCAGGGGCACAGATAGGCACTTCTGTGGACGTGAAAGAGACTCCAGGATGGTATGTTGCCTCCCTGGTGCCAGGGTCCAGGATGTCTCCAAACGGGTAGAGGGCATCCCGAAGGGGGAGGGCAAACAGGCAGAGGTCATTGTAAATATTGGTACTAACGACATAGGCAGGAAGGGGCATGAGGTCCTGCAGCAGGAGTTCAGGGAGCTAGGCAGAAAGTTAAAAGACAGGACCTCTAGGGTTGTAATCTCGGGATTACTCCCTGTGCCACGTGCCAGTGAGGCTAGAAATAGGAAGATAGAGCAGCTAAACACGTGGCTAAACAGCTGGTGTAGGAGGGAGGGTTTCCGTTATCTGGACCACTGGGAGCTCTTCCGGGGCAGGTGTAACTTTATAAGAAGGACGGGTTGCATCTAAACTGGAGAGGCATAAATAACCTGGCTGCGAGGTTTGCTAGTGTCACATGGGAGGGTTTAACCTAGTATGGCAGGGGGGTGGGCATGGGAGCAATAGGTCAGAAGGTGAGAGCATTGAGGGAGAACTAGGGAATAGGGACAGTATGGCTCTGAGGCAGAGCAGACAGGGTGAAGTTGCTGAACACAGCGGGTCTGGTGGCCTGAAGTTCATACGTTTTAATGCAAGAAGTATTACAGGTAAGGCAGATGAACCTAGAGCTTGGATTAGTACTTGGAACTATGAGGTTGTTGCCATTACAGAGACCTGGTTGCGGGAAGGGCATGATTGGCAGCTAAATGTTCCAGGATTTAGATGTTTCAGGTGGGATAGAGGGGGATGTCAAAGGGGTGGCGGAGTTGTGCTACTGGTAAGGGAGAATATCACAGCTCTACTACGGGAGGACACTTCAGAGGGCAGTGAGGCTATATGGGTAGAGATCAGGAATAAGAAGGGTGCAGTCACAATGTTGGGGGTTTACTACAGGCCTCCCAACAGCCAGCGGGAGATAGAGGAGCAGATAGGTAGACAGATTTTGGAAAAGAGTAAAAACAACAGGGTTGTTGTGATGGGAGACTTCAACTTCCCCAATATTGACTGGGACTCACTTAGTACCAGGGGCTCAGACGGGGCAGAGTTTGTAAGGAGCATCCAGAGGGCTTCTTAAAACAATATGTAGACAGTCCAACTAGGTATGGGGCTGTACTGGACCTGGCATTGGGGAATGAGCCCGGCCAGGTGGTAGAAGTTTCAGTCGTGGAGCATTTCAGGAAGTGACCACAATTCAGTAAGTTTTAAAGTGCTGGTGGACAAGGATAAGAGTGGCCCTAGGGTGACTGTGCTAAATTTGGGGAAGGCTAATTACAACAATATTAGGCGGGAACTGAAGAACCTAGATTGGGGGCGGATGTTTGAGGGTAAATCAACATCTGACATGTGGGAGGCTTTCAACTGTCAGTTGAAAGGAATTCAGGACTGGCATGTTCCTGTGAGGAACAAGGATAAATACGGCAATTTTCAGGAACCTTGGATAACGAGAGATATTCTAACCTCGTCAAAATGAAAAAGGAGGCATTTGTCAGGGCTAAAAGGCTGGGAACAGACGAAGCCTGTGTGGAATATAAGGAAAGTAGGAAGGAACTTAAGCAAGGAGTCAGGAGGGCTAGAAGGGGTCACGAAAAGTCATTGGCAAATAGGGTTAAGGAAAATCCCAAGGCTTTTTACATGTACATAAAAAGCAAGAGGGTAGACAGGGAAAGGGTTGGCCCACTGAAGGATAGGCAAGGGAATCTATGTGTGGAGCCAGAGGAAATGGGCGAGGTACTAAATGAATACTTTGCATCAGTATTCACCAAAGAGAAGGAATTGGTAGATGTTGAGTCTGGAGAAGGGTGTGTAGATAGCCTGGGTCACATTGAGATCGAAAAAGACGAGGTGTTGGGTGTCTTAAAAAATATTACGGTAGATAAGTCCCCAGGGCCTGATGGGATCTACCCCAGAATACTGAAGGAGGCTAGAAAGGAAATTGCTGAGGCCTTGACAGAAATCTTTGGATCCTCACTGTCTTCAGGTGATGTCCCGGAGGACTGGAGAATAGCCAATGTTGTTCCTCTGTTTAAGAAATGTAGCAAGGATAATCCAGGGAACTACAGGCCGGTGAGCCTTACTTCAGTGGTAGGGAAATTACTGGAGAGAATTCTTCGAGACAGGATCTACTCCCATTTGGAAGC
This sequence comes from Scyliorhinus torazame, assembly GCF_047496885.1. Lineage (NCBI taxonomy): Eukaryota > Metazoa > Chordata > Chondrichthyes > Carcharhiniformes > Scyliorhinidae > Scyliorhinus > Scyliorhinus torazame. Next base: position 35,142,314 of record NC_092707.1, on the reverse strand, counting down.
AAATGGATGTATTAGTGAGAGGTAGCATGGTTTGTGAAGGGGAGGTCATGTCTCACTAACTTCAGAGTTTTTCGAAGAGGTCACAAAGATGATTGATGCAGGTAGGGCAGTGGATGTTGTCTATATGGACTTCAATAAGGCCTTTGACAAGGTTTCTCATGGTAGACTAGTACAAAAGATGAAGTCGCACGGGATCAGGGGTGAGCTGGCAAGGTGGATACAGAACTGCCTCGGTCATAGAAGGCAGAGAGTAGCAATGGAAGGATGCTTTTCTAATTGGAGGGCTGATACTAGTGGTGTTCCGCAGGGATCAGTGCTGGGACCTTTGCTGTTTGTGGTATATATAAATGATTTGGAGGAAAATTAACTGGTCTGATTAGTAAGTTTGCAGACGACACAAAGGTTGGTGGAATTGCGGATAGCGATGAGGACTGTCAGAGGATACAGCAGGATTTAGGTCGTTTGGAGACTTGGGCGGAGAGATGGCAGATGGAGTTTAATCAGGACAAATGTGAGGTAATGCATTTTGGAAGGTCTAATGCAGGTAAGGAATATACAGTGAATGGTAGAACCCTCAAGAGTGTTGAAAGTCAGAGAGATCTACGTGTTCAGGTCCACAGGTCACTGAAAGGGGCAACACAGGTGGAGAAGGTAGTCAAGAAGGCATACGGCATGCTTGCCTTCATTGGCCGGGGCATTGAGTATAAGAATTGGCAAGTCATGTTGCAGCTATATAGAACCTTAGTTGGCCACACTTGGAGTATAGTGTTCAATTCTGGTCGCCACACTACCAGAAGGATGTGGAGGCTTTAGAGAGGGTGCAGAAGAGATTTGCCAGGATGTTGCCTGGTTATGGAGGGCATTGGCTATGAGGAGAGGTTGAATAAACTCGGTTTGTTCTCACTGGAACGACGGAGGTTGAGGGGCGACCTGATAGAGGTCTACAAAATTATGAGGGGCATAGACAGAGTGGATAGTCAGAGGCTTTTCCCCAGGGTAGAAGGGTCAATTACAAGGGGGCATAGGTTTAAGGGGCAAGGTTTAGAGTAGATGTACGAGGCAAGTTTTTTTTACACAGAGGATAGTGGGTGCCTGGAACTCGCTACCGGAGGAGGTGGTGGAAGCAGGGACGATAGTGACATTTAAGGAGCATCTTGACAAATACATGAATAGGATGGGAATAGAGAGATACGGACCCAGGAAGTGTAGAAGATTGTAGTTTAGTCGGGCAGCATGGTCGGCACGGGCTTGGAGGGCCGAAGGGCCTGTTCCTGTGCTGTTCTTTTCTTTGTTCTTTGTTCTGATCAGTAGAGATGTTTCCTGAGCCCCTTTTTGGGGAAACTGATTTACTCATACAATGGGTTTTTACAAGTTACCAGATCATGTTCAGAATGTTCCCCTTAACCTGAAATAATGCCGTTAGTCCTTGGTGAGGCGTTAATGGGTTTGTATTCCCTTCTCTGGGTAGAACAATGAATCCCCTGCCGACAAGCTTGGGCCATAGTCTTGTGAAGTGGGTTCCCTGTCCTGTAAAATGATTAAATTATCCCAAGTGCAGGTTTTCTTAAGGTTTCTGGCTGATCCAACAATTTAACCCTTTGCCTACCGGTTTTCCACTCCCCATGTGCTGCTTTTAACCTAGAACATCTTTTTATTAATATATATGTTATTTTCTTGCTAACAGCTCGCTAATAGAATAAGGATGCCCCTTTGAGGTTAAGATTCATTGGCTTATGACCAAGTAGTTGATGTTGGCAGGTGGTAAAAATACGTAAATGATCCATTTTTCTCCCTCGCTAGTGCATTTCTATAATTAGCTACAACACCGCTTTCCTCGAGCTGCGTCTATCCAAAATATCTTGTGCATGTATTGCAATCTATCATATTTTTGGGTATTAAAAACCATAACAGTTGCACAGAGAAAAGCATCTCTACTTCCCCAACGCCTGATGAATGAAGTCACTTCATGATGTAACATGGATTACAGCAAAAGGAGGTCATGGCTTTATGTTCATTCTCTGAGTGAGCTGGTGTCTATGTTGGCAGATCTTGGTTAAAGTGCTGTCATTGGTCATTGTTCTCCTTAGCTGGAGTTCTTGTGAACCTGCAGCTAATGTTGTGAAATGCAAAAGCTCCTATCTATATAAAGATTAGATATCTGCACATTCTCCTCGTGTCTGCGTGGGTTTCCTCCGGGTGCTCTGGTTTCCTCCCATAGTCCAAAGATGTGCAGGTGAGGTAGATCAGCCGTGCCAAATTGCCCCTTTGTGTCCAAAGGTAAGGTGGAGTTATGGGGATACGGTAGGGGAATGGGTCTGGGTAGGGTGCCCTTTCAGAGGATTGGTGTCGACTCGAATGGCCTCCTCCTGCACTGTAGGGATTCCATGATTGATGTTTGTGGTTTGTCTAAATAGACAGCAGGATCACTCCAAATGTCCTCACTGTTTATCCTCTCCCACTTAGAATAGGAGGTCGGGGATTAAAAATCTAGTGGTCCCTGCTCTTCTCTCCCCTCTGTTACTCTCTTCCTTGTTTCTCTGCTGTCCCTTTTTTTCCTTCAATCGTCCATTGAACTTGGGTGCTGAGGCCCATTGTATTGCTCCTGTTGGTGTTGAAGTCAGCTGACTGCAGTTGGGGATCAAAGCTATACTCGTGTTCATTTGGCTGGACTTGCAATGTAGCAGAATATGCTTATCCAGTTATCAGGGAACAATCTGCCTTTCTGATTGTCAGTGTTTCAAAGAAACAAGCAAACAAGAAACAAAGAACAATACAGCACAGGAACAGACCCCTCGGCCCTCCAAGCCTGCGCCGATCCCGTGCCCTATCTAAACCAACCACTTGTATCCTTCTAGACCCCGTCTGTTCATGTGCCTATCGAGATAAGTCTTAAAGGTCGCTAACGTATCTGCCTCAACCACCTCACTTGGCAGTGCATTCCAGGCCACCACCACCCTCTGTATAAAAAAAAAACTTCCCCCGCACATCTCCACTGAACCTTTCCCCCCTCACTTTGAACTTGTGCCCTCTTGTAATTGTCATTTCCAGCCTGGAAAAAGCCTCCAACTGTTCACCCTATCTATACCCCTCATAATTTTATAAACTTCTACCTGGTCGCCTCTCAGCCTCCGTCTCTCTAGGGAGAACAACATTGTGGTAAACCTTTTCTGTACTTTCTTCAAAGCCTCCAGTATTCCAAATGTGGCCTACCCAACGTTCTATATAACTGTAACAGAATGTTCGCGCTTTTATACTCGATACCCTGTCCTAAGAAGGCAAGCATGCCATGTGCTTTCTTTACCACCATTTCCACCTGAGCTGTCACTTTTAAGGATCTGTGGGCCTGCACGCCCAGATCTGTGTCTCTATGCTCTTGATGGTTCTGCCATTTATTTTATAGCTCCCACCTGAATTGGATCTACCAAAATTTATCACCTCTCATTTGTCCGGGTTAAATTCCATCTACCCAATTTTGCAGCCTGTCTATATCCTGTAGTATTCTCTGACAATCTTCATCACGATCCGCAACTCCTGCAATCTTAGTATCATCCGCAAACTTGCTAATCAGACCCACTACGTTTCCTTCCAAGGCGCACAACATCAGAGGTCCCAGCACTGATCCCTACGGAATTATCCTGTTGTATTCTTTGACAATCTTCATCACTATCCGCAACTCCTGCAATCTTAGTATCATCCGCAAACTTGCTAATCAGACTCACTACGTTTTCTTCCAAATCATTTACATATATTACAAAGAGTAGAGGTCTCAGTTCTGATCCCTGTGGAACACCACTAGTTACAGACCTCCATTCGGATAAACACCCTTCCACTGCTATCCTCTGTCTTCTATGGCCAAGCCAGTTCTGAATCCATCCAGCTAGATCACCCCTCACCCCATGTGATTTAATCTTTTGCACCAGCCTGCCACAAGGGACCTTATCAAATACTTTACTAAAGTCCATGTAGACAACATCCACAGCCCTTCCCTCGTCAATCATTGTCACCTCAAAAAGTTTTCTCTGATTATATAATCTATTGTCTCTCCTGTGTACTCAATAAATGTTGTTTTTCTCCGATCGTGATTCTTATAATGTTAATCTCCTCTCCTGCACTAAAACTGAATCATTGTTGACTCTTCCATAATTGTTAGGATTAGCAATTTTTAGGTTATTGTGTAGTTGTTAAAACCTAGGAACATAGGAATTTGAAGCAGAAGTAGGCAATTCAACCCTTCGAACCTGCTCCGCCGTTCAATCAGATCATGTCTGATCTCTTCCTGGTCTCAAATCCACCTCCCTACCTGTTCACTGTAACCCATTTATCCGCTTTTAAAATCAGAAATATACCTCCTTGAAACGATTTTAATGACTCCGATTCCACTGCACTCTGGGGCAGCAAGTTCCACAAATTCACAATCCGCTGCGAGACATAGTTCCTCCTCATCTCAGTTCTAAATCTACCGCCCCTCAATCTATACCTGTGACCTCTCGTTCTCGATCGCGCTACAACGGGAACATTTGGCCTACGTTTACTTTATCATTCCCTTTTAGTATCTTGTATACCTTGATCATATCCTCTCTCATCCTTTTAAACTCCAGCAAGTATAAGCTCAAACGATTTAATCTCTCTTCATACGTGAACCGTTTGTCCCCGGAATCAATCTGGTGAACCTCCTCTGAACTGCCTCCAATGCAAACACTATCCTTCCTCAAATAAGGAGATCAAAACTGGATGCACTACTCCAAATGTGGCCGAACAAACACCCTGTACAATTGCAGCACTTCTTTGCTTTTATGCTCCAGTCCCTTTGCAATAGCACTAACATTATTGTCGCAACTAATTTGAAACACTACAGACTACATTATTTCTTGTACACAGTCCACCAGTTGCATCGCTTCCTCTATAAACGCCTCTACCTGCTTCAGTGAATTGTCATCAAAGTTTCTGACCTTGAATTCTGACTCCTCCACAGATTCGCTGAACTTTACTTTCTCCAACAATGGGCGGGATTCTCCCAGCCCCGATGCCACGCGGAGAATCGGTGCCGGTGTGTTTGGCGCGGCGCCGGTCACGGGCTGCTCTACGCGGCCGGGCTGCCGATTCTCTGGCCCGGATGGGCCGAGCGGCCGCTCTAAAAAGGCAGAGTCCTGCCGGTGCCGTCCACACCTGGTCGCAACCGGCGGGAGCTCTGCGCGCAGGGTCGGGGGGCGGCCTGTGTGGCGGGGGTAGGGGGGCTCCGACCCTGGGCGGGGGCCTCCAATGGGGCCTGGCCCGCGATCGGGGCCCACAGATCGGCGGGCCGGCCTCTCGCTCCCCGGGCCTATTTTCTTACGCGCCAGCCCCTGAACTCCCACGCCATGTTGCGTCGGGGCTGGCACGTTGAGGGAGGCCACTGCGCCAGGATGGAAGGCTGAAGCGGCGTGAACCGCTCCAGTGCCGTGCTGGCCCCCTGTAGGGGCCAGAATCTGTCCTCCCAGCAGCCCATTCACGCCATCATGAAACGCGACGGCGTGGACATTCTGCTGCCGAATGGGAGAATCCCGCCCCATATGTCCACGTGTGCACCTTCTGTTTCCTTATGACTAGTCTCTAATGCTGCCATCATTTGCATAACCAATGACTATTTGTTTAGTCTTTATGATTTTTGTTTTATTTGTTCCCTCTGCCTTGCAGCCCATCTCTCTGCTCTCAAGTATCTTAAACCCCTTCTTTTGATGGTACTTTGCTTACTCACTCCAAATGAAGTGCTTACTCACTCCTGTTCACCTTCTGTTAGATGTTAACTATTGTGTGCGTGATAATGTAAACACTTCAAAATGTTGCCTTGTACACAAGGAATGTGATCTACAAATGCAAGTTGTTACTAAAACCGGCCCTATTTTATTGGTCACAAATCTGGATCGATAATTCTGTTGCAGGTGTGAGAAGGCCAAGTTTAGTAATAGAAATATTGTGTGCTGCTGCATAGATACCATTCTCCTACAAACTGAATTAAAGCACTAATTTAAAAGTGTTCAAAATTGAAACTGTTGGAGTGTTAAAATATAATACAAATCTTCTGGCATTGTATTGCATAAACCATTCTACATTAAACCATTACACAAGTCTATCTTTGTGTTTTTCAGATGCAGATTTAGGTCGCTGTCTTGCAACAGATGGAATGTACCTTTACTCAACTAACTCTGTTGGCAAGGGGATCAGCAAGCTGGGATCAGGGCTCCATGGGACTCTCCGGTAATCAACTGCAATTACAGTTTTAAATTTGGTACACGTAGAGTTAAACCAGTTGGAAATAAATTTTGCATTTTTAACTTTCCTTTTGAGGGTAAACCACACTTGTATTTCGTTGAGCAGCCACAAAACCAACAGATTTGTTCTGGCTGCTTTGCCTGGTTAATTAATCTTGGGAGTTCACACATTGCTTTTCAAATTACTGTCGACAGCATAACCTTTTCAGGTGCTTGTAAGTGCTGAGAACTCCATTTCTCAAATTTGGAATATTGCAACATTTTTTTTGTCTCACACAATTAATAATTTAATCACTTAGTTGTATATTGCTGAAAAAAGAGGCAATATATTGAAGCTTCACATCTTACACGCATCAGGACAGGCACAAGAATGCCACATTTCAAAGGGAACAACAGTTTATACCGTAAGAGGAAAAAAAGGTGCTGATCGATTGGCAAGTCGTCTCAGGTTGTGACATTGCCATGGCAAATGCACTAGAAAGCTGTTTTTATTCAAAAGGTGCAATGTCTGGACATACTACTTTTGCCTGCAGAGGACAGGCTCCTGCATATGAATATATGCATTCAGCATTTGCTGAACAGGCCTGATTGTGCTAAGATGCAATCAGTTGGGCTCACAATAGAGCTCGCAATGGACTTTCTCAAAGCTAAATAATTATTTTCTCAACTCAATTATTTTTTGACTGAGTTGACAAAAAAGATATTGTTTCTGGATATTAAAGGAACTATTCAATGTCTCAATGTGTCCTCCCACAAACTGGTTTGATTTTCCAGCCTCTGCTAAATTCGCTGAGCTAGTACATTAAGCACATTAAAGTGTAAAGTGAAAAAGTAAGCTGGGTATGCATTCCTGGTCACTATCCACTGATGCCTGCTGGAAAATATAGCAGATATATAACAGATTTGAGCTTGCTGTGTGGGCTTGAATAGCCTGGTGGTGAATCACCAGTGGTTGGGCTTAGACATGGAAAATGCCCAGCACAACATGTTGCCTTCAGGTGGAGAGAGGTTAGAAAATAAATTTAAAATTCATTTTTTAAGACTACTCATTTTCTTTAATTTAAGAAGTATTTTTATTCAAATATTCAATATTTAAACATTTTTACAAAGAATAAGCCCAATACAACCCACCCCTCCCCACCCCTTGACGGCAACCAGATCCCCAAAGTGTAATATAAACACACCCCATTTCTTGAGGAACTTTTCATCTGCCCCTCTCAGAACAAGTTTCACTTTCTCCATGCATAGGAATTCCATTAGAGGCAAGCTGAGGCACAGGGGGGAGAAGCTGACCTCCACCTCAACAGGATCTGCCTGCGAGCGATCAACGCGGCGAAGGCTGCCCCTGCACCCGTGTGCAACTCCAGCAGGTCTGACCCCTCGAGGGGGCCAAGCACCAAATCTATGTGTAGGACCTCTGACATGTACTAAAAAACAACGAATAAAATGTCTTCAACTTCGGGCAGGACCAGAACATGTGAACATGATTAGCTGGAAACCCCCCCACCCCCCCCAACCATTCGCAGCTATCCTCCACCCCGTCAAACAGCCGGCTCATTCTCGCCTTTGTTAAGTGCGCTCTGTATGCCACTTTAATTGAATCAGCCCCAGCCTCGCGCACAAGGTTGAGGCATTAATCCTCTCACCATAATCCCTCCTCCAGTAGTATCCCCACATCCTCCTCCCACTTGGCCTTGATCCCTTCCACAGACACCTAGGGGCAGCACAGTTGCATAGTGGTTAGCACAGTTGCTTCACAGCTCCAGGGTCATAGGTTCGGTTCCGGTTTGGGTCACTGTCTGTGGGAGTTTGCACGTTCTCCCCGTGTCTGCGTGGGTTTCCTCCGGGTGCTCCGGTTTCCTCCCACAGTCCAAAGATGTGCGGGTTAGGTGGATTGGCTATGCTAAATTGCCCTTGGTGTCCAAAAAAGGTTAAATGGGGTGACGGGATTACGGGGATAGGGTGGAGGTGTGGGCTTGGGAAGTGAGCTCTTTCCAAGGGCCGGAGCAGACTTGATGGGCTGAATGGCCTCCTTCAGCACTGTAAATGCTATGATCTATTCTCCTCCATGATCCTACCGTAAATCGCCGTAACAATCACACCCTCTAGCCCCATCACCGACAGCACCCCGGGAAGTTCAGGAAGACCTTTCTTGCGAAGTTCCGCACCTGCACCTATCTAAAGCCCTCCTCGTGTTGGAGCCCAAACTTTACCCCCAACTCCTCCAAACTTGCAAAATGCTCCTCCGAAAATGAATCCTTTACCCCTCTATCCTCCCATCCCTGGAAGCATCCTCTCTGAATCAATCCCATGGTCCCCTGTTATCGGCATCACCCTCGAGCCTGCCATCAACTTGAGAATTGCCTCCAAATGTTCAGCGTAGCTACCAACACAGGACTCGCTGAGTACTTCCCTTGGGTAAATGGTAGCCTCCGCAACCCCGACCCCTTACAGGAATCCACCTCTATCCACACCCTCCATCTCCCTACTCCAGCCCTGCACACTCCGGATTTGCCACCTAGTATTAGTCCACACTTTCCTGCCCACACAAACATCGAGACCAGACTATCCACCCTCTTAAAAAAGGACTTTGTTAAAAAGACCGGCAAACACTGGAACAGACACAAACATTGCAGCAGAATGTTCATCTTCACTGTCTGCACCACCCTGCCTGCGACGAGGGGATACTATACCACCGCAACAAGTCCTCCTTCACCCTCCCAACCAAGCTCGTAAAATTGAGCTTACAAAGCCGTGCTTAATCCTGCGCCACCTGCACACCCAGATTCCTCAAATGAGTTGTCGCCACCCGGAATGCAACCCTCACACCCCCGCCCCTGCGCCTGGGGAAGACACCACAAAATATTTGCTTTTCCCTAAATTAAGTTTATACCCCCTAAATGTCTTGAATCTCCTTTGCATCCCCACGAGATACCTCACCGAAGAGCTTGGGTCAATGATGCACAAAGCAGATCGTCTGCGTACAGAGACATTCTATGCTCACACCCCACCACCACAACCTCACTATCTCCTTCCATAAGTCCAATCCCCTCAGCGCAATGACCAAGGGCTCCATCGCCAGCATGAACAAAAGGGGGTGGGGTGGCGGGGACATGGGGCATTCCTGCCTTGTTCCCTGAAAGAGTTGGAAGTACCCTGAATTCATATCGTTCATTCGTGTACCCGCTGTTGGATCCTTGTACAGCAATTTCACCAGTTCAAACTTGGGCCCATCCAAAATTTCTCGAACGTCGCAGATAGCCCCACTCCACTGTGTCAAATGCCTTCTCCGCATCTAATGCCATCACCACCTCCAAGTTCCCGTTCCCACCTTCTGGTCGAGAAAGCACCATACTCGGCAGTCGCCGCACATTTGACGACAGCAGCCTGCTCTTAATAAACCCTGTCTCATCCTCCCCAACCACCTTTGGAAGGCATTCCTCCAATCTCAACACCAACACATTTCCCAATATCTTAGCATCCACATTCAGTAGAGTAATGGGCCTGTATGACCCATACTCTACCGGATCCTTCTCCTTTTAAAGTAATAATAATCTTTATTATTGTCACAGGTAGGCTTACATTAACACTGCAATGAAGTTACTGTGAAAATTCCTTAGTCACACTACCTGTTCGGGTCCACTGTAGGAGAATTCAGAATGTCCACATTACCTAACAGCACGTCTTTCGGGACTTGTGGGAGGAAACCGGAGCACCCAGAGGAAACCCAAACAGTCACGGGGAGAACTTGCAGACTCTGCACAGACAGTGAACCAAGCCGGGGATCGAACCTGGGAGGGTGCTCTCCACCCTCCGCAGCTCCTCACACATCGTGGTGAACTGGTCACAGTTCTGAGACCATGCCTCCTCCATCCCCTTCATCTTGTCTCCTTGTTCCCGCACTGCCGTCAAAATCTTCCCCAACACCTCTTTCTTGGGGGCAAAGGTTCACCAACCCACTCCTGGAGCGAGGTCGTCATCTCTGTCCGATGCCTGTCGAGGTGTTTTGAAAATAGCTGCTCAAACTTCCCAGCCATTAATTCGGCCATATTTTCCACTCTGATGGTCGCTGTCCCACCCGGCGAGTTCTGTCCCGCCGTCTTTTCTCCCGCTGAGCTCCTCACCACGATCGGCGTCCTTTCACTTACTCCCTTTTTCCATGTGTTTCCTCCCTGAACAGAGGCTGGAATGTGGCGGCTTTCACAGTAACGTCATTGAAGCCTACTTGTGACAATAAGTGATTATTTTTATTATGTTATTTTTCCAGTTTTTGACATCCTTGAAATGCCTCAGACCTTCCACAACTTGTCACGTAAAATATTTTCCAATAAACTGAGTGCAAAGAGCCTAACAAAGAGGACTGGCAGGAGCCACCAAACATACAACCTACACCAACATCCCCTTGAGACCACTCTTTTGTGTTTTGAGTAACTGGTGCCAAAGAAGAACCAGGCAACATGCCTCAATGACTACCATCCAGTGGCCTTGACATCTATCATTATGAAGTGCTTCGAGAGGTTGGTTGTGAGACACATCAACTCCATACTCCCTGAATGCCTTGATCCACTGCAATTCTCATACCGCCACAACCGGTGCAAGGCAGAAGCCATCTCCCTGGCCCTACACTCATCCCTGGAGCATCTCGACAACAAGGACTCCTATGTCAGACTCCTAACCATGGACTACAGCTTGCCTTCAACACCATAATCCCAGCTAAGCTCCTATCAAAACTCCAAAACCTAGGATTTGGCTCCTCCATCTGCAACTGGATCCTCAACTTCCTGACCCATAGACCACAGTAAGGATAAGCTACAACACCTCCCCAAGATAGTCCTCAATACCGGGGCCCCACAAGGCTGCTCCCTATATACACAACTGTGTGGCAAAATCTGGTTCCAACTCCATCTATAAGTTTGCTGACGACACGACCGTAGTGGGTCGGACCTCAAACTTAATGAGTCAGAGTACAGGAGGGAGATAGAGAATCTATTGACGTGGTGTAACAACCTCTCCTGGCACGGTAGCACTGTGGCTTCACAGCGTCAGGGTCCCAGGTTCGATTCCCCGCTGGGTCACTGTCTGTGCGGAGTTTGCACGTTCTCCCCGTGTTTGCGTGGGTTTCCACCGGGTGCTCCGGTTTCCTCCCACAATCCAAAGATGTGCAAGTTAGGTGGATTGGCCATGGTAAATTGCCCTTAGTGACCAAAAAAGTTAGGAGGGGTTATTGGGTTACGGGGATAGGGTGGAAGTGAGGGCTTAAGTGGGTCGGTGCAGACTCGATGGGCCGAATGGCCTCCTTTTGCACTGTATGTTCTATGTTCTAAATGTCAGCAAAACTAAGGAGCTTGTCATTGACTTCAGGAAGCGAAGTATCATACACACCCCTGTCTGCATCAATGGTGCCGAGATAGGGTTGACAGCTTCAAATTCTGTGTCTGTGTGTAAATTCCTAGGTATGCACATCACCAACCAGCTGCCCTGGTCCCCACACGCCAATGCTACAACCATGAAAACACAATAGCGCCTATATTTTCTCAGGAAACTAAGGGAATTTGGCGTGTCCAACTGCTCGGCCCAAGAAACTTCAGAGTCGTGAACGCAGCCCAGTCCATCACACAAACCCGCTTCCCATCCATTGACTCGGTCTACACCTCCTGCTGCTTTGGGAAAGTGGACAGTATAATTAATGATCCCTCCCACCCAGGTTATTCTCTCTTCCAACTTCCTTCCATCGGGCAGAAGATACAAAAGTCTGAGAACACGCACGAACAGGTTCAAAACACTTCTTCCCCGCTGTTACCAGACTCCTGCATGACCCCCTTATAGATTGTATTGATCTCTCCATGCATCTTTTCTCCTGAGTAGAACTGCATTCCGTATGTGTCACCAGATGTCTATGACTATGCATTGACATTGTATATTTATCGTATGTCCTGTGTTTTCCTGTGTGGAATGATCTGCCTGGACTGTAAGCAGAACAATACTTTTCACTGTACCTTGGTACACATGACAATAAATCTAAATCAAATTAAATCTATCCATGGAGCTGCTGTACAATTCTTAATAAATACCTTTTGTGTTCATTCATGAATACTGAAGTGCATCTTTTTATCGTCGTTAAACATTTTCCAATTAATTGGCAATTTAGCATAGCTAATCCACCTACCCTGCACATCATTGTATTGTGGGGGGGTGAGACCCACGCAGACACAGGGAGAATGTCATTTTTTTTAAAAAGTGCTCACCAGAATGCCTCAGACGAATAGACCCATTTGATTCCTCCAAGGAGGACTGGACATAATATGTCGAACGCCTTGGGTATTATTTCCAAGCAAAAAAAATAGACGAGGAGACGAAACGCAAAGTAAATCTGTGTTTGTAGAACTTAGACCTATAAACTTATTCGTAGTCATATTGCACCAAGCGCGCCCAATCCAAATCATTTAGGGAGCTTGTGGATTTAGTGAAGGCTCAATTGCAACCTCAACCATCAGTCATACTCCAGAAATTCAAATTTAATTCGAGGTTGAGAGCCCGAGGTGAATTGATCGCACTTACATTGCTAAACTGAAGCAATTATCGGGAGTATTGTGAGTTTGGAGCTGCCTTAAACGACATGTTATGGTTAATCTGTGGGGTGAACAATGGCATTTTTCAACACGGATTGTTTGCAGAGGTCAACTTAAATTTTAGATGAACAATGGAGATACCGCTGGCCATGGAAAACGCTGAAAAAGTTTCATCAGAAAATGGCGACATTCACCAGTTAGGGCAGGAACTTGCAGTCAGCCATGGTGCCAAAACCACAGCTGTGAAACGGGACACAATTACAACCACCGACAAAGCAAATTGATGCAGAATAGGCAATTGGTCAGTAGTGCTTACAGGAGAATACTATGGAGGTAACCACATTCCTGAATCATGTTGGTTTAAGGAAGCTAAGTGTTTTTATCGTCACAAAAGTGGACATTTGATAAAGCAGTGCAGAGTTAAGTAAAGATCACCGAGGAATCAATCAGCCATGATGTTACAAGTATAAATGTAGAGCAACCTAGTGCCAGTGGTTCTGGTATTCTCCATCTGTTTAATCTAAAAGCAGGCAAGATAGACCCTATTATTGTAACTCTCCGAGTAAAGGGACCCTTCTTAAGTTGAAAGTGGATACAACAAAGATTTACCAGACTGATTCCAGGGATGGTAGGTGTCGTATGAGGAGAGATTGACTAGGTTAGGATCGTTCTCGCTGGAGTTTGGAGGATATCATAGAGACGTATAAAATTCTAACAGGACTTGACAGGGTAGATGCAAGGAGGATGTTCCCGATGGTGTGTGTGTCCAGAACTAGGGGTCACAGTTTGAGGATTCAGGGTAAACCATTTCGGACAGAGATAAGGAGACATTTCTTCACGCAAAGAGTGGTGAGCCTGTGGAATTCATTACCACAGGAAATGGTTATGCTGAAACACTGAATATATTCAAGAGACTGCTAGATATAGCACTTGGGACGACTGGGATCAAAGGCTGTGGGGAGAAAGCAGGATTGGACTATTGAGCTGGATGATCAGCCATGATCGTGATAAGTGGCGGAGCAGGCCAGAAGGCCTCCTCTTGCTCCTATCTTCTATGTATGTATGTATGTATGTGTTGGGTGAGCATACATTTCGGTACCTCAGAGAGGGAGTCCAACCATTGAATTTAAAGAGCACATCTGCCAAGTTGAAGACTTTGGGAGAAGAAATAAAAATAAAAGGCACTACAATGAGACCTGTTTTTAAAAAATCTTTATTGTCTCAAGTAGGCTTACATTAACACTGCAATGAAGTTACTGTGAAAAGCCCCTAATTACCACATTCCGGTGCCCGTTCGGGTACACAGAGGGAGTATTCAGAATGTCCAAATTATCTAACAGCGCGTATTTCGGGACTTATGGGAGGAAACTGGAGCACCCGAAGGAAACCCACACAGACACGGGGAGAACGTGCAGACTCTGCACAGACAGTGACCCAAGCCGGGAATCGGACCTGGAACCCTGGAGCTGTGAAGCAACAGTGCTAACCACAATGTTTTTTTTTTTTAAACCAAACTTCTCCTCTCCATGGTATTGGCCCCTGGCATATTCTGCTGAAGAAACACCATCATTGGCCTTGGAAGGCTCCCGAGGAGGAACCTTTCAACGGAGTAAAGCAATTGCTATGTCCCTCAAAATTAGTGAATTTCAGCCTGTCTGAATAACTGAAATTGACTGCAATGCCTCTCCAAATGGTGTTGATAAGGTGTTGTCCCATGCGATGGACAATTGCTCTGGAAGTATGTGTGGGGATTGTACCTTTAAGGACAACACGGCAGAGTAAGGTTCACATGGCCTATGTGTGAAAAACACCTCGGGCTGAAAAAGGCGACTCACAAATAGAGAAAGAAGGACTATCAATAGACTTTGGCATCAGGAAATTTTTAACATGTATTTACTTTGGTCGACACTTTACCCCAGTTTGTGACCACAAACTGTTCTTGGGTCTCTTCAAAGAGGACAAGGCTATCTCGCCAATTGCCTTGGCAAGAATTCAACAAAATTGCCCCACTCTACAAGGAACAGAAAACCACATCGAAGACTCTATTTATGATTGTCCAACTCATGTAAATAATGCTTAGTTAGTACTTAGGACTGTGAATTAGTTATTGAAGATTTGTATAAAGGACTTAAAGGGGGAGGGATGTGATATTTGTCCCTTTTCAGGACATCACAGCAGAGTAAGAGTCTCATGGCCTGTGAGACCAACTGGGGCTTAGTGTGGAATCACCCCATGGTGAGTGAGTCCGGCTCCGAGGCAAAGAAACATTTTGGGAGCTAACTCCTGTGGAAGTGCATATTTACAGTTTGAGAGGGTATTACTGTGCAAATAGTGTATTGCTCGTGCCTTCTAGCACTCTGTGGCATTGTTATATTGCTACTCAAAAGTCATGTGATATTGCAACATTGATAAAAACATAGTTTGGATTTATCCCCTTCATGTAGTACACACCATTTACACCCCACCCTCACCTTTTAAATGGGTGACCAAGGAACTACCTCTTCATGCTGACTTGCAAACAAGTGTACAGGAACAGTCAGATCTGATTTACAGGGGTTAAACCATATGTATTACATTTCTGGTATGAGTTTCATTATGCATCTGCTGTGTGCAGCATCCTACTGTGATATCACACTTAACAAAAAACAAAACATGAAAAATGTAACAAGTGTCCCTTGATATTTTCACATAATTTATGTAAAATTTTTGATGTATAGTTTTTTAAAAAACCGTATGCAGGTGAGACAAATTTTATTTTTGATCTCAATGACTATTATAAATTCAATCATTCATCCCATGGTTAGATGTTGGTGAACTGGATATTTTCTTTCTGAACCAAGAATAGCTTGCATTTATATGGCACCTTCAGGCTGCGGGAAAGCATCTCGAGGTGCTTCACAGAAATGAAAGCAAAATAGGCTCAACGCGAAAGGAGGAGAGATTTGGTGAAATGGCCGAAAACATTTGGTCGAAGAGGTGGGTTTTTAGGATGACCTCTAAGCTGGTGGAGGGGTAGAGGATTTTAGGAAGAGAATTAGGAAAAATTAGAGTGGAACTCTGCAAAATAAAATATGATGAATAGTTTTTGAAGATTAAGAGCAGGGTGGAAAAGGGCCAAGAAAGTAGTCTGGAAATGGCAAAAACTTGACTCGGCTTCAGCAGTGAACAGAGGCAGATGATGTTATTAAGGTGGAAGTAGAATGTCTTGGTAATGGAGAGGATTATAGGATGAGAAACACATATTTCAGGAGCAAACAGGGCTCAGTGCAATGCATCACCTGTGTTACTTCATCCCGATTGGTACCCATATGTCAGGTATGATATTGGTTTCTGGGGATCACTGCTTTGCCGTCTTATCTGTCTTTCCGGTATAGGTCATTAAATGTTAGTAAAAAGCAGCAATGTCACTCTATATGGTTTCCTAACCAGAAAAATCAGGGCAAAGTAGGACTTGTACTGTCGACCGAGCTAAAATCAGCTAATTTAACACCGATTACTGAATGAATTTGGGCCCTTCCTCCTGACTCTTGTATTTTACAAACTCAGACCAGTGAATTTTTTTTCATGTGTATCCTTGCTGAGTAAACCTCACTAATGAAGTAGAACATATCTGCTCCAATTGCAAAAGTCAATGCTTCAAACATCTTCAATACACAATGTATACCAGCAAATTACTGCGGGTGCTGGAATCTGAAAACAAAAGAGAAAATGCTGGAAAATCTCAGCAGGTCTGGCAGCATCTGTCGGGAGAGAAAAGAACTAACATTTCGAGTCCAGATGACCCTTTGTTAGCTCTTTTCTCTTCCGACAGATGCTGCCAGACCTGATATTTCCAAGCATTTTATTTTTTGATTCTATACACAATGTCTTGATTCTTTAAAAACAATGCACTTGTCTTTTATACATGCTTTACGCAGCAATTTAAAATCCTTCTCCTTCCCCTTTTTCAGTGCCCTTTGTCATTCATTTCACTCTGTTAAGGCTGGCAGGCAACTTCCTTGTAAGCCTCTCTCACTCCATCATCTGCTGGTCTGCAATAATGGTCAGTGATGAACTTAAGTTTATTTTTCTCTTCTCTTTGGAGCGAAGCAAATCACAAATTTCCAGGTGACCACTTTTTTTAAAAAAAGACAGCTTTGAGACTTTATGAAATGGTTGGTGGCAGGGATTTTGGAGCAACAATTCAGCCACAATATTACGAGAAAGGGGCATTTTTTTTTAACCAAACTTTGCCTTTGAAGCTTGCTCCATCCATAATGTATATATCAATTATTCCATCATGGTTTGCTTCCCATACATACAACCTGTTGACAAGAAAGCTTTTTCTAGTTGCCAACCTTGCTTGACGCATGGGAAATTATACTTGGGCATTAGGACATCCTGATGAGGATTGGTCCTTTAAAAAGACTCTCCATACAATTTCCTTGAAACTGTGGTCAAGGATATAGAGAGAAAAAAAGAAAATGCCAACAGCAAATGGGCTTTTCAAATTAAGTGGCTAAAAATTGCTATGAGCAATGTCACTGTACTAAATCCATGACTGTAAAAGATGAGTTATTGTACAAGAAAACACAAATCAATAAAAGAAAAATGACTATTAAAAATTGACAAAAGTCTGTTCTGTCTTATGTCTTGTAGCAACATGAGTGGTGTGTGGTGGAACAAGAATTATTTTTTGTTTGAACTCACCTGGGAGAATTTTGGAAGTGCCATTCCTAATCAGCAGACCCTTTTCTTTCCTCTTCAGGGGTTTTGTCTACTGTCGCAATGATGAACTTGAAGCTGGGTGGATTGCCTTTGGTGGTAAGGCTCTCCTTCATCGCCCTGCCTCCTTTGACAGCAAGCCTCATTACCTCTTTCAAGTGATCGATCAGTATACCCTGCAGGTAATCTCGTATCTCTAAACCTCTGCTGTTGAATATTGTTAACACTCTTCCATCTGGTAATTTGCAAAGGTTATCTTTTTCCTAGAAGTGCAGCCCTGCATTACAGCCCTCAACCAAATTTAGCCATTCTGCTCATCCCTAGAACATCAAACTGCAGTTTGTAATGATGGAAATTTGAACTATTTTTGTGGTATTGCAATATGAATTCATAAATTTGAAGTAATATTTGCTTAAATTACATTTATTCACTTATGTGCAGATTGTGTTCATGAATTACATTTTTCTACTGCTCAATTTATATAAAGAAAATAAATTGGGCCTGACCGATGGTGTAAGTTACTTTGCTCATTGGTTGAAAAAAGACACATTTCTGGACCTAAATCACCTTTCGATTAATATGGTCACAACCTTTTGCAATTTCACATGCTAATTAAGTTTATTAATTAATAATGGAAACATTGTGGTCATGCCACATCATTGGAAAATACAGAAACTTTGTGGGCTGCATAAAAGCTTGCATACTGGATATAACCCTGAATCTGTCCGTACTTTGGAGATTTCAGAGTTAAGATGGTACTGGTTGTTCAAACTGCCAGATGTTGGATTATCAGTTTGTTTTACAAAGTTGACCATGTATGTGGTATATTACCTTGGGAGAAAATGCTTTTTGAAGATTATAAAGAAACATTGTTTGCTTAATGACAAGTTTGTGTTGATCACATTTTGATTAGCTTCATATGTTCTGATCACATTTTAATTAGCTTCATATGTACAAATCATTCCTTAATTATGCTGTTTTTCATTGAATTTTTCTAACCTGTTAAACTGTTAGGTGTATATGTAGTGGAGAAATCTGCAACCTCTGATTTTGGAAAACGCTGGGGGAGCAGCTGAAAAACGTACTTAATATGATTGCCTGCTACCTCGAGAGCCAAATAAGGGAGTAATGCAAACAATTGAAAAAGCTCAGGGTAAATAAGATTGGTTCAAAATTGGTGTGGGCAAAATGGGTTTTGATTCATTGGCCACTGGCACTGGTTGCAAATGTATTGTTGGGAAAGGTGTGTGTTTGTGTGATCAAATCAGGGAAGATGGGATCACTTAAAGGGAGAGGACAAGGCCAAGAGATCAAGGTAGCAATAAGAATAATCAGTATAGCAGGAAGGGTGTACCAACTTAATGGTGCACCAGCAGGTCAGCCAAAGCTTGCAAAAATAGTAAAAAGACTGGACTAAAGGTTCTGTATCAGAATACGCATAGCATTCGTAACAGAACGATGGCTTGTCAGCTCAAAAGAAAAAATATGTATGATCTGATGGTCATTACAAAGATGCAACTGCAAGGTGACCAAGGCTAGGCTTCAACATTCCAGGATATTTGCAATTTAGAAAAATCAGGCAGCTAGGAAAAGGTGGTGGGATAGTTCTGTTAATTAAGAATGACATTCGTACAATAATAAAGATTACCTTGATTCTATAGAGATAATAAATAGCAACAGTTAGAAATATGTGGGGGTAGTTTATAGGTCCCCTAACAGTAAGTGCACTGTAAGATAAGGTATCCATTAAGAAATAATGAGGGCCTATGAGAAATTTTCAGTGATAATCATGGGTGATTTTAATCTGCATATAAATTTAAATAGATCTGATTGGGAAAATTAGCTTGGAAGGTACGTTCATAGTGTCTTTTTAAGACAGTTTCTTAGAGCAGCAAGTTATAGAACCAACCAGATTGCAGGCTATTTTAAACCTGGAAATTTACCATGAAACAGGATTAATGTATGACCTCAGAATAAAGGGAACCCCACCTGCCAGTGATCATAACATGGTTAAGTTTCACATTTGCTTTGCGGAGAGAAACATGGGTCTAAGACTGGTGTTTAAACTTAAAGGGTATGGGGACAGAACTGGCTGAAATGAACTGCGAGATTGGATTAAGGGGTAGATCATGGAGATGCAATGGAATACATTTAAGGAGATATTTCATGTACTAAACAAAGATACATTTTGGTGGGAAAGGCAGACTCTAGGAAATGGATGCATAATTTGTGGTTAACTAAGGAAATTAAAGATTGTAAGGAAAATGCATATAATTCTGTGAGTAACAAATTGAAAGAAAATGCATACAATTCTGTGAAGATTAGTGGCAGGTCAGAAGATTGGACAGAATATAAAAACCAGCAAAGAATGCTTCAAAAAAAGGAAGAAATTAAGAGTATGATAGAAAGATAGCTAGAAATATAGAAAAGTACAGACAGCAAGGTTTCTACACACTTATTTAAAAAGGAAAATAGTAAATACAGTGAGTTAATCATGAGAAATACAGAAATGTTGGATGCATTTGTGTCACTCTTCACTATAGAAGACACAAAAAAGACCCCAGAAATAATTGTAAATCAAGAGGTGAAAGCGAGGGAGGAACTTAAAACAATTAGAATTACCAGGGAAAGTGTACTGAGAAATTTATTAGAACTTGGGGCTGAAGTCTCCAGGTTCTGATAGATGTCATCCTAGGGTTTTTTAAAAAGTGGCTGCTAAGATGATGGGTGGATTTAATTCGCCAAAATTTCCTAAATCCTGGACGGTCCCATCAGATTGGAAAATGGTGAATGTAACTCTTCTGTTCAAGAACGAAATGAGATTTAAAGCCAGTTAGCCTAACATTTGCAATAGGGAAATTATTAGAATCTATTATTGATGAGGTCAGAGCAGAATAGTTCCAAAATCACAATTCAATCAGGCAGAGTCAACATGGTTTTGTGAATGGGAAATCATGTTTGTCTGATTTGTTAGACTTCTTTAAGTTCGTAAAGGGGAATCTGTCGATATATTGAACTTTATTTCCAAAGGGCATTTGACAAAGTACCACATCAAAGTGGTGTCGTGGGTAACATTAGTATGGATAGAGGATTGGTTAACTAGCAGGAAATCGAGAATAGGGATAAAGGTTGTTACTTTGGATTGGCAAGATGTAGCCAGTGGAGTGCCACAGAGATCAGTGCTAGGGCCTCAACTATTTGCAATCTGTATCAATAACTTGGATGTAGGAAGCGAATATTTGGTTGCTAGATTTACTTATGACACAGATAGTTAGAATAACTTGTGAAATGGGCATAAGGAGCCTGTAAAGGAATTGAAGCAAATTTAAGCAAGCAGGCAAACATTTGGCCGATTTGAGTATAATGTGGAGATTTGGCAGATCAGAGTGTATTATTGAAATGGAGAGAGATTGCAGAGCTCTGGTACAAAGGTCTCCTAGTGCACAAGTCACAAAATGGTAGAATGCAGATAAGAGCACGCAATTAGGAAGGCAAATTGGATATTGCCACTTACTGCATGGGGAACGCTATATTAAAGTTTTGCTACAGCTGTACAGGGCTTTGGTGAGACCACACCTGGAATACCACGTACTGTTTTGGTTTCCTTATTTAAGAGATTATAATTGCATTGAAGCATTGCCGAGAAGGCTTGCACAACTGATCCTGGGCTGAGCGGATCACTTTATGAAGAAATGTTGGGCAGGTTGGGCCTGTATCCTTTGAAGTTTAGAAGAACAAGAAGTAATCTTATTGAAACAAAGATCCTGAAGGGGTTGACAGGTGGATGCTGAAAGGATGCGTCCCCATGTACAAGAGACTAGAACTAGGGGACACAATTTTAAAAATAAGTTGTTTCCCATTTAAGACCGATGAGAATAACATTTCTCTGGCAGTCATTAGCTTGTGGAATTCTGTTCCCCAGGGCACATTGAAGACAAGGTCATTGAATATGTTAAAGCGTAGGTAGATTCTTGACTGGCCAGAGATTCAAAGGGTATCGGGCATAGCCAGGAAGGTGGAACCCACAATCGGATCAGCCATGATCTTATCAAATGGTGGAGCTCCTGTGCCTAATTAATATGTTGTATGTCTTTAGCTCATGAAATCTGCTTTGTCCACAATCCATGTATGATCATTATTCTCTCCCACGCATGTTTCAATCCCTTAACGAAAGGTTCCTTCTCTACTTTCGTTATGTAAAGACAAGTGTGTTACTTGTATCATCTCATAGCCATCAATTATTTTCTGAATTGTTATTGATGCAACGCCCATTGAAAGGTGTCAAATGATGCCTTAATCACAGCCCCCTGGGAGTCTGCTCCAAATGCCCTCTATCCTGTGCCAGGGAGAATTTCCCCCCCCCCCTTAATCTCTGACCTTGCCTTAAGGTCTGTAAATTTGTACTCGTGTCCTCTAGTCCTTTCTTATTGTCCAAGCAGCTTTCGTCCAACAGAATCGTGCCTTTCATTATTTTGAAGAACATCATCATATTTCCATTCAATCCCTCTAAGTCCTATGACTTCATTCCCTAAGGACTGGCATCACCTTCAAACGCTTTCTTTGCATTTGTATACTTTTTGAGGTATATTGACTAAAACTGCATAGAACACTCTGAAATTGGCTTCACTGCTGACCCATAGATCAATGTGACTTGTATTGACATGTAATCCTGAACATTTCAGATGGAACTTTGCATTCTTTTTGCCTTATTGTCAGAAGTTAAATAGAACAGATGCTCTCAGGGTATGACCAGTTGATTCGTCCAAATTCTTGCCCTGCTCAGCCATCTGTTGATGTTGTAAATGTTAATTGTTATGACTTCTGAAATTTACTTTTCACAAGTCCATCTGGCATGTCCGAACAATGCAAACAATCACCCAAGTATCTCTGAAGATGATCTTTCATAGAATCCCAAAAGTGCAAAAGGAGGCCATTAGGCCTATCGAGTCTGCACCGACCCTCCGAAAGAGAACTGTACCTAGGTCCACTCCCACAACCACCCCGCCTTATCCCCAGAAACTAATCTGCACACCTTTGGACACTAAGAGGCAATTTAGCATGGCCAATTCACCTAGCTGCAGATCTTTGGACTTGGGAGGAAACTGGAGCATGGAGGAAACCACATAGACATGGCAAAAACGTACAAACTCCACACAGACTAGGCCGGAATTGAATCCAGGTCTCTGCCGCTGTACTAAGCACTGTGCCACCCTTCCGCCTATCTTTCTCTCATAATTTTTCTCAGTTTTTCTAAGCTCAACAAATTTTAAATAGTAGATACCCAGTTTAATGTTATTCCTGAATATCACCTAGGAAGGATCCCAGAAAGAGCAATTTCTATTTCTACCCACCCTGTCTTGTGTTGCTGTTTTTAAAAATAATTTTAGAGTACCCAATTATTTTTTTCCAATTAAGGGGCAATTTAGTTTGTCCAATCCACCTAACCACATCTTTGGGTTGTGGGGGTGAAACCCACACAAACACGGGGAGAATGTGCAAACTCCGCACAGACAGTGACCCGGGGCCGGGATTGAATCCAGGTCCTCAGCGCCGTCGGCAGCAATATGCCACCGTGCCGCCCCTGTCTTATGTTGCTAAGCCAATTCTCAACACACGTAGAAAATGTATCTGTTCTGAACTTTCACCTTTTTTCACAGCCTGGTGTGAAAAGCTTTTACCAAACATGTTTGATGATCCAAGTTAACAGTATTTCAATTTATCTTCACCCACTAAGTTTAAAGAATTCCTATAGGATTATACTCAACTTATTACTAAACTATGCTGAATGTTCCTTTGTGCTCTTTGGATATTCATTTATAGAAATGCGTAGAATGTCTTCATTTTTTTCCAGTGTGGATATAAAGCTATTTTTAAATGATTCAGAAGAACAATCATATTGGACTTGAAAAGTTAACTCTTTTTCTCCCTCCACAGGTTCTGCCAGACCTGAGTTTGCCAGCACTTTTTTGTTTTTATTTCAGTTATAGATTTGGGGTTGTTGTTGCATATCATTTTAAGAGTCTAATCACGTGTGTAGTTCGTGACATGATCGGCTCCTTCGTGGACTTTGCCTCAGTCTAGATCAAGCCTTTGTAGAGTTAGCCGCTATTCAATAAACCTTCATTGTTATTTGCATTCATCCCCACGTGCTACAACTTCACATTTGTTTATCCTGAGAGTACAGAACATAACAGGATAAAAAGAATACTGGCGACGAGGAAAGGATTCAATTATTTTCAAGCAAGAAAAGAACATTGAAGCTTTCTTCGACATTGAGGCAGAATCTACATCAGGTCAGCCAATTGCACCTGGCATCGGACCGGTAAGGTTGTGGGGCAGAATAGAAAATGAATGGCCAATACCTAAAATTAAAACCGGCACCCCGAGACGTTCAGGCTGCAGAGCTTGCCACATGCGCACTTGGGTTAAGGCACGGAGGTAGAGTGAGACAGAGAAATTTCTTGCATCCTGAAGGGAAGTTGCGAGCAGATCCCAGTATCACTAGAATGGTGGGACAGTTTGGTGCCATTGGCCCATTCGAGGAAGAATCCGAAAATTGGAAGTCCTATGCAGAAACATTTCATTACTATACCTTAGCTAACAAGATTTCCGAGGATGTCATAGTCCCTGCTTTCCTTAGCACCATTGGCAGTAAAACTTTTAATCTACTCTGAAGTCTGGCCAGGCCAGAGAAACCCGGTAGCAAAACATATTCAGAATACTGAATGAGATACTGGAGGAGCATTATTCACCCAAACCATTGGTAATTGCGGAGCATTTTGGGTTTCACAGAAGAAATCAATAGAAGGAGAGAATTGAGCAGTTTGTTGCGATCCTAAGGTGCCTCGTGGAGTATTGTTAATTTGGCGACTGTCCGGATGATATGTTTGGAAACCACCTGGCTTGTGGGCTAAGGAATGAGGTCATGCGGAGGAGATTGCTAAATGAACAAAACTTCAGTCTTAAAACTGCCTTAGAAATAACCATTTTGATGGAGCTTGCTGCTAACGAGGCTTCTCAGCTTAGAGCAGACACCAGGATCTATAAAATGGCTGTCACCCAGAGAAAGTCTACCCAGCAATAGGCGTGTCATCGCTCTGCAAATATAGGCCATTTACAGGCTGATTGCTGGAGCAAGGATAGCCAATGCAAAAATTGTAGCAAAAATTTTCCACACAGCATGAGCTTGCTAGAGTAAACCAGCTGCTCCAGAACAAAATGGCCAAAGAAAGAAACCGGGCACACCTAAAGGGAAAAACAAAATTTGAAGTGCAAGAGAAAAATAATAAGGACAACGAAGACACAGCAAATCAATCTGACTAGGAATTCAAGTTAAATATACTTTCAGTTCAAGGGGAATCAAATCTGTTCTAGGTCGTTCAATATTACATGGGCAGCCTATAAAAATGAAGATTGATACGAGGGCTGTCATCTCCCTAATTCCTGAGACCCACCTATAAGCATACATTGAAGCACCTACCATTAAAGCCAGCAGATGTCATCCTAAGGACCTACACCGAGGAAATAGTGCCTCTAGGAGGATACATCATAGCCAAAGTAGTGTTAAGTGGGCAAACTGTGGAGCTGCCACTCCATGTTGTTCGAGGAAGTTTTCCAGCTCTCTTTGGCCACTCTTGGCTAGAGAAGATAAAGTTGAACTGGAGTGCTGTGAATAGGTTAGCTGATTCTAAAACATTCCAGAGTATCTTCGAGAATTACAGTGGTGTATCTGAGGACTGGGGTCCATGAAATGAGTAGAGCTAGCATTTGAGATCAAAACAAAACAGCCAGCCTAAGTGTCTCCAGGCTAGAGCAGTACTCTACACCATACATCCAAAGGTAGAATCTGAACTAATGTGACTTGTGGATACATGAATCCTAGAACCAGTTACCATTTGTGACTGGGCAATCCCATTGTGCCTGTAATGAAGCAGGCTGGGACGATACGCATTTGTGGAGATTTTAAAACAACCATCAATCCGTTTTCTATGCGTGGATCGATACCTGCTGCTGTTGATTGAGGATTTGTTCGCGGCCTAGCAGGAAGATGGAAGTTAAGCAAGATCGACCTATTGCGGGCCTACCTGAAAATAACGTTGCAGCTGAACCTCCAACACCACCTCACCATTTTAACACACAAAGACCTTATTCCACTAGAAGAGATTACCTTTTGGTATAACTTTGGTAACCGCTTTGTTTCAGTGGTCCGTTGCCCAGACAAGCGGTCTGCAGGGGGTACAATGTTACCTTGATGACATACTGATCACTGGTACCAACGAGCAAGAACACTTGCATAACCTAGAAGCCACATTGAAACGCCATCAGGCGCCTGGTCCTCGTGTCAGGAAAGACGTGGGACTTCTTTCAAACGGCAATACAATATTTAGGCCATGTGACCAATTGCAAAGGATTACACAAGGCATCTAAGAAGATGGAGGCACAAAACCAACGAATGTAACATAGTTATGATCATTCCTAGCGTCAATTAATATTGTATATCAATTATGCAGACTTGATGGGCCGAATGGCCTCCTTCTGCACTGTAAATTATATCATTATGCGAAACTTGTTTCTAATCTTGCGACCCTGCTGTGAAACCATTACATCTTTTGTTCATGAAAGAAGCATGGCAGTGGACACCAAAGTGCGAAAAAGCGTCAGTTAAAGAAGCACTGAAGAAGTCAGAAATGTTGATAATTTTCAACCCGAAGTTACCACTACAGCGAGCCTGTGATGCCTCACAGTATGGAGTTGGGTCAATGGTGTCACACATACCACCTTCAGGGGAAGAAAGGCCAATAGCTTTTGCGTTGCGTACCTTCAATGTTGAATCAAATTGTGCCCAAGGAGGAGGAGAAACTGGTGTTACTTTAGGTGTGTGTAAATTTCACCGATAATTTAATGGTTGCCACTTCACATTGCTGATGGACCACAGGCCCTTAACTATTTTTGGGCCACATTGAGAATTCCTTCATTGGCAGACTTTATTTGTGGTCTTTAATATTACCTGCACATCCCTATGCGATCAAATACTGTCAGTCAAAGAACCATGCCAATGCTGACGCATTGTCACGTTTGTCTTTGGCTGCTGGTCAAATATCACGCAGTAGTGAAAATATCTTCCATTTTTCATAGACAAAATACATCCCGGTGACTGCAGCTTGGGTCCAACAACAGACCAGAAATGATCTTGTGATGGGGACGTTGCTGGAAGTAGTATTAAAAGAGAGAATAGTGGGAAGTCATCCCGAATTAAAACCATTCGTTTCCAGAAAACTCCACGTACAGGGCATATGCCTGTTGTAGGGGATAAGGCTAATAGTTCCTCCAAACGTCTGACAGAATATTCAAATAATTGCATGAAAGACACACACGTATAGTTCAAATGAAGGAACTCGTGAGGAGCTACTTCTGGTGGTCAGGAATGTTCATGGTTGTCAGATGCACACTCCAAATGGCCTGAGGTGGTCCTTAAGATGTCAATAATTGCGGAACTGACCATCGAAAGGTTCAATTAGATTTTTGGCCAGATTTGAGAAACCAGGACAAATTGAGTGACAACTGTCCACAATTCATGGCTCAGGAATCTGAGGACTATCGAAAGATGAGTGGTATCCAACACAAAAAATTAGCACCTTACTACCCATCAACGAATGGTTTAGCTGCATCAGTGGTGCCGAGGTGGGGATGGTTGACAAGTTCAAATTCCATGGTGTGCATATCACCAACAATCTGGCCTGGTCCACCCACGTCGATGCTACAACCACGGAAGCACAACAGCGCTTATACTTCCTGAGGAAACCAAGGAAATTCAGCATGTCCACATTGACTCTTAACCAATTTTTACCGATGCACCATAGAAAGCATCCTATCTGGCTGCATCACAGCCTGGTATGGCAACTGCTCGGCCCAAGACCAAAAGAAACTACAGAGTCGTGAACACCACCCAGTCCATCTTGCAAACCCGCCTTCCATCCATTGACTGTCTACACCTCCCGCTGCCTTGGGAAAGCGGGCAGCATAATCAAAGACTCCTCCCACCCGGGTTTTTCTCTCTTCCGGCCTCGTCCATCAGGCAGAAGACACAAAGGTCTGAGAACACGCATCAACAGGTTCAAAAACAGCTTTTCCCCCCCATACTCCTGAATGAGCGCCTTATGGACTAAACCCGTCTCTTCATGCATCTTCTCTACTGTGTTGCACTACACTCCGTATGCTGCCCTAAGTCTATGTATTTGCATTGTGTATTTATCGTATGTCCTACGTTTTTCGTGTATGGAACGATCTGCCTGAACTGTATGCAGAACAATACTTTCCACTGTACCTCAGTACACGTGACAAATCTAAATCTAAGCTGAAAAATTTGTCCAGACCTTGAAGGCTGTTAAGTAATGGGTTAAGAGACATTGCAATTAGTTGTCTCATTTATGTTAAGTATCCATTAATTGACACTGATATGTAAAGGGGCTTCAGGTGGCCTCTGTCAGGTGATGTATAGTGAGAGTTTTGTGCAAAGGCTGTTGGAATGAAATAAATGGGTGTTTGTGAAAAAGGAACAGAACTTTAGACTCTTCATATCACAGCAACTAAAACGTCTAACAATTGGTAGCAGAGAATGGTTATTTTAAAGATCTTCTTGGCTCTATTAGCCACAAAGGCGTGGGAATGCAAATCTATAGATATAAAAGCTGCCTTTTTGCAGGGGCATTAGCTCCAGAGAGACATTTTTCTCCGTCCTCCTAAAGAAGCAGCTAACATAGAAGGGGTACTCTGGAAGTTGAACAAATGTGTATATGGATTAAATGATGCATCTCGAGTCTGGTATTTTTCGGTAAGGTCAGTTTTGTTAAAGTTAGGCTGTTGCCAGTTGAAAGCAGATCCTGCAATGTTTTACTGGCACTATAAAGGAAATCTTTCTGGCATTTTTATGATGCATGTCGATGATTTTTTGTGGGGTGGGACTAGTGATTTTGAAGCTATTGTAATCTCTGGTTTGAGGAAAGAATTCAGGGTTGGAAGTCGGGCTTCCGGTGCATTTAAATATATTGGACTGGAAATTGGACAGCCTAAGTTAGGGGCAACTTTACGTCAGCAATCTTATTTGGAAAGCATCAGCCCAATAGCAATTAGTCGTGGCTGAGTTTCACAAAAAGACGCAATGGTTTCAAAGATAAAAAAAGAGCAACTGCGAAGTTTAATTGGGCAACTGAACTGGCTAGGTAGACAGACTAGACCAGACGTCAGTTTTGATGTCTAAGAGTTGAGTACAAAAATGAATGATCCCAAAGTGGAAGACATAATAAGAGCAAATAAAGCGTTGGCCAAACTAAAAATGCAGGAGTGTGTTTTGAAGTTCCCGGTTTTAGGTGACCGTAAGCACTTGAAACTCATAGTTTATAGTGATGCGTCCTACGCAAATTTATGTGATGGGGTTTCAAGCGCAGGAGGTTTTATAATTTTCCTTTTGGGGAACAATGGTAAATGTTGTCTGCTTGTGTGGGAAACAAAGAAAATAAGGAGAGTGGTAAAAAAGCACTTTGGCTGCTGAGACGTTAAGCCTTGTAGAGGCGGTAGATATGGCCTTTTATATAGGTATGATATTGATAGAAATTTTGGGATTAGGGGATTTGGGTAATATACCTATTGACTGTCACATTGACAATAAATCCCTGTGGGAAAATGTGCACTCTATGCAAAAAGTTTCAATGAAAGGAGGTTATGGATAGACATCGCAAGTTTGAAGCAGATGTTGGACAGAGGGGAAATAACAAAAATTAAATGGGTGACCGGAGCTATCAACTGTCAGACTGTTTTACGAAAAGAGGGGCGAGTTCACAGAAACTTTTCGATACTGTTAATGAAGGGCGCTTGTTTCTGTGACTTTTTTTTCTATCTCGTCAAAACAAAAAAAAGGGCGGGGGGGAAATCATGTGTGTGTTTTTGAGTTTCTTGAAATTTTGTTTTCACCTAATATTTTTTTCTCCAAGGAAGGGGAGACTGTTACGTAATGGGTTAAGAGACATTGCAATTAGTTGCCTCATTTATGTTAAGTGTCCATTAATTGACACCAATATGTAAAGGGGCTTCAGGTGGCCTCTGTCAGGTGATGTATAGTGAGAGTTTTGTGCAAAGGCTGTTGGAATGAAATAAATGTGTGTTTGTGAAAAAGGAACAGAACTTTAGACTCTTCATATCACAGCAACTAAAACGTCTAACAAAGAATGCACTGAAAGCCTCCAAGGACCAAGATTCATTAAATCGCCGTCGAAACAGTTTCTTGGCGACGTATCGCAACATATATGCTTAACTACTACTGAAGGAGAAGCTGAGAATTACTTTTGTTCTTTTACCGCAGGAGACGTGTGAGGTAGTAGAACGCAATCAGCAGTCGTAAATTTTAAGAGAAGGTCATTCCAAAGATGCTGGTTTCAATTTGGAGAGCAAGTTCTGGCGCGCAGCTATGCCACCGGCGACAAGTGGATTCCAGCAACTGTATTGGCTCAAACTGGCCCTGTCTTGTATACAGTAGAAACTGAAGATGAGCTAGTGTTTAGGCGACATACAACGTTTAGAGTCTGGATGAATCTTTGCAAAGCATCAAAACTTTGACGACAGAGTCATCCAGACTAAATGCTAGTTCCCTTTTCTCTCCACAGATGCTGTCAAACCTGCTGAGATTGTCCAGTATTTTGTTTTAGTTTCAGATTCCAGCATCCGCAGTAATTTGCTTTAATCATACTATTGTTAATTGTTGTTATGGGATCTTAGAAGTAGGTTGTTTTGGGATCTTAGAAGTAATGGGGGGAGTAATGTTATATATTTGAGGGTTTTTGTGCTGTTGCGAGGTCACTTTATAAGAGTCTAGTCACGTGTACAGTGCGTGACATAATTGGCTGCTTCGTGGGTTTGCCTCCGTCTGCATCAAGCCTTTGTAGAGTTAACCACTATTCAATAAACCTGGGATGTTATTTGCATTCAACCCCAAGTGCTTCAATGTCACGTTCCTTTGTCCTGAGTGTCGAACATAACTATTTCAAATTTCCAGCATCCACAGTATTTTGTTTTTAAAGCTACTAACTTGTAGTTACCAAATTTTGCTTTTGAATGGTTTTCTTTTAGATATCAGACAGTGCTGCAATATTTATTAAATTCACAAAATTAGAAATCTCTAATTTCTTCTACAATTCCTTAAAGATTTGCGAATATGTCCACACACTCCAGGAGTCTGATGGATATTTAATCCTGCCCGTTTCTCTACAACATTTTTCTTAACTTCTGTCTATTATCCATTGTAAAATCTGATGTGAAGTATCCATTTCATATAGCTTTTACATTGGGTCCTTTGTAATAACTGTCTAGCATACAGTGCATGATGTATGTTTAATGTTTTATTTTAAAGTATGAAGCCTTTCTGTGCTGGTTTTTGATCTTGATTAACCAGTTCTAAAAACAGAAACAATAGAAGCATACATGTTGGAAAGAGACCAAAAGCTCCACTCTAAACTGTGGCATAACAATTGTCATGTGTGTATTTTTGTTTTTGAACCCTATAACTGTATTTATAATTCAAAATGCAAGTTTTTTTTTAGATATCTCAAGGGCATTCAAACGCTCCAAAAAAGATCAGTGCCCATCAAGTGACTATGTGGTGCACCACAAAAATAACTGGTTGTAAGGAACTAAAAATATGTGTATCATTACGACCAGACCCCAACAGTGGCGAGGATACTGGACAGAAACCCCAATATTTTATTTTAAGTTTATAAGACTGAGGGGAATTGAACATGGCTCCAGGACTGATTACACAAAGAAATATGGTATATTAAAACAAACTTTATTACTAACACAGTATTAAAATCTTTAACATCACACCAGAAAATAGCTTACAATGACCCCTTAAATACAAAGAATGCAATACCCTTAATTGCTATCTTTATTCCCACTTTATTCCCACCAGGGGCTGGTTTAGCTCACTGGGCTAAATGGCTGGCTTTTAAAAGCAGAGCAAGGCAGGCCAGCAGCACGGTTCAATTCCCGTACCAGCCTCCCTGAATAGGCGCCGGAATGTGGCGACTAGGGGCTTTTCACAGTAACTTCATTGAAGCCTACTCGTGACAATAAGCAATTTTCATTTCATTTTCATTTTTCACTTAAACAACAAGGAAAAACTCAGCTCAGCTCTCAATCCACTTTTTAAAAAAAATATATCTTTATTCAAATTTTCAACAAACCCCCCCCCCCCCCACAGAAAAAAGAAACAAGAACATAAGAATACAACCCGCAAGAATTATACACAGAATTTCCCCAAACTACCATAACCCCCCATATAACCTCCGGTTTCCTCCCACAGTCCAAAGATGTGCGGGTTCGGTGAATTGGCCAATGATAAATTGCCCTTAATGTCCAAATTGCCCTTGGTGTTGGGTGGAGGTGTTGAGTTTGGGTAGGGTGCTCTTTCCAAGAGCCGGTGCAGACTCAAAGGGCCGAATGGCCTCCTTCTGCACTGTAAATTGAATGTTAATCTATGATTAATCTAGGACAAAGGTTCGGCACAACATCGTGGGCCGAAGGGCCTGTTCTGTGCTGTATTTTTCTATGTTCTATGACAATAAAAACACAAATAGGGAAACCCCCCCGGGTTGCTGCTGCTGCTGACCTCCTCCTAACGCTCCGTGAGAAAGTCTAGGAACGGTTGCCACCGCCTGAAGAACCCCTGCACAGACCCTCGCAAGGCAAACTTTATCCTCTCCAGCTTGCTGAACCCTGCCATGTCATTAATCCAGGCTTCCACGCTAGTGGGCTTCGCATCCTTGCACAGTAACAAAATCCTCCGCTGGGCTACCAGGGACGCAAAGGCCAGAATACCGGCCTCTTTCGCCTCCTGCACTCCCGGCTCGTCCAATACCCCAAATAATGCTAATCCCCAGCTCGGCTTGACCTGGACTTTCACCACCTTGGACATAGTCCTCGCAAAACCCCTCCAAAACCCATCCAGCTAGGGCACGTCCAGAACATATGGGCGTGATTTGCTGGGCTCCCCGAGCACCTCACACATCTGTCCTCCACCCCAAAGAACCTGCTCAACCTCGCCCCTGTCATATGCGCTCTGTGAACAACTTTAAACTGTATTAGGCTGAGCCTGGCGCAAGAGGGGGAAGAATTAACCCTGCTCAGGGCATCAGCCCACAGACACTCATCTATCTCCTCCCCGAGCTGCTCCTCCCATTTGCCCTTTAGCTCCTCCACCGAGGTCTCCTCCTCTTCTTGCAACTCCTGGTAAATTGCCGAGACCTTACCTTCTCCAACCCATACCCCCGAGATCACCCTGTCCTGAATCCTGCGTGCTGGAAGCAGGGGGAATTCCCTCACCTGCCGCATCACGAACGCCCTCACTTGCATGTACCTGAAAGCGTTTCCCGGGGGTAGCCCAAACTTCTCCTCCAGCGCCCCTCGGCTCGCAAACGTCCCATCGATGAACAGGTCCCCCATTCTTTTAATCCCTGCCCGATGCCAGCTCAGAAACCCGCCATCCATCCTTCCCGGGATGAACCGATGGTTCTCTCGAATCGGGGACCAAATCAAGGCCCCCACCTCGCCCCTGTGTCGCCTCCACTGCCCCCAAATCTTCAGAGTCGCCGCCACCACCGGACTCATGGTGTACCTTGTTGGCGGGAGCGGCAACGGTGCCGTCACCAGCGCCCTCAGACTCGTGCCAACACAGGACGCCATCTCTAGCCACTTCCACGCTGCCCCCACCCCTTCCATTACCCACTTACGGATCATCGCCTGCCCAGTAGTAGCCACATAGATTCGGCAATGTCAGCCCTCCTCTGTCCCTGCTACGCTCCAGGAAAACCCTTTTTACCCTCGGGGGTCTTATTCGCCCACACTAATCCCATGATGCTCCTGCTTACCCGTTTAAAAAAGGCCTTAGGGATCAGAATGGGAAGGCACTGAAATAGAAAGAGAAACCTTGGAAGGACCGTCATTTTAACCGACTGCACCCTACCCGCCAGTGAGAGTGGCAACATATCCCATCTTTTAAAATCCTCCTCCATCTGCGCCACCAACCGTGTCAAATTGAGCTTGTGCAGGGCCCCCCATCTCCTAGCTACCTAGATCCCCAGGTACGGAAAGCTCCTATCCGCCCTCTTCAGCGGAAGCTCGTCTATCCCCCTTCCCTGGTCTCCTGGGTGCACCACAAAGAGCTCACTCTTCCACATGTGAAGTTTATACCCCGAAAAGGCCCCAAACTCCCTAAGGATCCGCATGACCTCCGCCATCCCCTCCACTGGGTCCGCAACATACAATAACAGGTCATCGGCATACAGCGACACCCGGCGTTCCTCTTTTTCCCCCCCCCCCCCCCCGCGATCCAATCCCCTCCAGTTCTTGGACTCCCTCAATGCCATGGCCAGCAGCTCAATTGCCAGTGCAAACAACAAGGGGGACAGGGGACACCCCTGCCTCGCCCCCCGGGACAGCCGAAAGTACTCTTCGTACCCACACTCGCCCCCGGGGCAAGGCATCATAATTACATTAAGGAGCCTCCGCACATTGGTGTTAAGCTGCCTACCCTTCACAAATCCCGTCTGGTCCTCATGAATCACCCGTGGGACACAGTCCTCAATTCTCGTGGCCAGAACCTTGGCCAGCAACTTCGCATCGATATTGAGGAGCAAGATCGGCCTGTACGATCCACACTGTAATGGGTCCTTGCCCCGCTTCAAGATCAAAGAGATCAGCGCCCTGGACATTATCGGGGGCAAGGTCCCCCCGTCCCTCGCCTCATTGAAAGTCCTCACTAGCAGCGGGCCCAGCAGGTCCACGTACTTCCTATAAAATTCTACCGGGAACCCATCCGGCCCCGGGGCCTTCCCTGCC
This sequence comes from Scyliorhinus torazame, assembly GCF_047496885.1. NCBI lineage: Eukaryota > Metazoa > Chordata > Chondrichthyes > Carcharhiniformes > Scyliorhinidae > Scyliorhinus > Scyliorhinus torazame. The sequence goes on along the minus strand of NC_092707.1, from coordinate 35,107,909 downwards.
TGCATGCTCCCTAGTACCTTAGCCAGCTCCTCCAGCCCAATCGGTGCCCCCAGCCCAACCACCTGCTCCTCCTCCACCCTCTGGAACCTCAGCGGATCTAGAAATTGGCACATCCCCCCCCCCCCTCCCCCGTCGGGGGCTCCAACCTATACAGCTCCTCATAGAAGCCCCTGAATACCTCGTTTATTCCCACTGTACTCCGCACCGTGTTCCCCCCTTTATCCCTAACTCCACCAATCTCCCTCGCTGCCTCCCTCTTCTGACGCTGATGTGCCAGCATCCGGCTTGCCTTCTCCCCATACTTGTACGCCGCCCCCTGCGCTTTCCTCCACTGCGCCTCCGCTTTCCCAGTAGTCAGCAAATCGAATTCCGTCTGGAGGTTCTGCCGCTCCCTAAGTAGTCCCTCCTCGGGGGCCTCTGCATAGCTCCTGTCCACCCTTAATATATCCCCCACCAGTCTCTCCCTCTCTCTCCTCTCTTCTCCCTATGGGCCCTAATGGAGATTAGCTCTCCCCTGACCACCACCTTCAACGCCTCCCAGACTACTCCCACCTGCACCTCCCCATTGTCATTGGCCTCTAAGTATCTTTCGATCCACCCCCGAATCCGCCCGCACACCACCTCATCCGCCAACAGTCCCACATCGAGGCGCCACAGCGGGCGCTGGTCCCTCTCCTCCCCCAGCTCCAGCTTCACCCATTGCGGGGCATGGTCTGAAATGCCTATGGCCGAATATTCCATGCCCTCCACTCTTGGGATTAGCACCCTACTCGCAATGAAAAAATCTATCCGGGAGTAGGCTTTATGGACATGGGAAGAAAAGGAAAATACCCTGGCCACCGGCCTGGCAAACCTCCATGGATCCCCCCCCAATCTTGTCCATAAACCCCCAAAGCACCTTGGCAGCAGCCGGCCTCTTACCTGTCCTGCACCGAGAACGGTCCAGTGCTGGGTCCAGCACCGTGTTGAAGTCTCTCTCCCCACCCCCATTATCAGACTCCCTGCCTCCAAATCCGGAATCCGACCCAACATGCGCTTAATAAATCCGGCATCATCCCAATTCAGGGCAAATACGTTCACCAATACCACTCACCATCACGTACCGACCTCCAATATCTGCCACAATGTTCAGCGCCTCAAACGACACCCGCTTCCCCACCAGAATCGCCACCCCTCTATTCTTCGCGAGTGAAAGACCTGCCGTCCCCACCCATTTCTCAGCCTAACCTGATCTACCACCTTCAAATGCGTCTCCTGGAGCATAACCACATCTGCCTTCAGTCCCTTTAGGTGCGCGAACACCCGGGCCCTCTTGGCCGGCCAGTTCAGGCCCCTAACATTCCAAGTTATCAGCTGGGTCAGGGGGCTTCCCGCACCCCCTCCCCCTGCCGACTAGCCATCTCCCTTTTTTAGGCCAGCCCCGTGCCTGTGCCTCCCACACCCTCCATTCCCCCAGGCGGCGGACCCCCGCCCTGACTCCCCCTCCTAGCTCCAGCTCCCCTTTGGCCAATGCAGCAGCATCCCAGTTCTCTTCTCCCCCCGCCCCCCCAAGCTAGATCCTCCTCTAGCCGTTTTGCTCTCCTCACAACAGGATTCTCCGTCTCGGCAGCCCCGTTTTCCTGCGTGGCATGCCCCTACCGGCAGTGGGATTCTCCGTCCCGGCAGCCCAATTTTCCGGAGCGGTGCGCCCCGCCAACAGCGGGATTCTCCGTTCCTGCTGCTGGCCAGTGGGGTTTCCCATTATGGGCCGCCCCATGCTGTTGGGAAACCCACGGACGTGGATGTGCTGCCGGCAGGCGGAGGATCCCATCGACGGAGAATCCGGCAGAAGACCTGAGTCCAATCCGACCCATGCAGAAACAGCTTCAGAAGCTGATTTCTCAGTTTGTTTCAGAAGTCTGCACCGCTTTAAAGGCTGTTGATCTCTTTTAACTGAACAGCTGAGAGCGCAAAACTGCTTCACTTCTGGTCACAGCTTCATACAGCTCCGAACTGACCTGCTTTCTGCAAATTGCCTGATACCTTTGTTCCACCCAGCAACCACATCATCTTGCCAAGCTGAAATCTAATTAAATCCACAGGGAATCCCCTTAATCAAAACAAAATACCAATAGCCCATCCTTTTACAATGCTTTAATTTCACCTTTGGCTCTCAACCTTTCAAAACTAGGATATCTTTTAAACTGCAGCAGACACACACACACAAGCCCTTACTGCACCAAGTCCAAATATCTATAATACAATACTTCTGAAATTCCTACATTCATCACAGTATCAAGTTATAATATTCCCAATAATAAAACAGCACCTTGCAGTGTCCACTCATCTTGAAAGACTTGAAGCAAGCCCACAAATATTACGTGATTCTCTTCCAGAGTCACTCAAGTGCATATTTGGCATTGGGAAGAGAGGCAGCAGCTGAAGCATTTCCTCACATTCATCTTGTACACCCTGGACCTCAGCACAGAACCAGCAATTCCTACAGCGTTCTCTCTTGTGCTTTGTAAGAAGTGTGGGGCAAGTACAACTGCTATTCAGAGTAGCACCCCCCCCCACAAACAATGATTCTGTGCACCCCTCCTAATAGATGCTGGCAGACCTGAGTTTTTCTGGCGTCCTCCGTTCTTGTTTCAGATTCCAGCATCCGCAGTAGTTTGCTTATTTTGGCCACATGTGACTCCAGTCTCATACCAACATGGTTGACTCCTAACTCTTCTCTGGAAAGTGACTGAGAAAATCAATTAGTTGTCTCGTGTTACTACAAATAATTAGAATAAAATGAGACTGACCAATTGGCTGTGGCCTGACCATTGGATTAGAAGAACTTAAAACCCAACTAGTATAGCCGACTCTATAAAGTCCTCATCTTGCGGCTGATGTCAAAGCTAAAGAAATACTGTGCATTTCTCGCACAGCCTTAGGATGTCTCAAGTGCTTTACAATCAGAGTAGTACTTTTTGAAGTTTGGTGACTGTTGTATTGCAAGAACCATTGGCATTCATTTTGGGCATAGCAAAGTCCCAGAAACAGAGATTATCTATGACATTCAGCAGAAAAAGTATCCGAGAGACTGAGGGCTAAAGTTCAACACTCAAATCTCTGGAATGAGACGTGAACCCTGAACCTCCTGACTCTGGTGGCAGTTCGACCACCTAAGCCATGGGCGACACCAGTTGGGAAAGTTGCCTCAGCAACAAATCAATAGCCTAACATTGTCGTAGACTGCAGCAGTTCAAGAAGACAGCTCACCACAACCACCTAGAGGGCAATTAGGGATGGGCAATGAATGCTGGCCTAACCAGCGAAGCCCACGTCTCTTGAATGCAGACATTTTAAAAAGCCATCATCTTCCTTGGATTATGTCCTGTTCCACTGATGGGACTTGCCCACCAGAGGTTGGTGTGCAATGGTAGACATTTGATTGGGGGTAACCCTGAGACTCTCTGATCCTTATGTTTCACCTTGGTTCAGGTCAGGCATTGGCAAGGAAACCTTGGGCTGATTCCTGCTCACACACCTCTTGGCTGAAACAGAGGCCAGCAAGGAGGCAGGGTGTACTTTGGGCACGGGGCTTCAATGCCCAGCATTGAGTGGCTTATGTAAAAGCGTCACCAACATCGCGAGATGAGTGTTGAGGAACATAGCTGCCAGATTAGGTTTTGAGCAGATGATAATGGGCGGCACAGAAGTTAGCACTGCTGCATCACAGCGCCAGGGATGAGGGCCTGGGTGAGGTGCTCGTTTGGAATGTCGGTGCAAACTTGAATGGCCTCCTGCACTGTCAGAATTTTATGAATAATACCAACACAAGGGAGTACGGTAGCATAGTGGTTAGTACAATTGTTTCACAGCTCCAGGGTCCCAGGTTCGATTCCCGGTTTGGGTCACTGTCTGTGCGGAGTCTGCACGTTCTCCCCGTGTGTGCGTGGGTTTCCTCCGGGTGCTCCGGTTTCCTCCCACAGTCCAAAGATGTGCAGGTTAGGTGGATTGGCCATGCTAAATTGCCCTTCGTGTTGGGTGGGGTTACTGGGTGATGGGGATAGGGTGGAGGTGTGGGCTTGGGTATGGTGCTCTTTCAAAGAGCCGGTGCAGACTTGATGGGCTGAATGGCCACCTCCTGCACTCTAAATTCTATGAGTGACCTATTTACCAGTTGGTGAGGTGGAGTACCTTTAAGAAATGGGTGTTTAAGAAATGTACCTTTAAGAAATGGGTGTTTATCAGTGATGTCAGAGTGTGGGTGGAGCTGGGCTGTCTGTCAGCTTTTTACTTTTGTTTTAGGTTGTTTGCTGCAGGGTGTGTTTTAGTTTTGTTTTCAGAGCTGGATAGCTGCAGTCACAGCCAGAAGGGGCATTAGTGTCTCTCTCTCTCTCTAATCTAAAAACTGTAAATCAATCCTTTGGTGATTTAAAACTAATAACTGCTCTCAGTAGTGACTTTAACCTGATGTGCTTCTGTTTAAAGTTTTTTTAAAAAGTCTTATAGATGTTAAAAGGACAGCTTAAGGATTACTTAGTGTTTTATTCTTTGGGGGTTGTATTTGAATTAATGGTTGCTAAGATGTTCACTATGTTTTAAAAAGGTTAACTTGAGGTCATAGAATAAACATTGTTTTGCTTTAAAAAATACTTTTCCATTTCTGCTGTAACACACCTGTAGAGTGGGCCATGTGCTTCCCATGCCACAATCTATTAAAAGTTGTGGGCCAGGTGAACTCCATGATACACTTTGGGGTTCTCTCAACCCTGGCCCATAACATGAGTATGGCATCAAGGAGCCCTATCTAAACTGGAGTCAACACGGCTTCGTCAAGGGGAGGTCATGTCTGACAAATCTGTTAGAGTTCTTTGAGGAAGTAAAAGGAAGTTAGACGAAGGAGAACCAGTGGACGTGATTTATTTAGATTTCCAGATTTGAGAAGGTGCCGCATAGGAGCCCATGATGTTAAGGGTAAGATCCTGGCACAGATAGAGGATTGGCTGACTGGCAGAAGGCAGAGAGTTGGGATAAAGGGATCTTTTTCAGGATGGCAGCCGGTGATTAGTGGTGTGCTTCAGAGGTCTGTGCTGGGGCCACAACTTTTCACAATATACATTAATGATCTGGAAGAAGGAACTGAAGGCACTGTTGCTAAGTTTGCAGATGATAAGATTTGCAGAGGGGTAGTGTTGAGGAAGCAGGCGGGCTGCAGAAGGACTTGGACAGGCTAGGAGAGTGGGCAAAGAAGTGGCAGATGGAAAACAATGTGGAAAAATGTAAGGTTATGCACTTTGAAAGGAGAAATGGAGGAATAGACTATTTTTTAAATGGGGAGATGCTTAGGAAATCAGAAGCACAAAGGATCTTGGGAGTCCTTGTTCACGATTCTCTTCAGGTTAATGTGCAGGTTCAGTCAGCAGTTAGGAAGGCAAATGCAATGTTAGCATTCATGTCAAGAGGGCTATAATACAAGACCAGGGATGCACTTCTGAGGCTGTATAAGGCTCTGGTCAGACCCCATTTGGAGGATTTTTGTGAGCAGTTTTGGGCCCCATACCTAAGGAAGGATGTGCTAGCCTTGGAAAAGGTCCAGAGGAGGTTCACAAGAATGATCCCTGGAATGAAGATCTTGTTCTAGGAGGAACGTTTGAGGACTCTGGGCCTGTACTCGTTGGAGTTTAGAAGGATGAGGGGGGATCTTATTGAAGCTTACAGGATACTGCGAGGCCTGGATAGAGTGGGTGTGGAGAGGATGTTTCCACTTGTAGGAAAAACTAGAAGCAGAGGACACAATCTCAGACTAAAGGGACAATCCTTTAGAACAGAGATGAGGAGGAATTTCTTCAGCCAGAGGATGGTGAATCTGTGCAACTCTTTGCTGCAGGGGGCCAAATCACTGAGTATCTTTAAGACCGAGATAGATAGGTTTTTGATCAATAAGGGGTTATGGGGAGAAGGCAGGAGAATGGGGATGAGAAAAATATCAGCCATGATTGAATGGCGGAGCAGTCTTGATGGGCCGAGTGGCCTAATTTGGCTCCTATGTCTTATGGTCTTATAATGGCAATCGAAGGAGAAAACCCTCCGCTGGTTGGAATCCTACCTTGCACAAAGGAAGATGGTTGTGATTGTGGGAAGTCAATCATCTCCGTTCCAGGTCTTCACTTCAGGAGTTCCTCAGGGGAGTGTGTTAGGACTGATCATCGTCAACTGCTTCATGGCCCGGTAGCACAGTGGTTAGCACTGTTGCTTCACAGTGCCAGGGATCCGTGTTCGATTCCCAGCTTGGGTCACTGTTTGTGCAGAGTCTGTACATTCTCCCCATGTCTGCATGAGTTTCCTCCGGGTGCTCCGGTTTCCTCCCACAAGTCCCGAAAGACGTGCTTGTTCGGTGAATTGGACATTCTGAATTCTCCCTCAGTGTACCCGAACAGGCGCTGGAGCGTGGCGACTAAGAGATTTTCACAGTACTTCTTTGCAGTGTTAATGCAAGCCTACTTGTGACACTAGTAAAGATTATTATTATCAATGACCTTCCTTCCATCATAAGGTCAGAAGTGGGGATGTTTGCTGATGACTGCAAAATGTTCAGCACCATTCGTGACTCCTCGAATACAAGAGCATACCATGTCCAAATGCAGCAAGACCTGGACTATATCGAGATTTGGGGTGACGATTAACATTTCGCGCCATGCGAGTGGCAGACGGTGATGATCTCCAACAAGAGAAGATTAAATCATTGCGCCATGACATTCAATGGCATTACCATTATGGAAACCCCGCTGTACCATTGACCAGAAACAGAACGGGACGAGCCAAATAAATAGTGTGGCTGCGAGAGCGGGTCAGAGGCTTGGAATCTCGTGATGAGTAACTTGCCTTCTGACTCCCCAAACCCTGTCTGCCATCCAACGGCATTAGTCAGATCGAGTGGATGGATGAGTGCAACTCCAAGAACACACTCAAAGAGCAGCACCATCCAGGATGAGCAGCCTGCTTGATTGACACTCCATCCATAAGCATTCACGCCCTCCACCACTGACTAACAGTGGCATTAATACGTACCATCTGAGATGTGGTGCAACAACTCGCTCTTCTACAGCACCTTCCAAACCCATGACTGCTACCTTTTCGAAGGACGAGGGCAGCAGCAGGCACAAGTTCCCTTCCAAGCCGCTCACCATCGTGACCTGGAAATATATTGCCATTCCATCATCGTCACGGAGTCAAAATCCCTCCCTAATCGCACAGGGTGACCGGCACCACATGTACTCCAGTAGTTCAAGAAGGCAGCTCAGCACCACCTTCTCGAGGGAAATTAGGGATGGGCGATAAATATTGGACTAGCCAGCAAAGCCACATCCCATGAATGCCATTGAAAAAATGTACCGGTTGCACATGCATCATGTTTACAGATTGTATCATTCCAACTTAGGTTGTTCATGATCTGTCCACTAAAACTGAGACATTGAAGTCCCACGTTGATTGACATACTTTCCTTACCCATAAAAACATAGAATATAATATGTAAAAGCAGGATATACAAACACTGATTTTCAGAAATTTCATAATTGATCCTTTGTCTGGGCCCTTCCCATTGGTTCCCTTATTTCCTATATGTTTTATTTTGTGGTTACCGTTTTTGATCCATGGACCTTTTATGTAGACATACCTTTAAAACGAGCAGAAGCAGTGAGGAACTCCGTTGCTAAATAGGACACTGCTGTGTGGTTTTAGCTTTCAAACAAACAGAACCCTCACACATTATGGCACACGAGAGATTGGAGGGATGGGGTTTGTTTGGTTGGCTGGTGTCCAGTGAATTGGCCAGGGCTAGTATCCTGCCCGGCACACTCGCGTGCTCTCACTCACGCTTTCACTCGCTCTCGTTAGTCCTCTCCCTTGCTCGCCTTCTCTCTCTCGCGCTCGCCCTCTCTCGCGCTCACCCTCTCTCGCGCTCGCACTCTCGCCCGCCCGCCTGCCCCCTCTGGCCCGCAAACCCCCTCTGGCCCGCCTGGCCCACCCTCGCCCTCTGGCCCACCCTCACCCGTGCCCTCTGACCCGCCCTCACCCGTGCCCTCTGACCCGCCCTCACCCGTGCCCTCTGACCCGCCCTCACCCGTGCCCTCTGACCCGCCCTCACCCGTGCCCTCTGACCCGCCCTCACCCGTGCCCTCTGACCCGCCCTCACCCGTGCCCTCTGACCCGCCCTCGCCCGCGCCCTCTGACCCGCCCTCGCCCGCGCCCTCTGACCTGCCCGCGCCCTCTGACCTGCCCGCGCCCTCTGACCTGCCCGCGCCCTCTGACCTGCCCGCGACCTCTGGCCCACATTCGCCCGCGTCCGTGCCCTTGATCGCCCTTGCCCGCCCTTGTCTGCCCGCTCTTGCCCTCGCCCTCCCTCTGGCCCGCCCTCGCACTGGCCTGCCCTCGCCCTCCCTCTGGCCCGCCCTCGCCCTCCCTCTGGCCCGCCCTCTCCCTCCCTCTGGCCCGCACTCGCCCTCCCTCTGGCCCGCCCTCGCCCTCCCTCTGGCCCGCCCTCGCCTTCCCTCTGGCCCGCCCTCGCCTTCCCCCTGGCCCGCCCTCGCCTTCCCTCTGGCCCGCCCTCGCCTTCCCTCTGGCCCGCCCTCGCCCTCCCTCTGGCCCGCCCTCGCCCTCCCTCTGGCCCGCCCTCGCCCTCCCTCTGGCCCGCCACCGCCTGCCCTCGCCCTCCCTCTGGCCCGCCCTCGCCCTCCCTCTGGCCCGCCCTATCCCTCCCTCTGGCCCGCCCTATCCCTCCCTCTGGCCCGCCCTCGCCCTCCCTCTGGCCCGCCCTTGCCCTCCCTCGCCCATCGACCCTGCCCTTGCCTTCCCTCCCTCGCCCATCAACCCTGCCCTCGCCCTCCCTCCCTCGCCCATCGACCCTGCCCTTGCCCTCCCTCGCCTATCGACCCTGCCTTCGCCCTCACCCTTTCCCTCCCTCGCCTTGCTCGCCCTCGCCTTCCCTCCCCCCTCCCCCTCCCTCCATCCCCCTCCCTCCCCCTCCCTCCCCCTCCCTCCCCCTCCCTCCCCCTCCCTCCCCTCCATCCCCCCTCCCTCCCTCCTCCCCCTACCTCCCCCTCCCTCCCCTCCCTCTCCCTCCCCTCCCTCCCTCCCCCTCCCTCGACCTCCCTCCCTCGCCCCTCTGCCCGCCCTCGCCCCTCCCCCTCCCCCGCCCTCGCCCCTCCCCCTCCCCCGCCCTCGCCCCTCCCCCGCCCTCGCCCCTCCCCCGCCCTCGCCCCTCCCCGCCCTCGCCCCTCCCCCGCCCTCGCCCCTCCCCCGCCCTCGCCCCTCCCCGCCCTCGCCCCTCCCCGCCCTCGCCCCTCCCCGCCCTCGCCCCTCCCCGCCCTCGCCCCTCCCCGCCCTCGCCCCTCCCCGCCCTCGCCCCTCCCCCGCCCTCGCCCCTCCCCCGCCCTCGCCCCTCCCCCGCCCTCGCCCCTCCCCCGCCCTCGCCCCTCCCCCGCCCTCGCCCCTCCCCGCCCTCGCCCCTCCCCGCCCTCGCCCCTCCCCCGCCCTCGCCCCTCCCCCTGCCCTCGCCCCTCCCCTCCCTCGCCCCTCCCCTCCCTCGCCCCTCCCCGCCCTCGCCCCTCCCCGCCCTCGCCCCTCCCCGCCCTCGCCCCTCCCCGCCCTCGCCCCTCCCCGCCCTCGCCCCTCCCCGCCCTCGCCCCTCCCCGCCCTCGCCCCTCCCCGCCCTCGCCCCTCCCCCGCCCTCGCCCCTCCCCCGCCCTCGCCCCTCCCCCGCCCTCGCCCCTCCCCCGCCCTCGCCCCTCCCCCGCCCTCGCCCCTCCCCCGCCCTCGCCCCTCCCCCGCCCTCGCCCCTCCCCCGCCCTCGACCCTCCCCGCCCTCGACCCTCCCCGCCCTCGCCCCTCCCCCGCCCTCGCCCCTGCCCCGCCCTCGCCCCTGCCCCGCCCTCGCCCCTGCCCCGCCCTCGCCCCTGCCCCGCCCTCGCCCCTGCCCCGCCCTCGCCCCTGCCCCGCCCTCGCCCCTCCCCCGCCCTCGCCCCTCCCCCGCCCTCGCCCCTCCCCCGCCCTCGCCCCTCCCCCGCCCTCTCCCCTCCCCGCCCACCCCCCCGCCCTCACCCCTCCCCCCGCCCTCGCCCCTCCCCCGTCCCCCGCCCTCGCCCCTCCCCCGTCCCCCGCCCTCGCCCGTCCCCCGCCCTCGCCCCTCCCCGTCCCCCGCCCTCGCCCCTCCCCCCGCCCTCGCCCCTCCCCCCGCCCTCGCCCCTCCCCCTCCCTCGCCCCTCCCCCGCCCTCGCCCCTCCCCCCGCCCTCGCCCCTCCCCCGCCCTCGCCCCTCCCCCGCCCTCGCCCCTCCCCCGCCCTCGCCCCTCCCCGCCCTCGCCCCTCCCCCGCCCTCGCCCCTCCCCCGCCCTCGCCCCTCCCCCGCCCCTCGCCCCTCCCCGCCCTCGCCCCTCCCCCGCCCTCGCCCCTCCCCCGCCCTCGCCCCTCCCCCCCGCCCTCGCCCCCTCCCCCCGCCCTCGCCCCTCCCCCCGCCCTCGCCCCTCCCCCCGCCCTCGCCCCTACCCCCCGCCCTCGCCCCTCCCCCGCCCTCGCCCCTCCCCCTGCCCTCGCCCCTCCCCCCGCCCTCGCCCCTCCCCCCGCCCTCGCCCCTCCCCCCGCCCTCGCCCCTCCCCCCGCCCTCGCCCCTCCCCCCGCCCTCGCCCCTCCCCCCGCCCTCGCCCCTCCCCCCGCCCTCGCCCCTCCCCCCGCCCTCGCCCCTCCCCCCGCCCTCGCCCCTCCCCCGCCCTCGCCCCTCCCCCCGCCCTCGCCCCTCCCCCCGCCCTCGCCCCTCCCCCCGCCCTCGCCCCTCCCCCCGCCCTCGCCCCTCCCACGCCCTCGCCCCTCCCACGCCCTCGCCCCTCCCCCGCCCTCGCCCCTCCCCCGCCCTCGCCCCTCCCTCGCCCCTCCCCCGCCCTCGCCCCTCCCCCGCCCTCGCCCCTCCCCCGCCCTCGCCCCTCCCCCGCCCTCGCCCCTCCCCCGCCCTCGCCCCTCCCCCGCCCTCGCCCCTCCCCCCGCCCTCGCCACTCCCCCCGCCCTCGCCCATCCCCCGCCCTCGCCCCTCCCCCCGCCCTCGCCCCTCCCCCCGCCCTCGCCCCTCCCCCCGCCCTCGCCCCTCCCCCCGCCCTCGCCCCTCCCCCCGCCCTCGCCCCTCCCCCCGCCCTCGCCCCTCCCCCGCCCTCGCCCCTCCCCCGCCCACGCCCCTCCCCCGCCCTCGCCCCTCCCCCGCCCACGCCCCTCCCCCGCCCTCGCCCCTCCCCCGCCCTCGCCCCTCCCCCGCCCTCGCCCCTCCCCCGCCCTCGCCCCTCCCCCGCCCTCGCCCCTCCCCCGCCCTCGCCCCTCCCCCGCCCTCGCCCCTCCCCCGCCCTCGCCCCTCCCCCGCCCTCGCCCCTCCCCCGCCCTCGCCCCTCCCCCGCCCTCGCCCCTCCCCCGCCCTCGCCCCTCCCCCGCCCTCGCCCATTCCCCCGCCCTCGCCCCTCCCCCGCCCTCGCCCCTCCCCCGCCCTCGCCCCTCCCCCGCCCTCGCCCCTCCCCCGCCCTCGCCCCTCCCCCCGCCCTCGCCCCTCCCCCCGCCCTCGCCCCTCCCCCCGCCCTCGCCCCTCCCCCCGCCCTCGCCCCTCCCCCCGCCCTCGCCCCTCCCCCCGCCCTCGCCCCTCCCCCGCCCTCGCCCCTCCCCCGCCCTCGCCCCTCCCCCGCCCTCGCCCCTCCCCCGCCCTCGCCCCTCCCCCGCCCTCGCCCCTCCCCCGCCCTCGCCCCTCCCCCGCCCTCGCCCCTCCCCCGCCCTCGCCCCTCCCCCACCTCGCCCCTCCCCCGCCCTCGCCCCTCCCCCGCCCTCGCCCCTCCCCCGCCCTCGCCCCTCCCCCGCCCTCGCCCCTCCCCCGCCCTCGCCCCTCCCCCGCCCTCGCCCCTCCCCCGCCCTCGCCCCTCCCCGCCCCTCCCCCGCCCTCTCCCCGCCCTCGCCCTCGCCCTCCCCCCGCCCTCGCCCTACCCCGCCCTCGCCCTCCCCCGCCCTCGCCCTCCCCCGCCCTCGCCCTCGCCCTCCCCCGCCCTCGCCCTCGCCCTCCCCGCCCTCGCCCTCGCCCTCCCCGCCCTCGCCCTCGCCCTCCCCGCCCTCGCCCTCGCCCTCCCCCAGCCCTCGCCCTCTCCCTCCTCCCGCCCTCGCCCTCCCCCCCCGCCCTCGCCCTCCCCTCGCCTTCCCTCTTGCTCGCCCTCCATCGCCTTCCCTCTTGCTCGCCCACCCTCTCGCTCGCCCTCCCTCGCCCTCGCTCTTCCTTGCCCTCTGCCTCCCTCTCGCCCCAGCGCACCCCCTCTCATCGATCGCTTGCCCCCTCTCATCGCTCGCACCTCCTCTCGCCCACGCCCTCTCTCCATCTCGCTCAGCCCACTCCCTCTGCTCTGCTACCTACTGTCTAAAGGCTGAAGTCTCTAGACCCTGATGAGTCTACAGCGAAAACATTACAGATTGGAGGCAAAAGTATCATCCAACTGTAGGCCTAGACTGAAGGAAGAATCTTAATTGGAAGACTTATCCTTTTAATATCATTTTTTACACCCCTCTTTCACGTGTGTTTCGTGTGTGTGTTTGTATTTGGTGCGGCAAGTTAAATGGAGGGGGGCGGGGGAGTTAGAAATTAGATAGTAGTTCACCAGTTGTATTTCACATAGAATTTACAGTGCAGAAGAAGGCCATTCAGCCCATCGAGTCTGCACCGATCCTCTGAAGGACCCAAATCCTGTAACCCAACCTAACCTTTTGGACACTGAGGGGCAATTTAGCATAGCCAGCCCACCTAGCCTGCACATCTCTGGACTGTGGGAAGAAACCAGAACACCCAGAGAAAACCAATGTGCGCAGAGGCGAAAGTTCAAACTCCATCCAGCCAGTCACCAAAGGATAGAACTATATTTAATTATAGTTACTGTTAATAAGTGGTTATTTGTGTTTAAATTTACAAACTTGGTGAATGTAGTTATTGGGCAGCCTGGGTATTTTTAAAATTTAAAATTAATTTCAACTGTGTTGTGACTCCGTGTCAAGTGGGGCTGGAATTGACCGCGCACTAGCCCAGGGTGTCGTGACAAACTTTGCAAACTGTTCTGTAAATCATTAGAATTTGATTTAGTTAAGTAGAACAGCATTGAATCTTACATTTACTTATTACTTCCTTATCTGCATACAAGTGCTATTCATGAACCCCCATTTGTTCATGTGTTCCTTAGATGATAGCAATAAGCTTATTACAAAAAAAAACCTCAAGCTGTCCACAATGTTATTTCTTTCCAAGTTCTCTAATCCCCATTTGAATTGTTTAACTTGTGTCTCTCAATACTTAACGTAGCACTATCATTTTCTTCTTGTCAAATTTCTCCCTCTTTTGCTCCTGAAGTTCATTTTTGTTGGGGTATAATTCCTTTAACATTAGACTTCTAGCATATATTGGTCACATTTGTGCCAATGCATTTTGTTGATTGTGTGATAACTTGCATGAAGTGGTAATACTACACAAGAATGTTGTTGCTGATTCATGACTTAGGCCTGACAGGGAAGTGATAAACAGCCACTGGGAATTGAAATTATTTTTACTATTTGATTTGGGAGGTGCTATCTATTACTAAGTTAATTGTGTAATATATGTTGACAATTGGCATGTGAACAGATGCTAACTTTGAACCTCGCTGTGTGCAGTAACTGCCCAGATTTAGTGCTAACTATAACTGTAATTTTCGATCAATTCCCAACAAAAAGCTGATTGTGAACTCATCAATAGTGAGTAAGCACAACTATTTTTGCCTGTAATATGCGGAACACGCGAGATGCTGTATCTAAAAACTTTGAAACTGATGATAAGCATGGTGAATTTGACCCCTTTTTGGCCAAGTGAGTGACTGTGACCTGGACGTTTTCAGTGTTGGGGCCTGTATGTCACACGAATGGCCACTGTGAACCTTGGTGGCGAGTCACTAAATTGTCCGTAGAAGGAGTCCTATTCAGACTTGATTGCATCCAGTATCCACATTTGCACTTCTGGCACTACCACCACTTGGTCTTTTGTATAATTCAGTCACTGCACATGTACTGAGCCATCATGAGAATCTGGGAATGTTCATTTTTAAGCAGGTATTTAGTGCTGCCATTGGGACAAACTTTTTCAGACTTGTAAATCTCAGATCCAACATAATTCAATCATATACCTGGCTGATCAAGGTGCGCTGATTTACCATTTTGTTTACTGTTCATTCAGGTGTCTCAGATTGTGCCCATGCCATCGAATCACTTCCCAGTAGGCAGCAACATGACTACAATCCATCTCTGCTCAGATGGGACTTACATCTATTGGATCTGGTCTCCCGCAGGCTTGAATGAGAAAACTCCCAAAGGCCATTCTGTCTTCATGGATGTCTTTGAACTGACAGTAAGATTCTGCATGTTTTTGGTTTCAAACTAAATCAGATATGTTTGTTTTATTAACCACCATGACCGTGCCTTCGTTTCCCAGAATATGTAATTTTTAAATCTTAAATTTATTGGATAATGCAACTGCCAATTATCTCTGGTCATGGTTTCACACTTATTTGTATGGATGTACCTACAGTGGATATAGTACAAGATTGTGATTTGAATTATTTGTTTAATGCGACATGTGCCATGTTCCTTCTAAGTGCTGGGGCACTTTCAAAGTTTTCTATAAGAGTAGTTTACTGCTTAAAAACTTGTGAATTTGATTGACTGCTACAATACTTTGCGTAAACTTTCACGATACAATTACATTTTGTCTATATATTTTATAAACTCTGTGCATTGGCAGTGTAGTTGTGCTATCACTGGATTATTAATCCAGAGACCCAGGATAATCCTCTGGGGGGGCCTGGGTTCCAATCCCACCATGGCAGAAGGTGGGATTTGAATTCAATAAAAATCTGCAATTAACATCATTGCTGATTGTCATTAAAAACCCATCTGGCTCTTTGGGGAAGGAAATCAGTAGCCCTTACCTAGTCTGACCTGCACTTGACTCCTGGCCCATAGTGAAGCCTCTTAAATACCCTCTGAAATGGCCTAGCAAGTCACTCAGTTGTATCAAACCAGACAGATCACTCTGCATTTACTTATGCATCGGAAATTACAACAGCAAACCCAGCCATGTCGCCCTTATGAACATCTGGGGGCTTGTGCCAAAATTGGGAGAGCTAGCCAAATAACAACCGGACACAAACGTATTCATGGAATCATACCCCACTGATGTTACCTGCAAGAGTATCTCAAATCCTGAAGAAGACCTTGAAACACTGTTTCTTATTGGTGTATGTTTGTTGAAATAGGGAGCCAGTTCAATTAGTAAAGAATATTTGTTAAAGTAAAAAAAAAAGAGAGAAAAAAGACGAATGCACATTAGGATACTTAAGTATATTGATAACTAAACATACTGTTTTATCTGAAGTTACCTCTTGTTCCCAAAAATAACCATATTTCCTGAACTCACTGAGATACCCATTTTCCCAAGCAACATCCAATTTTAGTAACTATATAGGTCAAATCCAACTAATAGTTACCACACAATACTGCTTAGGGATCAAGTCTGGGAAATGTCTCTTCCTGGTTTAGCGAAGGCATGAAACTATCTTTTAGAGGAGGATATCTACAAACTGCCATGGCTCTAAAGATTCGATCGGTCAGGCCTTTGTGACTCGGGTCATAGATGGAACTGGCCGATCTGACTGTTGGATGGAGAAGTCGCCTGCTTCCCCAATGAGGATGCTAGCAGTTATACTGCTCAGCCTCTTTGATATCCCACCCTGTGGATTCGGCTGTCTGCATCTTCAAATTCCTTTCCTTTAGAATTTATTATTTTTATAGCCCCACTCAGCTTTGGTAAACAATATTTCTGATATGGCACCTCAATGTCTCTAGATGTTTGCTAACCTTTTTATTGGGAAAACTGCATCTCATTATTCCTCTAGACGCCTGCTAGCCTTGTTGTCTGTTATTTTGTTTTCATCTCGGGTTCACTGTTAATTTAGTTAGTTTTCCAAATTCCTAATGCTTACAATGTCCCAGATACCACCATGATAATCCCTGGGTATGCTCTGTCTCACCAGCAAGACAGACCCAGCACGTTAAGCAGCCAAGAAGAAATTGCCTTGGGAGTCCTCAACATCGACTCCTGATCCACAAAGTCTCATGTCGTCAAACATGGGCAATGAAACCTTCCTGTTGATTTCCACGTTACACCCCCATCAGCTGATGGATCAGTACTCCTCCATGTTGAACACCATTTGGAGGAAGCACTGAGGGTGACAAGGGCACAGACTATACTCTGGTTAGGGAACTTTAATGTCGATCACAGCGAGGCTCGGTAGCACCACTGTCGACAAAGCTGGCTGAGTCCAAACGGACATAGCTGCTAGACTGAGTCTGCGGTAGGCAACAAGAGAAAATATACTTGACCTCATTCTCACCAATCTGCCTGCCACAAATGCATCTTGAGAGTATCAGTATGAATAATCGATGCACAGACCTTGACAATGAAGTCCCATCTTCACATTGAGGATAACCTCGATTGTGTTGTGTGACACGAGCACTGTGCTCAATGGAATAGATCTTGAACAGACCTAGCAACTTGAGACTGGGCATCCATGAGGCACTATGGACCATCAACAGCAGCAGAATAGTACTTAACCACAATCTGTAACCTCATGGCCCGACATGGCCCAGTACCACCAAGCCAGGGATCGTCCCTGGTTTAATTAAGAATGCAATAGGGTATGTTAGGAGCAACGCCAAACATATCTAGAAATGAGGTGTCAACCTGGCAAAGCTACAACTCAAGACTACTTTACATGCCAAAAAGCGTAAACAGCATGCAATAGACAGGTAAGTGATTCCACAACTAACCGTTCAGACCTAAGCTCTGCAGTCCTGCCACACCCAGTCATTTAAGTAGATAGCTCACTGGAGAAGGAGGCACCACAAATATCTCCATCCTCAATGATGGGGGAGCCCAGCAAATCAGCGCAAAAGATATAAGGCTGAAGCATTTACAATAATCTTTCAGTCAGGTGCTGAGTGAAGGATCCATCTCTGTCTCCAGAGGTTGTCAGCATCACTGATGCCAGTTTTCAGCCAATTTAATTCACTCTCCACATGATATGAAGGAATGGCTGGAGGTGCTGTGTACAGCAACTTTAATGGGCCCTGAGAATATTCCGGCAATAATACTGAGGACTTGTGCTTTAAAACTGGCCACACCCCTAGTCAAGCAGTTCCAATACAGCTACGCGCTGGCATTTACCTGGCAATGTGGAAAATTGTCCAGGTATGCCTTGTACACACACAGTAGGACTAATCCAAACTGACGACTACCGTCTCACCTTGCTACTCTAAAGTGATGGAAGGAGTCATCAACAGTGGTATCAAATGGCACTCACTTAGCAATAACCTGTTCACTGATGCTCAGTTTGGGTTCCGCCAGAATCACAGCTCATGACATCATCACAGCCTTGGTTCAATCCTGGACAAAGAGCTGAATGCCAGAGGGTGAGGTGAGAGTAACTGCCCTTGATATCAAGGCAGCATTTGATCGAGTATGGTCAAAAAGCCTGAGCAAAACTGCAGTCAATTGGAATCGAAGGAGAAAGCTTGCTGCAAAATGGAGACATACCTGGCACAAAGGAGGATGGTTGTGGTTGTTGGAGGTCAATCATCTCAGTTCCAGGACATCACTGCAGGAGTTCCTCAGGGTAGTCTCCTTGACCCAACCATGTTCAGCTGCTTCATCAATTACCTTCCTTCCATCATCAAAGTGGGGATATTCGCAGCTGATATGTTCAGCACAATTCACAACTCCTCGTACTGAAGTAGTCCCTGTCCAGACATAACAAGACCTGGACGATATCCACGCATGGACTGACCAAAGTGACATGTAACATTTGTGCTAGCAGTGACCATCTCCAACAAGAGAGTGAAGCAGTACCCCAAGGCACTCAATTAATCCAACTATCAACATCCTGGCGGTTACCTTTGGCCAGAAACCAAACTCGATTCGCCTTATAAATACTTTGGCTGCAAGAGCAGGTCAGAGACTATGAATCATGCTGCAAGTAACTCCGCTCCTGACTCCCCAAAGCATGTACACCATCGACAAGACACTTGCCTGGATAAGTGCTACTCTAATAACGTTCAAGAAGCTCGACACTATCCAGGACAAACCTGCTTGATTGGCACCCCATTTACAAGCATTCACTCCTTCCATCATCGATGCACATTGGCAATAGTGTGTACAAGATGCCCTGCAGGAACTCACCAGGGAAATTGGGGATGGGAATTAAATGCTTGCCTAGTCAGCGATGTTCGCATCCATCATTGAATAAAAAAAGCACTGGACGAGAGGAACATAACATTAGCCATAACTGTCAACTCTAGTATGTTGACCCTACTTTGTTCTGCTATTATAAGGTGATTGTTGCTTGCCTGTCATTTCAATTTCAGTTGGGGTATAGCTTGGAGCACACGAGGAAAAAAATGGCGAGAGGGAAGAGTGGAGGGAGAGCATAAAATACTTGCAATCCTAATTAACAGGCTTGAAGGAAATTCACACGTGCATAACTACTAACATTAATCTTAATTTCACAAAATGAACAAATCCAAAATAAATCCGCCTGCTTAAGGAGAACACGCCTTTTACCAAAACCAGAGAAGTAACCCATTAGTTGGAGAGAGCCAGACATGCTGATGTTACTTAAATGGTGAATTTTGATCACAACTAGAAGGTATTCACCTTGCGGGAATAGATTACATTTTCCATCTTGATGAATTCGGCCCAAATCTTGTTTCTTGTTTCTTTGTGGTGGTGCTTCATTAATGAACTGAATGGTATTGACATTTTTATGCACCAATTTCTTTCCTGCCAATGATCCCCTCCAGCAGTGATTTATGATTCTTGAGCCATTCTTGGCACAGTTATAATGAAGATTTTGCTGAAAATGTCAATTATTTTTCTGCATTCGTTCTAAATCAGATTGCAGCTGAAAATTTTTAATATTTTAAAATGTTTTAATATTTTAAAATGTTTTAATATTTTAAAATGTTTTAATATTTTAAAATGTTTTAATATTTTAAAGCGTGTGGGTTTTCAGTGAGAAAATCTCTCCAATTTGTAATTAACTGATTCGATCAGTAAGCTTGAAGGTTTAAAATGGAGATTGCAGCAGAAAAGGAGTCTTTTTGCTTTATCGTGTCTGTGCGAGCTACGATATAGATGTCCAGCCTAATCCACCTTTGAACTCTTCGCTTCATAGCCCTGTAAAGTTACAACGCCTCAGGTGCATATCCAAGTGATTTTTTTCATGTTACCAAGATTTCCACCTCTACCAACCTCTCAGGCAGAGTTCCAGGCTCCCATCTTGCTCTGGGTGAAAAGAATGCTCCTCCACTCCAATCTAATTATTCTACTTGTATTAAGTCTATGCCCTGACTGATGAAATCCCTTTTTAAGCAAAATAAGTTCTTCCTATCCATATTATCTCGGCCCTTCCACCCTCAAACGTCTGTTTCAAAGAAACAACCTCAGACTTTCCAATCTTAGCTAAAATTCTCTAATCGTGGCAGTATTTGCTCTAGGATGATCACACTCTCTTTGTAATTCTATGATCAAAATTGTGCTGCAGTCTAACTAGTGTTTTATAAAGTTTTAAAGTTTGTCCTCCCCAAATGCATTATCTCAGACATTTTCAAAGTGGGGGTCGCGACCCGCGAGTGGGTCACGGGCGGGTGTCGGGAGGGTTGCGGAGCCGTCCATCGTGGCGTTCCCAATCATGGGAATTCACTCGCAACAGCCGCAGCAGCTGGCTTTTAACAATGCCGGCTGCGAGCGACTTTGATAATGACGGCCGCGACCAGCTAAAGAAATGCGGGTACACTGCCCATGCTAGCCCGCTCATCAGTGCGCATGCGGCCCGGGAGTGTTGGGACCTGAACCTGGGGTCAAAGTGCGATAGCAGCGGCTGACAGCGTGATAATCACAGATGATGAACAAGGCTATGACCTCTATCTGTTTTGCATCCCTAAACATTACTCAAATGATCTGGAGAGAGTATATGTTCCTCATGGTTTAATCAACGTTTGGCAAGGGATATAATGAAAACCATGGGAAATCACCACATCTCGCCCTGTGTACTGAAGGGTGGTTATAAGTTTTGTGCTGACCTTTTAGACTACATTAAAGCATTGAATCGAAACAGTGACCAGTCAATCCCAATGGCGGTGGACTTCATCTGCTTGAAGAATTACTGTAGTGATCAGTCAACAGGGGAGCTACTCCGAGTTTACGAACTGAGATACAAAATCCACGCTTTCCTCCTCGAGAAATTGTCCTCTCTGGCTGATTTGTTCGCTGATGAAACTTGGATGCCAACTATGTCTTACTTCTCCTCCTGTGAACCTGATTGGAGTGAGATCAAGAGGACCAAGGAGGCTCACCTCTCGCATTAAAGGTAAGAGAAAATGGTGGGTTGGGAAGGTCGGCTGACGTGGGTTGCGAAGGTTGGCTGGTTGGTAAAAATGGGTCGATTTCTCATTTTGTGCACACCTGACTAGTTCATTCATATCGTAACTGCAGTCGACTGTTTCTTCCTCACTATTAGCCGTATGAGCAATGTTCATGTTGTCTGCAAATTTCTTAAACCATGTCCTCTGCATTTAAGTCCAAGTTATTGATATTTACCACAAGCAGCATGGGATTCAATACGGAGCCCTGAAAAACAACGCTGGAAATAGCTTTGCAATCACAAAAATATTTATTGATCGTAACCCTGTTTCCTGACACTGAACCTGTTTTTGGTTCAACCTGTCACTTTTCCTTGGATTTGAGGAGCTTTTAATTTCCTCAATGGTCTGCTATGTGGGACCATTTTGAAAAACTTGCTAAAATCCATGGAAACCACATCAATCAAGTCATCAACCCTCTTTGTTATCTCAAATTCAATCAAGTTAGTCAGGCATGATTTTTTCTCAACCTCGCACTAACTGCCCTTGATGAATTATTTTCAGATGTTGGTTTATACCCTGTCTCAGATTATTTTTCAATAGTTAGCCCACCACCCAGGTTAGGTTAATTGACCTGTAATCACTGGGGATTTCCCTCCCTCCCTTTTTAAACAACAATACAATGTTAGCAATCCTCTGGACCCACGCCTGTAGCCAGAGCGGATTGGGGAATGATGGCCAGAGGTTCTGTAATCTATTCCCTTCTGTTAACAACCTGGGAAACACTTCATCTGAGCCTTGTGATTTATTAACTTTCAAGAATTAAAACATCTTAACGTTTCCTTCCTCGCTATTTATTACATCCAACTTTTCACACCCCTCCTTAACAACAGCATTTGCTTTGTTACACTTCAGTTAAAACATGCAAAGTATTCGTTGAGAACCATGTCCATGTCTTCTGCCTCAACACACAAGATACCTTTTTTGTCTCTACTTGATCCTACACTTAGTTATCCTGTTGCTCTTTATGTACTTATAAGATATCTTCGGGGTTTTCCTTGATTTTACTTGCCAATATTTTTTTGTATCCTGCCTTGCTTTCCAAATTTCCTTTTTTTTTTCACCCCTGAACTGTTTATACTCTCTGCATTCTGCAGCGTTGATTTTTAATCTGCATGAATTTTTCTTTTTTTGCCTCACCCTCTTTCACATCAAGCGGGTCTAGATTTCAGAGTCTTACATTCATTTTGGGAACATTTGTTTTGAAGTCCTTCACCTTGAATGCCTCTCCCACTGATCAGATACTGAGTCACTTTCAAGTAGCTGTTTCCAACCCACTTTTGCCAAATCACATTTCAGCTAAGCAAAAGTGGCTTTTTCCCAATTTAAAACTTTTGTTTTTGGTCGATCTTTATTCTTTTCCATAAATATTCTAAACTTAACTTAATTATAATCACTGTCATTGAAATACCCTCCTACTGAAAACCCCTCCACCTGCCCAGATTCGTTTTGTGCAACTAAGCTGACAAATTGTCCTACACTGTCTATGTACCAGATAAGAAAATGTCCCTGAAAGGGGAAAAATTGGTTACCCTCCATACCTTATCACACTTAATAACACCTCTGGGACTGCAGTAGTTCAAGAAGACAGCTCACCACCATCTTCTGAAGGGCAACTAGGGATGGGCAATAAATACTGACCTAACCAGCGACGCCCCATCACGTAAATGAATTTTTTTTAAAAATCCGTTTGGTTGGTATTCTATTACGGCCTTTTTGTTTTTACACTTCTCAGCAACTTTGCATACATATTTGCTCTTCAGTCTCCCTCAAACTATTTGGAGGTCACTAGTAAACTCTCAGCAGTGTGACTTACCTTTATTTGTTCTTGAGTTCAACCCATGAAGCCTCATTTAATGCCCATTTTTATATCAGCCCTCCTCTAACTGTAGTAATTTCTTTAACCAATATAGTGCCCCTTCCATTTTTTAATCCTGTCTGAAAATACCCTCCTTGTAACTGAGAAGTGTTGAGCTTTTTGAGCCATGTTTCAGAAATAACTATGATCTACTTCCAAGTGGCTAATCGTGCCCTCTGGCACAGATCTGGCCCTAATTCAACCACAACTACTAAAATTTGTGTACAATGTCAAAATGTATTCACTATCTCCTTGCACTGAAGTATATATCCCACTGCTCACTGAACAGCTTCTTTTATTTATTCTCTAACCTTTGTCCCTTGACTTTCTATATTTGTTACTAATTTTCTGCCTCCTATTTCCCCCTCTGCTTTGAATTCCTTTTGAATCTATGCATAGATTATCATCTCGCTGCTAAACTACCTCCCAACAGCACTAGCAAAATTCCTGCCTAGATATTGATCCGGCCCTCTTGAGGTGCAACTCTGATTTGTACTTGTTCCACACCTAACTTTCCCTAAAATCAGTTCCAATATTCCAGGAATCAGTTGATTCATGTTCTGAAGTTAAGGGTGTATTAGAGGGGTTGCAATTGATTTTAGTGCTTTTGAATTGGGGAGGAAGAAATTGGGTTTTCCTTCTTTTTGCTATCCAGTGATCTCAAATGCCACATATATGTGAATATCAGGCGAGGACAGGATCAAAGTTGGGCTGTAATATCCCTTGTCATTGAAATGAAGTGATAGCAAGTTATTCAAAAATTTCACATCATAACTGACCACATAGATGTGTATTGGCGAGCAAGTGGTGTGTATGTAATTGTGCTGCAGCAAGTAACTGACATCTTCAGAAACTGAGTGGAGAAATTGGAGAGGTGGAAGGGCAAACCAGAAATGCAAGTGGGTATTAACAATATCTGAGTGTTAAATCTATACCATAATCCATTAAAATTCAGCTATTTCTTAAAAGTATATTTATTGAGGTTTTACATTTTAACAAACAACGCAACAAAACCACAGAAGTGATACAGTACAACAAGCAAAACAAAAGGCTCAGCATACATGGATATGGAGAGAGGTCAAGAGAATAGCAGTATAAGCAGCATTTCATTTCATTTCATGAGCTCGGTACAATCATTAGACATAATTTGACACTTATGTAAGCCCAACCAGAGAACAAGGGGGAAACAGGATAAAGCCATGAAAACATAGTAAAGTGGTGCACATCTTCCCACGCAGCAAATGCTCACAATTGTCTCCAGAATTCAGGATAAATGTTTTACGCCATGTTCGGGCGTGCACCAGTATATATATCTCCCTCTATTCCAGCAGTGCCAGAGGTTCCAATGACACACCGCAACCTCCTCTTCTCGGATGCCAGACCCATCTGCACCCATGCAGGAACCAATTGCGGATTCTTTATACCTTATTATTTAAGGAAAAATACAATGAAAAAACACCAGAACCCCAATTCTAAAAGGGTGTTACATATATAGACCACAATGCAACATAACCTCAATCTCGGGACCAATATCATTCCACACATTTATGCAGAGAGAACCAGCAGCAACATGTATGGATTATGATCGGTGCCGTCAACATCTCCCAAGAAAACAAAAAGGAAGGAGAACTAGAACTAACAAGTGTAGGTCACAGGATAACAAAAGATCAAGACTCCACCGTGGGCCTGTAATCGCCCCAGTGCATGGCAATCACCCATTTAATGGAGAAGCTGCTCATTCAAACAAGAAAGCGTCCCAACCATTATGAGGGCAACAGGACATCGACCAAACTACATTGAGCATTGAGAACATGATAATATAGCCATGGTGTGGAGATGCCGGCGTTGGACTGGGGTGAGCACAGTAAGAAGTTTTACAACACCAGGTTAAAGTCCAACAGGTTTGTTTCGATGTCACTAGCTTTCGGAGCGCTGCTCATTCCCCTGAGGAAGGAGCAGCGCTCCGAAAGCTAGTGACATCGAAACAAACCTGTTGGACTTTAACCTGGTGTTGTAAAACTTCTTACTATGATAATATAGGGCAGTGGTCGTGGGCCCAAACGATCCCGGGTCTCAAAGATCGGATACACTGTGCTCCATCGAATCTGATACACCCAACCTCCAGATCAAGATTACTAAAGCATGGCAGTCAATTTTCAAATTCAATCAGGAACTCGCCTCCCACTTCTTACTAGAGACCCGGCTCACTGACGCTCCTCGTCAGGGCCCTACTTCCTGAACTCTGCAGGATAAATGATATGAATCAACTATTTTCTGATAGGTCTGATAGGTAAAAAGGCTATTTTAATGTAAATATTAAAGCCCAGTTTTAATACCCATTTTAAAATAAGGATTTCAGTACTCATAACCTCAGGCCATGACAAAACACACAACTTCAGCAGAAGCACAAAAGCCTGACACGTGCACAAACTAATTGTAGATGAAAACAACATTTTTGCTGACAAAATGAACAAGCTATTGTCCTAATGAACAGATTTTCAAAGTCAGTTTGACATTAAGAAATAAGCTGCACCAGTGATCGAGGTCAAGTAAGCACCATAGCAATATGAAGGCACCATTGTCCAGAATGTGGATAAAGCAAAGTCAGCAGAAAACCAGTAAAAACAGTCTTGATAATAGCACAAAATCGCATTCCATAGCATACACAAATATTCAAACATGAAACATTCAGAACTTATGTTGCACATTAAGGATTGACAGTTAACCATCAAATCAAATTTATTTGATTCTCACCCAAACCAATTAGAACGACATAGAGGTGTAGACAGATGGCTTTAGGCTGATAAAATTCCCCTTAAACATGATGGTCCGTATGGCCATCTTTATTCCGGGATCATTCTATACTTTGATCTAACTATTCGTTATCTCTATTTTCATATTTTCCACTCTAACTCTTGAAGTAAATGCAAGCTGTTTTGCTGTAAGCAAGGAACCATTTCTGTATTATTTTGAAAGTTAAATTGTTTATAAGTTAATTCTCTTTAAGTCCTTTTGCTAGCCGGACTTTATTGAGAATAGTATTGTCATCAAATAGAGGCAATAAAGATTCTTGTTTGCATCCAAGAAGTTTAACTCCAATTTCTACTGAGTTTTAGTGTTGCGAGACTTCACTAGATCTGCATGGTAGGTCTCTACAATAGATGACACATCATGCAGCAAGATCTCAATGAATCAAGTGCTCTTTATCGAATACAAGGATTCTTTCCTGCACCTCCACTGTTCTCCCAAGGATTACCTTGCAATTCCTCAAACTGAGCTCCAAAGTCCTTCACACAAAGCCAAGGTCCCCATCCAGAGCAATATTCTCAGTGCCAGTTATCATCCCATTGCACACCACACCGAGCCAAAGACCTGGTCACAAGCTGTGCCCCACCTCAGCCCATTACGAAAGGATTCTCTACGAATTAACACTGCTCCTCACCACAAAACTCCAATCAGGACCACCCAGCGACATAGTGGAAGACATGCCACCCCCCAAAATATATGAAATGTGCACCAAGATAAAATAATGGACGAAAAGACGAGCAGGGCCAGAGCTAGCGAAAACGTAGCCACTCTTGCACTCTCATGATGTGACCCCTCAAAATTCAGCAATGATAATTGGACGGAGTCTTGACCTAAAATGTGGACTGAACACGCCCACCATCTTATTTTTTTCCTCCGTGACTTTACCAGACAAGATGAGGGGCCGCATCAAATGGCCTAGTCGCGCCCAACTCGGGATGCAACAAGACCATTAAAGCTCACGAGAGGTCTCTTGCGAGATTGGCGATGCTCGGGACACCTTGCGAGGTCTTATTTGATCTTGCAAGGCGTAATCTGGATCTTGCCCTCACTGGGCGGGATCCAGATTTGCATATTTAAGTGAGCAGTTAGGCCTGGGAGACTTCATTAAACGTGGACCAGGCGTAACAGCACCTGGAGAGCTATCCCGGGCCATTGGAGGCCCCCGGGTTGTCAGGCTCTGAGTAGGGCAGTACACACGCTGGCACCTGGGCCCTGCCAGCCTGGCATCTTGGCACTACTGCCCGTTCACCCTGGCAGTGCCATCCTGACTGGCAGGCGCACTGCCAGGGTGTCAGGCCGGCAGTGTCAAGTTGCCTGGGTGCCAGGTTGGCACTGCCAGGGATCGGGCCCGGGGATCAGGACGTTATGAAATGGGTTGAGGGGGGCTCGCGGGCCCCGTAACAGCTAAGTTGGGGTGGTGAGGGGGATCCTGGAAATCAGAAATAAAAACAAAATGCTGGAAATACTCAGCGCAAGTCGTGTCCGTGGAAAGGTAAACAGAGTGAGCGTTTTAGGTCAATAACGTCTATCTTTTTTCAGTTCTGCTTGTTGGAAGTAAGTTGATAGCACAGTGGTTAGCACTGTTGCTTCACAACGCCAGGGACCCAGGTTCGATTCCTGGCTCGGTTCACTGTCTGTGTGGAGTCTGCACGTTCTCCCCGTGTCTGCGTGGGTTTCCTCCGGATGCTCCAATTTTCTCCCACAAGTCCCGAAATTCGTGATTGTTAGGTGAATTGGGCATTCTGAATTCTCCCTCTGTGTACGCAAACGGGCACCATAGTGTGGCGACTAGGGGATTTTCACAGTAACTTCATTTAATGTAAGCCTACTTGTGACACTAATAACGATTACTATTAGTTGTCGGCAAGTGATGGACTTGACAACTTTGTAGCATGTCAGTGCAGAATTATACAGGGATTTGTGCTTTAATGTACTTTGTATGATGTGTTAAATCTTCTTGCAGTCATGACATTTGAGTTTCGGTTGTAGGTGCAAAATGAGAGCTGCACAGCTTGCCCGCTCCAGGAACGAACCATCTTAACCAGAAAAGAGGGGGAATCTGCAAAAAGTATAAATGAGATGTTACTGAGTCGACTTTCCCGATATCGTGGCTCCCCATCCGCTACATTGGCTGCTCTTACTGGCTCCACAATTACCAACACGTTGAAGGAAGATCATTCTGGTGAGAAAAATCTTTTTTTAAATGATCCTGTGGGCTTAAAACATTTTGTTTTGATAGCTGACCATGTTGTAGTTCAGCTCTTGCTTTTCTTTAAATGTGGTACACACATGAATTCTTTGTCTGGAAAGAGACTGACATGGTAGTGTAATGAATGGCATCTCTTGTGATGAATATGACAGTATTGAGTTAAAGAGGTTCAGGATAGTTTTAATCTAAATATCAGAGTACGAGTGTACAGTTCAAAAGATTTTTTGTTTGTTACTGAGTAAACATCTAAATCTAAATATCTGAGGTGTAGAAAATGATAACATCACATTTCAGTAAATTGGTAATATTTGCAATTTTGGTTTGAGGCACATTGAACAAAGCTTAACTTCAGCTCTTCCAAACCAGATAAGTAATCGAATGGTTGATATTTAACATTGGAGTGTACCAAAGTGTTCAAATTATTCCAATCCCCAACATTCTTGACCTTCACTAAACAATATTTATTACAGTAACAGGAAAGAATGGAAATAGAAGGAAGTGATTAGCATTTGAATTATTTTAAATCTACTGTTCTGATTGACGAGATTAGTTGCTATACACAAAATAATTGCAAATCAACATTTTAAAATCAAACCTACTGATTATGCTGCCCATTTCATTCCTTGATTTTTTTTTTGATTGAGAAGTCATAGAAAAATAATAGTCATGAGCTTTCTCTATTCATTCTGATTAATTAACAAAAAATATTTCTCTTCCCTGAAAGATGTTACTTTAATTTGGGCAGTTTCAAAGCAGGATAGTGTCCAATTTAGAAATTGGCCTTTTGATGCCAATATGCAAACCAACCCACATTGAATCTCTTAATAGTTTTCCTAATTTTCTGTGATGGTTTTCAGATGATTTTTTAAAAAATTCAAAGTACCCAATTCTTTTTTTTTCTAATTAAGGGGCAATTTAGTGTGGCCAATCCACCTACCCTGCACAGCTTTGGGTTGTGGGGATGAAACCCACGCAGACATAGGTAAAATGTGCAAACTCCACACGGGCAGTGACCCAGGGCCGGTATCGAACCCGGGTCCTCGCCGCTGTGTTTTCAGATGAAATTTAGAACAATTGTGGCAGAAAGTTACCTAGCTGTGAGTCCAATTAAAACAATTGATTAAAAAATTGCTCCATATTGAGGACTTCCGGGTGCGGCGATGACCAGCTGAGTCGCACGTTTCGGCAGCTCCCTGTGAAACGGACTTTTGGGCTCTTGATAGGAGCCCCAACGGCAATTTTAACGGCTAAAAACACCGTGCGGTAAACCAGGAGGGTGTTCCCCCTGGACACGGATGGAAAAAGGAGAGGAAAGTGGCCGGATTGCAGCGGATCCTTTGGAACAATGGCAAGGAAGGCAAGCAAAAACCAAGATGGCGTCGGAAGGTGGCAGTTTCATATGGGGCCCTGAACAACAAGAGTTCTTGAAATGCTGCGTGGAGGAGATAAAAAAGGAAATGAAGAAAGAGTTGTTGGCCCCGATACTACAGGCGATCGAAGGGCTAAAGGAGGAACAAAAGACCCAGGAGCAGGAGCTTCGGGTCGTGAAGGCGAAAGCAGCCGAGAATGAGAACGATATACAGGGCCTGGTGGTGAAGTCGGAGATACAGGAGGCACACCAGAAACGATGTGTGGAGAGGTTGGAGGCACTGGAAAACAACGCAAGGAGGAACAACCTGAGGATTCTTGGCCTTCCTGAAGGTGTGGAGGGGGCGGACGTCGGGGCATATGTGAGCACGATGCTGCATTCGTTAATGGGAGCGGAGGCCCCGACGGGTCCGTTGGAGGTGGAGGGAGCGTACCGAGTTATGGTGCGAGGATCGAGAGCAGGAGAAACTCCCAGAGCCATAGTGGTGAGATTCCTCCGTTTTAAGGATAGAGAAATGGTCCTTAGATGGGCGAAGAAAACTCGGTGCAGTAAATGGGAGAACGCGGTGATCCGCGTTTATCAAGATTGGAGTGCGGAGGTGGCGAGAAGGAGGGCGAGCTTTAATCGGGCCAAGGCGGTGCTTCACAAAAGGAAGATAAAATTTGGAATGCTGCAACCGGCAAGACTGTGGGTCACATATCAAGGGAGGCACAACTACTTTGAGACGGCGGATGAAGCGTGGACTTTTATTGTAGAAGAAAAACTGGAATGAGTGGATTATGAAAAAGAACGTTTGGACAAAGTGGTGGGGCGAATGGGGGGGGCGAAGAGGGGTTTTATGTTCTAATCCTGCGGTATGGTAACTTTTCTTTCTCCCACAGGTGGTGATGGGGGGAGGTGGGGAGGGAGAGGAGATGGGGCGTTGGCCATGGGAGGCGGGGCCGAGGGAGAGGCGCGGGCTTGGTTCCCGCGCTATGATAATTATGGCGGGAATAGAGAAGCAGGAAGGAGGGGGCGTCGCACGGTGCGAGCCGTGGTCACGGGGGGAAGCCGAGGTCAGCCAGAGTTTGCTGACTTCTGGGAGCAACATGGGGGGAGTAATTACGCTAGCGGGGGGTCTAGCGGGGGGGGTGGGAGGGGGGAATTACTGGGTTGCTGCTGCTGGGGAAAGGGGGGAGTGGGTACGGGAGAGGATGGGCGGGGGGGCACCGCCTGGGGGAGATACAGCTGCGTGGGAACTGGGTGAGAAGCTGGAAAAAGATGATGGGTAACCGGCAAGGGGGGGGGGGTGGGAAGCCCCCCAACTCGGCTGATCACGTGGAACGTGAGAGGGCTCAACGGGCCGATAAAGAGGGCACGAGTACTCGCACACCTTAAGAAACTTAAAGCAGATGTGGTTATGTTACAGGAAACGCACCTGAAACTGATAGACCAGGTTAGGCTGCGTAAAGGATGGGTGGGGCAGGTGTTCCATTCGGGGCTGGATGCGAAAAACAGGGGGGTGGCTATATTAGTGGGGAAGCGGGTAATGTTCGAGGCAAAGACTATAGTGGTGGATAACGGGGGCAGATACGTGATGGTGAGTGGCAAATTACAGGGAGAGATGGTGGTTTTGGTAAACGTGTATGCCCCGAACTGGGATGATGCCAACTTTATGAGGCGAATGCTAGGACGCATCCCGGACCTAGAGACGGGAAAGCTGATAATGGGGGGAGACTTTAACACGGTGTTGGAACCAAGGCTGGATAGGTCGAAGTCCAGGACTGGTAGGAGGCCGGCAGCAGCCAAGGTGCTTAAGGATTTTATGGAGCAGATGGGAGGTGTGGACCCGTGGAGATTCAGTAGACCTAGGAGTAAGGAGTTCTCGTTTTTCTCCTATGTCCATAAAGTCTATTCGCGCATAGACTTTTTTGTGTTGGGTAGGGCATTGATCCCGAAGGTGAGGGGAACGGAATATACGGCTATAGCCATTTCGGATCATGCCCCACACTGGGTAGACTTGGAGATAGGGGAGGAAACAGGAGGGCGCCCACCCTGGAGAATGGACATGGGACTAATGGCAGATGAGGGGGTGTGCCTAAGGGTGAGGGGATGTATTGAAAAGTACTTGGAACTCAATGACAATGGGGAGGTTCAGGTGGGAGTGGTCTGGGAGGCGTTGAAGGCGGTGGTTAGGGGGGAGCTGATATCAATAAGGGCACATAAAGGGAAGCAGGAGAGTAAGGAACGGGAGCGGTTGCTGCAAGAACTTTTGAGGGTGGACAGACAAAATGCGGAAGCACCGGAGGAGGGACTGTACAGGGAAAGGCAAAGGCTGCATGTGGAATTTGACTTGCTGACTACAGGCACTGCAGAGGCACAATGGAGGAAGGCGCAGGGTGTACAGTATGAATATGGGGAGAAGGCGAGCAGATTGCTGGCACACCAATTGAGGAAAAGGGGAGCAGCGAGGGAAATAGGGGGAGTGAGGGATGAGGAAGGAGAGATGGAGCGGGGGGCGGAGAGAGTGAATGAGGTGTTCAAGACATTTTATAAAAAATTGTATGAAGCTCAACCCCCGGATGGGAGGGAGAGAATGATGGATTTTTTGGATCGGCTGGAAATTCCCAAGGTGGAAGAGCAGGAAAGGGTGGGACTGGGAGCACAGATCACGGTAGAAGAAGTGGTGAAAGGAATTAGGAACATGCAGACGGGAAAGGCCCCGGGACCGGACGGATTCCCAGTTGAATTTTACAGAAAGTATTTGGACTTGCTCGCCCCGGTACTGACGAGGACCTTTAACGAGGCAAAGGAAAGGGGACAACTGCCCCCGACTATGTCTGAAGCAACGATATCGCTTCTCTTAAAGAAGGAAAAGGATCCGCTACAATGCGGGTCCTACAGACCAATTTCCCTCCTAAATGTGGATGCCAAGGTCCTGGCCAAGGTAATGGCATTGAGAATAGAGGAATGTGTCCCGGGGGTGGTTCACGAGGACCAAACTGGGTTTGTGAAGGGGAGACAGCTGAACACGAATATACGGAGGCTGTTAGGGGTAATGATGATGGCCCCACCAGAGGGTGAAACGGAGATAGTAGTGGCGATGGATGCCGAGAAAGCATTTGATAGAGTGGAATGGGATTATCTGTGGGAGGTGTTGAGGAGATTTGGTTTTGGAGAGGGGTATGTTAGATGGGTGCAGCTGTTGTATAGGGCCCCAGTGTGTGGTCACGAATGGACGGGGATCGGCATATTTTCGGCTCCATAGAGGGACAAGGCAGGGATGTCCTCTGTCCCCATTACTGTTTGCACTGGCGATTGAGCCCCTGGCGATAGCGCTGAGAGGTTCCAAGAGATGGAGGGGAATACTTAGGGGAGGAGAAGAACACCGGGTATCTTTATATGCGGATGATCTGCTACTATATGTGGCGGATCCGGCGGAGGGGATGCCAGAAATAATGCGGATACTTGGGGAGTTTGGGGATTTTTCAGGGTATAAATTGAACATGGGGAAGAGTGAGCTGTTTGTGGTGTATCCAAGGGAGCAGAGTAGAGAAATAGAAGACCTACCGTTGAGGAAGGTAACAAGAGACTTTCGTTACCTGGGGATCCAGATAGCTAAGAATTGGGGCACATTGCACAGGCTAAATTTAACGCGGTTGGTGGAACAGATGGAGGAAGATTTCAAGAGATGGGATGATGGTAGCACTGTCAATGGCAGGGAGGGTGCAGGCGGTTAAGATGGTGGTCCTCCCGAGATTCCTCTTTGTGTTTCAGTGCCTCCCGGTGGTGAACACGAAGGCTTTTTTAAAAGGATAGAAAAGAGCATCATGGGTTTTGTTTGGGCCGGGAAGACTCCGAGAGTGAGGAAGGGATTCTTACAGCGTAGTAGGGATAGGGGGGGGGCTGGCATTACCGAGCCTAAGTGAGTATTATTGGGCCGCTAATATTTCAATGGTGAGTAAGTGGATGGGAGAGGAGGATGGAGCGGCGTGGAAGAGATTAGAGAGGGCGTCCTGTAGGGGGACCAGCCTGCAGGCTATGGTGACAGCCCCATTGCCCGTTCTCACCGAGGAACTACACCACGAGCCCGGTGGGTGGTAGCTACACTGAAGATTTGGGGACAGTGGAGACGACATAGGGAAAGACCGGAGCATTGGGGGGGTCCCCGATAAGAAACAACCATAGGTTTGCCCCGGGGGGAATGATGGGGGATATGGAATGTGGCAAAGAGCAGGAAATAACGCAACTGAACGATCTATTTGTGGACGGGAAGTTTGCAAGTCTGGAGCGCTGACCGAGAAATATGGGGTTGCCCAAGGGAATGCATTCCGGTACATGCAATTGAGGGCTTTTGCGAGGCAACAGGTGAGGGAATTCCCGCAGCTCCCGACACAAGAGGTGCAGGACAGAGTCATCTCAAAGAAATGGGTGGGGGATGGTAAGGTGTCGGATATATATAGGGAAATGAGGGACGAAGGGGAGACTATGGTGGACGAACTAAAAGGGAAATGGGAAGAAGAGCTAGGGGAGGAGATCGAGGAGGGGCTGTGGGCAGATGCCCTAAACAGGGTAAACCCGTCGTCCTCGTGCGCCAGGCTAAGCCTGATTCAGTTTAAGGTATTAACACAGGGCACATATGACTGGGAACACGGCTCAGTAAATTTTTTGGGTGGAGGATAGGTGTGCGAGGTGCTCGAGAAGCCCAGCGAATCATACCCATATGTTTTGGTCATGCCGGCACTACAGGGGTGTTTGGGTGGGGTGACAAAGGCGCTTTCAAAAGTAGTAGGAGTCCGGGTCGAACCAAGCTGGGGGTTGGCTATATTTGGGGTTGCACAAGAGCCGGGAGTGCAGGAGGCGAGAGAGGCCGATGTTTTGGCCTTTGCGTCCCTAGTAGCCCGGCGCAGGATATTGCTAATGTGGAAGAAGCAAGCCCCCGGGGGTGGAGACCTGGATAAATGATATGGCGGGGTTCATAAAGCTAGAGCGGATTAAGTTCGTCCTAAGGGGGTCGGCTCAAGGGTTCACCAGGCGGTGGCAACCGTTCGTCGAATATCTTGCGGAAAGATAGATGGGGGGAAAAAAGAAGGCAGCAGCAGCAGCCCAGGACTTGGGAGGGATGGGGGGGGGGTGGGTGGGGAGGGATGGGGGGGGGGGGGGAGGGATGGGGGGGGGGGAGGGGAGGGATGGGGGGGGGGGGAGGGATGGGGGGGGGGGAGGGATGGGGGGGGGGGGAGGAGGGGAGGGATGGGGGGGGGGGAGGATGGGGGGGGGGGAGGGATGGGAGGGATGGGGGGGGGGAGGGATGGAGGGATGGGGGGGGGGGAGGGATGGGAGGGATGGGGGGGGGGAGGGATGGGGAGGGATATGGGGGGGGGAGGGATATGGGGGGGGGGAGGGATGGGGGGGGGAGGGATGGGGGGGGGAGGGCTATGGGGGGGGGGAGGGGGGAGGGATGGGGGGGGGGAGGGATATGGGGGGGGGGAGGATATGGGGGGGGGAGGGATATGGGGGGGGGGGAGGGATGGGGGGGGGCGATGGAGGGATGGGGGGGGGTGTATAGCCTGTGACAAGGCAGTTGCCAATTAGGGCTAGTTTTCATTTTTGTTATTTAATATTTATTTAATTTGTTTGTTTTTTTGTTTATATAAAAAAGGTCATTATTATCTGTATTGTTATAATGTTGTGTAAAGGATGCACAATGTACTCTGTTGGTTGACCAAAAATTTTCAATAAAATATTTATTAAAAAAAAAAAATTGCTCCATATTAAATATTTTCCCTCCTTTTTTTTAAACCACCCTTGGGTTTTCTCCACTTACTGGTCCTTTACAGGAAAGTGTGCGAGGACTGCCTAATCGGCATGCAGGTCTGCACAGTTCCAGAAGCACAAAGTTGGTTGATCAGAATTCCTTTTGAATCACCACTCCTTTGGCTGTCATCAGGAGCGTTGTTTCAGTGGAGGGTTTGATGGCTTTCTGATGCTCCACCCCTCTGCATGCCCTCAGAAGTTTAGTAATACTTCAGCAACGATTATCAAGCAGCCAGCTCCATACATGCTTTTTCTTCTCTTTCCAAACTTATAAGGCGCAGACACTTGAAATGTTCTGTTTTTGTACTGGGCTGAATTATGCTGTTTATGTGCATTTGACGTGAAGAGATTTTCTCATCTCTTCATTGGGTTTTGTAGAGCGCGTTGCAAGTTTTAAGGATTTTAACCTTGGATTAAACATTTAAATTTGAGAATATTGCAAGCGAACAAAATTTTGGATTCCTTGCATGGTGCTTCCAATCATTCTTTCTAATTTGTGTTTCGAAATATAATTTATAATGAAAAAAGCCTTATCTTGAGATGGTCCAGAATACAAAGGTTAATATTTGGGAGAGAAATAGTTTTCTTTGAGTATTGTGCCTTGGGTACTTAAAATTGCTGACGTATTTTGTAAGAGGAGAAGACATCCAACACAGCTTTGTTTGTACTGATAGTATTAGGCGGAGTTTTATTGTGGCATTCTTCCAAAAGAAGGATATTGGCACCTAATGTAAAATATCTCCATCCAAAACTTCCACAGCCTACAGTTTACATCCAACAAGTGCAAACTATTGATCATGCCACCCATTCTTTTTGCTATTGCTGATTTTTGGAAGTGGACAGGGCCAGGGTGTGGAAGAGACCGAGGAAGAGGAAGAGAACCTTGCGTTCTAAAGTACAATTAATACTGTTGTCCCCACTTAGGACGTTCACCAAAAGCTCATTAGTTACTGTTATTTCAGTTGGTAAAAAGCCAGACATTCACAGAGGAATTCACATTATTAAAACTGAGGATTTTGAGCTCATTAATAAGTACAAGAGAGTTTCTGATAGATGGAAGCAGATTAAATAAGCCACATGCACTCTGCAAGAGATCATTGAGGATTAGTAGTATCTTCAGGATTACAGTAAACAGCCTATCCAGAGAAACCTTTTCTCAGTTTTTAAGAAGGATAATATGGTGGGGGAAGATATTATTGGAATAAGAATGCTGCTCATCATTTTGGATTCTTGCCTCAGCAGCATGTTTCTTCCTTCAGCTGGAGAATGTGGAGTCCCACATTCCTGAAATGAGTTCTGCTCTAACCAGAAGGATGTGTAATCATAATAAATTGAATAATATTTGTATTCTGTGCCTATTCCACCGCATCAGAACCACACATTTCAATCCGTGGCAGAGATGTTGGAGGGTGCGTGCCAGGAAGTAGTGATAGGATAGATTGCAGAACTAAGATGGGGTAATGCCATAGAGCGCCCTGAAAATAAAAATGAAGATTTTCAGCTGATTCATTAAAAAAGCCAATGTGTGTTGCTGTACAGGCCCTGATGTGGAATAGAATAAAAGTGCAAGAGTTCTGCATGATTTGGAGTTTATGTATGATACATCTTGGGAGGATGAGAGCGTTGGAAAAATTGAATAAAAACAGACCATGTTGGGAAAACGTCAGGTCTGTGGAGAGAGAAAGTCAGTATTTCAGACTGTGAATTTTGTTCTGATGGAAGATCTGAGGTTTCCCAGTATTTTCTGTTCTTGTTTCAGGTTTACAGCAGAAGTATTTTGCTTTTGTCTTGCAAAAATGGAACTGATGGTTCAATATGGACCATAAGACATAGGAGTAGAATTAGGCCGCTCGGTCCATTGACTCATAGAATCCCTACAGTACAGAAGCCGTGGGCCATTGGGCTCATCGGGTCTACAACCGACCCTCTGAAAGAGCACCTATACACCCACTCCCCTGACCTCTTCCTGTTACCCCACCCAACCGTTGGACACTAAGGGGCAATTTTAACAATCACAGCCAATCCACCTAACCCTGCACATCTTAGGACTGTGGGAGGAAACCGGAGCATCCAGAGGAAACCCACTGAGATGCTGGAAGAATGTGCAAACTCCACACAGTCACCCAAGGCCAGAATTGAACCCAAGTCTCTGGCAATGAAGTTAAAAAATTTTTTTTTTTTTTTTTAAATAAAGGTTTTTTAACAACACAATTTTTCCCCTTACAAACAGTAACCCCCCCCCCGTAACAAAATAACGCAAAATCTCCCTGAGCAAGATATATACATGGCAAGATGGTATATTTACATGGCTTTATACACTGGCTCTTGGCCGCACGTACCGTTTCCCCCCACCCTCCATGCCATCTCCGCTCGTCCATCCCCTCAAACAATCTCTTCTCCCCCCCCCCCCCCCCCCCCAGGGTTGCTGCTGCTGCTGCTGACCGACCTTCTTCTAACGCTCCGCGAGATATTCTTAGGAACGGTTGCCACCGCCTGTAAAACCCCTGCGCAGACCCTCTCAAAGCAAACTTAATTCTCTTCAATTTTCTGAACCCCGCCATGTCGTTAATCCAGGCCTCCAGGCTAGGGTGCTTCGCCTCTTCCACAATAGCAAGACCCTTCGCCGGGCTACTAGGGACGCAAAGGCCAGAATTCCGGCCTCTTTCGCCTCCTGCACTCACGGCTCATCCACTACTCCAAATATTGCTAGTCCCCAGCTTGGCTTGATCCGGACTTTCACCACTTGGCATATTACTCCCGCCACCCCTCTCCAGAACCCATCCAATGCCGGGCATGACCAAAACATATGGACATGGTTCGCCGGGCTCCCTGAACATCTTTCACATCTATCCTCTACCCCAAAGAACCTACTCGGCCTCGCCCTCGTCAAATGCGCTCTGTGAACCACCTTAAATTGTATCAGACTGGCACACGAGGAGGAGGTATTAACCCTACCCAGGCCATCAGCCCATAGCCCTTCTTCAATCTCCTCCCCAAGCTCCTCCTCCCATTTACCTTTCAATTCTTCTACTAGCGCTTCCCCCTCTTCTTTCATCTCTTTGGTATATTTCCGACACCTTGCCCTCCCCAACCCATACCCCCGAGATCACCCTATCTTGAACTTCTTGTGCCGGGAGCAACGGGAATTCCCTCACCTGTCGCCTCACAAAAGCCCTCACCTGCATATATCTAAATGCATTTCCAGGGGGTAACTCCAATTTCTCCTCCAGTGCCCCTAGGCTCGCAAATGTCCCGTCAATGAACAGGTCCCCCATTCTTCTTATCCCCGCCCGATGCCAGCCTTGGAACCCCCCGTCCATCTTCCCCGGGACAAACCGGTGGTTACCCCTGATCGGGGACCACACCGATGCTCCCATTGCACCCCTGTGCCTTCTCCACTGGCCCCAGATCCTTAGTGTTGCCGCCACCACCGGGCTTGTGGTGTATTTTGTCGGCTGAGAGCGGCAGCGGTGCCGTTACCAATGCCCCCAGGCTCGTTCCATTACAGGACGCCATCTCCATCCTCTTCCATGCCGCCCCCTCTCCCTCCATGACCCACTTGCGGATCATCGCCACGTTTGCTGCCCAGTAGTAACTCCCTAGGTTTGGCAAAGCCAAACCTCCTCAGTCCTTGTTGCGTTCCAAGACCCTCTCCTAAGACCTCGGGGTCTTATTTGCCCACACATACCCCATAATACTCCTACCTACTCTCTTGAAAAAGCCCTTGGTGATCACGATGGGGAGGCACTGAAACACAAACAAAAACCTCGGAAGGACCACTATTTTGACCGACTGCACCCTACCCGCCAACGAGAACGGCAATGTCCCATCTTTTAAAATCCTCGTCCATTTGCTACACCACCCTCGTCAAATTCAGTTTATGTAGGGCCCCCCAACTTCTGGCTATCTGGATCCCCAGATACCGAAAACTCCTCTCTGCCCTCCTCTGCCTATCCGTCTTTCTTGGTCCCCTGCCTGTAATACAAAAAGCTCACTCTTCTCTACATTAAGCTTGTAGCCCGAGAACTCTCCAAACTCCTTCAGAGTCTGCATGACCTCCACCATCCCCTCCATTAGGTCCGCCACGTATAGCAGCAGGTCATCCGCATGTAGCGATACCCGATGCTCCTCTCCCCCGCGGACTATCCCCCTCCATTTCGGAGACTCCCTAAGTGATATGGCCAAGGGTTCGATCGCCAATGCAAACAACAGGGGGACAGGGGGCACCCCTGTCTCGTCCCTCGGTACAGCCGAAAGTACTCCGACCTCCGCCGGTTCGTCACTACACTCGCCACCGGGGCACTGTAAAGGAGCTTAACCCATCTAATAAACCCTCCCCCGAACCCAAACCTGCGCAATACCTCCCAGAGGTACTCCCACTCTACTCGGTCAAAGGCTTTTTCCGCGTCCATAGCTGCCACTATCTCCGCCTCTCCCTCCTCCGATGTCAACATTATCACGTTTAAGAGCCGCCGCACATTGGTATTTAACTGCCTGCCCTTTACGAATCCCGTTTGGTCCTCGTGAATCACCCCCGGGACACAGTCCTCAATCCTAGTGGCCAGTACCTTCGCCAATAGCTTAGCATCCACATTGAGGAGCGAAATCGGCCTGTACGATCCACATTGCAGTGGATCCTTGTCTCGCTTTAGAATCAAGGAGATTGTCGCCTCCGACATTGTCTGGGGCAGGATTCACTCCTCTCTTGCCTCGTTGAAGGTTCTCACTAGTAGCAGGGCCAGCAGGTCCACATATTTTCTATAGAACTCCACCGGGAACCCCGGAGCCTTCCCGCCTGCATGCTCCCCAAACCCTTACTCAACTCCTTCAACCCAATTGGTGCCCCCAAACCAACCGCCTCCTGCTCCTCCACCCTCGGGAACCCGAGCTGGTCCAGAATCGCCTCATCCCCCTTCCCCCCCCTGGGGGCTGGGATCTGTACAGCTCTTCATAGAAGTCCTTGAATACCTTATTTATTTTTGTTGCACTTCGAACCGTGGGCTCCCCTTCCATCTTTGATTTCCCCCTATATCCCTCGCTGCCGCCCTCTTAAGGAGCTGGTGCGCCAGCATCCGACTAGCCTTTTCCCCGTACTCGTAAGTCGCCCCTTGCGCCTTCCTCCACTGTGCCTCCGCCTTGCCCGTGGTCAGCAGGTCAAACTCGGTCTGGAGCCGTCGCCTTTCCCCAAGTAATCTTTCCTCCGGGGCCTCTGCGTATCTCCTGTCCACTCGCAAGATCTCCCCCACTAACCTCTCCCTTTCCATTCCCTCTGTCTTCTCCCTATGAGCCCTGATGGAGATCAGCTCTCTCCTGATCACCGCCTTCAATGCCTCCCATACCACCCCCACTTGCACCTCCCCGTTGTCATTGGCCTCCAAGTACCTTTCGATACACCCCCTCACTTTCCCACACACCACCTCGTCCGCCAGCAGTCCCACATCCAGCCGCCACAGCGGGCGTTGGTCCCTCTCCTCTCCCAGCTCCAGTTCCACCCAGTGCGGGGCATGGTCCGAAACGGCTATGGCCGAATACTCCGTCCCCTCCACTCTCGGATGAGCGCCCTGCCCAGAACAAAGAAATCTATCCGGGAATAAGCCTTATGCACGTGGGAGAAAAAGAAAATTCCCTGGCCTGCGGTCTTGCAAACCTCCATGGGTCCACTCCCCCCATCTGATCCATAAACCCCCTAAGTACCTTGGCCGCCGCCGGCCTCCTTCCCGTCCTTGATCTGGAGCGGTCCAGTGCTGGGTCCAGCACCGTATTGAAGTCCCCTCCCATTATCAGTCCTCCTACCTCCAGGTCCGGAATGCGCCCCAACATGCGCTTCATAAATCCCGCATCATCCCAGTTCGGGGCGTATACATTTACCAACACCATCCACGTCCCTTGCAACCTACCACTCACCATCACATATCTCCCTCCATTATCCGCTACGATAGTCTTGGCCTCAAATGACACCTGCTTTCCCACCAGAATTGCCACCCCTCTATTTTTTGCGTCCAATCCCGAGTGAAGTACCTGTCCTACCCATCCCTTCTGTAACCTGACCTGGTCCGCCACCTTCAGGTGTGTCTCTTGGAGCATTGCAACGTCTGCCTTCAGTCCCTTCAAGTGCGGCGAACACTCGAGCCCGCTTCACCGGCCCATTCAGGCCCCTCACGTTCCACATTATCAGCCGGATTGGAGGAACTCTCACCCCCCCGCCGACTAGCCATCTCCTTTTCTGGGCCAGTCCCTTGTCCGCGTCTCCCTCACTCTCCAGTCCCCCAGCCGGGGAACCCCCGTCCCAGCCACCTCTTCTGTGTCCCGTTTTCTTTCGGCCAGTGCAGCAGCAATCAATCCCCCCCCCCCCCCCCCCCCCCCCCCGCTAGATCCCCGTCTAGCTTTTTTGCTCCCCCCATATCCTTCCCGTAAGTCAGCTGACCCCGGCTTCCCCCGCCATCCCTTTCACCCCCCCCCCCCCGTGTGGGAATCTCCCAATCAATGTACATTCCTTTGTTCCCCTTCCCGCCTTTCTTGTCGCTCGCGGAAAGACAACCCCGCGCTTTCCAAAGCCTGCCCCGCCCCCCATGGCGCAGATCCTTTTGTGGCCTTGTCCCTCTCTCCAGCCCATATAACATTTCCTGCGTGTGGTTGACCCCCTATGTACAACAACCATCCTACTTCAACCCTCAAACACCCCCCCTCCCACACAAACCCTCAATTAGAGTCCAATTTTTCAGCTAGTATAAAGGTCCACGCCTCTTTGGGCATTTCGAAGTAGTGGTGTTGGCCATTATGTGTAACCCACAGTCGCGCTGGCTGCAACATTCCAAATTTCACTCCTTTCCGATGCAGCACCGCTTTGGCCCGGTTGAAACCCGCTCTCCGCTTAGCGACCTCCGCGCTCCAGTCCAGGTATATTCTGATCTCCACATTGTCCCACTTGCTGCTCCGTTCCTTCTTGGCCCATTTCAGGACCCTCTCTCTGTCCGTAAACCGGTGAACTCTCACCACCATCGCCCTTGGCGGCTCTTTTGCCTTGGGCTTCCTCGCTAGCACTCTGTGCGCCCCATCCAGCTCCAGCAATCCCGGGGGGGGCCTCCGCACCCATCAGCGTCCCGATCATTGTGCCCGCATATGCCGCGGCATCGGCCCCCTCCACTCCTTCTGGGAGACCCAGGATCCTCAAGTTGTTTCTCCTTGATCTGTTCTCCAGGTCTTCGAGTCTTCCCGCCACGTCTTGTGCAGCGCCTCGTGCCACTCACTCTCTCCGCCAGGCCATAAGCTCGTCGTCGTTCTCACTCACTTTTTCCTGGATCTCCTGGATCTGCACCTCTTGGGCTTTCTGGGTTGCTCCAAGTCTTTCAATCATTGCCAGTATAGGCGCCACCATCTCCTTACGCAGCTCCTCGAAG
The DNA here is from genome assembly GCF_047496885.1 of Scyliorhinus torazame. NCBI lineage: Eukaryota > Metazoa > Chordata > Chondrichthyes > Carcharhiniformes > Scyliorhinidae > Scyliorhinus > Scyliorhinus torazame. The sequence goes on along the minus strand of NC_092707.1, from coordinate 35,065,944 downwards.
CCGCACTTGATGAACTCTTTCATCTCCTCTCTGTCCGTGGGCGCCGCCATTTTGTTTTTTTCTTTTTCTTCTTTCTTCTCCCGCTGCTCCAGGGCCGCTTTTTGCGCCGTTTCGCTGCGGGTCCGATCCATGCAGGTTTGTAGGGGACCTTTCTTCTTCCATCCCCACGGGTTGGTTTTTTTTTTTTAAAGTGCCGTTGGGGCTCCGTTAGCATGCCCAAAAGTCCGTTTTCGCGGGAGCTGCCGAATCGCGCGCCTTAGCTCCGCATCGCCGCAACCCGGAAGTCGTCCCTGGCAATGAAAGGTAGCAGTGCCAGCCACTATGCCGCCCGTTTTTATTTCTTGTCCCATTTCCTGCACGAACGAACATTGCAGGAATGGCGTCCCGATCTCTAGACCCCCCTCCCACCCCAAGCCTCCAGAATGCCCCAACCCAACAATAAAGGGGACATGGAGCCCCCCCCATCGAACCGGACAGAATGGCTGTTGTCATGGCTGTGGGTTCCAGATTACGGAGTACTACTTCTTTAACAGGCAGAAATGAATGCCGTGAAAGGGAAGTGAAGTTGGCTTTTGAGGCAAAAGAGAGTGAGCCTTATTTACGTATGTCATCAAGAGCAATATATAGATGAAGAGGAGGAGAGGGTAACAATCAGTATTGATCACAAGAATTGTAATGAGGTAACAAGCTATTAATTTGTTCTCCTACCTATTTTGTGCATCAGAGTTAGTTGAAGAATTCATCCCACTGATTTCAGGTGCTGAAATTTGAAGCTGCAAACCAGTTGGTGGTGGAAATAGCAATAGGCTGAATAATGAAAATGATTCTGCCTATGCTCACAGTAGAATTGTGAATAATGAACCAATAAACTTGTCAGTTGTGGCAAGGCTTAAACAATATAACGGGCAACAAAGCAAAGCCGAGTAGAATCTCCGGTGGCAGCGCACCCCTCCCCGATGAACTCAATGCTTTCTGTGCTAGTTTTGAGCAGGAAACCATCAAACCGTTGTCAACGTTGTCGGTTGGCACAGTGGTTAGCACTGCTGCCTCACAGCGTCAGGGACCAGGGTTCGATTCCAACCTTGGGTAACTGTCTGTGTGGAGTTTGCACTTTCTCCCCATGTCTGCGTGGGTTTCTTCCGGGTGCTCCGGTTTCCTCCCACAGTTCGTGGATGTGTGGTTTCGGTGGATTGGCCCTTTAGTGTCAGGGATGAACAGGTCAGGTGAGGTACAGGGATGGGGCGGGGAAGTGGGCCTATGTGGGGAGCTCTTTTAGATGGTCGGTGCAGACTCAGTGGGCCAAATGGCCTCCTGCACTGTAGAAATTCTATGATTCTAACTGCCCCAGCAGCCTCAAACACACCCATACCTACCGTCACAGCTTCCGAAGTCAGAAAGGCCTTGAAAGTGAACTCTTGGAAAGCAATGGGTCCTGATGGAGTCCCTGGTCGTGCACTCCGATCCTGCGTGGACCAACTGCCGGATGCGTTCGCGGACATCTTCAACCCCTCCCTGCGCAGTTCCAAGGTTCCCACCTGCTTCAAGAAGACCACTATCATACCGATGCCAAAGAGGAACAGGCAACATGCCTCAACAACTAACATACAATGGCCTTGACATCTATCATTATGAAGTGCTTTGAGAGGTTGGTCATGAGATACATCAACTCCATACTCCCATAATGCCTTGATCCACTGCAATTCGCATACTGCTGGTCCACAGCAGATACCATCTCCCTGGCCCTCCACCTCAACAACAAGAACTCCTATGTCAGTGATGTAGGAGTGGTTTCAAGACCCGTGTATTGAGTCAGCTTCCACGTGGGGTTATTCCATGTGGCTCAGCTCAGTACAGAGAGGAACAAAACACCACAACCTGGACAAGATGGCTTATTTAATCAAGCTTGTTACATGTACACTGAGGACAGACTGGATATCGGCCAAGACCTGTTCTGCCGAACAAAGACCCGAACACAGTAATTATACAACGTTCAAAAATCAGTAGCCCACCCCAGTTGGACGCAATCCAATCCCTGAAGCTGCTACTTTTAAACTTATCCAATAGAATTGCAAGCAGTGCATGATTGATCCTCAGCCTGACAGCTGCTTGCACTGACTGTGAGAAACAGAACAACAGAACCAGCACCTTGAATTGCTTCACAAAGACGAGATGTCAGAAGTAATGTTCTTTTCGTCAAGTTAGCTATCCTAAATCCAATTTGATTACTTATCACTGCTATGTCCTAAGAATACATGTTTAATGGTTAATAATGATTACGCAGTCCTATAATTCATCTCAATCCTTAATAAAATAACTTGTGTAAAACTACTCTAGTGGATTGCAAACGATTCCGTTTTAAGAGGTATCATCGCTGAACACCCCCCCCCCCCCCCCTTCAGTCAGACTCCTAATAATTGACTACATCTCTGCCTTCAACACCATAATCCCAGCCAAGCTCCTATCAAAACTCAAAAACCTAGGACTTGGCTCCTCCCTCTGCAACTGGATCCTTGACTTCCTGACCCATAAACCACAATCAGTAAGAATAAACAACAACACCTCCACCACACTAGTCCTCAATACCGGGGCCCTGCAAGGCTGCATGCTTAACCCCCTATTATACTCCCTGTACACACACCTGTGTGGCAAAATTTGGCTCCATCTCCATCTACAAGTTTGCTGATGACACAACCGTAGTGGGCCGGATCTCAAACAGCAATGAGTCAGAGTACAGGAGGGAGATAGAGAACCAAGTGGCATGGTGTAATGGCAACAATCTCTCCCTGAACATCAGCAAACTAAGGAGCTGGTCATTGACTTCAGGAAGCGAAGTATCATACGCACCCCTGTCTGCATCAATGGTGCCGAGATGGAGGTGGCTTCAAATTTCTAGAAGTGCACATCACGAACCGTCTGTTCTGATCCACCCATGTCGACGCTACGACCAAGAAAGCACAACAACACCTATACTTCCTCTGGAAACTAAGGAAATTCAACATGTCCACATTGACTCATAGCAATTTTTACAGCTGACCATAGAAAGCACCCCATCTGGCTGCATCACAGCCTGGTATGGCAACTGCTCAGTCCAAGACCGTAAAAAACTACAGAGAGTCGTGAACACTGCCCAATCCATCAACAAATCACTTCCCATCGATTGACTCTTGTCTACACCTCTGCTGCCTTGGGAAAGCGGGCAGCATAATCAAAGACCCCTCCCACCCAGGTTATTCTCTCTTCGAACCTCTTCCATCGGGCAGGAGATATAAAAGTCTGAGAACATGCACTAACAGGTTCAAAAACAGCTTCCCTGCTGTTACCAAACTCCTGAATGATCCTCTTATGGACTGAATTGATCTCTTCACACATCTTCTCTACTGAGTAGTACTACACTCCGCATGCTTCACCTGTTGCCTGTGTCTATGTATTTACATTGTGTATTTATTGTATGTACTATGTTTTTTCATGTCTGTTGAATAACACCAGAAAGGAAGGCTCATGTGCTCATCCTAGCCAAATTCAACAAAAAAGTTATAGGTCAGGTGAACTCCATAATATACGTTGGAATTTTCTAAACCCTGGCCCATAACAATACTCGGGAACAAAATTTACCAGCATTGCACCTTGTGAATGTTGCTGTCTTGCAAGCATTTCTTCTGGCAAATACTGGAACTGCAACTGAAGATGAGGCCTCTGTGTACCATCATTTTTAGTAATTATATTGTGTCTTTAGGATTGTTGTAGTTTTATCCTTATCACAGCTTATTATGTTGCTTTCAGATGTGAATTAGTCAATAGCTTTCATTTAAAAGCTAATCAGGATTATTACTGAAATGGGTTAATGTTATTTCTTGATGGTTGAAGAAGTTTCACTCTTTGGCATGTTCATAGTTTGAATAGTGTTTGCCTAATAATCAACCACAGAAGGGGAAAGGAGCTGAGCCATCATCTGCAGGTCTGGCATCAAGAAAGATCTGACACCCCATAGAATGTAAAAGAAACTAGGATGAGCGGAGCAGGCAGACATGTTGCTGTTGCCTTAATGGGGTAGAATGAGACAGTTGAAGTAGTCTCTGAACCCTTGTTCTGTAGGAATGTCCTGATTATTTGGGAGTATCTAAATGGTGATGGGTCGATGATTCAGAAGAGTGCAGTATTTTAATATATATTTAATTTATTGCTTCATTACCATCCTTATGCTCTAGTTGAATGAATTAAATGAAAATCACTTATTGTCACAAGTAGGCTTCAAATGAAGTTACTGTGAAAAGCCCCTAGTCGCCACATTCCGGCACCTGTTCGGGGAGGCTGGTCGGGGAATTGAATCCGTGCTGCTGGCCTTGTTCTGCTTTACAAGCCAGCTGTCAAGCCCACTGTGCTAAACCAGTCCCAGAATGAAGGTCATCAAAGATGGTACTGTAGTGATCACTAAGCCATGACAAATTTCTTGTTTGGAAGGTATATACCAAATTGCTGATTTGACTGGAATGCTGAGGATATATTTTAGTGTTCTGGATGTAAGGCATTTTTTTCCCAGGCATTTCATCTGGCTGAATATGTGAATGTTGTGACATTTGACTTTTTCTTCATTATCTGGCACTTTCTAGCCATCCGAGTTCCCCTGCATCAAATCACTGTCGCCCTCAGGGTAGGTGTTATAACCCCAATGTCGGTTCCAGGATCAGGACCATACAGTTTCCCATGACTGCCGTAATATGAATTTCCCCTTTAAGGGGGTGGGGCTTCCCCATTACAAGGAAAACCCCAGCTTGTATTCAAATCCATGCCTGGGTGCAGGTTGGGAAAGGAGACCCTTAGGGGAGTGAACACGTTTTGGATTTGTACTGTAATAAACAGTGTTAATTTCTACTTATCATCTATGCATTCTGCTTACTGCGGATTCAACAGTAGGGTTCATTCATGTCGGTGGCACTCAATGCGGAACATTGACGTCAAAGAATTCTGGAATTTTGCACGTATGTTTGTTGTCTTCTTTTTCGTATAGACTCCCTGATCTTACATCACAATAGCCCAAGCAGTTGGGGTTTTCTTTCATCATCTTTTCTCGGAACTTTTATAAACTGTAAATTGGTGACGCATGTGGAAAAACTTAAGGTATTAGCTTGAGAGGCTTGATTTTCATTATTTTAATGTTGCCAAGATTTGTTTAAATGTTTAATAAACATCTGTTTTAATTTTGATTATTTTAGTTTTAACTTTCAGCTGATAACTTTCAGCTGATGACAATCATGTTTACTAATAATTTTCTTTTGGGAAGACTGAATTGACTCAATATTAAGCTTTTGTCCTTGGAGAAAAGCATTGAATGTGAGCAAAATGTGACTTTTTTTTTCCTTTCCCCCAAATTTAGCAGCAAACACAAGCTGTGGCTTACCCTTGAAGACATTAAGGAAGACCCCTATGTATACATGTGGGACTTACTTGGTAATGCTTAGTGCACCACCAGGAGGATCCGGGAGTTCTGCAACACGCTCCTTGTTTGGTGGTACAAGTGGATTGTCCTCTTTAAAAGGTAAGTCAGTTCTGATTTTTAAACCCCTCTTTACCTCCGTGAATGAATGCCGAATTCACGATCTGATCTTGCTCGCCCTATTCAGTATGTGATGCAGTATTGCTTTCTACGAACAGGTACTTGTTGCCCCAATTTACTTGTTGTGATGCTTTAAGCCTTTAAGGTCCATAACCATTATTACAATAACCATTCGCAGACTTCTAACCATGAGATCTTCTGCTTATCATTATTTGCCTAAAAGTGTCATTTTGATGCAAAGTTTAGAAGGACAGAATGTACAATTTTGCCTCTGAGATGTGTTTAGTTTGAGTCAGCAAATAGTGTGCATCTAACTTGAGGTTCAATGTAATGCCAGTAGGAGCACTTCCGTGAGACACAGAGGACTTTAATTGCTTTAGTGCATTCCATACCCTAAGGGCCATTTAGCTCACTTGGCTAGACAGCTGGTTCATGATGTAAAGCAAGGCTAGCAGTGTGGGTTCAATTCCCGAACCGACTGAGAAAGCCTGCCTTCTCAACATTGCCCTGCACCCGAGGTGTGGTGATGCTTGGGTTAAATCGCCACCCAGTCAGCTCTCCACCTCAAAGCAGCCTGTGGTCATCTTGGGCTATGGTGACTTTACCATACCTTTACCCTAAGTGCATAACCAGTTGGCAGCAAACAAACTTTTAGTAAGCACAGAAAATGCAGAAACTAGCATGTTGGGTAACATCTGTGGAGAGATCAAAACAGAGTTAACATTTTAGGTTGATCTTACATCAGAACTGGAAAAACTTAGTTTTTGCTTGTCATTTTGATTCTGGTCTTTGGCCTACCCTATACTGTTCAGCTGAAACTCCATGAAAACAACCTCATGACCTGAACTTGTTGAACAATTGGGTTGAACAATTACATAGAAACATAGAAAATAAGAGCAGGTGTAGGCCTTTTGGTCCTTCGAGCCTGCTCCGCCATTAGAAATGATCATGGCTGATCATCCAAGTAACACCCTATGATTCCCTTAGCCTTGAAAAATATTAAGGTAGATAAGTCCCCAGGGCCTAATGGGATCTACCCCAGAATACTGAAGGAGGCTAGAGAGGAAATTGCTGAGGCCTTGACAGAAATCTTTGGATCCTCACTGTCTTCAGGTGATGTCCCGGAGGACTGGAGAATAGCCAATGTTGTTCCTCTGTTTAAGAAGGGTAGCAAGGATAATCCAGGGAACTACAGGCCGGTGAGCCTTACGTCAGTGGTAGGGAAATTACTGGAGAGAATTCTTTGAGACAGGATCTACTCCCATTTGGAAGCAAATGGACGTATTAGTGAGAGGCAGCATGGTTTTGTGAAGGGGAGGACGTGTCTCACTAACTTGATAAGAGTTTTTCGAAGAGGTCACAAAGATAATTGATGCAGGTAGGGCAGTGGATGTTGTCTATATGGACTTCAGTCAGGCCTTTGACAAGGTCCCTCATGGTAGACTAGTACAAAAGGTGAAGTCACACGGGATCAGGGGTGAGCTGGCAAGGTGGATACAGAACTGGCTGGGTCATAGAAGGCAAAGAGTAGCAATGGAAGGATGCTTTTCTAATTGGAGGGCTGTGACTAGTGGTGTTCCGCAGGGATCAGTGCTGGAACCTTTGCTGTTTGTAGTATATATAAATGATTTGGAGGAAAATGTAACTGGTCTGATTAGTAAGTTTGCAGACGATACAAAGGTTGGTGGAATTGCAGATAGCGATGAGGACTGTCAGAGGATACAGCAGGATTTAGATTGTTTGGAGACTTGGTCGGAGAAATGGCAGATGGAGTTTAATCCGGACAAATGTGAGGTAATGCATTTTGGAAGGTCTAATGCAGGTAAGGAATATACAGTGAATGGTAGAACCCTCAAGAGTATTGAAAGTCAGAGAGATCTAGGTGTACAGGTCCACAGGTCACTGAAAGGGGCAACACAAGTGGAGAACGTAGTCAAGAAGGTATACGGCATGCTTGCCTTCATTGGCCGGGGCATTGAGTATAAGAATTGGCAAGTCATGTTGCAGCTGTATAGAACCTTAGTTTGGCCACACTTGGAGTATAGTGTTCAATTCTGGTCGCCACACTACCAGAAGGATGTGAAGGCTTTAGAGAGGGTGCAGAAGAGATTTACCAGAATGTTGCCTGGTATGGAGGGCATTAGCTATGAGGAGCGGTTGAATAAACTTGGTTTGTTCTCACTGGAACGACGGAGGTTGAGGGGCGACCTGATAGAGGTCTACAAAATTGAGGGGCATAGACAGAGTGGATAGTCAGAGGCTTTTCCCCAGGGTAGAGGGGTCAATTACTAGGGGGCATAGGTTTAAGGTGCGAGGGGCAAGGTTTAGAGTAGATGTACGAGGCAAGTTTTTTTACACAGAGGGTAGTGGAAGCAGGGACGATAGTGACATTTAAGGGGCATCTTGACAAATACATGAATAGGATGGGAATAGAGGGATACGGACCCAGGAAGTGTAGAAGATTATAGTTTAGTATGGCAGCATGGTCGGCACGGGCTTGGAGGGCAGAAGGGCCTGTTCCTGTGCTGTACTTTTCTTTGTTCTTAATTTAACTCAATTTAATTTTAAATGGTAAGTCATGGCAGGAGAGCTCACAGCTTTGGCTTGCTCCTCTTGCTCCGCCTGGGAAGCCGGGAACATTTCCAGTGCCCAGGACCAGCTTGTGTGCAGGAAGTGTCTCCAGCAACAGCTCCTGGAAGCCGTGTTTTGAAGCTGGAGCAACGGCTGGAGACACTGGAGCATCCACAGTATCGTGGATAGCACATATAGAGAGATGGTCACAGGCTTGGACTCGAAAGGCAGACCGGGAATGGGTGACCACCAGGCAGGGAACGAGACTTAGGCAGTGCAGGAATCTCCTGTGCTCATTTCCCTGCGAAACAGATGTACCATTTTGGATACGATTGAGGGAAATTACTCTCGGGGGATAGCAAAATCAGCCAAATTTGTTGTTGCACAGTTAGTTCTGCTGTAGAAGGGAGGAGTAAAACGTGTGGGAATGCAATAGTTATAGGGGATTCAGTTGGAAGGGGCGTAGAAAGGAGTCTGTGTCCTCAAACAGGACTCCAGGATGGTATGTTACCTCCCTGGTGTTAGGGTGAAGGATGTCTCAGAGTGGTTCCAGGGCATTCTGGAAGGGGACGGTGAACAGCCAGTGGCCGTGGCACACATCAGTACCAACAACATAGGCAAAGAAAGGCAAGTCCAAAAAGAAGAATATAGGGAGTTAGGAAGAAAGGCGAGAAATCGGATCTCAAAGGTAGTGATCTCAGGATTACTCCTTGTGTTGCCTTATTATGTATTTTCTTTTCACGTACTAAATGATCTGTTTGAGGTGCACGCAGAAAAATACTTTTCGCTGTACCTCGGTACCCGTGACAATAAACAAATCCAATCCAACTACCAGTGCCACGTGCCAGTCAGAGTAGAAATAGCATGATATTTCTGATGAATATGTGGCTGAAGAGATGGTGTGAGGGGGAGAGTCGCAGGTGCCTGGGGCATTGGGACCAGTTCTGGGGGAGTTGGGACCTGTTCAAACTGGATGGGTTACACCTGCAGGACCAAACCCTTGGAGGTGAGTGACCATAATATGATAGCATTCTTTATCAAGGTGGATAGTGAGGTAGTTGATTCTGAGACCAGGATCCTGAACCTCAATAAAGTTAACTATGATGGTATGAGGCATGAGCTGGCTATGATGGCCTGGGAAACATTTCTGAAAAGGACTGTGGACAGGCAATTGCAGGCATTCAAGGAACAAATAGATGAACTTCAAATGTTGTTTATTCCTATTTGGCGCAAGAGTAGAAAGGGAACTGTGGCCAAACCATGGCTTACAAGGGAAATTAGATAATATTAGATTCAAAAAAGAGGCATACATATTAACAAAAATAAGCATTAGACCTGAGGATTGGGAACAGTTCAAAATTCAGGAAAGGCGAACCAAGGGATTAATTAAGAAGGGGAAACTACAATATGAAAGACAGCTAGCGGGGAACGTAAAAACTGACTGTAAAAGATTCTATAAGGTATGTAAAGAGAAAAAGATTGATTTTTTAAAAAAGGATGTAAGCCCCTTGCAGTCAGAAACGGAGGAATTCATAACGGGGAACAAAGAAATTGCTGAGGAACTGAATTCGAACTTTGCTTCTGTCGTCACAAGAGCTTCAGAAAACTTTTGACAAGGTCTCATAACAGATTACTACGTAAAGTTAAATCGCATGGGATTGCAGGTAGTGTCTTGAGATGGATAGAAAGCTGCTTAGCAGACGGGAAGCAAAGGGTTGGAATAAATTAGTCTTTTTCCAATTGGCAGGCAGTGACTGTTCACATTATATATTAATGATTTAGACGAGGGAACTAAATGTATTACCTCCAAATTTGCAGGCACAATACAAAGTTGGGTGGGAGGGTGAGCTGTGAGGCAGGTGCAGAGATGCTACAGCAGGATTTGGACAGGCTGAGCGAGTGGCATGGAAAATGCAGCAATCACAGAATTTACAGTGCAGAAGAAGGCCATTCGGCCCATCGTGTCTGCACCGGCCTTTGGAAAGAGCACCCTACCTAAGCCCACCCCTCCACCCTATCCCCACACTTCCACCCTATCCCCGTAACCCCACCTTACCGTAACGTTTTTGGACACTGAGAGCAATTTAGCATGGCCAATCCACCTACTCCTCCACATCTTTGGACTGGGAGGAAACCGGAGCACCCGGAGGAAACCCACGCCGACACGGGGAGAACATGCAGACTCCGCAGACAGTGACCGAAGCCGGGAATTGAACCTGGGACCCTGGTGCTCAAAGCCATTGTGCTAGCCACTATGCTACTGTGTTGCCCGTGCTGCAGAATGTGGATAAATGTGAAGTTATCTGCTTTGGTAGCAAAATAGGCACATTATTATTTGAATGGGTGTTAATTTAGAGAGGTGGATACTCCATGAATCCTTGATGTCCTTGTGCGTCATCGCTGAAAGTAAGCGTGCAGGTACAGCAGCCAGTAAAGAAGTATGTTGACTTTCATAGAGGATTTGAGTTTAGGAATAGGGATATTTTACTTGTTTAACCTGCATGCTTACCTTTAGCGAATGGTATATGAGGACACCCAAGTCTCATTGCACATTCCCTTCTCTTAATTTATAGCCATTCAGATAATTTGCTTTCCTGTTTTTGGTACTGAAGTGGATAACCTCACATTTATTCACATTATACTGCATCTGCCGTGCATTTGCCCACTCATTCAATTGTCCAAATCACACTGAAGCACTTCTGCATCCTCCTCACAGCTCATCCTCCCATCCAGCTTTGTGTTACCTGCAAATTTGGAGATATTATATTTAGATTTGCAGATATTACCTTACAAATCCTAACGATTGTTGCCAATTTTTCACAGAGCAGCTGTGGCTTATTCTCCATTTGCCTCCTCTAGATCCTCCTTTTGTTGATTTACTTGTCCTATTAACAACCCTTTTGGCTTGCACCATTATCTCTTTTGTCATTTACGTTCCATCCGATCAGTGACCATGTCAAGTTCTGTTGAAAAGCCATATTTCGCCCTTTGCAGAGGCTGCCTGACTTGCATGTTGCCAGCATTTTCTGTTTTATTTTTAGATTTTCAGCATCTGAAGTACTTTATTTTCGTCTCAAAGGATTAATAGTTTACATTGAGTATGTATGTCAAAATTATTTGTGCAAGGAATGAAAGTTTTTGGCATAATACTTGATGAAGTACGTTGAAATAAGTGTTTCTGCATTTTTGGACATTAACCACCATTGTTTGATGTATTACAATAAGAGCCTTTCACTCTTTAAATGTATATACATACATATAAAAATTAAAAATCCCATGAATATATTAGCAGTATAATATGTCTGGAGATTGACAGTATCAATCTCAGACAAAACCAGGGTCCAGTAAGCAGCAGCAGAAGACTGCTAAAAAATTGCATGTTGGAGGTTAGTGACTTGAGAGGTGGCTGGAAAATCTAAATCTGACCAGGCAAGGAAAAAGCAGTGGACAGAAATGAGGTACTTTGCTATGGGAAATAAAAGAAGGGAAATGGATGTGGAGGTGATCTCTCGTACAATCTCAAACTGACCATAAAGCTATCGTCCAGAGAAAATAGTGTTTTGGGGAGAGGTAAAATTTATTAATGAGAATAACTTGTTAAGTAAATTTAATTTGGGTGGGGGTGTTCGATATAGCTTTCATTATGATGGTCTTTGTATTGAAGAGGAGAATTTTGCCTTTTGTGTCTTTCACAATATTTTGAACAACTGTAGAGCATGAACTTTAACTGGAAGGATGCTAACAATCCTTGCACTTTTCTTGCATTGTACTTTACTAACAATGAATATGGAATGACATTGTTTACAATTGTAGAGATTTTGCTTGTACATAGGTGCATCAGTATTCGGAGCAGAAGTAAGGAATTCAGCTCTTAGAGCCAGCTCCGCCATCCGGGCTGATCTCTTCCTGGTCTCAAATCCACCTCCCTGCTCTCAAATCCACCACCCTGCTTGTTCCCCAAATTCCTTTAACCCGTTTTTAAAAATCAGAAACATAGCTACTTGAAACCATTTAATGAATGATTCAGACTCCACCACAGTATGGGTCAGCAAGTTCCACAAATTCACCACCCTCTGCAAGAAGTAGTTCCTCCTTATCTCAGTTCTAAAATCTACTGCCTTGTTGCTAACTTTTGGTTGGTTCAATTGGCTCTGTTTTATAACCTTTGCTCTAGAGTTGCCAGGTATCTTTATGATACCGCCACGAGGTTCAAGTTCAAGTAATGATCAATAACTCAGTACACCAATTAGTAAGATTCAAATCAAAGCACATTTATTTACACACAGTCAAATCTACTCATGCATAAACTCTACTGTCTAAGCTACTTCTATCACTAACAGGCCAATACTTAGCTTCGGACTGGCCCACCAGGTCAGGGGAACAAATGGCCTTTCGTTCGGATTCTGAGTCTGCGGGATTCAAAGCTGGTATGGACTGGTAGCTAGGAGCACCCATCTCGTAGCGAGCGTTGACTTGAGACTTGCGTTCTTTTGGCGGGAGCGGAACAGGTCACTGTCGAGGGTTGATTCGCGTTGCTGGGTGACCCTGTCAAGAAGGACGATTTGAACTTGGGGGCTTTACTTTATAGTCCCCAGGGGCTTCCCGCCTTTCGGGGCGGACTCTGTACCTGGTTTCAAGTGATTGGACTTTGTTCCAATCGCTTGGTTCGATTTCTCCAATACTGGAGCGGTTCCCTGATCGATGGGCGGTCTTGAAGTGTCCGTTAACCTCTTTTGTGTTGGCTCCTGCTGGCGCTGAGGAGTCTGACTTGGCCTTGTTTATCTCAAATGTTTTGATTGTTCCTGGGGATCGCTCATTAGTATATAGATGGCTGCTACATTATTATGCAGATGGCTGCTTGTATCGATGCTGTCTGGGCTTTTGTAGAGTTTAATACACAGTAAACTTGCACCTGCTAGTTTCTGCCTGTGTTGGCTGAATTTCCCTTCAGCCTTTGCTGTTCTCCCTTTTACGTCGGGAGTTGGCCAACCCAGGTGGCTACACTCCCTTAACTGCATTGTTCTTCATTCCCTGACCCGGCGAGCACTCTTCTATGGCCTCTACACTGACCATAACTATGCAAGAAATGTTTAACTGACAATTCTGAGGGGCGCTATGTCAAACAGGGACATGCATTACAAAATAAGAAAATAGGTACCTCTAACTATCCTTAATAAACTACACTCCCTCAAACATTCAATCATACGAACTTCCTAAACATTACACACAAAATCATAGCAGCATTATACATATTTTCCCTGGCTTGGCAGTCAAGCTCAGGATTGTACAATCGCTCATGAACATTTCTTTATTCACAAAAAACGCAAACGAATGTTCTTTATTAGAGATCGGGGGGGGGTCGGGGATCTGGTCATATCCGAAAACAGGGGATCTTATCCTATATACCGGGGTGCGAGCGCGGTAGGCTCTCCCATCGCCATTTCCTCAGACGAATAGTCTGCACGATGCTGCAGAGTATCGCCAATACTAGTAGGGATTCTATCAAGTAGGACAGGGAGTACCAGGGTATAAACCTGTCACACCAAGATGGTGTGGTGCTGCTTGTGACTGGGCTCTGGGTACTATGGGGAAGTGAATCATTAACAGCTGGGGGGGGTTGAGGTCAGGGGGTTCGCGTTCGCGCGCAACCAAATGTCCATGAGGGTGATGAGCAACACGGAGGGTGTCCTCATGGTTCTTCACTCTCTTTTCTCTTCTCTGGTCCTGGAGCTTCTGGAGTTCTGTGGGATCAAGCATAGTGTCTGTTACTATCTTGGTTTAATATCTCGTATGATAGTCTGTCTGTCCTTTAGTACCAATTACGAGGGGTATTAAGGCGATGCTCTAATTATGGGTACGGCTTTCGCTATTTTCCGAAATACAAACTCCCGACAGTTTTGTCGCAACAAAAGAATCTATCAATTTTACCTTATAGCCCTGTTAGTTACGCATGCATTTAACACACTTCCGAATTATGAGGATTGATCAGAACTGCTTGAACACTTGTGGTTTTCTGTTCCCAATTGGATCTCTAATTCAAATTTTTGGGTTCTCCCGGAGTGGTGAAGCCACTTCTAGATCGGGTCCCACTAGAGTCGCCAGTAATATGTTGCTAACTTTTGGTTGTTTCAATTGGCTCTGTTTTATAACCTTTACTCTAGAGTCGCCAGGTATCTTTATGATACCGCCACGAGGTTCAAGTTCAAGTAATGATCAATAACTCAGTACACCAATTAGTAAGATTCAAATCAAAGCACATTTAGTTACACACAGTCAAATCTACTCATGCATAAACTCTACTCTCTAAGCTACTTCTATCACTAACAGGCCAATACTTAGCTTCGGACTGGCCCACCAGGTCAGGGGAACAAATCGTTCGGGTTCTGAGTCTGCGGGATTCAAAGCTGGTATGGACTGGTAGCTAGGAGCACCTATCTCGTAGCGAGCGTTGACTTGAGACATACGTTCTTTTGGCGGGAGCTGAACAGGTCACTGTCAAGGGTTGGTTCGCGTTGCTGAGTGACCCTGTCAAGAAGGACGATTTGAACTTGGGGGCTTTACTTTATAGTCCCCAGGGGCTTCCCGCCTTTCGGGGCGGACCCCGTACCTGGTTTCAAGTGATTGGACTTCGTTTCAATCGCTTGGTTCGATTTCTCCAATACTGGAGCGGTTCCCTGATCGATGGGCAGTCTTGAGGTGTCCGTTAACCTCTTTTGTGTTGGCTCCTGCTGGCGCCGAGGAGTCTGGCTTGGCCTTGTTTATCTCAAATGTTTTGATTGTTCCCGGGAATCGCTCATTAGTATGTAGATGGCTGCTACATTATTATGCAGATGTCTGCTTGTATCAATGCTGTCTGGGCTTTTGCAGAGTTTAATACACAGTAAACTTGCACCTGCTAGTTTCTGCCTGTGTTGGCTGAATTTCCCTTCAGCCTTTGCTGTTCTCCCTTTTACGTCGGGAGTTGGCCAACCCAGGTGGCTACAGCCTCTCAACCTAAATCTGTGACCTCATGCCCTAGAATGCCCCACAAGGGGGAACATTTGGTCTGCATTGACTTTATCAATCCCTCTTAGAATTTTATATCCTTTCGACCAGATCCCATCTCATTCTTGTAAATTCCAGCGAGTATAAGATCATCTCGTACCTCAACCCTCTGAACTGCCTCCAATGCCACCACATCCTTCCTCCAATAAGGAGACCAAAACTGGACACGCTACTCCAGATGTGGTCTCACCAACACCCTATACAATTACAACAACACTCCTCTACTTTGATATTCCAGTCCTTTTGCAAGAAACGCTAAAATTGCATTTGCCTTTTTTATTGCATGCTGTACCTGCATCGGTACCGACTTTCTGTGATTCATAAATAAATACACCCAGATCCCTCTGCACGGGTGCATTTTCATTTGGATTATCATCTTTTTTAGTGTCATAAGTGCGCTTACATTACCATTGCAATGAAGTTACTGTGAAAATCCCGAGTCGCCACACTCCAGCGCCTGTTCGGGTACACTGAGGGAGAATTCAGAAAGTAGTCAACATTTCAGTGGAATGTAATATGAGGATTTGTAGTTGTACAGTAGATATTGTAACTGATTTCAGTAGACCATCATGTTATATACCTGATAATTTTTCACTCTGGCCAATTGCACTGTGGAAAACATTCAGTTTAGTTCTTGGATTAATTCTTCCAAATTTGGATGGAACATTGAGAGTTGTGTAAGATTGGAGTATAATATTGCTAGTTGCTGCTCTATCACTTCTTTTGACAGAAGATACAACAATTCTGGGTCAACTGGAGTATGTGTACCACACAGACTGGAGCAGTTCAAGGAGGCAACTCACCAATATCTTCTCGTGGGCAATTGGGGATGGGCAGTAAATGTTGACCGAGCCAGTGAGGCCCATATCCCATGAATAAGCGATTCGGATTGTACTGTTTTTTTTCCCTTCGGTATATTAAGCATAACTATTAGATTAAAAGCACTGGTGATATTGCTTGTATTTATAAACCCAGATTTACCATTCTTTCTTTTCTTGGGCTGTCAAAATTCGAATAGCATGAGGAAAGGGTAGGGGTGTATAGTTTGCTCTGTAGTCAGAGCATTTACATTGCAGAAGGAGGCCATTCGGCCCATCGAGTCTGCATCGGCCCTTAGAAAGAGCACCCTACCTAAGCCCACACCTCCACCCCATCCCCAGTAATCCCACCTAACATAAGGGCAATTTATCATGGTCAATCCACCTAACCTGCACACCTTTGGACTGTGGGAGGAAACCGGAGCACCCAGGCAGAGACAGGGAGAACGTGCAGACTCCGCACAGACAGTGACCCAAGCCGGGAATCGAACCTGGGACCCTGGAGCTGTGAAGCAACTGTGCTAACCACTGTGCTACCCTGCCGCCCCAAAGGTGTTGGGTAGGAATTTAGAGTGCTAGACAATGTTAGCAATGGGATTGCATTAAAACCACTCATTTGCATCCAAGGATGACAGTGAAGCAATGAGTAATAAATGTTGTTAGTTTTGAGCTCATATTATAACTTGCTGTGTCTTTCTGTTCAGTCCTATCCTCTAGCCTGGTGTTTAACATTGCGGATGGCCAATTTAGCAGCCGAGCTGACCTGATCGATGCAGCTGGCAGTTCCCTTGGGCGGGGTGCTCTAGTTCCAGGACTGGGTAAGGACAATATATTGCATGGTTAAAATAAGATTGTAAATATTTTTATGTTGAAAGTAGGTTGTAAACCTGTTTGACTATTACTATAAACTAACTTGTACGTTAAGTGCATTGAAAATGTTGAACACAATCAAGCATTCCTGAGGTTACTGATAGATTTGGAGTCGAGATTCTGCGATCCAACATTTTGGTCTGTTTCCACCATTTGCAATGTTGAATCTTTTTGTTTTTTGTTGCTCGACTAAGTATAAAAGCCAGGATTTAGCTTGTCGCTATTTTGTTCTAAAGTAAAAGAACAATATAAAAGCAGCTATAAATGTAAGTCTGTCTTCATAATAAATAAAGAGGTGGTATCCTTGTTCACTGAGCAATGCCATTATGACATTACTCCCACTATCCCTGCTCTGTAGCTGTAATAATGGCTCCATGTGGGAGTAGTACTTCATCTTTTCCAAGTTTCATGTTCAGAAATGTTGACAGTTTGCTGATTTCTGTTCCAACATAAATTAACAGCAAGGCCGCAAGGGTTCTATTTGAATAGTATTCGAGTTGCAGTGGCTCTCTTGCCTGGGACAAACAAACTTAGCTGACAGTACAAACTGATCCGGTTGGATTTTGTTCAGTGTCAACATTCAACGATAACCTTGCTTAATCATTGTTGAGTAAAATTGTTCTTTGACTTGCCTAAATCATTGAACTACAAGCAGAAAAAAAATTTGCAAAATAAATAAATCTTTTGGGTTTTAGGCAAGGAAATGGTCAATGAGTACAACTTTAGAATCTGAATCTTACAGTTCGGATGGAGGTCACGTTGGTCACCATACCTGTGCCAGCTCTGTAAAGCTATACAAATAGCCCCAGTCCGCTGCTTTTTACCCATTACCGAGCAACATTTTCCATCTCAATTATACAATTACATTTTGAAAGTTACTATTCACTCTGCTTCCATCATCCTTTCAGGCTTAAAAAAAATCTTATCTTATCCTGGTTATTTTGACTATTATCTTAAATCTGTACTTTCTGATGATGTGACAGTGGAAACAATTTTACCCCATCTCCTCTTCCAAAATCCCTTCTTAATTTTGAATGCCTCTTAAATTTCCCTTAATTTGGCCTGCTCCAAGGAGCACAATTCAAGTTTTGCTAGCCTCACTCAGAGCTGATCTCCCTCATAGCTGGCACTATTTTAGTATATCTGCTCTGTAACATTCCTATTTTTTATATATATATATATATACACACACAAACAAAAAAAGAAATAAAATAAAATAACTGGTAGGATATTATGCACTAGCTCAACCACAGCAACTCTGTACAACTGGCAATATAATTTTTAACACATAAGTAGGCATCTGTTTGTGGGGCGTGGGGGGAGAGAACTGGGAGGTAGATATACATTTGGGTGCCAGAGAAACAATTACAGAGGGCAATATACGAATGGATCTGGTGTTGATGTTGTCACTTGCTTTTCCTGGACTCTGTAACATTCCTAAGACGTTAGCATTCTTCTTAAAAGTATAGTAGCAAGAATTCGGTGCAAATACTTGAGCTGATGCCTAACCAGTGATTCTAAGAAATCAGATCAAAGTTCAATATTTGCAATTCTAATTTTAAAAGAAAATAGCATTATCTCTCCCTGGGCAGGTTGTTTCCACTAGCGGGTGAAAGCAGAACTAGGGGGCATAGCCTCAAAATAAGGGGAAGTAGATTTAGCACTGAGCTTAGGAGGAACTTCTTCACCCAAAGGGTTGTGAATCTATGGAATTCCTTGCCCAGTGAAGCAGTAGAGGCTCCTTCATTAAATGTTTTTAAGATAAAGATAGATAGTTTTTTGAAGAATAAAGGGATTAAGGATTATGGTGTTCGGGCCGGAAAGTGGAGCTGAGTCCAAAAAAGATTAGCCATGATCTCATTGAATGGCGGAGCAGGCTCGAGGGGCCAGATGGCTTACTCCTGCTCCTAGTTCTTATGTTCTTATGATTAGGTATAAAACGGTGAAAAGTTCACTTCCCCGTTGATGCAACCAAAATTGCAAACTTTGGGTGTGATCCAATTTTTTAGAGCTCTGATTTTCATTGCCAGAAGGTACCATGTGGAAGTCTCTGGAGTAGCTCTTTTGTATAACCAGCCATTAACCACAGGAGTATTGGCGGAGGTCTGGGACCTGGCCTCCTCATTTTCTTGGCAACGAGGTGTGGATGGATGTGGATGGAAAACAGACTGATCCCCCTTTGTTGGAGGGTAATAGAAAATGCTGATTTGAATTATTGTGGCTGACTTATTATTGATAAGTTATTGCTCCATAGAGCATAATGGCCAACTCTTTCTTGATCGATATTGTACCAGTTGTATTTATTTTCTGCTCTAGGATCCTGCTATGATGCTATGAACAATATGATTTGGACATGTTCTAGTGACTACATGGATCAGTGGTGCAATCCTGGTAACCAGGCCTTCCATCATGTCTGTCAAAGACTGGGTGTTAGCCACATCATTCCTGAGCCAAAAGGTTAGTGCTTGTGACTGCATTTTGTTTGGCTTGTACATTAATTTGCACTGCTGGTTTAATATTGATTGAATGCTATGGCATTTTTGTTTGTTGTTGCTGTTTATTACTTCTCTGCCTCCAATCTGTTGACATACCTTTTATGAAAGGTGCTGAATCATACTCTGTATAGTTCTATAGAGCGCTGGCAGAATTACAGTCACCCTCTCAGATAACTATTTTTCATTTGCTAGTCTAAGCAGCGAGTGCCAACAGACCTTTTTGCATTTCGAGATCAGCATTCATGTACTCTTTTTAATAAGGACCACCAAATAATATATTCCTCCCCATAACCCGCAAGCCCAGGAGTGCTGAAACCAATTCAACTTCTGATCCAAGTTCTATGTGTGATCTGGCAACTCCGCACCAACTGGAGAATGAAGTGATGCCACAGACACTTGACAACTGAAAACCAGGACTTTTGAAGTGATTTCAAAGCTGCAATTTTATCTTTGAGTTCAAGGTTGAGTCTCTTAAGTTTCATCTGATCTTTGCACTTTCCTTCAGGTCGTCTGAATCTATCAATGTCACTACTTTGAGATACATGTGCAGTTTTAGATTTGTAGCATGCAAAGTGAGTTTAGTATTATGGTCAACTTCAGGAGCAAAATTAGACTGGTTTGTTTTGTATAACAATACATTATTTTTCTGGGAAAATCACCAAATATCAATATCTTTTATATTGAACTTTTGTTGACCACTCAAATTGATGATGACATACAGCAGCAATATTTGAAGGAAGCTGACACCCCAATATTGGATCCAGAAATTATTTACAGCAAATTTAGTTTTATATTTGTGCATTGTGTGAGATTTAGAGGTAATTGCTTTTTTATTCTTATTGGCTGTGTGCTATGTTTTAGATGGATCCGTGTCAACCAGTGATGTCATTAACCAACTCCTGCATCATGTGGGAGCGATGTGCATTCATCAGCTCAATTTGTTGAATGCCAGTGCAAATTTACCAATCTCAAACTTCCTGGGAAAACAACACCCTATTGAAACACAACACCTCAGCAGTATCTGCGACATCATGGAGAAGGCCATGGCAAACAAGGACACGTGCATTGTACGCTGTATCCTTATTGTTTTTCAGGTACAGTGACCCAGTGCATTTACATTTTGACCTTGTTTCTAAAGACAACTTTGTTTTGATGCAAAATGGAGACTTGGGAATATGCAGCATTAGTTAAAAGATTTACCTTGCAAGTGTTCATAGAATTTACAGTGCAGAAGGAGGCCAATCGAGTCTGCACCGGCTCTTGGAAAGAGCACCCTACCCAAGTACACACTTCCACCCCATCCCCAGTAACCCCACCCAACACTAAGGGCAATTTTGGACACTAAGGGCAATTTATCATGGCCAATCCACCTAACCTGCACATCTTTGGACTGTGGGAGGAAACCGGAGCCCCCGGAGGAAACCCACGCACACACGGGAAGAACGTGCAGACTCCGCACAGACAGTGACGCAAGCCGGGAATCGAACCTGGGACCCTGGAGCTGTGAAGCAATTGTGCTATCCACTATGCTACAGTGCTACCCATGTTGCACTGAAATGTTTATCTGCACAAGGCTGCAGAGAGAAGCAACAAAATGGCATACATTGGTTTTATGCTGGCCACAGAACTACCAGTTTTTGAAGCAGTTTAACTTAGACTTCAGTCACTTCAATCTGTTGCTGATGTACCTGTTAGACTTGGAGATCAGTTGCTGATTAACTTGGTTACATTTCTTGCAGCACTTGCATGAACTATGTGACTCAATGTTATGAGATCGACATCCTTATCTTATTTGCACTGTTCCATATTAACTAATATACAAAAGCAAATTCTATTCAGCAGTTCCTACATGAAACCAAAATACTAAACTGCTCTCGAGTACAAAAATCATTTTTTTCAGCTTAAAATGCCATCAGTGTGACTTTTTGTCTCTGGGAAGTAATTTGTTTTTTTAAGTAAGTTGGGGGGATGGCGTGCGTCACAGCATCTGACCTATCAATTGGCGTGGCTGCCCTTCCAGCCACAGGGGGACCAGGTGAGGCGGGGTTGCAGCAGGCAACGCCCGCCCTACGACCTGTAGAACCCGAACATCCTGCACAGCAGCAGCATTGAAAGAGAGGACCTACAGCGTTCTCTGAAGAGCCAAGGGAATTGTTGCCCCGAAGTTCTTTCTGTATATTTTACACAGTTACACCACATTTTAAACAAAAAAATATACAGCAGGATCCCTCGCATGCCACCACAGGACCAGCATTCCCGCTTAGAACACCCAGCCAAAGCAACGGCAACGGCAACAGAAATCATTAACGCACACCACGCCTGCATCCATTGCATGCAGCCCGTGAATGCCACTTGTCGTCAACTATCAGCCGCAGGCAACCGTCAGCTCTCGGGCAGTTGTACTGTAGCACAACCTCCAATGAACTGGTCGCAGAACAGTCCAGGCAACAAAATGCACAGAATCAGAACAAAGTTCCAACAGGGCAGCATCAAACTCGAGAGCGGCTCCCTGATGTACCACTCTGCCGCAGCAAATCACATCGCGAAACAACGGCAACAGTCAGAAATATTGCATGATCCTCGGCGGAAGTTGGTCAAATGATGCTGCATCCAGTACCGCAGGAACATCAGGCCCCGGACCTGTCCAAGCATACGCACTCCACAAGCTGGCAGAAAAGACTCAGCCCGGCGCTTGCCTTCCATGCCCGCACAGGCTCTGAAAAAACAGCTTCTTCCCTGCTGGTACCAGACTCCTGAACGACCCTTTTATGGGCCAAACTGATCTCTCAACACATCTTCTATACTGTTGCAACTCTATACTCCCAATGTTTGACCCAATGTCTATGTATTTACATTGTGTATTTATCGTATGTCCTATACTTTTCATGTAAGGAATGATCTGTCTGGACTGTACGCAGAACACTACTTTTCAATTCACCTCTGTACACATGACAATAAATCTAAAAGCACCACAGCAAGAACTCTGTACCTTAGTTCACTCAAAAAAGATTTTTTCGGTAAGGTGTCACAGGTGAACAGGAAGCACGCCAACAGCACCAATTCACCCTCTTTGGCAGTTTCGTAAAGTGAGGAGTCCAATGAGCTGCTTAAAAGTCTTTTTATTCAGCAAACAATGTCACCCATGTGAGGCAGGGTACACCTCACCAGGTCTCCCCTCCTTTCTGGGCATCTCTGCACTGGCTGAACTTTTGTATCAGTGCTAATAGGCTACCCCATCCATAATGGGGGAGTTTGCAGCACCAATGAGCACAGACTTTTGAAAGAACATATTACCATTCAGACTTCTGTGGTGTTGCACTTGGGCGTTGAGCACAAGTGTAGGTTTAGGATGAAGTGGTGACTGGGCTGGGATTAATTGAAGGAGGGTCTCAAGATGTGATTAATTCTTCAAGTTGTAAAATAAATATGTCCTCAAGCCACATACAGAATGAAATCCATCTACATAAACCCGTTATGCGGGGGGAGGGGGGGTCATGTGATGTGAGCACAGGAGCAGCTGCGTTTTCGCAGGCTCTGGTGACACTCATTTTTAATCCGGATGTCCAACCCATAACTATTAGATCCTGATGTGTATGACCTGTTATTTTGCTGGAAGGTCCTGGTTAAACTTTGGTTACATGGAGCCAAGTTAAGTTAAGATACTTTGGTCGGATGAGGCAGTCGAAGATGGCCGGGGTGGGGCCCAGTTCACAGTAGCAGTTTCCCTGGTGGGTGGGCCTACACCTCAGTGATGCTGTTGGCGTTGAGATGATGGCTGCCATTGTGACTGAAGTTACCGACAATGGTCTTGACTCCCCAGCACAGATTATTGGTGCTCACTTTGATGAATAACGAGATATCGATGATGGTGATTTGATTTATTGTCACATGTACCGAAGTACAGTGAAAGTACTTTTCTGCGGCCGGGGGAACGTACTCAGTACGTACGTCGTCGACAAAAAGAATGATCAACAGAGAACATCGACAAACAGTGATTGGTTACAGTGCGGAACAAGGGGCCAAACAAAGCAAACACATGAGCAAGAGCAGCATAGGGCGTCGTGAATAGTGTTCTTACAGGGAACAGATCAGTCCGAGGGGGAGTTGTTAAGGAGTCTTGTAGCTGTGGGGAAGAAGCTGTTCCTATGTTTGGATGTGCGGGTTTTCAGACTTCTGCACCTTCTGCCCGATGGAAGGGTCTGGAAGAAGGCAATGCCTGGGTGGGAGGGGTCTCTGATAATGCTGTCTGTCTTCCTGAGGCAACGGGAGGTGTATACAGAATCAATGTGGGGGTGGCAAGCTTGTGTGATGCGTTGGGCTGAGTTCACCACACTCTGCGGTTTATTGCGATCTTGGACCGAGCAGTTGTCATACCAGGCTGTGATGCAGCTGGATAGGATGCTCTATCGCACACCTGTAGACGTTTGTGAGCGTCGATGCAGACATGCCAAATTTCTTTAGCTTCCGCAGGAAGCAGAGGCATTGTTGGGCTTTCTTGACTGTTGCATCAATGTGAGTGGACCAGGACAGACTGTTGGTGATGGTGACCCCCAGGAACTTAAAGCTATCGACCATCTCCACTTCGGAGCCATTGATGTGGACGGGAATGTGTGTCATGCTGCGCATCTTGAAGTTGATGATCAGTTCCTTGGTCTTTCCAACATTTAGAGAGAGGTTGTTTTCGGTACACCATGCAACCAAGTGATTTATCTCCATCCTGTAGTCTGATTCGTCGTTGTTTGAGATAATGCCCCACCATAATCTTGTCATCCCCAAACTTTCAGATTGGGTTGGAGTTAAATCTTGCCACACAGTCATGTGTGTATAGGGAGGACAATAGAGGACTGAGCACACATTCTTGCGGGGGGCCCCAGTGTTGAGGACTATTGTGGAGGAGGTGCTGTTGCCTATCCTGACCGATTGCGGTCTGTTGGTGAGGAAGTCGAGGATCCAGCTGCACAGGGAGGAGGGATCAAGTCCAAAATTGCAGAGTTTGGTTATTAGTCTTGTCGGCATAATGGTGTTGAGGATGGAGCTGTAGTCGATGAACAGCAGTCTTACATCTGTGTCCTTGTTGTCGAGGTGTCCGAGTGTTGATTGTAGAGCCAGGGAGATAGCATATGCTGTGGACCGGTTGCGGTGATAGGCAAACTGTAGTGGGTCGAGACCGTCTGGGAGGCTGGTAGTGGTCTGTCTCATGACTGGCCGCTCGAAGCATTTCATGATAACAGACGTCAGGGCCACCGGTCAGTGGTCGTTGAGGCAGGCTACCTTGTTCTTTGGTACTGGCATTATGCTCGTCTTTAAGGAGATGGGGACCTCCGAGCGGAGGAGTGAGGTGTTGAAGATATCTGCGAATACACTCGCCAGCTGGCCTGCGCAGGCTCTGAGTGCTCGCCCAGGGACTCCGTCGGGGCCCATCGCTTTCCACGGATTCACTTTCAAGAAGGCAGCTCTTCCCATAGTGGGTATGGGTGTGTCCAGGGCTGTTGGGACAAGTGGCACTGATGCATTGGCTGACTGCTCAAAGCGAGCCTAGAACTTGTTCAGATCATTGGGTAGGGATGCTCCAGCCCCAGACATTCCACCTGGCGTTGCTTTATAGCTGTGATCTTGTCTAGGCCCTGCCAAAGTCGCCGTGGGCTACTGTCGTTGGCCTGGGACTCTAGTTTTTTTGATTTTTTTTAAATTTAGAATACCCAATTCATTTTTCCAATTAAGGAATGATTTAGCATGGCCAATCCACCCAGCTTGCACATCTTTTGGGTTGTGGGGGTGAAACCCACGCAAACACGGAGAATGTGCAAACTCCACACGGACAGTGACCCAGAGCCGGGTTTGAACCTGGCGCCGTGAGTCAGTGGGGCTAACCCACTGCGCCACCGTGTCCCCATTGGGACTCTAGTTTGATGTGATATTGTTTTTTTGCATCCCTGATGGCGTTCCGTACGTCGTACCTGGATTTCTTACAGGTACGTCAGACTTGAAAACCTCCGTCTGGAACTTCAGTAGGGAGTGAACCCTTTGGTTGAGCCAGGCTTTCCGATTGGGGAATACCCATGTTGTCTTATTGGTACACAGTCCTCGACACACTTAGTGATGAAATCTGTGACGGTGTTTGCGGACTCATCCAGGTTAGCTGCCGCGGCCTTGAATATGGACCAGTCCACAGTCTCCAAGCAGTTGCGACGGATGTCCTCAGATTCCTCGGACGAGCACTGCACGGTTTTATTGACTGGCTCAGCACGCTTGAGATGCGGTTTGTAAGCCGGAAGTAGGATTACCGACTTTGGTGGGATTTGCCAAAGTGTGATCGGGGAGTGGAGCGGTAGGCACCTTTGATGCTCATGTAGCAGTGGTCCAGGGTGTTTGCACCTCTGGTGGGGCAGGAGATATGTTGATGGAGTTGCATTTCATTTCATTCATGGTGGTATGTAGTTCGTCAAGTGCTTTCTTCACTACCGCCTGGGGCGGGATGTAGACTTCTGTGAACAGAGGTGAATTCACGTGGGAGGTAGAAGGGGCGACACTTGACGGTTAGGTATTCTAGGTCTGGTGAGCAGTGGCACGCTAAGGACACGACTTCCGAGCATCAGGAGGTGTTGATGAGGAGGCAAACAGCCCCGCCCTTTGACTTGCCTGAGGCCATTGTGCAGTCCATTCGGTGCATTGAAAAATCTTCGGGATGTTTCTCACTTCCCTCCGGTTTCCTCCCACAAGTTTTGAAAGACGTGCTATTAGGTAATTTGGACATTCTGAATTCTTCCTCGGTGTACCTGAACAGGCGCCGGAGTGTGACAAAGAACAAAGAAATGTGCAGCACAGGAACAGGCCCTTCGGCCCTCCAAGCCCGTGCCGACCATGCTGCCCGACTAAACTACAATCTTCTACACTTCCTGGGTCCGTATCCCTCTATTCCCATCCTATTCATGTATTTGTCAAGATGCCCCTTAAATGTCACTATCGTCCCTGCTTCCACCACCTCCTCCGGTAGCGAGTTCCAGGCACCCACTACCCTCTGCGTAAAAAAACTTGCCTCGTACATCTACTCTAAACCTTGCCCCTCTCACCTTAAACCTATGCCCCCTAGTAATTGACCCCTCTAACCCGGTGAAAAGCCTCTGACTATCCACTCTGTCTATGCCCCTCATAATTTTGTAGACCTCTATCAGGTCGCCCCTCAACCTCCTTCGTTCCAGTGAGAACAAACCGAGTTTATTCAACCGCTCCTCATAGCTAATGCCCTCCATACCAGGCAACATTCTGGTAAATCATTTCTGCACCCTCTCTAAAGCCTCCACATCCTTCTGGTAGTGTGGCGACCAGAATTGAACACTATACTCCAAGTGTGGCCTAACTAAGGTTCTATACAGCTGCAACATGACTTGCCAATTCTTATACTCAATGCCCCGGCCAATGAAGGCAAGCATGTCGTATGCCTTCTTGACTACCTTCTCCACCTGTGTTGCCCCTTTCAGTGACCTGTGGACATATACTCCTAATCTCTTTGACTTTCAATACTCTTGAGGGTTCTACCATTCAATGTATATTCCCTACCTGCATTAGACCTTCCAAAATGCATTACCTCACATTTATCCGGATTAAACTCCATCTGCCATCTCTCCGCCCAAGTCTCCAAACAATCTAAATCCTGCTGTATCCTCTGACAGTCCTCATCGCTATCCGCAATTCCACCAACCTTTGTGTTGTCTGCAAACTTACTAATCAGACCAGTTACATTTTCCTCCAAATCATTTATATATACTGCAAAGAGCAAAGGTCCCAGCACTGATCCCTGTGGAACACCACTGGTCACAGCCCTCCAATTAGAAAAGCATCCTTCCATTGCTACTCTCTGCCTTCTATGACCTAGCCAGTTCTGTATCCACCTTGCCAGCTCACCCCTGATCCCGTGTGACTTCACCTTTTGTACTAGTCTACCATGAGGGACCTTGTCAAAGGCCTTACTGAAGTCCATATAGACAACATCCACTGCCCTACCTGCATCAATCATCTTAGTGACCTTCTCGAAAAACTCTATCAAGTTAGTGAGACACGACCTCCCCTTCACAAAACTATGCTGCCTCTCACTAATACGTCCATTTGCTTCCAAATGGGAGTAGATCCTGTCTCGAAGAATTCTCTCCAGTAATTTCCCTACCACTGAAGTCAGGCTCACCGGCCTGTAGTTCCCTGGATTATCCTTGCTACCCTTCTTAAACAGAGGAACAACATTGGCTATTCTCCAGTCCTCCGGGACATCACCTGAAGACAGTGAGGATCCAAAGATTTCTGTCAAGGCCTCAGCAATTTCCTCTCCAGCCTCCTTCAGTATTCTGGGGTAGATCCCATCAGGCCCTGGGGACCTATCTACCTTAATATTTTTTAAGACACCCAACACCTCGTCTTTTTGGATCTCAATGTGACCCAGGCTATCTACACACCCTTCTCCAGACTCAACATCTACCAATTTCTTCTCTTTGGTGAATGCTGATGCAAAGTATTCATTTAGTACCTCGCCCATTTCCTCTGGCTCCACACACAGATTCCTTTGCCTATTCTTCAGTGGGCCAACCCTTTCCCTGGCTACCCTCTTGCTTTTTATGTACATGTAAAAAGCCTTGGGATTTTCCTTAACCCTATTTGCCAATGACTTTTCGTGACCCCGTCTAGCCCTCCTGACTCCTTGCTTAAGTTCCTTCCTACTTTCCTTATATTCCACGCAGGCTTCATCTGTTCCCAGCCTTTTAGCCCTGACAAATGCCTCCTTTTTCTTTTTGACGAGGCCTACAATATCTCTCGTTATGCAAGGTTCCCGAAAATTGCCGTATTTATCCTTCTTCCTGACAGGAACATGCCGGTCCTGAATTCCTTTCAACTGACACTTGAAAGCCTCCCACATGTCAGATGTTGATTTGCCCTCAAACATCCGCCCCCAATCTATGTTCTTCAGTTCCCGCCTAATATTGTTATAATTAGCCTTCCCCCAATTTAGCACATTCATCCTAGGACCACTCTTATCCTTGTCCACCAGTACTTTAAAACTTACTGAATTGTGGTCACTGTTCCCGAAATGCTCCCCTACTGAATCATCTACCACCAGGCCGGGCCCATTCCCCAATACCAGGTCCAGTACCGCCCCTTCCCTAGTTGGACTGTCTACATATTGTTTTAAGAAGCCCTCCTGGATGCTCCTTACAAACTCTGCCCCGTCTAAGCCCCTGGCACTTAGTGAGTCCCAGTCAATATTGGGGAAGTTGAAGTCTCCCATCACCACAACCCTGTTGTTTTTATTCTTTTCCAAAATCTGTTTACGTATCTGCTCCTCTATCTCCCGCTGGCTGTTGGGAGGCCTGTAGTAAACCCCCAACATTGTGACTGCCTTTTACATCCCCCTCTATCCAGCCTGAAACATCTAAATCCTGGAACGTTTAGCTGCGAATCCTGCCTTTCCCTCAACCAGGTCTCTGTAATGGCAACAACATCATAGTTCCAAGTACTAATCCAAGCTCTTAAGTTCATCTGCCTTACCCGTAATACTTCTTGCATTAAAACATATGCACTTCAGGCCACCAGACCCGCTGTGTTCAGCAACTTCTCCCTGTCTGCTCTGCCTCAGAGCCCCACTGTCCCTATTCCCTAGTTCTCCCTCAATGCTCTCACCTTCTGACCTATTGCTCCCGTGCCCACCCCCCTGCCATACTAGTTTAAACCCTCCCGTGTGACACTAGCAAACCTCGCGGCCAGGATATTTATGCCTCTCCGGTTTAGATGCAACCCGTCCTTCTCATATAGGTCACACCTGCCCCGGAAGAGCTCCCAGTGGTCCAGATAACGGAAACCCTCCCTCCTACACCAGCTGTTTAGCCACGTGTTTAGCTGCTCTATCTTCCTATTTCAAGCCTCACTGGCACGTGGCACAGGGAGTAATCCCGAGATTACAACCCTCGAGGTCCTGTCTTTTAACTTTCTGCCTAGCTCCCTGAACTCCTGCTGCAGGACCTCATGCCCCTTCCTGCCTATGTCGTTAGTACCAATATGTACAACGACCTCTGCCTGTTTGCCCTCCCCCTTCAGGATTCCCTCTACCCGTTCGGAGACATCCTGGACCCTGGCACCAGGGAGGCAACATACCATCCTGGAGTCTCTTTCACGTCCACAGAAGCACCTATCTGTGCCCCTGACTATAGAGTCCCCTATTACTATTGCTCTTCTGCGCTTTGACCCTCCCTTCTGAACATCAGAGCCAGCCGTGGTGCCACTGCTCTGGCTGCTGCTGTTTTCCCCTGATAGGCTATCCCCCCCGACAGTATCCAAAGGGGTATACCTGTTCGAGAGGGGGACAAC
Organism: Scyliorhinus torazame; assembly: GCF_047496885.1. Classification (NCBI taxonomy): domain Eukaryota; kingdom Metazoa; phylum Chordata; class Chondrichthyes; order Carcharhiniformes; family Scyliorhinidae; genus Scyliorhinus; species Scyliorhinus torazame. Next base: position 35,036,248 of record NC_092707.1, on the reverse strand, counting down.
CAGAGGATTTTTACAGTAACTTAATTGCAGTGTTAATGTAAGCCTACTTGTGATAATAATTATTATTAAAGCATAGATGGATGGTGTGTGACCTCCAACCAGCAGGTGGCTGTACAGACACACCATGCAGTCTCCAGACCAAGGTCATGTGACCTGGGACCCGGATAGATGGCATCTGGCCATCTTCAGAAGAAGATTGAGAGGGTAATAAGGCATACATGTAATTTCTCAGTGCTAGGTGTAAGTTCCACAGGAGTAGCAAGGCTCCATGACTTTTATTTACATTTTCTGAGTTACAAAGCCAGAGATCAGAGTGTGGACAGGGAGCAAAACCTCTAATCCAGCTCCTTGCCTGCTTCAAAAACCAACTCCAATTCAAATTGAATCCAATTCATGGTCCCCAAGAGTAAATTCTATGATTTTATGATCTTGGCCAAAAGGCAGAGCAGATACTACACTTGATCTTAGCCAAAACGCCGAGAAGCGATACAAGACTCCATGATAACGTGCTCTGTATCAGATCGCTATCTTACCACATGAGACACAATAAAAGGATCCTGGTTTGGACATATTGATGTGTTTGATGAGTTACTTCATAAAGTACAAGGAACCAAACATTTTAAAAAATAAATTTAGAGTACCCAATTATTTATTTTCCGATTAAGGGGCAATTTTAGCATGGCCCATCCACCTAACCAGCACATCTTTGGGTTGTGGGGATGAAACTCACGCAGATACGGGGAGAATGTGCAAACTCCACACGGACAGTGACCCAGGGCTGGGATTCTAACCCGGGTCCCAGTGCTAACCACTGCGCCACCGTGCTGCCCTACAAGGAACCAAACATAACACTCCTCTGCACTCTCTCCAGTGCAATCACATTCTTCCTATAATGTGGTGACCAGAGCTGTGTACACTATTCTTGTTGTGGACTTGAAATAGATTTTTGATTTCGAACAGTAGATTTGGTTGGGTAAGACTGTAATGGGATATGAAAAAAAGTTGAGTAAATGGAGTTGAGATCCACAGGGCTGGTTTTGCACAGTGGGCTAAACAGCTGACTTGTAATGCAGACCAAGGCCAATAGCGCGGGTTCAATTCCCGTACCAGCCTCCCCGAACAGGTGCCAGAATGTGGCGACTAGGGGCTTTTCACAGTAACTTCATTTGAAGCCTACTTGTGACAATAAGTGATTTTCATTTCATTCATTCAACTAGAGCATAAGGATGGTAATGAAGCAATAAATTAAATATATATTAAAATACTGCACTCTTCTGAATCATCGACCCATCACCATTTAGATACTCCCAAATAATCAGGACATTCCTACAGAACAAGGGTTCAGAGACTACTTCAACTGTCTCATTCTACCCCATTAACAGCAACATGTCTGCCTGCTCCGCTCATCCTTGTTTCGTTTACATTCTATGGGGTGTCAGATCTTTCTTGATCCCAGACCTGCAGATGATGGCTCAGCTCCTTTCCCCTTCTGTGGTTGATTATTAGGCAAACACTATTCAACCTATGAACATGCCAAAGAGTGAAACTTCTTCAACCATCAAGAAATAACATTAACTCATTTCAGTAATAATCCTGATTAGCTTTTAAATGAAAGCTATTGACTAATTCACACCTGAAAGCAACATAATTAAATGGAGTTGAGATCCACAGGGCTGGTTTTGCACAGTGGGCTAAACAGCTGACTTGTAATGCAGACCAAGGCCAGCAGCATGGGTTCAATTCCCGCACCAGCCTCCCCGAACAGGCGGCAGAATGTGGCGACTAGGGGCTTTTCACAGTAACTTCATTGAAGCCTACCCCGCCCTGTAACCTCACTCTAAGGGGCAATTTAGCATGTCCAATCCACCTAACCTACACATTTATGTGACAGCGGGAGGAAACCAGAGCACCCGGCGGAAACCCACACAGACACTGGGGAAAAAATGCAAACTCCACTCAGTCACCCCAGGTGGGAATCGAACCTGGGTCCCTGGCGGATAAGGCAGCCCTGCTAACTACTGCGCCATTGTGCCGCTTATGTGTCCCTACATTAAAGGAGATAGAAAGTGGTGGCAATGTAGTGTCTTCACTGCCAAATGAATATAATTACAGTATAAGAATGTGTTTAGTTTATTTCATTAAAGGTGTGAAGATAGGAATTTTATAGTAGGAAGAGATGATGGAATCATGCACAGACATGTGCACCTTTTTTAGCATGACCATGTATTATGGAGGGAGTGCATACTGAAGGATACATTGCAATATATATTTTAGCTGAAAATTTATACGGTCTTTTAGGAAATGGAATTAAAAAATGAAGTAATAACTGGGCTATTTAATGAAGTAATAACTGGGCTCTGATTTATAATGGTACTCCAATTTTTTGTTTGTAGGTAATATTCAAATTTTTCTTCAACCCGCAAACAGAGCGAAACCGTGAGATTGTGCGTCGGTCTGAACTACTGCTCTGGCAACTTTTAAAGACTCCTGTCGATGAAATAGGCAAAGAGATTCAGAGGGAGGTGTGTTTGGCTATTAGGTAAGTGAATAACTCAGCATGGCATATTGTTATAAAATTACTTCGGTGTTAAAATCTGATTCAGTGACAAGTATCGATGTTCTTCGAATCATCCTGCTGGATACTTAATTTAATACTGAAAACTGAGATTAGGAATGTAATCCCACTGCGCACTGTGCAACTCTTTGAATTTTGGAAAGGAGGTTTGTCGATGTAGGCCCAGAAAGATAATTTCTGCACCCTATCATTCAGCCGATAGCCACAAAAATGTGAAGGGGTGGGTCCCATGGTGTAACGCTGGTGGGATGACCTGTCCTGATACAAAATATTAAAAATAGGACCTACCCTAACCCACTTCACTGCCTGGGCAGTGCCAGGGGGAAGTGCCCAGGTGTAGCCTTCTTGCCCTTGAGTGGTGCACTCACCTGAACTCCTCTGGAAGATTCTGCTCACCTGGTGCATGCTGTGGGAGACCTGTCATAAGAATGGAGGCCTGATAATCGGATGGAAATTTAAACCTCCTGCCCCTCACCTTGAACTTCTGTCCCCTCGTAACTGACCTTTCAACTAAGGGGAACATCTCCCTATCCACCCTGTCCATGCCCCGCATACTCTTACACACCTCGATCAGGTCTCCCCGCCGTTTTCTGTACTCCAGCAAAAACAACCGAAGCCGATATATAACTAAATGTTCCAATCAAGGCGACATCCTGGTGAATCGCCTCTGCACTCCCTCCATTGCAATCACATCCTTCCTGTAATGTGCTGACCAGAACTGCACACAGTACTCCAGCTGTGACCTCACCAAAGTTCTATGCAAGTCCAACATGACCTCTGGTTTTGTAATCTATGCCTTGATTGATAAAGGCATGTGTCCCTTATATTTTTCACCACCTTATTGACCTGCCCTTGTGCCTTGAGATCTATGGACAAACACACCAAGGTCCCTTTGTCCCTCGGAACTTCCCAGTGCCAGGCCATTCATTGAATACTTCCTTATCAAATTACTCCTTCCAAAGTGTGTCACCTCACACTTTCCAGGGTTCAATTATATCTGCCAAACGGGAACTGGTATCTCTTAAGCCCAGAAGAAATATGGAAATGTATCGGTTGGCTGCAATCTGGCAACGCCCACAGTCCTGACTGCTTCCATCAGAATTTTATAAGAAGTTTTCAGAGCAACTAATACCCTTATTATTGGACATCTTCAATGATTCACTGTCTAGGGAATCACTACACCCGATCCTTGCCCAAGCCCCAATCTCTGTGCTCCTTAAAGATGGTAAGGACACAGCAAAGTGTGGGTCTAAACGATCCATTTCACCCCTTAACACTGATGTTACACGATTGACTGAAGTCCTGGCAACCCAGATGGAACCCTGTCTCCCAACTATAATATTGGAGGACCAGACCGGCTTCATCACAGGTAGATTGTTACCAGCCAATATCCGACATCTCGTGAGAGATTTATGATAAATTCTGATTTGGCTCCAAATTCTCCTCCTGGGTTCGCCTGATGTACATTGCACAGAAAGCCAACATCCACACAAATATGACCTCCTTTGAATATTTTCTGTTAGGAAGAAGCACGAGACAGTGCCGCCCTTACTCCATTACCCTTTTCGATGGCCTTTGAACCTCTGGTGATAACATTGGGGTCATCGGAGGGGTGGAGGGGAATACACCGGGAGGGAAAGGAACATCGGGTCTCGCTACTCTTAATTTAATGTATCCCAATGGTATTTTTCTACCCAAAACATTTTTTTATTACAGTCAACAAATTAATATTGGCGTTTATCTGGGCAGATAAGAGCCCCAGAGTCGGAAACTTACGGTGGCGACATGTAGGTGGAGATCACACGTTGGGTGGCTCCTGCTAGATAGAGTCTTTCTTTCTGCCCAGTCTCGGGTACTTTTAGGATGAGCAGGTGTGGGAGTTCTTATGAATCGGTGGAATGTTGAAATTCCGGAAGAAAGGTCAGGGAAGGAATAGGACAAGCAAAAGACCGCTGGTGAGTGCTGTTTGTCGGAGCATTTTCAGAGACTGAGTATAGAGCTTGCTTTTATGTGGGGGATTTCCCCACCTAATTGCGGTTCAGCTAAATACAGAAGACTCACGGAGACAGCAACTCTGGTTAAGACAGCTTTACTTTCCAAGCTTGATTCAGTGTACAAGGGAGAGTGATTTGAATAAATGCTAAAACCACTCTTCTTTACATTGCTTTAGGTTTCAAGTTATACAATAGCCAAAAATCAGTAGCCCACTCCATTTGGACTCTATCCAATCCATGTAGTTGTAGATTTTACCTTGGCTAATCAATTTTACTTTAGGTGGCATGGTGACTGCGTGATCAACTCGTGATTTAGTCCCATCCTGTTCCCTGGCCATCTGTTGTTTTGCAAGACCCTCGCATCCGCTGTCTCTTGTTCTCCCGTACTCCCATTTCCCTTATCTCCGTGTTCCTGGTCATACCATTGTCTGTCTGAGCGCAGGATGCTGGAGCTGCTGATAAAAACTGCTTATTGAGCTGGCTGTGTTGTTGCTGACCACATTATTATTTCTGTCTGATTCTGCCTGTCTTAGGAATGTGGTCAGGTTAGCTAGCTGAAATCCCATCCTACATTGCGACCACTATTAGCAAGAGTTTAAATGCTTGTTACTGCTATGTTCTAAGAATACATGTTTAATGGTTAATAATGTTTACTGGATATACTTTCTATGATTAGTTTCAATCCTCAATAAACTAACTTATGCAGAGCTAGTCTAGTGGTATCCTAGCTATCTGGTTTTAAGGGGTCTCATCTCAGGACCCCTGCCCCCTATTCACTGTTGTGAGTCCAACAGGAGGAAAGATGGGTGTTGGTTCGTTGGGTGGGCAGCTTCCATGTGGTTGATTCTTAAATGCCCTTTGGAATGGCCTAGCAAACCACTGTTGTATTCAACCGCTACGAAAACACAAAAAAGGAATGAAACCGTACGGACCACCCGGCATCGAACCAGGCACCGGAAATGACAATTGGAAACCCGGCCCTGCAAAGTCCTCCGAACACCTGGGGGCCTGTGTCAAATTTGGGAGAACTGTCGCACAGACTAGTTAAGCACAGCCTCACACAGTCATACTCACAGAATCATACCATACAAACAATATCCCAGACACCACGGTCACCATTCCTGGGTATGTCTCACCAGCAGGACAGACCAGCAGAGGTGGTGGCACAGTGGTATACAGTCGGGAGAGAGTTGCCCTGGTAGTCCTCAACGTCGACTCTGGACCCCATGAAGTCTCATGGCTTCAGGTAATTAGCAGGAAACCTCCTGCTGATTACTGTCATGATAGGCAGCTAATAAACACAGAGAACAGGACATAACCAATCAGCAGGCAGAACACTTGGGGGTGGTTTCCCACTATAAAAGGCACGAGGCACTCGCACTCCGTCTCTTTCCACTGGGGTCATCTACAGAGTGAGTCAGGGTGTATATATCACATAACACCTCCAGCACGTGGCTAAGACTAGTCTGGTTCAGTCAGACAGACAATAGACAATAAAACATTGCAGCGCAGTACAGGCCCTTCGGCCCGCGATGTTGCGCCGACCTGTGAAACCAATCTAAAGCCCATCTACACTATTCCATTATCATCCATATGTTTATCCAATGACCATTTAAATGCCCTTAATGTTGGCGAGTCCACTACTAGAACATAGAACATTACAGCGCAGTACAGGCCCTTCGGCCCTCGATGTTGCGCCGACCTGTGAAACCACTCTAAAGCACATCTACACTATTCCCTTATTGTCCATATGTCTATCCAATGACCATTTGAATGTCCTTAGTGTTGGTGAGTCCACTACTGTTGCAGGCAGGGCATTCCACGCCCTTACTACTCACGGAGTAAAGAACCTACCTGTGACATCTGTCCTATATCTATCTCCCCTCAATTTAAAGCTATGTCCCCTCGTGCTAGACATCACCATCCGAGGAAAAAGGCTCTCACTGTCCACCCTATCCAATCCTCTGATCATCTTGTATGCCTCAATTAAGTCACCTCTTAACCTTCTTCTCCCTAACGAAAACAGCCTCAAATCCCTGTTGCAGGCAGGGCATTCCATACCCCTATGAGTAAAGAATCTACTTCTGACATCTGTCCTATATCTATCTCCCCTCAATTTGAAGCTATGTCCCCTCAAAGAACAAGGAAATGTACAGCACAGGAACAGACCCGTCGGCCCTCCAAGCCCATGCCGACCATGCTGCCCGACTAAAATACAATCTTCTACACTTCCTGGGTCCGTTTCCCTCTATTCCCATCCTATTCATGTATTTGTCAAGATGCCCCTTAAATGTCACTATCGTCCCTGCTTCCACCACCTCCTCCGGTAGCGGGTTCCAGGCACCCACTACCCTCTGTGTAAAAAAACTTGCCTCGTACATCTACTCTAAACCTTGCCCCTCTCACCTTAAACCTATGTCCCCTAGTAATTAACCCACCTACCCTGGGGAAAAGCCTCTGACTATCCACTCTGTCTATGCCCCTCATAATTTTGTAGACCTCTATCAGGTCGCCCCTCAACCTCCGTCGTTCCAGTGAAAACAATCCGAGTTTATTCAACCCTCGTGCTAGCCATCACCATCCAAGGAAAAAGGCTCTCGCTGTCCACCCTATTTAAACCTCTAATCATCTTGTATGCCTCTATTAAGTCACCTCTTAACCTTCTTCTCCAACGAAAACAGCCTCAAGTCCCTCAGCCTTTCCTCTTAAGATCTTCCCTCCATACCAGGCAACATCCTGGTAAATCTCCTCTGCACCCTTTCCAATGCTTCCACATCCTTCCTATAATACGGTGACCAAAACTGCACGCAATACTCCAAATGCGGCCGCGCCAGAGTTTTGTACAGCTGCAACATGACCTCATGGCTCCGAAACTCAATCCCTCGACCAATAAAAGCTAACACACCGTACGCCTTCTTAACAACCCTATCAACGTGGGTGGCAACTTTCAGGGATCTATGTATATGGACACCGAGATCTCTGCTCATCCACACTACCAAGTATCTTACCATTAGCCCAGTACTCTGTATTTCTGTTACTCCTTCCAAAATGAATCACCTCACACTTTTCTGCATTAAACTCCATTTGCCACCTCTCAGCCCAGTGCTGCAGCTTATCTATGTCCCTCTGTAACCTGCAACATCCTTTCGCACTGTCCGCAACTCCACCGACTTTTGTGTCATCCGCAAATTTACTCACCCATCCTTCTACGCCCTCCTCCAGGTCATTTATAAAAATAACAAACAGCAGTGGCCCCAAAGCAGATCCTTGTGGTACACCACTAGTGTGTGAACATTTCCCATCAACCACCACCCTCTGTCTTCTTCCAGCTAGCCAATTTCTGATCCAAACCGCTAAATCACCCTCAATCCCATGCCTCCGTATTTTCTGCAATAGCCTACCGTGGGGAACCTTATCAAACGCTTTACTGAAACCCATACACACCATATCAACAGCTTTATCCTCGTCCACCTGTTTGGTCACCTTTTCAAAGAACTCAATAAGGTTTGTGAGGCACGACCTACCCTTCACAAAACCGTGTTGACTATCCCTAATCAAATTATTCCTTTCTGGATGATTATAAATCCTACTTATAATTCTTTCCAAGACTTTGCCCACAACAGAAGTAAGGCTCATTGGTCTATAGTTACCGGGGTTGTCTCTACTCCCCTTCTTGAACAAGGGGAAAACATTTGCTATCCTCCAGTCTTCTGGCATTATTCCTGTAGACAATGACGACATAAAGATCAAGGCCAAAAGCTATGCAATCTCCTCCCTAGCTTCCCAGAGAATCCTCAGATAAATCCCATCCGGCCCAGGGGACTTATCTATTTTCACACTTTTCAGAATTGCTAACACCTCCTCCTTATGAACCTCAATCCCATCTAGTGTAGTAGCCTGTATCTCAGTATTCTCCTCGACAACATTGTCTTTTTCCTGTGTAAATACTGACAAAAAATATTCATTTAGCACCTCTCCTATCTCCTCGGACTCCAAGCACAACTTCCCACTACTGTCCTTGACTGGCCCTACTCTTACCCTAGTCATTCTTTTATTCCTGACATACCTATAGAAAGCTTTAGGGTTTTCCTTGATCCTACCTGCCAAGGTCTTCTCCTGTCCACTCCTCACTCTTCTTAGCTCTCTCTTTAGGTCCTTCCTGGCTTATTTGTAACTCTCAAGCGCCCTAACTGAACCTTCACGTCTCATCTTTACATAAGCCTCCTTCTTCCTCTTGACAAGTGAATAAACTACGGTTCCTTTGCTCGACCACTTTCTCCCTGCCTGACAGGCACATACTTATCAAGGACACGCAGTAGCTGTTCCTTGAACAAGCTCCAATTTTTCAATTGTGCCCATCCCCTGCAGTTTCCTTCCCCATCCTATGCATCCTAAGTCTTGCCTAATTGCATCATAATTGCCTTTCCCCCAGATATAACTCTTGCCCTGCGGTATATACCTATCCCTTTCCATCGCTAAAGTAACCGTAACCGAATTGTGGTCACTATCACCAAAGTGCTCACCTACCTCCAAATCTAACACCTAGCCTGGTTCATTACCCAGTACCAAATCCAATGTGGCCTCGCCTCTTGTTGGCCTATCTACATACTGTTTCAGGAAACCCTCCTGCACACATTGGACAAAAACTGACCCACCTAAAGGACTCGAACTATCGCGTTTCCAGTCGATATTTGGAAAGTTAAAGTCCCCATAACAGCTACCCTGTTACTTTCGCTCCAATCCAGAATCATCTTTGCAATCCTTTCCTCTACATCTCTGGAACTTTTCAGAGGCCTATAGAGAACTCCCAACAGGGTGATCTCTCCTGTTTCTAACCTCAGCCCATACTACCTCAGTAGACGAGTCCTCATCAAACGTCCTTTCTGCCACCGTAATACTGTCCTTGACTAACAATGCCACACCTCCCCCTCTTTTACCACCTTCTCTGAGCTTACCGAAACATCTCAACCCTGGAACCTGCAACAACCATTCCTGTCCCTGCTCTATCCATGTCTCCGAAATGGCCACAACATCGAAGTCCCAGGTACCAACCCATGTTGCAAGTTCACCCGGATGCTCCTGCCGTTGAAGTAGACACACTTCAAACCACCTTCCTTCCTGCCGGTACACTCCTGCAACCTTGAAACCTTACTCATGACCTCACTACTCTCAACCTCCTGTACACTGGAGCTACAATTCAGGTTCCCATCCCCCTGCTGAATTAGTTTGAACCCTCCCGAAGAGTATTAGCAAATTTCCCCCCCAGGATATTAGTACCCCGCTGGTTCAGGTGTAGACCGTCCCATTTGTAGAGGTCCCACCTACCCCAGAATGAGCCCCAATTATCCAGGTATCTGAATCCCTCCCTCCTGCACCATCCCTGTAGCCACGTGTTCAACTGTTCTCTCTCCCTATTCCTCGTCTCGCTAGCACGTGGCACGGGTAACAATCCAGAGATAATAACTCTGTTTATTCTAGCTCTAAGATTCCACCCTACCTCCCTGAATACCTGCCTTGCATCCTTATCCCTTTTCCTACCTATGCCGTTGGTGCCTATGTGGTCCACGACTTGGGCTGCTCCCCCTCCCCCTTCAGGATCCCGAAAACACGATCCGAGACATCACGGACCCTGGCACCTGGGAGGCAACACACCAACCGCGAGTCTCTCTCGTTCCCACAGAATCTCCTATCTGTCCCCCTCACTATGGAGTCCCCAATAACTAATGCTCTACTCCTCTTCCCCACTTCCCTTCTGAGCAACAGGGACGGACTCTGTGCCAGAGACCTGTACCCCATGGCTTACCCCTGGTCAGTTTCCCCCCCCACCCCCCCAGCCAGTATCCAAAGCGGTATACTTGTTACTAAGAGGAATGACCACAAGGAATCCCTGTACTGACTGCTTCCTCCCAGCCCCTCTCACCATCACCCATCTATCTTCATTCTTCAGAGTAACTACATCCCTGAAGCTTCTATCTATGACCACCTCTGCTTCCCAAATGATCGGAAGTTGCTCCAGCTCCAGTTCCCTAACACAGCTTTTGAGGAGCTAGAGATGGGTGCACTTCCCACAGGTGAAATCAGCAGGGACACTGACGGTGTACCTCACCTCAAACATTCTGCAGGAGGAACATTGCACTGCCTTCCCTGACAGCCCCTCTAGATAACTTGCGGATAAAACAAGAAAAAGAAAGAAAGAGACCTGATATTCACTCATCCCCTTGGGTTAGAGGGGGTGGCTCCTCTCCCGCGCTTTTAAATCTCCGGCTCCTCTCCCGCTTTTAAATCTCCGGCTCCTCTCTCACTTTTAAATCTCCCGCTCCTCTTCCGCGCTTTTAACTCTCTGGCCCCTCTCCTGCTTTTAAATCTCCCGCTCCTCTCCCGCACTTTTAACTCTCTGGCTCCTCTCCTGCTTTTACAGAGTAATCACACTTAGGTTAGCAGAGAGTGGAATTCACAGAGAACTTTGCTAACTGCGTGACAGATTCAATAAATCAGATCGAACTAACTTAAAGGTCTGAAGTATCTTTCAGTTAAAGCTGCATCCAGTTGCAGCCCAGTGTTATCCCAGTGTGCTTAACACGACATGGTACCAAAAGACTGCTATCCCTAGGTGGTTTAACTCAATCTGTTCCGTGACGACCAGCAAATGTATCCCGGCACCATGGAGAAGATCCAGGCTCCTCAACAGCTGTGGACCTCTGGCAATCTCAGTGCCAACTGGCGGACTTTCAAGCAAAGGTTTCTGCTGTACATCGAAGCCTCAGACCTCGAGGGTGCGTCTGATACAAGAAAGATCGCGCTACTCCTCCCAACTGCGGGGGATCAACCCATCCAACTCTTCAACTCGTTTAACTTCACCGAAGGCCAGGACAAGACAAAGTTTCAGATCCACCTGGACAAGTTTGATAGTCATTGTGAAGTGGACACCAATGAAATCTTCGAGCGCTATAAATTCAAACAGCGCCTACAAGGTAAAGATGAATCTTTCAACTCGTCCTTCAACAATCACTGTAAGGATCCTAGCCGAGTAAAGATCAAGAGGGAGAATCGAGGGCAGGTAGCAGTAGAAAGAAGTTGAACCGTGACGTCACAGCCAGCAGGTAAGTGATTGGCTGGTGACTGGTAAGTAGTTTTTCTTTTCCCCGAGGTGTGTTGATAAGGTAGGGTTTTTCTATTTCTGTTTTTTGTTTTTATTGTGTGATTGGTAACAATTTCTTTTTTTTTTCCTTTATTATTTAATATTATAGTTGGACTAAGTTAAGCTTAAGATTAAAAATGGCAGGAGATCTCAGACTCGTGTTATGCTCCTCTTGCTCAATGTGGGAGCTCAGGGACGTGGCTTATGTCCCTGGCTCCTTCACGTGTGGGAGGTGTGTCCAGCTGTAGCTCTTGTTAGACCGCATGATGGCTCTGGAGCTGCGGATGGACTCACTTTGGAGCATCCACGGTGCTGAGGAGGTCGTGGATAGCACGTTTAGCGAATTGGTCACACCACAGATTAGCATTGCTGAGGGAGAAAGGGAATGGGTGACCAAAAGGCAGAGAAAAGGTAGGAAGACAGTGCAGGTGTCCCCTGCGGTCATCTCCCTCCAAAACAGGTATACCGTTTTGGATACTGTTGGGGGAGATGGCTCACTAGGGGAAGGCAGCAGTAGCCAGGTTCATGGCACCGTGGCTGGCTCTACTGTACAGAAGGGCAGGAAAAAGGGTGGAAGGGCTATAGTCATAGGTGATTCAATTGTAAGGTGAATAGATAGGCGGTTCTGTGGTCGAAAACGAGACTCCCGAATGGTATGTTGCCTCCCAGGTGCACGGGTCAGGGATGTCTCCGATCGGCTGCAGAACATTCTGAAGAGGGAGGGTGAACAGCCAGTTGTCGTGGTGCATATAGGCACCAATGATATAGGTTAAAAAATGGGATGAGGTCCTACAAGCAGAATTTAGGGAGTTCGGAGCCAAGTTTAAAAAGTCAGACCTCAGAGGTAGTAATCTCAGGATTGGTACCAGTGCCACCTGGTAGTCAAAGTAGAAATGAAAGAATAGACAGGATGAATGCGTGGCTTGAGAGATGGTGCAGGAGGGAGGGGTTCAGATTTTTGGGACACTGGGATCGGTTCTGGGGGAGGTGGGACTACTACAAATTGGACGGTTTACACCTGGGCCGGACTGGAACCAATGTCCTTGGGGGTGCTTTTGCTAAGGCTGTTGAGGAGGGTTTAAATTAATGTGGCAGGGGGTGGGAACCAAATGAGGAGGTTAGTGGACAGGAAGGAGGTAGTAACTAAAGCCTGTAAGGAACTAGATCATGAAGTCGGCGTGATTAAGGGGAAGAGTAGGCAGGGAGCAGATGATGAGCGCAAAGGGACTGGTGGTCTGAGCTGCATTTGTTTTAATGCAAGAAGTATAGTAGGTAAGGCAGATGAACTTAGGGCTTGGATTAGTACCTGGGAGTATGATGTTATTGCTATTACTGAGACTTGGTTGAGGGAAGGGCATGATTGGCAACTAAATATCCCAGGATATTGATGCTTCAAGCAGGATAGAGAGGGAGGTAAAAGGGGTGAAGGAGTTGCATTACTGGTCCGAGAGGATATCACAGCTGTGCTGAAGGAGGGCACTATGGAGCCGTGAGGCGATATTGGCAGAGCTCAGAAATAGGAAGGGCGGTAACAATGTTCGGGCTGTACTACAGACCTCCCAACAGCGAGCGTGAGATAGAGGTACAAATATGTAAACAGATTATGGAAAGATGTAGGAGCAACAGGGAGGTGGTTATAGGAGATTTTAATTTTCCCAACATTGACTGGGATACACTTAGTGTCAGAGGTCTAGATGGAGCATCCAGGAGGGATTTCTAGAGCAGTATGTAAATAGTTGAACTCGGGAAGGAGTCTTAAAGGAAGAGTGCTAAAGTGGGGGAAGGCCAACTATACCAAAATTCGGGAGGAGCTGGGGAATGTGGATTGGGAGCAGCTGTTTGAGGATAAATCCACATTTGAAATGTGGGAGTCTTTTAAGGAAAGGTTGATTAGAGTGCAGGACAGACATGTCCCTGTGAAAATGAGGAATAGAAATGGCAAGATTAGGGAACCATGGATGACAGGTGAAATTGTGAGAGTAGCTCAGAGGAAAAAGGAAGCATACATCAGGTCTAGGCGACTGAAGACAGACAAAGCTTTGGAAGAATATCGGGAATGTAGAACCAATCTGAAACGAGGAATCAAGAGTGCTAAAAGGGGTCATGAAATATCTTTAGCAAACAGGGTTAAGGAAAATCCCAAAGCCTTTTATTCATATATAAGGAGCAAGAGGGTCACTAGAGAAAGCGTTGGCCCACTCAAGGACAAAGGAGGAAAGTTGTGCGTAGAGTCAGAAAATGGGTGAGATTCTTAAACAGTACTTTGCATCGGTGTTCACCGAGGAAATGAAAATGAAAATCGCTTATTGTCACAAGTAGGCTTCAAATGAAGTTACTGTGAAAAGCCCCTAGTCGCCACATTCCGGCGCCTGTTCGGGGAGGCTGTTACGCGAACATGAGGCTGAGAGGGACATGACGGATGTTAAGGTTAGGGATAGATGTTTGATTACTCTAGGTCAAGTTGGCATAAGGAGGGACGATGTGTTGGGTATTCTAAAAGGCATTAAGGTGGGCAAGTCCCCAGGTCCGGATGGGATCTATCCCAGGTTACTGAGGGAAGTGAGAGGGGAAACAGCTGGGGCCTTAACAGATATCTTTGCAGCATCCTTGAACACAGGTGAGGTAACGGAGGACTGGAGAATTGCTGATGTCCCCTTGTTTAAGAAGGGTAGCAGGGATAATCCAGATAATTATAGACCGGTGAGCCTGACATCAGTGGTAGGGAAGCTGCTGGAGAAGATACTGAGGGATAGGATCTATTCCCACTTGGAAGAAAATGGGCTTATCAGTGATAGGCAACATGGTTTTGTGCAGGGAAGGTCATGTCTTAGCAACTTAATAGAATTCTTTGAGGAAGTGATAAAGTTGATTGATGAGGGAAGGGCTGTAGATATCATATACATGGACTTCAGTAAGGCATTTGATAAGGTTCCCCATGGTAAGCTGATGGAGAAAATGAAGTCTCATGGGGTCCAGGGTGTACTAGCTAGATGGATAAAGAACTGGCTGGGCAACAGGAGACAGAGTAGTAGTGGAAGGGAGTTTCTCAAAATGGAGAACTGTGACCAGTGGTGTTCCACAGGGATCTGTGCTGGGACCACTGTTGTTTGTGATATACATAAATGATCTGGAGAAAGGTATAGGTGGTCTGATCAGCAAGTTTGCAGATGACACTAAGATTGGTGGAGCAGCAGATAGTGAAGGCGACTGTCAGAGAATACAGCAGAACATAGAAAGATTGGAGAGTTGGGCGGAGAAATGGCAGATGGAGTTCAATCCGGGCAAATGCGAGGTGATGCATTTTGGAAGATCCAATTCAAGAGCGAACTGTACGGTGAACGAAAAAGCCCTGGGGAGAATTGATGTACAGAGCGATCTAGGTGTTCAGGTCCATTGTACCCTGAAGGTGGCTGCGCAGGTCGATAGTGGTCAAGAAGGCATACGGCATGCTTTCCTTCATCGGAAGGGGTATTGAGTACAAGAGTTGGTAGGTCATGTTACAGTTGTAAAAGACTTTGGTTCGGCCACATTTGGAATACTGCGTACAGTTCTGGTCGTCACATTACCAAAAGGATATGGATGCTTTGGAGAAGGTGCAGAGGAGGTTCACCAGGATGTTGCCTGGTATGGAGGGCTCTAGCTATGAAGAGAGGTTGAGTAGATTAGGATTATTTTTATTAGAAAGGCGGAGGTTGAGGGGGGACCTCATTGAGGTCTACAAAATCATGAGAGGTATAGACAGGGTGGATAGCAAGAGGTTTTTTCCCCAGAGTGGGGGACTCGATTACTAGGGGTCACGAGTTCAAGGTGCGAGGGGAAAAGTTTAAGGGAGATATGCAAGGAAAGTTCTTTACGCAGAGGGTGGTGGGTGCCTGGAACGCATTGCCGGCGGAGGTGGTAGAGGCGGACACGATAGCTTCATTTTAGATGTATCTAGACAGATACATGAATGGGCAGGGAGCAGAGGGATACAGACCCTTAGAAAATAGGCGACAGTTTTAGATAGAGGATCTGGATCGGCGCAGGCTTGGAGGGTTGAAGGGTCTGTTCCTGTGCTGTAATTTTTCTTTGTTCTTCTTAACTAACCTCCGTCTACTAACGCTGTCCTGCAACTTTGGTGATATGGCTGACTCCATGATCAGAGACCAAATCGTTTTTGGAGTGCACTCTGATCCTCTGAGAGAGCAGCTTTTAAAAATCAAGCATATGACCCTGTCAGTCGTGATTGAAACATGTACAGTGCACGAGCATGCCAAAAATCGGTATTCCCAATACAAATTGGCTGAAAATGAGAAACTTGCCTCCCACGAGGCAGTGTGTGCAGGCCATCGGCCGGATGCAGCGGCTCGGCATTGATGAAAGCGGCCATTTCACGCGCTCTTCCCGGAGCCCCACGCATGCACGATGTGAATGGGATAACGTAGCTCCGGTTACCACACTGCGCAGGTGCGAACGTCTGCCGACCGCACTGCGTATGTGCGACGACGCACGGAGCGTAACAACGTCATGACGTGCCCGAACTGTGGCACCGCCCACTTAAAGAAACACTGCCTTGCAAGAGGCAGGCGATGTTTAAATTGCGAAATGCCTGGACACTATGGAGCCTTGTGCAGGTCTGCTCCACCAGTCAAGGGCCAGCGCTCCCAATTCCAACGCAGGCGCGTTCGGAGTGTACAACAAGGGTTACAGGATTCTGATCCTGGCAGTACAACGGATCCAGAGGACGATTGCCTGGAGCATCATGACCACACGTGGACATGCCTCACCGACATCATCACGAAGCCTGCCCAACTTCCCTGTGGATTTTGCAGACGGATGGCGTGCGGTGATGCAAGTAAATCAATGCTCTATCCAGTTCAAGCTGGACACGGGTGCTTCTGCCAATCTCCTTTCACAGGCAGATTTCAACCGCATCAAGAAGCCACCCAAACTCCTTCCAGCAGCCTGCCAGCTCCTGGACTATAACGGCAATACCATCACAGCACTGGGATCCTGCCATCTGCTCGTCCCCAACAGGAGCATTCATGCAATGCTATGGTTTGAAATTGTCAAGCCAGACAGGGCCTCCCTGCTCGGCGCACATGCATGCAAGCAGCTAAACCTTGTGCTGCGGGTCTACACAATGACCTCCCCCAACGTGGATCTTCAAGCCAGCATTGATGACATCCTCGCTCAGTGCCTGGGTGTGTTTGACGGGATGGGCACTCTGCCATATCAGTACAAAATCCTGCTACGGCCTGATGCCACGCCTGTGGTCCACGCACCACACCAGGTCCCGGCTCCACTGAAGGAGCGCCTTAAGGCACAGCTAAAGGATCTTCAGGACCAGGGCAACATTTCCTAAGTTACAGAACCGACTGGCTGGGTCAGCTCGATTGTATGTGTAAAAAAGCCTTTGGGGGAGCTGCACATCTACATTGATCGCAAGAATCTCAACCAGAATATAATGCGGGAACACTACCCCATCCCGAAGCGGGAGGAACTCACAAGTGAGATGGCACACGCCCGGTTTTTCACAAAGTTAGATGCGTCACATGGATTCTAGCAAATCCAGCTGGATGAGTCCAGCAGAAGGCTCTGCACCTTCAACACCCCATTTGGCAGGTACTGCGATAATCGTATGCCGTTCGGCATTGTCTCAGCATCGGAGATCTTCCGTAGAATCATGGAGCAGATGATGGAGGGCATGGAACGAGTTTGTGTGTATGTGGACGACGTTATCATATGGTCCACGACTCCCGAAGAGTACATCTTTCGTCTCCAGCAGGTATTCCGCCGTGTCCATGCCAATGGCCTCTAGCTGAACAGGGCCAAGTGTTGCTTTGGCATGTCAACACTTAAGTTCTTAGGTGACCAGATATCTCAGCAGGGTGTGCGCCCGGACACAGATAAGGTCAAGGCCATCGAAGCCATGAAGACCCCTGAAGACAAGAAGGCGGTGCTGCGCTTCCTAGGCATGGTAAACTTTTTGGGCAAGTTTATCCCAAACCTGGCCTCACACACCACGGCCCTCAGACACCTGGTGAAAAAGTCCACTGCCTTTGAGTGGCAGTCAGCTCAACAAGCAGAGTGGTTGGAGCTGAAAGCCAAGCTCACCACTGCACCTGTATTGGCATTTTTTGACCCTGACAGGGAAACGAAAATCTCGACAGATGCGAGCCAGGACGGCATCGGCGCGGTGTTGCTCCAGCCGGATGACACCTCTTCCTGAGCACCGGTTGCCTACGGATCACGGGCGATGACGCTCACCAAGCAGCGGTACGCCCAAATTGTAAAGGAATGCCTGGGCCTTCTCACTGGAATTCCCAAGTTCCACGATTATGTCTACGGCCTGCCGACGTTCATCGTCGAGACGGACCACAGGCCCCTGGTCCACATTATACACAAGGACCTGAACGACATGAAGCCCCGGCTGCAGCGCACCCTCCTCCGACTCAGAAGGTACGACTTTGAACTAGTGTACACACCTGGCAAGGAGCTCATTATTGCGGATGCCTTGTCCCGCTCCATAATCTTGCCCAGTGAACCGCCGGCATTCATCCAACAGATTGAATCACAGGTGCAGCTGTGGGCCAGCAACCTCCCGGCATCGGATGAAAAGGTGATTTGCATTCGCGGCGAGACAGCCAAAGACCCTCTTCTGCAGCGTGTCATGCGCCACCTCGCCAATGGCTGGCAAAAAGGGCAGTGCCCTCAATTCTTCAATGTGAAGGACGACCTGCCGGTGGTTGATGGTATCCTCTTCTAGCTGGACCGCATTGTCATTCTACTCAGTCTGCAGAGCTTGGTGCTCCGGCAAATCCACGAGGGACATCTGGGTGTCGAGAAATGCAGGTGCAGAGCCAGGCAAGCTGTCTACTGGCCTGGAATCCGTTAGGACATCTCGAATATGGTCCTCAACTGTCCGACCTGTCAACGCTTCCAGCCAACACAGAGCAAGGAGACGCTTCAGCAGCACAAATTCGTGACCTCCCCGTGGTCCAAGGTGGGCATCGACCTCTTTCACACCAATGGTTGTGATTGTGTTAATCATTTTTCCAACCACCCAGAAATCGTGAAGCTCTCGGCCCTCACATCCAAGACCGTCATCAAGGCGTGAAAGAAGACGTTCTCCAGGCATGGTATTCCACTCACTGTCATGAGTGACAACGGTCCTTGCTTCAGCAGCCAAGAGTGGTCAAGATTTGCCCAGCTATATCAGTTTCATCACGTCACTTCCAGCCCACATTACCCACAGTCCAACGGGAAGGTTGAGAAAGGGGTGCACATAGTGAAGCAGTTCAGCTGCAAGGCCGCGGATTCGGCTTCTGACGTCAACCTTGCGCTGCTTGCGTGCAGGGCAACCCCTCTGTCTACCAGCATGTTACCAGCTCAACTCCTGATGAACAGGGACCTGCGGACGACTCTTCCAGCCTTACACTTGCCTGACCTGGATCACCCGGTGTTCAGAAGGTGCAGAAACTCGGGGAACGCCAAAAACAGGGCTATGACGCTGATGCCACCGATTTTCCTGTGCTATCCCCGGCGGATGCTGTTCGGATCAAGCTACCTCATGGAGGCTGGTCATCTCCAGCTGTTGTTCGACAGGCTGCTGCTCGATCGTATGTTGTGCGTATGGCTGATGGCTCTGTTGTGTGGCGAAACAGACGGCACTGCGCACAGTTGCCCCCTCGCAACCACATTCTTTGTTGTTTCCATCTGTTATTGTGCCACCTCCTGATACCTCGTACCATGAGGCCACCAGTCAGGCTTCAATCCCGCCTATCAAGGCGCCGTCGTCCCCACCACCACCTCTCCGGCGGTCGACCAGGATCAGATGCAAGCCCCAGAGACTGGACTTGTGAACATTTGTTTTGTTTGCTATGTTCTGTTTTCGCACATTAGACACCTGTTTTCACATGTACATATAGTTGCATCTGCTATTGTATGTAAATAAGTTAGTTTTTCAGCCTACACATGTAAATACTTATACATATGCTACAGAAAAACATTTCAAAAGGGGAGATGTCATCTTATGCAGACATGCACATAATGAGATACAGACAGGCAGCTAATGAACACAGAGAACGGGACATCGCCAATCAGCAGGCAGAACACTTGGAGGAGGCTTCCCACTATAAAAGGCATGAGGCACTCACACTCCGCCTCTTTCCACTGGGGACATCTACAGAGTGAGTCAGGGTGTATATATCACATACCACCTCCAGCACGTGGTTAAGAGCTAGTCTGGTTCTGTCAGACAGAGTAATCACACTTAGGTTAGCAGAGAGCTGAACTCTCAGAGAACTGTGCTAACTGTGTGACAGGTTCAATAAATCAGATTGAACTAACTTCAAGGTCTGGAGTATCTTTCAGTTAAAGCTGCATCCAGTTGCAGCCCGTGTTATCCCAGTGTGCTTAACACGACAATTACCACATACCGGCCACATTAGCTGATGAATCAGTACTCCTCCATGTTGAACATCACTTGGAGGAAGCACCGAGGGTGGCAAGGATGCAGAATATGCTCTGGGTGGGGGACTTCAATGCCTGGATGGGGTTTATCTATACTGGGGAGGCCTCTTCGTTGGGAAGGTTAGAGTGCCTGAGGGTGGGTGAAATGGAGAAGGCGGGCCTGGAGGAGTCGTGGGTAGAGGAGGTGAAGGCGGGATTTGGGAAGATGCAGATGGGGAAGACGGCGGGGCCGGATTCGTCCCTGGTGTAATTTTACAAAGAATTTGAGGATAAGCTGACATCGTTGTTGGTGGAAATGTTCGAGGACCTGATGGTCAGGGCTGTTTTGCCGAAAAATACAGAACCGGCCTCCATAACTTTGCTGATAAAGAAGGATAAGGACCCAGTGGAGTGTGAATATAGGTGCCAAGATATTGGCAACGGTGCTGGCGTCAAAGTTGGAAGCATGCCGTCCGAGGGTGATTGAGGAGGATCAAACTGGGTTCATTAAGGGCAGACGTCTGCACTGTAAATTCTATGACACAATTGTCATCGAATGTGCGGAAGCTGCTGAAGGTGGTGCTTTCTCCGGCAGAGGGATGGGAGTTCCATGTCCCCCCTACTGTTTGCGTTGTTGCTCTTGACCATTGCGCTGAGGGGTTTGGAGTTGTGGAAGAGGATACTGCGGGGGAGGGGGGGGGATGTTGCCCTGTGCACATAGGGTGCCCGTGTATACAAATGTTTTGTTGTTGTACATTTCGGAGCCGGGCTCCTCAGTGGGTGACCTAATGGGTTTGCTTCAAAGATTCGGGACGTTTTCTGGGTATAAGCTGAACTTGGGGAGAAAAGTGAGGGTTTTGTGGTTTTCTCTCCAGGGTTGGGGAAGGGAGGTGGCAGCATCTCATTTTAGGTATCTGGGGATGCAGGTGGCTCGGGACTGGGCAGGTCATTAGAAGTTGAATTTTTCAAGTTTGGTGGGGGGGGGGGGGGGGGGGGGGGGAGGTGAAGATGAACCTTTTACCACGGTTTTTGTTTTTATTTAAGTCCCTGCCGGCGTTTTTGCCCGAGGCATTTTTCAAGGGAGTGAACAGGCTGGTTTCTTCTTTGTCTGGGTGGGGAAGGTGACCAAGTAAAGAAGGTGGTGTTGCAGTGGGGTTGGTGGCTGGGGGGGGGCGGGTTTAGGCCTCCTGAATTTGATGTATTATTACTCAGTGGCGAATGCCGAGAAGGTACGGGGGTGGAATAGGGAGTTGGAGGCTTTGTGGGTAAGGCTTTGAGGCGGGTTCATGTAGAGGGTCAGGGGTGCGGGCGCTGGTAATGGCGTCCCTCCTGTTGACTCCACGGAGGTATTCGGGACGTCCAGTGGTGGTAGCCACGCTGAAAATTTGGAGGCGGTTCCAGCAGCACTTTAGGTTGGGAGCAGGGTTTAGGAAAATGCCGAAAAGGGGAAATCATAAATTTGAACCGGGGAGGATGGATGGGAGGAGAGGGGGATTAGGGAGATGAAGAATCTGTTTCTGGGGAGGCGGTTTGTGAATTTGGAGGAGTTGAATGGCAGTTTGGGCTGGTGTGGGAGGAGAGTCTCCGGTACATGCAGGTGCGAGTCTTCCCGACCTTCCCAATAGAGCCTGCCTCTTCGTTGCTGGAGGAGGTGCTGTCAGCAAGAGAGTTGGAGAGGGGGGTCTTCTCTGCTATTTGTGGGAGGCCTTGGTGTCCGTGGAGGGGATGAGGCTAAATGGGAAGAGGAGCTTCGGGTAGCATTGGAGGAGGAATTGTGGTGCTGCGGAGGCTGAATGCCTTGATTTTGTGTGCGAGGCTGGGGCTGATGCAGCTGAATGTGGTGTACAGGGCGCACCTGACGAAGTCCAGGATGAGCCGGCTGTTTGAGGGGGTAGAGGATTTCTGTGAGCAGTGTGGGAGGGGTCATGCTAATCATGTACTTATGAAGTTCTTCTCTTCCTTCATTCTGGCCACTCTCCTCCTTCCCTGCTGGAAAAGGTATTGGCCTTGGCACAGCAGGGGAGAGGGTCAATTTCAAATCTGTACAACCTCATTCGATCTTCAGATCCTGCCCCTTTGGGTAGAGTATATGAGGAACATGGGGGGAGCTAGGCTCTGTGCTTATTGAGGAGGTTTGGAGGGAGGCCCTCTACAGGGTGAATTCCATTTCATCTTGTGCTAAACTGAGTTTGGTTCAGTTCAAAATACTGCATAGAACGCATTGGGCAAAGGCAAGGATGAGTGGATTCTTTCAAGACATGGAGAACGCTATTCGCTTACACCGGCTAACTGCAGGCATGCGTTTTGGTCTTGTCCTAAGCTTGCTGGATACTGGGTTTCCTTTTTCGACACAATATCCAAGATTTTGCAGATGACCCTAGAACCTTGCCCACTGGTTATAATTTTCAGGGTTTTGGACTCCCCGTCATTCTACTCTGAAGTGAGGGCAGATGTTCTTGCCTTCACTTCCTTAATAGCTAGGAGGCAAATATTACTCAACTGGAGATCTCCCTCACCATCCAAAGCTTCTGCATGGGTGGAAAATATGATATTGGTCTTGCATCTGGAAAAGGTCAAGTATATATCAGATGCTAGATGGGGAGATTCTACCAGAGATGGCGGCTATTCATTTTTTTCTTTAAAGACCTGGACACGTTTGAGGGTCAGGGAGGTTAGTTTAGTAATAAGTCTTCCTTGTTCCATTACACTCGTTAATTACCTTCTTACTCTGATGTTTTGTTTTGTTTATGTAATATATATTTTGTATATCTTTGCGTATATGTATATAAGTGTTTATATTTGAGAATTTAATAAAATGTTGATTAAAATAAAAAATTCCATCAGCCATTTTTCTGCCTTTGGACCATCCCGTTTTATCTTCCTGTAACCCAAGACACTCAGCCTCACTGTTAACCACCCGACCAATCTTTGTGTCAGCCGCAAACTTACTGATCCTACCCCCCATATAAATGACTAACAATAGGGGGACCCAGCACAGATCCCTGTGGTATGTCACTGGACACTGGCTTCCAGTCACTAAAGCAGCCGTCTGTCATCGCTGTTTGCCTCCTACAGCTGAGCCAATTTTAAATCCACCGTATCAAGTTACCCTGTTTCCCATGTGCATCTGCCATCTGTATAAGTCTCCCATATGGGACCTTGTCAAAATTTATTTATGGACGTTGTTGATGAGGCCAATATTTATTGTCCATCCATAGTCGCCCTTGACTTCAGTAAGGTGGTAGTGAGAGCTGCCTTCTTGACCTGCTGCAGTCCCTGAGGTGTAGATACACCCGCAGTGCGAGTAGGGAGGAAATTCCAGGATTTTGACACAGTGATAGCGAAGGAACAGCAATATATTTCCAAGTCAGGATGGTGAGTGTTCGCAGGTACCTGCTGCTCTTGTTCTTCTCGATGGTAATGGTCGTGGGTTTGGAAGGTGCTGCCGAAGGAACCTCGGTGAGTCATCTTGTGATGGTACACTCCTGACTTGTGGGCTGGCTTTGGGGAGTCTGGAGGTGAGTTACCTGCAGCAGGATTCTGAGCCTTTGAACCTGCTCTTGTAGCCACAGTATTTATATTGCTAGTCCAGTTTAGTTTCTGGCCAATGGTAACCCAACGATGCTGATCGTTGGGGATTCGGCTATGGTGGTGCCATTGAATATCATGGGACAATGGCTAGATCCCATCTTATTGGAGATGGTCATTGCCTGCCACTTGTGTGGTGTGAATATTCCTTATCACTTGTCAGCCCAAGCCTGGATATTGTCCAGGTCTTGCTGCATTTGGACATGGACTGCTTCAGTATCTGAGGAGTCCCGAATGGTGCTGAACATTGTCCAGTCATCAGTGAAAGTCATCACTTCTATCCTTATGGTGGATTTTAATCCAGTGACAGTGAAGGAACAGCGATAGATCTCCAATTCTTGAAGGTGAATGACTTGGAGGGGAACCTCCCGGTGGTGGTGTTCCCAGATATCTGCTGCCCTTGCCCTTCTAGATGATAGTGGTCATTGGTTTGGAAGGTGCTTCCTCAAGAACCTTGGTGAGCTCTTGCAGTGCATCTTGTAGATGATGTACACTGCAGCCACTGTGCATCGGTGGTGGAGGGATTGCATGTTTGTGGGAGGGGTAGTAAACAACTGAGCTGCTTTGTACTGAATGGCATCGAGCTTCTTGAGTGTTGTTTTTTTAATATAATTTAGAGTACCCAATAATTTTTTCCCCTAATTATGAAGCATTTTGCGTGGCCAATTCACCTACCCTGCTCATCTTTTTGGCTTGTGGGGGTGAGACCCGCGCAGACACAGGGTTCTTGAGTGTTGATGCAGCACTCATCCAGGCAAGTGGAGAGTATTCCATCACACTCATTACTTGCGCCTTGTGGATGATGGACTGGCTTTGGGGAGTCCGTTTCAGTTCAGTTTCTGGTCAATGGTAATTCCCCAGGGTGTTGATAGTGGGGGATTCAGTGATAGTAATTGAATGTCAAGGAGCGACAGTTAGGTCCTCTCATATTGGGAATGATCATTGCCAATCACTTCTGTGGCACGAATAGTACTTGCCACTTGTCAGCCCAAACCTGGATATTGTCCAGGTCTTGTGCTGATTTTGGCCATGTGCTATTCCAATATGAGGAGTCGCGAATGGTGCTGAACATTGTGCAGTCATCAGTGAACATTCCCCCTTCTGTCTTTATGTATCCCATTGATTCAGGTTTAGCTAGGGCTCTTTGATGTCATACTCTGACAAATGCTGCCTTGATTTCAAGGGCAGTCATTCTCACCTCACCTCTGGAGGTCAGCTCTTTCGTCCAACTTTGCACCAAGTCTGCAATGAGGACGGGAGCTGAGTAACCCTGACGTAACCCAAACTGAGTATCAGTGAGCAGGGTTATTGCTAAGCAAGTGCCGCTTCATAGTGCTGTTGATGACCCTTTCCATCACTTAACTGATTATCAAGAGTAGACTGGTGGAGCGGCAATTGGCTAGGTTGGATTTGTTCTGTCTCTTGTGTCCTAATAATAATCTTTATTGTCACAAGTAGGCTTACATTGATACTGCAATGAAGTTACTGGGAAAAGCCCCTAGTCGCCACATTCCGGCACCTGTTCGGGTACACAGAGGGAGAATTCAGACTGTCCAATTCACCTAACAGCACTCTTTCGGGACTTGTGGGAGGGAACCGGAGCACCCGGAGGAAACCCACGCAGACACTGGGAAAATGTGCAACCTCTGCACAGACCGTGACCCGAGCCGGGAATCGAACCTGGGACCCTGGAGCTGTGAAGCAACTGTGTTAACCACTGTGCTACCGTGCTGCCCAGGGTCCTGGGCAATTTTCAACATTGCTGGGAAGATACTGGTGTTCCAGCTGTATTGGAGCAGCTTGGCTGGGCAACTGGAGCGCAAGTCTTCACTACTATTGCTGAAATATTGTCAGAGCCCATAGCCTTGGCGGAATCCAGTGCTTTCAGCCGTTTGTTGATATCACGTGAAGTAAATTAAAGTGGTTGAAAACTGGCATCTGCGAGGCTGGGGACCTCCACTTGGCATTTTAGTCATATCTTTTTGCACTGATCTGTTGAACTTCTCCATAGATGAGGATGGTGATGTTTGTGGAACCTCCTCCTGCAGTGAGTTGTTTAATTGTCCACCAGCATTCACGGTTGGATTGGCAGGACTAGATCTGGTCCATTGGTTGTGGAGTTGCTTAGCTCTGTCCATTACTTGCTACTGTTGCTGTTTGGCATGCAGGAAGTATTGTGTTGTAGCTTCACCAGGTTGACACCTATTTTTTAGGTATGTCTGATGTTGCTCTTGGCATGCCCTCCTGCACTCTTCATTGAATCAGGGTTGATCCCCTGGCTTGGTGGTCATGGTAGAGTGGGGGGATATGCCCTCCATGAGGCTACAGGTTGTGGTTGAATACAATTCTCCTGCTGATGGCCCACAGCGCCTTTAGGACATGGCCAGCTTGGTCTGTGGTGGTATTACCGAGCCACTCTTGGTGATGGATGTTTAAATCACCCACCCAGAGTATATTTTGTGCCCTTGCCACTCTGAAGTGGTGTTCAATACGGAGGCTGGGGATTGAGGGTGATTTAGAGATGTGGATCAGAAATTAGCTAGCTGAAAGAAGACAGAGGGTGGTGGTTGATGGGAAATGTTCAGAATGGAGTACAGTCACAAGTGGAGTACCACAAGGATCTGTTCTGGGGCCGTTGCTGTTTGTCATTTTTATCAATGACCTAGAGGAAGGCGCAGAAGGGTGGGTGAGTAAATTTGCAGACGATACTAAAGTCGGTGGTGTTGTCGATAGTGTGGAAGGATGTAGCAGGTTACAGAGGGATATAGATAAGCTGCAGAGCTGGGCTGAGAGGTGGCAAATGGAGTTTAATGTAGAGAAGTGTGAGGTGATTCACTTTGGAAGGAATAACAGGAATGCGGAATATTTGGCTAATGGTAAAGTTCTTGAAAGTGTGGATGAGCAGAGGGATCTAGGTGTCCATGTACATAGATCCCTGAAAGTTGCCACCCAGGTTGATAGGGTTGTGAAGAAGGCCTATGGAGTGTTGGCCTTTATTGGTAGAGGGATTGAGTTCCGGAGTCGGGAGGTCATGTTGCAGCTGTACAGAACTCTGGTACGGCCGCATTTGGAGTATTGCGTACAGTTCTGGTCACCGCATTATAGGAAGGACGTGGAGGCTTTGGAGCGGGTGCAGAGGAGATTTACCAGGATGTTGCCTGGTATGGAGGGAAAATCTTATGAGGAAAGGCTGATGGACTTGAGGTTGTTTTCGTTGGAGAGAAGAAGGTTAAGAGGAGACTTAATAGAGGCATACAAAATGATCAGGGGGTTGGATAGGGTGGACAGTGAGAGCCTTCTCCCGCGGATGGAAATGGCTGGCACGAGGGGACATAACTTTAAACTGAGGGGTAATAGATATAGGACAGAGGTCAGAGGTAGGTTCTTTACGCAAAGAGTAGTGAGGCCGTGGAATGCCCTACCTGCTACAGTAGTGAACTCGCCAACATTGAGGGCATTTAAAAGTTTATTGGATAAACATATGGATGATAATGGCATAGTGTAGGTTAGATGGCTTTTGTTTTGGTGCAACATCGTGGGCCGAAGGGCCTGTACTGCGCTGTAATGTTCTATGTTCTATGTTCAATATGGAGGAATACTGATTCATCAGCTGAGGGGGAATGGTATGTGGTAATCAGCAGGAGGTTTCCTTGCCCATGTTTGACCTGGTGCCATGAGACCTCATGGGGTCCAGAGTTGATGTTAAAACTCCCAGGGCAACTCCCTCCCTCTGCTGGAATGGTGATGCTGTCTGGGACATTATCTGTAATATATGATTTCATGAATTTGACTCAGCCTGTTGTCTGTGAAACAAATCTCCCAATTTTGGCATAATGTTAGTTAGGAGGACTTTGCAGTGCGACAGGGCTGTGTTTGTTGTCATTTCCAGTGCCTAAGTCAATGCCGAGTGGTCTGTCCGGTTTGATACAACTGAGTGGCTTGCTAGGCCATTGCAGAGGGCATTTAAGAGCCAACCACATTGCTGTGGTCCAGGCGTCACGTGGGCCGGACCAGGTGCGGACAGCAGATTTCCTTCCCTAAAGGACCAGATGGTTTTTTGTGGCAAACGACAATGGTCTTAATTATAGAATCCGGGTCCCTAGAGCATTACTCTGGGTATCTGGATTACTAGTCCAGCAAGCCACCACTGCACCACCACCTCCTGCTTTGTTTGTGCCTTAACCAGTTGAGCAATACTGAATTATTAAGCATTTGAAAAATGACAAATTTTGTTTGGAAGTCTAGTCTTATAATCATTGAGGATTTTGGCATGAATCTATGACAAGTAGGTCTTTTTGCTCAGGTGACGGTATATTATTCCATTGCTATAACATAACTGCATATCTCAATATGAATAATGTAGAAATTTGTCTGAAGTGAGCCACTGTAAAACTAAAGAATGTTGAGTTTACTTATTTAGAAAAACAAAGTCCTGCAGACCAGTACTTCCTGCGTCTACCTTTTGGCTAATTTCATTCCTGCGCAACACATTATTTTCACCCATCTGCTGGGAGAAACAACAAACTAGAGACATGCAGTCAGTTCAAGTGTTCTCTGGCAAAATCTCCTCTCCAACCTGTCATTTGAGGTCAGGCAATACCTAAGAGGCCCCAGACTCATGAGTTATCATCCAGAAATTATTTACATGCCATGATGACTTAATTTCACGACAATCCATCTAACAACTTCTTACAGCACTGCAAGTCTTCATGACCACCTTCTGAGTGCTATTTCACAGGTTAGGTGGGGTTACAGCAATAGAACTGGGCCCAGGTGGGGATGCTCTTTTGGAAGGTTGCTGCAGATTTGATGGGCTGAATGGCCTCCTGCACTGCAGGGATCGATGGAACAGAACAGTCAACCTCTTGGATAAAGAAAAGTTCCAGACAATCAATCTCATCTTTGCTTCTTCAGTTTGCATGGCATTTCCTTGTGTCTCGACACCATCATCTCAAACATACTATTTACATACATGCCTTTAATAATCATAACTACGTGGATCAGATCCCCTCAACGTATCTCCCGAAAACACACATTTAGTGTATTAAATCTGTCTCCATCACTAAATTGTATGGCAATTAATTATTTTTGCCTTTCTGTACCATCTTCAGAGTCATAATATTCTTTCTGAGCTGGGAGGGCCAGAACTGAACATGGTGCTCGAAATGAGGTTGGACTAGTGCCTTTTATAATCATTGTTGTTGAAGTCGAGTTTTGGAATGAACTTTGTAGGCAAAGCAACAAAGCTCAGAATACTCCTTTGCTTTAGCCATGACTTTCATACTGAGACCGGAAGGAAAAGACAATGCAGTGGCCATGTTGCTTTCAACATAATTGCGTTATCTGAGCCAATCTGATGTAAATACTTAATAGCATTTGCATTTAGTGTTTATTGATAAACAGTTTTCCTTTTTTTTAAGGGAATGGCTACTGCATATCTTTCCCCTTGGTATATTTTCCGATTATTTGTTTGGCTGGATACCTTGCAATCACTTGTTTCCAAACCTTTAGAATGACCTTCATGACTGCCTGTTCGAATTTGACAATTGCTCAGCGTGAATCTAATTTCCCTTTTCCTCCCACCTCACTCATTTTGCTGAATAGTCTCTGCCTCTTCACTCACCACGGGGAAATCTATGTCTATCCCCCGTTCCTGGCACTGCACTACAAGGCACAAGCCAGTAATGTAATGGAATACTCCCCACCTGCCTGAATGAATGCAGCTCCAACAACACAAGCAGCTCAACACCATCCAGGACAAAGCCCACATGGTTGGTACCCCTTTCACAAACATTTAATCCTTCCACCACCAACAAACAGTGGCAGCCATGTGTACCATCTACAAGATGCACTGCAGGAACTCACCAAGGTTCCTTAGACAGCACCTTCCAAACCCACAACCACTATCATCTAGAAGGACAAGAGCAGTAGATACCTGGGAACACCACCACATGGAGGTTCCTCTCCAAGTCACTGACCACCCTGACTTGGGAATATATCGCCGTTCCTTCACTGTTGCTGGGTCAAAATCCTGGAATTCCTCCCCCCCCCTAACAGTACAGTGGATGTACCTACACCTTCCTGACTGCAGTGGTTCAAGAAGGCAGCTCGCCACCACCTTCTGAAGGACAACTAGGGACCGGCAATAAATGTTGGCCTTGACAGCATTGCCCACATCCTGTAAAAGTAAAACCTTCAAAATATCATTAGCTTTGGCAGTACTCCTTGTAAAAAGAATTTTAACTTAGCTGCCTTGTCACTCATAAAAATGGAAAAGGGATAGATAGATGCAATAGTGTTTATTGACATTGATTTAAACAGTAAGTTACCTTTCCACAAAAAATGTTGCATCATGGTACTGAAAAGAAAAAGGAAGACTGAAGCTTTTTATGACCTCAGGACATCTCAAAGTGCTTTCCAGCCAGTTAAGAACTTTTGGAGTGTTATCACTGGTGTAATGTGCAAAACAGCAGCCAATCTGTGCAATGCAAAGTCTCAGAAACAGCACGATATCATATCCAGATAATTGGTTTTACAAATGGTGATGGAATATAATTGATTAGAGCATTCAAGTGAACTTCACTTCTCCTCTTAAAAAAAATAGTACTGGGGCCCAAGAGAGCAGAAGTCTCGGTTTAATGCCTTATGCAAATGACACATCTTGGACTGTGCGTACTCCTTCAGTACTGCTCTGGATTGTGCTCAAGTACCTGAACCCAAAATGTTCTGACTTGTAGGTGAGAGTGCTGCTATTGAGCCATACCTAATGCCAAATATACACTTTCTTTATCTGCAGCTCTGGTCTTCATACACTGTATCTTGGAGAGCAGGAACTAAACAATCTACTGAGACTGGTGTTAACTGAAGGTAAGTGATTTTTTTTTTGTGTGAAATATTTACTGCATGCATATTTGGATTCTTCAGGATAAGGTACAGAAAAGGTTTTTCCCAATATTGGAATCATGATAGCATTTGTTTAGGGGTTTTCCAGAGCCCCATCCTATCTCTGCAATCAGTAACCCCACCTAACCTTTTGGATACTAAGGGCAATTTAGAATGGCCAA
Source organism: Scyliorhinus torazame (assembly GCF_047496885.1). Lineage (NCBI taxonomy): Eukaryota > Metazoa > Chordata > Chondrichthyes > Carcharhiniformes > Scyliorhinidae > Scyliorhinus > Scyliorhinus torazame. The sequence continues at coordinate 35,005,456 of NC_092707.1, read as the reverse complement.
TCCACCTAACCTGCACATCTTTGGACTGTAGGAGGAAACCAGAGCACCCGGTGGAAACCCACACAGACACGGGGAGAATGTGCAAACCCCACATCGACACTCACCCGGAATTAAACCCGGGTCCCTGGCGCTGTGAGGCAACAGTGCAAACCACTGTGCTACCGTGCCTTATTTCTATTAAACATAAGAATTCATGCGCAGATCAGTAAGAACATCAACGTTGTCCACAGTTGATGACTATTGACTGCAGAGATACAGAAGCGATCAAGAGTTGGTAGTAGTTATTACTCAGGACGTTGTAGCAAACTCTGTCACTTCAACAGTTTAGGAATCAAAGGAAATTGGTGGAGAGCGGATTAAAATGAATATTTACCCTCTATAATTAATACCAGCACATTATGGAACAGAAATGAAGCAGAAGCATAGACTTTAGAGGGACACAGTGAAGTAATGGTAATGTTACTGGGCTAGTAATCCAAAGGCTCAGGCCATTGCAAGGGGGACAGGGATTCAAATCCTGTGACGGCAGCTGGTGGAATTTAAATTCATTTAATTAAGTCTGTAATTGATTGCTATTTCGGACCATGCTCCACACTGGGTTGATCTGCAGGTCTGCAAGGAAAGTTTTCAGCGCCCTCAATGGAGGCTCGAGATCGGTTTGTTGGCGAACGAGGCGGTGTGTGAGAGGGTGAGGAAATGTATGCAAAACTACCTGCAGGTCAATGACACGGGAAGTCTCAGCTGCGGTGTTCTGGGAGGCGCTGAAGGCAGTGGTGAGAGGGGGGCTGATCTCGATTCGAGCACATAGGGACAGGACGGACAGGGCTGAAACGGACCGACTGGTAAAAGAGATCTTACAGGTAGACAGGAGATATGCGGAGACCCCGAGGGCAGAGCTATTAAGAGAACGACAAAGGCTACAGGCTGAATTTGGGGTGTTTTCCACCGGTAAGGCTGTGGAGCAGCTTAGGAAGGCGAGGGGTGTGATCTATGATCACGGGGAGAAAGCCAGTAGAATGCTGGCACAGCAACTGAGGAAGAGGGAGGCGGCCAGGGAAATAGGGAAGGTCGTCGACGGGGTGGGGGGGAACTTGGTAGGAGATCTGGCAGGGCTGAACAAGGTGTTCAGGGACTTCTATAGTAAGCTTTACACCTCGGAAACCCCTGCGGGGCTGGAGGGGATGAGGCGCTTTCTGGATGGACTGACCTTCCCAAAAGTGGGTAGGGGGTTGGTGGACGGGCTGGGGGCCCCGATTAGGACCGAAGAAATATTGGGGGGCTTGAGGGCCATGCAATAAGGTAAAGCCCCGGGGCCGGATGGGTATCCGGTGGAGTTTTATAAAAAGTTCTCTGAGATGGTGGGGCCGGTGCTGGTTAGGGTTTTTAACAAGGCAAGAGACAGAGGGGTTTTACCCCCGACGATGTCACAAGCCACCATCTCCCTGATATTGAAATGGGACAAAGACCGGGAGGCATGTGGGACCTTTAGGCCAATCTCTCTGCTCAATGTAGATGCTAAAATTCTGGCCAAGCTTTTGGCAGCTAGGATTGAGGACTGTGTGCCGGACGTCATTATGGAAGATTAAACCCGGTTCATCAAGGGCAGGCAGTTGGTAGCCAACCTAAGAAGGCTGCTGGATGTGATCATGATGCCCCCGGAGAGTAGGGAGGCAGAGGTAGTTGTGGCAATGGATGCCGAGAAGGCTTTCGACCGGGTTGAGTGGGACTATTTATGGGAGGTGCTGGGACGATTTGGGTTCGGGAAGGGCTTTATCGACACGGTTAGATTGCTGTACCAGGCTCCGGAGGCTAGTGTTAGGATGAATAGGACGACGTCTGACTATTTTAGACTGTAGCGAGGGTCGAGGCAGGGGTGCCCCCTCTCCCCACTGCTGTTTGCGCTAGCAATAGAGCCGCTGGCAATTGCCCTGAGAGCTTCTAGGGGTTAGAAGGGGCTGGTACGAGTGGGGGTGGTGGAACACAGAGTTTTGTTGTACGCCAATGACCTGTTCTTGTACATCACGGATCCAGTGGCTGGGATGGATGAAATCATGCGAATCCTGAGGGAATTCGGCCGGTTCTCGGGGTATAAACTGAACACGGCAAAAAGTGAGTTGTTTGTAGTCCAGGCGAGGGGCCAGGAGGGTCTGCTGAGGGGACTGCCGTTTAGGTTAGTCGGGGACAGTTTTAGATACTTAGGGATACAGGTGGCGCGGGACTGGGGCCGGTTGCACAAGTTGAACTTATCTAGGTTGGTGGAGCAAATGAGGGTCGAGTTCCGGAGGTGGGATGCGCTCCCACTGGCACTAGCGGGGAGAGTGCAGACGGTTAAAATGACGATCCTCCCAAGATTCCTGTTTGTATTCCAGTGTCTCCCCATTTTCATTCCGCGGTCTTTTTTCAAGAAGGTCAATAAAATGATTATGGGATTTGTGTGGGCGGGAAAGTCCCCGCGGGTGAGGAGATTGATGCCTGAGAGGAACCGAGGGGAAGGGGGTCTGGCGCTGCCAAACTTTAGTAATTACTACTGGGCAGCCAACATAGCTATGATAAGGAAGTGGATGGTGGGTGCGGGTTCGGTTTGGGGGTGGATGGAGGCCGCTTCGTGCAGCGGCACCAGTTTGGCAGCACTGGTTACGGTGCCCCTGCCGCTCCCGCCGGCACGGTACTCCACCAGCCCTATAGTGGTGGCGACTTTGCGGATCTGGGGCCAATGGAGAAGGCATGTGGGGGAAGTGAGAGCATCAGTTTGGTCCCCAATTTGCGACAATCACCGGTTTACCCCGAGAAATATGGACGGTGGGTTCCGAGCATGGCGGAGGGCTGGGATTGAGAAGATGGGGGATCTGCTCTTGGAAGAGAGCTTCCCGAGCATGAGGGCGCTAGAGGAGAAATTTGGGCTGGCGAGAGGGAATTTCAGGTACTTGCAGGTGCGGGATTTTCTACGCAGACAGATTCCATCCTTCCCACGCCTGCCACTTAGGGGGATCCAGGACAGGGTAGTGTCCAGTCGATGGGAGGGGAGGGTCTCCGATATATACAAAAAACTTATGGGGGCAGAGGAGTTGCAGACCGAGGAGCTGAAGCTTAAGTGGGAAGAGGAGCTCGGAGGTGAGATAGAAGAGGGCTTATGGACAGAGGCGTTGAGCAGAGTAAACGCGACCGCAACATACGCTAGGCTCAGCCTGATTCAATTTAAGGTCGTCCACCGGACCCACATGACAGTGGCCCGGATGAGTAAATTCTTTGGATTAGAGGACAGGAACGCCAGATGTTCGGAAGGACCAGCGAACCATGTCCACATGTCCTGGGCATGTCCAAAACTCGGGGGCTACTGGCAGGGATTCGCGGACGTTATGTCCCGGGTACTGAAAACAAAGGTGGTATGAGTCCAGAGGTGGCTATTTTGGGGGTTTCGGAGGGCCCGGGAGTCCAGGAGGAGAGAGAGGCTGACCTTTTGGCCTTTGGTTCCCTGGTAGCCCGGCGACGAATTGTGCTGGCATGGAGGGACTCAAAGCCCCCAAAGTCAGAGGCCTGGCTGTAGGATATGGCGAGCTTTCTCGGTCTGGAGAAAATTAAGTTCGCTCTGAGAGGGTCACTGTGAGGGCTTGCCCGGATGGCAACCATTAATCGACTTCTTCGCGGAAAATTAATCATCAGCCGGGGTGGGTGGGTGGGAGGGGGGGATTAGGGCAACGTAGATTAGGGGGGTAGTTAGGCGGGTCCTTGTAGGAGGGGAGCTGGTTTTTGCACTGTGTTGATTGTTCTTTGCACACTTTTGTATTGTTGTTGTTTACTATGCCAAAATGCCTCAATAAAATTGTTTATCAAAAAAAAATAAAGTCTGTAATTGGAAGCTGGTCTCAGTAACGGTGACCATGAAACTATCATCGATTGTTGTAAAAATCCATCTGGTTCACTACTGTCCTTTAGGGAAGGTAATGCCTACACGTGGCTCCACACCCACAGAAATATGGTTTACTCGTAATTGCCTTCTGGAATGGTCTAGCGAGCCATCCACTTCTAGGGCAGTTAGGGATGGACAAATGTTGGTTTTGCCAGTGATGCCCACAATCCATGAAAGAATAAATAATAGGCATGTATTTTAAATACATCCAGCTTTTATCGCGCTGATTACATCTTAATTTTCAAGAGAACCTGTTTAAAAACTCTGACCAGAACTGATAGCAACCAAATAATAATAATTTATTGTCACAAGTAGGCATCAATGAGGTTACTGTGAAAAGCCCCTAGTCGCCACATTCGGGGAGGCCGGTATGGGAATTGAACCCGCGCTGCTGGCATTGTTCTGTATTACAAGCCAGCTATTTAGCCCACTGTGCTTTACCAACCCCTGGTTTATAAAGTCTAAATTCCACAATAAGATACTGATATTTCACTTAACTTCAAAAAGAAGCAATTGTTATTTATTAGTTTCAGGCAGTTCTTTGTTGTTGCAGGAGAGCGAAACAGTGGCCTTTGCCAGTTACGCGACATTATCTTGATTAATCTGGCTGAACAACTACAGAACAATCGATTTGGGAGTGAGGATGACGATCACTACAGGTACACTGGTTCAGTTATACTTTCCACTAGAGCAAATATGTGAGTGAACTGACCAAGTATCGAATGAAATAGGAATGTATAATATAATAAATGCCAGTTAGTGGTGATATTGTCCCAGTGTTGGGTGCACAAGATTTCAGGGTGTACGACTTGAAGGGGAAAATATCCTAAACTGTGAACACTTGTGAAATTGTCCCACAGGCTTTTCTTCCACATCCTCTAGAAGTTAGAGCAGGAAAGTAGGTGCCCTGTATGTCTTGAGACCTAGGTAGAAATTGATACTTAACTAGCTCATAGGACAAACATTATTATCTACTGAGAATTATGAGAACTTTCCCAGAGAAGTTCATTCTCCCAACTTTCCCTCTGTGCTGGCTGTAAAGGGCTGCGCAATGGAGAGCAGAAGGAATGGGAGATAGAAGGGAAGAGACATGAGATTTCAAATTATTATTATTTTTTAAACACTGAATGTGTTTGTACGTATGTGTAAGAGTGAGGGAAAAAACTGCAAGTTCTCTCGCCTCTCTCACCAGTCTGAAGCCTAAACATTTTGAATCTTTGATTCTTCAGGATCAAAAATGTAGTAAATCCACCAAACGTTTACTTACCAGACATGAAATCCTAGGAACTTGCTGAAGTCCAAAGCTGCTTGGAAAATATCTTCCCAGGTTACTGTTGCAACAAATGATTGTTAGTGCAGCACCAATAGTTCCTCTCATGATTCATACAATAGAATTTTTAATATTGAACCTTATTGGATTGACTAGTAACAGCATTAAATTTTATATTCGCTGTTTTAATGCATTATTTTAAATGACAAGATGACATTCAAATATTCCAAGCTGGCTACCACATTTTCCATATTTCCTCGGCATAGTGCAACCAGCTCGAGCGCACATCCATGTTTGTTGTATGCCTCCTGACCACTCAAAGATTCTCTGTCTTAAAGGGGATCTTGTTCTATTCCTGTATTATAATTAATGTTGGCCTGACTGCATGTTTAATTGCGATATTTTCAGCCTTTCTTCTGTTCAATGAGCTTTTTTTTATAATACAGTAAACGAGTAGGACAATATTTATCCGTGACAATTTGTGTGTGGTTTCTGGCAACTAGCTTGTATGAGTATGAGGCGCCTTATTTTGGATGCTTATAAATTTGTGTCCATGGTGTTTTAAACTGTATGTTTCTCGTTCAAAATTAAGATTTTCCCTTTACTCTAATATTGCTATAACATAGCCTTAGTGAAAGGTTGCTGGTCATTTCGTAGAATCATAGAATTTACAGTGCAGAAGGAGGCCATTCGGCCCATCGAGTCTGCACCGGCCCTTGGAAAGAGCACCCCATTTAAGCCTACGCCTCCACCCTATCCCTGTAACCCCACTTATTCTTTTTGGACACGAAGGGCAATTTAGCATGTCCAATCCACATAACCTGCACATCTTTGGACTGTGGGAGGAAACCGGAGCACCCAGAGAAAACCCATGCGGACACGGGAAGAACGTGCAGACTCTGGACAGACAGTGACCCAAGACGGGAATCAAACCTGGGACCCTGGAGCTGTGAAGCAACTGTGCTAGCTACTGTAAATCATAAATCATGCTGATACTGCTGGTGTCAAATTTGTTCAGGGAGCTGATAGGACTTTGGCAGGCTTGAATAAAAATAGCTTGTAGGCTACATCTTCAAAATGCCCACATCATTTATATTGTATTTTCTTTCTCATTTATTTCTTGATTCCTCCTTGCTCCAGGCTGAATGATGAACTTCTGCACTATATCCTGAAGATCGTAGTGCAAGACTCCTGCATTCTCATCATCAAGTGCCAAACAGTTTCTAAAGAAGAATTTCTCAGGCTTCTTGCTACAGTGCCAGTGAGTAATTAAGTCTGAACATCAATAGTGTCCCCACTGGCTTGCTGACTCTCTATCAGTACAGTTTGCATAAAATAAGACTACTTCAGTTATTGTGGGCTAGTACCCTCTATTTAGCTGATCAGCTTAAAGTGCTTTGTAAAAGAGTCTTGCTTCACTGGTGTGATGATCCAATGTGCAATAGGCTGTCTCGTGCAATTATACCATTGCCTAACAGCAGAGCTGCCAGTTTTGCGTTTTTCTGTAGCTTGCTTCTCCTATCCTCTTAGCTGTGTGAAGACACGAGTCTCTGCATGGGGAAGAATCATAGAATCCCTGTAGCGCAGAAGGAAGCCATTTGGCCCATCAAATCCGCACCAACTCTCTGAAAGAGCACCCGACCCAGACCCACTCCCCTATCCCTGTAACCCCACCTAACCTGCACATCTTTGGACACTTAAAAATGTGGTGGTGGAAAGAAAATACAATGCAAATAAGATTCAAATTCTCTTGGCTTGGATGATTATTTTAGTCCTGTGCAGGAGTGATAGTTTTACAGGGCTATCTTAAGCACATTTAAAATAATTCATACACCACCATTTCTGACTTCTTGGGTATCACAGTCTCCAGAGCTTGATGAAAAGGGTAAACCCTGCAAAATGTGACTCATGGGTACCAGGGTGTTAAAGACAAAGCAGAGCATCACCTATTAACCTTTTCTGTACAGGGGAAAATATGAAACAGGAACAACTGCAAGTATGATGGTCTGTTAATTTTGCTTAGGAGGAGCAGACTAGAGTAGTGCAGGAATTGCCAGATGCCACCAGCTTCCACAAATTGGTTGCTTTATAATGTATTCCTTGGTGATGCCCACATGTTGAACAAATGCTGTATTTTTAGCTCTAAACAAAATCATAAACATACTGGTAGTTACAAACCCCTGACTGCATTTTTCATAGAACGTCCTATCAGTGAATAATACAATAGTTCACATACAAACAGAATGAACTGTCTCGATTTGTTTTAAATATTGGGAACAAAATACATTGTGATCTTGTGCAGAAAGAATAATAGCGTTTTGATTAAATCATAACTTGAATAGTTTGTTTAAAATATCATAGATTGTGGTGTTTAAGTCAACCTTTGAAGCTTCCAAAGATCCTTCTAAAATGGAGATAGACTTGTATACTTAGTGTTAAATGTGAACTGCCAGTATTCCCACTTTGAAACATGATTAAAAAACACACAAAATTAATATTAATTTATAGTGGCACGGTTTATTGAATTAGTTAATTGTGCAAAGAAACCTTTAATCAGAATGACCTTTTTATAATGCCAAATTCATTGTTTTCGTGAAAAAGTTCATTAAATTCATTCTGTATCACTTTGGTTATGACTTCAGTATGAAGATCCCACTCTGGATCAGAATTTTTGATTTCAGAGCCATCTCTGTTCAACAAATCAGCTTTCTCTCCATCCATTGAATTGGGTATTCTACATTTTTTTGAATAGTCTAATGACACTTTGTGCACTTATAGTACAATTTGATAATAAAACCACACAAAACCTCAGGTGGGGCAGCCTGCATATGTTTCCACACTTTGTGAAGGTTTTGTCTCCATCAGCAATTCGCCTAATCCATTCAGCTCCAATATGACCCTTCAATGGTTTGTTGGGGCACACATCCAGAGGTTCAAATAAGGACATTAGATTTCCTGCTAAAACTGCGAAGTGGGCCTCTTGACCTCATAGATTAAATGGGATCTGAACATGTCCTATGTTAATCGGTATTCTTAGATAGGCCACCGGGAAATCTATTCCACACATGATTGATCCATAACTTGACACCATTCTCATCCATCCAGCTGTTGTCGTGGACATGCAAAAAAGATTGCAGCAGAGATAGTCGGCATGATTTTACTTTTGAAAATTCACATAGGCTTTAATTTTGTTATCTTGCCAATTCAGGCTAGTACCACCATGGATCTTGTCTTCTCATGTCCTGTTGTTTTCGCTAGAACACTTTTCAAACTTTTCCACTCCACAGTTTGGTTCCTGGGCATTTTGACATTCGTGGTCGTTCCATCTATGTTGCCAGTATGATGTTACTGGATACTTGTGTTTTTGCCACTGGGATGATATATCACTAGAAGCTAGTGATTGTAATATCAAGGTTTCTTGGTGTTCTGAGCAGTTTTAGTCTTCTGTCGCAAAAACTAGCGTGTTTTGTTCCATAAAGTGACTACACCAAATTATTTTGTTCTTGGGCAGTCCCTCGAGGATGATTTGCTCCCACTCTGGTTTGATGGGTGCTGAAATGGCTGTCCAAGTCTAAATGCAGGATCTACATGTGGGGCAGATGGTGCTTTTGAAGGGTTGGGTAGGTGAGCAATTTGGAGGTTTGTGTGAGCCCTCCGATGACGCAGTTTTGCCTTTGCATGTCCCCGAAGAAGTCTGTCAATGTGCTGGGTCCCCTCCTGAAGAAGCCTTGTCCATTTTGGTTGGTCACAAGCCAGAGTCTCCCATGAGTCAGCAGGTATACTTTATCTCTTCAGGGATGCTTTGGACATCCCTAAAACATTTTCACTGTCCTTGGGAGTGTCTTGCCGTGACTGATCTCAGAGTAGAGCCAAAGAGGGGAGAACAGGATAAAGCCACGAAAAGATGGTAAAATGGTGCACACCTTCCAATGCAGCAATTGCTCTCAATTACCACGAGAGTTCAAGATAAATTTGTTGCGTCATGTTCGGGCGCGCACCCAGTATACAACTCCCTCCATTCCAGTGCCAGAGGCACCAATGATGAAACTTCCCTTGAATCCCAGACCCGTCTATACACCTGCAGGGTGCAATCACAGATTCTTTATACCCAGCCATAAAAAAACAAGCAAATTTGCGTGAACCCCAGTTCTAAAAGGATGTTACATCTATCCACATAATGCAACATATCCCAGTCCCAGGCCCAGTCAGAACTAACCGTTCCATACAGTTATACAGAGCGGACCAGCAGCCAGATGTTCAGATTATAATCCGTGCCGTCAATGCCTCCAAACAAAAGGGACAGAGAACTACCAGGAGTGGATCCCAGGATAACAAGGGGTCAAGACCCACCCGTAGGTATGTATTCCCCTGGTGATCTCCCCCTTATTGATGAGAAAGAGAAGAAAAAAAACTGCGCACTCAAATAAAAAAAGCATATAGGCAATCAGAGGAGAGGGGGGAGAGAGAGGAAGAGAGAACAGGATATCAACCCAAGTGCAAGACTCGGCTCAACCCCAGGCCTCTATGCAAGAAGAGTCCTCTCATGATGTCCCTATTAAGTGCCATCGAGAAGGGACATCCCAAGTTCCAGGAGGCAACTGGATACCAATCACAGTACTGGACTTCGCCTAGCTCAGCACACTCCGACACAACAAATGCCAGCATCCCAAGGACACCTCAAAATCTATACCCCAGCTGATTCTGCACCCCCTCAACTACACCCAGGGGAATGTACCTCCCTCACTGCTACCCAAAAAAAGATTATGCCAGTCTCAACCGGGGAGACCCCATCGCCGTAGAGAAGAGGTATAGTCAAGACACCCTGCAATTGGGTGCCCTGTTCCCAGAACAATAATGGAGAACCCCTCCTGTGGGCCACCAAATCAAACCAGGAATTCTAACCAGATGAAAAGAAGAAAAAAACGCTGAAGGGAAATACGCCAAATGAGGAAACTGCTCAGGCAAATAAAAAAGCGGCCCAATCACAGTGTGGGCAAGTAGAAACCCCAAGCCCTGTGCACAGAAGAGTTCTCTCAGGATGTCCCTAATGTGTACCTTCGAGAAGGGACATTCCAAGCGGCAACAGGATACCAACCACAGCACCAGACCTGACCTAGCCTGGAACCCTCTGACACAAAAGCTAGCTCCCCCAGGACTCCAGCCAGGCCTGCACATCCTCAACCACACCAAGAGCAGTGCACCTCCCCACTAAGCAGCACTCTGCGCACCCAGACGAAGAGAAGAAGGAAAAACAAACCCTCCAGAAAAAAACACCCGAGTTGGTCTAGGAGCAAGCAACAAATCAATCCAGGATTTACCGAGCTCATGGCTCCACCACTACTCATTCACTAAAAAGCCAACCTCAAGTTACATTCAGAAGGAACCCAGTACCCCCCACAATGCAGAATCTGCTTGGGCCATCAATGGAAATAGGCATGGATTAAATTCGAATTAACTAAAAGCTAAATGAAATGCAATACGGTTAGCTCTAACTGGGGACTATTCTCAATCTCGGTGAGGACTTAACTAACTCTACTACCCAGCTTCACACCAACCATCCACCCATCACCCTGCTGTGGCTCTACTTATTTTCACTATCAATGAGATGAGGGGTGTCCAAAATACACTCCCTTCCCATAACCACAAAGATAACTGCATGCAAAAAGAAAGGAGTAAAACTGCACAGACCACATATCACATCGACTTAATATGGTTTTTGCTAGAACAGGATAACTGGTGACTTTTGCCCTTGTGCTCACACCTCACACACCTTTGCAGGAGAAAAGGCAACAAATAATCAACAACATAATCACAAGGGAGTAACATCCAAGATTATTGAAGAATTGAAGGTTAATTACACCATCTATGTTGCTTGAAAAGGCCAAAGCTATGACAGGATCATCGAACACTCACCCCACCAACCACAGGGCTCGAAGACCGTATACATTGTGCTTTGTCGAACGTGATGTGCCCAGCCCCCAAATCAGGATTACAAAAGCATGGCAGCTAATCTTCAAACTCGGTCGGGAACTCGCACTCACTTTTTGCCGGAAACCAGACACACAGACACTCCTTGCCTGGCCCTTGTCTCCCAAATCTGTCCAGATTTGTGACACACCGTGCAGCAGGATCTCAACAAACTGAAGGTGGACCTTTGACAGGGAAAGTGCTTGATCAAATGCAAGGATTCTCTCTTATGCCTCCACCATTCTCTCAAGGATACTTCACGGTTCATCAAGGTGAGCACCAAAGACCTGAAACACTTGAGCCGAGATCAGCATCTACAACAACACACTCTGAGGGAGTCAGTTTAACTCGGCTCCTCATCGCTCGCAGAACTCCAGTCAGGATCATCCAGAGACATAGCACATGTCCTGAAAAGACAATTAAATATGCAAATGGTTGAAGTAAAGAATTATAAGATGAGCAGAGCCAGGGCTCGTGCCGCTGTTCCTGGGCTCACATAATGTGACACCCTCCCCCAATCCAGGATCCACTCTGATGCATCCTTCTCAGGATCAAGCCAGTGACTGGTCCCAGTTTGCATGATGCATTTGGTCTTGTGCATCTTACGGGTGGATTCATTCTCCCACACCAGATTTCCATTAACACTGAATTCCCTCGCTACAGCACAGGCATTTGGCGAATTAACAAGGGTTATGCCTTTTAGCTTGAACGCAACTTCGCGTTCATTATTTTTGCTGGAAGACTTATTTCTATTTGTCCCTCGCCATTCTGTGTGGGGTCTGCTCTGTGTGGGCATGTCTTACACTCCCACGCATCATCTTCGCAACATAGCCCTTTCTCATGTGCTTGATCCCACATACTGACTTATAGCATAAGATAAATAAAACATTTATTTCTGGGGTGAAAAATTGAGACTGACTACTAGAGCAAGTATAGCATTGTGTAATTGAGCTGGGGTTTGACATTTCCATCAAGTATGGGAAAAAACATGATTTTTGATGCCAAATAAAATGGGGTCGCCTTGTACACCAGGTCAACTTATACGCCACGATCTATGGTAATGGTGATTATATCTATCTCCTAATTTTTTGCACAGTTCCAGTATTTTACATTTTCATAACAAACAAATGCATAATGTTTGAATGTACTCTCTGTTCTCCCTCTCTCTTTCAATCTCTCTTCTCTCCTCCATCACCCTCATCTCCACCCCACCCCCGCCAAACAGGTTGCATCGCCCTGCCTCCGTTATTTGATGGCCGTACAGAATCATCTCCTCAGTAACACGATCCTGATCAAACCTGATGACCATGATGATAGTGACAGCTCCCTGCAGGGAGAGACATTGAAGGTACAGGTAAACAACAGGTTTCTATTCCAATAGCATTCTCCTCACGCTGCTGGTGGCAGTGCTTGGCAGGCAGGAATGGAGAAGTGGGGGGGAGATGGATTGCTTTCTGCAAGGCTTAAGCTTCTTATTTGCATGGGAATTATTTTTGAATCGTGCCCATTACCATGCAAACAGTATGGAGCCCAGAGAACGGGGAGGATCTTCAGTAATTGAACAAGATAGTTTTGATTTTCCATCCCCTCTATTTGTAATCATAGAATCATAGAATTTACAGTGCAGAAGGAGGCCATTTGGCCCATCGAGTCAGCACCGGCTCTTGGAAAGAGCACCCCACCCAAGCCCATACCCCCACCCTATCCCCATAACCCAGTAACCCCACCCAACACTAAGGGCAATTTTGGACACTAAGGGCAATTTAGCATGGCCAATCCACCTAACCCGCACATCTTTGGACTGTGGGAGGAAACCGGAGCACCCGGAGGAAACCCACGCACACACGGGGAGGATGTGCAGACTCCGCACAGACAGTGACCCAAGCCGGGAATCGAACCTGGGACCCTGGAGCTGTGAAGCAATTGTGCTAACCACTATGCTACCGTGCTGCCCAATCAAAGCATGTGACAAGAATTCTGTGATCACGCAGTACTGCCACTGGACAGAAGGACACCAGTCAGCCTGTTGTGTCCGCCCCAGCTATCCAAAGAGTAATTAACCTGGAGCTGTTCCCTCTACTTATAACCCTGTGCATTCTTCCTTTTCAGATAATCAATTCCCTCAAGTGCCTTGATTGAACCTGCCTCCGCCACACGCAAGCAGTGCATTCTAGGTCTTACCCATTTGCTATGTGAAAAGGTTTCCCACGTGTCTCCATTGCTTCTCTGTGACCTATCGTTCTTGATCCTTCCACCAGTGGCAACAGTTTTTCACTATATGCTCTGTTAAAAATTTTACAGAAACACAATTCCCTTCTGGCTTCATTGACTTATCCAATCTAACCTCGTGACTATAAATACTAGAACATAATTCAACAGCAGCACCCAAACCTAAAACCTCCAACTAGAAAAGCAAGGGCAACAGACATATGGGAACACCACCTGTGATTACCCCTGTAAGCCATACACCATCCTGACGTAGAATTGTATCGCTATTCCCATGCTGTTGCTGAGTTTTAAAACCTGGAACTCCCCTCCTAACAGCATACTGGGTAGCCGTACACCATCTGATTCACTAATGTTCTTTCCGGAAGGAAATCTGCCATCCTTACCTGGTCTGACCTACATGTGACTCCAGACCCACAGCAATGTGGTTGACTCTCAAATGCCCTCTGAAATGACCGAGGGAGCCACTCAGTTCAAAGGCAATTAGGGATGGGCAATAAATGCTGGTCTACCCAGTGATGGCCACATCCCATGAACAAATGGGGGAAAAAAGGTGGTTCACCACCATCACCTCAAGTGCAATTAGAGATGGCAACGTTTTTGGCCTCCGTCACATCTCCTGAATGAATTAATAGAAAACACAAACTAAAGGTTTACCAGTCAAACTCCGAGTATGGCCTCTTTCTGAGGTACATTAGATTTATCTGTAATTTAATCTAAGATGGCATTAACATCTTGAAATTCATAAATTAGAAAAGTCAAGCGGGTATAGCTAGGTCTGTTTCAGGGGCAATCGAGATCTTATATTGGCTTATTATCGCTTAGCTTTTACATGTACCTACATGTACCATCTGCTATCGACGTTATATGCTGTTGAATTTGGAGATTTGTCCAGTGCAATTGTTCCCTTTTGAAACACATTTTTGCAACTCTGAAGTAATTTTTGTTTATTTGAATATGTGGTAATTTCATCTTTACCAGACTTTAAAACTTTCCACCACCACTGATGCTAAGATGAAATTACCCGGGTTATCTGAAATGTATCCATATTGTTTCAGTAACTGAATGAGCTGCAAATACTTTTTTTGCTTGATTTCCAGCATTTATGCTTTTTATTTTTACATACAGCCTTTAATAAGGTTGACTGGCTATGGAACGAGAGTTCCCAGCAATTGTTTTTTTAGCTCCTGGCAGACAAGCCCCACATCAAAGATGCGTTGCATCTTGAAGAAAATCTTACCACATGTCTCAACTACCTGATCTTATTGCAATAATTTGACAAGTGCTGCAAGTAGCATTTTGCCTTCATGAGCAAGATTATAGCATGGTCAAAGGGAGGAAAGTTTGAGGGCATGTCTGATCCAATATAATTTTTGTGTTGCAATTTTAAATCGGGATGGTAGTTATTTAAACAGCTGCCCTCTCTTTTTTCCTCCCATTGCTTAATTGTGTGATTGGGCATAATTTGTGCAAGTACTCAAAACCTTGGAATTACATTTATTTAATTCCGAGCAGATGCTACCTTTCCGTTCCATTCAGTGCATGTCAGTGTCTTTTACAGTGGTTGTATTGCTGCTTTGCTTTCTATGTTTTGTAATACGATGTGATTTATTTGACATATTTGATGTATGTGTAATCGGGCTCCTATTTTTTAAGTTAAAATGTTCTGATACACCAACAATTAAAATAGATTTTTAAATTGCACTCAAGTTCAAATATTTGGGTTTTAAAGTCTTTATCTATTTTAGGTGACACGAAGTGGTAGCTCATATCAGCCAGCATTCAATTTGAGAAACCAAATTTAAGCTCGAGTGTGCAGACTTGTGTTGGTGGAGTTTATATTCAGCAGGAAAATAATCAAGCCTATCTTTTTGAATAGAAAGCTTTTTAAAAAAAATATATTTATTAAAGTTTTTTAACACAATTTTTCTCCCTTACAAACAATAACACCCCGCCCCGTAACAAGAAAAACACGAGAAATCGCGCAGAGCAAGATGTATACATGGCAAAATGATATATTTACACAGCTTTGTACACTGGCCCTCACCTGTACGTGCCAGTTTCCCCAACCCTTCATGTTATCTCTTGCTCATCCACCCTCCCCCCTCCTAGGACGCCCCCCCCCCCAAGGTTGCTGCTGCTGCTGACCGACCTTCCTCTAAAGCTCCGCGAGATAGTCTAGGAACGGTTGCCACCGCCTGTAGGACCCCTGCGCAGACCCTCTGAAGGCGAACTTAATCCTCTCCAACTTTATGAACCCAGCCATATCATTTATCCAGTCCTCCAGGCTGGGGGGCTTCGCCTCCTTCCACATTAGCAAGATCCTTCGCCGGGCCAGAATGCCGGCCTCTTTCGCCTCCTGCACTCCCGGTTCGTCCACTACTCCAAATATTGCTAGCTCCCAGCTTGGCTTGACCGGACTTTCACCACCTGAGATATTGCTCCCGCCACTCCTCTCCAGAACCCCTCCTGTGCCGGGCATGACCAAAACATATGGACATGGTTTGCCGGGCTCCCTGAGCACCTTCCACATCTGTCCTCTACCCCAAAGAACCTACTCAACCTCGCCCCCGTCAGGTGCGCTCTGTGGACCACTTTAAATTGTATCAGGCTGAGCCTGGCACACGAGGAGGAGGAATTAACCCTACCTAGGGCATCAGCCCACAGACCTTCCTCGATCTCCTCCCCCAGCTCCTCCTCCCATTTACCCTTCAACTCTTCTACCAGCGCTTCCCCCTCTTCTTTCAACTCCTGGTGTATTTCCGACACCTTGCCCTCCCCGACCCATACACCCGAGATCACCCTATCTTGAACTTCTTGTGCCGGGAGCAACGGGAATTCCCTCACCTGTCGCCTCACAAAAGCCCTCACCTGCATATATCTAAAGGCATTTCCCGGGGGTAACTCGAACTTCTCCAGTGCCCCTAGGCTCGCAAACGTCCCGTCGATGAACAGGTCCCCCATTCTTCCAATCCCCGCCCGATGCCAGCTCTGGAACCCCCCGTCCATCTTCCCCGGGACAAACTGGTGGTTACCCCTGATCGGGGGCCACACCGATGCTCCCATTGCACCCCGGTGCCGTCTCCACTGGCCCCAGATCCTTAGTGTTGCCGCCACCACCGGGCTTGTGGTGTATTTTGTCGGCGAGAGCGGCAGCGGTGCCGTCACCAACGCCCCCAGGCTCGTTCCTTTACAGGACGCCATCTCCATCCTCTTCCGTGCCACCCCCACTCCCTCCATAACCCACTTGCGGATCATCGCCACATTTGCTGCCCAGTAGTAGCTCCTGCCAAACCTCCTCGGTCCCTACTGCGTTCCAGGAACCCTCTCCTTACTCTCGGGGTCTTATTCGCCCACACAAACCCCATAATACTCCTGCCTACTCTCTTAAAAAAGGCCTTCGTGATCACGATGGGAAGGCACTGAAACACATCAGAAACCTCGGAATGACCACCATTTTGACCGACTGCACTCTACCCGCCAGCGAGAGCGGTAACATGTCCCATCTTTTGAAATCCTCCTCCATTTGCTCCACCAACCTCGTCAGATTCAGTTTATGTTGGGTTCCCCAACTCCTGGCTATCTGGATCCCCAGATACCGAAAGCTCCCCTCCGCCCTCCTCAGCGGTAGGTACCCTATCCCTCTTTCTTGGCCCCCCCCGCCTGTAATACAAAGAGCTCACTCTTCCCTACATTGAGCTTATAGCCCGAAAACTCCCCAAACTCCCTTAGAGTCTGCATGACCTCCACCAACCCCTCCATTGGATCCGCCACGTACATCAACAGGTCATCCCCATATAGCGACACACGATGCTCTTCTCCCCCTCGGTCCACCCCCCTCCATTTATTAGACTCCCTCAATGACATGGCCAATGGTTCGATCGCCAATGTGAACAACGGGGGACAGGGGGCTCCCCTGCCTCGTCCCTTGGTACAGTCGAAAGTACTCCGACCTCCGCCGGTTTGTCACTACACCCGCCATCGGGGGTCTGTAAAGGAGCTTAACCCAATTGATAAACCCTACCCCGAACCCAAACCGACGCAGCACCTCCCAGAGGTACTCCCACTCTACTCGGTCAAAGGCCTTCTCCGCGTCCATAGCTGCCACTATCTCCGCCTCTCCCTCATCCGATGGCATCATTATCACGTTTAAGAGCCGCCGCACATTGGTGTTTAGTTGCCTGCCCTTTACAAATCCCGTCTGGTCCTCGTGGATTACCTCCGAGACACAGTCCTCGATCCTCGTGGCCAGCACTTTTGGCAGCAACTTTGCATCCACATTGAGGAGCGAGATCGGCCTGTACGATCCACATTGCAGTGGGTCCTTGTCCCGCTTTAGGATCAAAGAAATTGTCGCTTCCGACATTGTTGGGGGCAGGGTCCCCTCCTCTCTTGCCTCATTAAAGGTCCTCACCAGTAGCGGGGCCAACAGGTCTGCGTACTTCCTGTAGAACTCCACCGGGAATCCGTCCGGTCCCGGGGCCTTCCCCGCCCGCATGCTCCCCAAACCCTTGCTCAGCTCCTCCAACCCAATTGGTGCCCCCAAACCAGCCACCTCTTGCTCCTCCACCTACGGGAATCTCAGCTGATCTAGGAATCGTCTCATCCCCTCTTCCCCCGCTGGGGGCTGGGATCTGTACAGCTCTTCATAAAAGGCCTTGAATACCTCGTTTATTTTCGTCGCACTCCGAACCGTGGCTCCCCTTCCATCTTTGACTCCCCCTATTTCCCTCGCTGCCATCCTCTTACGGAGCTGGTGTGCCAGCATCCGACTAGCCTTTTCCCCATACTCGTAGGTCGCCCCCTGCACTTTCCTCCACTGTGCCTCCGCCTTCCCTGTGGTCAACAGGTCAAACTTCATCTGGAGCCGTCGTCTTTCCCCAAGTAATCTTTCCTCCGGGGCCTCTGTGTATCTCCTGTCCACTCTCAAAATCTCCCCCACTAACCTCTCCCTTTCCATACCCTCTGTCTTCTCCCTATGAGCCCGAATGGAAATTAGCTCTCCCCTGATCACCGCCTTCAACGCCTCCCATACCACCCCCACCCACATCTCCCCGTTGTCGTTGGCCTCCAAGTACCTTTCGATACACCCCCTCACCGTGCCCCACACCACCTCGTCCGCCAGCATTCCCACATCCAGCCGCCACAACGGGCGTTGGTCCCTCTCCTCTCCCAGCTCCAGTTCCACCCAGTGCGGGGCATGGTCCGAAACGGCTATAGCCGAATACTCCGTCCCCTCCACCCTCTGGATGAGCGCCCTACCCAGAACAAAGAAATCCATCCGGGAGTAGGCTTTGTGTACATGGGAGAAGAAAGAAAATTCCCTAGCCTGCGGCCTTGCAAACCGCCATGGGTCCACTCCCCCCATTTGATCCATAAACCCCCTGAGCACCTTGGCCGCCACCGGCCTCTTTCCAGTCCTTGATTTGGAGCGGTCCAGTGCTGGATCCAACACTGTATTGAAGTCCCCTCCCGTTATCAGGCCTCCTATCTCCAGGTCTGGAATGCGCCCCAACATGCGCTTCATGAATCCTGCATCATTCCAGTTTGGGGCGTATACGTTTACCAACACCACCCACGTCCCTTGCTGCCTACCGCTCACCATTACATATTGCCCTCCATTGTCCACTACAATAGTCTTGGCCTCAAATGACACCCGCTTTCCCACCAATATTGCCACCCCTCTATTCTTCACGTCCAGTCCCGAGTGGAATACCTGTCCTACCCATCCCTTTCTTAGCCTGACCTGGTCTGCCACCTTCAGGTGTGTCTCTTGGAGCATGGCCACGTCCGCCTTCAGTCCCTTTAAGTGCGCGAACACTCGAGCCCTCTTCACCAGCCCATTCAGGCCCCTCACATTCCACGTTATCAGCCGGATTGGAGGGGCTCTCTCTCCCCCCCCCCCCCCCCCCCCCCCCCCCCACGCCCCGCCGACTAGCCATCTCCTTTTCTGGGCCAGTCCCGTGTCCACGCCTCCCTCACCCTCCAATCCCCCAGAGGGGGGACCCCTGTCCCGACCACCTCTTCTGTGTCCCATTCCCTTTCGGCCAGTGCAGCAGCAACCCTTTTCCCCCCCCCCCCTCCCCTTCCCCCCGCTAGACCCCTGTCTAGCTTTTTTGCTCCCCCCATGTCACTCCCGTAAGTCAGCTGACGCCTGCGGACCCCGGCTTCCCCCGCCGTCACATTGACCTCCCCGCGTGGGAGTCTCCCAATCCACATGCATTCCTTCGTTCCCCTTCCCGCCTTTCCAAAGCCCGCTCCGCCCCCTCTGGCGCAGCTCCTGTCGCGGCCTTGTCTCTCTCCCCCAGCCCATGTAGTATTTCCTGCGCGTGATTGACCCCCTATATACAACAACCATCACACATCAAACCCCAAAGCATCCCCCCCACCCTCACAAACCCTCAGTTAGAGTCCAGCTTTTCGGCTTGTAGAAAGGTCCACGCCTCTTCAGGCGTTTCAAAGTAATAGTGTTGGCCCTTGTACGTGACCCACAGTCGCGCTGGCTGCAGCATTCCGAATTTCACTTTCCGGTACAACGCCGCTTTGGCCCGGTTGAAACCCGCTCTCCGCTTTGCAACCTCCGTGCTCCAGTCCGGGTATATTCGGATCTCTGCATTGTCCCACTTACTGCTCCGCTCCTTCTTGGCCCATCTCAGGACCCACTCTCTGTCCATGAACCGGTGGAACCTCACCACCATCGCCCTTGGCGGCTCATTTGCCTGGGGCTTCTTTGCCAGCACCCGATGTGCCCCGTCCAACTCCAGCGGCCTCGAAGGGGCCTTCGTGCTCATCATCGCCTCGAGCATCGTACTCGCGTATGCCCCGGCATCAGCCCCCTCCACTCCGTCAGGGAGACCCAGGATTCGCAGATTCTTTCTCCTCGACCTGTTCTCCAGGTCTTTGAGTCTTCCCGCCCACCTCTTGTGTAACGCCTCGTTCTGCTCCACTCTCACCGCCAGGCCCACGAGCTCGTCCTCGTTCTGACTGACTCTTTTCTGTACCTCCTGGATCTTAGCTTCGTGGGCCTTCTGGGTGATCCCGAGTCCTTCAATTGCCGAAAGCATAGGCGCCAACATCTCCTTGCGCATCTCCTCGCTCTGCTCCTCGAAGCAGCGCTTGATGAACCCATGCAGCTCCCCTTTGTCCCTGGCCGCCGCCATTTTGTTTTCTTCCCCTCGCTTCTCCCGTTGCTCCAGTGCCGCTCCTTTGGCCGTTACACTTCTGGTCCGTTTCATAGAAGTTGGAGGGGGACCTCTCTCTTCCCTTCCCCACGGGCTGCGTCAAAAAAAAAAAAGTTCCGTTGGGGCTCCTCTAACGAGCCCGAAATTCCATGGTAGCGGGAGCTGCCGAATCGTGCGGCTTAGCTCCGCATAGCCGCAACAGGAAGTCGAGAGGGATTCCTTTTGGCAGTGTTCGCTTCACCAGTCTCCCCCAAAAAGTCTATGGAAACTCCTGAAAAAGGTCTGGGAGTCCGTTCCAGACGGGAGCTGCCGAATGCGCGTCCTACTCCTCCATGGCCGCCACCGGAAGCCTCGTCCCTGCTTCTTCAATGGCCTTGGTAGATCTTTTCACAGTTGTTCCCTCTGCTGCTAGAATTCACCTTTGATAGAGTCAAGTCAGATTACAGCTTTAAGCTTGCCCTTCCCCCGCCTGCATGCTGGAAGAGGCCCTGTTTATCCTGTTGCAGCCAAATCTTTTACTGTTTCTGCCGGGTCTGGTAGCCAAAAGACATAACATTCCTGGGGGACACTGTCAGGGGAATGCTGCAGTCTTCTTCCCACACCGGGAAATGTCAAACAAATGCCGTGGGGGCCCTGTAAAAGAGCCCAAAAGTCCGTTCCAAGCGGGAGCTACCGAATATGCGACCTAGCTCTGCATAGCCGCACCCGGAAGCCAATAGAAAGCTTTTAAGCTCTTGGTAAGGCAATAATGTGTTAATGGTCCAGTAATGTTTTTCAGTTTTTGTTCCACTTCTGTCAAGTATTAAGTACTGCTATTCAGCCACTGTGGGAAGTGACTTTATTATTGGCATGCTGTGAAACTGTTGAATTGTCAGAATCTCAAACCTGTCAGCTAAACATTGTTCAGTCTACTACATTTAACAATTTGGTGATTTGTACCTGAAAGCATTGCCAACATGCAAACAGTAAGTCCTCACTTAAATTAAATGTAAATGAATCAGATTTTCCCATTAAAGCCAACTTCTTCAATTCCAAATCCATTTCTTTTCTTATTGCTGTATCTTTTTCTCTTTCTTCATTTCCATCTCCATTTATTTTTGCTTTGTCTTCATTTCTCTCTGTTTGGCAGCATTTCCATTATGTTTAATTCCTTTTAATGCTTTAACTACAACCGACCTCTCTCCAGCTCCATTTTCCCATCAGAAGACATCTCTGATGCTACACCACCTTGTGGGCTCCCCTGTGCTTCTAGCATCTCCATCAAATTAAATGTTTAGCAATCGCATCAATTATCTTCGCCTTCATTGGTACATCTACTTTTTATTCCGCTGCCAATTGGACCAGCAGGTCTTTGTGAAGCCCCATTAAGTAAACCAGAGTTCAGTCTTCCACCTGAAGAAAATGCTTAGCAGTTTCCAGAACCATCCTGTTGTATCGCTACAAACCTGACGTCTCTTTTTAATTTACACTGTAACTCAAATTTGCCATCTAATGTTCCAAGGTCCCGGACCCTAGCCTCCAATTTACGTTACGACACCCTGGACTTGTGCGTGGTCTATTCCAGCCCCACAGATCCCAGAGTGAATTAACCAATAATTTGTCTGAAGTTTGCAGAATCTTTGGCCCCTTGAATGCTCAATAAGTCATAGCCATCAGATTTGTATGTTGCACACAATCGCTGTTTATTTATAACCGAAACAAAGTTGAAATATGCAGTAATTATAAGGGGATAACGACCAGCTAGTCTACTATTTCCTTTAACCGTCCAAACCTCTACCCAAACACACACAAGACAGACATGCACAGAGGAGTTAGAAGGGGTAAAAATGATAAAGGTTTAAAAGGCAAAAAGAAAGATAAGTGTCCTTGCTTCCTATGTTGAAGCTATTGCAGCAGGCTGTCCTCCCAGGATGTTTAGGGATCGAAACCACTGGTGTAGTGTTTCAGGTGATCCTCTGGCAGTGGCTTTCAGCCAGTACTCTCAGACAGTAGGATTTCCTCTGAGTCACCTTAGCTTTTATTCACCTGGGCCGTTACGCAAAGGAACAGCCTCAGACCTGTTTAATTTTTAAGACTCTTTGTGTCACTTCAGCCTAGCTCCAGCCAGAATTTTAAATGTAATTGGTTTCCAGGGTCACCAGAATGCCCTCCAGCCTTACTGAGGAAAGAGCACAAGTCCCCACGAGATTATCAGAGAGAGGTTTAAACAACTCAGAACGCGAACCAGAGTAGTTGTGCCCAGCTCTGATCCCAGAAACTAAACTAAAAGAGAAAACAGTCTCACAGAGGAAGGAACAGTATAGAATAAATCCGACCAATCAGCACGATCCGTTGACGTGACCCGGGAATTCAAATCAGTCCATTGGCCAACAGCCAGGTCTATCAAGATGTGAGCACTGATCTGCTTGGAATCTGCTGATCTGAAATGTAAACCGTTTCTTGCAACCTGCCTTACCTCTGGTCATAGGTTAAACCTCAATTTACGAGCCACTTGAATTAAAGGTGAAGTCCATCTTAAAGGCTTGGGCACATTAATTGTCCATGTACAAAAATTGAAATAGCAAAATAACAAATGAAAAGGGAAAAATCAACAGACAAACATAGATTAATGGAGGATCCTTACAAGAAAAACAATAAAATATTATATCATCTAGGTTGCAATGCTGTACATTCCTGTATTCCTCTGATGGTAAAGAAATAACCTTTAAAATAAATCTAAATATATGAAAGAAATAGGCTAATTTTTAGTTTCTGCTTGTTCACTGCCATTCTTGACCACTGCCAATCCTGCTCGCTGCACCTCCTGCTTGCCACACATTCCACTCCTTTTTTAAAAAAAAAAAATTAATTTTTTAAAGTACAGTTTCCAATTAAGGGGCAATTTAGTGTGGCCAATCCACCTAACCTGCATATCTTTGGGTTGTGGGGTTGAGACCCACGCAGACACGGGGAGACTGTGCAAACTCCACGTGGACGGTGGCCCGGGGCCGCGATCGAACTCGGGTCCTTGGCACTGAGGCAGCAGTGCTAACCACTGCGCCACCGTGTTGCCCACACATTCCACTCTTTGACAGACCTTTCCTCTTGCTGACCTGCCGATTCGTGGGCTCTGCCGCCTCCTGATCCTCCAAATCATGGCGGACCTTTCCTTTTGCTGCTTTTCCACCCCATACCCTTACTGTGAGCAAGGGCTCTGGAGTTGAGTGGCGAGAAGCAGGAAGAGCAGCTTTCACTTGCAGGAGGTAAGCTGTGAGCTGTCGAGGTGGTGAGAGGGAGGGTCAGGGAGAGTCTGCAACTGAAGGGTCGACGGCAAGACGGAAGGGTCAAGTAACGGCAGAAGCCACTTCAAAATGGTGTTGAGGTCACACAGTCTATGTTGGGCCGAGTGGAAAACTACTTTAAAACAGGAACATGGTTCCATTAAGTGACTGATATTAAAGCTGAACAATTTGGATTGGATTGGATTTTGTTTATTGTCACGTGTACCAAGGTACAGTGAAAAGTATTTTTCTGCGAGCAGCTCAACAGATCATGAAGTACATGAAAAGAATAGAAAATAGAAGAAATACATAATAGGGCAACACAAGGCACACAATGTAACTACATAAATACCAGCATCGGATGAAGCATACATGGGTGTAGTGTTAATCAGGTCTGTCCGTAAGAGGGTCGTTTAGGAGTCTGGTAACAGCGGGGAAGAAGCTGTTTTTCAGTCTGTTCGTGCGTGTTCTCAGACTTTTGTATCTCCTGCCCGATAGAAGAGTGAGTAAGCCGGGTGGGTGGGGTCTTTGATTATACTGCCCGCTTTCCCCAGGCAACGGGAGGTGTAGGCAGAGTCAATGGATGGGAAGCAGGTTTGTGTATGGACTGGGCTGTGTTCACGACTCTCTGAAGTTTCTTGCGGTCTTGGGCCGACAGTTGCCTTACCAGGCTGTGATGCAGCCAGATGGGATGCTTTTCTATGGTGCATCTGTAAAAGCTGGTAAGAGTTAATGTGGACATGCCGAATTTCCTTAGTTTCCTGAGGAGGTATAGGCGCTGTTGTGCTTTCTTGGTGGTAGCGTTGATAGCGTGGACCAGGACAGATTTTTGGAGATGTGTACCGCTAGGAATTTGAAGCTGCTAACCATCTCCATTTCGGCCCCGTTGATGTAGACAATGGTGTGTGCAGTACTTTGCTTCCTGAAGTCAATGACCAGCTCTTTAGTTTTGCTGGCATTGAGGGATTGATTGTTGTCGCTGCACCACTCCACTAGGTTCTCAATCTCCCTCCTGTATTCGGACTCGTTGTTATTCGAGATCCGGCCCACTATGGTCGTATCGTCAGCAAACTTGTAGATGGAGTTGGAACCAAATTTTGCCACGCAGTCGTGTGTGTACAGGGAGTAGAGTAGGGGGCTAAGTATGCAGCCTTGCAGGGCCCCGGTATTGAGGACTATTGTGGAGGAGGTGTTGTTGTTTATTCTTACTGATTGTGGTCTGTGGGTCAGAAAGTTGAGGATCCAGTTACAGAGTGAGGAGCCAAGTCCTAGGTTTTGGAGCTTTGATATGAGCTTGCCTGGGATTATGGTGTTGAAGGCAGAGGTGTAGTCAATAAATAGGAGTCTGATGTAGGAGTCCTTGTTGTCGAGATGCTCTGGGGATGAGTGTAGGGCCAGGGAAATGGCATCTGCTGTGGACCGGTTGCGGCGATATGCGAATTGCATTGGATTAAGGCGTTCTGGGCATATGGAGGTGAAGCACTTCATTACGACTGAAGTGAGGGCCACCGGACGGCAGTCATTGAGGCATGTTGCCCGGTTCTTCTTTGGCACCGGTATTTTGGTGGTCTTCTTGAAGCAGATGGGGACCTCGGAGTGAAGTAGGGACAGGTTAAAGATGTCCGCGAATACCTCTGCCAGCTGGTCCGCGCAGGCTCTGATTGCACGACCAGGGATCCCGTCCGGGCCCGTCGCCTTCCGAGGGTTCACTTTCAGGAATTTAAATCAAGGTAACAGCTCATGTTGGTAAATTAAGGGTTATATTGAAGAATAAAGGAATAAAGGGTTATGGTGTTCGGGCGGGAAAGTAGAGCTGAGTCCACAAAAGATCAACCATGATCTCCTTGAATGACAGAGCAGGCTCGAAGGGCCAGATGGCCTACTCCTGCTCCTAGTTCTTATGTATATTGATGATGTAATGTGTGCATCACTAATAAAAAGCATTCAACGTTTAGACATACCAGATTTTCAAGTTACATTACCCACAGTCTTTTCCTGAGTGTTGCCATGCTGTCCATTTGAGGCTTCTTGTGCCTTCCACAAGGAAGGTTCAGGATTATAGGCTTTTTACTTTTCTTCCCCTCAGCCAGTTGAAACATTTTAGCAGTTGCCTGTGTGTATACTGTATGGCTTGCCTGAGTCGAGTCACAACAGCAACTCTGCCAACAGAGGATTTAATTTTCACAAATTTGATTTTAAGATTCACCAATGTATGAGTGCAATTGCATCTGTTTGCAATTTATTGCTACTGATGGAATGAAATGCCAACTCCTGTCTCATCGACTTACTTTTAAGCTTGAGTTGCAATTGCACTGTTGCTTCCTTTTGTAAGAAGGATAGCTATAGCTTTACACTGTGTGCCACTCACTTGTTTTGCTATTTTGTTCTTTGATGAAGGAACTCCAGACCAGTATCTTGGCACTAGCCACCAAAATCCTGGCAGGATGTGATGAAGTACTTGAAAAACTCCAACGGGTCACCACATCTGTTATCAACAGTGAAATGGCTGATAAAGAGCACAGGTCAGTACTGTTATTAATCTTAATCTAGCATGTATATTTCATGATTAGGCAGGGTATGCTCCATTGTTGCTTTCTCACCCCCCCACTCCAAAACCCTCAGGTGGTCAGGTCACCCTCACATTGTGGTGGGGGGGGTGACCTAAATAAATCCTGTGGTTGGAGGGGTGAGGGTGTGGCCAGCTCTGGACCTGTCCATTGGGCAGTCAGCTCAAAATGGTGGCCCGATAGCGTGATTCGTAAGGGAATCCCCGCTATGCATAAAATCTGCAGTCCCCGTGTTGAGTGCAAATCAGTAGCGATTAAGGAGGACATAATCTGTCAAATGGAGAATACTGCCCTCTATTTATTTCTCTCTCCAGAGATACTGCCAGACCTGCTGAGTTTTTTTTCAACATTTTCTGTTTTTATTCCAAATGTATAACCTTCCAATTTGATATGTGGCTAACTGGGTCATCATGCTGACAGTGCCCCCCTCATTGAAACCTACCCTCTAAATCTTTTGCATGACTTCTGAAAATGCTGGTGTAATTGGTTAGAATTAAAGCATGTCCCGCGCCCCTCGGTGCCCCACGTGCCCGTGCCCCCCAACCTTGCCCCTCTGGGCAACCTCGGCTAGTGAGTGGGCTGTACAAGTGGTCGTCCTTCACCTCAGTGGGCCGCAAGGTTGAAATCGGGCTTGTTCACCCTTGAATAGGATTTAATGCACACTGAATATTTCATAAGTTATTTAAAAAATGCTTAATCATTCATATATTAATAGAACTCTCATTAACTTCCAAGTGGTAAAGCAAAAAATAAATATTTACACTCGATTGGATGCAGAGGGAACACAAGGCTCTCTCAGTCAGTGTGTTCATAAAGCACGCACCTCACTTGCCCCTGCTTTGTGTGTGTATCACTTCAGTTATACCAGTAGGAAAAAAGTTACACGGATGGAAACCAGTGGA
Organism: Scyliorhinus torazame; assembly: GCF_047496885.1. Lineage (NCBI taxonomy): Eukaryota > Metazoa > Chordata > Chondrichthyes > Carcharhiniformes > Scyliorhinidae > Scyliorhinus > Scyliorhinus torazame. The sequence continues at coordinate 34,978,176 of NC_092707.1, read as the reverse complement.
ATGTGGCAACTCTACACATGGGTAATAGTCAACAAAATATCTTGTGGGCTGTAGAATGCTGATGAGTACTATGTTGCTCGCAGACCGAAAGTTGTTTACCATTGTTTGAAATTGTCTTCGTGTTTTTCCTACCAAAAAGCATCAATTCACATTTCTCTGCGTTGAATTTCGTCTGCCATCCTTCTCATTCCACCAACTTGTCAATGTCCCTTTGAGGTTCTACACTATCCTCCTCACAATTTACAATACTTCCAGGTTTCATATGAGCCACAAACTTTGAAATTGTGCCCTGTATACCAAAGTCTAGGTCATTAATATATCAGGAACAGCAAGAGTCCCAACATTGACCCCTGGTGAACTCCACTACAAACCTTCCTCCAGCCTGAAGAACATTCATTAGCCATAATCTGTTTCCTGTCACTCGGCCAATTTCATATCTGTGTTGTTACAGTTCCTTTTACTCCATCAACTGACTTTGCTCTCAAGTCTGTTGTGCGGCACTTAAATACCTTTTTGAAGGTCCAAGTACCCCAAATGAGCAGCATGGCAGGGGGGTGGGCACCGGAGCAATAGGTCAGAAGGTGAAAGGAATGAGCGAGAACTAGGGAATAGGGCCAGTATGGCTCTGAGGCAGAGCAGACAGGGAGATGTTGCTGAACACAGCGGGTCTGGTGGCCTGAAGTGCATATGTTTAAATGCAAGAAGTATTTCGGGTAAGGCAGATGAACTTAGAGCTTGGATTAGCACTTGGAACTATGATGTTGTTGCCATTACAGAGGCCTGGTTGAGGGAAGGACAGGATTGGCAGCTAAATGTTCCAGGATTTAGATGTTTCAGGCGGGATAGAGGGGGATGTAAAAGGGGTGGCGGAGTTGTGCTACTGGTTAGGGAGAATATCACAGCTGTACCACGGGAGGACACCTCAGAGGGCAGTGAGGCTATATGGGTAGAGATCAGGAATAAGAAGGGTGCAAGCACAATGTTGGGGGTTTACTACAGGCCTCCCAACAGCCAGCGGGAGATAGAGGAGCAGATAGGTAGACAGATTTTGGAAAAGAGTAAAAACAACAGGGTTGTTGTGATGGGAGACTTCAACTTCCCCAGTATTGACTGGGACTCACTTAGTGCTAGGGGCTTAGACGGGGCAGAGTTTGTAAGGAGCATCCAGGAGGGCTTAAAACAATATGTAGACAGTCCAACTAGGGAAGGGGCTGTACTGGACCTGGTATTGGGGAATCAGCCCGGCCAGGTGGTAGAAGTTTCAGTAGGGGAGCATTTTGGGAACAGTGACCACAATTCAGTAAGTTTTAAAGTGCTGGTGGACAAGGATAAGAGTGGTCCTTGGGTGAATGTGCTAAATTGGGGGAAGGCTAATTATAACAATATTAGGTGGGAACTGAAGAACCTAGATTGGGGGCGGATGTTTGAGGGTAAATCAACATCTGACATGTGGGAGGCTTTCAAGTGTCAGTTGAAAGGAATTCAGGACCGGCATGTTCCTGTGAGGAAGAAGGATAAATACTGTAAATTTTGGGAACCTTGGATAACGAGCGATATTGTCGGTCTCGTCAAAAAGAAAAAGGAGGCATTTGTCAGGGCTAGAAGGCTGGGAACAGACGAAGCCTGTGTGGAATATAAGGAAAGTAGGAAGGAACTTAAGCAAGGAGTCAGGAGGGCTCGAAGGGGTCACGAAAAGTCATTGGCAAATAGGGTTAAGGAAAATCCCAAGGCTTTTTACACGTACATAAAAAGCAAGAGGGTAGCCAGGGAAAGGGTTGGCCCACTGAAGGATAGGCAAGGGAATCTATGTGTGGAGCCAGAGGAAATGGGCGAGGTACTAAATGAATACTTTGCATCAGTATTCACCAAAGAGAAGGAATTGGTGGGTGTTGAGTCTGGAGAAGGGTGTGTAGATAGCCTGGGTCACATTGAGATCCAAAAAGACGAGGTGTTGGGTGTCTTGAAAAATATTACGGTAGATAAGTCCCCAGGGCCTGATGGGATCTACCCCAAAATACTGAATGCGCTAGAGAAGAAATTGCTGAGGCCTTGACAGAAATCTTTGGATCCTCACTGTCTTCAGGTGATGTCCCAGAGGACTGGAGAATAGCCAATGTTGTTCCTTTGTTTAAGAAGGGTAGCAAGGATAATCTAGGGAACTACAGGCCGGTGAGCCTTACGTCAGTGGTAGGGAAATTACTGGAGAGAATTCTTCGAGACAGGATCTACTCCCATTTGGAAGCAAATGGACGTATTAGTGAGAGGCAGCATGGTTTTGTGAAGGGGAGGTCATGTCTCACTAACTTGATAGAGTTTTTTGAAGATGTCACAAAGATGATTGATGCAGATAGGGCAGTGGATGTTGTCTATATGGACTTCAGAAAGGCCTTTGACAAGGTCCCTCATGGTAGACTGGTACAAAAGGTGAATTCACACGGGATCAGGGGTGAGCTGGCAAGGTGGATACAGAACTGGCTAGGTCATAGAAGGCAGAGAGTAGCAATGGAAGGGTGCTTTTCTAATTGGAGGGCTGTGACTAGTGGTGTTCCGCAGGGATCAGTGCTGCGACCTTTGCTGTTCATAATATATATAAATGATTTGGAGGAGAATGTAACTGGTCTGATTAGTAAGTTTGCAGACGACACAAAGGTTGGTGCAATTGCGGATAGCGACGAGGACTGTCAGAGGATACAGCAGGATTTATATAGTTTGGAGACTTGGGTGGAGAGATGGCAGATGGAGTTTAATCCGGACAAATGTGAGGTAATGCATTTTGGAAGGTCTAATGCAGCTAGGGAATATACAGTGAATGGTAGAACCCTCAAGAGTATTGAAAGTCAGAGAGATCTAGGTGTACAGGTCCACAGGTCACTGAAAGGGGCAACACAGGTGGAGAAGGTAGTCAAGAAGGCATGCGGCATGCTTGCCTTCATTGGCTGGGGCATTGTGTATAAGAATTGGCAAGCCATGTTGCAGTTGTATAGAACCTTAGTTAGGCCACACTTGGAGTACAGTGTTCAATTCTGGTCGCCACACTACCAGAAGGATGTGGAGGCTTTAGAGAGGGTGCAAAAGAGATTTACCAGGATGTTGCCTGGTATGGAGGGCATTAGCTATGAGGAGCGGTTGAATAAACTCGGTTTGTTCTCACTGGAACGACGGAGGTTGAGGGGCGGCCTGATAGAGGTCTACAAAATTATGAGGGGCATAGACAGAGTGGATAGTCAGAGGCTTTTCCCCAGAATAGAGGACTCAATTTCTAGGGGGCATAGGTTTAAGGTGCGAGGGGCAAGGTTTAGAGTAGATGTACGAGGCAAGTTTTTTTACACAGAAGGTAGTGGGTGCCTGGAACTCGCTGCCGGAGGAGGAGGTGGAAGCAGGGGCGATAGTGACATTTAACGGGCATCTTGACAAATACATGAATAGGATGGGAATAGAGGGATACGACCCAGGAAGTGTAGAAGATTGTAGTTTAGTCGGGCAGCATGGTCGCCACGGGCTTGGAGGGCCGTTCCTGTGCTGTACTTTTCTTTGTTCTTTGCCCTTATCAAGCGTCTCTCAAAAGAACTCTCAAAGAAAAACTCGAACTTAGTTATCCACTGTTTTCCTTTTAGAAATCCATGCTGGCCTTCCTTAATTTATCCATTGAACTATTAATTTTGTCCCAGGTTATTGTTTCTGAAAATTTCCACACCAAAAAAGATGTGGAAATCGGAGTCTAAAAGAGATCACACTGGAAATGCGAGTGAATTCAACCAGCAGCTTGGATGAGAAAGTACTGGTTAATGTTCTGCGTCTTCAGTTTTCAAGATTGAGATAACTGGGCTAACTTATGATAAACCACTTGAAAAACTTGGATTAATCCAGCTGGCGTGGAGAAAGACAGTGGTGGTGATGGATGATTTTTAAATATTTCCTGTAGTGGGGAAGTTCAGAACAAGAAAATGCAACCTTTCAGTACGAGCTGAGCAGTAAAAGATACATCCAGGAAACGTTCAGAAATGAGGGCGATCAATTGCTGCCAAGTCAATTAAAGAGAGATGCCTGTTTGGATTAACTATAGTCGGGCATGTAGAGAAAAGGCATCTTTCATCAGTAAGATGATTGCCATTGTTAACCAATATTTGAGCTAATTGAATGGGCTGAATGCCTGACTTATGTTATTGTGTGTGAAACATTCTGTTATCGAACAATAAAACTCAGTCGTACAAAGGGTACTGGTTAATCATCAAAAGTTTTAAAAAACTTCTTCACTCTCCCTGCCTCTTCTTTAACCCTGAAATATTATTGCTATTCGGTTCCTGATGCTGAGCTAGCTTAATAAAATGTATAAGTCTTATCTTTGAGAGCCAGAATAGGTGTGGGCCCCCTCTCTGGTATAAAATTCTGTGCTGTCGTTTACCTAATTTGGTTGTAATCCAAGATTGATTCTTCAATGCAGGCTGAAGGGCTTGGAACAGATCACCAAAGCCACTATGTTGGGCCATTTGCTGCCAGTATTGCTGACCTCTCTGATGCACCCAAACCTGCAGACTCTGATCATGGCAGATGCACTCATGCCGCAGCTGGTTCAGCTTGTTCTCTACACCAGCCAGGTAAAGAACAGAATTTTTAAAGTCTGTTTTGAAATACACATTTATAGTGATTGGAATCTTAATTTTGAAGCGAAACTACAAAGCCCCTGAAAAATCAATGTTTCCTATTATCTCCAGTTACCTTCTGCCTTCTGAATTTCGAGCATTAATCTGTGCCATGCTCCTCTGACACTTAGTATAAGAACAGCAGTCCCGCTCTCTTCTGTTTCCAGACATTGTTTCTCTCTCACTCTTGCAAATTTTCTTCTCATTTCCATTCTATCTTGAAGGAAATGATTTCTTGCAGGGCTAACATTCAATGTTACTAAGTGACCAGCTAGGTACTCTCATCAAAACCTTCAGAGTGAATCCTGCACAGTTATTTGTTGCCACCCTCCACTGATGCCCATTCAAGTGGACTTGCATAAGAGTGGTTAGCCATGTAGCGATCAGGAGTACAGATCTCTGGCCAAACCTATCTGCAATCCGACCGATGTGAAATTAACTAAACGGCTCTTGAAATGAAGCCAGGGCCTTCCAGGACAGTGTGACTCACCTGCTCAAAGATTGCTGAATTATCAGGGCAACTTTGTAATTTAAAAATCAAGTTTTTGAAGCATTTTGTTAACTTACGTTTCTGAAGTTCATACTAAATTATTGTTCTAAATTGGCTCCATGTGCACAACTGTTTTAGATTGTGGAGGTGGAATGGAGAGTTATTGCATTAACAGGTGTGCTATAAAATGCAGGTGCATTTTGCAGTTTCCTTCATATCTCTCCCAGTGCTATCATTTTGCACAATCTACTGGAATGTATTAAACTGATTAACTGTAAGAGCTCCATCATTTTCTGCAGCAAAATAAGCAATCTACTTGGTGAATCATATTGTTGTCTTGTGATTTGTCACTTTTAAAATATTTGTTCATGGTATCTGGGCATCACTAACAAGGCCGACAGTTGTTGCATGTCCGAAATTGCCCGACAGAAAATGGTGGTGAGCCGCCTTCTTGAACTGTAGCAGCCCTAGGGTGTAGGTGCACCTAAAATGCTTCTAGGAACGGAGGTCCAGGATTTTGGCCCAGCAACATTGAAGGAAGAGCAGTTATATTTCTAAATCTGGATTGTATGCAATGGAAGGCTGCTTGGTGGTCATGTTCCCGGATTTCTGCAATGCCTTTTGTAGATGCACTGCCACAGTGCACCAGTTTTGGAGGAGTCTTTGCCCCAGGTGCTATTGAGCTTCTTGAGTGTTTGGGCTGCACACAACCAGGTAAATGAGGAGTATGGCATCACCCTCCTGATTGTGCCTTGTAGATAGTAAACGGGCTTTGGGGCGTCAGGAGCTGAGTTACAGGTGGCAGAATTCTCGCCTGTGATGTGCCCTTGTTGCACCGTATTTATGTAGTTGATTAAGTTTCTGGTTAATGGTCACCCCAGGATGTTGAATATGGGGAGATTCAACAATGGCAATGCTATTGAATATCAGGAGGAGATGGTTGACTTCTCTCGAATAGGAATTGGTCATTGCCTGACACTTGTGTGGGTGAATGTTTTGTGTTCGTGGAGTCAGAGATTTTACAGCATGGCAAGAGGCCCATCAGCCCATCATGTCCACACAAGCCATCAAGCACCTATTTACTCAAATTCCATTTTCCAGCACTTGGCCTTGTAGGCTATGGTATTTTCAGGATCTTTCAGAAATCACTGGAAGCAGGGAGGGTCCCAGAGGAGTGGAAAGTAGCTCATGTAACACCGCTGTTTAAGAAGGGAGGGAGGTAGAAGACCGGTTAGCCTGACTTTGGTCATTGGCAAGATTTTAGAGTCCATTATTAAAGATGAGATTGCAGAGTACTTGGAAGTGCATGATAAAATAAGACTGAGTCAGCATGGCTTCGTCAAGGGGAGATCAAGTCTGACAAATCTGTTTGAGTTCTTTGAGGAGGTAACAAGGAAGTTAGACAAAGGAGAACCAGTGGACGTGATTTATTTAGATTTCCAGAAGACTTTGACAAGGTGCCGCATAGGAGACTTATTAATCTAATAAGTTAAGAGCCCATGGTGTTAAGTGTAAGATCCTGGCACGGATAGAGGACTGGCTGGCTGTCAGAAGACAAAGAGTGGGATAAAGGGGTCGTCTCAGGATAGCAGCCGGTGACTAGTGGTGTGCCTCGAGGGTTGGTTCTGGGACCACAACTTTTCACAATATACATTAATGATTTGGAAGAAGGAACTGAAGGCACTGTTGCTAAGTTTGCAGATGATTACATTACATAGATGTAAAGATTTGTAGAGGGACAGGTAGTATTGACGAAGCAGGGGGGCTACCGAAGGACTTGGACAGGCCAGGAGAGTGGGCAAAGATGTGGCTGATGGAATACAATGTGTAAAAGTGTGAAGTTATGAACTTTGGACGGAGGAATGGAGATATTGACTATTTTCTAAATGGGGAAAAGCTTCGGAAATCAGAAGCACAAAGGGACTTGGGAGTCCTTGTTCACCATTCTCTTAAGGTTAACATGCAGGTTCAGCCGGCAGTTCGGGAGGCAAATGCAATGTTAGCCTTCATGTCGAGAGGGCTAGAATACAAGAGCAGGCTGTATAAGGCTCTGGTCAGACCACATTTGGATATTGTGAGCAGTTTTGGGCCCCGTATCTAAGGAAGGATGTGCTGGCCTTGGAAAGGGTCCAGAGGAGGTTCACAAGAATGATCCCTGGAATGAAGAGCTTGTCGTATGAGGAACGGTTGAGGTCTCTGGATTTCGTTGGAGTTTAGAAGGATGAGGGGGGATATTATTGAAACCTAGAGGATACTGTGAGGCCTGGATAGAGTTGACGTGGCAAGGATGTTTCCACTTGTTGGAAAAGCTAGAAGTGGAGGACACAATCTCAGACTAAAGAGACGGTCCTTTAAAACCAAATGAGGAGGAATTTCTTCAGCCAGAGGGTGGTGAATCTGTGGAACACTTTGTAGCAGAATACTAAAATGTTGTGAGGGTTCCCACCTCTTATTGCCCTTCTTGGCAGTGTGTTCCAGATTCCCACACCCTCCTCAGAAAAAGAAATTCCACATATCTCCAAAGAACTTCCTGCCCATTATGTCCCTCATAATTTTTTTACACCTCAATCAGGTCTCCCCTCAGCCTCCTTTGCTCCAAGGAAAACAACCCCCACCTATCCAGTCTTTCTTGATAACTGAAACGCTCCAACCCAGGCAGCATCCTGGTGAATCTCCTCTGCATCCTCTCTAGTGCAATCAATTCCTTCCTAGAGTGTGACGACTGGAACTGCACAGAGTACTCCAGCTGTGGCCTAACCGGCATTTTATATCGCTCCATCATAACCTTCCTGCTTTTATATTCTATTAATAAAGGCAAGTATCTCATATGCCACCTTAACCACCTTATCTGTCTGTCCTGCTGACTTTAGGGATCTCTCAACATGTGCGTCCCTCTGATCCTCTGTGCTTCCTGGGGCCCTAACTTTCATTGTGTATTCCCTTGCCTTGTTAGTCCTACTATTGTATTTCTATGTTTACAAACTTGCCAATCTCACAGGACTGATCAGCTAAATGTAGGTTTGGTTTATTTGAAGATGTAATGCAGGATTGCTCAGCAGACAGACTTCATTAAGATTCAAAAGTTTTTGAAAGCAGTAGATTCCAGCAGGACGGCATGGCGGTGCAGTTGTTAGCACTACTGCCTACAATGCTGAGGACCCAGGTTCGACCCCAGCTCTGGGCCACTGCCTGAGTGGAGTTTGCACATTCTCCCCTTGTCTGCGTGGGTTTCACCTCAAAGATGGGCAGGTTACTTACTTGCCTTGCAGGTCAGCTGTTGAGTTCGGGAGTGAGAGCTGGGACCTTAGAATCAGCGCGGGAATTTTGAAAAGCGCGGGGGCTGCGAGACAGAGGGGACCATTTAAAAGGTCGCTGTCTGTGGTGAGGTGAGTACAGATTAACTTACTTGCCTTGCAGGTCAGCTGTTGAGTTCGGGAGTGAGAGCTGGGACCTTAGAATCAGCGCGGGAATTTTGAAAAGCGCGGGGGCTGCGAGACAGAGGGGACCATTTAAAAGGTCGCTGTCTGTGGTGAGGTGAGTACAGATTAACTTACTTGCCTTGCAGGTCAGCTGTTGAGTTCGGGAGTGAGAGCTGGGACCTTAGAATCAGCGCGGGAATTTTGAAAAGCGCGGGGGCTGCGAGACAGAGGGGACCATTTAAAAGGTCGCTGTCTGTGGTGAGGTGAGTACAGATTAACTTACTTGCCTTGCAGGTCAGCTGTTGAGTTCGGGAGTGAGAGCTGGGACCTTAGAATCAGCGCGGGAATTTTGAAAAGCGCGGGGGCTGCGAGACAGAGGGGACCATTTAAAAGGTCGCTGTCTGTGGTGAGGTGAGTACAGATTAACTTACTTGCCTTGCAGGTCAGCTGTTGAGTTCGGGAGTGAGAGCTGGGACCTTAGAATCAGCGCGGGAATTTTGAAAAGCGCGGGGGCTGCGAGACAGAGGGGACCATTTAAAAGGTCGCTGTCTGTGGTGAGGTGAGTACAGATTAACTTACTTGCCTTGCAGGTCAGCTGTTGAGTTCGGGAGTGAGAGCTGGGACCTTAGAATCAGCGCGGGAATTTTGAAAAGCGCGGGGGCTGCGAGACAGAGGGGACCATTTAAAAGGTCGCTGTCTGTGGTGAGGTGAGTACAGATTAACTTACTTGCCTTGCAGGTCAGCTGTTGAGTTCGGGAGTGAGAGCTGGGACCTTAGAATCAGCGCGGGAATTTTGAAAAGCGCGGGGGCTGCGAGACAGAGGGGACCATTTAAAAGGTCGCTGTCTGTGGTGAGGTGAGTACAGATTAACTTACTTGCCTTGCAGGTCAGCTGTTGAGTTCGGGAGTGAGAGCTGGGACCTTAGAATCAGCGCGGGAATTTTGAAAAGCGCGGGGGCTGCGAGACAGAGGGGACCATTTAAAAGGTCGCTGTCTGTGGTGAGGTGAGTACAGATTAACAACTTGCTTACCTTGCAGGCCAAGTCGATTTCAGCAGGAGCGGAGCAGGTTAGTCCATTTCTGCGGGGGCAGTGCGGAAGTGATTTCTGGGAGGTAAGTTTCTCCTTTAAATAAACTTTTTTTAAAAATTCTAGTGTTTAAGGTGGGAACAGGAAGTCGACCCGCGGACGTCTGGGAAGACCCTCACCAATAAATTCTGGTGGAGAGGAAACCCGAGACACTACACGTGTAGTGTCTCCCACCCGCCCTCCTCCTCTAACCTAATAATAAAACCCTTTGGTGTGAGGTAAGTACCATATTTTATTATTGTTATTAATAATTTTTATTCTTTATTTTTTTTTTATATATAAATTTTTTTTTAAATTTAGTTGTTAGCCAGATCTTGGTAGAAAGTTAGAGGAATGGCAGGGAAGGGAGTGCAATGTTCCTCCTGCAGGATGTTTGAGGTGAGGGATGCCGTTAGTGTCCCTGCTGATTTTACCTGCAGGAAGTGCTGCCATCTCCAGCTCCTCCAAGACCGAGTTAGGGAACTGGAGCTGGAGTTGGAAGAACTTCGGATCATTCGGGAGGCAGAGGGGGTCATAGATAGCAGCTTCAGGGAATTAGTTACACCAAAGATTGGAGATAGATGGGTAACTGTAAGAGGGACGGGGAAAAAACAGTCAGTGCAGGGATCCCCTGCGGTCGTTCCCCTGAGAAACAAGTATACCGCTTTGGATACTTGTGGGGGGGACGACTTACCAGGGATAAGCCATGGGGTACAGACCTCTGGCACAGAGTCTGTCCCTGTTGCTCAGAAGGGAAGGGGGGAGAGGAGCAGAGCATTAGTAATTGGGGACTCTATAGTCAGGGGCACAGATAGGAGATTTTGTGGGAGCGTGAGAGACTCACGTTTGGTATGTTGCCTCCCAGGTGCAAGGGTACGTGATGTCTCGGATCGTGTTTTCCGGGTCCTTAAGGGGGAGGGGGAGCAGCCCCAAGTCGTGGTCCACATTGGCACTAACGACATAGGTAGGAAAGGGGATAAGGATGTCAGGCAGGCTTTCAGGGAGCTAGGATGGAAGCTCAGAACTAGAACAAACAGAGTTGTTATCTCTGGGTTGTTGCCCGTGCCACGTGATAGTGAGATGAGGAATAGGGAGAGAGAGCAATTAAACACGTGGCTACAGGGATGGTGCAGGCGGGAGGGATTCAGATTTCTGGATAACTGGGGCGCTTTCTGGGGAAGGTGGGACCTCTACAGACAGGATGGTCTACATCTGAACCTGCGGGGCACAAATATCCTGGGGGGGAGATTTGTTAGTGCTCTTTGGGGGGGTTTAAACTAATGCAGCAGGGGCATGGGAACCTGGATTGTAGTTTTAGGGTAAGGGAGAATGAGAGTATAGAGGTCAGGAGCTCAGATTTGACGTCGGAGGAGGGGGCCAGTGTTCAGGTAGGTGGTTTGAAGTGTGTCTACTTCAATGCCAGGAGTATACGAAATAAGGTAGGGGAACTGGCAGCATGGGTTGGTACCTGGGACTTCGATGTTGTGGCCATTTCGGAGACGTGGATAGAGCAGGGACAGGAATGGATGTTGCAGGTTCCGGGGTTTAGGTGTTTTAGTAAGCTCAGGGAAGGAGGCAAAAGAGGGGGAGGTGTGGCGCTGCTAGTCAAGAGCAGTATTACAGTGGCGGAGAGGATGCTAGATGGGGACTCATCTTCCGAGGTAGTATGGGCTGAGGTTAGAAACAGGAAAGGAGAGGTCACCCTGTTGGGAGTTTTCTATAGGCCTCCAAATAGTTCTAGGGATGTAGAGGAAAGGATGGCGAAGATGATCCTGGATATGAGCGAAAGTAACAGTGTAGTTATTATGGGAGACTTTAACTTTCCAAATATAGACTGGAAAAGATATAGTTCGAGTACATTAGATGGGTCGTTTTTTGTTCAGTGTGTGCAGGAGGGTTTCCTGACACAGTTTATTGACAGGCCAACAAGAGGTGAGGCCACATTGGATTTGGTTTTGGGTAATGAACCAGGCCAGGTGTTGGATTTGGAGGTAGGTGAGCACTTTGGGGACAGTGACCACAATTCGGTGACGTTTACGTTAAGGATGGAAAGGGATAAGTATACACCACAGGGCAAGAGTTATAGCTGGGGGAAGGGAAATTATGATGCCATTAGACGTGACTTGGGGGGGATAAGGTGGAGAAGTAGGCTGCAAGTTTTGGACACACTGGATAAGTGGAGCTTGTTCAAGGATCAGCTATTGCGTGTTCTTGATAAGTATGTACCGGTCAGGCAGGGAGGAAGGTGCCGAGCGAGGGAACCGTGGTTTACCAAAGAAGTGGAATCTCTTGTTAAGAGGAAGAAGGAGGCCTATGTGAAGATGAGGTGTGAAGTTTCAGTTGGGGCGATGGATAGTTACAAGGTAGCGAGGAAGGATCTAAAGAGAGAGCTAAGACGAGCAAGGAGGGGACATGAGAAGTATTTGGCAGGAAGGATCAAGGAAAACCCAAAAGCTTTCTATAGGTATGTCAGGAATAAGCGAATGACTAGGGACAGAGTAGGACCAGTCAAGGACAGGGATGGGAAGTTGTGTGTAGAGTCTGAAGAGATAGGCGAGATACTAAATGAATATTTTTCGTCAGTATTCACTCAGGAAAAAGATAATGTTGTGGAGGAGAATGCTGAGCTCCAGGTAAATAGATTAGATGGCATTGAGGTAAGTAGGGAAGAGGTGTTGGCAATTCTGGACAGGCTGAAAATAGATAAGTCCCCGGGGCCTGATGGGATTTATCCTAGGATTCTCTGGGAGGCCAGGGAAGAGATTGCTGGACCATTGGCTTTGATTTTTATGTCATCATTGGATACAGGAATAGTGCCAGAGGACTGGAGGATAGCAAATGTGGTCCCTTTGTTCAAAAAGGGGAGCAGAGACAACCCCGGCAACTATAGACCGGTGAGCCTCACGTCTGTAGTGGGTAAAGTCTTGGAGGGCATTATAAGAGACAAGATTTATAATCATCTAGATAGGAATAATATGATCAGGGATAGTCAGCATGGCTTTGTGAAGGGTAGGTCATGCCTCACAAACCTTATCGAGTTCTTTGAGAAGGTGACTGAACAGGTAGACGAGGGTAGAGCAGTTGATGTGGTGTATATGGATTTCAGCAAAGCGTTTGATAAGGTTCCCCACGGTAGGCTATTGCAGAAAATACGGAGGCTGGGGATTGAGGGTGATTTAGAGATGTGGATCAGAAATTGGCTAGCTGAAAGAAGACAGAGGGTGGTGGTTGATGGGAAATGTTCAGAATGGAGTTCTGTCACAAGTGGAGTACCACAAGGATCTGTTCTGGGGCCGTTGCTGTTTGTCATTTTTATCAATGACCTAGAGGAAGGCGCAGAAGGGTGGGTGAGTAAATTTGCAGACGATACTAAAGTCGGTGGTGTTGTCGATAGTGAGGAAGGAAGTAGCAGGTTACAGAGGGATATAGATAAGCTGCAGTGCTGGGCTGAGAGGTGGCAAATGGAGTTTAATGTAGAGAAGTGTGAGGTGATTCACTTTGGAAGGAAAAACAGGAATGTGGAATATGTGGCTAATGGAAAAGTTCTTGAAAGTGTGGATGAGCAGAGGGATCTAGGTGTCCATGTACATAGATCCCTGAAAGTTGCCACCCAGGTTGATAGGGTGGTGAAGAAGGCCTATGGAGTGTTGGCCTTTATTGGTAGAGGGATTGAGTTCCGGAGTCAGGAGGTCATGTTGCAGCTGTACAGAACTCTGGTACGGCCGCATTTGGAGTATTGCGTACAGTTCTGGTCACCGCATTATAGGAAGGACGTGGAGGCTTTGGAACGGGTGCAGAGGAGATTTACCAGGATGTTGCCTGGTATGGAGGGAAAATCTTATGAGGAAAGGCTGATGGACTTGAGGTTGTTTTCGTTAGAGAGAAGAAGGTTAAGAGGAGACTTAATAGAGGCATACAAAATGATCAGAGGGTTAGATAGGGTGGACAGTGAGAGCCTTCTCCCGCGGATGGAAATGGCTAGCACGAGGGGACATAGCCTTAAACTGAGGGGTAATAGATATAGGACAGAGGTCAGGGGTAGGTTCTTTACGCAAAGAGTAGTGAGGCCGTGGAATGCCCTACCTGCTACAGTAGTGAACTCGCCAACATTAAGGGCATTTAAAAGTTTATTGGATAAACATATGGATGATAATGGTATAGTGTAGGTTAGATGGCTTTTGTTTCGGTGCAACATCGTGGGCCGAAGGGCCTGTACTGCGCTGTATTGTTCTATGTTCTATGTTCTATGTTACGTGAATTGGCCATGCTAAATTGCCCCTCAATTGGAAAAAAAAATTGGAATTCTAAATTTATTTTTAAAAAACAGTAAATTCCAGCTGCAACTCCTCACATGCTGCGCATCTGAAGTAATTTGCTTTGAACTAAACTGAGAGCTCCTCTGAACAAAGTCTGCTGGTCACGTGGTTTATATGCTGGTTACTTATTAGCATATTCTCAAAGTGATATTGCAACATCCCCCTTTTACTTCCTTAAGGGTGCAAATGCACAAATGTTAGGGTAGTTGCAAAATCTATTTACAAAATAAATGTTTGATGGGTTTAAGGATTTAAAAATTAAGATCGAGTCTGTACAACATATAGGTGATTTAACAGTCATCCCAAACCTCAATGGTATGACCTTCCTGAGAATTGAGACTTATCACTTGGGTCTTCTTGACTTGTGGGATTGTTGGTATCTTGTGTATTGTCTGAGTGCGATTGTTCGAATATGATCTTCCACAATTTCACTCGCCGAGTCCATCTTTGAATGTGTTCCGGATGCATTTGGCCTGCTAAACATAGAAAATAGAAGCAGGAGGAGGCCACTCTGCCCTTCGAGCCTGCTCCATCGTTTATTATAATCATGCCTGATCATCAAGTTCAATACCTTGATCCTGCCTTCCCTCCGTATCCCTTGATCCCTTTAGCCCTAAGGGCTGTATCTAATTCATTTTTGAAGTTACACAACATTTTGGCCTCAACTGCTTTCTTTGGTAGTGAATTCCACAGATTCACCACTCTCTTGGTGACGAAATTTCTCCTCACCGCAGTCCTGATCCTCAATATATGACCCCGAGTCCTCTGGAACATACTTACTGAATCTACCCTGCCTAATCCTGTTAGAATTTTGTACGTTTCTGAGATCCCCTCTCTCTCTTCTAAACTCCAATGAATATCATCCTAACCGACTTAGTTGTTCCTCATATGACAGTCCTGCCATCCCAGGAATCAGCCTGGTAAACCTTCGCTGCACTCCCTCCATAGCAGGAACATCCTTCCTCCGAAATGGACACCAAAACTAGACCCAATACTCCAGGTGTAGCCTCATCAATGCCCTATACAATTGTGGTGAAACATCTCTATTCCTATACTGAAATCCTCTTGCTATGAAGGCCAATATACCATTTGCTTTCTTTACTGCCTGCTGTACCTGCACGCTTACTTTCAGCGACTAATGCACGAGGACACCAAGGTCTCACTGAGAATTCACCTCTCTCAATTTACATCCATTCAAATAATCTACTTTCCTATTTTTATTACCGATGTATTATACAGTTGTACAATTCTCTTAGCTGGCTTCTGATCCTTCTTAATGTCGCTCTGTTTGATGTTGTGACTTCATAGGCTCAAGGTTCATTGCACACTTTGGAGTCTTCTACGGGTAACCAAATTCCCTAAGTAGGATGTACGTCTCAAACCTTTTGTCCTACATGCAGACGAGGCAGTCCTGCGCCTGCATGTCTGTTGTAGTGTCTTTATTCTCTAATTTTCGAGAAGTTTCGCCTTCCTTCTGAGAAATGGGAAAGGTGATCGATTGGCAATGTTGTCTTCACCTTTCTTCCAAAATTTATTTCTGCTGACGATGGTAAGCCCATGTCTAAAGATAACATGGAGATACTGAGATCTTCGTTTTGTTTGCCTGCACTTGATAATTAATTACTTGAAAGTGCAAACCATTTGCTCTGCAAGACTGTTTGACCTAGGATAGTGTGGCAAGGCTGTCATGTGGTTTATGCCCCATGTCCCTCAAAGGACTGCCAGTGTGCAGTGGCCAGTTGTCCAATATGATTCTCTTCAGACACACTGAACAAGCTGAAAATTGAACTCATTGTATCTGCTACAGACTCACCTGAGCTATCCTTTAGTTGTCTGATGATTAGAATAGTAGTCAGTGACTCAGAGAAAGCCATCGCCATGGATAGTGAATAAATCTGTTGCCATTTTAGACCAAGGGTATGATGGAACATGAGGTATAAAGCTTTTTTGCACTGATGTAGCTGGTGTCTCTGGCATGCTTCACACATCCTCACTGTCTTCTCAATATCATTGTTGAGCCATGGCTAATACAGAGTATACCTTGCCAGGCACCGTGTTTGCTCTATACCCACATGCACCTGATGTAACTATCTCCCAGGAGATATCTTGGGATACAAGCCCCTGTTTTTCCTTGAAAATCACACAAAGTAACTAGTTTATCTCTGTACGGCCATAAACATCTGAGGGTGTCTGGCACAATTTGTATCAGATCAACCTTCTACAATGACTTTCTGTAATGTCTTCGGTGGTGGGTCATTTGCAGTTTCCTGCTGAAGCTGGTTCCACTTGCGTTAACCAGAATTTATGCTGGATGCGTTTATCTATGTTGATGTCTACACTGTCTACTTGTCGGTCTGGCAAGGTGTCCGCAGTTTTTTTGAGATTGGGTGTGTCTGGAGTAATAATTTTGCTACCAGGTTTGTAGCAGACTTCGAATTTGTAGCCTCATTTTTTATCAGAAGTCATAGTCTGGGTGGCACACATGTCAGTGACTTTCACCAAATCATTTCCAATGGTTTGAACTCCATTCCCATGACAAATTGTTTATCAAATAGGTATGTGATGAACCTTGAGGATACTGAATACCAAAGTCTCACAGTATGTTCAACTAATTGGGGTGGCATAGTGGTTAGCTCTGCTGCCTCACAGCACCAGGGACCCAGGTTAGATTCTGACCTCGGGTGATTATCGGTGTAGAGTTTGTACATTCTTCCCATGTCTGCGTGGGTTTCTTCCGGGTGCTCCGGTTGCCTCCCACAGTCCAAAGATGTGCAGGTTAAGTGGATTGGCTATGCTAAATTGTCCCTAGGTGGGATTGCAGGGATATGGTGGGAGAGTGAATCTGTGTAGGTGCTGTTTCAGAGGGTCAGTATAGACTCGATGGGCCGAATGGCTTCCTGCACTGTAAGGATTCTAAGAATTCGGTTGCACTTGTGTTGGACTTTTGGAACCAGTGGCAATTTTTTGCAGTCTTGCATAATGCATGCTTCTACATTTCTCGAGATGTGTCAACATCTAAGATTGTCTCTTTTCTTTCGTCGTAGTACTGTACAATGCGTGTCTCCTGATGATGCTTTTTAACTGAGTTGAACACCTGTTGAAGGTGCAGCTATCATACATAGTGTCTTATCATAGAATTTACAGTGCAGAAGGAGGCCACTCGGCCCATCGAGTCTGCACCGGCTCCTGGAAAGAGCACCCCACCCAAGGTCAACACCTCCACCCTATCCCCATAACCCAGTAACCCCACCCAACAGTAAGGGTAATTTTGGACATTACCGGGCAATTTATCATGGCCAATCTACCCAACCTGCACATCTTTGGACTGTGGGAGGAAACCGGAGCACCCGGAGGAAACCCACGCA
Source organism: Scyliorhinus torazame (assembly GCF_047496885.1). Classification (NCBI taxonomy): domain Eukaryota; kingdom Metazoa; phylum Chordata; class Chondrichthyes; order Carcharhiniformes; family Scyliorhinidae; genus Scyliorhinus; species Scyliorhinus torazame. The sequence continues at coordinate 34,960,880 of NC_092707.1, read as the reverse complement.
CACACTGGGAGGATGTGCAGACTCCGCACAGACAGTGACCCAAGCCGGAATCGAACTTGGAACCCTGGAGCTGTGAAGCAATTGTGCTATCCACAATGTTACCGTGCTGCCCGTACATAGTACATAGCATAGAATTTACAGTACAGAAGAAGACAATTCGGCCCATGGAGTCTGCACCGGCCCTTGTAAAGAGCACTCCACTTAAGCCCCACACCTCCACCCTATCCCAGTAACCCCTCCCAACCCCTTTGGACACTAAGGGCAATTTAGCATGGCCAATCTACCTAACCACATCTTTGGACTGTGGGAGGAAACCCAGGCAGACACGGGGAGAACGTGCAGACTCTGCACAGACAGTGACTTAAGCCGGGAATCGAACCTGGGACTCTGGCACTGTGAAGCAACTGTGCTGCCCTAATAGTGTCATGGTGATGTTCCCATGTATCGGCTGCCCATATGGAACACCCTTAGTGATAATGCTCTTATCAGCGAAGTTTGTTAGGCACAGTGCGAAGAAGTTGAAAAGACCAAGACATGTCTGCAAGTCCTCTTTGTCCTGGCAACTGGGCATGTCTTGTGTATCTTTGCGTTTGCCTACGTAAGGATGGATCCCGAAACATGAATAGATAGAACCAAAAAAGTTAATCTGACCCAGGAACTCACCAAGGCTCCTCGGATGGCACATTCCAATCCCACAACTGCGACTTTCGAGAAGGACATGGGCAGCCGATACATGGGAACATCACCACCTGGAAGTTTTCCTCACCATCCTGACTTGAAATTATATTGCCTTTCCTTCACTGTCGCCAAGTCAAAATCTTAGAACTTTCTCTTTAACATGGATTGCAGCAGTTCAAGACCGCAGATCGCAGCCACCATGTCTAGGGAAATTAGGGATGGACAATAAATATTGGCCTCAGCAGCAAAACTCATATTCCTTTAATGAGTAAAAAATAATTCACTTGGCATTTCTTGCTGTTGAAGACTAGTCCTTCAGTACAAGACTGCCATCAGTAAGCAGATTTCAGTCATGCTTTTCTTCGGTTTTGCCCATCGACAATGCATATGTAGCGAGGGATTTTTTTTCTGAAATCGTGTCGTTTGCTAAGATCCCAGCTGATACTACTGGACAGTCAGGTCCCAGAGTGGTGGAACTCAGCTCGATAGATCCTTACTTTTATTGTTTTGTTTGAAGACGTGGATGGACAGAGTCAACAGACTGCCGATTAACTTAACAAAAGAATAAAGCATTTATTAAACAAGAAAAGATTAACTATAATACACTACTCTTTCACCCCAACTATACCTTTACAGATACACACAGATTTGTAAGGATAACCAAAGTTACAAAATATATCTTGGACTGTTATTTACTGAGAAAGTATATGTATACCAATCGGCAATTTATGGTCAGATGCACCACTCTGAAACCAAGTGACGGATGCCACCCAAAACAAGTTCTGTGGATTTCTAATCATATTCCCCCAGATGTTTGTCATGCTGTAAGCTAAGTTACCTCATTGGAACTCTGGCTTTAATACGAGGGTTTCCAAACTCCACTCTCTAAGAACACACTTTGGAATCTTAGCTGATAAAAGGCTTTCACTCCGATGCCTTCACCACAAATCCACATCCAGGATTTCAACCTCTCCTTTCAACCTCAAATTACAGTATTCCTCCAACCTGGATCTCACCATGTGCGTTAAAGCGTTCACACCGTCTCTCAGGTAACCAGCCACTGCTTCACAGGCTGTATTAAGGTGTTACCGACCTTTTTCCCTTCAGATGTTTGGCTTTTCGGTGGCCGACTTCTCCAGGTCTGTACGTTGCAGCCCTGTCTTTAACTGGGAGATTCATTCTGCCCCTTTCTTTAACTCCAGTGAACAGTATCTTTTTCAGATTCCGGTTCTTGGTCCCTTTGACTTCAGTCTTTCGGGGTCTTTCCTCTTTTCATTCCCTGGTTTATGAGACTTTCTCCTTTACTTTCTGGGACTTGCTTTTTGCCCCTCTACTGTCCTGCCTGTACTGACAGTCTGTGGAATGCTTCTTGCCTCTGGGTTACCTGGTTCAAAATGACAGCTCAAGTGCTTCTGCTTTTCAGTGTGAGCCTCTGGTTGCTAAGCAACAGCTTAGTTTTTTTTAAAGCCTATAATTGCGTTTACATTATAAAACATTCATGATGCAGGAAAGTTTAAAACTAAAACCTACAGACTTGCAGCCACCTTTGTTTAACATGAAGCTAAATTGAAGTTATTAAACCTTTCTTAACACAGTACAGAAGCACCACATTAAGCCTGCTTAAACTTGTACGTATTCCTAACACAAAAAAAATATAGATCACATCAAATATCTTTATTTCCTAATACCACACGCTGCTGGAATAGATACCAATGGATCAGTAAATCAAAAGGTAATCTCTGGAAACAGGTAAAATCCAAACTGTGTCCTGAAAGTAATGATTTCTTGTGATCCCTGTTCCAAATTAACCAACCAATATGTGTTTGGCATCCACTTGGATAAAAACCTTGCTCCTGTGAATTTGGGATTCAGTTCTTCTAACATTGGAATCTTGTGAGCACCCCTTTAGAGCAAGATTTGGATGTCTTTGGTATCAATATATCTGGATTGTGCCATCTTTTTTCAGTACTCGCACGATGGAACTGCACCAGTCAACATACTGACGCACACGATGGCTAATGCCATTACGCTCCATGTAATCCAACACATTCTTATATGTACGCACTACTTTCTGGGAGGGTCAATCGATGGAATTGCATCTTCTGAATTATGGTACACCGTTAACTCTGATTCAGTATGGGTGCATCTGTTGTAAGTCATGGATTGACTATATGCGATTATTCTTGGCTTCTTCAGCTGTGATTGGTATCTTGGACTGGAAGCGCCAGTAGAACTGGGGGAAATCATGGAGAGCATCCGCTCCATGCGGGTGGGGAGTGCATCTGGTCCAGATGGATTCCCAGTGGACTTGTATAAAAATGTACAGCAGTACTGGCCCTGCACCTGCAGGAGATATGCAATGACTTGCTGTCGCGAGGGATCCTGCCGCCCACACTGGCACAGGCCTCAATATCGCTGATGCTGAAAGAAGACAAAGACCATACACGGTGTAGGTCATACAGACCTATCTCATTCCTAAACACTGACGCCAAAGGCCTGGCGAAGGCCCTGGCAAAGTGACTAGAGGGTTGCATGCCAGAGGTTGCATGCTGGACTGGCTTTGTCGAGAGCAGACAGTTAATGGCGAACACCTGGCTGAGTGATTATAATCCACCCGGGAGAGGACAACAGAAGTTATCATCTCCCTAGACGCAAAGAAGGCCTTTGACAGAGTTGAATGGAAGAACCTCGTGTAGGTATTGGAGCGGTTTGGGCCAGGGTTCACCTCGTGTGTGGAACTACTGTACAGCGCTCTGTGCGGACAAACACCACAAGCTCTGAATACTTCCTGCTGCACAGAGGCACGAGGCAGGGATGCCCATTGTCCCTACTGCTATTTGCCCTGGCAATCGAGCCACTGGCTATCGCCCTTAAAGCAGTGAAGGGGTGGAGAGGCATCTAGAAGGGAGACAGGGAGCATAGAGTCTTACTCTACAAAATGACCTGCTCCTCTACGGGGGAGCTGTTGTTCAAGCTGACCCAAACCAAATTCCGATACCTGGGGGTCCAAATAGCCCGCGACTGGACACAGATCCACAAGTGGAACCTATTGAGTCTAGTGGAAGAGGTTAGGAGTGATTTGCGGATGCACTCCCACTCTCCCTGGTGGGGAGAGTGCAGACAACTAAAATGAAATTGCTGTCAAGGCTCTTCTTCCTCTTCAGATCGCCCCCGATTTCCATCCTTGAGGCCTTCTTCACCAAAATAGACAAACTAATCATGCTGTTTGTGTGGGAGGAAGAACTCTAGGATACGTAAAAGTGTCCTGCAAAGAAGGAGGAACATGGGGGTCTTGGCCCTTCCGAAACTGGGTGGCCAACGCAGAAAGGGTACGAGGGTGAATCAAGTAACTCGGAGGCGGTATGGGGACATCCCTCCAAGCACTGGCCACGACCTCAGGGCCCAGTGGTGGTGGCCATTCTAAAGACGTGGAATCAACCGGCACCATTTCTAACTGGCTGAAATATCCGCTGTGGCCCCCATCTGCAAAAAACATAAATTCACCCATGCAACAATAGACATTTCCTTTAAAAGGTGGCGACATGATGAGGAGATACTGACAGTAGGGGAACTTTAAGTACACGCCAGAGTACCCACCCTGGCGGAACTAACGAAACGGCTCCAGCTCCTGAAAGGTAATAAGCTCTGGTACATGCAACTAAAGAACTTCCTCCGCAAGGAAGCCACAACGTTCCTCCAACAGCCCGGACACACCCTACGGACAGACTTCTAACATCGGATGAACTAGGGGACAGTAACTGCACTGACATGTACGGACGACTGCTAGAGGAGGTAAGGGCACTGCTGTACGAGACCCTGGGTAAATGGGAGGAAGAGCTAGGCATAGAGAAAGACGGAGGACTCTGGATTGAACTACTTCTCAGGGCGAACTCCACCTCATCATGCGTAGGGCTCAGCCTAACGCAACTAAAGCTAGTGCACACGGCGCACTTGACCAGAACACGCATGAGCAAGTTCTTCCCGGAGGTGGAGGACAAATGTGAATGGTGCCAAGGAGGCTCAGCCAACCATACCCACATGTCCTGGTCCTGTCCCAGACTTGCCGGGTACTAGACCGCTTTTCTCGAGGCCATATCCAACGTTGTTGGGCTGACAGTGGAGCCATTCACACTAGTGCCAGCCAGAGACTCTTGTTCGGCTGGAAATCAGCAGCGCCACCCAAGGCCGCAGACTCACTTTTCAACTTAGCGGGATCCTCAAATTGGAAAAGATAAAATTCACCATCAGAGGATCGGAGGTAGGCTTCTGCAACACATTGAAGCAATTTACCAACCTGTTCATGGACCAGCAACCAATAGTGAGGGGTGGTGATAGAGGGGGTACCGATTCAGACAAAGAAAGAAGGGGGGATGCGGTGGGCGGATCGGAGAAGGGAAGTCACCACCAGAGTACAGGGGAAACTGAGCAGAGGAACCAAAGGTTACCGAAGGAAATAGAATGTTGGGTGCTGCCACAGCAAAAACAACAGGGTACGCCTTGGTGGCCATAAACATGCCCCTGGGTATTGTTATGGGCCAGGGTTTATAGACCCCTAAGGTGTATCATGGAGTTCACCTGACCCACAAATTGTACTAGATTGTGGTATGGGGAGCACACGGCCCACTCTACAGGTGTGGTGCAGCAGAAATGGAAAAGTATTTTTTAAAGCAAAACAATGTTTATTCTATGAACAAGTTAACCTTTTTAAAACATACAGTGAACATCTGAGCAGCTATTAATTCAAATACAACCCCCGAAGACTACAACACTAAGTAATCCTTTAAGCTTTCCTTTTAATATCCGTAAGACTTAAACACAAAGCCTTTAACAGAAGCACATCAGGTTAAAGTCACTACTGAGAGCAGTTATTAGGTTTAAATCACCAAAGGATCGATTTCCAGTTTTTAGATTACAGAGAGAAAGACAAATACCCCTTCTGGCTGTGACTGCAGCTATCCAGCTCTGAAAACTAAACTAAAACACAGCCTGCAGCAAACAGCCTAAAACGAAAGTAAAAAGCTGACAGACGGCTCAGCTCCACCCACATTCTGACATCACTGATAAACACCCATTTCTTGAAGGTACATTTCTTAAACATCCATTTCTTAAAGGTACTCTCACGTGACGGTATGTTTTAACACCATGGGGCCCCATGTAAATAGTGAAACAGTACAGTTGTGGTAACCATTACTGGGAGCCCAATGTTAGCATGCCTTGTCGCTGTATATATGTTTATGTATTTACACCTGACTACTTCGTTATGTTTCGGCATTTTATGTTTCTGTTGGTTTTACTTCTTTTGTTTGTTGCAAAGTTTCTCACAATTAAATGGAAAACTGAATTAAAATATTTTTTAAAACTCTACTGCAAGCTGGGCCTTACCTCAGCCCACTCTGACCGCCACATTCAAACGAGGATTTTCTATGATTTCTCTCTGCTCCTCGTTGCAAAACTCCAATCAGGATCAACCAAGGCAAGGCATATATCCCAGAAAAAAGTCAAATATGAAATGTGCACTCGGATAAAATAAAGGATTAAAGGACTAGCAAAGCCAGAACTCGCGGAAAACGCAGCCGTGCATCCCCTCCCAACCACAAGTGGTGTATTCTAAAGTTCACCTTTACATGAAGCTCATACTCCAAGTTCCAAAGCTTCTCGGGAACCTTCTGATGCTTAAACAGGTCAGCAGAGTTGGCTCTGTGCACGCCTCGTTTCCAGTGACTCTTTAATTTCACCGCTTGTTAATCTGGTTCTGTGATGGATCAAATCCATCAAATCCTCATTTAAAATACCTAAGTTTGGGTAGGACGTGTGTGGCCTTTCAATTGATGCTAGGGAATTTGGTGGTCATCTTCCTGATGGTCCTGTCTTTTACAAATGCTGTCAATTTGTAGCAATTTTTTTCCTGCAATGCAACTGTCGCATGGTTATTTTTTGTTCCTTTTTTTTACGCTGGAGCTCCTGTTTCTTCTTTTTTGTGCACTTCCAGTTTTTTGTTTGTGAGAATGGCAGCGTGAGGATGTTGCAATGGCTCTGCAGCTTGTGCTGTCCGACTCAAGTTTAACTATCCAATTCACTACCAATCCGGCTTCAACACCATAATCCCAGCCAAGCTCATATCAAAGCTCCAAAACCTAGGACTTGGCTCCCCACTCTGCAACTGGATCCTCGATTTCCTGACCAACAGACCACGATCAGTAAGAATGAACAACAACACCTCCTCCACAATAGTCCTCAACACCGGCGCCCCGCAAGGCTGCGTACTTAGCCCCCTACTCGACTCCCTGTACACACACGACTGCGTGGCAAAACTTGGTTCCAACTTCATCTACAAGTTTGCTGACGATACGACCATAGTGGGCCGGATCTCGAATAACGACGAGTCCGAATACAGGAGGGAAATAGAGAACCTAGTGGAGTGGTGTAGTGACAACAATCTGTCCCTCAATGCCAGCAAAACTAAAGAGCTGGTAATTGACTTCAGGAAGCAAAGTACTGTACACACCCCTGTCAGCATCAACGGGGCCGAGGTGGAGATGGTTAGCAGTTTCAAATTCCTAGGGGTGCACATCTCCAAAAATCTGTCCTGGTCCACCCACGTCAGCGTTACCACCAAGAAAGCACAACAGCGCCTATGCTTCCTCAGGAAACTAAGGAAATTCGGCATGTCCACATTAACCCTAACCAACTTTTACAAATGCACCATAGAAAGCATCCTATCGGGCTGCATCACAGCTTGGTATGGCAACTGCTCGGCCCAGGACCGCAAGAAACTTCAGAGAGTCGTGAACATCGCCCAGTCCATCACACAAACCTGCCTCCCATCCATTGACTCCATCTACACCCCCCGTTGCCTGGGGAAAGCGGGCAGCATAATCAGAGATCCCTCCTACCCGGCTTACTCACTCTTCCAACTTCTTCCTTCGGGCAGCAGATACAGAAGTCTGAGAACACGCACGAACAGACACAAAAACAGCTTCTTCCCCACTGTCACCAGACTCCTAAATGACCCTCTTATGGACTGACCTCATTAACAGTACACTCTGTATGCTTCATCTGATGCCAGTGCTTATTTAGTTACATTGTATATGTTGTGTTGACCTATTATGTATTTTCTTTTATTCCCTTTTCTTCTCATGTACTTAATGATCTGTTGAGCTGCTCGCAGAAAAATACTTTTCACTGTACCTCGGTACACGTGACAATAAACAAATCCAATCCAATCCCCACATTAGATATTCACTGCTTTGTGAAACATTGCCTGTAGAGGGACTCTGCCTTCAGGGTCTTCAATGCACATGCAGCCTTTTTGTGCAGCACAAAATCTTGTCTGTAGCTTTTTCTGTGATCTTCAAATCTTCTTTTTGTTAAACCGGATTCACTGCTGCTCACCATGTTGTACTTCTGTGTTTGCTTTGTGCAAACTTACCAACTTCACACTGGACTGATAAACAAAATGTGGGTTCGATTTATTTGAAAATGTAGTACAGCAATGCTCAGCAGACAGACTTGGTGTAAAGATTCAAGAGCTGGACTAATTAACCAGAGACCCAGAGTAATGCTCTGGGGACCCAGGTTCAAATCCCACCATTGCAGATGGTGAAATTTGAACTCAATAAAAAATCTGGAATTAAAAGCCTAATGGTGACCATGAAACCATTGTCGATTGTCGTAAAAACCCATCTGGCTGACTAATGTCCTTTAGAGAAGGAAATCTGCCGTCCTTTTTCACTCTTGGACTATCTGACACATCGAGAGAGCGAGGTGAACTCATATCTGATAATCCACCTTTTTTGTATTGTAACAATAAATACTATCTTTGAAGAAGCTGAAATTGATTAAATTAAATAAATTTGGAAGTTGATTAAATTGTTCATTTTTCATATGATTGAACTGTCTCTATCTGACTGAATTACATCCATTACTGGTATGTAAAGTTCAATGTCCTGTTATCTTGTGCAGACTGCTTTGCTGTTGAAAACGCAAGCTCCCGTTTTCACAGAGGTAGGTGATGAACCCTACGCAGGAGCTGAACAGAGCCAGAAAGGAACGTTCCCCTCATTGGATGACAGGTGATGGATGTTATTCTGATGGTATTGAGCAGGATACAATTTCACTTCTCTCATTTTAGTTTAAGGAATTATTGCATATTTGAAAAGCAAATGGTTTGACAATGTGAAATATAATCTTTGTGAATGTTACTGAGTATTTGGGATATTGTGGTTGCACTTTATCTATTTATCTGGGTGGCCACGAACCATAGTTGAGTGGTGGGAAGAGTTCTACATTTTATACATGCATGGGTTTGCCCATATGGGCAAAGCTGTGCCACTGGGTGGTACATTTTTAAACTTGAATGTTGGTAGGAACATTGACACAAGATATTTAAAGAGACACTCTGCTTAATTTTATCAAGTGCCTAGGAGATTCTGTGGATGTTTTGCATTCTTTTTGAATGCACGGAAGATGTATTTTTCAATGTGATGTTGAGCCAGCAGTGAGAGACTGGTTGATTCAGGTGACCTATCACTGGAGCTATGTCAGTTGCTGCAGAAATGCAAATATAACCACATCCTCAATAATCAGTTTATTAAAAGCTGCTAATTTTCCTGCTTTGCTTTTTTTGCTATTACTTTGTTCTTAGGTAGTGTATTGACATGCAGCAACTTTTAAACTTATAAAGGTTATTGCTATGTGAGCATATGAGAAGTGAAGAGCCACAAACGATGTGTGGGGCCATCCAGCCTGTCCCATGCAATTATGATGTCTTGTGCTTAATAATATGTACCCCCCCCCCCACCCCCACATCACCTGGAGAGGCAAGGAACAAGATTTAATAATCCATGTCAATTGGGGGAACAAAATCTGGAAAATTCTTCTCCTAATGCCTTTGATGATTAATATTATTGCAGGAGAGCACTCTAGCCCTGAATTATGTTGTACTGTACCTGATTCCTACCTGAGGTGATCCCCACCACAGCCAGAAATAGGTCCATCACTCACTCGAATTCAAATCAGAAACTAAAATTTTAAAATGCTGGAAATACTCAGGTCTGGCAACATCTGTGAAATAAGAACAGAGTTGACGTTTCAGGTTACTGACCTTTGAATGGAACAGACCACATCCTAACCTATGAGCTAGTCTGCCTTTGCAAAGTTTGAGATTATTATCCCTAGTACTCCCTTAACTATTTAGTTGAAATAATATGCAGGTGTTAGAAACTGACTGCACCACCCATTGTCAGGTTTATTAACTGAGGGTTTAAATCTTTCAGTTGTCAGTCTGTTGGTTTGAAATTGCCTGAGTTATGCCTGATTATATGTTAGATTGCAGCTAAATTAATTTCTTTTCACTAGAAACTACCGTATGCTGGAGGAAAAGGAAGAACCTGGCTTTCTGACTGGCTTAAAGATCCCTGCTCCATGGGCAGCTGGGAAGACAGTGGAAACGGTCCATCCTGTGAGAGACAACTACAAATTCAAGGAGACTGTACACATTCCTGGTGCACGCTGCCTCTATTTGAGGTTTGACACTCGCTGCTCCTCCCAATATGACTATGACAAGGTAAATGAATGAAAAGAGCATTGTACTTGCATTAATATTGTTAGCATTAGAGTTCAATAAGATGGGTTTAATCCTATTTGTAAAACCTGGATGGGGTAGATCTGATAGATCTAGTAGATTTGGGCAGCACTGTAGCACATGTGGCTAGCACTGTGCCAGGGTCCCAGGTTCGATTCCCCGCTGGGTCACTGTGCGGAGTCTGCACATTCTCCCCATGTCTGCGTGGGTTTCCTCCGGGTGCTCCGGTTTTCTCCCACAGTCCAAAGACATGCAGATTCGGTGGATTGGCAATGCTAAATTGCCCTCAGTGTCCAAAAAAGGTTAGGAGGGGTTATGGGGATAGGGTGGAAGTGAGGGCTTAAGTGGGTCGGTGCAGACTCGATGGGCCGAATGGCGGCCTCCTGCACTGTATGTTCTATGTATCTATGTATGATGCAGTATATGGAAACACGCTTATGAAGCAGGAGTAGGCCGTTCAATCCTTTGAGGCTGCTCCACCGTTCAGTAAAAGCTGATCTGATTGTGGCTTCAACTCGACATTCTCCAGCCCTCGATAACCTTTGTTCCCTTGTCACCCCTTGTCAGTCAAGAATCTTTCTACTTCTGCTTTAAAATGTTCATTGACCTTGTCTCCACCCCTCTCTGGGGAAGAGAGCTCCAAAGATTCCGAGAAAAAAAAAATTTTCATCTGTCTTAAATGGGAGATCCCTTATTTTTAAACTGTGTACCCTACTTCCAGTCTCTCCCAAAAGGGGAAGCATTCTTTCAGTATCCACTCCGTCAAGTTCCCTCAGGATCTTGCATGTTTCAATAAGATCACCCCTCAACCTTTGAAACTGCAATGGACACAAGCCCAGCCTGACCCACCTTTTCACAAAAGGCAAACCCCCCCCCCCTCACCCCCCAAAAAAAACAATCCCACAATCACAAGTTAAGTGAACCTTCTCTGGACTGCTTCAAACAAAATTTGCAAACTAATTTTAGTTCATTTGGGTGAACCAACACTGACGTTTCAAGCAAGAGATGTCTATTTCAAAATCCCAACCTGAATTATCATTGAAAGCTGCTTCCTGCTGTTGCTAACTTTTGGTTGGTTCAATTGGCTCTGTTTTATAACCTTTGCACTAGAGTCGCCAGGTATCTTTATGATACCGCCACGAGATTCAAGTTCAAGTAATGATCAATAATTCAACACACAAATTAGTAAGATTCAAATCAATACACATTTATTATACACAGTAAATCGCGACTCATGCATAAACTCTACTTTCTAGGCTATTTCTATAACTAACAGGCCTATACTTAGCTTCGGACTGGCCCACCAGGTCAGGGGAACAAATGGCCTTTTGTTCGGGTTCTGAGTCTGCGGGATTCAAAAGCTGGTATGGACTAGTAGCTAGGAGCGCCTATCTCGTAGCGAGCGTTGACTTGAGACTTACTTTCTTGGAGGCCGCTGGACAGTTCACTCTCAGGGGTTGCTTCGCGTTGCTGAGTGACCCTGTCAAGAAGAACGATTTGAACTTGGGGACTTTACTTTATAGTCCCCAGGGGCTTCCCGCCTTTCGGGGCGGACCCCGTACCTTCATTCCAATCGCTTGGTTCGATTTCTGCAATACTGGAGCTGTTCCCTGATCGTTGGGCGGTCTTTAAGTGTCCGTTAATCTCTTTTGTGTTGGCTCCTGCTGGCGCCGAGGAGTCTGGTTTGGCCTTGTTTACCTTAAAATGTTTCGATTGTTCCCGGGGATCGCTCATTACAATGTAGATGGCTGCTACATTACTATGCAGATGGCTGCTTGTATCGATGCTGTCTGGATTTGTGCAGAGTCTAATACACAGTAAACTTGCACCTGCTAGTTTTTGCCTGTGCTGGCTGAATTTCCCTTCAGCCTTTGCGGTTCTCCATTTTAAGTCGGGTAGTGGCCAACTCAGGTGGCTACACCACAACGAAGCAATCCAGGAGAACTGGAGAAATCCACATGTAACAACTTCAACAAGAGTATCTGAAGATCGTCTATACCTGAGGGTCTTGGAGGAGACACCTGAGGGGTCTCGTAAGGAACCCTTTTTACATAACACAGAAGAATTGTGAAAAGGAGACCACCCAAAAGCCTTCCCATTTACAGTAAACAGCAATAAGCATCAAAGCAGACATCTGTGGTGGCCTATGAGATGAGAGTGTTGGGGAAATTTGTCACAGCAGATCTTCAAAATAGATCAATAATCCTGAGAAAAAAGCAGAAAATGTAGATTTGATGTGTATACAACCAAACAGCAATTTAGAAAATGCATCTCTTGATTTTCCTTCAAATTAGACTAAGTTTGCATTATGGGCATCCTCTGTAAAAGATTGTTTGGTCCTTCAATTGGCTGAGTGAAACAATGATTTGGTTATCCATTGAAAGCAGAACCAATGGAAATACTCTAAGAGTCTTCTGAGTTTTGTGATGCAAGTTCCTATGCCTCCCTATTTGTCTGCGGATTTCAGTGGCCTCAGGTTAATGTTTACGATCTGTTCAGAACTTTGTTCTCAAGAGTGGAGCGCGAATGCATTTGAGTTTTTCAAAAGATGGATGATCCTCAGAATAGTTTATTCCTGAATGTATTTGCCTCAAACATGGATTTATAATTTTGAGTTCATGCAGAAGAAGTGAACTAATTTTCATTGACCAATTAGATTAAATCCTGTTCATTCAATTGCAATGCTTTTCATTGAAATTCAGTTTGAAATATTTTGGGACAGTTAGTAGCCTGTTTATTTTAAATGAAAAACCTTCTGGACTAAAGAGGTATTACTGCCTCTCAATTCTACACAATTTATTCTTGCAGCTGGTGATATATGCAGGTCCAAACACTAACAGCAGGAAAGTAGCAGAGTATGGAGGAAATACGTTGGGATATGGAAGTCGCAGTGTACTGGGGACTGGTTGGCCTAAGGACTTGGTCAAGGTAATTGAAAGATTTTTTTCTGTGCCTATACTCAACCATCAATATTTTTTTCCTTTAATTATTTGATAACTGCAGTAGTTCTCTCTAGTTACACCTAGTTTTCGAGTGCAGTGAGTTAACTTTAGATATATGTTTAATAGATACTGAAATGGAGGAATGAAATCTGATGACCGTGCAAAGCCATTGCCCTGTATGTGTTATACTTAGAATTGAAGCCAAACCTGGCTCATTCAGATCTGAAAATTAAATCCGAGCGATGTATTTATCAGGTCGAAGGAGACACAGTGACATTTTCTTTTGAGATGAGAAGTGGACGAGAGCACAACACACCTGATAAAGCCATGTGGGGATTTGCTTGTACCGTTCGAGCCCAGGTAAGATAGTTTCTTCCATGTAAATTGCTATACATGTAAACATGATGGTCATAAGTTTAACTTTGCGTTCTAAGACCAGAAGAAATAGGAACAGGCGTAGGCCATTTGGTCCCTTGAGCCTGCTCCGCCGTTCAATGGGATCACAGCTGATCCGACATTCCTCACATGCCCTTTCCCCTTGATTCCCTTACTAATCAATAATCTGTCTATTTCAGCCTTAAATATACGCAACGACTCTTCCCCCACAGCTCTCTGTGACAAGGAGTTCCAAAGACTCTCAACATTCTGAGAGAAGAAATTCCTCTTCACCTCAGTCTTAAATTGGCACCCATTCTGAGATTATACTCTTTGGTCCTAGATTCTCCCATGAGGGGAAACAGCCTCTCAGCATTTACCCCCTCAAGCCCTTTATGTTTCAATGAGATCACCTCTCATTCTTCTAAATTTCAATGAATAGAGTCCCAACCTGTTTAACCTTTGTTCATAAGACAATCCCTCCATACCGGGGATCATCCTAGTAAATCTTCTCCGAACAACCACCAATGAAATAATATCTTTCATTAACTCTGGGGACCAAAACTGCACTCAGTACCCCAGATGTGGTCTCACTCGTACCTTGAACAGTTGCAGCAAGACTTCCCTACTCCAACCCCCTTGAAATAAGGGCCAATGTTCCATTAGCCTTCCTGATTAACTGCTGCACCTGTGCTAGCTTTCTATGTTTCACGCACAAATACCCCCAGCACTGATTCCTGTGGAACCCCACTGGTTATAGGTCGCCAACCTGAAAAAGAACCCCTTATCCCCACTCGCTGTTTCCTGCCCCTTCGCCAATTCTCTATCCAGACCGCACTAAATACCATGGACTTATGACTTAACCTTTTGTGAGGTACCTTATCACACGCCTTTTGGAAGTTCATATACAACACACCAACTGGTTCCCCTCTATCGCCTCTGGCTGTGACTTCCTCAAAAAACTCAAATAAATTAGTTAGACACAATTTTCCTTTCATGAAAGCCATGCTGACTCTGCTTGATTAGATGATGATTTTTTTCAAATGTGCTGCTGTTTCTTCCTTAATAATTGATTCTAGAATTTTTTCAACGAGGCTAATTAGCCTATAGTTATCCGCTTTTTGCCTCGTGTTTTGAATAGGGGTGTCACATTGGCAGTTTTTCAGTACTGCAGAATCCAAGGACTTTTGGAAAATTACAACCACTTCATCCACTATCTCTGTAGCTACTTATTTTAGGATCCCAGGATACAGATCATCAGGGCCAGGGGACTTGTCTGCCTTTAGCCCCATTAGTTTGTCTAATACTACTTCGCTAGTGATGGTATTTAATGGCTCCCCTGCATTCTTTAGTATTAATGGGATGTTCTAAGTATCTTCCACTGTAAAGACTGATACAAATTATCTGTTTAACTCCTCTGCCATTTCCTTGTTCCCCATAACTATCTCCCCAGATTCATTTTCTAAAGGGCCTATCTATGTTCACTTTGACCCCTCTCTTCCTTATTATATATTTAAATAAGCTCTTACTGTCAGTTTTTATATTCCTCGCTAGTTTGCCCTTGTTTATTTTCTCACATTTTATTATGTTTTTAGTCCTCTTTTGCTGGATTCTGAATTTTCCACAACCTTTGGGGCTCTAACTGACTTTTGCCTCCTTATATGCTTTTTCTTTCAACTTATTAGTCTCCTTAACCTCTTTAGTTAGCCATGGTTGGTTTATCCCTCTCTTTGAATCTTTCTTCCTTACTGGGGTATATTTTTGTTGAGAGTCATGAATTATCTGCTTAAATGTCTGCCACTGCTTATTTACTGTATTTCCCACTAATTTATCAGCCCAGTCTACTTTAGCTAACTCTATCCTCATTTCAATGTAATTCCCTTTATTTAAGTTCAACACAGTTGTTTCCAACCCAAGTTTCTCACTCTCAAACAGAATACTAAATTCTATCATGTTATGATCACTACTTCTGTTGGATTTTTTACTCTGGGGTCATTTATTAAACCTGCCTCATTAACCATCCAAGATAGCCTGTTCCCTGGTTGGTTCCATGATCAATTGCTCTAGAAATCTATCCCTAATGAACTCTATGAATTCATTGTGGTTGCTACCTTTACCAACTTGATTAACCCAATAAACATGAATTAAAGTCACCCATAATTATTGCTCTATTCTTTTTACATGCTCCAATTATTTGTTAACTTATAACCTTTCCTACAGTGTGGCTACTGTTTGGGAATCTATACACTACTCTTGCAAATGTCTTCTATCCCTTGCTGTTTTTTACCTCCACCATCCGAGTCTAAATCGTCTCTCACAATTGACCTCATTTCATCTCTTATTAACAGTACTACCCCACCTCCTTTTCCTTCCCTCCTGTACTTCCGAAAGGTAAAATCTCCCTGAATGTTAAGTTCCCAGTTAACCATTACGGCTATAGAACATTACAGCGCAGTACAGGCCCTTCGGCCCTCGATGTTGCGCCGACCTGTGAAACCACTCTAAAGCCCATCTACACTGTTCCCTTATCATCCATATGTCTATCCAATGACCATTTGAATGCCCTTAGTGTTGGTGAGTCCGCTACTTTTGCAGGCAGGGCATTCCACGCCCTTACTACACTCTGAATAAAGAACCTACCTGTGACATCTGACCGATATCTATCTCCCCTCAATGTAAAGCTATGTCCCCTCGTGCTCGACATCACCATCCGAGGAAAAAGGCTCTCACTGTCCACCCTATCCAATGCTCTGATCATCTTGTATGCCTCAATTAAGTCACCTCTTAACCTTCTCTCTAACGAAAATAGCCTCAGGTCCCTCAGCCTTTCCTCATAAGATCTTCTCTCCATACCAGGCAACATTCTGGTAAATCTCCTCTGCACCCTTTCCAATGCTTCCACATCCTTCCTATAATTTGGCGACCAGAATTGCACGCAATACTCCAAATGCGGCCGCACCAGAGTTTTGTCCAGCTGCAACATGACCTCATGGCTCCGAAACTCAATCCCTCTACCAATAAAAGCTAACACACCGTACACCTTCTTAACAACCCTCTCAACCTGGGTGGCAACTTTCAGGGATCTATGTACATGGACACCGAGATCTCTCTGCTCATCCACACTGCCAAAAATCTTACCATTAGCCCAGTACTCTGTCTTCCTGTTATTCCTTCCAAAATGAATCACCTCACACTTTTCTGCATTAAACTCCATTTGCCAACTCTCAGCCCAGCGCTGCAGCTTATCTATGTCCCTCTGTAACTTGTAACATCTTTCCGCACTGTCCACAACTCCACCGACTTTAGTGTCATCTGGAAATTTACTCACCCATCCTTCTATGCCCTCCTCCAGGTCATTTATAAAAATTACAAACAGCAGTGGCCCCAAAGCAGATCCTTGTGGTACACCACTAGTAACTGGACTCCAGTCTGAACATTTCCCACCAACCACCACCCTTTGTCTTCTTCCAGCTAGCCAATTTCTGATCCAAACTGCTAAATCACCCTGAATCCCATGCCTCCGTATTTTCTGCAGTAGCCTATCGTGGGGAACCTTATCAAATGCTTTACTGAAATCCATATACACCACATCAACTGCTTTACCCTCATTCACCTGTTTGGTCACCTTCTCAAAGAACTCAATAAGGTTTGTGAGGCACAACCTACCCTTCACAAAACCGTGTTGACTATCTCTAATCAAATCATTCCTTTCCAGATGATTATACATCCTATCTCTTATAAACCTTTCCAAGATTTTACCCACAACAGAAGTCAGGCTCACTGGTCTATAGTTACCGGGGTTGTCTCTACTTCCCTTCTTGAACAAGGGGACAATGTTTGCTATCCTCCAGTCATCTGGCACTATTCCTGTAGACAAAGATGACTTAAAGATCAAAGCCAAAGGCTCAGCAATCTCCTCCCTAGCTTCCCAGAGAATCCTAGGATAAATCCCATCCGGCCCAGGGGACTTATCTATTTTCACACTTTCCAGAATTGCTAATACCTCCTCCTTATGAACCTCAAGCCCTTCTAGTCTAGTAGCCTGAATCTCAGTATTCTCCTCGACAACATTATCTTTTTCCTGTGTGAATACTGACAAAAAATATTCATGAGCACCTCTCCTATCTCCTCGGACGCCACGCACAACTTCCCGCTACTGTCCTTGACTGGCCCTACTCTTATCCTAGCCATTCTTTTATTCCTGACATATCTATAGAAAGCTTTAGGGTTATCCCTGATCCTACCTGCCAAAGACTTCTCATGTCCCCTCCTGGCTCCTCTTAGCTCTCTCTTTAGGTCCTTCCTAGCTAACTTGTAACTCTCGAGCGCCCTAACCGAACCTTCATGTCTCATCTTTGCATAAACCTCCTTCTTCCTCTTGACAAGTGTTTCGACTGCTTTAGTAAACCACGGTTCCCTTGCTCGACCACTTCCTCCCTGCCTGATAGGTACATACTTATCAAGGACACACAGTAGCTGTTCCTTGAACAAGCTCCACATTTCCATTGTGCCCATCCCCTGCAGTTTTCCTCTCCATCCGATGAATCCTTAGTCTTGCCTCATCGCATCATAATTGCCTTTCCCCCAGATATAACTCTTGCCCTGCGGTATCTCCCTGTCCCTTTCCATCACTAAAGTAAATGTAATCGAATTGTGGTCACTATCACCAAAGTGCTCACCTACCACCAAATCTAACACCTGTCCTGGTTCATTACGCAGTACCAAATCCAAAATGGCCTCGCCTCTCGTTGGCCTATCTACATACTATAGGATCACATCCATTTACCGGGCCAACAGTTTATCTATCTTATTCGGAATGTTCCATGCATTCCGAATAAGGTCGTTCCGAATAAAGTAATTCCATGCATTAAGATTTTAGATTTGTCTTTTTACAATTTTTTAATTATCCTAACTTTTCTTAGTAATGTGGCCCTATTTGCCTCTCACCCTAGATTACCTTGGCTACTGTTTTTGCATTTTACTGTTTTATTACAATTCATAGAATTTACAGTGTAGAAGGTGGCCATTCAGCTCATAGAATCTGCACCGGCCCTTCGAAAGAGCCTCCACCCTATCCCTATAACCCAGTAACCCCACTTAACCTTTTGGACATGATGGGGCAATTTAGCCTCGCCAATCCATCTAACCTGCCCGTCTTTGAACTGTGGGAGGAACTGGAGCACCCGGAGGAAATCCACACACACACTGGGAGAAAGTGCAAACTCCACACAGTTACCCGAGACTAGAATTGAACCCTGGCCCCTGGTGCTGTGAGGCAGCAATGCTGACCACTGTGCCACTGTACAGTCCTTGTTTCTCTTTCCCTTCTCACCCTGCTTGGATTCCTATCCTCCTGCCAAAGTAGTTTAAACCCTCCCCAGCCACACTAGGAAGCACTCTCCCTAGGACATCATCCTGGTACTGCACAGGTGAAACCTGCCCAGTTTGCACTGGTCCCACCTGCCCCCAGAGCCGGTCCCAATGTCGCAGGAATCTGAAACCTCCCTCCTTGCACCATCTTTCCACCTACTTATTCATCCAATGTCTCCTGCTATTTCTACTCTTGACTAGCACATGGCAATGAGGGTAATCCTGAGATCAGTACCGTTTGAAGTCCAAATTTCTCAACATTCTTCCTAACTCCTTATATTCTGCTTTTAGGACTTTATTCCCTTTTTAGCTACATTGTTGGTACTGATGTGTACCACAATCACTAGCTGTTCATCCTCCCCACTCCAGAATGTCCTGCAACTGCTCCAAGACATCCTTTTTAAAAAAAATATATATATATTTTTATTCTCCATTTTCACATTTTCTTCAGGATTTACACCATACCAACAAACAGTAAACGGTAACGGATACAATGCCAATCCCCCTACCAACAACAGCGATCCCATCCTCCCACCAACCCCCAAACAATGGCCTATCTGACAATATAAGCATCAAATAAAACTGAACCTCCCAAGGAGGAAAAAAAGGAAAAAAAGAAATCCGGAACCGCCCCTGGTCACCGTTGACATATATAGTCCACCCCCCCCTCCCAATATTCAATGCCATCCAATCCCCGAAAGAGTACCGTTAATGGCGCCCATGAATTGTAGACACCCCGCCCCAGAGTCCTCCCCTCCACTTCCTCGTGTAAACTCCTCCCCCCAACCTCTGTTCCTTCCCCCAACCTTTCACCCCAGCTAGACTCACCGAAACCTGTTCTATCAGACCCCAATGGCGCACTCCCATTCACTGGCCGGCTTAAACTGGCCAGCATGGAGGCCCCCGCCCGGGTCTCCTTCCCCCTTGCCCAGTCCCAGGAAAACCAAGAAATCCCCTTTAGCGCACAACCCCAGCATACACACCCAAGCCCCAAAGAACCATCATTGCAAATTAAAGTCCCAACTCTTCCCTTGTCCAAATATACAGCGTCGACTCATTTAGTACATACACCAACATGCAGTGAAAAAATAAAATTACATGAAGCTACATCGATACACGATCCGCTCTCAGTCTTGTTTTTCAATTCTGCCACAGTCCTTCTGCCTTCGCAAACTCTTCCGCCGTCCCAAAATAAAAGTCCTTGGATTTGTAGGTCACCCTCAACTTAGCTCGATATACTATGCCGCACTGTACCTTGCTGATGTACAGTACCTTCTTCACCCGGCTGAAGACAGCCCGCCTCCTTGCCAGCTCCACCGTAAATTCCTGGTATATGCGTATACCAGCTCCAGCCCACTGCACCACCCGCTTCTGCTTTGCCCAGCACAGGACCTTCTCCTTCACGCTGTACCTACGGAAACACACAGTTACTACTCTTGCCGGCTCACTCGCCTTTGGTATAGGCCTCCACGACCGATGAGCCCGATCCAGTTTGTATCGAGAGGGATCGTCCCCCTCCCCCAATAGCTGCGCCAACATCATGGCAAAATACTCCGTCGGCCTTGGGCCTTCCACCCCTTCGGGCAGACCCACAGTCCTCAGATTCTGCCGCTGGATCTGTTTTCCAGGTCTTCCATTTTGGCTCGCAGACCCTTGTTGGTCTCTGTCACCTTCTGCAACTCCTTCCCCATCGAGGTGAGTTGATCACTGTGCTGCGATACTACCTCTTCCACTTCCTTCAGTGTCTCACTTTCTCCCGCACCTACGCCGCTGCGCTTGATACCGCTGCCCTCATCAGGGCAATCGCCTCCTCCACCAGCGCTTTCAATACCGCCCCCATCTCCTCCTTCATCGCTTCCATGTGCTTTGTGAACTGTTTTCACAAAGGTAAAAGTTCCACAACCATTACCTTGGTCATTTCTTCTGCTGTGAGCGGTGCGGCCTCCCCTGGTGCTCCAGCCTCCGCTTTCCTTACAGTTCCTGCGCTGACTTTTCCACTCACCGGCGGACTTTCATTAACCCGCTTTTTCACGGCCGTTTTTTTCCCAAGCTTGGACATTTTTCTTCCCTGTGCCCTCTTACAGCTTTTTCAGCCTCCATTGCCCCTGGGACTGGGCGTTAAACCCTGAAATTTCTATTCCCGAGCGGGAGCCCTCCAGTGTGCGGCTGCCTCCCGCCCGCCGTAAGCCTGCTCCAAGACATCCTTGCCCCTAGCCCCAAGGATGCAGCATACCATCCTGGAGTCTTATTTGCGGCCACATAAATACCTATCTATTCCTCTTACAATTGAATCCTCTATAACTTGCATTCCAACATTTTTAACTCCTCCTCTGTGCAGCAGAGCCAACCATAGTATAACGGGCTGCAGCTGCTTTTCCCTTCAACAGAATCCAAAGTAATAAATTCAGGGGAAAGGCACAGGAGATTCCTGCACAGACTGCCTAGTCACTCTGCCTGGTGATCACCCATTCCCTTTCTGCCTGTGGAGTCTTAACCAGCAGTGTGACCACCTCTCTGTGCGTGCAATCCACAATACTCCCCACGATCTCATAGGAGCTGCAACTAGAGACACTTCCAGCACCCATGTCGATCCCAGGCGCTGGAAATGTGCCTGGCTTCCCACCTGGAGCATGAGGAGCAGACCATGGCTTGGAGTTCTCCTGCCATGACTTGCCTCTTAAAATTAAACCTTTAGAAGATGCTTAATATTTGATTATGTTAATACCTCGAAGACCCTTCTTTCCTGGTCCTCGTTACTACAGAATATAGCACTTGCAAACGATAAGCGGTAAAGTAGTAAATACTGACCCAGCTGTACCCATTTGTGCTGCTTTTGGCAATTTGCTTTTGCACACTATTTATTTTGCTGCAGGAATCTTCAGAGGATGTTTCGGGGGGTCTGCCCTTCCTTGCTGATCTTGCATTGGGTCTCTCTGTATTAGCCTGTTCTATGCTACGGATCCTTTACAATGGACCTGAAACAACTAAAGAGGAGGAAGCATGTCACCAATTGCTCAGATCAAAACTGTTACAGAGGCAAGTTGTTTGATTATTCTCCATATTTTGGAATGTGTGAAATTATTGTGCTGCCTGATTGATTTGTAAATTGGGTTTTTAGTACTCCAGTGTTTCAGTTACTGGGCTATTGAAAAGCAGCATCTTCATACTGAAGCTGACTTGTATTAGAAAACCTTTTTAAGGCGCAAGTGATAGTGAAGTGTTATTTAAACAAGTGCGCCAAATGGCATATTGAGTTAAGCACTTTCTGATGATCTGAATTCTGTTCCTCCAATATTACTCGTCAGTACTCCTATCAAAGAATGAATATTGCTGATCGGAAAATAAGATGGCCTTTTAGGATGCTGAGAATCGAATGAGAGCTTCTTCAAATGGATGCCTGTAAGGGTCCAATGTGGAAATGAACTTGTGTGGTCTCAAGTCAGTTTCTTGGATGTATGACCAACAGTACTGTTTTGTCTTCTGTTCTGCACTGACTTAACATTCCTGTGCAGACTACAGGATAACAACCTTTTGTTGTAAAGCAGTGCTACTTTTAGCTTAAAAGCAATCTACTGTGGATGCTGGAATCTGAAACAGAAACAGAAAATGTTGGACAGCCAATAGGTCTGACAGCATCTGTGGAGAGAGAACGGAGCTAATGTTTTGAGTCTGGATGACTTTTTGTCAATGTTCTTTTAGCTTATTATTTCTTTAAGCTTCTAAAACTTCTTTTAGCTTATTGAGTAATTATATTCTGCATGGGAGTGCTGAACACTTAAAATTGGTTGACACATGTCTTGAAACAACTGGCCCCAATGGAAAGTACAAATTATCTGGGCCAGAGAATAATGCAATTCAAATTACTTTTCTTGGATTATATTTTGAGGGAAGTGATTTGTTATGTTGTAGGTGTAACATAAGCAGCTTCCTTATGGTGCACTTGACAAAGGAAGGTCCAGACATGGAGATAACTTCAACACGTTTATTAAACTATTTACACTTCTGTTACTTGGGTTCGACACTACTGCTAATCCTACTATAGCTACCCAGACTGACTAACCAGCTGCTGCAATCCACGTGGTGGGTCTAATATTGAATCAACCCTGTGTCTGTACTCACTGACTGTCTCCACTGGAAAGAGGCAGATCATGTGTGTGGTGTCCTTTTATATATGGGTTGGTGTAATGCCCCCCTGTGGTCGTGTCACCCTCCTTGTGTATCGTGAATGTCTATTGATCGTCTCCTATCTAACGATCTATTGGCTGAGTGTGTGTGTGTGTGATGTTTCTGGTGCTCCCTCTACTGTCTAGCTAGCCTACATGCATTTACATTGATGCACATCACCACAGGAAGTATGCACGGACGTATATAAACCCTTTTGGAATGATTTGAAGGAGGTAGAAACAACTGGCCCCAATGGAAAGCCTTCACGGTTAGATATTTTGTAGTTTTAGTAAGCCAATGTGATTTATATATTTGCTACTTCACTCAGTAAATCTGATTTGCAGCCACTGCCTGAAATGTATGATTTGTGTGTTATGCCTCTATTCGTTGGAGAGGTTTGCAGTTACTGTTGGCCAAGTACAGTTTGATTGAAAACTGGTTTGTTCATTTGGGCAGGCTACCTTTGATTACTTTGTGTCTAAGGTCACATTTCAGTCAATAATGTGGGCCAATGGATATTGTCATTTATTCCTTGTAACAGAAAAAGTATCTGATGACTTACATTGTAATCATTCCATCTCCAGCACGCCATTGCTCAATTTGAACATACATTCTCTTGCAAAGTGAAAAATGAAATTGTGCAATTTCTGAGCTGGAATTAAATCTATATGTCTCTGAAATCTCTTGCTGACAGATGCCAGTGGCAGGTTGAAGCTAATGGTGCCTTGTCTCCTGCTTTGACTCCAAGCCCCTCTCCTCTGCCGCTAACTATAGAGGAAGACCGGGAGTTCACATATCCTTGTGATGCACTTGCACCCCCTCCTCCGGTAGCTGGGCACTACTTTGATTTGCCAAGAATTCGTCTGCCTCCTGGAATAATGGGAAAACTCAGGGAAATATCTGGAAGAGCAAGGCCTCAGTTCAGACCAAGTATTAAGTGAGTGTGATCCCTTGAATATCAGTATTTTTGCCTTGTAAGGTACAAATGTTCTTTTGCATTTTTTGATGTTTTCTCATTCCCTTTGGTAGGTGGTGGGGCACTGACATTTGTGGTATAGTTCCATGGGTGCCAGCTGACCCCTGTGCAAATGGTCCTTCATAATAATCTTTATTGTCACAAGTAGGCTTACATTAACACTGCAATGAAGTTACTGTGAAAAGTCACTAGTTGCCACATTCCGGTGACTGTTTGGGTACACAGGGAGAATTCGGAATGTCCAAGTTACCTAACAGCATTTCTTTCGGGACTTGTGGGAGGAAACCGGAGCACCCGGAGGAACCCCACACAGACACAGGGAGAACGTGCAGACTCCGCACAGGCGTGACCCAAGCCGGAATCGAACCTGGGACCCTGAAGTTGTGAAGCAACAGTGCTACCAAAGTGCCCTACATGTCTAAGCCATTCAAGATCAGAGTGCAGTAGATTGCAACAAGATATGCTCTGCGTGTGACAAAATAATGCTTGATGCGGAGTTGGCTTTTACAGTGTGAGGATAAGGTTATTCACGGAATATTCAACTGTTAAATTATCAAATTATTCTCATAGTACGGTTTTTAAAGTGAAAATTGGCCACTCACTCCTTAATGATGCTTTTTTGTACCTCGATTGTAGGGAAGTGATTCAACCTGATGTGATGGAAGAAATGGTGGTGTCCTGCGTAATCAAACATTTGAATCTGATTGATGCGCTGCAGTCACTGATTAATTTCCAGTATCGAGAAGAGCATGTGGAAGAATATGACCTGCTGTGTAAAATAATGGGAGAAACATTCAAAAAGCTGAATGCCATGGAGCGACAACTTCAGGTAAAGATGAGGACAGAAGGGAACCTTGAAACGCCTGTCTTAGATGGGTGGGGAGGGGGCATGTAAAATTTGAACATGGCTGCTTTTGAGAAGGGGGACTGTGATGGAACATCTAGAGGTATTCGATTTGGTGGATAAGAATTTTTATTGGTTCCCTGAAGGCATCCTAAATTGATGAATTATAACAAGAATATGTGAAAATAAAAATATATTTTCTGTATAATGCAAAAAATTATTGTTAAGATTCAATGCAATTTTCTTCAGAGTATTTTACAGTTTTCAATAATGGGAATATATTAGCTGTTGGAAATTGTATTTGCTTAATTAAAACCTGATTTATCCTGAAATCCTTGATTTGACTGTAAAATGTGTCATTTTTGTCAATGTGTCAACTGAAAATGATGTGTTTATTATTTTTTATGCATTCCCATTCTGCTCTTTACAAAAATAATTCGGTCATGATTCCTTCACAGGATGGCCAGTCGGCCACCCCTCAGGTCTTTGTTGCCAGCTGTTGGGAGATGTCTGCGAATGTACTAAATTGAGTTAATTCTTCAATTATCTCTCTTTAAATAAACTTCCAGTGTAGGAAGGAAGTACAGAATCTCTTTTCGGTGCTTCTCTTTGATAACTTGTGACTAGGTCTAGCTGAGTAGCCAACTATTTTCCAACAGATTGTACAAACCTCTAATTTCTGCTGTTAAACACACATCTAGATATCTTTGATGTTTTCTCATATCTTCGTGTCCTTTCAGATGATCCTACATTAGCTTTACCAATGTTTTGTTATCCCATAGAGTGTAGCAGAGCTTGAGCAGAAATGGCAGAATGAAATGGAAGATGGGCAGCAAGGAAAACTGGAAAACAATCTGCCATTTTTCCATGACTATCACTTCAATGAGGTTAGCATTTGAATGTAAAAATGATTAAATTAATCTTTTATCATAATGTAGAACCTAAACCACTTGACTTTGTCCTCTAAGATCATGGTTGGAAGTGTAAGGAACTGGATTCAACACATTGACCATCAATGTATGTGTGAAATTTAGTTTGATTTGTGGAGGAGCTGTTGTCAAGGGACAGTTAACCCCAAACATCAGAGGAACAAATTTGCAAGGCGTTTGGGGAGACTTGCAGGAGTAATTGGGTTGTCATAGTAGAGGATTTTAATTTTCCTTACATAGACTGGGATTGTCATAGTGTTAATGGTTAGATGGGGTGGAATTTGTTAAGTGTGTTCAGGAAAGTTTCCTCAGGTTGTTTGTGGGGTCCCACTCAAGAAAGGGCAAAACTTGACCTACTCTTGGGAAATAGGGCAGGGCAAGTGAGTGAGGTGAAGTGGGAGGCCACTTTGGGACCAGTGACCATAATTCTATTCATTTTAAAATAGTTATGGAAAAGGACAAAATTGGTCCACAGGTGCAAGTTCTAAAGTAGGGCAAGAACAATTTTGATGGAATTAGACAGGCGTTTGCAAGGGTTGATTGTAGTTAGTTGTTTGAGGGAGAAGGGACCTCCGGCAAGTGGGAGGCCTTTAAAAGTGAAGTTCCTAGAGTTCAGAATCTATATGTTCCTGTTAAGGTGAAGGGTAAGGCTGGCTGGAGAAGGGAACCCTGGATGACAAAACATATTGAGGTTTTGACCAGGGAAATAAAGGATGCATGGGTCAGGTACAAGCAGCTGGAATCGAGGAATTCCTTGGGGATACAGGAGTTTACTCAAGGAAATTAGGAGAGCAAAAAGGGGGCGTGAGGTAGCTTTGGCTGAGAGAATTAAGGTGAATCCAAAGGGATTCTTTAAGTATATTAAAGGAAAAAGAATAACTAGAGAGAGAATAGAACCCCTCGAGGAGCAATTTGGACACGTGTGGAACCGCAGGAGATGGGCGAGGTTTCTCCTCTGTGGAGAAAGACATGAAGACTTGAAAACTGGCGATATACTGGGGACAGTTCGCATTACAGTAAAAGAGGTGATGGACGTATTAAAATATATGAATAAATCTCCTGGCCCTGACCAGGTATATCAAAGTACACTGCATGAGGCTAGAGAAGAAATTGCGGGAGCCCTGGCTGAGATATTTGCATCATCATTGGCCACGGGTGAGGTAGCAGAGACTGGAGGGTAGCAAATGTGCCCTTATTTAAGAAGGGCTGCAAAGAAAAACCTGGGAATTATTGACTAGTAAGCATAACATCTGTGCGAGGATTCTGAGGGATGATACAGAGGCATTTGGAAAGACAGTGTTTGATTAGTAGTCAGCACAGCTTTGCATTGGAGATCATGCCTTACAAATTTGTTAACGTTCTTTGATGAAGTGGCCAGAAAGGTTGATGTGGGCAGGGCGGTAGGCGGGGTCTATATGGACTTCAGTAAGGCCTTTGAGAAAGTTACACATGGTAGGTTGCTCTGGAAGGTTAGATCACATGGAATCCAGGGGCAGCTGGATAATTGGATATACAATTGGCTTGATGGTAGGAAGCAGAGGGTAATGGTGGAAGGATACTTGCCGGACTGGAGGCCTGTGACTAGTGGTGTGTCTCAGGGGTCAGTGCTGGACCCACTGCTATTTGGGGCGGCATGTGGCACAGTGGTTAGCACTGCTGCATCACAGCTCCAGGGTCCCGGGTCCATATCCGGCCTCGGGTTGCTTGTCTGTGTGGAGTTTACAGCTTCACCCAGTGTCTGCGTGGCGTTTCTCCGGGTGCTCCGGCTTCCTTCCACAGTCCAATGATGTGCAATTTGGGTGGATTGGCCATACTAAATTGCTCCTAAGTGTCCAAAAGTTAGGTGGCGTTACTGGGTTACGGGGATCGGCTGGAGGCATGGACTTAATTAGGATGCTTTTTCCAAGGGCTGGTGCAGACTCGATGGGCCGAATGGCCTCCTTCACTCTAAATTCTATGATCTGTATCAACGATTTGGATGAGCATGTACAAGGCATGATCAGTAAGTTTGCAGATGACACTAAAATAGGTGGTATTATAGACAATGAATAACCTGATTGTTGGAAGGTTATCAAAAATTGCAGCAGGATCTTGATCAGCTGGGGAAGTGGGCTGAGAAATGGCAAATGGCGTTCAATACAGATAAGTGTGAGGTGTTGTATTTTGGAAAGCCAAATCAAGGTAGGACTTTTCACGGTGAATGGTAGGACCTTAGGGAGTATAGTAGAACAGAGGGACCTTGGAGTTCAGGTGTAAGGTTCTCTAAAGATAGAGTCACAGGTAGACAGAGCGGTGAAGAAGGCGTTTGGCATTCTGGCCTTCAGTCAGGGCATTGAGTATAGAAGTTGGGAAGTTTATGCTGCAGTTGTACAGGACGTTGGTGAGGCCACACCTGGAGTATTGTGTTTAGTTTTGGTCACCTTGATATAGAAAAGATGTTATTAAACTGGAGAGACTGTAGAAGAGATTTACAAGGATGTTGCCAGGAATTATAGGGAGCAATTGGATAGGTTAGGACTTTTTTCTTTGGAGCATATGAGACTGAGGAGTGACCTTATAGAGGTGTATAAGATCATGAGAGGGTGAATGCACTCAGCCTTTATCCCAGGGTTGGGGAATTGAGAACGAGAGGGCATAGGTTTAAATTAAGAGGGGAAAGAATTAATGGGAACCTTTTGGAGCAATTTTCTTTACACAGAGGGTGGTACGTATGTGGAATGAGCTGCCGGAGGAAGTGATTGAGGTAGGGACATTGACAACATTTAAAAGGCATTGGACAGATACATGGAAATGAAATGAAATGAAAATCACTTATAGTCACATGTAGGCTTCAAATGAAGTTACTGTGAAAAGCTCCTAGTCGCCACTGTTGCTAACGTTTGGTTGGTTCAATTGGCTCTGTTTTATAACCTTTGCTCTCGAGTCACCAGGTATCTTTATGATACCGCCACGAGGTTCAAGTAATGATCAATAACTCAATACACCAATTAGTAAGATTCAAATCCAAGCACATTTATTATACACAGTAAATCGCTACTCATGCATAAATTCTACTTCTAAGCTACTTCTACAACTAACAGGCCTATGCTTAGCTTCGGACTGGCCCACCAGCTCAGGGGAACAAATGGCCTTTCGTTCGGGTTCTGAGTGCGGGATTCGAAGTTGGTATGGACTGGTAGCTAGGAGCGCCTATCTCGTAGCGAGCATTGACTTAAGACTTACGGGCTCTTGGCGGCAGCTGAACCGGTCACTGTCAAGGGTTGGTTCGCATTGCTGAGTGACCCGGTCAAGAAGAACGATTTGAACTTGGGGGCTTAACTTTATAGTCCCCAGGGGCTTCCCGCCCTTCGGGGCGGACCCTGTACCTGGTTCCAAGTGATTGGACTTTGTTCCAATTGCTTGGTTCGATTTCTCCAATACTGGAGCAGTTCCCTGATCGATGGGTGGTCTTGAGGTGTCCGTTAACCTCTTTTGTGTTGGCTCCTGCTGGCGCCGAGGAGTCTGGCTTGGCCTTGTTTATCCCAAATGTTTTGATTGTTCCCGGGGATCGCTCATTAGTATGTAGATGGCTGCTACATTATTATGCAGATGGCTGCTTGTATCAATGCTGTCTGGGCTTTTGCAGAGTTTAATACACAGTAACTTGCACCTGCTAGTTTCTGCCTGTGTTGGCTGAATTTCCCTTCAGCCTTTGCTGTTCTCCATTTTACTCCGGCGCCTGTTCGGGGAGGCTGGTACGGGAATTGAACCGTGCTGCTGGCCTGCCTTGGTCTGCTTTTAAAAGCAGGCAAATGGGGTTAGCTTAGATGGGCTTTTTAGTTGGCATGGACCAGTTTGGCCGAAGGGCCTGTCTCCATGCCGTAGATTCTATGATCTTGTATTACTGCTTTTCATCTCAACAATGGATGAGAAGAAAGGATACAATCAATAAATGCTGCCTGACCTGAGTATTTCTAGCAACTTTTTTTCTGATTTTAGATTTCCAGCATCTACAATATTTTTATTTTTGTAGAGGTGAAGGACGTCTTATGGTCCAATGTGCAGTACTTCTGTCTATCCCTGAGAGATTGTTGGCTGGACCGTTCTGCCACTTTCCTAATATCCCATAATATGTGGAAGCCAAAAACTCCAGGCACTAAGAACAAAATTAGTTTCTCAACTTAGCTAGCTCATAGAATTTGCAGTGCAGAAGGACCATCGAGTCTGCACCGGCCCTTGTAAAGAGCACCCTACTTAAGCCCATGCCTCCATTCTATCCCAGTAACCCCAACCAACCTTTTGGCCAGTATGGGCGATTTAGCATGGCCAATCCACCTAACCTGCACATCTTTGGACTGTGGGAGGAAACCGGAGCACCCGGAGGAAACCCAAGCAGACATGGGGAGAACGTGCAGACTCTGCACATCAGTGACCCAAATCGGGAATCGGACCTGGGACCCTGGAGCTGTGAAGCAACTGTGCTACCGTGCTGCTCCTGAATGCTGAAAGATCAAAACAATCTGGAACTCTTGTATATGATTAAAATCATACCTTTGCATGAAGTGCATGTGATTATGCTCACAGCTATGCATCGTTATGATATGAGATAATTGTCCAATGAATTTTTGATTTGCCGAACGATTGCAAGCAAGGCTTAGATATTTAGTTTTGTGTTTGTCAATGTGACAAAATAATGGACTTGCATTTTTTATAACACCAGGTCAGAGTCTAATGTGGGGTGCTTCTGCTGCCCTGAAAATTGTCGCTTTAATTTGGAAGCATTATTGTTGCTTTAGCAAGAAATATGGCAGTACATCTTTTCTCTTAGGAGCAGCAAGTGAGATGAGCAACAAGCTAAAAAAGATTCTAGTGTTGGTTGTAGTAATGTTGGCCAGAACAATAGATGAGCTCCTTGCTCTTTGAATAGTATGCTGGAACCTATGTCCGCCTCATCATTTCTGTTGATCATCTCATGTGAATGCTGCACCCCTGACAGGTGCATCATTCCTTTAGTATTGCCCTGAAGTGTCAGCCTCAATTCTGTGGCCCATTCTGGAATGAGGTACAGCAAAAACGAAACTTTTATAATAGGTATTCTTGATTCTGAATTTGTGAAGGGTTTAGCTTGTAACACATCAGACAGTCCCATCGGTTAAAACCTGGTGAGTTGATTCCAAAATACAATTGTAATAATATTATTTTTCTCCAGAGTAAAATCAAAGAGTTAGAGCTACTCTGCTCCCTGAAAGAGATGCCGTTTGACTCAAATGACTTGGAGAACATGGTCCTTTTATTAAGGTATGATGACATTAGCTGCTGTGATGATAATTGTTGTTCTTGCTTAAAGCTTTGTCCAGTGCCTTAAATTACAGTCTGAGTGAGGTATTAGGTTTTATAAACCAGAAGTCTGAGATTAAAGTCTAAATCTATACTGTGTAAACCGATCTTGGACAATGAGAAAGTAGAGGTTGTAAAGTTCTGCTCATTACTCCAGTGCACTAATAGGAGAAAATCAGGCAGGGTTCCTGCTCCTGATTGATTTCCAATGTATAATCATAATATAATCTTTATCAGTGTCACAAGTAGGCTTACGTTAACACTGCAGTGACGTTACTCCGGCGCCTGATCGGGTACACTGAGGGTATTCAGAATGCCCAATTCACCTAAGAAGCATATCTTTCGGGACTTGTGGGAGGAAACTGGAGCACACGGAGGAAACCCATGTAGACACAGGGAGAACGTGCAGACTCCGCACAGACAATGACCCAAGCCGGGAATCTAACCACTGTGCTACCGTCCTGCCCATCTCATGCTAAAAAGTGCATTCTTGTGAAAGGCAGGCAACAGAGAATTAGACTAGGATGTAATGTCCCTAATATAGTTAAATGGCCTGGCAGGTCTCACTGTTTGAGCATTCATGTGAACAGTATCCACTTGGGCAAGCTGAACCAACAAGCTACTGAATGACTGCCAGAGTACCTTCAGAGGCAAGATAACTAGGAAGAAAATGTCCTCCTGAACTATGCACTATGAGACATCAGTGATTTTGGCAGCTTGTGGTACACATAGCTTTCCCAGTTAGATTTGTGTTGGTTCAGCTTTCACTTGGACTCAAATTTACAAACTAATTACAAAACAATGACTGGAGTTAAATTGCATTGAGTCAATTGAAATGAGGGCGATTCTGCCATAAAAAAGATGAAAAACGTGTGTCCTATTGATGCATTGCAATAGGCGTATACGCCATTCTAAAGATGAGCACACTGACTTATTCTGAGAAAAACTGTTAAATCAAAAGTAGCACTGAATCAATTTTCCATTGTGTAGTTGAACCATGAATGCTAGAAGGGTTCCACATTTGATCCCTGCATGGCATTCATTGATTTCACATAGGGTATCTGTTTTAAGGAGGAAGAAGGGTGGCACAGTGGTCAGCACTGCTGCCTCGCAGGGACACGGGTTCAGTTCTGACCTTGCGTGGCTGTGTGGAGTTTGCACATTCCCTCCTGGTCTGTGTGGGTTTCCTCTGGGTGCTCTGGTTTCCTCCCACAGTCTAAAGATGTGCAGATTAGGTGGTTTGGCCATGCTCAATTGCCCCTTAGTGTCCAAAAAGGTTAGGTGGTGTTAATGTAAGCCTACTTGTGACAATAGAGATTATTTATTTATTTATTGTTGACCTCAAAGGTCTTCGACACAGTCAACTGCAAGAGATTATGGAAAGTTCATCACAGTGCTCCTCCTGCTCCATGGTGACATGCAAACCATGGTCCTGATCAACGGATCCACGAGAGACCTAGTTCATGTTCAGACTGAGATCAAGAAAGGCTGTGTTATCCCACCATGCCCTTCTCGATCTTCCTTGACGCAATGCTCCATCCCCTTCAACAAGCTCCCTGCTTCCAACAAACCGGAATCTCTTCAACCGCCACCTGATGGTCAAGGTTGTCCTATGCTCTGTCATCAAACTACAGTGTACAAACGATGCTCATGTTTGCGCATGCTCAAAAAGCCAAGGCCCAAGCCATTGTCAACACCTTCACCGAGGTGTACAAGAGCATGTGCCTTACACTAACCAGCTGTAAGACAAAAGTCCTCTACTAACCTGCCCCAACACACAGTACTGCTCCCGGATATCCATTGGCAGGATAGGTGCACCAACCTC
Source organism: Scyliorhinus torazame (assembly GCF_047496885.1). Lineage (NCBI taxonomy): Eukaryota > Metazoa > Chordata > Chondrichthyes > Carcharhiniformes > Scyliorhinidae > Scyliorhinus > Scyliorhinus torazame. Next base: position 34,927,878 of record NC_092707.1, on the reverse strand, counting down.
CGTTCTCATTCAGGCCAAGAACCCAAGAATTGAAGCATTCACCAAGCTTGATTAGCTCTCTTGGATAGTCCACATCTTCCACATGCCTACCATGAGTCTCCCAAAACAAGCATTCTAATCAGAGCTTCAGCACAGCAAACCATCCCCAGGAGGGTCAAGGAAACGCTTCAAGGGCGCCCTCGAAGTCTCCTTGAAAAAGTACAATATCCCCACAGATACCTTGGAATCCCTAGCCGAAAGTGGAAGAAAAGCAGCTGGGAAGGAGCTGATCACCTCCAGTTTCATTGCCGAGAGCAAGCAAAAGCCAAGCATCGACAGCGAAAAGAGCACAGGCAACCTGGGCATCTTACCCACCCACTCCTTCAACTAGCATCTGCCTCATCTGTGACAAGAGACTGTAGGTCACAATTGGATTCCTCAGTCACCTGAGAACTCATTTTTAGTCTGGAGTCACCCTTGACTCCGAGGGACTGCCTTAAAAGCAGAAGTAACTAGAACAAATTACCCATTTGACACAAGGCCGTTTGTTGACTGTCTCTACCCGCCTGTGCTGATATCCATGCTGCTAAATCTCAAAGAAAATACATTTATTTGCGATGTTTATTTTTACCCATTTTTAATTAAAATGTTCTTTTTTACAGAGAAAAGTTTAGTCAGGAGGTGAACTCTTTGGGGCCGAAACCTTCACATACTTTAGCAAAAATGAAAGCTTTGGTGAAAAGTTTGATGAATCGGGCTGAGCTGTTGCTGCACGTTACTATAGCAGCACAGTCTGGTCTGACCAGGAGTATTTCAGGAACCCCAGCTGACACACCAGGTACTAATGCTGACCTGAGAGGGTGAAGGTGGAAAGGAAAAGAAGATCTTTTCTGTTCTTGTCAGTGTTTTACTTCAGAGCTCAATCATATACTGAACAATTGTTATCAATGTAATATTGGTATTAGCAGTGTACAAAGCAGTTTGAACTTGAAAAATTCATAACTGTATGCATTTGAGAATACAGCAAACAATTCAGATAACTTTGGGTGGATATCTGATCCCTTGTATAATAAAGAACTGCAGTTTTTTTTAATCAACTTTAACTCTTTGCATTTGACAAAGTGGAAAAATCTGCATTATGAAAGGCGAATAGTATTGGCCAGTAAATGTTATGAAATATTTCAACTAGATGCAAAAAAGTGCATTGTCAGTTAGGATCACTTTCAAATTAGCCTACTTATGTGTACTGTTTATATTTTGCAATCTATTTGGCGATATAAAATGGTGGCTGGGTGGTCTGTAGGAAGCTTAACAGTAAAAGTATGGATTTAGATGGTTAAGTGCATGATAACTTGCCCCAGCTAAGTGTCAATTACAAAATTCACAAATTGATATAATTCTATGCAGAAATATTTAGTGTACATTTGTCTTCCTGACGTATGCTTGCTTATTTTACCAGCTTGTAAATCTTCTTCGGAAACCAAGGTGATTTCTCACACTGTTCGCCAACCTGTCTTCCTGCGCAGTATGTCAGCACCCTCTGACCTGGAAATGATTGCAAATGAGGATTTAGAGTTCACACGGGCCAACCAGAGGTAAAGAATTAAATACATTTGGATAATTCCACTAAGTCCTGATCATCATGGAGTACAGTTCCAACCATTGTGCATTATAATGCAATCACAGTATGTTATGTGCGTATTTGTTCATGGGTTATGGACGTTGCTGTCAAGGCCAACATCCATGCCCCATCCCGAGTTGCTCTCAATAAGGTGAGGCTGAGCCTCCTTTTTCAGCCGCTGTAGTCCAAGGTATAGTCGCAGTGGTGTTCTATGCAGTGTTTCAAGATTTGTGACTTGGAATAGAACTTGTAGGTAATTGTTTCCATGCATCTGCTGCCCTTCTTCTAGTAGAGGGTTTAGGAGGTGCTATCAAAGGACCTTTAGTAATTGCTGCATGTCATCTTGAGGATGGTATACATATCTCTGGTTTTCTGTCTGCAAACTGGAATTGTAATCTAATGGGCTTCAAATCTCTGTCCTTAGTACCACTTCTTTTGTTCATTTTTCTACTATTTAAATCTCCACGAAGGCTGATCAGTTGCTAGCCTTGTTCCTGTTCTCCTTGCCAATTCTGTTATGCCAGCCAACTAAAGTTGGTGGTAGCGCAGTGGTATTGTTGCTGGACTAGTAATCCAGAGACTCCGAGAAATGCTTTGGGGACCCAGGTTCGAATCCCACTATAGCAGATGGTGGAATTAAAGTTCAATAAAACATATGGTTTTAAAAGACCATGAAAACATTATCATGAAACACATCTGGTTCCCTAATGTCCTTTAAGGAAGGAAGCCTGCTATCCTTACTTGGTCTGGCCTACATATGACTCTGGACCCACAGCAATATGATTGACTCTGAAATGGCCGAGCAAGCCACTCCGTTGTATTCAACTGTTCCAAAGAAAACAAGGTTGAATGGAATCAGACGGACCACCCGGCATTGACTCAAAAACCGGAAATGACAATGGCACACTCAGCCGTCGATCCTGCAAAGTCCTCCTTTTTAACACCTGGGCTCTGCCAAAATTGGGAAAACTGGTTCATAGACTAGTCAAGCAACGGCCGGACATCATACCTTACAGATGATGTCCCAGACATCACCGTTCTGGATCACTTCATGCCAGTGGGACAGGACGCAGCAGAGGTGGCAGCACAGTGGCATCCAGTCAGCGGTATACAGTCTATCTGAACATTGAATGTGGACCCCATGAAGTCTCATAGCACCAGGTCAAACGTAGTCAAGGAAATCGGCTGATTGCCACGTCTCGTTCTCCCTGTCAGCTGGAATCAATACTCCTCCATGGTGAATGCAATTGGGGGAAGCACTGAGGGTGACAAGAACACAGAATTAACTCTTGAGTGGGGGGCTTCAATGTCCATCACCAAGAGTGCCTCGGTAGTACCACACTGAGCTGGCATAGCCCCCAGATGGTGAATGCCTGGAACGCGTTGCCAGGGGAGGTTGTGGAAGCAGATACATTAACAGCCTTCAAAAGGCATCTTGACAAATACATGGATAGGATGGGTATAGAAGGGTATGGCACAAGGAAGTGCTGAGGGTTTTGGCCAAGGTTGGTATCATGACCGGTACAGGCTTGGAGGGCTGAAGGGCCTGTTCCTATGCTGTATTGTTCTTTGCTAAAGAACATAGCTGCTATACTGGGACTGTGTCAGGTAGTAAGGGAATCAACAAGAGGGGAAAACATACTTGACCTCACCCTCACCAACTAACCTGCCGCAGATACATCGTCCATGACAGTATCAGTAGGGGTGACCACCACACAGACCTTGTGGAGACAAAGTCACATCCTCACATTGAGGAACCAACACTTCAGTGTGTTGTGTGGCACTACCACCATGCCAAATTGGATCGACCAAACAGATTGAGCAACTCGAGACTGGGCATCCACGAGGCACTGTGAGCCATCAGCAGCAGAATTTTACTTGAGCTTAACATTCTGGCCTAGCATATCCCCCACTCTACCATTACCACCAAGCCAGGGGATCAACCCTGGTTCGATGAAGAGTGCAGGAGGGCATGCCAGGAGCAACACAAGGCATACCTAAAAATGAGGTGCCAACCTGGTGAAGCTACAACACAGGACTACTTGCATGCCAAACAGCGTAAGCAGCAAATAATAGGCAGAGCTGAGCAATTCCACAACCACAGATCAGACCTAAGCTCTACCGTCCTGCCACATCCAGACATGAGTGGTGGACAATTAAACAACTCACTGGAGGAAGGCGGCTCCACAAATATCCCCACCCTCACTGATAGAGGAACCCAGCACATCAGTACATTCGCGACAATCTTCAACCAGAAGAGCTAAAATGGATGATCGATATCTGCCTCCTCTGGAGGTCCTCCGCATAACACATGTCAGCCTTGAGCCAAATTGATTCACTCCACATGATATTAAGATCCTGTCATACCATTCGCCAAGCTGTTCCAGTACATCTGCAACACTTGCATCTATCCGGGTATTTAAATTGCCCAGGTGTATGTCTTGTGCACAAGGAACAGGACAAATCACTCTACTCTCAATTAGCAGTCAAGTAATGGAAGCGATATCAAGCAGCACATACTCAGCAATAATCTGCTCACTTATGCTCAGTTTGGGTTCTAACAGCTCGTGACTTCATTCTGGCATTGGTTCAAGCATGAACAAAAGAGCAGAACCCCAGAGGTGAGATGAGAATGCCTGACCTTGACATCATAGAACAAAGAACATAGAACATTACAGCGCAGTGCAGGCCCTTCGGCCCTCGATGTTGCGCCAACCTGTGAAACCACTCTTAAAGCCCATCTACACTATTCCCTTATTGTCCATATGTCTATCCAATGACCATTTGAATGTCCTTCGTGTTGGCGAGTCCACTACTGTTGCAGGCAGGGCATTCCACACCCTTACTACTCTGAGTAAAGAACCTACCTCTGACATCTGTCTTATATCTATCTCCCCTCAATTTAAAGGTATGTCCCCTCGTGCTAGACATCACCATCCGAGGAAAAAGGATCTCATTGTCCACCCTATCCAATCCTCTGATCAGCTTGTATGCCTCAATTACGTCACCTCTTAACCTTCTCTCTAACGAAAACAGCCTCAAGTCCCTCAGCCTTTCCTCATAAGATCTTCCCTCCATACCAGGCAACATTCTGGTAAATCTCCTCTGCACCCTTTCCAACGCTTCCACATCCTTCCTATAATGCGGCGACCAGAATTGCACCAAATGCGGCCGCACCAGAGTGTTGTATAGCTGCAACATGACCTCATGGCTCCTAAACTCAATCCCTCTACCAATAAAAAGCTAACACACCGTACGCCTCCTTAACAACCCTCTCAACCTGGGTGGCAACTTTCAGGGATCTATGTACATGGACACCGAGATCTCTCTGCTCATCCACACTGCTAAGAATCTTACCATTAGCCCAGTACTCCGTCTTCCTGTTATTCCTTCCAAAATGAATCACCTCACACTTTTCTGCATTAAACTCCATTTGCCACCTCTCAGCCCAGCGCTGCAGCTTATCTATGTCCCTCTGTAACTTGTGACATCCTTCCGCACTGTCCACAACTCCACCGACTTTAGTGTCATCTGCAAATTTACTCACCCATCCTTCTACGCCCTCCTTCAGGTCATTTATAAAAATGACAAACAGCAGTGGCCCCAAAACAGATCCTTGTGGTACACCACTAGTAACTGGACTCCAGTCTGAACATTTCCCATCAACCACCACCCTTTGTCTTCTTCCAGCTAGCCAATTTCTGATCCAAACTGCTAAATCACCCTGAATCCCATGCCTCTGTATTTTCTGCAGTAGCCTACCATGCGGAACCTTATCAAACGCTTTACTGAAATCCATATACACCACATCAACTGCTTTACCCTCATCCACCTGTTTGGTCACCTTCTCAAAGAACTCTATAAGGTTTGTGAGGCATGACCTACCCTTCACAAAACCGTGTTGACTATCTCTAATCAAATTATTCCTTTCCAGATGATTATACATCCTATCTCTTATAAACCTTTCCAAGATTTTGCCCACAACAGAAGTAAGGCTCACTGGTCTATAGTTACCGGGGTTATCTTTACTCCCCTTCTTGAACAAGGGGACAACATTTTCTATCCTCCAGTCTTCTGTCACTATTCCTGTAGACAAAGATGACTTAAAGATCAAGGCCAAAGGCTCAGCAATCTCCTCCCTAGCTTCCCAGAGAATCCTAGGATAAATCCCATCCGGCCCAGGTGGCTTATCTATTTTCACACTTGCCAGAATTGCTAACACCTCCTCCTTATGAACCTCAAGCCCTTCTAGTCTAGTAGCCTGAATCTCAGTATTCTCCTCGACAGCATTGTCTTTTTCCTGTGTGAATACTGACGAAAAATATTCATTTAGCACCTCTCTATCTCCTCAGACTCCAAGCACAACTTCCCACTACTGTCCTTGACTGGCCCTACTCTTACCCTAGTCATTCTTTTATTCCTGACATATCTATAGAAAGCTTTAGGGTTATCCTTGATCCTACCTGCCAAAGACTTCTCATGTCCCCTCCTGGCTCTTCTTAGCTCTCTCTTTAGGCCCTTCCTAGCTAACTTGTAACTCTCGAGCGCCCTAACTGAACCTTCATGTCTCATCTTTACATAAGTCTCCTTCTTCCTCTTGACAAGTGTTTTGACTGCTTTAGTAAACCACGGTTCCCTCACTCGACCACTTTCTCCCTGCCTGACAGGTACATACTTATCAAGGACACGCAGTAGCTGTTCCTTGAACAAGCTCCACATTTCCATTGTGCCCATCCCCTGCAGTTTTCCTCTCCATCCGATGTATCCTAAGTCTTGCCTCATCGCATCATAATTGCCTTTCCCCCGTATATAACTCTTGCCCTGCGGTATATACCTATCCCTTTCCATCACTAAAGTAAACGTAATCAAATTGTGGTCACTATCACCAAGTGCTCACCTACCTCCAAATCTAACACCTGTCCTAGTTCATTACCCAGTACCAAATCCAATGTGGCCTCGCCTCTTGTTGGCCTATCTACATACTGTGTCAGGAAACCCTCCTGCACACATTGGACAAAAACGGACCCATCTGAAGTACTCGAACTACAGCGTTTCCAGTCAATATTTGGAAAGTTAAAGTCCCCCATAACAACTACCCTGTTGTTTTCGCTCCTATCCAGAATCATCTTTGCAATCCTCTCCTCTACATCTCTGGAACTTTTCGGAGGCCTATAGAAAACCCCTAACAGGGTGACCTCTCCTTTCCTGTTTCTAACCTCAGCCCATACTACCTCAGTAGACAAGTCCTCATCAGACGTCTTTTCTGCCACCGTAATACTGTCCTTGACTAACAATGCCACCCCTCCCCCTCTTTTACCACCTTCCCTGAGCTTACTGAAATATCTAAATCCTGGCACCTGCAACAACCATTCCTGTCTCTGCTCTATCCATGTCTCCGAAATGGCCACAACATCGAAGTCCCAGGTACCAACCCATGCCGCAAGTTCACCCACCTTATTCCGGATGCTCCTGGCATTGAAGAAGACACACTTTAAACCACCTTCCTGCCTGCCGGTACACTCCTGCAACTTTGAAACCCTACTCATGACCTCACTACTCTCAACCTGTATACTGGAGCTACAATTCAGGTTCCCAAGCCCCTGCTGAATTAGTTTATACCCTCCCGAAGAGCATTAGCAAATTTCCCCCCCCCCCCCCCCCCCCCCCCAGAATATTGGTACCCCTCTGGTCCGGGCAGCATTTGACAGAGTATGATATGAAGGAATCCTCACAAGGAACTCCACTTGGTGGAGTCATTCCAGGCACAAAGGAAGATGGTTGTGGTGGTTGGAGGTCAATCATTTCTGCCCCAGGACATCACTGCAGGGGTTCCTCCAGTCCTAGGCCCAACCATCTTCAGCTGTTTGATCGATGACCTTCCATCATAAGGACTGAAGTGGGGATGTTCACTGATGACTGCACAATGTTCACCATTCGTGACTTCTCAAATTGAAGCAGTCCATATCCAAATGAAGCAAGACCTGGGCAATATCCAGACTTGGGCCAATAAGTGGCAAGTAACATTTGTGCCACACAAGTGACAGGCAATGACCATCTCCAACAAGTGAGGATCTAACCATCACTCCTTGACATTCAGTGATATTACCATTGCTGAATTCCCCACTGTCAACATCGAGGGTTACATTGACCAGAATATGAACTGAAACTGACTCCCCAAAGCCTGTCCACCATCTGCAAGACACAAGTCGGGAGTGTGCTGGAATACTCTCCGCGTGCCTGAATGAGTGCAGCTCCAACAACATTCAAGAAGCTTGACACCATCCAGGACAAAGCAGCCTGCTTGATTGCTACCCCTCCCATGAACGTTCAATCCCTCCACCAGTGGAGGAGTGGTAGTAGTGTATACCATCGATAAGATGCACTGCAGCAACTCACCCAGGTTCTTGAGGCAGCACCTTCTAAATCCACGACCACTACCATCTAGGAGGACATGGGTAGCAAATACCTGGGAACCCCACCACCTGGAGGTTCCCTCCAAGTCACTCATCACCCTGACTTGGAAATATATCGCCGTTCCTTCGCAATCGCTGGGTCAAAATCCTAGAACTCCCTCTCTAAAGGCACTGTGGGTGTACTTACACCTCCAGGTCTACAGCGATTCAATAAGGCAGCTGACCACCACTTTCTGAAGGCCAAATAGGGATGGGCAATAAGACATAGGAGCAGAATTAGGCCACTCGGCCCATCGGGTCTGCTCCGCTGTGCAACCATGGCTGATATTTTTCTCATCCCCATTCTCCAGCCTTCTCCTCACAACCCCTGATCCCCTTATTGATCAAAAACCGATCTATCTCGGTCTTTTAAAAAAATATTTTTTATTCTCTTTTCACATTTTCTCCCAAATTTGCACCCAACAATAAACAATAATCAGTAACGAATGTAATGTCACTCCCCATATCAATAACAACGATCCCATCCTCCCACCAAACCCCAGACATTGACCCGCATGTTAACATAAACAAATGACAAAAAGGAATCCGGAACCACCCATAGTCACCATTAACACATGCAGTCCCGCGCCCCCCCCAACTCTCCCAACCCCCCTAATGTTCGATGTGATCCAATTCTCGAAAGTTCAGAATGAATAATGCCCATTAATTATAGAATCCCTCCATCCTTCCCCTCAGTTCAAATTTGACCTTTTCAAGCATTAAGAATTCCAACAGATCCCCCTGCCACGCCAGGGCACAGGGTGGAGAGGTTGATCTCCACCCGAACAGGATCCGTCTTCGGGCGATCAACGAGGCAAAGGCTACAACATCTGCTTCCGTGCCTGTTTCCAACCCCGGCTGGTCCGACAACCCGAATATGGCCTCCCGAGGACCCGGGTCCAGTTTCATGTGCACCACTTTCGAGATTACCCTAAACACCTCCTTCCAGTAACCCTCCAGCTTTGGACAGAACCAAAATATATGAACGTGGTTTGCGGCCCCCCCCCCTCAACGTTCACACACATCATCTACCCCTCAAAGAACTGGCTCATCCTCGCCCTTGTAAGGTGCGCTCTGTACACCACCTTCAGCTGTATTAGCCCCAACCTTGCACACGAGGTGGAGGCGTTCACCCTCCAGAGCACCTCACACCAGAACCCCTCTTCCCTACCCTCTCCCAACTCTTCCTCCCAATTTGCCTTCAATCCCGACCCCTTACCCAAACTCTCCTCCATTCTGACCCATTGGGAGTCAACCCCTCTGACCCAGCTCCGTACCTTCTCCACATTCGCCGCCCAGTAATAATACATCCGGTTCGGAAGACCCAAACCCCCTGACTGCCTTCCTCTCTGTAGTAGCCCCTTTTTAATTCTGGCCACCTACCCTCTGCATATGAACGAGGTAACCTCTCTAAAAAATGCCTTTGGCAGGAAAATCGGTAGGCATTGAAAAATAAACGGGAATCGCAGCAGCACATTCATTTTAACTGCCTGTACCTGACCCGCCAATGACAGGGAGACCACCCCACCTTGCCAGATGAGCTTTCACCCTCCCCACCAAACTAGAAATGTTGTACCTACGGAGCGCCCCCCAAATATCTCGAGCAACCTGCACCCCCAGGTATCTAAAGTGAGTCCCTCCTTGGGGAATGGCAGCCCCCCCCCCACCCCTGACCGAGACACCACAAAATATTCACTATTGTCTAGATTTAATTTGTACCCTGAGAAAGACCCAAACACCCGAAGCAGCTCCAGTATTCCCCCTATTGACACACTTGGTTCTGACACATCTATCTCTGTCTTAAAGACACTGTGATTTAGCCTCCACAGCCTTCTGCAACAAAGAGTTCCACAGATTCACCACCCTCTGGCTGAAGAAATTCCTCCTCATCTCTTTTTTAAAGGATTGTTCCTTTAGTCTGAGATGTTGTCCTCTGGTTCTAGTTTTTCCTACAAGTGGAAACATCCTATCCACATCCACTCTATCCAGGCCTCGCAGTATCCTGTAAGTTTCAAGAAGATCCCCCCCATCCTTCTAAACTCCCAACGAGTACAGACCCAGAGTCCTGAACCGTTCCTCATATGACAAGCTCTTAATTCCAGGGATCATTCTTGTGAACCTCCTTGGACCCTTTCCATGGCCAGCACAACCTTAGATACGGGACCCAAAACTGCTCACAATACTCGAAATGGGGTCTGACCAGAATCTTATAAAGCCTCAGAAGTACATCCCTGGTCTTGTATTCTAGCCCTCTCGACATGAATGCTAACATTGCATTTGCCTTCATAACTGCTGACTGAACCTGCACATTAACCTGAAGAGAATCGTGAACAAGGACTCCCAAGATCCTTTGTGCTTCTGATTTCCTAAGCATCTTCCCATTTGGAAAATAGTCTGTGCCTCCATTTCTCCTTCCAAAGTGCATAACCTCACACTTTTCCACATTGTATTCCATCTGCCACTTCTTTGCCCACGCTCCTAGCCTGTCCAAGTCCTGGACTAATAAATGCTGGACTAACCAACCAGTGATGCACACATCTCATAAATTAATTTTAAAAACAGTAACTCACAAGCTCAGCCCAAATAAAATTTGATCAGTAATTGAAGGTTTTTACTGAATGCTTTTTGTTCAGCATTTTCCCCTTCTTGATGTGAGAAGAGCATTGTTAATCTTTTCCACTCTCCCCCAATGGTAGTTCCGCACTTTTTTTTTTTTAGAGTTGCAGTGCTCTCAATGTATCTCAGTTTTTTTAAAAATTCTATGTGCATTTATTGCGCTGGAGAAGGTGGTGGTGTGCTGTCTTCCTGAAGCACTGCAGTCTGTGCAGTCGCAACGCACCCACCTTATTGTTAGGTAGGGAGTTGTTCCAAAATCTTTAGCTAGTGACCAAGAAGAATGGCAATATATTTTCACGTCAGAATATTTTGTAACTTGGGAGGGAACTTGTATGTGATAATGTTCCTGTGGTTGTGCTGGCCTTTGTTCTACTAGGTGGTCACGTCATGTGTTTGGAAGGCACTAAAGGGAAAGAGTTAAAATGATTGAAGATAGGATTTTTCAAAAATCAGTGGGCGAATATTTTTTTTAATAATGGGAGACTACTTGTAACCAAAAGCACTGTTTTTGCTCTTTCCCAAAATGTTTCATCCCTATTAAATACTTTCAACAGATGTTTTTGGGTTGGATTGGAGAGTGTTTGTTTTTCAAAATGCTAAATTTGGGCAAGAGTATGTGTGGAACAGGTACACGTCTTTTGGTGTCAGCCTAGAAATTATTATTGGGGTGCGCACACTTAGTCCATTAAGTATTATTACACATTATTCTACATTAATAGCAGTCATTTCTATGCTACAGATGTCTGAAGGTTTGTCTGCTTTGTTTACAGGAGACGGCATGGGAATAGTCATCGAAGTAGCTCCTTCACTCTGCTTCAATCCCTGACTATTGAGGATAGCCGTGACAAGCCAACATACAGCGTGCTGCTTGGGCAGCTCTTCGCTTTCATTGGGACAAATCCTGACCAGGCCGTAAGTGCGACATCTTTCTTTGTAATTAAACTTTATTTCCAAAATTGTTGGAAAGGTCTGAAATGAACCAATTTAGATAAGGAACATATAAATAATTAGATGTCTGGATGTATTGTGTCAGAATAAATTAAAATATAAAATGCTAAGCTGTTGCAGGATCGACTTTTGGAAATTGTAGGTAATAGGGTAAAATGTGATCTGATGAAAGTTGTGCTCTTCTGTTTTTTTGTTTCTTGAATTGAACATCTTTAACTCAATTATGGCTCCTGTGCATCTGCAATTGTACACATTATCTCACTGGGCTTAAATGTGCCTGAGCTAATTTATCATCATTGCCCTTGAGGACTTGCATACTTAGCAGGTATAATCAATTTTTGATTAAATTCCATTGTACATATATTACTGTCTTCCTATTGATCTATAAGTGCAGCCATTTACCAGTATCAATAATTCATTACTGATGTAATGTTTCAAACTTTTTCATTACCCCATTAAATGAGGATGGAGAGGTTGTCATTGAGAATTAAGGAAACAGCATTCGCACGTTATTTTGTTTAGGTGTCAAGCAGCAGTTTCCTTTTAGCTGCCCAGACCCGATGGCGGCGTGGTAACACGAGAAAACAGGCCCTGGTACACATGCGTGAGCTGTTGACGGCAGCAGTCCGAGTCGGTGGCGTCACTCATTTGGTGGGACCTGTAACCACAGTCCTTCAAGGTGGACCAAGGTGAGATACTGACTGGTTGAATTGTAAACAAAAATTCTTTACAAAGAAACTTGTGACGTGGCAGCACATTGATTTTGTTTCCTATTCTGATAAAAATCTTGAATACTGTATGCCTATCTCTATTTAAAAACACTGGCTTCATACTCAAGATGAAGGGTGTTACTTTGGGTGAAGAGGACGTGGCTGTCTGTTTTCCTCCAATAACATGCCTCAGCCTCAATCTGAAAAAAGCTAGTCTCAACACTAATTCTTTAGCATCTGTCATCCTTGCGCCTGCAGCATGTGTGATTGCTGAATTAATGCCACAGGAATTAAATTGAGAACGCTTCCCCTATTGTCATCTTTAGGTGCTATTGTTAATTGTCTGACTCTCTTCCTGCCTTACCTGAAATTCCGTGTGTGGGTTCTCAACCTGTAGCCAGAGAATCATCGCCTGAGTAAAACTTATTCCGTAAGTGAGAACCTCTTGACGTCTACTGGGGCCAGCAGTCTGTCTTCAGAGAGGGAGCTCTAGATTTATGGTATCGAACTCGGCAGGCTTTATTCTCATTAAAAATAATTTTTGTTTGGTCTGGCCAAGCCAGCATTTGTTGCCAAGCCCTAATTACTTGAACATTTCAGAGGGCTTTTAAGAGTTAACCACGTTGCTGAGGATCTGGATTTGTTTGTAAACCAGACCAGGTGCTGACAGTAGATTTTCTTCCCTGAAGGACATTAGTGAACCAGACGGCCTTTCTTTTTACAACGATCGGCAGTGGTTTCATGGTTGTCATTAGAATTTAAATTCTAAATTTTTTTATTTTTATTGGATTCAAAATTCATCATCTGCCATGGTGGAATCCAAACCTGGGTCCCCAGAGCTGGGTCACTGGATTACCAGTCCAGTGACAATGCCACCGTTTCCCTAAATCTCTGCCTCCCCTGATCGCTCATCGCTGCGGAGAATACTTGTGTGTCCTTTATATGTCTGGATGTGTCCTGGGGAGGTTTTAAGAAGAGAGATCGATAGTTATACTTCCAAATTGCAATTGTGTTAACCGGTTCTTGCAACTTTTTGGAAGGTTTGTTTTATAACAAATTAATTGTCCTGAGTTTATTGAAAGAAGCCTGGTTAAAGTTTCTTTTATTATGGGTACCAGCAGTGAAGGTAAACAATTGGCCACTTTGGTGAGTAAATTAAACTAATGGTATGACTTGTGGAGGAGTGGGGCTAGATCATTTGTGCACACCTCCCATCCTGGTCGTAATACTGGTAATATTACTGCTCCATAATTGTCCAGCTGGGGACTCATTTCCAACTAAGTAAGTTGGATCTCTCTTTATTTCCTAGTTCAGTCTAATGTATTGAATTCCATTTGATGCTCCTTCCAGGTCAAGAACTACCACATCTTACTCAAGTTAAGTTATTGTATGTGATGCTGGGCAACTATTGCCTCTTACTGGCAGGATTGCAAACAGACAATATTAAAAAAGCTTAAGCAAAATTTTCTCGGTAGGAGACAAGGTATCTTGCCCAATTTCATGATAAAATGTTCCTTTTGCCCCTCTATTAAACTTTTTTCCCCATTAGTTACCCCCTTGGTTACTTATGTGGCAAAAAAACATTCTTGAATGAATACTGATGTGTAATCCAGCAATGTGGCACCTAATAGTTTAATAAAAAATCTCCAAGGGCACGTTCCAGAACACCAGTTGATGAACAGGAGAGCAGATAATTGAAGTTTGAAAAACAAATGATTTACAAGATTGTTTGACAAAAATTTCTGTACAAATAAATTTAAGGATTTGCACTTTTTAACAAATAGGATTTAATGCTCGTGTTGGAAGGAAGTTAATTTGCAACTGGCAGACAATGTTGTTTCCCATTGGTAAATATGTATTTCTGTTCTCTCAGGATTGAAGAGCTAACGTGCGGCGGAATGGTGGAACAAGTTCAGGAGGCATTTGGCGAGACCATGACATCAGTTGTTTCACTTTGTGCCCGATATCCAATAGCCTGTGCCAATAGCATCGGCCTACTTTGTACTATACCATACACCAGGTAGGGACCCTGCTTCTCACAGCATTTCAGTGAATTGGGAGCTAAATAATCTATTGGTCCAACCTTTGTTGTACTCTATACATTTAAATCATTTTCAATTAACATAACCAACTATTTAATATTGTGTAGTCTCTGTGGATCTCACCAGTTGCGATATGTTTTTGATAGTGAGTGGTTTATGTGTCCTTATTCCCTCCACTGCCACTAAGTGCAAGGAAGTCATGGAATCCACCATCTGCTCAGTGCCTCTGATACTTAACCACACACTAGCTTTGAATCTACATTTTTCTCTATTTTTCTTCTATCTCCCCTCATGACCCGTCCAAATTCATCTCACCTATGACTGCCACCGTCTTTTCTCACTAAACATGGAGATAATGCAAATCTCCTGGCTAGTTGAAATTGTAAATGCTTTCCTCCCTGTAGGATCTCTTATTTTATCTTCTAATGAGCATTGATAGTCCTGTTGATTGGAGCTATCAAAAATACAACTTTATTGCTAATTATTGACTTGAATACAATTGAATAAGAACTGAATCAAAGCTTAGAAACAAAATGTCAAACAATACATACATAGAACATAGAACAATACAGCGCAGTACAGGCCCTTCGGCCCACGATGATGCACCGAAACAAAAGCCATCTAACCTACACTATGCCATTATCATCCATATGTTTATCCAATAAACTTTTAAATGCCCTCAATGTTGGCGAGTTCACTACTGTAGCAGGTAGGGCATTCCACGGCCTCCCTACTCTTTGCGTAAAGAACCTACCTCTGACCTCTGTCCTATATCTATTACCCCTCAGTTTAAAGTTATGTCCCCTCGTGCCAGCCATATCCATCCGCGGGAGAAGGCTCTCACTGTCCACCCTATCCAACCCCCTGATCATTTTGTATGCCTCTATTAAGTCTCCTCTTAACCTTCTGCTCTCCAACGAAAACAACCTCAAGTCCGTCAGCCTTTCCTCATAAGATTTTCCCTCCATACCAGGCAACATCCTGGTAAATCTCCTCTGCACCCGCTCCAAAGCCTCCACGTCCTTCCTATAATGCGGTGACCAGAACTGTACGCAATACTCCAAATGCGGCCGGACCAGAGTTCTGTACAGCTGCAACATGACCTCCCGACTCCGGAACTCAATCCCTCTACCAATAAAGGCCAACACTCCATAGGCCTTCTTCACAACCCTATCAACCTGGGTGGCAACTTTCAGGGATCTATGTACATGGACACCTAGATCCCTCTGCTCAGCCACACTTTCAAGAACTTTACCATTAGCCAAATATTCCGCATTCCTGTTATTCCTTCCAAAGTGAATCACCTCACACTTCTCTACATTAAACTCCATTTGCCACCTCTCAGCCGAGCTCTGCAGCTTATCTATATCCCTCTGTAACCTGCTACATCCTTCCACACTATCGACAACACCACCGACTTTAGTATCATCTGCAAATTTACTCACCCACCCCTCTGTGCCTTCCTCTAGGTCATTGATAAAAATGACAAACAGCAACGGCCCCAGAACAGATCCTTGTGGTACTCCACTTGTGACTGTACTCCATTCTGAACATTTCCCATCAACCACCACCCTCTGTCTTCTTTCAGCTAGCCAATTTCTGATCCACATCTCTAAATCACCCTTAATCCCCAGCCTCCGTATTTTTTGCAATAGCCTACCGTGGGGAACCTTATCAAACGCTTTGCTGAAATCCATATACACCACATCAACTGCTCTACCCTCGTCTACCTGTTCAGTCACCTTCTCAAAGAACTCAATAAGGTTTGTGAGGCATGACCTACCCTTCACAAAGCCATGCTGACTATCCCTGATCATATCATTCCTATCTAGATGATTATAAATCTTGTCCCCTATAATCCCCTCCAAGACTTTACCCACTACAGACGTGAGGCTCACCGGTCTATAGTTGCCGGGGTTGTCTCTGCTCCCCTTTTTGAACAAAGGGACCACATTTGCTGTCCTCCAGTCCTCTGGCACTATTCCTGTAGCCAATGATGACATAAAAATCAAAGCCAAAGGTCCAGCAATCTCTTCCCTGGCCTCCCATAGAATCCTAGGATAAATCCCATCAGGTCCCGGGGACTTATCTATTTTCAGCCTGTCCAGAATTGCCAACACCTCTTCCCTACGTACCTCAATGCCATCTATTCTATTAGCCTGGGGCTCAGCATTCTCCTCCACAACATTATCTTTTTCCTGAGTGAATACTGACGAAAAATATTCATTTAGTATCTCGCCTATCTCTTCAGACTCCACACACAATTTCCCATCCCTGTCCTTGACTGGTCCTACTCTTTCCCTAGTCATTCGCTTATTCCTGACATACCTATAGAAAGCTTTTGGGTTTTCCTTGATCCTTCCTGCCAAATACTTCTCATGTCCCCTCCTTGCTCGTCTTAGCTCTCTCTTTAGATCCTTCCTCGCTACCTTGTAACTATCCATCGCCCCAACCGAAACTTCACACTTCATCTTCACATAGGCCTCCTTCTTCCTCTTAACAAGAGATTCCACTTCCCTGGTAAACCACGGTTCCCTCGCTCGACGCCTTCCTCCCTGTCTGACCGGTACATACTTATCAAGAACACGCAGTAGCTGATCCTTGAACAAGCCCCACTTATCCAGTGTGCCCAACACTTGCAGCCTACTTCTCCACCTTATCCCCCCCAAGTCACGTCTAATGGCATCATAATTGCCCTTCCCCCAGCTATAACTCTTGCCCTGCGGTGTATACTTATCCCTTTCCATCATTAACGTAAACGTCACCGAATTGTGGTCACTGTCCCCAAAGTGCTCTCCTACCTCCAAATCCAACACCTGGCCTGGTTCATTACCCAAAACCAAATCCAACGTGGCCTCGCCTCTTGTTGGCCTGTCAACATATTGTTTCAGGAAACCCTCCTGCACACACTGTACAAAAAACGACCCATCTATTGTACTCTAACTATATCTTTTCCAGTCAATATTTGGAAAGTTAAAGTCTCCCATAATAACTACCCTGTTACTTTCGCTCATATCCAGAATCATCTTCGCCATCCTTTCCTCTACATCCCTAGAACTATTAGGAGGCCTATAAAAAACTCCCAACAGGGTGACCTCTCCTTTCCTGTTTCTAACTTCAGCCAATACTACCTCGGAAGAAGAGTCCCCATCTAGCATCCTCTCCGCCACCGTAATACTGCTCTTGACTAGCAGCGCCACACCTCCCCCTCTTTTGCCTCCTTCTCTGAGCTTACTAAAACACCTAAACCCCGGAACCTGCAACATCCATTCCTGTCCCTGCTCTATCCATGTCTCCGAAATGGCCACAACATCGAAGTCCCAGGTACCAACCCACGCTGCCAGTTCCCCTACCTTGTTTCGTATACTCCTGGCATTGAAGTAGACACACTTCAAACCACCTACCTGAACGCTGGCCCCCTCCTGCGACGTCAAATCTGTGCTCCTGACCTCTATACTCTCATTCTCCCTTACCCTAAAACTACAATCCAGGTTCCCATGCCCCTGCTGCATTAGTTTAAACCCCCCCAAAGAGCACTAACAAATCTCCCCCCCCAGGATATTTGTGCCCCTCAGGTTCAGATGTAGACCATCCTGTCTGTAGAGGTCCCACCTTCCCCAGAAAGAGCCCCAGTTATCCAAAAATCTGAAACCCTCCCGCCTGCACCATCCCTGTAGCCACGTGTTTAAATGCTCTCTCTCCCTATTCCTCATCTCACTATCACGTGGCACGGGCAACAACCCAGAGATAACAACTCTGTTTGTTCTAGTTCTGAGCTTCCATCCTAGCTCCCTGAAAGCCTGCCTGACATCCTTGTCCCCTTTCCTACCTATGTCGTTGGTGCCAATGTGGACCACGACTTGGGGCTGCTCCCCCTCCCCCTAAGGACCCGGAAAACACGATCCGAGACATCACGTACCCTTGCACCTGGGAGGCAACATACCAAACGTGAGTCTCTCACGCTCCCACAAAATCTCCTATCTGTGCCCCTGACTATAGAGTCCCCAATTACTAATGCTCTGCTCCTCTCCCCCCTTCCCTTCTGAGCAACAGGGACAGACTCCGTGCCAGAGGCCCGTACCCCATGGCTTACCCCTGGTAAGTCGTCCCCCCCACAAGTATCCAAAGCGGTATACTTGTTTCTCAGGGGAACGACCGCAGGGGATCCCTGCACTGACTGTTTTTTCCCAGTCCCTCTTACAGTTACCCACCTATCTCCAATCTTTGGTGTAACTAATTCCCTGAAGCTGCTATCTATGACCCCTTCTGCCTCCCGAATGATCCGAAGTTCTTCCAACTCCAGCTCCAGTTCCCTAACTCGGTCTTGGAGGAGCTGGAGATGGCAGCACTTCCTGCAGGTAAAATCAGCAGGGACACTAACTGCATCCCTCACCTCAAACATCCTGCAGGAGGAACATTGTACTCCCTTCCCTGCCATTCCTCTAACTTTCTACCAAGATCTGGCTAACAACTAAATTAAATTTTTATAAAAAATAATAATAATATAATAAAAATATGGTACTTACCTCAGACCAATGGGTTTTATTATTAGGTTAGAGGAGGAGGGCGGGTGGGAGACACTACACGTGTAGTGTCTCGGGTTTCCTCTCCACCAGAATTTATTGGTGAGGGTCTTCCCAGACGTCCGCGGGTCGACTTCCTGATCCCGCCTAAAAAACTAATTTAAAGAAAAGAGAAAAAGTCTCAGCTCCTGCTGAAACTGACTCACCACTCACCAGCTGCTCTCACGCCGCCGAAATCGACTGGCCTGCCCCTGCAAAGAGAAGTGCTTTTAAAGGTTGACTTACCTCCCAGCACCCTCCTTCCGCAATGCTCCCGCTGAAACTGACTAACCAGCTGCTCTCACGCCGCCGAAATCGACTGGCCTGCCCCTGCAAAGAGAAGTGCTTTTAAAGGTTGACTTACCTCCCAGCACCCTCCTTCCGCAATGCTCCCGCTGAAACTGACTAACCAGCTGCTCTCACGCCGCCGAAATCGACTGGCCTGCCCCTGCAAAGAGAAGTGCTTTTAAAGGTTGACTTACCTCCCAGCACCCTCCTTCCACAATGCTCCCGCTGAAACTGACTAACCAGCTGCTCTCACGCCGCCGAAATCGACTGGCCTGCCCCTGCAAAGAGAAGTGCTTTTAAAGGTTGACTTACCTCCCAGCACCCTCCTTCCGCAATGCTCCCGCTGAAACTGACTAACCAGCTGCTCTCACGCCGCCGAAATCGACTGGCCTGCCCCTGCAAAGAGAAGTGCTTTTAAAGGTTGACTTACCTCCCAGCACCCTCCTTCCGCAATGCTCCCGCTGAAACTGACTAACCAGCTGCTCTCACGCCGCCGAAATCTTTGTTCACGAGTTTGATCCTTGTTTTGCCACAAGGATCAAACTCGTGGCAAAACAAACATTAAATATCAAAGCATAAAGAAATCACCTTAAACACAAACAAACAGATAGATGATCCAAGAATTCAGGAATGAAACCTTGACCACGGGGTCTTTAAGAGAATTCTTATCAATGGTCTAATCCCTCATTTACTCTTATCGATTTCTAATTCTCAGCTGAGACTTCCTGATTTGTTCAAATAGATGCCTGTTACTTCGAGGATGATTTATTAATCAAACATTGGCCATTACTTAAGATTGACTGGTGTCCATCAAGGTTAATTCAGTGTGACTTCCGGTGACGGCGGGCGGGAGGCAGCCGCACAATGGAGGGCTCCCGTTCGGCAACGGCATTTTCGGGGCTTTAAGCCCGGTCCCAGGGTCCGCGGAGGCGGCAAAAGCAGGGAGAAGGCACGGAGGAGGCACAGAGAAGACACAGGAGGAAAAAAAGAACAAAGAAAAATGTCGAGGGTGAGCAAGAAAACGGCCGGAAAAAAAACAGCTGGAGGTCCGTCGGGGAGTGGAAAGGTCACCGCGGGGTCACCAAGGAAAATGGAGGCTGGAGCACCAGGGAAGGCCGCACTGCTTACAGCTGAAGAAATAACTAAGGTGATGGCTGCGGAATTTGAAAAGCAGTTGGCGCAGATTGCGAAATGCATGGAGACGGTGAGGAAGGAGATGAGGGAGGCTTTGAGTGTGCTGGTGGAGGAGGCGGTTTCAGTGTGAGGACGGAGGTGGCGAGCGCAGTGGTGGAGGTGCAAGAGCAAGGGGAGGCGCTGAAGGAAGTGGAGGAGACGTTATTGCAGCACGGTGATCAACTTGCCTCGATGGGGAAAGAGATGCGGAAGGTGATGGATACTAACAAGGATCTGCGAGGAAAAATGGAAGACCTGGAAAACAGATCCAGGCGACAGAATTTGAGGATTGTGGGGCTGCCCGAAGGAGTTGAAGGACCGAAGCCGACTGAGTATTTTGCCGCGATGCTGGCAAAACTATTGGGGGAGGGGGAGGATCCCTCCCGATATGAACTGGATCGGGCTCATCGGTCGTGGAGGCCTGTACCAAAGGCGAGTGAGCCGCCAAGGGCAGTGACTCTGTGCTTCCGTCGGTACAGGGTGAAGGAGAAGGTCCTGAGCTGGGCCAAGCAGAAGCGGGTGGTGCAGTGGGCTGGAGCATGTATACGTGTATACCAGGACTTTACAGTGGAGCTGGCAAGGAGGCGGGCTGCCTTCAACCGGGCGAAGAGGGCACTGTACATTAGCAAGGTGCGGTGCGGCATTGTATATCCAGCGAAGCTGAGGGTGACTTACAAGCTCAGGGACTTTTATTTTGGAACGGTGGAAGCAGCGGAGGAGTTTGCGAAAGCAGTAGGACTGTGGCAGAACTGACAAATTGGGGAATGGCCATGTGCTGATGTAACCTCATGATTGTATTTTCTTCTTTTTTTGTATCACTGCGCGCGGGTGTAGAGATTAAAGGAGCCAATGTTGTATATATTTGGACAAGGGAAGGGACGGGACTTTCACTCGAAATAAGGGTTCTTTGGGGTGTAGGTGGATATGCGGGGTTTGTGTGCTAAAAGGGGATCTTTGGGCTTTCCTAGAGCCGGGCAAGTGGGAAAGGGACCCGGGTGGGGGCCTCCACGCTGGCCGGTTTAAGCCGTCCAGTGAACGGGAGTGAGGTGGGGGGAGGGGCTGCGGCCATCGGAGCCTGGCAGAACAGGGTCCGAGTGGTCTAGCCGGGGTAGAAAGTTGGGGGGAAGGAACCGAGGTTCGGAGGAGGAGTTTTACAAGAGGCAGTGGACGGGAGGAGCTGGAGACCTGCGGTGGGGGGGTTGGCGGGGGGGGGGGGGGGGGGGAAGAGAGAGCTGTGTAAGATTAAGGGTGACTACGGGTAATCCCTGATTCCTTTTTGTCATTTGTTTATGTAAACATGCGGGTTGAGGTTCGGGGGTTGGTGGGTAGATGGGATCGTTGTTATTATGGGTGACAAAACACAAATTTCTTTACCCGTCAGTCTGGCCTCAATAAAAGTCGAGATGGATTTGCAGGTACAGCATTAGTTATTTTATTTGACTTGCAAGCCTGACTCAGTTCACAGCAGTACAAAACACATATTGCTTTCTGTACCTCCGGAATCGAGTGAGTCTGTAGGACAAAGGAATCTCTACTGATACACACAAATGGCATCAAGTTTCACATACACGATTCCCATAGGTCATCCTATACCCCTCCTGACCTGGCCATACATCCTAATTGGCTCACTTCCAATCCCTTCCTCTGGCCGCCTATTACCCAGCATCCTTTTCCCATCTGTAGCTGGACACACCTCCTAATGACGAATGTGATATAAAATAATTGTTTTAGAGATATTAGTTACTGTAATGTAGAGATAGGCCAGTCTCATTTTGGTGAGTTCACAGACAAAGGATTTCAGAACGCATGGCAAAGCAAGGAGGAGGTGTGTCCAGCTACGGAGGGGAAAAGGATGCTGGGTATTAGGGGGCCAGAGGAAGGGATTGGAAGTGAGCCAATTAGGATGTATGGCCAGGTCAGGAGGGGTATAGGATGACCTATGGGAATCGTGTATGTGAAACTTGATGCCATTTGTGTGTATCAGTAGAGATTCCTTTGTCCTACAGACTCACTCGATTCCGGAGGTACAGAAAGCAAGATGTGTTTTGTACCGCTGTGAACTGAGTCAGGCTTGCAAGTCAAATAAAATAACTAATGCTGTACCTGCAAATCCATCTCGACTTTTATTGAGGCCAGACTGACGGGTAAAGAAATTTGTGTTTTGTCATGGGGACTGACATATCTTGCTGATTATTGTTTATTGTTGATGGATGAAAATGTGAAAAAGGTGAATTTTTTTTAAAAAATTGTTTTTAAAGGTTAATTCAGTGTCCACGTGCGCAGCCTCATGAGAATAGGTTTCTCATGCCACTGCTGGCCATTGACATTGCTGTAACTGATTAGTTGACACACCCTTATTGCTAAATACACTGAAATACAATTGTCTATTCATTGTTTCAGAGAATGTTTCATATAATGTCTTAAGTTTCAACAGACAAGACACTACCCGTACCAGCCTCCCCGAACAGGCGCCGGAATGCTAGGGGCTTTTCACGGTGACTTCATTTGAAGCCTACTTGTGACAATAAGCAATTTCATTCATTTATTCACTAGAGTTCCATAGTTAATTCATTACCTGAAACAATGTATTTTCACAGTCAAGGCATTTTAAATAATTTCACTCTTTAGCTATGCATTCAATTAACACCTAAAACCATGAATAAAGCAATGAATCAATAAATTAATAATCTATCACTTCCCTAAGTTACTGTCCTCTTTCTAAATCACCCCCCAAAAACCCACCATAGACCTCTGTTTCCTGGAAATCAACAATCTCACCAGTAACCTCCATTTTCTTGCCAAAGTCTTTGAACATTTTGTTACCTCTCAAATGCAAGTCCATCTTTCCATTCATGTTTCAATCTCTCCAATCAGGTTTCTGCTTCTGTCCCTGCGATAGCACTAAAACGGCACATACCAAGGTCACAAATGCTATCCTGTGTAACTGTTGAAGAATTATTTTGGTATGTAGTTTTGGTTCCTTATTCAAGGAAGGATATAAATGTATTGTAGACCATCCAGAGGAGATTTACTCGGTTAATACTTGGGATTAGTGGTTTCTCTTCTGAGGATAGGTTGGACTGGCAGGGCTTGTTTCCACTGGAGTTGAGAAAAGTTGTGGGGCGACTTGATAAGATCCTGACAAGGTGGACATTGGGGATGGGTCCAGAACTAGGAGCACTGTTTTAAAATTAGGGGTCGCCCTTGTAGGACAGAGATGAGAATTGTTTTCTGAGGGTTGTGGGACTTTGGAACCCTGCTTCAGAAAGTGGTGGGAGCGGGACTATTGAATATTTTTAAGGCAGGGATTGATAGATTCCTGTTAGGCATGGGACCAAAGATTATCAGAGGTAGATGGGAATATGGAACTCAACGCAGCCAAATCAGCCATGATCTTGTTGAATGGCAGAACAACTTGAGGGGCTAAATAACCCACTTCTCCTATTTTCTATGTTCATTGTTTGTCCTTTGCAACACTGCAGACTTTGAAACTGTTGACCACCACCTCCAAATGCCTCTCTTCTGTTGTCTAGCTTAGTAGGAAAACGCTAACTATTAACTATCTATTTGTAGCAAGATTATTTCCAGCAATGGTTTAACTTCCCATCTGTGTACCTATTTATTTTATTTTTTATTCATTCATGGGTTGTGGGTATTGCTGGTAATAATTCTCCTACTTTTCCTTGATTAGGTGGTGGTGGACCACCTTGTTGGACAATTGCAGTCCATGTGTTGCAGGTGCACTCAAATGCTATTCGATAAGAGAGTTCCAGGATTTGACCAAGCAATGGTGAAGGAATAGTGATACAATTCCAAGTCAGTGTATCTTGCAGGTGTTTGTGAACTGTGACCCCACTGCCTTTGTTCTTACAACCTGTAGAGGTTGCGAGTTAAGAAGCTGCTGTCGATGTAATCTTGGTGAATTGTTGCAATGTATCTTGTAAATTGGCGCACATTACAGTCATTGTGCACCAATGGTGGAGTTGACATTCACGGTGGTGGATGGGTTGCCGGCAAGTGGACTGAATTGTCCTTGATGATGTCAAGCTTCTTGGGAGTTGTTGGAGCTGCACTCGTCCATATAAGTGGGAAGCATTCCATCGCACTGATGATTGGTGCTTTATACCTACTGGAAAAGCATTGGGCAGTCAGGAGGTGTGTTACTCCCTGCAGGCGTTGACCTACACTTACAGTCACAATATTAATGTGGCTGGTTCAGTTCAGCTTCTGGTCAATAGTAACCACCACCCTGCATCCCCAACCCCTGATGCTGTTAGTGGGGGATTGAGCGATAGTAATGCCATTGACTGTAAATAGGAGGTGGTAAGATTCTCTCCTGTTGGAGATGACCTGGCATTTTGTGATACAAATGCTACTTGCCCATTATCAATCCAAGCCTGAATGTTGTCCAGTCTTGCCTGCGAACAAGGAATGCCTCCATATTTGAGGTGAGGCAACAAATGGTACTGTTCAGTCAACAGCCAAACACCCCCGTTTCTGACCTTGTTAATGAGGAAAGGTCATTGATTCAACTGCTGAATATGTTTGGGCCTAGGTAACTGCACTGAGGAACTCCTGGTGACAATGCTTGAATCCATCATCAAGGACTTTATAGCGGAACATTTAGAAAGCAATGGCAGGATCAGTCAGAGTCAGCATGGATTTATGAAGGGAAAATCATGCTTGACAAATCTGTTGGAATTTTTTGAAGATGTAACCAGTACAGTTGACAAGGGGGAGCCAATCGATGTGGTATATTTGGATTTTCAGAAGGCGTTTGATAAAGTCCCGCATAAGAGATTATTGTGTAAAATTAAAGCGCATTGGATTGTGGGAAATGTATTGAGGTGGATAGAAAACTGATTGGCAGAGAAGAAACAAAGAGTAGGGATTAATGAGTCCTTTTCAAATTGGCACGCAGTAAACAGTGGGGTACCACAGGGATCGATGCTGGGACCCCAGCTATTCACAATATATATTAATGATTTGGATGAGGAACAAAATGTAACATCTCAAAATTTGCAGATGATACCAGGTTAGCTGGGAGAGTGAATTGTAACAAGGATGCAGGGATCCTACAGCATGATCTGGGCAGGTTGGGCGAGTGGGCAAATCAATGGCAGATGCAGTATAATTTGGATAAGTGTGAGGTTATTCACTTTGGAAGCAAAAACAGGAAGGCAGATTACTACTTGAATGGTTGTAAATTGGGAGTGGGGAGTGTGCAGCGGGACCTGGGTGTCCTTGTGCACCAGTCGCTGAAGGTAAGCATGCAGGTGCAAAAGGCGGTAAAGAAGGCTAATGTATGTTGGCCTTCATTGTGAGAGGTTTTGAGTAGAGAAGCAGGGATGTGTTGCTGCAATTATACAGGGCCTTGGTGAGGCCACACCTGGGAAATTGTGTGCCGTTTTGGTCTCCTTCTCTGAGGAAGGATGTTCTTGCTCTCGAGGGAGTGTAGCGATGGTTTACCAGACTGATTCCAGGGATGGCGGGACTGTCATATGAGGAGTGATTGACTGATAATAATAATCGCTTATTGTCACCATTAGGCTTCGATGAAGTTACTGTGAAAAGCCCCTAGTCGCCACATTCCGGCGCCTGTTCGGGGAGGCCGGTACAGGAATGGAACCCGCACTGCTGGCATTGCTCTGCATTGCAAGCAAGCTATTTAGTCCGCTGCGCTAGACCAGACTAGGTAGGGATTGTTCTCGCTGGAGTTCAGAAGAATGAGGGGGGATCTCATAGAGACTTACAAAATTTTAACGGGACTAAACAGGGTAGATGCAGGGAAGATGTTACCAATGATGGGTGTGTCCAGAACCAGGGGTCACAGTCTGAGGATTCAGGGTAAACCATTTTGGACAGAGATGAGGAGACATTTCTTCATCCAAAGAGTGGTGAGCCTGTGGAATTCATTACCACAGGAAGTAATTGACGCTAAAACTTTGAACATATTCAAGAGGCGGCTAGATATATCACTTGGGGAGAATGGGATCAAAAGCTATGGGGAGAAAGCAGGATTAGGCTATAAATTGGATGATCAGCCATGATCGTGTTGAATGGCAAAGCAGGCTCAAAGGGCCAAAACGCCCCCTCCTGCTCCTATCTTCTATGTATCCGGGGCTCCCAACAACTATAGCATCTTTTTTGTGCCCTGTATTACTCTCCAGTGGAAAGTTGTCCCCAATTCCCATTGACTTCAGTTTGCTTAGAGCTCCTTAATACCATACACCGTAAACAGCTGCCCTATGTCAAGGTCATTCACTCTTTTCTCACCTGTGGAATTCTGTTTTTTTGCCATGTTTGGACTAGATCTGGAGCTGAGTGTGGCATGGTGGCACAGTGGTTAGCATTGCTGTCTCACAGTGCCAGTGACCTGGCCTTGATTGTCTGTGCACTTTCTCCATGTGCTGCGTGGGTTTCCTCTGGGTGCTCCGGTTTCCTCCCACAATCCAAAGCTGTGCTAGTTAGGTGGAGTTATGGGGATAGGGTGGTGGAGTAGGCCTAGGTAGGGTGCTTTTTTTGAAGAGTCAGTGCAGACTCGATACACCAAAAGGCCTCCTTCGGCACTGTAGGGATTCTATGGTTCTAAGAGTGACCATGGTGGAACCCAAACCTGGCATTGCTGAGCAGGATTTTGGTGAGTAAATGCTGCTTGATAGCACTGTAGATGACGTATTCTGTCGCATCGTTGATGTTTAAAAATAGACCGATAGACCTATAATTGGCCAGATTGGATTTTGTAAAAGCATTACATAACTGGGAAATTTTCCACTTGGTTGGGTAGAGACTAGTGTTGCAGCTGTACCGAAACAACCTAGCTCGAGGTACAGCTGGTTCTGTAGCACACGTCTTCAGAAGTATAGCCGGGAATTGCCAGGGCCATAATCTTTAATATATCCAGCACACTTAGTAACTTATTTTTAAGCTGCCGATGAGCTGCTCATCTCAGAAGGAGGCCAAAGGGATCTTCCACTGTCACTTCTAGCTGAAGATGGTTGCAAACACTTCAACCTTGTCTCTTTTGCTTTCACATGCTATGCTCTGTCATCGTTGAGAATGCGGATATTCATGGAGCTGTCTCCTGTTGTATTTTACTTCTCCAGCCCCACCTGAGTTCCATCCTTACCCCTGCTCTTCCTCGTCTTTGCTGCCCTTTGGTGACATCATCCAATGAAACAACATCAAGTTCAACATCTATTTTGCAGCAACCAGCTCTATCTTTTTGGTGTGAATATCTAGTTCATATGTTTTAGAATATAACTTTGAGGAATTAAAAGATTAAATAAAATGGAGAAAAGCCTGGTTAAGAAGCTGATAAGTAACCTTAATGTAAAGCTAGATCAAACAAACCTGGTGTTTATCTCAAGGTCAGAATTGGAAGTGAATGGAAGCTTAAACAATGGGTGACCAATCTCTGGACCTCTTAGTGGAACCAGGGTGTCTGGAGATAGGACAGTTACATCCATCAGGAATATAAATTATTCACATGGGTTACAGTATCAAAGAGTTGTGTTGAAGGCAAAATAATATGTTTACATTTCTGTTTGAGACTATTCTAAAGCATGCCATGTTGTCATAAAGATGGTAAGACGTCTTACAACACCAGGTTAAAGTCCAACAGGTTTGTTTTAAACACTATCTTTCGGAGCACTGCTCCTTCCTCAGGTGAATGAAGAGGTATGTTCCAGAAACATATATATAGACAAATTCAAAGATGCAAGACAATGCTTAGAATGCGAGCATTTGCAGTTAATTAAGTGTTTACAGAGAGAGGGTTAACCCCAGGTTAAAGAGGTGTGAATTGTCTCACGCCAGTCCTGGAGCAGTGCTCCGAAAGCTAGTGTTTAAAACAAACCTGTTGGACTTTAACCTGGTGTTGTAAGACTTCTTACTGTGCTCAGCCCAGTCCAACGCCGGCATCTCCATGTCATAAAGATGAGCTGTGGCAGAGGAGAAGGTTATGTTGTTTAAGTTATTTGAGTGTTTGTCAGAAACATGTAGTTGCAGTTTCACTTTGGTGTAGATTCCATCTCACTAGATTGAGAGAGCCAGCAGGAGATGCTTGTTAGTCAGGCCTGCATTTTAAGCAGAGACAATACTAACTGTCATTCATCATGCAGAGCAGGGATGGGGCTTGTGCTCAGTTTGAGTTTTGAGAGTGGAAAAAACAGCTGGAAGATTTTCCTAGTTTGCAGCTAGTGGAAGAAGTCTACAGTGGTCCTCACAGAGCCTGGAGGCAGAAACTATTCAGCAAACTTAGCTTGGAAACTGTGAGATGGTAGTTGGATATCTGCCGGCACTCCGAACACAGAGCTGAGCTATTCAGAGTCATGCAGTGTTAAATAAAAATTAGAAGATTACTTACCCAAAAAGCTAATGGAAAGATCCCCATAAGATATTATGTTGAACAATTAAAGTGAAAGGGTTAGAAGAAGTAACGTGTAGAACTGATTTCATGGCATAAGTCTTTGTGACCTATCGTGTTCAGTTATGCTGCTTGCATTTTCACTTCTTTTCCAAACAGTAAAGCTCATTTTTGATTTAAGCATGTAAAATCTTGTGGCATAACTGTCAGTTCAGGATCCTAAACAGAATCATAACACTTCACTTGCAACTCTTGACCTTTCCACTACATCCAGGTGGTTGAGCTGCTTGCCTGATGTCCAGCCTTGGGTGAACTGGGTTTCCTTAGATATTTGGAATAATGAAGCCATCACCTTTGCCTAAAATCTCAAATTCCATACCCTGAAAACTGATTTTGCCCCCTTCCCTTCCACTTTCTTGGGCTTAATTTGTCTGCTCACCCTTAAGATCCAGTTCAAGTCTGACCTGAATTTCTAAAATTGGAGTAATTTTTTTTAATGTCAACCAAGTTTACATTTATAGAGCAACATAGATCAATTACAATTGTGATTGCTAGGAAGCAGTTCTGGGAATCTAATAAATTTTTGCAATTGATTGCATTCTTCAAATACACAAATTAATGTGCTTTTTTTCTGTTAAAATATTTCTAATGTGTAAAGAATGCAGATGTCAGTATTTGCTAGATCTAGAAGTTAACAAATTGAACGCAGCTAACCTGCGAACTGAAAATTGGACAAATTCTGATTTTGGCACTGTAGACTTTGTGTGCTACTCTTCTGCCTCCCAAAACAGACAGTACAACTATAATCCAACTAACTTTGCAGAGATTCTCTCACTGGAAAGAAGTGACATTGTTTCTGAGCTCTACAAAGTAAAAGTTGGCTCAGCAGGAGGGCCAAAAGTATCCAAAGGCATCTCATAGGAACATTATTAAACAGAATGTGACACTGAGCCACTTATGATATTATTAGGTCCCTGTGCCAAAAGCCTGGTCAAAGAGGTAGGTTTTAAGGGGTGTCAAGAGAAGAGCTTGTGAGGTAGTTTGTCATCGGCATACATGTGAAAACAAAGATTTATTCCTTAGCATGTGACAACATAGCCTCATTCAACCAGGATGCTAGTTGGCTAGGCTGGGCTAATTATTACATTATTGAACCCGTAGGAAATAAGTATACCTTAAGTGCATTTTATCCAAATGTTTAAAAAGCTGCTTCCCTGGAAGAAGGTGAAATGTATTTTGTGTTTAACTTTGTGCAACCAAATCTGATGTCTGGATGAATTCTATTTAAGAATCTGACCTATGGTTCAATGCAACAACATAGTTTCGTTTCATATATCCATATGCGTGATCAATTAATAACACTAATAGACTGGTTCTAGAACTAACCAGCTGGCACAGTTCCCCTTGCACAGTAGAATGTAATTGTATCTCTTAATTGTCCTGTGGAAGGTCTGCAATGTAATTAGTGCTGTCCATGTATTTGCCAGATTTAATTTTATTTTTGATTAGTAAGACCTGTATTTTAACTTTTGAACATTCCATCAGCTATTGTATGGACTTTCAACAACAAAAATGTGCATGTGGAGAGTACCGTTAATGTAAAACATTCTAGGGTCCCTCCAGGATTACTAAAAATCAAATTTTTGACATTGAGCCATATAGAGGTATTATTAGCGCATGTAACTGCATGCTTGATCCAAAAGAGAGGTTTTAAGAGGCATCTTAAAAGCACAACTACTAATGGTGGGTCAGTGGGGACGTGCAAGAGATCCAAAATGGAGGAGCAAAAAGACTTTGGAATTGCCGGGCTGGTGAAAGTTTCAGAGATAGGGTGGGCAGGATTTTGAGCAGAAAGATGACAAATTTAAATTTCAGATTTTCTATACTTGGAACCAAAGTAGGTCATCCAGCATAACTGAGCATATACCATTGCACACTCCGCACGCTTCCTTGAGGCACATGATACTGGCACTCATACATCTGAAGTTGCCAAACTACATAACCCAAATAGTTATCAGTTGTACATTTTAATAAAACAACTTTAATTCCAATTTTTATTTTAATGTAGTTGTTTAGATTATCAGCATATGTTGATTTGGCAGTATGGAAGCTGCAATTTTCTCTGTTCTAGGGTCAGAGAAAATCAACCAAATCTCCTATTTTAGCCAGTTATTGGAATAAAAGAAAACATGTGCATGAGGTAAAAATGGATTATTTCATTTGAGGGACATAGAGGCAGTATGCCAACATTCACTGGTTCAGTTGACCTCTGAATAGCCACAATAGAAGGGATTGGGAGCCATGTAATCATGCATCGTCATGAAGGGAGATTATGGGAAGGATAGAATTTTAAAGGCATAATTATCGAGTTCCAACTAATTGAGCCTTGTACAGCCAGGAAAACAGTTTAGAAACTACAAAAGGATTCTTTTGACAGTGCATGCTGCTGTTGATCTCCGTGTTCGAGGAGTTTTATTTTTTTGTTACAGCCTCTGTTCTGATGCATATTTAGAAATATTTTTGTTACTGGTCTTTAGGAGTGAGGAGAAATGCCTGGTGCGTAGTGGCTTGGTGCAGCTCATGGACAGGCTCTGCAGCCTGTCAAGCCAACGAGAAAGTAGCTCCAGTGAAAAACAGACAAGGAAACAGAAGGTAGCTACTATGGCCTGGGCTGCTTTCCAGGTACTGGCTAATCGCTGTGTGGAGTGGGAGAAAGAAGAAGGTGAGAGTTATTTGTAAAAGAATCCTGTCTTTCTGCTCCTACTCTTTATTTCTTACGACCTTCAAGCTATTAAAACCCTCACTTAGCAAAATTCATTAGTTCTTGATGATTTTGTCTTTCTTGCACTCCATTTGGCCTTGGTTTGTGTCCCGTACAATGGATCATGGTTTTGTGTCAATCAAGACAAAACCTGAAGATCTTTGCAAATTTTGTGTAAGGATTTAGAATCATAGAATCACTACAGTGCAGAAGGAGATCATTTGGCCCATCGAGTCTGCACCGACCATCTGAAAGCGTACCCTACCTAGACCCAGCCCCCACCATATTCCCTTAACCCAGTAACCCCACCTAACCTAACCTTTTGGACACTAAGGGGCAATTGATCATGGCCAATCCACCTAACCTGCGACTGGCATGTGGGAGGCACCCACAGGAAACCCACGCAGACATCGGAAGAAAGTGCAAACTCCACACAGTCACCTGAGCCCGGAATTGAACCCAGGTCCCTGGAGCTTTGAGACAGCAGTGCTAACCACTGTGCCACCGTGCCTCCCACAAGAGAAGTGTATTTTGGAATTTTTTTTAAAAGTCAGTGATCTCTTTCTGATAGCCCTGCTAATAGTTTAACCTCAAATACTTCCATTTCCTGAACCTCAAAAAAGGGATACTGAGCACTTCCCTTTAGAAGAGGACAGTTGATTGGTGTCCCATTTGGAAATGAAGGGTTACTTGTAACTTCAATCTGTTTCCTACAGTTAGAGCCATCTGTTTACTGAATTCCATGATAGGCAACTGGACCTTGTGAAAATAGTTCCTGTTTTGTACAATGAAGAACTGATATTGAAGCATTTTGCTGCAAGTGCTCCATCCATTGGTTGATTGTGGAACAACGTTGGGTTATTCCATACAGTAGTTAAAATATACTTTGCTTCTGTGAAACACCCTACTCACTATTTGACGAGATCAACCAGGCAGAGCTATAGTTAAATATACAAGAATAAATGAGTAAATGTATATCCACCAAATATGGTGCAAGTCAAAATTTTGTAAAGTCAGCTTATTTTGCTTTCAGTTTTTTTTGTTATAGCTATCTCTCGAAGAACTGAACCTGTGGAATTGAAATGCGTTTCCTTCAGCTCAAGATCAAAACTTTGAACTATCTGAGTCTTTAACTTGTTTTTGGCTTGGAATGTTGGACCATTCTCCAAATATGCTGATGTATATGAGTTTATGAAAGAGGCTGGATTACTTCTGGTGTCTTTAATATGTATTTCATTTACTCCAACCAGGTGTATCATCAAATGCAGTCCATTCTGGCTTAGCTCGTCAGGTGTCAAGCCTATTAACCAATCATCTTGCCCGTGCTACTGAGTGCTGTGGGAATCAAGCAGCTGGAAATGATGCGCTGCAGGATGTACTCAGCCTCTTAAATGATCTTTCCAGGTAGGGTTTAAACACATTTAACAAAACAGTTGACTAGTGATGCAGTCAGCAAGGTGTATGTACAGTTTGAAACTTTAGTGAATCTCAGGCACATAGCGATTTACAATCATCAGCTTTTGTGTAATGTATGTGTACTGTATAGTTTTAGACAGTTTCAATATTTTGCTGAAATGTAGTGTATGAGTGAAGCACACTGAATATGCCTGCTGTACTGCCACTGAACTGACAGTGGCAAAGTCTGAAGTATTTTTATTGTGCGCTGTCGTTATCCTGTTACAGAAGTGAAGGAAGGAAATATGGTGCTTTTATTCCATTGTGTTTCTTTGGAGTTGGCTATTGTGGACACTAATCGCCCACAAGCTACTTTTAACTCGTTATGCGAATGGGATTTGAGTGAAGTAAAATTGAGCCTCTTGTGTTTTGTTTTATTGCTAGCACAATGCAGGTTTGCCGAAAATCAATTTTAAAGATCATAAGACATAGGAGCGGAAGTAAGGCCATTCGGCCCATCGAGTCCACTTCACCATTCAATCATGGCTGATTTCAACTCCATAGCCCTTAATTCCTCGAGAAATCAAGAATTTATCAACTTCTGTCTTAAAGACACTCAACGTCCCGGCCTCCACCGCCCTCGTGGCAATGAATTCCACAGACCCACCACTCTGGCTGAAGAAATTTCTCCTCGTCTCTGTTCTAAAGTGACTCCCTTTTATTCTAAGACTGTGCACCCGGGCCCTAGTCTCCCCTGCTAATGGAAACAACTTCCCTACGTCCACCCTATCTAAGCGATTCATTATCTTGTAAGTTTCTATTAGATCTCCCCTCAACCTCCTAAACTCCAATGAATATAATCCCAGGATCCTCAGACGTTCATCGTATGTTAGGCCTACCATTCCTGGGATCATCCGTGTGAATCTCCGCTGGACCCACTCCAGTGCCAGTATGTCCTTCCTGAGGTGTGGGGCCCAAAATTACTCACAGTATTCTAAATGGGGCCTAACTAATGCTTTACAAAGCTTCAGAAGTACATCCCTGCTTTTATATTCCAAGCCTCTTGAGATAAATGACAACATTGCATTTGCTTTCTTAATTACGGACTCAACCTGCAAGTTTACCTTTAGAGAATCCTGGACTAGGACTCCCAAGTCCCTTTGCACTTCAGCATTATGAATTTTGTCACCGTTTAGAAAATAGTCCATGCCTCTATTCTTTTTTCCAAAGTGCAAGACCTCGCACTTGCCCACGTTGAATTTCATCAGCCATTTCTTGGACTACTCTCCTAAACTGTCTAAATCTTTCTGCAGCCTCCCCACCTCCTCCATACTACCTGCCCCTCCACCTATCTTTGTATCATCGGCAAACGTAGCCAGAATGCTCCCAGTCCCGTCATCTAGATCGTTAATATATAAAGAGAACAGCTGTGGCCCCAACACTGAACCCTGCGGGACACCACTCGTCACCGGTTGCCATTCCGAAAAAGAACCTTTTATCCCAACTCTCTGCCTTCTGCCTGACAGCCAATTGTCAATCCATGTTAGTACCTTGCCTCGAATACCATGGGCCCTTATTTTACTCCGCAGTCTCCCGTGAGGCACCTTATCAAAGGCCTTTTGGAAGTCAAGATAGATAACATCCATTGGCTCTCCTTGGTCTAACCTATTTGTTATCTCTTCAAAGAACTCTAACAGGTTTGTCAGGCACGACCTCCCCTTACTAAATCCATGCTGACTTGTCCTAATCCGACCCTGCACTTCCAAGAATTTAGAAATCTCATCCTTAACAATGGATTCTAGAATCTTGCCAACAACCGAGGTTAGGCTAATTGGCCTATAATTTTCTATCTTTTTCCTTGTTCCCTTCTTGAACAGGGGGGTTACAACAGCGATTTTCCAATCCTCTGGGACTTTCCCTGACTCCAGTGACTTTTGAAAGATCATAACTAATGCCTCCACTATTTCTTCAGCTATCTCCTTTAGAACTCTAGGATGTAGCCCATCTGGACCTGGAGATTTATCAATTTTTAGACCTCTTAGTTTCTCTAGCACTTTCTCCTTTGTGATGGCTACCATATTCAACTCTGCCCCCTGACTCTCCTGAATTGTTGGGATATTGCTCATGTCTTCTACTGTGAAAACTGACGCAAAGTACTTATTTAGTTCCTCAGCTATTTCCTTGTCTCCCATCACTAGATTACCAGCGTCATTTTGGAGCGGCCCAATGTCTACTTTTGCCTCCCGTTTGTTTTTAATGTATTTAAAGAAACTTTTACTATCATTCCTAATGTTACTGGCTAGCCTACCTTCATATTTGATCCTCTCTTTCCTTATCTCTCTCTTTGTTCTCCTATGTTTGTTTTTGTAGCCTTCCCAATCTTCTGACTTCCCACTACTCTTTGCCACATTATAGGCTTTCTCTTTTGCTTTGATGCATTCCCTAACTTCCTGTGTCAGCCATGGCTGCCTAATTCCCCCCTCTGATAACCTTTCTTTTCTTTGGGGTGAACCTCTACTGTGTCCTCAATTACTCCCAGAAACTCCTGCCATTACTGTTCTACTGTCTTTCCCACTAGGCTCTGCTCCCAGTCGATTTTCGTCAGTTCCTCCCTCATGCCCCTGTAGTTACCTTTATTTAACTGTAACACCTTTACATCTGATTCTACCTTCTTTCTTTCAAATTGGAGATTGAATTCTACCATATTATGATCACTGCCTTCCTAAGTGTTCCCTTACTTTAAGATCTTTAATCAAGTCTGGCTCATTACATAACACTAAGTCCAGAATGGCCTGTTCCCTCGTGGGCTCCATCACAAGCTGTTCCAAAAAGCCCTCCTGTAAACATTCAGTGAATTCCCTTTCCTTGGGTCCACTGGCAGCATTATTTACCCAGTCCACCTGCATATTGAAGTCCCCCATGATCACTGTGACCTTGCCTTTCTGACATGCACTTTCTATTTCGTGGTGCAGTTTGTGCCCCCGGTCCTGACCACTGTTAGGAGGCCTGTACATAACTCCCATTATGGTTTTTTTGCCTTTGTGGTTCCTCAACTCTACCCACACAGACTCCACATCATCTGACCCTATGTCGTTTAGTGCTATGGATTTAATTTCATTCCTAATTAACAAGGCAACCCCGCCCCCTCTGCCCACCTCTCTGTCTTTTCGATAGGTTGTGAATCCCTGGATGTTTAAATGCCAGTCCTGAACCCCCTGCAACCATGTCTCTGTGATGCCTACCACATCATACCTGCCAGTCACAATCTGGGCCACAAGCTCATCTACCTTGTTCCGTACACTGCGCGCATTTAAATATAGCACCTTTAATTCTCTATTGACTGTCCCTTTTTGTTTTCTTAGTGTGGTGGACCTTGGTTTACTGAGCCTTTCCATACACTGTGTCATATTTTGTGGGATTGGGACTATCGTAACCTCTCCTGAGTTTTGTCTTTTCATGCTTTTTTGTATTCCTAAGCAGCTACGCTTCCCACTGATTACTTCATCTCTTGGTTCCCTGATTCTTTCTCCCCCCCCCCCCCCCAATCTCTAGTTTAAAGTCCTATTGACCACCCTATTTACTCTTTTCGTCAGAACACTGATCCCAGCTCGGTTCAGGTGGAGACCATCCCAACGGTATAGGTCCCCCTGTCCCAAAACTGATGCCAGTGCCCCATGAAAAGGAACCCCTCTTTCCCACACCACTCTTTCAGCCACGTGTTAACTTCCCTTATTCTTGCCTCCCTATGCCAATTTGCACGTGGCTCGGGCAGTAATCCGGAGATTATGACCCTTGAGGACCTGTTTTTTAATTTGAATCCTAGCTCTTTATAATCTCTAAACAGGTCCTCTTTTCTAGACTTGCCTATGTTGTTGGTACCGACATGGACCACAACAACTGGATCCTTTAGATGTTTTAGTGCAAGCTACAATGACTCGCATTTTTATTTAGTGTTGACGTGTGACTTTTAGAATGTTTTCTATGTTATTCATCATTTGTAAAACTTGGTGTAGGAGGTAATATCTGAATAGATGAAAATGTCAAGTAGAATAAAGTGACTGACAATCTAGCCTGATTTTTCAAGCACAGGTTGTCTTGCCTGGAATATATACTGCATATATGATTTTTGGAAACTTGTGAAGCAAATCTATTTATCAGCCACTTAATCATGCACTTTATCTCTGATCTTCCCATCAGAAGTCAAATTGGTAAAGCAATCCTCAGCCAGCCTGCCTGCGTGTCAAAGCTCCTTTCATTGTTGTTAGACCAGCGACCATCCCCCAAGCTAGTGCTCATCATTCTTCAACTTTGCCGTGCTGCCTTGCCTCTCATGAGTGTGGAAGATTGTGGGAATGTGGAACTTCCTCCATGGAGCTATTCTGTACCTTCCCTGGACAATGAACAGGATGACCCTGGTGATCCTGCTTCAAATATTGCATCACTTCTGTTGGCTAAACTTGCTGACTATGTTGTACCAGGTGAGTTGCTGACCAATGGCTAGATGTGCAGCTGAATTGGAAGAGAACTTTTGCCACTTAGTATTACTAATCTGCCTTCCCCCTCTCAAACCATTTTAAATCTATCTACTTGTTCTTGACCTGGATTTGGCAAGTGGTGTTCTCTTTCACTCCAAAGATTGTCAGTTCAATTTAGGTAATTAAAGTATGCAAACTCTTTTTTTAAGGTAAGAAATGTTTCTATGAAAGTCATTGGTTCTTGGTGTGTTCTTGGTTTTCAAGTGATGTGGAGCCTTGTGTGTATATTTTTATATTGAAAGAACTGCTTTCAGGCAACGACAACCTTTTGGCTCTCGGGCACGGTCAGATGCTGAAGTCCAGGAAATTTGTTTTGTTTTTCTTTTTAAATATTTTTTCCCAATAAAGGGGTAATTTAGCGTGGCCAGTCCACCTACCAGGCACGTCTTTGGGTTGTTGGGGTGAAACCTGCACAGACACTGGGAGCATGCTCAAACTCCACACAGACAGTGACCCAGGGCCGGCATCGAACCAGGGTCCTCAGCGCCGTAGGCAGGTCCAAGAGATTTCTGCACTGTCACAGAGAGCAAAGTTGTAGAAAGAAGGGGTTACCGATGTCTGGAGCTGGTGTGGTATTAGCATCACCATGATTGGCACTAGCTTACGATTTATGTTTTTTAAATCAACTTTGTGGCTTTAGCCTCATGATTACTCAAATATTTTAATGCATAAATGTGAAGATAAGTCATCCCACACAGCTCTGGGAGTCTAAAAGCTGCTACTTACCTGAAATCAAGGATTCTGTTTCCTCTCGTGTATCTCCCTCCCATGTCCTTCCTCCCCTCAAGGTGTGGTCTTGCTAGTGCAAGGTTGTTTTGGGCATCAGCTCCAGTGCTCACAGTAGTGACCATTCTTTTCTTGTGTGCCGAGGCAATTTAATGTCAGTAGGCTATTCCTCAAAGGGTCCACGGCTAAGCCTTATCCTAGCCTGAGCTCAAATCTACCCATGCAAACTCTGCAACAGTTGATAAATTGTTGATCCGAGGCAGACATGGCGTTTTCTTTTCTTCACTAACCCAAATGCGCTGAGGCATGGTGTAACAATCTTGTTGCTCCAGCTACGAACCGATAACAGCACAGGCCAGTTTATTTATTGGGATAGATATTAAGTCTCGTAGTGGGAATTACTGTTGGTGAGAATCAAAAACTGACTATTGTCCATTAATTATTTGGAGGGGCTAGAATTGAATCATGTAAAATGAGGAAATTACATAATTCAGTTTTTGCCTCGAGTGTTCAAATAGCTTCAGTAGTCTAATTTGCAGGAAAACTGGCACTGCAACAGAGCAGTATTATTGGCCAGATCTGTTTGTTTCAGAACCTGAACATTTAACACTCTGTCCTCAGGGTGTCAAACTGTGCTGTCTCCCAGCACATCAGAAGCTGGTTCTTCCTTTACAAAATCCAGCCCAAAGAATTCAATAAAATCTGAAAAGGATGGTGGAGAGGAAAGTGAGGCAATAGATGGTAAACTGTCGATATTAATTCATAAACGCGAAGATCAATCATCCCATGAAGTCCTTCAGCCATTACTCAGGTGGGTGCAGCAGTACTGTTCTCTGTTTCCACACCTATTTCCTCCTCCTCCTGAAGATGCTGGGTTGTGGTCCATCGCCACTGACTATTTTTAAGCATCTCACCCTGAAGGTTTGATGTAAGCCTGGACAGGGAATCTCGGCAGGCTGTTTGACCATAGGTTTGGGGCTAAGATCACAATCTATTCCAGTCCTGTCCACACTCACGCAGCCCAGCTATACAGATAAAATCTTTTGTCTGATTTAGCACAAATTGTGAATGGAAACATTAGAGCTTGGATGCCTGTTAGTCATCAACTGAAATCCACACTTGCATACTTTCCAGAATGAAACAAAAGTAGCAGCCCTCCTTTCTTTCCCCCTTTGTAGCTCAGAGACCATTTGTTCCGCCCCAAAACACAGTTGGTTGGTTAACAAAGATCATGAATAAATCTGGGAGTTTGCTCCTTTATCATCAAGGTTCAAATTTAAGCTGCAATTACCACTGAGCTGCTGATGATGGTTCACTAAATTAGGACTGGGTTAGTGCTGGTATGTGAAAAGGCTTTTTTTTTAATGTGGGAGTTCAATGCAAAATTAGACTTGGTCTAAACTGAATTTTCACTGATAAGGTGTTGCTTTCGAGCACTACCTGAACAGTTCTAGATATTTTGGATGATTTTTTTCATGGCTATACAGAGAGCGATATAGCCTGTATCAACTGAGGTGACAGTACAATTGTGAAGTAAAATGTTCTGTTTATGCTTTTACATCATTTCAACTCTCCCCTTTGTAGTAGCTCAGAGGGGCGCCCTTTCCGACTGGGCACTGGAGCCAACATGGAGAAAGTTGTGAAGATGGATCGGGATATGACTAAAGTAAGAAATTGAGAAGTCCAGTTCAGAGCATTGTAAAATACTCTGACAATTGTAATGTCCTCAGCACAGACTGGGGACCAATCTCGGGGCCTTCAGTGTCTCCATGGCTCAGTCTGCACTCAGAAAGACCTTTGGCATCAGGAATGTAAAACTTTTATTGTAAGTCTATCAACTGAAGCAAATCGGACTAGAGTGGTTGTATGCTAAAATAAGTCACTGTCCTTTAGCACTTTAACTCCTTTTTACAAACAAAATGGATTCCTTTGGACATAAGCTCTTTCTATATATTAAACCCAAGTTCCTTCTAAATAAATTAGTTGCTATCCATACGTAACATTTTGCATTTTGAATCTCATCCCAAATAGACAAACTGTTCTATCTGAGTATAAAACTCTACTTTTTCCTTCTTATTTTGAATAAAGTTGAGAATTCAAGTAAGTGAATCAACATTAATTGTGATTATTCACTGTTTATTCTTCCAACTTGCCTGTGGAATGCATATTTCCTGTTCACCTTAAAATAGAATTATGTTCCGTTGGCAAAATACACCTGATGGGGCACACTAATTATATTTTTGGTTTGCAGAGCGGGTACTGCGAAGTTATCACAGAAGAGGCAGTTGCGGCCTTGCGCAAGGCTACCAAATGGGCGCAGTCAGGGCTAATTGTAAGTGTGGGACCACCAGTGGAGGCTGCCAGTCAGGAGGCAACCAGTGGACTGACAACTGGCGATAAGAAGAAGACAGCTCAGACATCCATCTGTCGAGAAAAAAATGCAGAACTTGCCAGGTATGAGATGGTGAGAGGGAAAGGAGAAGTGAAGTCCAGATAATGAGGGAGTGCGCCCTTATGGTGTGGAGGACAGTTAAGATATTCAAGCTCTGCTATTGATGAATATGATGATCACCTTCATTTTTTGAACTGGGAAAACTGGTTACTGGACCAAGAGCTGGAATGCAGGACATCAGATAACTTGTAGAGGGGCTAAAATAAAAGTAGTAACGTCAAGGGTCTTTTCCATTTAAGTAGAAGGAGAAGCCAAGGGATGGAACAAAATGTACAATTTGAAGTTCCTGAGAATTAATTTAATGAGTTATAATAAATATTAAAGTTCAGTCATCCACCCTTATACTGCTAATCCAAATAGTTCTGGTTTCCAACATTACAAAAACACTTCTACAAAAGTAAAATACTGTGGTTGTTGGAAATTTGAAATAAAAACAAAATGTTGGAAATACTCAACAGGTCAGGTAACAAATGTAGAGAGAAAAATGGTTAACGTCTCAAGTCAATAAGAGGTCAGCAACCTGAAATTCTAGTAAAAATACTGCAGGTGCTGGAAATCCGAAATGCAAACAGGAAATGCTGGAAAAACTAGAAAGTGTTATTTTTTTGAGTCCGTATGACTCTTCAAAGCTAAAGAGAGGGAGAAATGTGATGGATTATGTACTGTATAAGAAGGCATGGAGTGGCTGGAGCAGAGTAGACAGTCAGAGCTAGGTGGGAGCTGGAGCGATTG
This sequence comes from Scyliorhinus torazame, assembly GCF_047496885.1. Taxonomy (NCBI): domain Eukaryota; kingdom Metazoa; phylum Chordata; class Chondrichthyes; order Carcharhiniformes; family Scyliorhinidae; genus Scyliorhinus; species Scyliorhinus torazame. The sequence continues at coordinate 34,886,518 of NC_092707.1, read as the reverse complement.
CAGCAAAGATGTATAGGGCATGAGAGAGGAAGTTTTAATGGAAGTGTGCAGGGCTAAAGAAAGTGCTGATTGTGGCAAAAAGCTATGCTAGCGGAATGTGTTAACAGAATTAGTGGGTAGCACAGTGGTTAGCACTGTTGCTTCACAGCTCCAGGGTCCCAGGTTCGATTCCCGGCTTGAGTCACTGTCTGTGCGGAGTCTGCACGTTCTCCCCGTGTCTGCATGGGTTTCCTCCGAGTGCTCCGGTTTCCTCCCACGGTCCAAAGATGTGCCGGTTAGATAGATTGGCCATGATAAATTGCCCTTTGTGTTCAAAAGGGTTGGATTGCAGGGATGGGGTGGAGGTGTGGACTTGAATGGGGTGCTCTTTCCAAGGGCTGGTGCAGACTCGATGGGCCGAATGGCCTTCTGCACTGTAAGTTCTATGATTCTATGCTAAACACTGTGCCACCATGCTGCCCTTTAAACTTTAATCTTAACTTTAAACTTAATGGTTCCCCGCCAGAATAATTTTGAAACTGGATTATGACATGAATTCTGGATGTTTCCCTTTGATTTTATTTTTTTTTAAACTTGAAAACGTGACACTCTTTGGTTTTTCCTGTCCCTGCAGAACTGACCCAGTCCGACCATTCATTAGCGGCCATGTGGCAAACAGCATGGCAGCAGAGGTGATTGCTCTGCTGCACAACTTACTGATGGCTCCTGAGTTCAGCACTGCCCAGATCTGGACCACCACAGCAGAAAAGGTAAGTAAACCAAAAAGCATGCTCATAGGCCTAGAAGCAAGAATGTTGACTTTGTTTTCCAAATTTTTACTGTTATTGACACTTTGAGCCAGTTAACGATTGTTTTTATGGATCCTCATCTCAGTAACTCTTCTTAAGTCTTTGTGATTTATGGCCTTTTTGCAACAAATTCAGGAAAGTGATATACAATGAGGAAAGGCAGTAAAAGATTTACTGTGAAATTTTATTATCTGCAAAGATGTTTTGAGTTGGTAATTCAACAATAAAAATAATTGAAATTGATTTGAATATCTAATTAATATTTCATAGATCCCCGTGTCTGCGTGGGTCTCACCCACATAACCCAAAGATGCGCAGGGTAGGTAGATTGGCCACGCTAAAATTGCCCCTTAATTGGAAAAATTTTAAGAAAATATTTAATAGACGTTAGTTAATGATCAACCAAAATAGACAGTAATCTGCACTTCCAAGAGAATGCATCGATGCAGTTCTGGTTATTGGTTTTGGGTTGAGAAACAAATTAATGTCTGTCTCCTTGTAATTTTGCTTTTCAGTAATATCACATTTTTCAAATGGGGGAAAACTTGGCTCTTGTGTAAGTGTGATGGGCAGTTGATTGGGTAATCGAAGTAGATCAAGCAATAAAACTCACCAGTTCGACCAAGTACAGGAAAATTTTCAATTATCAGAGTCTCTGTTCTTCTATAGGAGGGTTGTTTTAAGATGGATAATTAAGTTTCTGGTAAGTCTATATTCTTTTGTGGTGGCCTTGAAGCCATCTGCAGCATTTACTTGCACCTTGCCTACTACAGCCCATGTCTCACCACAATGACTTCCAGTACTTTTGACTCAATTTTAGAATGGACTTGATAATTTTATATTTTAGGATTTTTTAAGCAAGAATTTTGCTTTTCAATTCATTAAATGCCAGCTGCCAATTCATTCAATCCCAGTTTTCCATTGGCACACGAGTGTTAGTACTCCTGTCAGCAGAAACAAACTAAATATATGGAGCCATTGAAGCTCAGCTCCGCATTGAGCAACTTCAGCATGATTCTGTTGAGCCTCACAAGACATTGAAGAAGGCGTTAGGACCGGATTCTAGACCATGCTGTTTCTGGAGGTACAGAATGCTAATGTTGAGGTAAAAGCATTCTCATTTGTGACAACAGGCCTTCCTTGTTTGCATGTTCATTTCTGGTGTGCAAATTTTCTTGGATTGCTTACCTTTACATTGTCCTCAGCAACATTATCAGTTTACAGCGTGTCAGTGATATCTAGTTTTATCTCTTGACTGATACTTTGCATTCTGCCATGACTAATGTATGTGCTGGAATGTTGCGCCAGAACTTGCAGCTCAATGTTGACATTGATACCAAATCCCGATCATCTTGAGCCACCTTTAGAAACACTATGTGTCAGAACCTAATCCATTCTCTTCCTGCAAGCCTGCACAGCATGTTCAACTTCTAAGAGTTTCAAATATCTCAGACTACATCACCAACACTTCTACTTCTGTTTCCACATCATTTTTTTGCTGTACATGTATTTTACTACTGCTGAAATTTTCATCCATCCCCAGTGCCACTTGTTACCCCCAAATTTAACATTCCCAATTCCCTCTTCACTGGCCTCAGCTATTGCTCTCAACACAAAATTAAACTTGTCAAGAATGTTGTCCACATCCTATTTTTCTCTGTCTTTTCCCTCTACTCTGGTCAGTGACAATGATCTACCTTCCACATTTAGGAACTCTTCACTTCAAAAGCCTACATAATTATTCACAATCACCTCGACAACCTCCCTCCAGGTCACCTCCATACCCTAATTATAAGTGCCTTGGAGTGTTTTGTTACATTAAAGGTCTTCTATAAATACAAGGTTCATTTTTAAGTGCTTACTGAAATCTTATTTTCCATCTCAGGTTCTGTCACGAGCACTGATGTACATCCCTCAGCTTGGTAAATATGCAGAGAGTGTCCTGGAGAATGGAAGTAGCAGTGGGAGGAAGTTGGCAAAACTGCAGGCTATTGGGCGGCAGGCGGTGGCAGCACTTTGTGCACTTGGGGGCTTCAAAGAGACCATTAAAATAGGATCTGAAGTACAGGTAATCTACCCATTGTCCACAGGGTCTTTTGTATTCATGTGCAAGACCTTTGTGTAAAATTAAATTTTAATGGCAATTATGCATCCAAACTGATCTTGTTTATTTGTGAGTACTTCCAGAATTTCCTGATATTTGAGAGTGATCAATGTTGGCAATGAGGTGATTATCTCTGGTAAAAAAGAGCCTTTTTCTGTGCCTAGGCTCTGTGGGTGAACTGAGGTACACATTAAAGGCAATACCCAAAGTTGAGAAAGCTGTTTTTTTTTTTAAAAAGCCAGGTGGATTCAAGACTTTCACAAAGGTTATAAATTATAACGGTCAAACGGTAATGATGAGGCTGTATAAAGCCATAATCTCAGTTAGCGCATGGTATGGTATTGTGCTCCATGTTGTGGGGAAAAGTTTAGTCTTCAGCGGAGGGTTCAACATAAATATGCAAAGCTGATACTTCCTATGAGGAAATACAAAATATGAAGATTTGAAATATTGGATTGTCTTTTGTCAAAAAAACACTAATTATGGGATGATCTGGTGAAAGTGTTTAAACTTCTAAAAAGGTGGGATGGTGTGTATGGAAGCAGGTTTTTACTGTAGTTGAACCATTAAGAAAAGGGGGCATCGAGAACAGATTAAATGTAAGAATTTAGAGCAGAGGTCAGGAGAAACTTGTACACAATTATGAGGCTGTACAATTCACTTTATGAATTACCAGTTGAGACAGAAAGTAGGTCACTTTATATGTTGGATTAGATCAGTGAAGATCATTAAGAGTTATGGAACTAAGACAGCTAAATAGTGTTGGGAGTATGGATCAGCTACGATCTAATTGAATGGTAAAACAGATCCAATGGGGTGAATAGCCTCCTGTTTCTATGAAGTAAAAGGGCTTGAGGGATAAATTGGAACAGGGTTTCTAAATTTGATTTGTACTTGTTTGTGCGGGAGAGGGAGGCTGTCGCTACTGACATCAAATTTTGTCGTGTGGCCTTTTTCTGTGTTGTAAACTTTGAGACCAGGAAGAAATAAACCATGATCTAATTGAATGGCAGAGCAAGCTCGCAGGGTTGAATTGCCTACTTCTGCTCCTAATTCCTATGTTCTTAAACTTCTAAACCTGTAAAATAAAACTGGGAATGCAACATTGTTTTGTTTGCCTTAATCACTTAAAATGTCATTGCTTTCGTTTTTGGACATGAGTTAATGTTTTCTCTTAGGTTTCAGGGAAGGGGATATCTGGAAGCATTGGAGTGGTGACCTCTATTAATGAGCAAGAAGGGATTGCCACAGTCCGACTCCCCTTGTCTGATTTTCGAAAGGCTTCCAAAGCATCAGACACAGTGACTGTTCCAATATCAAGACTGTGTAATCCACGATGTGAGGTTAGTTGTTTACAGAAACCAGATGTGGACTGGGGCTGCTGCTATCGTGAAATGGCCACCATTTAAGGCAGCGCTTCCCAATCCATTTTCTACGGTGACCCTATTTTAATGCTTCACACTTGGTGCAACCCCACAGTGAAAGTTAGGGTGTGATGGGAAGAGTATATTTAAGCAGGGTGGAGGTTCAAGCAGCAGGGATACAAGCACAAGAAACATCTTAGATACATTTTGGAGGCTGGGGAGTCAGCAATTGGGCCTCAGAGCTCATTAGACAGGCAAAAAAAAATTGCTCACATTGAGAGAGACTTCACAGCCAATCCCCAAGAGTGTCAAATTTGAGTCTCTGACCATTGCTGCTTTGGAGTTTGCGACCCACTGTTTGGGAACTACTAATTTTAAGTTGTGTGGAAATATTGGCCTAACAATGATCTGTTCATTGTTGTATTGCTGCATGGTTTTGACCAATGAATGAATTCTGGTGTACTTCTATGGTGCCTACCTTCCACTAGACACAAATTGGTCTGCCAGACTTCAAATGATATCCTGCATTTATATCTTGTATTGCAAGTTCTTACTCTTGCTAGAATTATCTTCTACCACTGATTTGCATTGTGTGCTGGCATCTCTCAGTTACATTGTTAGGGATCACATTCTTTAATCCCCTTCATCTCATTTATTTGGATATGTTAATGATGATGAGGTGGTGAAGCTGTTCTGGTCCCCATCTCTCTCCTCTTCTCACGATATGCCCCCATCCCCCAATAGAAATATGGTTTATTTAAATGTCTTCTTAATCCAGGATGATGTAAACAATTGAAAACACATATAATGTGTTTCATGATTTGTGCAGGAAGATTTTTGAACAATTTGTGCTCTGTGCTGCTTTGATTAATTTGAGTCCTCCGTCAGCCCCAGATTAGTAAAATAAGTCCCGAAGTAATAAGATTTTGAACATGAGCTCATGTTTTCTCACCAACACGGTGGCACAGTGGTTAGAACTGCTGTCTCACAGCACCAGGGACCCAAATTCAATTCCGATGATGTGTGATTCTCTGTGTGGAGTTTGCACGTTCTTCCTGTATCTACGTGGATTTCGTCCGGGTGCTCCGGTTTCCATCACAGTCCAAAGATGTGTAGATTATGTAAACTAGCCATGCTAATGTTGTCCAAAGGTTAGGTGGGGTTATGGGGAAAGGGGCGGGGGATTGGGCCTAGGTAAGGTGCTCTGTCGGAGCAAAGGCCGGTGCAGACTCGATGGGCCAAATGGCCTCCAGCTGTGCTGTAGGGATTCTTTGATTATGGTTTCAACTGGGGATTCATCACGTGCATTCCTAGTTTAAGCAACAAACTGGTACAGCAACAGGTGGATTCCTAGTTTAAGCATCACGTGCATTCCTAGTTTAAGCAACAAACTGGTACAGCAACAGGTGGATATTGGTTGATTTTGAAGCACTTATAAGGTATAGAATAGAAGATAGAGGATCAGTGCAGAAGGAGACCATTCGGCCCATCGCGTCTCCGACCCTCTGAAAGGATACCTACCTAGAGTCGGGGCCCCACCATATCCCCTTAACCCAGTAACCCAACCTAACCTTTTGGACACTAAGGGCAATTGATCATGGCCAATCCACCTAACCTGCTCATCTTTGGACTTTGAGAGGAAACCGGAACACCCAGACACGGAGGTGAAAAGTACAAACTCCACAAGGCCAATCACCCGAGGCGGGAATTGAACCCGGGTCCCTGGTGCTGCGAGGCAGCAGTGCTAACCACTGTGCCACCCTCCCTACTGTCTTGATTGCAGTTCATTGTATGCTGTTGAGAGGGAGGAGAAATAACATGGGAAAGCAAATGGGGGGAAAGTAGTGCCCCAGAAATGTTGATGGGCTTAGTTGTTTTAATAAAAACCATAATAAAAATTGCAATCCCTTAACAGTTGTACCTTAACATTTGTGTTTAATCTTTTATGTACTTTTTAGGCCTTGCCTTTGCATAAACTGTCCATCACTGAGAAAGTAGTCCAGGCAGTTCAGTCCATGTTGCTTCCACAGGAAGGGAGTCTCTCTATTCTGACCTCACTCCCTGCAATTGGTGATGGCTCCACTCCTGTGATGGCAGTTGTACGACTTGTAGCTGAAATAAGGACGAGGTAATGTAACCTGGGTTAAGTTATATCTTTTGTTGCATCTTTCCCCTGCTCTCTGCTGATTTTAAATAACGGCTGGAATTCTCCGAGCATTGGGATTCTCTGTTCCCGTGGCAGCGCAGCCTCACCTGCAGGTTTTCTGGCAGCATGGCGTGGCTTCAGTGGGAATCCCATTGACAAGTGGCGGGATGAGAGAATCCCGCCTCCAGTGCCGAGAAACACATGGCCAGGGTACCGGAGAATCCAGCCCAAGTTTTTTCGTGAAAAAATTTGTTGTGCTGTATTCTATAAATCTTTCCTTCTCAAATTTCATAACAGACATCATTTAGAAGGGAAGAATATGCTTGAAGATCTCAATGATGATGGTTGGCAGGAACATAACTGTGATCTGTAAAATGCGTTTTGAATATATGCAATAACATCTTGATGAATTGGATGTTTTGGGCCTAGAATCACTGTATTTAAGTGATTTCTGCGCTATGTATTTAGACTTTATAATTGGTCTGAGGTGCCAGTTGCCAAGTCAGATTTTCTGAAGCCGTGTGTATTTCCAGTAACTTTGATTGAACAAATGATCAACTGTCTTGCCTGAAGTATCCTTCAGATCCTATTGCATCTGTAGCAAGGATGCTAAAATGTTAGCCTAGTCAGCGAAGCCCACATCCCTTGAAAGAATAAATTTAATAAGCTGATATTTTATGCCTGTGGTAGTCTGTGTAGAGGTATTACGGTACCTGGTAATGCTGGAACACAATTGGTAGATATTGTATGTTTCCTATCGGTCAAGCTGTATGGTAGCCCTGCCCTGCAAGGCAGGGTATAAGAGCCCGTGCCACCCCAGCAGCCTTCTTGCTGTACCTGAGCTGCTGGGGGAAACATTTAGCTTATTAAAGCCTTCAGTTGGACTACAACCTCGCTTTAGTGGTCATTGATCGTGCATCAATTTAATAAGCTAGATTTAAAAGGATGGAGGTCCGAATCAAGCCGGAGTGTCTGCAACTCAGCCCCCATGCGGCACACTCAGCGGCAACCATCAAGCACTGGCTGGCGTGTTTTAACGGATATCTCGGAATGGCCAAAAACGCACCCACGGGAGAACAGAAATTGCAAGTCCTGCACTCGAGGGTGATCCCGGAAATTTACACCCTCATCAAGGACGCGGACGACGTCGATGCAGCAATGGAGCTGCTAAAAGGACATTATATTCGCCCGGTAAACCAGGTCTACGCCCGACATCTGCTAGCAACGAGGCGACAGATCCCTGGGGAATCGCTGGAAGAATTCTACCGTGCGCTCCTGGTGTTGGGGAGAAACTGCAGCTGCCCGCAAGTTCCGGTGAGCGACCACACACAAGTTCTGATCCGGGACGCTTTCGTGGCAGGTATGTTGTCCTCCCAAATCCGCCAGCGATTGCTGGAAAAAGACACCCTAGGCCTCAAGGAGGCACAGGCCCTTGCAGGCTCCCTAGATGTGGCCTCCCGAAACGCCCGCGCTTATGTTCCCGACGGCGCGGCAGCCCCCTGGGCAGCGTGGAACCCCTCCGCAGCCGGCACCGAGACATCTCCCATCCCCCCACAAGCTTGTGCTGCAAGACGGCCTGGCAACCCCGGGGGGCCCTGCTGCTACTTTTGCGGGCAGGCCAAGCACCTCCGGCAGTGCTACCCGGCCCGCGCATCCACCTGCAAGGGATGTGGTAAAAAAGGCCACTTTGTGGTGGTATGCCAGGCCCGTGCGGTTGCCGTGATCTCTGGTGGTGAATGCGGACTGCCACCTCAACCCTCTCCACGGTCCCCGTGCGGCCAGCGGGTGCCGCCATCTTCCTCCTCCAGGGCCATGTGCGACCAATGGGAGCCGCCATCTTGGATGGACTCCCAGGACCCCAGCTCGGCTGACTGCACACCGCCCGAAGAGAACACTCAACTGCTGCGTTTAGCCTCGGTGACCCTGGACCAGTCCCGGCCTCGAACACTCTCAACTGCTACAACAACAGTACTAATCAACGGGCACGAGACGTCCTGCTTAATCGACTCTGGGAGCATGTAGAGCTTCATACACCCCGACAAGGTTCTCTCCCCATCCACCCAGTTAACCAAAAAATCTCCCTGGCCTCCAGTTCCCACCCAGTAGAGTTAAAGGGGTTTTGTGTAGCAAACCTCACGGTCTAGGGAAGGGAGTTTAAAAATTACCGGCTCTATGACCTTCCCCACCTCTGCGCGGCCACACTCCTAGGGTTAGACTTCCAGTGCAAACTCCAAAGTCTAACTTTCAAATTCGGCGGCCCTATACCCCCTCTCACTGCCTGCAGCCTCGCGATCCTCAAGGTCGATCCGCCTTCCCTGTTTGTGAACCTCACCCCGGATTGCAAACCCGTCGCCACCAGGAGCAGACGGTACGGTGCCCAGGATCGGATCTTTATTAGGTCAGAGGTCCAAAGGCTACTGAGGGAAGGAGTCATTGAAGCTAGCAACCGTCCCTGGAGAGCTCAAGTAGTGGTGGTAAAGACCGGGGAGAAACATAGGATGGTCATCGACTACAGTCAGACCATCAACAGGTTTACGCAGCTGGACGCGTACCCTCTCCCCCGCATATCTGACCTGGTAAACAGGATTGTGCATTACAAGGTCTTCTCCACGGTGGATCTTAAGTCCGCCTACCACCAGCTCCCCATCTGCACTAGTGACCGCAAATACACTGCCTTCGAGGCTGATGGGCGGCTCTACCACTTCTTAAGGGTTCCCTTCGGTGTCACCAACGGGGTCTCGGTCTTCCATCGCGAGATGGACCGAATGGTTGGCCGGTACGGTTTCCGGGCAACATTCCCGTTTCTCGATAATGTCACCATCTGCGGCCATGACCAGCAGGACCTTGACACCACCCTCTGAAAATTCCTCCAGACCGCAAAGATCCTTAACCTTGCGTATAACAAGGATAAATGAGTGTTTAGCACCGACCGCCTAGCCATCCTCGGCTACGTAGTGTGAAATGGAGTTATAGGCCCCGACTCTGAACGCATGGGCCCCCTTATGGAGTTCCCCCTCCCTCACTGCTCCAAGGCCCTGAAGCGCTGCCTAGGGTTTTTCTCTTACTATGCCCAGTGGATCCCCAACTATGCGGACAAAGCCCGTCCCCTAATCCAATCCACAGTTTTTCCCCTGTCGATAGAGGCCTTCAGCCGCATCAAAGCAGACATTGCAAAGGCCACGATGCACGCCATCGACGAGTCCCTCCCCTTCCAGGTCGAGAGCGACGCGTCTGACGTAGCTCTGGCGGCCACCCTCAACCAAGCGGGCAGACTCGTGGCCTTCTTCTCACGTACCCTCCATGCTTCCGAAATCCGCCACTCCTCAGTAGAAAAGGAGGCCCAGGCCATAGTAGAAGCTGTGCGACATTGGAGGCATTACCTGGCCGGCAGGAGATTCACTCTCCTCACTGACCAACGGTCGGTTGCTTTCATGTTCGATAATGCACAGCGGGGCAAGATAAAAAACGATAAGATCTTGCGGTGGAGGATCGAACTCCAGGCAGTAGTGAGGAAGACGCTGGACGAACTATACACAGTAATAAACAACTACGAAACAGAACACCCGGAGGCCTTGTTCATCGTGGCTGGAGACTTCAACAAGGCCAACCTCAAGAGTGTACTGCCAAACTTCCACCAGCACATCTCCTGTCCCACCAGGGGCGACAACACTCTTGACCACTGCTACTCAAAAATCAAGGGCGCCTACCGTTCCATCCCCTGACCGCACTTTGGGAAATCAGACCATAAGACGGTGCTCCTTCTCCCGGCATACAAGCAGAAACTCAAGCGGGAGAATCCAGCTAAGAAGGTTGTGCAGTGCTGGTCCGAGGAGACAGAAGAGCTCTTGCGTGCTTAGAGACAGTGGACTGGTCCATATTTAAGAACTCAGCGACCAACTTAAATGAGTATGCCACCACAGTCACAGACTTCATCAGCAAATGTGTGGACGACTGCGTGCCAAAGAAAGCAGTACGTGCGTTCCCCAACCGGAAACCATGGCTCAATCGCGAGATTGACTCCCTACTGAAGGACAGATCTGAGGCGTTCAAGGCAAACTACCCTGACCTATACAAGAAATCCAGTTACGACCTCCACAAAGCCATCCGGAATGCCAAGAGAGAATATCAAACCAAGCTAGAGTCACAGACATACTCTCGGCGGTTGTGGCAAGGACTAAACAACATAACGGGCTACAAAGCGAAGCCGAACAGTATCTCTGGCATCAGCGCACCCCTCCCCGATGATTCTATGCTCGGTTCGAGCAGGTAACCAACAATCCGCTGGCGAGTGCCCCAGCAGCCCATAATTCACCCATACCCACCATCACAGCTTCCGAAGTCAGATTGGCCTTCCTGAAAGTGAACCCTCGGAAGGCGACGGGCCCAGACGGGATCCCTGGTCGTGCACTCAGAGCCTACTCGGACCAGCTGGCAGAGGTATTCACGGCGCGGTACCAAAGAAGAACCAGGCAACGTGCCTCAATGACTACCGACCAGTAGCCCTGACTTCAGTCATAATGAAGTGCTTCGAGAGGTTGATCATGAAGCGCATCACCTCCATACTCCCAGAACGCCTTGATCCACTGCAATTCGCATACTGCTGCAACCGGTCCACATCAGACACCATTTCCCTGACACATCCTTAGAGCATCTCGATAACAAGGATTCCTACATTAGACTCTTATTTATTGACTACAGCTCCGTCTTCAACACCATAATCCCAGCCAAGCTCTCATCAAAGCTTCAAAACCTAGGACTTGGCTCCCCACTCTGCAACTGGATCCTCGATCTTCTGACCAACAGACCACAATCAGTAAGAATGAACAACAACACCTCCTCCACGATAGTCCTCAACACCGGCGCCCCGCAAGGCTGCGTACTTAGCCCCCTACTCTACTCCCTGTACACACACGACTGAGTGGCAAAATTTGTTCCAACTCCATCTACAAGCTTGCTGACGATGCGACCATAGTGGGCCGGATCTCGAATAACGACGAGTCCGAATACAGGAGGGAAATAGAGAACCTAGTGGAGTGGTGTAGCGACAACAATCTCTCCCTCAATGACAGCAAAACTAAAGAGCTGGTCATTGACTTCAGGAAGCAAAGTACTGTACACACCCCAGTCAGCATCAACGGGGCCGAGGTGGAGATGGTTAGCAGTTTCAAATTCCTCGGGGTGCACATCTCCAAAAATCTGTCCTGGTCCACCCACGTCAACGCTACCACCAAGAAAGCACAACAGCGCCTATACTTCCTCAGGAAACTAAGGAAATTCGGCATGTCCACATTGACTCTTACCAACTTTTACAGATGCACCATAGAAAGCATCCTATCAGGCTGCATCACAGCCTGGTATGGCAACTGCTCGGCCCAGGACCGCAAGAAACTTCAGAGAGTCGTGAACACCGCCCAGTCCATCACACAAACCTGCCTCCCATCCATTGACTCCATCTACACCTCCCGCTGCCTGGGGAAAGCGGGCAGTATAATCAAAGATCCCTCCCACCCGGCTTACTCACTCTTCCAACTTCTTCCATCGGGCAGGAGATACAGAACACGCACGAACAGACTCAAAAACAGCTTCCCCACTGTTACCAGACTCCAAAATGACCCTCTTATGGATTGACTTCATTAACTTCATGTATGCTTCATCCGATGTCAGTGCTTATGTAGTTACATTGTATATGTATTTTCTTTTATTCCCTTTTCTTCTCATGTACTTAATGAGCTGCTCGCAGAAAAATACTTTTCACTGTACCTCGTTACACGTGACAATAAACAAATCAAATTCAACTCTCCATCTACAACTACGAGATCTTGTATCGTCCCGGGAAGCTAAACGAGCCTCCTGATGCCCTGTCCCGCGGCACATGTGTCAACGCACAAGTGGACCGCCTCCGAGCCCTCCACGAGGACCTCTGCCACCCGGGGGTCACTCGCTTCTTCCACTTTATCAAGACCCGCAACCTGCCCGACTCCATCGAGGAGGTCAGGACAGCCACCAGGAATTGCCAAATCTGCGCGGAGTGCAAACCGCACTTCTACAGGCCAGTGAAAGCGCACCGGATAAAGGCTTCCCGTCCCTTTGAACGCCTCAGCATGGACTTCAAAGGCCCCCTCCCCTCCACCGACCGCAACACGTACTTCCTGAACGTGATTGACGAGTACTCCCGGTTCTCATTCACCATCCCATGCCCGACATGACCGCAACCACCGTCATCAAGGCCCTCCATAGCATCTTTACACTGTTCGGGTTCCCCGCTTACATACATAGTGATAGGGGGTCCTCCTTTAAGAGCGCCGAACTTCGTCAATCCCTGCTCAACAAGGGCATCGCCTCGAGCAGGATGACCAGTTACAACCCACGGGGTTACGGACAGGTAGAGAGGGAGAACGGAACGGTCAGGGAGAACGGAACGGTCTGGAAGACCGTCCTCCTGGCCCTACGGTCCAGGAATCTCCCAGTCTCCCGCTGGCAGGAAGTCCTCCCGGATGCCTTCCACTCCATCCGGTCACTGCTTTGTACCACGACCAACCAAACACCTCACGAACGTCTCCTTATCTTCCCCAGGAAGTCCTCTTCTGGGACCTCGCTCCCGACCTGGCTGGCAGCTCCCGGACCCATCCTGCTCCGAAAACACGTGCGGGCGCACAAGTCGGACCCGTTGGTCAAGAGGGTCCATCTTCTCCACGCTAACCATGACGGCCGACGAGATAGGGTCTCCCTACGAGACCTGGCGCCTGCCGGATCCCCACGCACACCCCAGCCACCAGTCCCACCCTCCCTCCCACCGGTGCACCTTACAGGAGGATCGGTCCTTCCGCCGGCCCCCCCAACGCACCCCGCAGACGCTCCCTTCCCAGGTCAACCATTTTCCCCACCAGCGCCGCCTAGGGGTGTTGAAGCTGCCACAGTGATCGAGGCCACGCTCCCGGAGTCACAGACGCCCGAGTCTCCATCGGCGTCACCACTCTACTACAGTGGGACTTCGACAATCACAGAGTACGACCAGGGCCCCTGATCGACTGATTGCTTCATTTTAAAGTGTATTTAGTTAATTCTGAATCTGTAAATAGTTACAAAACGCTGTACGGAGGTATTACGGTACCTCCATAACTAATTTCTACCAGGTTACCATGTTGTAATATCAAGCCGGACTCTCTTTTAACAGGGGGTGAATGTGGTAGTCTGTGTAGAGGTATTACGATACCTGGTAATGCTGGAACACCATTGGTAGATATTGTATGTGTCCTATTGGTCAAGCTGTATGGTAGCTCCGCCCTGCAAGGCGGGGTATAAGAGACCGTGCCGCCCCAGCAGCCTTCTTTCTGTACCTGAGCTGCTGGGGGAAACATCTAGCTTATTAAAGCCTTCAGTTGGACTACAACCTCGCTTTAGTGGTCATTGATCGTGCATCAGTGCCAAAACCTCAATAACCTTTGAACTCCAACCAATAAAATTATTGATCCTTTGAAGGACAATAGCTATCCTGCATGTTTAATTCCAGATCATGTCTGTGAAGGCTTATGCCGTTTCATTGTCAAGAGGTTAATTGATCAGCAAAAAGCACCTGTTTTAAATCTGAAGTAGACAGCCAAGTAATTGAGGCGAAACCTCCGTGTCCCTGATCCCTGCCTTACTATCTCAGCTATCTGTAGTGAAAACTGGGGCACCCACGTTAAGTCCATCAGAGACCTGAGCATATTGGATCAGTGCTTTTTAGCTCACCCAATATGTTTATAAATTGTATATGGCAGTATATTATTCAATTAATTTACTGTTAACAGTTCTGATTGTAGTGTTGCTTGAGGATGCATGGCTTTTTAAAAAAAATAATTATCTTTATTAAAGTTTTCAGAAAATATCAACAACAAAATGTAAAAGGAAATCAATAGAATGAAATACCAAACAAAATAAAACAACCCAGTGCCCCCCTCCCCCCTATACATAAATAATAAATTAACACCTGCCGAAACACATAGCAAACATAGCAAATATATACACCCCCTCATCCCCCAGTATAGACAAACAAAAATAACCCCCCCCCGGGGCTGCTGCTGCTAACCATTGTCCACCGTTCTGCCAGCCTGAAAAACCCTTGCACCGATCCCCTTAAGGCAAATTTCACCCCCTCCAATTTAATAAACCCCGCCATATCGTTGATCCAGGATTCCACGCTTGGGGACCTCGCATCTTTCCACTGAAGAAGAATCCTTCGCCGGGCTACCAGGGATGCAAAGGCCAGAATACCGGCCTCTTTCGCCTCCGGCTCATCCTTGTCCTGGTCTTGGGTACCCTGTGCAGCACCTTAAACTGTATGAGGCTGAGCCTCGCGCACGAAGAGGAAGAGTTCACCCTCCCTAGGGCATCTGCCCATGTCCCCTCCTCGATCTTCTGTCCCAACTCCTCCTCCCACTTACCTTTCAGCTCCTCCACCGAGAACTCCTCCTCCTCCTGCATCACCTGGTGCGTTGCCGAGATCTTCCCCTCTCCAACCCACAGCCCCAAGAGCACCCTGCCCTGTACAGTGCGTGGCGACAGCAGCGAGAATTCCACCACTTGCCGCTTGGCAAACGCCCTTACCTGTAGATACCTAAAGGTGTTTCCCTGGGGGAGCCCGTACTTCTCCAGCTCATCCAGGCTCGCGAACTTCCCATCCACAAACAGGTCCCCCAACCTTCTTATCCCTGTCCTGTGCCACCCCGAAAACCCTATAATCTATTCTCCCTGGGACAAACCGGTGGTTTCCCCGTATCGAGGTCCACACCGAGGCCCCCACTTCCCCCCCCCCCCCCCCCCCCCCCTATGCCGCCTCCATTGCCCCCAAATTTTGAGCGTAGCCGCCACCACCGGGTTCGTGGTTTACCTCATTGGAGGGAGCGGTAACGGCGCCGTTGCCAGCGCCTCCAGACTCGTACCCTCAAGACGCCGTCTCCAGCCTCTTCCATGCCGCCCCTCCCCTCCATCACCCACTTGCGCACCATCGCCGCATTGGTAGCCCAGTAGTACCCGCAGAGGTTGGGCAGTGCCAGCACCCCCCCCCCCCCCCCAATCCCTACTCCGCTACAGGAACACCCTTCTCACCCTCGGAGTCCCTCGCGCCCACACAAACCCTGTTATGATCCTGTTGACCCGCCTGAAGAAGGCCTTCGGGATAAGAATGGGGAGGCACTGGAACAGGAACAAAAACCTTGGGAGCACCGTCATCTTGACTGACTGCACCCTACCCGCCAGGGACAACGGCAACACGTCCCACCTCTTAAACTCCTCCTCCATTTGCTCCACCACCCTCGTGAAATGAAGTCTATGCAGGGCCCTCCAGCTCCTGGCCACCTGGAGCCCCAAATACCTGAAGCTCCTCTCCGCCCTTTTTAGTGGGAGCTCGCCAATCCCCCTCTCCTGGTCCCCTGGTGAACCACGAACAACTCGCTCTTCCCCATGTTGAGCTTGTACCCTGAGAAATCCCCGAACTCCCTGAGGATCCTCATTACCTCCGGCATTCCCCCAACTGGGTCCGCCACATATAGCAGCAAGTCGTCCGCATAGAGCAACATCCTACGCTCCTCCCCACCCCGCACCAGCCCCTTCCAGTTCCTCGACTCCCTCAGTGCCATAGCCAGGGGTTCAATCGCCAGTGCGAAGAGCAGGGGGGATGGGACATCCCTGCCACGTTCCTCGATGCAACCGAAAGTACTCCGACCTCCTCTTGCTCTTGGCCACACTCGCCATTGAGACCTCGTACAACAGCCTAACCCACCTGACGAACCCCCCCTCCCCCCCCAAACCCGAACCTCTTCACCTCCCACAAGTACCCCCACTCTACCCTATCGAAGGCCTTCTCAGCGTCCATCGCCGCCACTATCTCCGCCACCCCCTCCCTCACCGGCATCATAATAACGTTCAGGTGCCTCCGCACATTTGCGTTCAACTGCCTCCCCTTCACAAATCCCTTTTAATAAGAAAGTGTTCAAAAGAATACTCTGGGAGAACGGTGTAAACAGACTGAACCCTGCGCATGATGAGGTGGAGTTCACGTCCAGAGTCTTCCCCTATCTCTATGCCTAGTCCCCCTCCCATTTTTCTCTTGTCTCCTCCAGGAGGGAGTGTACTTCCTCCAACAGTCGCCATTACAGGCCCCCACAGTTTCCCCTCCCTAGTTCTCCCGTGTCCAGCAGTTCTTCGATTAGCGGATATCCTGGTATCTGGGGGTATGTTGTTGTTTCCTCATGGAGGTCGTTTTTGACCGGTATGTGACTTAGCCTGTTTCCTTTTGGCAATTGGAACCTCTCGGTGCGTTTTCCTCAGGGTCGCTACTCTGGCATCCGTGTACATGTCCCCAACAATTAGCTTTGTATGTTGTTTGCCGTCTGGTCCGCGGTCATGTAAAGTGTAACATATGAGTTGTGCAATACAAAATGTGAAAACCTAATAAAAATACTTTTTTTTTTTTAAATAGCACTTTTATAGTGACACAGGACAAGCAACAGCACAGGTTTATAATCACCTGTGAATTACAGTAAGATTGCTGCTTTATAAATAAAAGAGTTTTGAAAAATTAGGCAATTTGGAAGTCTGGGACAAAATCTCTAAGTGTTACCCTTAATCCTAACTAGTTATTGTTGCTTTGTCTTAAAGTTACAAAAATGGAGATTTTCGTCAATGAAGCTAAACCAGCCCAAAAATGTACAATTCATCCACTATAGTAAATGACAAGTGGTGCTGTAACTTCAGCTCTTGATTACTTTGAAGTAACTGATATTCTGTTACTTTTACAGAGCATGTTTAGTGATGGCCCAATTACTGGAGGATAGTTTGTTCTGTGAAGAGTTCATTCAGCAGTGTCCAGCAGCAGTGGAGGTCCTAAACCTGGTGGCACAGGAATGCAGTCCTGGTAAGTATTGCTGTTTTAAACTGTGGTTAAATGAAGTGGATTCTGACTTTGTATCTTCAGAATGCATATTTTGTGCCAATATGCTTAAGATACCCAGCAACCATGTAAAGTTAACTTTTTTTTAAATCTCCAGTACCCAATTCTTTTTTTTCCAATTAAGGCGCAATTTAGCGTGGCCAATTCACCTACCCTGCACATCTTTGGGTTGTGGGAGTGAGACCCACTCAGACACTGGGAGAACGTGCAAACTCCACACAGACAGTGACCCAGAGCCGGGATCGAACCTGGGTCCTCGGTGCCGTGAGGCAGCAGTGCTAACCCTGCGCCACTGTGCCACCCGTAAAATTAACTCTTGACAGCTAATGCCATATGCACAAAGTTACCCGAAATTGGATAAACTCTTTAACGAAACCCCTGCAGAGTAGATTATGTGTGATGGAGACAGATTCAGTCATGACTTTCAGTAGAGAATTGGTTAATCACCTGAAGAAAGAAAGATTTGCAATGCTGCAGAAGCAGGTAGAGGAGTGGGACTAGCTGAGTTCTGGCAGAGAGCTGGCATGGGCATAAGACCATAAGACATAGAGTGGAAGTAAGGCCATTCGGCCCATCGAGTCCACTCCACCATTCAATCATGGCTGATTTCAACTCCATTTACCCGCTGTCTCTCCATTGCCCTTAATTCCTTGAGAAATCAAGAATTTATCAACTTCTGTCCAAACCTCCTTTGGTGCTGTAACCATTCTGTGATTCTAAACCAGAGAAAATAAACCTGTAACTATAAATGTCTTCACCTCCATTCTCTTGACTTATGACATCTGAACACTGGTCAGCTTTGTCCTTGTGTTGAATCCCAAGTTTCTTTACCCGTCAGTCTGGCCTCAATAAAAGTCGAGATGGATTTGCAGGTATAACATTAGTTATTTTATTCAGCTTGCAAGCTAAACTTAGTCCACAATGATACAGATAACATCTTGCTCTCTGCAGCTCCGGGACCAAGTGAGGATAAGACAAAGAGCTCCATACTGATACATTCAAATGGCATCAAGTTTCACATACTCGACGCCCATAGGTCATCCTATGTCCCTCCTGACCTGTTTGATCTATTCTGATTGGCTCACTTCCAATCCCTTTCTCCGGCCCCTATCAATCCAGCATCACTCTCGTAGACACACCTCTTCCTGCTTTTTCCATGCGGTCTAAAATCCTTTGTCTATGAACTAACCAGAATCAAAGTGGCTTATTTCTACATTACATCAACTAATATCTCTAAAGTAACTATTTTATATCACATTCGTCATTCCCTCCTTTTATAATTCCATGATAACCAGACTATCCAATCCATAGCTACGGTTCCTCATCTAAAAAGATCCGTCGCTGCATTTCCAATTCCTGGCTGAGCCCCCCCTCATCTGCTTCACCATCATGGATTTTAACAGTTAAATTTTTTGGGGTGTTGATCTGATCCAGTGCACCCCGCATTCTACCCATCACACATTTAAGGATGGCCAGGCCCACAAAGATGCAGCCGATAGCTACCACTAAATAAATACATGGCCATATTTATCAACCAGTCCTGCCAACCTCCAAATCCCCAGTTACCCCAAGAGCCAGGATCCTGCATCGCGTCCAAGTGATCCCGTATGCGATCCATAAATTTAGTGATGTTAGCGGTCAAGTCTTGAACTCCCATGATACACTTGCCCTGCACTATGGCACATACCCCACCCTCACGGGCCAGAAGATAGTCAAGAGCATACCGGTTCTGCATTGCAAACAACCGTAGCTGAGACAACTCCTTGGTTATTGCCCCGAGGGCTCCCAAAGTTTCATTTCCCAAGATGGTAAGGCCACAAATAAAATAATTCCTATCACTGACAGCCAAGGAACCCCCCACACCTCCTAGTGTCAATACGCTCAGAATCCCCCACCCAGCTGAGTGGCCCCGGTTGGGTGCAAGAACCTGAGGTTTTTTCCAGTTCTCGCAAAATTCAGCAGAGACTGCCCGGCGTGCTGACTGATTATACAGCTTCCACGCCGAAGGGCAGGGGACTGGTAGGGACTAGAGTCCCTATAGCAATTCGGCGGGGAAATGGGGGTGACAAAACATTGGTCGCTGTACCATTAAATAAAAAGTAGTATCCTTGCTCCGTGTGCAGGCTAGCATCACAATCAGCATATCGGTTGCGTAAGGACCCTCCAGTAGCCCAGTTTATCCAACTTTGAAACGCCCATTCGGGCCGCCTAGCAATGCGGAAAGCCCTAGTCCCAACAGTGATATGAGAGACATTCGCCCAGCCACAAAGGAGCTGGAGGCCGGCGTTCAATGGAACGCAAGTGGTGTTGTAACAAACTCATTGGCCAGACGCCTGGGTGATATGGCACCTCCTGTCCGTAAAGGTGGGGAACAGACATGTTATATTTGTGTCCACCTCTACCAGCAAACAGCCGTATCCTTCACTGCTGAAGCAATTCTCGTACGACCGGGAATCCCTATTGGGAGTGAAGTGGCTAGGTATGTACGCCCTCCACCGTCGCAGCCTATCGTACTGTGAATGGGAATTATCCCGAGGAAGGGGAAGGCAAATAGCCGGTGGTGCTGAACCCGGATCGTAAGGAAGAGTGACCTGCTCGGGCAGTGGCTCGGAATGCTGACAATGAACCACCGTTTGGGGAGTGCCCCCAAAGCGGTGAAACAGAAAATAACCTAGACACCGCTGCGGGGTTCGGGTAGCAGACAACCCGTCCCTGTCCATACAAGCGGTGGTAAATCTGGTAGAAGAGATTCATACTACCCGGGTTTCCCTCAGTTTGACCTTTAACTAACTTAAGTGTATCTCCCGGTAACCTACGTTCCAGCTGTACTTCCCTTCTCATACGCCCCATCCTCTCTCTAGTCCCTTTCACTTTCTCATAGCCTCTTCCTACGCTCTTCTGACAGCCTGATGTTACCTTTATTGCACCACTCTTAAAACATCCAAAATCGAATTTACATGTATTCCAAAAACAAGGCAATGTCCATATAATGTTCCCTTCCCATCGCCGGGACCGGTGCAACTGCTTCATGACTCCTGCATTCTCCTTAACTTTGACGACCTTCCATGAGTCGATACCATGTCCTCGTATATGGGGGCAGCGAAGAACATCACCTTTGCATAGGTGATGTATCCTTGTAGATTGGTTGGGGCTACACAGATACATAATATTCCCCTTTTCCATGTCCATCGCCAATAACACGCCAAGCGAAGTGAGGCCAAATATCACACAGACGGTGCGTAGCCACCCCATCATGCTCCACACCTGTAAAATAGCACTGGAGAAGGGAGGCAGGTTAGTATCCGACCTTTTACAGTAGTGGAGATGGACTCAATTTACAGTGATGTAGGTGGACCCAAGCACTTCGCCCCTCCACTTTAACTGCTGTGCGGGTGGTAAGGAGAACTTGGAAGGGCCCGTCCCATCGCGGCTCCGACCCCTTCCTAGTCCAATTTTTGACCATGACATAACTACCGGGCTGGACTGAAAGTGAGCTAGGTACTTGGGGCAATGGCTGGTAAGCCGCGCGGACCTGGCCATGGAGTTCCTTGAGCACTTGCGTGAGGGCTAGAACATAGGTGGTCATCTCTTCAGTCATCTGGTGAAACTGAACCAGTCTGGGAACCTGCAGGCTCCAGGGAGTTCTAAGAGGCTTGCCATAAAGAATCTCGGCGGGAGAGAGCCGGGCCGGTTCCGCAGGTGTAACCCGCAGCTGGAAGAGGGCAACGGGGAGCAACTTAAGCCATGTCAGTCCCGTGTCTGCTCTTAATTTAGCCAATTTAGTTTTGAGGGTCTGATTGTGTCTCTCAACCAACCCGGCCGCCTGCGGTCTATAAGCACAGTGTAACTGCTGGCGTATGCCCAACTGGGAGCAAAACTCCTTGTTAATTTGTCCAATAAAATGAGGCCCATTATCAGAACTTAACTGAGCTGGTATACCGTACCGGGGAATGATTTCCCGCATCAAGACTTTAACCACAGTAGCAGCTTTATTATCGATAGTCGGATACGCCTCGACCCATCTGCTGAACACATCCACAATGACCAAAACATATTTATAACATTGACACCTTTCCAACTCAATGTAATCCATTTGGAGCGTCTCAAAGGGACCACTGGGCAACGGGGTTTGCCCCATCCCACAAGGGATACCTTTTCCGGTGTTATATTGCTGACAAATCAAACACCGATTACTGATACTTTGGGCCAACCCCTGCATTTTAGGATGCCACCAAGTGTCCAGCAACAAATCACTAGTCCCTTGAGCCCCACAATGAGTTGCAAAGTGTACACATTCAATGACCCATAAAGCCAGCACATCAGACATACAAGTCTGATGTGCAGGCGTGGTCCATAAAGAGGAAACAGAATCATATGTACAACCTAACCGTTTCCACATTTGTTTATCGCTCTCAGGAGCGTCCTCCTGTAATCTTATGACGTCTTGGATGGTTGGCATTGACTTGTCAGAAGCAGGCATATTTATAGTAGATCGTTTAGTCTGACTTAACATCTTAGGCACCATCACTTGCTGAATTTGTGCGGCTGTTCGCGCTGCACAATCTGCTCGTTCATTACCAACGTCAACTGGGGTCCTACCATTTGTGTGGGCAGCGCATTTAATAACGGAAATCTGCGCGGGCATAAGGAGGGCCTGCAGTAAGTCATTAACTAAACCCCGGTTGGATATTTCTGTGCCTGCCGAGGTAAGGAATCCCCTATTCTTCCAGAGTTGTCCGAAGTCATGAACTACCCCGAAAGCATATCGGGAGTCAGTGTAGATATTTACCCGGCGATCTCCCCCAAGTATACATGCACGGGTGAGGGCAAAAAGTTCGGCTTGTTGAGCTGAATAAGGGGTCTGGAAAGCTGCCACTTCTAGAATCAGACCATCCTGATCTATGATTGCATAACCGGCCAGTCTCCGGCCAGTGGGGCTTACTAATGCACTGCCATCAACATACATAATCATGTCAGGTTGTTCTAACGGAATATCACTCAGATCGTCCCTTATTGTTGTAGTTTCCTGAATCAAGGCTAAACAGTCGTGACCAGGCGCGTCCTCGTGGACAGGGGGACCGCTAAGAAAACAGGCTGGATTGATAGTGGTACAGTATTTAAATGTCAGACGTGGATTGTTCAAAAGGTATATCTCATACCTATTCTGACGAGCTGCGGTAAGATGCTGAGTCTGCAGTTGCCCCAATAGTGCGATTACCGAGTGGGAGCTATACACCGTAATATCCTGTTGGAGAGTGATGTTGGCAGCAGCCTGCAAACTATTGTATATCGCTGCCAAGATCTGGGTGCAAACAGGGTGGCCCAACGCCACTGGGTCGAGTTTGGAAGAGTAATATGCTACGGGCCGGTGCTTGTCCCCATGTTGCTGGGTGAGTACCGCTGTTGAACATCCTTCCAGAACAGTACAGTATATCTGGAATGGTCGGTCGTATAGGGGCCTACCGAGGGCCGGTGCTTGTAGCAAGGCCTGCTTCAGGCAACGGAAGGCCTCGAGTGCCTCGGTGGTGAGAGTAAAGTTCCCCTCTTTACTAGTGTAAGGCGTCAGCAGCTTTGTATAGACAGCGATGTTTGGTATCCACTGCCGACAATAATTCATCATATCCAGCCAATGACGAACCTCCTTTGGCTATTGTAGGGGCGGGGAATTGGCATATTGGTTCAATCCTACTGGGTTCGAGACTTCTTTCTGTGGCTGTAAGTAAAACTCCTAAGAACTTAACTTTTCTCTGAGCCACCAAGACCTTTGCTTGTGAAACAACATAACCCAACGAGGATAGGTGGTTCAATAATTGGATCACATCATCCCTATTACTGGGCTCGTCAGGACTTGCCACCAATATGTCATCTACATACTGCACTAGAGTGGAACCATGCTCCAATGTCAAGGCCTGGAGTTGGGTCTGCAGACATCTGGAGAAGAGTGTAGGTGAGTTGACGAACCCCTGTGGCAGTCGGGTCCAGGTATACTGCTGTCCATTGTAAGTGAAGGCAAACAAATATTGGCTTTCAGATGCGAGTGGGAGGGCAAAGAAGGTGTGCTGAAGGTCAATTACGGCGAAGACCCGGGCTTGAGCTGGAATTTGAGCCAGTATGTGGGCAGGGTTAGAGACGAGAGCATGTAACGGCTGTGCGATGGCATTGATTGAACGTAAATCCTGTACTAATCGGTACTGGTCTGGTTTGGCTGGTTTAGGCACAGCAAGTATGGGGGTGTTACATTCTGATTGGCAAGGGACCAAAATACCCTGTTTCAACAGCTCTTGAATTAATTTATCTATTGATGGAGCAGCTTGAGATTTCAGGGGGTATTGTCGAATGGAAGGTAGCTTTACATGATCCTTAATCATCACCTTAATAGGTGTAACATTTGTCTTTCCCACTTGTGATGGGTATTCCGCCCAGACCTGTGGATTGACATATTCCAACACATCATGTCCCCTGTGATGCTGCAGTCGAGTGTTAATCCTTTCAGGGACCTCAAAATATTTTATGGTAGTGCCGTCCGGCATGACTTGAAGTGCGTAGTCTGTTGGATCCGAATGATCCACTGCCCTCCTGACCATTCGCCCCATATCCCTGGCATGGTACTGGTCATGGACCTGACGTGTAATATGAGGGCTTACCGAAGCTGACTGTGGCCATAACTGTGGTGATAGTGTAACAAAATCGGCTGTACCTTCTTTTCCCATGACTGTGGCTGTAACCTTGACTGGCCATTCGGTCTCAAGTAATGGCCGGTATTTGTCCTCCAACTCCCTGTTTCGTCCAGTTCTGTTTTAGGCCAGGGTAACGTGATGCAGTGACTGTTCAACGTCTAACGTCCACCACTGGCGGGTGATAGAAATATAGCACTGTTGTCTCATCCTCCATGATGTAACCGTCACCCCCTCATCTCCGCACTCTAGCTGTAGCTGGAAGATACACAGTAAATCTCGGGCCAACAAGTTACAGTCCAATCCAGTAGTCACTACAAACTGATGCTCTGCAGATTTATTCTCGTAAGTGACTGTCACAGGTTCAGAAATAGGGTACTCACACACCTGTCCTTGGAACCCTGACAATTGCTGCGTGTGGTCGGATAATGGTAGTTTAAGTGCTGATTGCACAGAAGACATGGCTGCCCCAGTGTCGATTACAAATGAGTGATGTTGATCTCCTATCTGCAGAGAGATAATAGGTTCCCTGTCCGATTGGAGAGTCCTTATGGCTAAATTAGCTAGTCAATCCTGTGGTGGGAAAGGGTTTGCCTGGGAGAAGTCAGTGTATCTCGTCTGTCCTCCCCTTGGTGGGTACCCCCTCCTTTGGGTCGGATAATCTCCTTCTACTGCCTGTCTTTTAAAGGGGCATTCCTGTTGCCAGTGATCTGCACGGCCGCAATTAAAACACGCATTGCTCCCTCTATATCTGCCTCCTCCTCTTCTTCCAGTAGACCAATGGCCCCTCAGAGGGGGCTGCGGTTGTAAAGCTGTTGATGCGTTCGGTGGGCCATAAAAAGGAGCTGAGGGTCCCTTTGGGTGGGTTTGGTATCCTCCTCCTCGCTGATCCACCCACCCAAAGTCACAATATTGGGGCTCCTGCTGATAAACTACCATTTCTGCCGCTTGTTGGGATCGCCAATCATCCTTTTTCATTACATACTCAGTCTTAACCTTTGTAACTGAGCCTCCTTCTTGGCCTACACCCTCCTTCCAATAAAATCTGACTGCCCTTGCCATCT
The DNA here is from genome assembly GCF_047496885.1 of Scyliorhinus torazame. NCBI lineage: Eukaryota > Metazoa > Chordata > Chondrichthyes > Carcharhiniformes > Scyliorhinidae > Scyliorhinus > Scyliorhinus torazame. The sequence continues at coordinate 34,861,448 of NC_092707.1, read as the reverse complement.
GGGAAGGGTCGTTCTCTGTCCAATTCATGTTATTACATTTCACAGCAGTAACCACAGAAGGTGGTAGGCAATGCATTAACATAGCACAATATTGAGGGGAATTCTGACCATTTTGATACAGCAAGTCGCCTGACTGCCCACGGTAGATTTCATTAAAACGCTCCAGAAATTCCTCTGGCTCTTCAATCTTCTTAGGTTTTAGGTCTAAGATAATAGAAAGATTTATGGGCCTTTGAAATGTGCTATTCAACGCATTCAGGATCTGTGTCCTTCTATCGTCGTCTAACGCATAGGCCTGCTGAAGTGCGGCATGACTAGCATAATTCAGGTGGTTAAGATAATTGCGGTACTCTGCTGGGGTTAAAATCTGCTGGACTAGGGCCCAGAGGTCCCTTGAATCAGCTTGATAAATAATTGAGATGGTAGTTCTCAAGGAATCCACGAAGGCAGCAGGAGATTTTTTTCTATCTGGGATTGTAGACATAATAGCCATCATCTCACTGGGTGTCCATGGGAAGTAAACGTCTATCGTGGGGTTCGCTCCCGCAGTCACTGCGTCAGGGTTTCGCACCTTCCTAATCGGTAACTGTCTCCGAATGTCACCAGGGGGCACTCTAGCTATTTCCCCTGGTTGTTCCAAGACTTCAACATCTCTCCCTGTCACTAGGGGGAGTTCTTTCTCTTCAAAATAATTTGTTTCAGCTTCCTTTGTTCCCGAACCTTGTGGTTTCTCCTTAGTTTGGAGAGACTTAGGTGGTATGCTTAATTGTTTCTGGTGAGGGTCAAGCCCCTCTCTCGCTGTCCGAGATCTTGTCCTAGAGCTAACTGGGCTTGTGGGACAGAGCTCCTCTTGTTCTACTGATCGTGAAGTTGGTAAATCAGGACCCACACTATCACCCAAAAGGGCTTGAGTTACTGGCATATTTGGAATCTGGGGAGCAATGACTGGGTATATATTATTATACTCTGGTGGTTCTGGAATGAGTGCAGACCATGCTACAGGTGCAGACGGAACTTTTAATGACTTTTCCAAATTACTGAATTTTTCTTTTTCTGTCAATTCAAGGCCAGCCATTGAACTACGTAGCTCATCTCTTGTTTGACCCGGGTCTTTCCTGTCTCTACTTGCGCTTTTTTTAAATGCACATTCCTTTTTCAAGATCTGTAATGTTTTTAGGTTACCCTGTTCACTAATTGGAATTCCCATTTTAAGGGCATTGTCCTGCTAGCTGGACAACATGATCTTATCTCTTTCCTCTTGACAATATTGCCTCCATAATCCAATTAATTCTTTTGCTTTCATACTTTGACTCTTTTTCCAAATTTGTCCCTGGATTTTCTTAACCATTTCTAGGTCTTTGGTGCCCCCTAGTGGCCATTCATCTCCCATTTTAGTTCTTAACTGTGCCGACAATTTTCTAAAATCCTTCGCTTTGTCCGGATACTTATCACATAATATTTGCAGTGGCATGCCTGGATCATTCGTGCTATCCAAGGAATTCCCCATCATCTCAACTAGTCCTCGGAACTGCGTTTTTCGCCACTACAGTCCAAGGGTACAATTTTAGCTTAATCGACTATATATTTAACACACTCACACATGGAGGTGAACCATTTTCAATTTCAAATGTCTCATCGACCTCCCATAACCTAACCCAACCGAATTAACTCTCAAATGAAGTTGAACCATTTACAATTTTAAATGTCTCATCAACAACATAGCCTGACCCCAGCCGAATTAACAATATGAAATCCCATCAATTAAAATGCTAATCCCCAGACTGACCTGTGATTTCGTCGAGGCGGTCTTTCTGTACCAATCGCGAGTGACCAGACTAATCAGACGATAAGAAGAGTGGAAAAATCAATGCGTGGTCATTTTCCAGCTTTACATTGAGGGCCCTTTCTTCCCCATCCTCCTGTTCATAATCAGTCTAATTCTGATTTCGCAGTTGGTTCAGGACCGCCCTGAGAAATCCCGGGTTTCGGCACCAAATGTTGAATCCCAAGTTTCTTTACCCATCAGTCTGGCCTCAATAAAAGTCGAGATGGATTTGCAGGTATAGAACATAGAACAATACAGCGCAGTACAGGCCCTTCGGCCCACGATGTTGCACCGAAACAAAAGCCATCTAACCTACACTATACCATTATCATCCATATGTTTATCCAATAAACTTTTAAATGCCCTCAATGTTGGCGAGTTCACTACTGTAGCAGGTAGGGCATTCCACGGCCTCACTACTCTTTGCGTAAAGAACCTACCCCTGACCTCTGTCCTATATCTATTACCCCTCAGTTTAAGGCTATGTCCCCTCGTGCTAGCCATTTCCATCCGCGGGAGAAGGCTCTCACTGTCCACCCTATCTATCCCTCTGATCATTTTGTATGCCTCTATTAAGTCTCCTCTTAACCTTCTTCTCTCTAACGAAAACATCCTCAAGTCCATCAGCCTTTCCTCATAAGATTTTCCCTCCATACCAGGCAACATCCTGGTAAATCTCCTCTGCGCCCGTTCCAAAGCCTCCACGTCCTTCCTATAATGCGGTGACCAGAACTGTACGCAATACTCCAAATGCGGCCGTACCAGAGTTCTGTACAGCTGCAACATGACCTCCTGACTCCGGAACTCAATCCCTCTACCAATAAAGGCCAACACTCCATAGGCCTTCTTCACCACCCTATCAACCTGGGTGGCAACTTTCAGGGATCTATGTACATGGACACCTAGATCCCTCTGCTCATCCACACTTTCAAGAACTTTTCCATTAGCCAAATATTCCACATTCCTGTTATTCCTTCCAAAGTGAATCACCTCACACTTCTCTACATTAAACTCCATTTGCCACCTCTCAGCTCAGCTCTGCAGCTTATCTATATCCCTCTGTAACCTGCTACTTCCTTCCACACTATCGACAACACCACCGACTTTAGTATCGTCTGCAAATTTACTCACCCACCCTTCTGCGCCTTCCTCTAGGTCATTGATAAAAATGACAAACAGCAACGGCCCCAGAACAGATCCTTGTGGTACTCCACTTGTGACAGAACTCCATTCTGAACATTTCCCATCAACCACCACCCTCTGTCTTCTTTCAGCTAGCCAATTTCTGATCCACATCTCTAAATCACCCTCAATCCCCAGCCTCCGTATTTTCTGCAATAGCCTACCGTGGGGAACCTTATCAAACGCTTTGCTGAAATCCATATACACCACATCAACTGCTCTACCCTCGTCTACCTGTTCAGTCACCTTCTCAAAGAACTCGATAAGGTTTGTGAGGCATGACCTACCCTTCACAAAGCCATGCTGACTATCCCTGATCATATCATTCCTATCTAGATGATTATAAATCTTGTCCCTTATAATCCCCTCCAAGACTTTACCCACTACAGACGTGAGGCTCACCGGTCTATAGTTGCCGGGGTTGTCTCTGCTCCCCTTTTTGAACAAAGGGACCACATTTGCTATCCTCCAGTCCTCTGGCACTATTCCTGTATCCAATGATGACATAAAAATCAAAGCCAATGGTCCAGCAATCTCTTCCCTGACCTCCCAGAGAATCCTAGGATAAATCCCATCCGGTCCCGGGTACTTATCTATTTTCAGCCTGTCCAGAATTGCCAACACCTCTTCCCTACGTACCTCAATGCCATCTAATCTATTTACCTGGAGCTCAGCATTCTCCTCCACAACATTATCTTTTTCCTGAGTGAATACTGACGAAAAATATTCATTTAGTATCTCGCCTATCTCTTCAGACACTCCACACAACTTCCCATCCCTGTCCTTGACTGGTCCTACTCTGTCCCTAGTCATTCGCTTATTCCTGACATACCTATAGAAAGCTTTTGGGTTTTCCTTGATCCTTCCTGCCAAATATAACATTAGTTATTTTATTCAGCTTGCAAGCTAAACTTAGTCCACAGTGATACAGATAACATCTTGCTCTCTGCAGCTCCGGGGCCAAGTGAGGATAAGACAAAGAGCTCCGTACTGATACATTCAAATGGCATCAAGTTTCACATGCTCGGCGCCCATAGGTTATCCTATGTCCCTCCTGACCTGTTTGATCTATTCTGATTGGCTCACTTCCAATCCCTTTCTCCGGCCCCTATCAATCCAGCATCACTCTCTTAGACACACCTCTTCCTGCTTTTTCCATGCGGTCTAAAATCCTTTGTCTATGAACTAACCAGAATCAAAGTGGCTTATTTCTACATTACATTAACTAATATCTCTAAAGTAACTATTGTATATCACATTCGTCACTTGTAATTGCTCCTATATATTTTTGATTCACTTTGTACTGTTAAAATTTGGAATCATCTTTGCCCCCATTAAAGCCTGTTTGATTTACAGCCTCCTAAGTGTCATCATGATAATGTTGCTATTTCTTGCGTTTTACCATTATATTGTTTTCTTTCTATCCCAGTTGGGAACTTTGGCCGCATTTCTGCACCGAAGTTTAAAATGGCCGGTTGGCATAGTACAGTTATGAGGTCTTAGTGTTTTGTGTGTGCTGATTAAAAGAACTGGCTATCTGTTACTGTACAGTCTGCATACTTTTGTGACTTGTAAGCACTTATCCATTCCTTTTAAAAAGAAAATACCCTCTTGTTTTCAGGTGAACGATTGGTGGTAGTAGAGGCTCAGTGTGAGAGATTGCGGATGTTATACCGTGACTGTGCTCGGCCCCCTCCTCCCCCACTGCAATCTGACAGGAGACAGGTAATGGTGCTACAAGGATCATGCAATGAAGCCACATTCTGATTCACTCTTGCTCCACTTCACTGAGATGCATATGTTACTCCACAGAGTATTCTTTTCACCACCATCTCAATTACTTTGTTATCTTCTATATCTGAGGCGATTACTAAAGCTATGATTGGTTAGCCACCTAGCAATATACCTGTGGAAGATGGGTCAGTCAACCAGTTCTTTTTACCCTTTGGAATCTGTTGCTCCAAACAATCATTTTAATGAAGTTGTAGATTGGATGCACATAATTGAAACTCCATTACTAGACGGAATTACTCACTGATTCTATTGCAGATTGGTATCACAAAGTCTGGAAAGTAAAGCACATGCAGACAATTCTGTGATTATATTTAGTAATGACTATATTCTTGTTTTACAAGTGCTGTATTTTGCATGCAATTCTACATTAGTAGAATCTGGACAGCGACCTTTCATATCAGAACGAATGCATTTCACCATGCTAAGATACCTCCTGGCTGCCCAGAGTCACATTTAGAATGTGCTGGGAATTTCCCTTCCCACATAAGGGTTTATGCAGTAAATTTCCAGAAGAGCTAATTTCCTCTGGACAATTGCACTGGGATGGGAGCCATCTGACAAAGCGATTTAAATTACTAACTTTGGATGGTTCTGCCAGTTTTACCACCCCTGACACCTCCAGGAGGATTCCCCCTCTTCCCCCCCCCCAATCCTGACACCAGACCTATCCTCCTCCCTGGCCCAACCAATGTCTAAACCCCGACTCCCACAACCCATTCACTTAAGTGCTATAAAAAGGGGACATGTCCCCCTTCACTGCGCTCCATTTACACCTTGCTGCTGGGATTTGAAATTGCAGTGAGAGTAAATTGCAGCCGATGATTGTCACTCCGAGGAAGGGCATCGTGACTTCATAAGTAGTCTTGTTTTAATCCTGTAGTTATTGAGAGAATCTCTGTTTTTTTTATTGCTGCTACCTGTTCAAAGTTCGAACATTTATATTTCCCATATTTGTATTTCAGTTAGAACAGATTCCATGTCCCATATTACATTTCCATATATTTTTGCAATGTTTAGAAACATGGGCACCTGCCCATTGCTGTACATGTTTGTACCACAACAAATACCATTGAGCTGCACCACTTTTAGCCATTTGACCATGCAAGGACGTGCACATGGGTGGCCATGGGTTATTTGCTCAGTGATACCTTTTTTTCATTCTTTCAGGTGGATCCCAGTGCTTTTGAGAGGCAGCTGAATCAATGTAATTCAGTAAGGAAAAAAAAGGAAATATTTTGGAGGCAAACCTTTTGCCAAATCTCACCCCTCATCTTCTAAAGATGCTGATTCTTATTGGGAAACTGGATATTGTCCAGTGCCTCACCCCAAGTGCCTTTCTTCATGCATAAGCTCAACCAGTGAGTGTAAGGAAACTGTTTAACTGCACAAGCCCAATTTGGTTCTTTTCGGCATTGAGCCACATACTTTCCAAAGGAGTCACTCAGTAATGATCAGAAAAAGGTATTTTGCTCATTTTTATTTTTTTTTACCACTCCCTCCCAAGCCAAGGAACCACAAAATCAAGTGATGTTTTTACTGAAATCAATTAGCTCACTAGGTATTTAAAATTGAAACATCCAACCATATCGCTGTGCGCAATCCCAGATGTTGCTTTCACTTGCAAGGGCATTGGAGCAGCTTAGCCTAATCGTAACTATACTTCATCCAGCTCCTTGGCAGGTGTTCACTGTGTTTGATGGGGCATTGTTTAGTGTTGCAGAATTAAAGGAACTTCATTTCTGTTTTGTTTTTTGACAGTAGGCCATTTTGAAGTGGATTTGAAATTAAAAGTGTTACTTCCCCTTTCTTCATTCTTCCAGCCGAAAGAAATAACCTGGTGCCCCTCTCGGGTTTTCCCTCCAGTGCGAGCATGCATGTTTTCGTCCCATCTTACTGCTGTGACATTCCTAGCTGATCCAAGTGCAGGAGGGGGCTTGCCTCGTGGGACATTCATCTATGCCACATCACAGATACCTGTGCAGGTAGGGGTTTGGCAGCAAGTGAACAAGAGAGACATGGGAATCGCACACCTTCTATTAAGCCTAATCTTCGCCTAGGCTTAGGGGCTGTTTAGCACAGGGCTAAATCGCTGGCTTTGAAAGCAGACCAAGGCAGGCCAGCAGCACGGTTCGATTCCCGTAACAGCCTCCCCGAGGGGAGGGGCTTTTCACAGTAACTTCATTTGAAGCCTACTTGTGACAATAAGCGATTTTCATTTCATTGCTATAACTGCAGTGCCACTTGTTTTGAATCAGTAAGCTAGCAAAAAGCCTTTTGGCCGATTGCTGGAATGAGAGAAGAAAATAAATCAGTTTATTGAAAACTCTTTAAACAACAGAAGCAAGTAAATCGGCAGCCTGAGAAGAGAGTGAAAAAAATGAATGGAAGTAAATGCCAATGCTGTATGTTTATTACAGGCCAACCAACATCTAAAAGAGAGAGACAGTTCAATAGATTGGGTGGCACCTTTGTCAGAATTTAATCTCTGTTCAATGATGAGTCTCAATGAGTCCATTCCCTATATTTTGAAAACCTTGTTGCCAATCACAATCGGCTAGCTAACTGTTCCTGCCATCCATGCACTGAACTAATTAGGTGCTTGTCTGTCATCTCCATATTATTCCTCCAAGGGTTAATACCGTTACATAGGTACGGGTGACTGAGAAGTATCTTTATTATAAGACCATTTAAAGCATCTATTGCTAAGGAATTTGGGATCTAAGGAAAAGTAGTGTTGTTTCCTCCAGTTAAAATACTGCCTTACAATTTGTCCTTTTGATATTCAAACCCCTTTATTAGTATATACGTGCATAACTGAACTGTATCAGCTACCTTTGGGACATTATTCATGAGAGCCCTGCCTTCTCAACCTTGCCTTCACCTGAGGTGTGGTGATCCTCAAGTTAAATCACCAACAGTCAACATTCAAAGGGGAGAGCAGCCTATGGTCCTCTGGGACTGTGGCAACATTTACAGTTGCACTGATAATTAACAGTGAAATATTTTGGTTTTATGTGCAGTAGTTTCAAATATTTGTATAAAATAACATTTAGGAAGGTATGCATTTATCCCTATTTAATTATGAAATGCTTGTAGATGGTCAGACACTTCTAGCTAATGCTGTTTATATGTGTTCTTCTAAGGCACCATCATTTTATTGGGAGTTAGAAATTGTTTCCTATGGAGACACAGATGATGATAGTGGCCCAATAGTGTCTTTTGGATTTGCTACCGAAGCTGAAAAAAGGGATGGAGCTTGGACAAATCCTGTTGGAACCTGCCTCTTTCACAAGTATGTGCTTATAATTTGCTATTTTCGAAGGCGAGCATGGTTTAACTGCAATTTAGTTTTACTTGTTGTCCCATTAGGAGAAGCATTATCTTTGTTTGTTACAAAAATCAGGCTGCCACCCGTGATTTAGAAATGGGCCATTTCTAAGGCTTGTTTAATATTAGACATGCATTGTTTCCATTGGTGTGTTATGGAGTGTTATTATTATGCATCTTCTTACTTAAATCCATTGCTGATGTAATCAGTAAGTGCTATGATGTCATTAGTTGTTACCTGTGTATATTCAGATTTAATTGTCGTTAGTTCTAATTTTATTGTTACTGTTGTTTTGATATTTAGCTAGCTGCTCCTGTTTTTGATTCCATACTGTATTTTAACCATTTTTATTTTTATCTGTTAAAGAAGATTGACTTTATTTATTAACAATGCATTTCATCTATCTTTTTGTGGTCAAGTTACCAAATCATTTTGGCAAATAAAGGTGGCACGGTGGTGCAGTGGTTAGCACTGCTGCCTTATGGCGCTGAGGACCCAGGTTCGATCCCGGCCCCAGGTCACAGGCCGTGTGGAATTTTCACATTCTCCATGTGTCCGCATAGGTCTCGCCCCCCACAATCCAAAGATGTACAGAGTAGGAATATTGGCCACGCTAAATTGCCCAACAAAGAAAAATTGTCAATGGGAATTTTAAAATTTCAAGTTTCACCACATTTAACACGCAAGTTATTGTGGTTTTCTTTGGGTCTATCAATGGGTTTGTGGAAGAGGACAAGAACTGGACTGAAAAGGTTGGAACACGTTTTCTTGGCAAATGGGATAGCAGGCGAGGCTAGAAAGTGCTCAGTTCTCGTGTGTGTGTGTGTGTGTGTGTCGAAGACTTACAAGCTCGTGAGAAATTTAGCTACACCACGCAAAACGGGACATTTCATTTGTCGATTTAGTTACACTCGTCCAGAATCAGCACAATCCTAAGCCCTCTAATTGTTCAACACTTCAAATTCCATAGTAATTTTCAGAAGACGGGACAACCGTAGCTAACTTTGTTGCTGAATTGCGCCCGCTCTCTGAACATTTCTGGTCTGGGGCAATTTTGGAAGACATGCTTCAGGACAGACTTGTTTGTGGTATGATCGAGGACGGCATTCAGCGGCGTTTGCTGGGAGAAGCCACACTTAATTATAAGAAGGCACTAGAAATTTCTCTGTGCATGGAAATGGCAGCCAATAATACAAAAGATATTTAGACGGCCAATGGCGGCATGGAGACGAGTTCACTGCACCAAGTGCACAAAATGCCAAAAGTAAAAAGGTGAAGACAGTGGGAGTGCTTTAGGTGTGGAGGCTCACACTATTCCAATCATCCTAAGTTTATGGATGCTGTTTACCATCAGTGCAACATGAAGGGGCATTTAAGGGCAGCACGGTGGCACAGTGGTTAGCATTGCTACCTCACGGCGCTGAGGTCCCAGGTTCGATCCTGGCTCTGGGTCACTGTCCGTGTGGAGTTTGCACATTCTCCCCGTGTTTGCGTGGGTTTCGCCCCCACAATCCAAAAAGATGTGCAGGGTAGGTGGATTGGTCATGCTAAATTGCCCCTTAATTTGGAAAAAATTAATTGGGTACTCTAAATTTATAAAAAGAAAAAAAGGGGCACTTAGCGAAGAGGTGCCGAGGTGCTCGGAGCAATTTGAAGGTTGGACAGGGAACTTTAAATGCAAGGAAGCCTCAGTCAACGGCGCATCACTTTGAAAGCTTAGACCAGGCAGAGGAGTACTCGTATGGCATGTTTAATATGAGTGGAGGACGTGGAGAGCCCATTTATGCTGCAGTGAAGGTCAATGGACAGAAAATCAAGATGGAGGTGACACAGGAGCCACTGCATCGCTAGTCAGTGAGGAGATTTGGGGTTTGAAGCAGGCACCAATCCTTATTCAGGCAGGAATCAACCTTCAAACATACACAATGAGACTATACCATTGCTTGGACTGTTCGAGGTAGACATTGCACATAACAGCGAAGAAGCAAGAGCACAGCTCCTGCTAGTAAAAAGGAATGGGCCGAGTTCACGAGGGCGTAACTGGCTTAGGAAAATTCAGTTAAACTGGGGTGAGACTGAGGACATCATTGAGAAATATCCTGAGGTTTTCAAAGACAAACTGGGTACATTGTGGGGCACTGCAGTTAAATTGTTCATGGATCTTCAGGCTCCTCTTCACTTTTTCAAACTGAGGGCTGTGCCCTACGTCATGAAAGGTGGCAAAGTGGAGGAGTTGGAGCGGCTTCGAAGGCTAAGAATCATTGAGTCCATTCAGTTTTCACGTTTGGCAACTTCAGTTGTTCCTGTTCTTAAAAGTGATGGTACTGTGTGGGGATTACAAACTTACCATTAATCAGGTTACCAAGCTGGACGTTTACCCGTTGCCGAGGGTAGAAGACCTGTTTTCAACCCTTGCAGGAGGCAAGATGTTTTCAAAACTGGACATAAGCCAGACCCATCAACTCTTGCTGGAGGAAGATTCGAAGCAGTATGTGACCATCAACATGCATAAAGGGATTTTCAAGTATTTGGTTTTTGGTGTATCCTCCAGTCCGGCTATCTTCTAACGGATGATGGACAACCTGTTACAAGGCATTCCTCATGTTTGTCTACTTGGATGGCATTTTAATTTATGCTGAGACTGAGGAGGAGCACCTCAGCAACCTGGACCGAGTTTTAAAAAGGTTATCGGAGGCGTGACTGCGTCTGAAGCGGAGAGAGTGCATCTTTCAGGCACTGTGTGGAGTATCGAGGCCACAGGATCACTGCACAAGGCTTATCCCCTACAAAAGGAAAAGTTTGAACGATTAAGGAAGCTCTGGAGCCCAGGAATGTGGCAGAGTTCAGATCATTTATAAGTTTGATAAACTAATATGGAACGTTTTTGTCAGACCCGTCTACAGTATTGGCTCCACTGTCACCTACTTCTGTACAAAGAAACAAAATGGAAATGGGAGTCTGCACAGAAGAAGGCTGTCAAAGATGTGAAAGTGCTGCTGCAATCGGAAAATTTGCTGGTCTATTTTGATCCAGACAGGGAACTTAGTTTGTCATGCAATGCCTCGCCCTATGGTGTGGGGGCAGTACTTTCTCGTAATGGAGGACGAGTCCAAAAAGCCCATTGGTCTTGTATCTAGAACGCTGACAAAGGGTGGAAAGAGGTATTCGCAGTTGGACAAAGAAGGTTTTGCTATCGTTTTTGCAGTAAAAAGATTCCATCAGTACCTCTATGGTCGTTCGTTCACCATATGTACCAACCACAAGTCATTAATGAACCTTTTCAGTGAGTCAAAATGTATTCCCCTCGTGTCTTCAGCAAGAGTACAGCGCTGGGTGCTTACATTGTCAGTGTATCAGTGCAGCATCATGTATAGAGCAGGGAAGGTTCACGTTAAGTCGTCTCCCTTTACCAGATTTGCCAATCCAGGTATTGTATCTTCCCGAGACGATTTTCTTACTAGAGAGACTTGCCCAATCTGCAATGAGTGCTAAATAAATTAAGCAGTGGATGGACAGAATGGGACTAAGCCCATAATAAATAGGTGCAGAATTAGGACCACATGACCCATCAAGTCTGCTCCACCATTCAATCATGGCTGATATTTTTCTCATCCCCATTCTCCTGCTTTCTCCCCATAACCCCTGATCCTGTTATTAATCAAGAACCTATCTATCTCTGTCTTAAAGACACTCAGGATTTTGGCCTCCACAGCCTTCCACAGATTCACCGCCCTCTGCTGAAGAAATTCCTTCTCTTCTCCGTTTTAAAGGATCGTACCTTCAATCTAAGGCTGTGCCCTCAGGTTCTAGATTTTCCAACATGGAAAAGGCCCAATCTAGGCCTCTCAGTATCCTGTAAGTTTCAATAAGATCGCCCCTCATCCTTCTAAACTCCAACGAGTGCAGACCCAGAAACCTCAATCGCTCCTCATACACAAGCTCTTCATTCCACGAATCATTCTTTCTGGACCCTATCTAAGGCCAGCACATCCTTAGATACGCGGCCCAAAATTGCTCATAATACTCCCAAATGGGATCTGACCAGAGCCTTGGATAGCCTCAGGAGAACATCCCTGCTCTTGTATTCTAGCCCTCGACAGGAATGATTTGCAGCTGAGCTCTAGATATATAAATGGTCAGAAGAAGAATTATGGAAAGTACAATGCTTTGCAACAAGTAGTCATCAATGCTAAATCAGATAAGCACTGAAAAGTATTTGGTGATTTCTTAAAAGAATATTAAAATGGTATGAGATTAGTGCAGGAAAATTTGATTAGATTTGGGATAGAACAGGAAATCTGGATTTTGTAAAAACCCTTCCCAAACCAGAGGTGGGACAAACATTTTGCCCCTCTGCTTAAATTTCCATTTTGATGATAGCATTTAATCAGTTTTCAGTGTTCCTCTTTCTGTCTTCACTTCAACTCACTTGTACAGTACTGCCGTAAATTCTTTCCCATTAGGCAAAAGTGGTAGTTGACATTCTTGTCATGTTGGAGAATCTGGTGGGTACATCTGCATTTTTCTATGGGTTGAGTCGATGCATTGACACATTATTGTGCCGTAGTCCTGATTTACACTTGACAAATACATAGAACAATGATTGCAGAGCAGAAAAAATTGAGTCCCTTTTGATTCTTTATTTCTTTTTCTCTTTGCAGTAATGGGAGAGCTGTGCATTACAATGGATCCAGTCTGCTGCAGTGGAAGAGCGTTCGATTAGATGTCACTTTGTCACCTGGTAAATGGCAGCTGTTTTATACAGATTGTTTTGATTACGATACATTTGAAAATGGTCAAAATTTCAGAATTGCTTCTGTTGAATTCTGTTATGTCACTCAAGAATTTATTGATTTTCCCCTCGGCTTTATTTTTTTTACATTTTCCAATTAAGGGGCAATTTAGTGTGCTCAATCCATCTACCCTGCACATCTTTGGGTTCTGGTGGTGAGACCCATGCAGACACGGGGAAAATGTGCAAACTCCACACGAACAGTGACCCGGGCCAGGATCAAGCCCGGGTCCTCAGCGCTGTGATGCAGAAGTCTAACCACTCTGCCATCGTGCTGCCCTTTCCCCTCAGCTTTATATTAGTATGTTTGCCAATTCTTCAACTCAACCCCTCCCCATTAAAGCTTAGAACAAGTGTTTTCAGAACCAAGTCGGTGCTTCATTGTATGAACGAATCTTGGTTTGCAAATGCTGAGAAGCCAATTGAATTTGGTTTTATCATGGCAGCAAACCACTTCAAAAAGTTACAGTCTTGTTTTCCAGATGGTCTTAAACCTTTCATGACCTTTGCTGTATGGTTTGTGAGATGATCTGAATCCTCACCTCTGTTGTCCAGCTGAGTGGGACTGCCCTCACCTGGTTCCATTTCTAGCTATCTAATTGCAGTCAGCGAATCACCTCCGCTGACTTCATCCTGCACCTGCATTGCTTACTACCTGTGGGGTCACCCAAGGATCTACTGGTGGCCTTCCTATTTCCCATCCGCATGCTCTCTTGACAACATCATCTGAAGCAGTGTTAAACTCCACATATAAACTGACATAATTCTGCTGTCCACTGTGACCACTATCACTTTTGATGCCTTTGCTTCCTCTGATTAGTCACACTGCAAGTCAGACATTGGATGAGCAGAAACATCTTTCAGCTCTATATTAGGAAAACTATAGCAAATGTCTTCCGTCCCTGTCACAAATCCTATTCTGTAATCACTCTGAGGTTAAACTTGTCTTTACGACCTTAGCATCCTAGTTTACGATGAAATGAGCCTCCAATCACACATCCGCTCTATCACAATGACTGCCTATTTTCACCTCCATAGGATTAACACTGCTACTCATCCTCGCCCATGTCTTTGTTACTTCTAGCTTGACTATTCCAATGCTCTCCTGTCCAGCCACCCACTTCGCGCCCACCAAAAACAAACTCATTTCTGTTGTACGTATTCTAGCGTACAAAGTCAGTTCACTCCTCATCCATGTGCTTGTTGGGCTAGTTGGCCTTTTAAGTCAACATGCATTTTTAAGTCCCTAATAGCATTAAAGGTTTGTAACAAATTGCTTACATTGCCAGCCAACATTAACTGGAAACTCCTCTATTTACAATCGCATCCTTGTTTTCAAATGTGACCATAGTCTCAAACCTTCCTAACTTTTAACCACTTGTTATACAATCCTCTGCGATCTCAGCATTTCTTCGATTCTGGCCTTTTGCAGAGGTTTAATTTTCATTGTGCCTTCAACTGCTTGGGTCCCAAGCTCTGAAATTCCCTCCCTAAACCTGTCTGCCTCTCTAGGTCTCACTCCTCCTTAAAGACCTAACTCTTTACCAAGTCTTTGGTTACCTGTCCTAGTATCTCCTTGTGTGGCTCAGTTTTAAATTCTGATTGATAATTGGTCCTGTCCAGTAATTAGGGACTTTTTACTATGTTAAAGATGCTGTCTAAATGCTTGCTGTTCCATTACCTAAGCATATACTTTAATCACATATATAATCCTGGAATTTGGTTGACCAATAAATTGTTAATTTATTTAACTTTCAACGTGGAATCAAAAGCAAGTGAGAAATGGCTTGTCTAGAAATATAATGTATATATTATACATATAGTCCTACTCCCTTTTCTTAGATTCAAATAAGGGGCAATTTAGCATGGCCAATGCACCTGCCCTGCGCATCTTTGGGTTGTGGAGGTGAGACCCATGCAGACAAGGGGGAAATGTGCAAACGCCACACGGGCAGTGACCCGGGATCAAACATGGATCCTTGGTGCTGTGAGGCAGCAGTGCTAACCACTGTGACACCATGCCGCCCTGATAAATACATTCCTGACCTCCAGTGTGATTTCCTGACCCTCGGTGTGCAATAGCAAACTGCCTGGTCAATTTTATGTCAATTATTCAGGAACTGCTTATGTCAACAAAGCACTTGCTTTACAATTGGAATAATAATAATAATCTTTATTATCACAAGTAGGCATGCATTAACACCGCAATGAAGTTACTGTGAAAAGCCCCTAGTCGCCACATTCCGGCACCTGTTCCACTGAGGGAGATTTCAGAATGTTCAATTCACCTAACAACACGTCTTTCGGGACTTGAGAGGAAACCAGAGCACCCGGAGGAAACCCACGCAGACACAGGGGGAACGTGCAGATTCCACACAAACAGTGACCCAAGCCGGGTATCAAACCTGAGTCCCTGGAGCTGAATAGCCCCTGAGCTGATCTAAATTGGTTGAACTGAATTTAATTTTGGATAGTGTGGGATTTTGTGGATTAAATTTAGAATTTCTTTTTAAAATATCCTTTCCATAGAATCCCTACAGTACAGAAGGAGGCCGTTCGGCCCATCGGGTTCCCAGCGACTTTATGAAAGAGCCCCCTATCTCGGTCCAATTCCCCGCCCTACCCCATAATCCACCTAACCTACAGATCTTTGGACACTAAGGAGTAATCTTTGGACTTTGGGAGGAAACTGAAGCACCCAGAGGAAACCCACGCAGACACAGGGAGAACGTGTGAACTCCACCCAAGGCTGGAATTGAATCCGGGTCCCTGGTGCTGTGAGGCAGCAGTGTTAACCACTGTTCTAGTAACTTATATTAATGTTAAAACCCTGTATTCAATATTCCTGTCAATTTTTAATTACTTTTAAATCACACTCTTAAAAGTGAACAGTCAAGAATGGTCACAGGAAAGGCAGAGGCACAGTGGAGGAAGGCACAGGGGATGAGATATGAGTCTGGGGAAAAGGCAAGCCGGCTGCTGGCCTACCAACTTTGCAAGAGGATAGCGGCGAGAGAGATTGGGGGAGTTAGGGATGAAACGGGAACTGCGGAGCGGAGAGCAGGGAAGGTAAATGAGGTGTTTAAGACCTTCTACGAGAGGCTATACAAGTCCCAACCCCCTGAAGGAATGCAACAGTTTCTGGACTAACTAAGGTTCCTGAGGGTGGAGGAGCAGGAGGTGGCAGGACTGGGGGCGCCAATTGAGGTGGATGAGGTGACTAAGGGACTGGGGAACATGCAAGCAGGGAAGGCCCCGGGACCAGACGTGTTCCCGGTGGAATTCTACAGGAAATATGTGGACCTGTTGGCCCCGCTGCTGGCGAGAACCTTTAACGAAGCCAGAGAAGGGGGGACACTACCCTCGACAATGTCGGAGGCAACGATATCACTAATCCTGAAGCGGGATAAAGATCCGCTGCAATGCGGGTCATATAGACCTATCTCACTCCTAAATGTAGACGCCAAGCTGCTGGCAAAAGTGCTGGCGACGAGGATAGAGGATTGTGTCCCGGGGGTGGTGCATGAAGACCAGACAGGGTTTGTAAATGGGAGACAACTGAATGTCAACGTGCGACGGCTGCTGGGGGTGATAATGATGCCCCCAGCGGAGGGGGAGGCAGAGATAGTGGTGGCGATGGATGCGGAGAAGGCATTCGATAGGTTAGAGTGGGAGTATCTATGGGAGGTGTTGAGGAGGTTTGGGTTCGGGGAGGGGTTTATCAGATGGGTCAGACTCCTATATGGGGCCCCAGTGGCAAGTGTAGTCACAAACCAGCAAAGATCGGAGTATTTCCGGCTACACAGGAGAACAAGGCAGGGGCGTCCCCTGTCCCCATTACTGTTCGCGTTGGCAATTGAACCACTGGCCATAGCGTTGAGAGACTCTAAAAAATGGAGGGGGGTGGTTAGAGGGGGAGAGGAACATCGAGTGTCACTCTATGCAGATGACTTACTGCTATATGTTGCGGACCCTGTAGAGGGGATGACAGAGGTTATGCAGATATTGAGGGAGTTTGGAGATTTTTCGGGATACAGGCTAAATATGGGGAAGAGCGAGCTTTTTGTAATACACCCCGGGGACCAGGGAAGAGGAATAGACGCCCTGCCGTTAAGGAGAGTGGAAAGGAGCTTCCGATATTTGGGGATCCAGGTAGCTAGGAGCTGGGGAACTCTACACAGACTCAATCTGACGCGGCTGGTGGAGCAGATGGAGGAGGATTTCAAGAGGTGGGATATGCTGCCGCGCTCATTGGCGGGCAGAGTGCAGGCGGTAAAAATGATGGTTCTCCCGAGGTTTCTGTTCGTGTTTCAATGTCTACCCATTCTGATCACAAAGGCCTTTTTCAGGAAAATAGACAGGAGCATTATGAGTTTTGTGTGGGCAGGGAAGACCCCGAGGGTAAGGAGGGGGTTCCTGCAGCGTAGCAGGGACAGAGGGGGACTGGCGTTGTCGAGCCTGGACGACGACTACTGGGCCGCCAATGTGGCGATGGTTTGTAAGTGGATGAGGGAGGGAGAGGGGGGTGGCGTGGAAGTGGCTGGAGATGGCGTCCTGTAAAGGAACGAGCCTACAGGCGCTGGTGACGGCGCCGCTGCCGCTCTCCCCGAAAAGGTATACCACAAACTCAGTGGTGGTGGCAACCTTAAGGATCTGGGGGCAGTGGAGGCGACACAGGGGGGTGACGGGTGCCTCGGTATGGTTCCCGATCAGGGAATAACCACAGGTTTGCCCCAGGAAGGATGGACGGAGGGTTCCAGAGCTGGCAACGAGCAGGAATTAGGAGATTGAGAGATTTGTTTATAGACGGGACGTTTGCGAGCCTGGGAGCGCTGGAGGAAAAGTATGAGTTGCCCCCGGGGACTATCTTTAGATATATGCAAGTGAGGGCGTTTACGAGGCAACAGGTGAGGGAATTTCCGGTGCTCCCGACACTCGGGATCCAGGATGGAGTGATTTCGGGGGTATGGGTCGGGGAGGGCAAAGTGTCCAAAATATATCAGGAGATGAGAGACGAGGGGGAGGCGCTGGTAGAGGAGCTAAAGGGAAAATGTGAAGAAGAGCTGGGGGAGGAGATTGAGGAGGGACTGTGGGCTGATGCCCTTAGTAGGGTAAATTCCTCGTCCTCGTGTGCCAGACTTAGCCTGATACAATTTAAGGTTCTACACAGAGCACATATGACGGGAGCAAGACTGAGCAGGTTCTTCGGAGTGGAGGACAGGTGCGGGAGGTGCTTGGGAAGCCCGGCGAATCACACACGCCTGTTTTGGTCGTGTCCGGCACTGGATGAATACTGGAGGGGAGTGGCAAAGGTGGTGAAGGTCCGGGACAAGCCAGGCTGGGGGTTAGCTATATTTGGGGTAGCGGAAGAGCCGGGAGTGCAGGAGGCGAAAGAGGCCGATATTCTGGCCTTTGCGTCCCTGATAGCCCGGCGAAGGATCCTACTTATGTGGAAGGAAGCGAAACCCCCCGGCGTGGAGGCAGGGTTCATAAAACTGGAACGAATGAAATTTGCGCTGAGAGGATCGGCTCAGTGGTTCTCCAGGCGGTGGCAACCGTTCCTTGACTATCTCGCGGAAAATTAAGGGAAAATAGATCGTCAGCAGCAGCCCAGGGTGGGTGGGTGGGGGGGGAGGGAAAAGGGCGGGGGGGGGGAAGCACTATATTTTGTTACTTTGTTAGTTCACCATATTATTCAAATAATGTTATTTATTATTATTACTGTATTATTTTTATGTTGATTTGTAAAATGGAAAAATTTTGGTTGAAAACTTTAATAAAATATATTTTATTTTAAAAAAAAGAATGGTCCTGTTAGTCATCTTAGCGAAGAGATGCACTTCAGGTTGATCTGTCATCAAGGAGACATTTTTATCTCCAGTTTTAAACTCCCTTCTCTCAGTTTCCACACCTCGTACCACACATTTATTCTAGGAGAGAGTTTTCTCAAAACATTCAGAACAGTTAAACTCATTTTTTGTTTAAAAAGGGTTTTGCGCCTCAATAATTTTTTTTTTCCTTTTTTCTCAACCTTCTCATACAAAGGCATTGACTTTTTTTTTTGTGTGGCCATGTTACAGCCCCTCGCAGCTCTTTGCTATCATCCCCAAGTAACAGTCCTTATTTTTGGAGATTATAGTGTAAGAGCTTCCAGGCGATTGAACGACATAGGGCATCAAAGACAAATGTGATTACTTTCTCAACTAATGTAATATATGAGCACCAAAATACACAGCTGAACAATCAGGAGCGTGGATCATTGCTGTTTTGCTGTCTTAATATAGGAAAAGTTAGCTGTTGCTAGGATTGGCAAGCCTCCTGTTTTTTTGTGGCTTTTTTTCAGTAATTAAAAATGAGCCATAAATAGAATGTAACCATTTTCACCTTTTATTAAAACCATTAAAACACGATAATTAAAATAACCGCACCGCATATGTTTTTTCCCTCCTCTACTTCTTTTCTTCCTCTAGGTGATGTAGCAGGTATTGGTTGGGAGAGAAGTGATGGAACCCCTCCTCCACCTGGACAGCCATCAAAGGGCAGAGTATATTTCACATACTGTGGGCAGAGACTGAGCCCATTCCTAGAAGATGTTTCTGGTGGAATGTGGCCAGTTGTTCACATTCAGAAAAAGGTAATTTATTTGTTTCATTTATCACTCATTTTCAGCACGTAGGCCAGATGATGAGTTGAAGGTTTGTATTATTTGAAGATGGACTGCGATCACCAAAATATATTCCACCGTGAAGCTCGAATGCTCAAAACATGACCTTGCTACGGTGCCACATGTTTTCATGAAATTGACCTACTGTCAGATTCTTCAACTGTATACTATTCTGCAATATTGAAGCTGCAGTTTGCAGCATTAAATAACAGCTTATTCTAACATGGAGTACACACAACTGTACTCGTGGCAACTATCCTGTCATTTGGGCAGTTTTTCAAACTGGATACTTGTTACATTAGACTGAATTGTTCAGATGATCTCTTGTGTATAATTGGCAAATGGTGGAAATTAGTAAAGAGGACTCCCCACATTGCAGTTGGGTTAAGATTGGCAGGGTATATTTTGCTGTGAAGCCATATGACTAGCCTAGTCACTGCTGGACATTTAATTTTGCAGCAGTCTAGAGAATCAATCATCCTGCTCTTCTGTCTTACACCTGAAGAGCACTGTAAGACACATGAAGAATTCTATCCCTGTTTATGCCAAATGAAAAAATGTTCATGTGTCCAGCAAACCCTTTGCCTGACCAGAATATTTATCAAATAAGTGTCACAGGCAACAAGTGCTCAGATTTCATTTGCAAGTGATTTGTTTCGGAATTGGCAATTCTAATATCTCATCCAGAAGATGGGACCTCTGAAAGTGTAGCACTTCAAGTAAGAAAGTATCACGACTCACATTTATGTAAAAACGCACAAAATATTAGCATAAAATATTGCATGCCAAGATCAGCATGTCGCAGGAATAAAAGTAATATCTTCACATACTTTTTCATTTGCAAGTGATTTGTTTCGGGATTGGCCATTCTGTGTTGTAGCTTTGTTATAATATGTAATCCTTTGAACATCTTGCAATCATTCTTAAAAACTGCACGGCGACAACTGTCCAATCTTTTTGTTGAAGAAATTGTGCTTTCAATTTTTTCATCATCTTCACTGGCTCTTTGTTCATTGCATGACCAGAAAAAGTATGTGAAGATATTACTTTTATTCAGGTGACATTCAGGGGCTGGTCTAGCACAGTGAGCTAAACAGCTGGCTTGTAATGCAGAACAAGACCAGCAGTGTGGGTTCAATTCCTGTTCACAGCCTCCCCGAACAGGTGCTGGAATGTGGCGACTAGGGGCTTTTCACAGTAACTTCATTGAAGCCTACTTGTGACAATAAGTGGTTATTATTATTATTACATGCTGATCTTGGCATGCAATATTTTATGCTAATATTTAGTGCATTTTTACATAAATGTGAGTTGTGATACTTTGTTACTTGAAGTGCTACACTTTCAGAGGTCCCATCTTCTGGATGAGATATTAGAGTAAAGGTAAAAGATCACATGGCACTATCTTGAAAAAGAGCAGGGAGTTCTCCCTTGTGTCCTGGCCAATAATTTATCCATCAGCCACAATGCTCAAAGCAGATTATCTGTTCATTGCCGCATTCTTGTCTGTGGAACCTTGCTCTGTAGAAATTGCCGATTGCATTTCCTCCACTATGACATTGATTCTACTGTAAAAATGCATCATTGGCTGATGTTATGAAAGATGAAAGGGCAGCACGGTAGCATAGTGGTTAGCGCAATTGCTTCACAGCTCCAGGGTCCCAGGTTCGATTCTCTGCTTGGGTCATTTGTCTGTGCGGAGTCTGCATGTTCTCCCCGTGTGTGCGTGGGTTTCCTCCGGGTGCTCCGGTTTCCTCCCACAGTCCAAAGATGTGCAGGTTAGGTGGATTGGCCATGATAAATTGCCCTTAGTGTCCAAAATTGCCCTTAATGTTGGGTGAGGTTGCTGGGTTATGGGGATAGGTTGGAGGTGTGGACTTGTGTAGGGTGCTCTTTCCAAGAGCCGGTGCAGACGCGACGGGCCGAATGGCCTCCTTCTGCACTGTAAATTTTATGAATACTAAATAAATGCAAGTCTTTTATCTTTTACATTGGGAATATGAAGCAATTAATGATGATGAGACTATTTAGAGGCGTTATGATGTGTGTCTATCTGGATTCCAGGGGGCGAAAGAACCCCACACTCCCAAATAAGCCCACATCAAGAGACAAAAATAATCAGTTTGTTCTTCAACATATTATCTCTAGTTATTTCTAATTGTATGGAGCAAATTCTTGAGCTTGCAATTGCTTGTTTCCATCTGCTTGTTTTTAATAGAATACTAAAGTTCGTGCAAACTTTGGGTGTCGTCCTTTTGCTTATGCAGAGGGTCAGGCACACCGGAATGCAGCTGACCTATGCGTTGATCTAGCTGAGGAAATCAGTGCCAACTTTGAGGCATTGCCATTTGCCATGGCCTCTGACAGCGATAATGATGCTGGTGCTAGTGTGGCATCAGATACTGGGTCCCATGGTCCACCCTGTCGAATTGCAGCAACTGCTGCAGCACAACAACGTAAGTAGCATTTCTAATTTAAAGACATTTGATTGTATATTGGTGCAATGTTATTCGGTCTTTTCCATCCTCTAGATTTACTTTCGATTGTTTTGGCTTCAGTATTTTAGACTATTCACCTAGATAAGTGCCATCTCTTATTACCTAGAAACTAAGTAAGCTTTTGATGATATGCCCAAGTGAACATGCAGGGAACAATTTTCCAAATACTTTAGTTGCCAGAATTGTTCTGTGCCTCTTCCATCTCTGGGGAAAATCAGACCTATCAAAACCAGATGATCGAGCCATTATCACATTGCTGCTTG
Source organism: Scyliorhinus torazame (assembly GCF_047496885.1). Classification (NCBI taxonomy): domain Eukaryota; kingdom Metazoa; phylum Chordata; class Chondrichthyes; order Carcharhiniformes; family Scyliorhinidae; genus Scyliorhinus; species Scyliorhinus torazame. The sequence continues at coordinate 34,839,102 of NC_092707.1, read as the reverse complement.
TGGGGATATGCTGTGCATAAATTGGCTGCTGCATTTTGTACATGACAACAGTGGCAACACTTCAGAAGTACTTGATTGACTGCAAATTGCTTTGGAATACCCTAATGTCATGAAAAATGCTATATTAATGCAAGCTATCCAACAATAGATAAATAAATACAAGTAACATATTGTATTAGGTAGCTCCTCAAAAGGAAAATAATTTTGAAAATTAAATTACTATTATTTGAAATTAACATTGGTATACATACTAATTGTAATATCATATTTCTGACCATTGGGTGGGCTAAACTGCTGTTTCTGAACTCTTGAACAATTCCAAAGCAATTGCCTTTATTTGAGTAATAGAATTTGATCATTCTTAATGGCTCCTGGGAATTCTTAGGTTTAAACAGCTGACAGCTCAAACTTAAAAAAGTAGTTGGCCTGCATGCAACTGAACCAAACCAACAGTATTACATATGTTTGAATTATGTGTCTTGATTCCTTTCTCAAGCCTATAACCTTGGAACTAACGTTTATCAAGATCAGAACAAGGGTTCTGAAACATTAATTCTAATTCTCTCTCCACAAAGCTGGAGACCTGCTGAGTATTTCCAGCATTTTCTATTTTTAATTCAGATTTTCAGCATCTGTAGTATTCTGTTTTTGACTTTTGATTTAGACTGGATCGAAGTTTTTGCACGTTCTTAAAGATGCCACTTGATAGTAGGAGGATGAGCAGGGAATGTGCCTAATGTGGCATCTCTTATTGTCACTTTCAGAATATGACAGTGACGCCTCTTGCCATTACAAAGTGGAATTGAGCTATGAAAACCTTTTGATATCTGGTCCATACTGTCATCCATCACCAGTAGCTGATGATGAAAGTGATGATGACGATGATGATGACATTCCAAGAGTAAGTGATAGACAAATTAGCTGCTTGTTTTCTTTGTCTTTGCATTGTAAGTATTCAAATGTTCTTTGAAACAGCGTTGTCCCTTTTCCTAGACTGAGAAGAGACCTTAACATCAATTCGGAGTTTATAAACTATTGTTTCGAAGGTCGCTGCAGTGGAGATATTCTTAACATATTATTAACATTTACTACAAGTTAGACAGTTGTGCTCCCTAGTGCCCCAATGGCAGACAGTGTCACAATTTTCTGAGGAACTGATTAGGTAACGCCGCAGCTAATTTTAAACTTGAGGTCGCATGGATAATATATTGATTCTGCCACCAAAATGACATGCACCAGATGATGAGAGAGCAGAGGAGCTAATACCTGAGCTGGTTGTAGTTCAATAAGCCAGTAGAATTATAAAAGATGATTAAAATTGTTGTCAGGTTTTCATGTTGGGCTATGATGATTTTTACTGTACACGCCACATGTTATGTTTTAATAATAGTGCCTGATATTTAAATGGCATCACATAATCTGAAACAACCATTGTCTTTGAATATTAAGAACATGGAGGGATTCCGGGTTGGGTTTTTCTCCCCTCTACGGTGTGTTCTGCAGCAGCAGGAGGCGGCCTGCCGGGGCGGGGGGAGTATCTTTTGGTCCTGCCATTGTCAACTGGATTTCCCATTGAACGCACCCCTCACCGCCGCAAAACCGGTGGTGGGTTTGCACTCATCGGTTGGACCGTAAGTTCGTGCCAGCGTGAAGTCCAAAAGATCTCACCGTATGATTTTCTCAAGGTGCAAAATGCTGCAATTTTAAGCAGGCAACTTGAGCCTTACTGATTTGTTCATACAATCTAAATAGAAACCATCATCCATATGTATGGTGCATTCATTTACAAACACGGCAACTGACATACAGCTACAAGTGAGATTTGAAAACTCTCCATGTATCACCTTGGAATTTGCACTGGCAAATGGTAGCAGTCTTTGAACAGTTGTGTAACCCATACATCAATTTGTTTGTGGTTTCTTCTTTTGTTGCAACTCTGAAATAATTGCTTCCACAAATACAGGTCCACAGGTACTGCAACCGTCAGGTTTCCAATTCCGTTATTTTTCAGGTTTAAGTGGCCACTCTCATGAAGAACTGCTTAAATGCAGCAAATTTACAATCATCATTGATTTTAATGTGGGGTAGGCCTATTATAAATGATTGCCTAATCATTTTTTGATAATATTTGGATGGTACAGAAGCCGCCACAAATCATGACAAATCGCTTTAACCTTGCGTTGTTGGAATATTTGCACCATAATAATAGCATATGTTCTCGTGATACGTGTTCAGGTTCAGGCCCATCATAAACCCAAATCCCATCGGTTAGTGTTGGTAATGTAACAATTCATAAAGGATCATGATGCACTTTGAAATGCATATTTTACTTAATTCATCTGTTCTAACCATAATAGATTGCGAAGAACAGTGGCATAGAATTTATATCTTTACCATTCATTATTTATTCGGTCTGCCCACTCATGAGGTGTATATTCTGTCCCGCACATTTCAATATAAGTTAATCTTGTAATATATTATGACTTGTGTCCTTTCTATATCATGGTACTTGGGAAATGGACACAAATGTATTGAATGAAAAATACATGCAAAAAAAGAGAAAAATTAGCCATCTTGCCAGCTTTAATTCAAAAGGAGTGATTGAGTTATTTTTTGTTTTATCTTCATTTTCTTCCATTAATTGTAGAAAGCTATTTGGCAAACTAGCAATGTCTGGTTTCTGTGACTTTATGTTGTCCTTCCACAGGAGGATCACTATGCACTTTTAGTCAAAGCCTGGGAAACCAAAGTCTTTCCTACCATTCGTAGACGATTCCGGAATGAAGCAGAAAGAAAGTCTGGATTAGATCAGATAAAGGGTGCACTGCAGCTTGGTAAGTTCAAAGCAACCTAATGCGATAAACAAATGACCGTAGCAGATCATTTGAGAGCAAAGTACTCTGTTCAATTGTTACATGCTCCTGTTTGAAGACCAATCGCTGGCCACATTGGGTTTCTCTAATGTTCCTTCTGCTTTTTAACGGTTTTGCATTCTTGTTTTCAAATCCCTCTGTGGCCTTGCAATTCCCTATCTCTTAAGCTCCTGAAGCCCCACAACCTTCTGAGATATCTGGTGTCTTGAGCATTCCCAGTTTTCACTCTACCATTGGTGGCTGTGCCTTCAGCTGCCTCGGCCTTAAGCACCCCTAAACCTGTCTGGCTCTCTTTAAGATGCTTCCTAAAACCTTTCGCCAAAACTCTTTAACCAATCTTTTGGCCACCGATCCCAATATCTCCTTATGTGGCTCGGTGTCGCATTTTGCTTTCCAGTGCTCCTTTGAAGAAGCTTTGGACGTTTGTCACGTTAAAGATGCTGTATAAAAATACAAGTCCTTGCCATAAAGCGCCCTGGACTTAGACATTTTGTGTAAAATTGTCTTTTCAGAAGAGCATGTAGCTCTTTGTTGACAATAATTGACCATAACAGGAAAGTGAGATGCAGTTGTTGTTGCTGAGGAACTGATTGCATGCACATCTCCTCACAGATGCCTGTGATCAGTTATTTTAAAGTGCAAAATGTAAGCACAAGAAGCAATTAAGTATAGCTATCAGATGTATAGATTTATGAAAGAAACATATGAAATCCTATAGTTCTGTGTTATACAGCTAAAATACAATGTTGCAAATTCGGCCAACAACTGTAAGCCCAGCAGCAACATAACAGTCTCAAGCATATTCCACCACCACAATGCCAGCGCAAAGAGGGAACTTAGCATCTCCTTGAATGGCAAGAGACTGAATCACAAACAGCATCTCGTTCATCCTGGTGCTACCCTTGACTGAACATTGACATGCAAAAAAACATCTGAGCAAGACAGCAGCTAAGATTAAAACACAAAACACCCTCCTCAGCAAACGTGCTGGCTCTTCATGAGGTGCAGGTGCTCAAAGCTTAAGGACTTCAGCACTTGCCATCATCTGCTCGACTTCAGAGTACTATGCACCAGTATGGTACAACTCATCCCACACCAGTTTGGTTGATCCCCAGCTCAACAAAACAATGCATATCATCTTGCATACCCTCCAACCAATTCAACTCCCCTGGCTCCCTGTCCTGAGCAACTTATAATAATAATAATAACAATAATCGCTTATTGTCACATGTAGGCTTCAATGAAGTTACTGTGAAAAGCCCCTAGTCGCCACATTCCGGCACCTATTTGGGGAGGCCAGTACGGGAATTGAACCCGCGCTGCTTGTCTTGCTCTGCATAACAAGCCAGCTGTTCTTTGCTTCCCTGGTAGCCTGCCGACGAATTCTGCTGGCATGGAGGGACTCAAAAGCCCCCAAAGTCGGAGGCCTGGCTATCTGATATGGCGAGCTTTCTCGGTCTGGTGAAAATTAAGTTTGCTCTGAGAGGGTCACTGTCAGGGTTTGCCCGGAGGTGGCAACCATTTATCGACTTCTTCGCGGAAAATTTATTGTGAGGTGGGGGGGGGGGGGTTAGGGCAACGTAGATTAGGGGGGTAGTTAAGCGGGTCCTTGTAGGAGGGGAGCTGGTTTTTGCACTATGTTGATTGTTCTTTGCACACTGTTTTGTATTGTTGTTGTTTACTATGCCAAAATGCCTCAATAAAATTGTTTATCAAAAAAAAAAGCCAGCTGTTTAGTCCACTGTGCTAAACCAGTCCCTCCCACCCCTTCACATGAGGGAGATCTTGGAGAAGGATTGCATCAATCCAAGCCTGCCGTTACGCAGGGATCTTACCAATCCACCTGCGGCTCACCTCCCATCATGCCACCCTGTATGGCTAAGACCACTGTGCCAAAGAATAAGAGCTGAGGCCGTTTGGCAGGAGAAATGGAACCCCAATATACCACCACTAAAACCATTTCCTCATCACGTATCCCACAGCTCGCCCACCCAGCTTCAACCTGCTGCGCCAACTTTGAGTATTCCTCAACCGTTTCCACACCGGCCAAGGCCTTTGTGTAACATTTCAGCAGAAGGAAACCTGGCAGCTATTGGTGCACTCTAATCAATAACTCAGTTGAAGAATGCCCCCTGTTATGACCCCAGTTGATGTTACTCCTGGACGGGAAAGCTCAGATTGGAACCCCGACTACAACTTATATTTTTTTTTGAGAAAATGTGGATCGAGAGCCACGAGCCTGCAAGTTAGCTTTCAACAACAACAAAAAATTGTTAAGCACAAAGTTTGACTATAACACAATACTCCTTCAATCCCAATTATCTTAACAAATGAACGCAGATTTTAAGAATAACACCAGTTACAAAATATATCTCGTGCAGTAGATACACAGTCCCTGTAAACTAACAGGCTAACTGTGGTAAGCTACACCCCACTCTGAAACCCAATTTCAAGTGCCCCCAGTCGAATTTCTGTGCATTTCTCCTCAAATTCCTCCAGATGGATCATCTCACAAATGTTTCCAAAGTCCACTCTTGAAAATACCAGCCTCAGAATCTTGTTCCAAACAACACTTTCTCAGCTGTTTTCAGCAACAATCCACCTCAAGGATTTCCAACAGTGCTTTCAGTATTCTTCTGCCTTGAATTGCCACGTGCTTTCAAGTTTTCACACAATCTCTCAGGTGCTCAGTGGAATAGAATACCACTGTTTCACAGGCTGTACTAAGATCACCAATCTTAGGATTGCTTCGGAAGTCTGACTTTTGGATTTGGATTTATTGTCGCATGTACCAAGGTACAGTGAAAAGTATTGTTCTGCGTACAGTCCAGACCGATCGTTCCATACATGAAAAACAAAGCACATACGATAAATACGCAATGTAAATACATAAGACATTGGGTGAAGCATACAGAGTGTAGTGCTACTCGGTAGAAAAGATGTGTGGAGAGATTAGTTCAGTCCATAAGAGGGTCATTCAGGAGTCTGGTAACAGCGGGAAAGAAGCTGTTTTTGAATCTGTTGAAAAATGAAAAAATGACCTGTTGGCAGGCAAAGGGACAGCTGGGAAGTGGGAGGCTTTCAAAAGTATTTTAACCAGAGCTCAGGATAAGCACATTCATTTTAGAGCGAAAGGCAAGGCCGGTAGAAGTAGGGAACCTGAATGGCTCAGGATATTGAGGCCCTGGTCAATAAAAAGGAGGAGGAGGGGCAGCACGGTGGCTCAGTGGGTTAGCCCTGTTGCCTCACGGCGCCGAGGTCCCAGGTTCAATCCTGGCTCTGGGTCACTGATCGTGTGGATTTGCACATTCTCCCCATGTTTGCGTCGGTTTCACCCCCACAACCCAAAAGATGTGCAGGCGACGTGGATTGGCCAAGCTAAATTGCCCCTTAATTGGAAAAAATGAATTGGGTACTCTTTTTATAAAAAAAAAAAAAAAAAATTTTTAAAGAAGAAGGCATATGAACCGGGATCAAGTGGATCCCTTGAAGAGTATTGATGTTGTCGGAATAGAGTTAAGAGAGAAATCAGGAGGGCAAAAAGGTGACATGAGATTGCTCTAGCAGATAAGGCAAAGGAGAATCCAAAGAGCTTCCACAAATACGTAAAGGGCAAAAGAGTAATGAGGGAGAGAGTAGAGCCTCTTAAGGATCTGCAAAGTCATCCATGTGCAGATCCACAAGAGATGGGTGAGATTCTAAATGAATAATCTCATCGGTATTGAGAAAGGCATGGATGTTAGGGAACTTGAGGAAATAAATAGTGACGTCTTGAGGAGTGTACGTATTACAGAGAAGGAGGTGCAAAAACTCTTAAAAGTGCATCAAGGTGGATAAATCCCCAGGGCCTGATGAAATGTATCCGAGGATGTTGTGGGAGGCGAGGGAGGAAATTGCCGGATGGTGAAGAAGGCATTCGGCATGCTAGGTTTCATTGGTCAGAACATTGAATACAGGAGTTGGGACGTCTTGTTGAAGTTGTACAACACAGAGAAGTGGAGGTAGTGGCAGCTATGAACGCGGAGAAGGCCTTCGACCGGGTGGAGTGGGAGTATCTTTGGGAAGTGCTGCGGAGGTTTGGGTTCGGGGAGGGGTTCATCAGCTGGGTCAGGTTGCTATATAGAGCCCCAGTGGCGAGTGTGGCTACGAAACGGCAGAGGTCGGAGTACTTTCGGCTGTACCGAGGGACGAGGCAGGGGTGCCCCCTGTCCCCCTTGTTATTTGCATTGGCAATTGAGCCTCTGGCCATGGCACTAAGGGGGTCCAGGAAATGGAGGGGACTGGTCCGAGGGGGAGAGGAACATCGGGTGTCGTTGTATGTGGACGATCTGTTGCTGTATGTGGCAGATCCAGTGGAGGGGATGGCAGAAGTCATGCGGATCCTAAGGGAGTTTGGGGACTTCTCGGGGTATAGGCTCAATGTAGGGAAAAGTGAGCTCTTTGTGGTACATCCAAGGGACCAGGGAAAGGGGATAGACGACCTGCCGTTGAAGAGGGCGGAAAGGAGCTTTCGGTACTTAGAGATCCAGGTGGTTGGGAGTTGGGGGGCCCTGCACAAGCTCAATTTGACGCGGTTGGTGGAGCAGATGGAGGAGATTTTAAAAGATGGGACATGCTGGCACTCTCACTAGCGGGTAGGGTGCAGTCGGTCAAAATGACGGTCCTCCCAAGGTTTCTCTTTGTGTTCCAGTGCCTTCCCATTATGATCCCCAAGGCCTTTTTCAAACGGGTAAGTAGGAGCATCATGGGTTTTGTGTGGGCGAATAAGACCCCGAGGGTGAAGAGAGTGTTTCTGGACCGTAGCAGGGACAGGGGGGGCTGGCGATGCCGAATTTGTGTGGCTATTGGGCTGCCAATGTGGCGATGATCAATAAGTGGGTAATGGAGGGAGAGGGGGTGGCGTGGAAGAGGTTGGAGATGGCGTCCTGTGTGGGCACGGGCCTGAGGGCTCTGGCGATGGCACCACTGCCGCTCTCGCCGACAAGGTACACCACGAGTACGGTGGTGACGACGACGTTGTAGATCTGGGGGCAGTGGAGACAACACAGGGGCGAGATGGGAACCTCGGTTTAGTACCCGATTCGGGAGAACCATCGGTTCATCCCGGGAAGGATGGATGGGGGGTTTCGGAGCTGGCATCGGGCAGGGACTAGAAGAATGGGGACCTGTTTATAGATGGGATGTTTGCGAGCCTAGGGGCACTGGAGGAGAAGTTTGGGTTACCCCCCGGGAAATGCTTTCAGGTGTATGCAAGTGAGGGCGTTTGTGAGGCGGCAGGTGAGGGAATTCCCGATGCTCCCGGCACAGGGATCTCAGGACAGGGTGATTTTGGGTGTATGGGTTGGAGAAGGCAGGGTCTCGGCGATCTACCAGGAGCTGAAAGAAGAGGAGGAGGCCTCGGTAGAGGAGTTAAACGGCAAGTGGGAGGAGGAGCTTGGGGAGGAGATAGATGAGGGTCTGTGGGCTGATGCCCTGAGTAGGGTTAATTCTTCCTCCTCTTGCGCCAGGCTCTACCTAATACAATTCAAGGTTACTCACAGAACGCATATGACAGGGGCGAGGTTGAGTAGGTTCTTTGGGGTGGAGGATAGATGTGGGAGGTGCTCGGGTAGCCCGGCGAATCACGTCCACATGTTCTGGTCATGCCCGGCACTGGATGGGTTTTGGAGGGGCTTCGCGAGGATTATGTCCAAGGTGGTGAAAGTCCAGGTCAAGCCGAGTTGGGGGTTGGCACTATTTGGGGTAACGGACGAGCCGGGAGTGCAGAAGGCGAAAGAGGCCGGTATTCTGGCCTTTGCATCCCTGGTAGCCCGGCGGAGGATCTTGCTATTATGGAAGGACGCGAAGCCCCCCCAGTGTGGAAGCCTGGATAAATGACATGGCAGGGTTTATTAAGCTGGAGAGGATAAAGTTTGTCTTACGAGGGTCTGTGCAGGGGTTCTTCAGGCGGTGGCAACCGTTCCTAGACTATCTCGCGGAGCGTTAGGAGGAGGTCAGTAGCAGCAGCAACCCAAGGGTGGGGGGGGGGTCGCTTTCGGGGGGGTGAGGGGGCTTCCCTACGGGTACCTTTGAATGTCATATGGGGGGATTACTGTATATGGGGAAACCCAATGTATACGTTTTGTATAATTTTTGACTGTTGTGTTTGTGTTTCTTTTTGTTATGGGGGGGGGTTTGTTAAAAATGTTGTTGGAAAATTTGAAGAAACATTTTTTTAAAAAAGGAAGTTGTACAACACATTAGTAAGGCCACTCTTGGAATACTGTGTACAGTTTTCATCACCCTATTATAGAAAGGATATTATTAAACTAGAAAGGGATTTACTAGGATGCTACCAGGACTTGATGGTTTGAGTTATAGGGAGAGGCTGGATATACTGGGACTTTTTTCCCTGGAGTATAGGATGCTTAGGGGTTATCTTATAGAGGTCTATAAAATAATGAGGGGCATAGTTAAGGTATATAGTAAACCTCTTTTCCCAAAGGTACGGGAGTCTAAAACTAGAGGACATAGGTTTACGGTAAGAGGGGAGAGATACAAAAGGGTCCAGAGGGGCATTTTTTTCACAAGGGTGGTAAGTGTCTGGAACGAGGTGCCAGAGGCAGTAGTGGAGGCGGGAACAATTTTTTTTTTTTTTTTTTCAAAAGCATTTGGACAGTTATATGGGTTCTATGGGTGCAGAGGGAAATGGGCCAAATGCGGGCAATGGGACTAGCTTGGTGGTAAAAACTGGACGGCATGGACAAGTTGGGCCGAAGGACCTGTTTCGATGTTGTAAACCTCTGTGACTATGAAAAGCGCAGAGAGCTCCATTTAGCCACTGTGGGAGCTATTGTCTAGCTTTGGTAATTACTGCACAAGCTACTAACAATACACAACTCGGAAATGTGTCAAATTAGTTACTTTGGAATACAGTGGCCATGTTTCACTTGGGAACCCACAAACAGTAATAAGAAAATTACTCCAGTAATAGGATTAGCAGAGGTAGCAACATTGATTAGGACAACCAAAGTCCCTGCACCCCATCCTGCAGTTCAATTTTTTTAGACGACAGGTGCTGTGACAAAAATTAAACCATTTCATCTATATTGTGTTATTTGCTCTTTGCCTTTGTCCAAACTTATTCTTGGAAAATATTTTGATGAGCCGTCATTCCAGGACAAATGTAATGCGCATAAAAGGTTTCTGACGGAAAGGCCAGTGTATTAATTTGAAGCATTAGTGTCCTGTTGATTTTGGTTGAACATATCAGTTCAATTTGAGTTTGAGACACATACATAGATACTTGGAAGATAGGAGCAGGAGGAGGTCTTTTGGCCCTTCGAGCCTGCTACACGATTCATCACAATCATGGCTGATCATTCAACTCAGTAGCGTAATCCTGCTTTCTTCCCATAACCTTGGATCCCAATCTCCCCAAGTGCTATATCTAGCCGTCTCTTGAATATATTCAATGTTTTAGCATTTTATTTAAGTTTGGTCCTAGCCAGAATGCTGGAAGTATATAATTTTAAATAGGCTGCCTGAAATCAGCAGTGAGTAATTAGCTAGAGAGACTTGTCGGCAGTAAGCTGCCACAAAATATTAAGTGAGAATGATTTTCTAACTTACAAGAGGGAATAAGAACTAAGAGCAGGAGTAGGCCATCTGGCCCTTGGAGCCTGCTCTGCCATTCAATGAGACCATGGCTGATCTTTTGTGGACTCAGCTCCACTTTCCCGCCCGAACACCATAACCCTTTATTCTTCCAAAAACTATCTATCTTTATCTTAAAAACATTTAATGAAGGAGCCTCAACTGCTTCACTGGGCAGGGAATTCCATAGATTCACAATCCTTTGGGTGAAGAAGTTCCCCATAAACTCAGTCCTAAATCTACTTCCCCTTATTTTGAGGCTATGCCCCCTAGTTCTGCTTTCACCTGCCAGTGGAAACAACCTGCCCACATCTATCCTATCTATTCCCTTCATAATTTTATATGTTTCTATAAGATCCCCCCGAATCCTTCTAAATTCCAACGAGTACAGTCCCAGTCTACTCAACCTCTCCTCGTAATCCAACCCTCTCAACTCTGGGATTAACCTAGTGAATCTCCTTTGCACACCCTCCAGCGCCAGTAAGTCCTTTCTCAGGTAAGGAGATCAAACTTGAACACAATACTCCAGGTGTGGCCTCACTAACATCTTATACAGTTGCAGCATAACCTCCCTAGTCTTAAACGCCATCCCTCTAGCAATGAAGGACAAAACTCCATTCGCCTTCTTAATCACCTTTTGCACCTCTAAACCAACGTTTTGCGACTCATGCACTAGCACACCCAGCAGCATGTTTTAATATTTTATCATTTAAATAATAATCCGTTTTGCTGTTATTCCTACCAAAATGGATAACCTCATATTTGTCCACATTGTATTCCATCTGCCAGACCCTAGCCCATTCACTTACTATCCAAATCCCTGTGCAGACTTCCAGTATCCTCTGCACGTTTTGCTTTACCACTCATGTTAGTATTATTGCTCGTTTTAGCCTTAGTTTACTTATTCTTATTCTGTCACCTTTGCTCATGAGTCGCCAGGTATCTTTCTGATACCGCCACGTGGTTCAAGTCCAAGTAATGATTAATAATGCAACACACCGCTTAGTAAGAGTTAAATCAACGCTCATTTATTATATACAGCAATTAATACTTATACAATAATCCTACTTCTAGACTACTACCTACCACTAAAGGCCAATACTTAACTTTGGAAATGGCCCACCAGGTCAGGGAAACGAATGGTCTTTCGAATTGGTTCTGAGCCTGCGGGATTCAAAAGCTGGTACAGGTCGATAGTCAGGAGCGCCTATGTGGTAGCGATCGCTGGAGTAAGACTTACAGTTTTCTTGTAGAAGGGTCTGGAAGGTTACGAGCAGGAAGAGAAGGGTCGAGTTGAACTTGGCCCCTATTCTTATAGTCCCCAGGGGCTTCCCGCCTCTCGGGGCGGACCTCGTACCTGGTTCCAAGTGATTGGACTTGGTTGTTTACCTTCCTTTGTGTCAGCCCCTGCTGGCGCCGAAAGGTCTGGGTCGGCTTTCAATTGCTAATTTGTAGCAATTGTTCCCGGGGATGGCTGCTTACTATGCAGATGGCTGGGTTGTTGTGATGTTGATGGCTGCAGGTATCGGTCTGGGCTGACTTCCCCAGAGGCGAATACACTGTTTTACCTGCAGCTGTCCGTTTGAGTCCTGTTGGCTGATTTTCCCATCAGCCTCTTCCGTTCGCCATTTTAGATCGGGGTTTGACCATTCTAATCGGGAATCAGCCATTTTACGTGGCTGCAGTATCATCTGCAAACTTGGACACATTGCACTTGGTCCCCAACTCCAAATCATCGATGTAAATTGTGAACAATTGTGGGCCCAATACTGATCCCTGAGGAACACCACTAGCCACTGATTGCCAACCAGAGAAACACCCATTAATCCCCACTCTTTGCTTTCTATTAATTAACCAATCCTCTATCCATGCTACTACTTCACCCGTAACGCCATGCATCTTTATCTTATGCAGCAACCTTTTGTGTGGCACCTTGTCAAAAGCTTTCAGGAAATCCAGATATCCCACATCCATTGGCTCCCCGTTATCTACCGCACTGTTAATGTCCTCAAAAAATTCCACTAAATTAGTTAGTCATGACCTGCCCTTTATGAGCCCATGCTGCTTCTGTCCAATGGGATAATTTCCATCCAGATGCCTCGCTATTCTTTCCTTGATGATAGATTCCAGCATCTTCCCTACTACTGAAGCTAACTGGCCTATAATTACCCTTTAGAATAATTAAGCTTGTAAGTGCAATAAATCTACGAGGTGTTACTAAAACTGTCCACTTAACTGTTTACAGCTTAATCCATTGGTGATTTTATGGTCTCAGCAATGGTCCAGTTTAGTCTTCTATCAATGCTAGCTAGAAAGGATCATTTGATATCGTCATTAAGTTGCAAGAAGATGTTTTTTGTTTGACTCTTAAGGCTTGCCTCAAATTATCTTGGGACTTGTTGAGGAAAAGATTCATTGAGTTCTTGGGGTGCCAAGGATTTGCCTACAGTAGTTGTCTGAGATGCGAAACCCAAAGAAAATATATCTGAAGTGATAATAGAAAAGTTGTAATAATGCTGGCACAGGGTATTCAACTTTTTTAAAAATGTTTTAAAGCAAATAGAGCAGTAGCAGGTGTACAGTTAGAATTAGCTTCTCTGGCTGCAGCAGGAAAAGGAAAACAAAACAAATGGGTATCAATCGGAAGTGCTAAAATTCAGAGAGGGCAAGTAACAGTTAGACAGTTGCATGGGCAAGGTGGGTATAGAGGGATATGGGCCAAATGCGGGCAAGTGAGACTAGCTTAGTGATAGAAACTGGGCGGCATGGACAAGCTGGGCCAAAGGGCCTGTTTCTCTGCTGTAAACATCTATGACTCTAACATGATAAATTCAAGACTTATGAGAAGGAATGTCAGATCTGATTTCATAATTACAAACAAAATAAAACAGCAAAGTACATGCATTTAGAAACTCCAATATCATTAATTTTCATGGCACTTTTCTTTTTAAGAAAGCCCTGTGGAAGGAGAGAATGGTGGGGGGTGAAAGTTTCCTGAGAGTGATTTGCCACATTATTACAAAATCAGTGGGTCGATTAATCCTAAACAACAATAGCTGCCAAAAGTCTGAAGTTAAACCCAGTAAAATTCATAGCAATATTTGGTCCCTTCCATTTTATATTCTCTTCCTGGACTGACCTTGTCAATCTCTTAATAAACGGGGTTCAATGCTTGAATTTATCTTCAGTAAAAACTCTTGAAATATGCTCTTCTGCAAAAGCATGGAGTTATGTGACCTTACTGTGGAGCGACAGCTTTTCCAATGCCCATTCAATCTGATTGCCAGTAGTCCTGAGGATTATGTATACTAATTTTTTTATCGTACTCACTTTCCAGAAATGTGTGCCTGCTATTGTTTCAGGCTATTGTTAATTGTGATGACACAAATTTCCTAATTACAACACACTCACCTAGGCAGCACTGAATCTTGAAACATTTCATTTAGCATTCACAAAAACATAAATTTGTTTAAACCAATTTTTTTGATATCTGAACAACCCATGGTAAAAATGCGCAATGAAGATTAAAGCTAAGATTTTTCCTCCAAGGTAAGATTTTTGTGTTAATCTGTCCAAATATAATGAAGGCATTCCGATGCTAATGGTTTCCCTGGATTTGTAAATTTATGGTGGTATTTGTAATTTTAATGTACGGTTGATTGTTCATGTACATCCAAAAAAGTTACATTATAATTTTCAAATGGTTAATTGGTTTTCAATAGGTATGGTAGATATTGCTCGTCAGACTGTCGAATTCCTGTATGAAGAGAATGGTGGCATACCCAGAGATCTCTACCTCCCAACCATTGAGGACATTAAAGATGAAGCCAATAAATTCACAACTGATAAAGTTCGCAAAGGTAATTATTTTTCCTTTAGCACAAAGTTGAATGCATTTATCATATTTGTAGCTCTGCATTTCTCCTGATCACAGTAAAGTAGATGATTTGCTTTTTGAGTAGGTTCTGTGGCTATTACAGTCTACTTATTTTACCTACTACAAGGTTCTCCCCATAAAACATATAAGTCCTGTTTTATGGAACAGAACTGCTTTCAAATTGCAATGATGTGGAGATCGGCGGCGTTGGACTGGGGTGAGCACTGTAAGAAGTCTTACAGCACCAGGTTAAAGTCCAACAGGTTTGTTTCGAATCACTAGCTTTCAGAGCACAGCTCCTTCCTCAGGTGAATCATTCACCTGAGGAAGGAGCTGTGCTCCAAAAGCTTGTGATCCGAAACAAACCTGTTGGACTTTAACCTGGTGTTGTAAGACTTCTTCCTGTTCAAATTGCAAGTACACGGTTCGAGGAAATCTTGCAGCAATGTAGTCAGAGGCAACAAAATCCTTCTTAATATATTTAAAAGGTAGTCTGAATCAGGGCTTAAGTACCTATCAGCAGCTATCCAGCCCATTAAGCAACTTTGAGCCTCAATAGTCTAGATCAGCTGTACTTATGCCATTGTTAGCCTGTACAGAACCTGAGCTGACATTAATTAACGTGGTTTGGAGGAGCCCTGTGATGATCCAGAGGATATTGCATTTAATGTGAACTGACCTCTTTTGGTGGGTGAGTAAATTTGTTCTTGTACCAGTATTAAATAATGATTTTGTTCTGTGTGGCTACAGGCCTAACTGTGGTGATCCGATATCCAGACAGTAATAATCTCAACAGCAGCACAGGTGGCACTGCTTTACCGAAGTTTGCTATCCGAGGAATGATAAAAACTTTTGGCTTGAATGGAGTTGTTCTTGATGTTGATACGGTAGGTTTAAAAAAAGTTTCAGCTGAGAAGATCACTCATTGCATTTCTTGTCCCTAAGTGAATACATTTCATAGGTTATTCAATACATTGGCATGCAGAAACAGGATGTTGCATCTTTGGGGCAGGACAGACTGGGGCGTCCTGCCCAGCAACTAATGTCTGTGGCACTAAATTGACAAAAGGCTTGGTTCACTGCCTTCCTAGATGAGGAAGATATGCAATGCTGAATAAAAGGAGAAAGTGAGAGTACCGAAAGTCTTGTTCCATGGAAGGTCAGGAAATGCAACATGCCTGCAATCATTCAGTTCCCCTTCGACACCCCAAGTGATATCAATCTTCGGTCCCTAAAGTAAATTAAATTGTATCAAAACGCAAGAATGCAAGAAAATAGATATGTACTGTTGAAATTAGCCATTGCTTACCTGGTATGTGCACCAGTGATATGTAGTGGTAGTAGTTAAGTCAAATCAATTCTTCAGAGCCGGATCTGGAGTCTACTTTTCTTGCTTTAGAAAAGCTATTGGTTTTATGCAGCTCCAATATTGAACAACGGAGAGGAATTTGGTTTGGCTGTGTCTGTGTACCAATATAAATATCAAACCTGTCCTTTCGAGTAGCGCTGGCAATTTGTATACGTTGTTTAGACCAACTTATCAATTGCTTCGGATCCTTAAAGTGGTCAGCTTATAGCACTGAAGAGAGCAGGAAACTAAATCTCATCCACTGCCCATGTCTCTTGCCTTTTGTTTCCTGCAACAGTATGCATGACAAATATCCTGGATTCTGGTTGTTTAATGTTCATTCATTTTCCTGTTTGCACTCTTGTTATTTAATAAGAAATTACCACTGCCTTAATGGTTGACAGAAAGCGCACTGTCCATTCATTTTGTCCCAATTTAGGTAAATGAATTGGTTCAGGTGGAGACGTACTTGCGAAGTGAAGGTGTGCTGGTTCGTTATTGGTACCCAATTGACATGCTGGAGCGACCTCCCACAGGATACAGACGCACAGCTGCTTATGGGCTAGTCACCCTGGACAATGCAAACATCCAGATTCACAGGCAAGTTCTTTCTGAGTTACGGGTCAATGTTTGAAACACAAAGTGGAGTTTGAAGAACTGAAGCCAATGTCGTACTATTTGAGCCATGATGTGGAGATGCCGGCGTTGGACTGGGGTGAGCACAGTACGAAGTCTTACAACACCAGGTTAAAGTCCAACAGGTTTGTTTCGATGTCACTAGCTTTCGGAGCGCTGCTCCTTCCTCAGGTGAAGGAACCTGAGGAAGGAGCAGCGCTCCGAAAGCTAGTGACATCGAAACAAACCTGTTGGACTTTAACCTGGTACTATTTGAGGTCAGAGGTTATTCCATACACTGAGGACTTGCAATCCATTGCATACCCCTCGAAACTCCAGTTAAGATGTTTTACTAGTTTCATTAAAGAGGAAGTTGCTTGGTTAAATTCCAGGAATGCTGTGTACTTACCCAACATAATTTGAGGGTTTTTTTTGTATTTGTATGGTTCCACCATGAATGTCAATCATCTTGAAATATGTCAAATAGTCAGCATGATTGGAAGAAGTTTGCTGTTGCCCGTGAACAGACAATAAATTCTTTATACTATTTCTGTTGTTACCATTGGCTTCAGTTTACTATGTAGCTATTTCATTCATAGGACTGTAAAACTATTGCATGATTTTTAGGCGAGATCTTCAATCCAGTATTTCTAAATTGTAAATTCAGTATTCCTAAATAAACAATTGATAGTAAAAGTCTGCTTTCAGTTGCTGTATTTTTTTTGAATTATATTTTATTGAAATTTTTCAAACAGAAATTTTCCGTTTTTACAACTTAATAAAGGAATATACATTAAACGTTATTTAAATAATATATTAACCTAACAACAAATGAAAAAAGAGATAAACAAAAAGCAAATATCAACAACTGGCAAAAAACAAAAACACGGGATAATACTCTTTCCCCCCCCCCCCCCGGGTTGCTGCTGCTGTCCTTTCTGTTTTTCCATTAGCGTTCCGCGAGATAGTCAAGGAACGGTTGCCACCGCCTGGTGAACCCCTGAGCCGATCCTCTTAACGCATACTTTATTCGTTCCAGTCTTATGAACTCTGCCATGTCGTTTATCCAGGCCTCCACGCCTGGGGGCTTCGCTTCTTTCCACATAAGTAGAATCCTTCGCCGGGCTACTAGGGACGCAAAGGCCAAGACGTCGGCCTCTTTCGCCTCCTGCACTCCCGGTTCTTCTGCAACCCCAAATATAGCTAACCCCCAGCCTGGTTTGACCCGGACCCCCACCACCTTTGAAATCACTCTTGCCACACCCTCCCAGAACTCATGCAGTGTCGGACACGACCAGAACATGTGAGTGTGGTTCGCCGGGCTTCCTGAGCACCTTCCACATCTATCCTCCACCCCAAAAAACCTGCTCAGTCTTGCTCCCGTCATATGCACTCTGTGTAGAACCTTAAATTGAATCAGGCTAAGCCTGGCACACGAGGACGAAGAATTTACCCTACTTAGGGCATCTGCCCACAGCCCCTCCTCGATCTCTTCCCCCAGCTCCCCTTCCCATTTTCCCTTCAGCTCCTCTACCATCGCCTCCCCCTCGTCTCTCATCTCCCTGTATATTTCGGACACTTTACCTTCTCCAACCCATGCCCCCAAAATCACTCTATCCTGGATCCCTTGCATCGGGAGCTGCGGAAATTCCCTCACCTGTTGCCTCGTAAATGCCCTCACTTGCATGTATCGGAAAGCATTCCCTGGTGCAACTTATATTTTTCTTCCACTGCTCCCAGGCTCGCAAACGTCCCGTCCAAAAACAGGTCCTTCAGCTTCCTAATCCCTGCTCGCTGCCAACATTGAAATCCCCCATCTATCCTCCCCGGGACGAACCTGTGGTTATTCCTTATCGGGGACCATACCGAGGCACCCGTCACTCCTCCCCCGTGTCGTCTCCACTGCCCCCAGATCTTCAAGGTCGCCACCACCACTGGGTTTGTGGTGTACCTTTTCAGGGAGAACGGTAGCGGCGCCGTCACCAGCGCGTTTAGACTCGTTCCCTTACAGGACGCCATCTCCAGCTTTTTCCATGCCGCACCTTCTTCTTCCCTCATCCACTTACAAACCATCGACACATTAGCGGCCCAATAGTCGTCACTCAGACTCTGCAGTGCCAATCCCCCTCTGTTCCTACTGTGCTCCAGGAACCCCTTCTTTACCCTCGGGGTCTTTCCCGCCCACACAAAGCCCATGATACTCCTGTCTATTTTTTTGAAAAAGGCCTTTGTAATCAGGATGGGGAGGCACTGAAACACGAAAAGAAACCTCGGGAGGACCACCATTTTAACCGCCTGTACTCTGCCCGCCAATGACAGGGGCACCATATCCCACCTGTTAAAGTCCTCCTCCATCTGCTCTACCAGTCGCGTCAGGTTAAGTTTATGTAGGGTTCCCCAGTTCCTGGCCACCTGAATCCCCAGGTATCGAAAGTTCCTTGCCACTCTCCTCAGCGGCAGAGCATCTATCCCCCTGCCCTGTTCCCCGGGGTGCATCACAAAAATCTTTCCCATATTTAATTTGTATCCCGAAAACTCTCCAAACTCCCTGAGTATCTGCATTACCTCTGGCATCCCCTCTACCGGGTCCGCCACATATAGCAGTAAATCATCTGCATATAGTGACACTCGATGTTCCTCTCCCCCTCTAAGCACCCCCGTCCACCTCTTAGAGTCTCTCAGCGCTATGGCCAATGGTTCAATTGCCAACGCGAACAGTAACGGGGACAGGGGGCACCCCTGTCTTGTACACCTATGTAATCGGAAGTATCCCGATCTTTGCCTGTTTGTAACGACGCTTGCCACCGGGGCCCCATACAAGAGTCTAACCCATCTAATGAACCCCTCCCCGAACCCAAATCTCTTCAGCACCTCCCACAGTTAGTCCCACTCCACCCTGTCGAATGCCTTCTCTGCATCCATCGCCACCACTATCTCTGCCTCCCCCTCCGGTGGGGGCATCATCATCACCCCCAGCAGCATTCGTACATTGGCATTCAATTGTCTCCCCTTTACAAACCCTGTCTGGTTGTCATGTACCACCCCTGGGACACAATCCTCTATCCTTGTCGCCATCACTTTGGCCAGCAGTTTGGTGTCTACGTTTAGGAGGGAGATGGGCCTGTATGATCCGCACTGCAGCGGGTCTTTGTCTCGTTTCAGAATTAGTGATACCGTCGCCTCCGACATTGTCGGGGGTAATATCCCCCTTTCCTTAGCCTCATTAAAGGTTCTTGCCAAGAGCGGGGCCAGCAGGTCCATATACTTCCTATAAAATTCCACCGGGAACCCGTCTGGTCCCGGGGCCTTCCCTGCTTGCATGTTCCCTATTCCTTTGATCACCTCATCCACCTCAATCTGCGCCCCCACATCTGCCACCTCCTGCTCCTCCACCCTCGGGAACTCTAGCTGATCCAAAAAGTGTATCATTCCTTCTTTCCCCTCCGGGGGTTGGGACTTGTACAGCCTCTCATAAAATGTCTTGAACACCTTGTTCACTTTCCCTACTCTCTGCTCCATCTTTCCCGTGTCGTCCCTAACTCCTCCGATCTCTCTCGCCGCCCCCCTCTTACGAAGTTGTTGGGCCAGCAGCCGGCTCGCCTTTTCCCCATATTCATACTGTATCCCCTGTGCCTTCCTCCACTGTGTCTCTGCCTTTCCCGTGGTCAGCAGGTCAAACTCCGTCTGTAATCTTCGTCGTTCCCTGTATAGCCCTTCGTCTGGGAACTTCCTATCCACCCTCAAAATTTCCCCTACTAATCTCTCTCTTTCTTTACCCTCTTGTTTCCCCTTGTGGGCTCTGATGGAAATCAGCTCTCCTCTAACCACCGCCTTCAGCGCTTCCCATACTACCCCCACCTGGACCTCCCCATCGTCGTTAACCTCCAGGTATCTTTCGACACATCCCCTCACCCTTCCGCATACCCACTCGTCCGCCAGTAGTCCCATGTCTAATCGCCAGAGTGGGCGCTGCTCCCCTTCCTCTCCTAGTTCCAGATCCACCCAATGCGGGGCGTGATCTGACACGGCTATAGCCGTGTACTCCGTTCCTGCCACCTTCGGGATCAGTGCCCTTCCCAAAACAAAAAAGTCTATCCGGGAGTATACCTTATGGACGTGGGAGAAAAAGGAAAACTCTTTACCCATCGGTCTGGCGAATCTCCACTGATCTACTCCCCCCATTTGTTCCATCAATCCCTTAAGCACCTTGGCCGCTGCTGGCCTTCTCCCGTTCCTAAATCTGGACCGGTCCAGCACTGTGTTGAAGTCCCCCCCCATTAACAAGTTTCCCACTTCCAGGTCCGGGATACGTCCCAGCATTCGCTTCATGAATCCCGCATCATCCCAGTTCAGGGCATATACGTTCACCAGCACAACCGCCTCACCCTGCAATCTGCCACTCACCATCACATATCTGCCCCCACTATCCACCACTGTGGTCTTAGCTTCGAACGATACACGTTTCCCCACCAGTATTGCCACCCCTCTGTTTTTCGCGTCCAATCTTGAGTGGAATACCCATCCTTTCCTTAGTCTAACCTGATCCGCCAACTCCAGGTGCGTCTCCTGGAGCATAACTACGTCTGCCTTCAGTCTCTTTAAGTGCGCAAACACCCTTGCCCTCTTAATCGGCCCATTTAAACCTCTCGCATTCCACGTGATCAGCCGAATTGGGGGGCCATTTACCCCCCCCACCCCCTCGTCGACTAGCCATCCCCTTTTTTAAGCCATCTCCTCACCCAGGTCTCACGCACCCGTCTGTCCCCCAGACGGCGCACTCCCGTCCCGACCACCTCGTCTCGTATCAGCTCCCCCTTACCCTCAGCAGCAGCAACCCCGTTAATCCCCCCCCCCCCCCCCCCCCCAACTAGATTCCCCTCTAGCTTGATTGCTCCCCCCATATTGCTTCCGGAAGTCAGCTAACTCTGGCTGACCTCGGCTTCCCCCGTTCATTCTTTGACCTCCCTGCGTGTGAGGCTCCCTTCCTTCCTGCGCCCCTTTTCCCGCTATAATTTCCATAGCGCGGGAAAATCCCCGTGCTTTCCTCTCGGCCCCGCCCCTAATGGCGCAGTTCCCTCATTCCCCTTCCCTGTCCCCTTTTCCACCGGCGCCCACATTTCTTCGTGTCCCCCCCATTGGGGGGAGAGAAATTCCCCTTCCAGCATTATTATACAGTAGCCCTCCCCTCTCCCCACTTTACATTTCTGTGCCACCACCTCGCTACCTCCCTCCGGACACCAATTTCTCAAGTCTAGTCCAATTTCTCATCCTGAATAAATGTCCATGCCTCCTCCGCCGTCTCGAAGTAGTGGTGTTTGCCCTGATGCGTGACCCACAGTCTCGCCGGCTGCAGCATCCCAAATTTAACTTTCCTCCTACGGAGCACTGCCTTGGCCCGGTTGAAACTCGCCCTCCTTCGCGCCACCTCCGCACTCCAGTCTTGATACACGCGTATCACCGCGTTCTCCCATGTGCTACTCCGTGTCTTCTTAGCCCAGCTCAGGACCATCTCTCTGTCCCTGTAGCGATGGAACTTCACCACCATTGCTCTTGGTGTTGCCCCTGCCATTGGTCTTCTCACGAGGACCCGGTACGCTCCCTCCACTTCCAGGGGGCCCGTTGGGGCCTCAACTCCCATTAGAGTATGGAGCATCGTACTCACATGTGCCCCAGCATCAGCTCCCTCTGTTCCTTCGGGGAAACCTAAAATCCGTAAGTTCTCCCTCCTCGAGCTGTTCTCCAGGGCTTCCAGCCTTTCTATGCACCTCTTATGTAGTGCCTCGTGCGTCTCCATTTTTACCACCAGGCCCTGTATCTCATCTTTGTTCTCGGCTGCCTTTGCCTTCACTCCACGGAGCTCCATCGCCTGGACCTTTTATGTTTCCTTTAGTTCCTCGATTGCCAGTAACATCGGCGCCAGCACCTCTTTCTTGAGCTCCTCCACACATCGTCGGAGGAACTCCTGCTGTTCCGGGCCCCATACCATCTGGGCTCCCTCGGCCGCCATCTTGCTTCTCCCTTCTCTTCTCTGCCGCTGCTCCAAAGGATCCTCCGCAATCTGGCCACTACTGCCGCTCCTTTCCATCCACCCCCGGGGGGACTCGTTCCTTTGTCACCTCACAGTGGGTTTGGCCGAATAAAGTTCCCGTTGGGGCTCCCGATAAGAGCCCAAAGGTCCGTTGAAACGGGAGGTGCCGAAACGTGCGGCTTAGCGATGCATCGCCGCAACCGGAAGTCCTTCAGTTGCTGTATTAAGCATGTAGTGAGCTGTTTTCCCATGCAAACAGTTCTTTTAAATGTTCTGCTTCTGTTCAGTTTAGACAAGAAATAGCCTTTGTTATTACCTTACTGTCTCGCTTTTTCCTCCAGTCAACAGCTTTTGTAACTGAAACTTTCCACTTTAACTTTTTTAATCTGTATGTTGACTTTGGTACTTGACCTTAATTTGTAAGTTAAAAAAGCAAAATGTGCTGCAAATGAATCAGCCCAGATATCTGTTCCTTTAAAGTGGAGGAAGTCGGTGGTGATGTTGTAACATAATGTGTTTTGTGTTTTCACGATTTTCTACTCCTTCCCTCTGTTTCTGAATGTGTTGCAAGAGCATTCTAGGTCCTCCCTTAGGTGTCCATCATGCATGTTCCTGGACTTGGGTATGGTTTGGGCTTTTCCATCCCAACGTACCATGGCCAAGTCTGTCCTTACCCACTGTTAACGCTTGCAGCCTTCTAGAGTAGCAGCCAAGAGAGGAGGCACCAACATTTTTAAAATGTATTTCTCCATTTCTAACTTGTGGCTGCTCAACGAAAGAGAAAATGCTGGAAAATCTCAGCAGATCTGGCAGCATCTGCAGGGAGAGAAAAGAGCTAACGTTTTGAGTCCAATGACTCTTTGTGAAAGCTTGTGGCTACTCAAGCCAGTTGATGCACCCTGGCTGCTCAGTCAGCACAATAGAGATTGAAAGTTGAACTTGGCACCTTTCTGGTCGATATGGATCAATTTGCTCACTGCCAAAACTACCGGATGTTGGGTCAAATGAGCTTTAATACACCTGTGGGAGAAAAATATTCACAGGTCACGAGCGTAAGTGCACAGCATTCCCTGCCTTTGACCCTGTAGAGGAGTTCAGTGTTGGTAGCAAAATGACCATTACCTCAAGCAGTGCTTAAAATCCGATTACTTTCAGTGTCAAAAGTTGAGCAACTCTTCCTTCCTCATTTCTGTTACTGAATTTATCAATATTCACTGTTCAATACTAAAAAAAAATGTACGATAACAAAAATCAAGTGCTCAGTTGAAAACATTTTTACGTGCTTTTAGTAATAACCAGAGTCTTTCTGATACTTGAAATATGATCATTATAAACTGACATTGCCAAAGATGAATGGAATATTTAGATTTTTCATGTGTGCTTTACAAGATTTTTAAAAGAGCAGTTACATCTAAAATGGCTACTTGTATATACTTCACTGTCCTATTCTCAAATGATTGATTGTCCAAAATAAACTTTTTACAAGGTTTTCTGTTGATGAAAACCACACCTTCAGTGTTGAGGCTGTTTTTGACTTGCCTTGCTGTCTCTCTTTGCCTTGTCCGCCACTTCCACCCCAGCAAGCAGATACAAGTGCGCATTCTTGTTGGTTTACTGAGAAAAATGGGAGATGAGATAAGCGATACTGCCGCCATGTGCCCAAATATTCCATTTGCATTCATCAGTCTGGTGCGAGTGTGACTTAGATTGGAAAGATGACTCCGTGGAAATACAAAACATTTCTCCCTAATCTCCAAGCTACTTCCCCAATCCTCCACCAAATTATACAGTCAACATTTGTGGGAGAGGAGGTATAATTTGTAGAATAATTAATTGGCTTCTATGGCCTTATTGGCAATCGTTCCTTTATTTTCCAATTTTCTTCGATATGTTTTCATCTTTTCACTACTGCTTACAGAGAGTTACTGCGTTGTGAGGCTTCTTTGGCCAGATTGTATTGCCGTATGGCATTGCTGAACATCTTCGCTCCCAAGTCACCACACACATTCACCCGGCTGTTCCATATCCCTGCGGTCCGAGACATCACGTTAGAACACCTGCAACTGTTGTCCAACCAACTGTTGGCCCCACCACTATCAGGTTGGTAATGATAAACTGATCCAAAGCTAAAAAATAAACTGCTTGTATATTGTCAAATAATCATGAAGTAACTGCAGTTTGTTCAGGAGCCATGCTCGCCCTATTGCAGAAAGTTAGGACAGGAACAAACTTCTATTCAACTCCTCGTTGTTTAAAAAAAAAAAAAAAATGATGGAAATTAGAAATCTGATAGGTAGACTCTGCCTAATAACACATCAAGATGGAAGAGAGAGAACCGTACACACAGATGAGAATCTGTAGACAAGTTAGCTACTGCCACTATTTGTCTCCTGCCAGTTGTTTATTAAGCAACGCAAGAAAGCACAAATTTACTTGGTTCTCCCAGCTGTGGATTGATTTTTGGGGAGCCCAAAAGCTGAGGCTACGGGAAAATCAATTTTTTTTTTTTTTAAGGATACGTCTCGATTTAAAACCTAGAAGATAAAAATCCCTTATTTTATACTTCTCTCGATCTTTGTGGGAGGAGTGTTTCCTGTGTAACAGTTGCATCTGTAGTTTTGCTTTTAACCCTTTCAATTCAGAATGTTCTGAATATGTTGATATTTCCTGTTTGATATCATTATAATGATCATACTATCTAATAGTTGTATCGACTGAAACTCAAATATGTGGAGGGATCAGACAACCAGATTGTTTTGTCCCTTTTTGCTGCAAACACCAGGCCCTAGTAGCTCAAACAATCTGCTTGTGGGCCTAATGTTTGTTCGGTATGCCAATCACGAGAGATATCTGGGAGTGGCCTGGTGATGGGACTTCAGCTTTTTACAATCTTCCAGCCTCATGTTTGAGATGGCGAGGAAGAAATGCGTTGTACAGGAGTAAATTTTTCTGACGAGTAAAACCTCTTTAGTCCGCTTAAATAATATTGGCATCAACAAAGATGGGAACCATGAATAATTGAGCCCCTGATTCATGTTTCTCCCTTGCCTGTAAGAGTTTGTGTTGATTAAGCTATGCAGGGGTGGGTGTGTAAATAAGCGGCTACAATATCAGTGAAGAAAATTAGTAGAAGTGCATGTGCTTAAAACAAAACCCAGTATCTGAAAAAGAGAAGTTGGTGAAATAATTTGAGAAATTTATTGTGTATCTTTCCCTGCAGATGGAACAATCAGCTCCAATTCAATTCTTTTGGCTCAGTCCCTCCAACACTGTAACCAGGGTCAAAATTGCTCTCCCACTGACCTCTTCTACCAGGGCAACTCCAATTCCATCAGGGAATGGCTTACAGTTGCTATAACACGAGCCTTACACCAGGGTGAAGACAGTTTGTTGGATTTAACAAAACAGATCTGCTCTTTTCTACAGGTAGAATTCCTTCAATTTCTATTTGACAAACCTGAATTTTGCTCTTTTTTTAATGAAACCAGATTTATACCATTATCCAAACCCTTGTTCTGTTATTGGCTGCTTACCTTAAAGATAACACCGTCTCGTTAAAACAATACATCTAGACACACTCTGTGCTGATTGAGTTTTAGAAGGGTAGAGATTGGAGGAGAAATTCAAGTGGAGGAAGTTTTGAGACATTGGAAAAGAATGAGGAGCATATGACCTGATACATGAATCATTGGGTGAGATTCTCTGGTCCCCAAGCCACATGTTTCCTGGCGGTGCACCCCATCCTTAATCTCCTTTGAAAAGGAAGTGATGTCACCATGCTGTCCATGTTGTGAGGTGCTGTTTAGGGAGGGTCTTCCAGGATTTTGTCCCAGCGACAGTGAAGGAACAGCAATATAATTCCAAGTCAGGATGGTGTGTGTCGTGGAGGAGAACCTGCAAATTGTGTTCCCATGCATCAGCTGCCCTTGTTCTTCTAGGTTCTAGAGGTTGTGGGTTTGAATGGTGTAGTCATGGGATGGTGATGTTACAGTCCCAATTCTTTTTAAATATTTTATTCAAGTCATTTTCATGTAAACAAACAAAAGCAGCAGAACAACCAAACAACATTATAAAGAACCAACGCCCACACCCCCGTTCCCTTTAAACCACCCCCTTCTCCCATCCCGCCTTCTCCATTTTACCCCCTTCCCTCCCCCAACCCTGTTGACCTCTCAAACCTCCTTAAAGAAATCAATAAACGGCTTCCACCACCGAGTTAACCCATCCGCCAATTCATTCAAGACAAACCTGACATTCTCCAGCTCAGGAATTCCGCCAGGTCACTCACCCACACTCCGGCTTTCGGCGGCTCCAGAGTCCCGCCACCCTGTCAATATCCGTCTCTGGCCTATCAGGGAGGCAATGGCCAAAATATCGGCTTCTCTCGCCCTCTGGACTCCCGACACCCCAAATATAACCACCTTTGGACTCGGGCACAGCTTCACCCCAGCACCTCGGACATTACATCCGCGAACCCCTTCAGCCTTGGTTACGCCCAGAGCATATGGACATGATTCGCGGACCTCCCCGCACACCACCCACATCTATCCTCCACCCCTCAAAAGAACCTAGTCATCCTTGCTGCATCATATACGCACTATGTATTACCTTAAACTGAATGAGGCTTGGCCTCGCACACGGTGAGGATGCATTCACGCTCCGCGGGGCCTTTGCACACGTCCCGGCCAAGAGGAGATACACAAGAATGGTCCCTGGAATGAAGAACTTGTCGTATGAGGAACGATTGAGGATTGTGGGTCTGTTCTCGTTGGAGTTTAGAAGGATGAGGGGGGATCTTATTGAAGCTTACAGGATACTGCGAGGCTTCGATAGAGTGGACGTGGAGAGGATGTTTCCACTTGGAGGAAAATCTAGAACCAGAGGACACCATCTCGGACTTGAGGGACGATCCTTTAAATCAGAGATGAGGAATTTCTTCAGCCAGAGGGTGGTGAATCTGTGGAACTCCTTGCTGCAGAAGGCTATGGAGGCCAAATCACTGAAGTGTCTTTAAAACAGAGATAGATAGGTTCTTGATTAATAAGGGGATCAGGGGTTATGGGGAGAAGGCAGGAGAATGGGGATGAGAAAATATCAGCCATGATTGAATGGCAGTGCATTCTCGATGGGCCTAATTCTGCTCCTATGTCTTATGATCTTATGGCCCCCACCTCCCCTCCTAGCTCCTCCTCCCACTTGCATTTTATATCCCCCACCAGGGCCCCCTCCCAATCCATCAACTCATTGTAGACCTCTGACACCTTTCCTTTCCCTATCTCGTCCCTCAACAGCACCTTGTCCTGAAACCCCAGGGGCGACAGCCCAGAAAAGGTCTGCACCTCTCTCCTTACAAAATCCCGGACCTACAAGTACCTAAAACCGTTCCCCCTGGGGTTGGATGCGAAGCTTCGGGAGTGGCGGTCGATTTGACGATCTGTTCATAAGGGGCAAATTTGTGAAGTGGGAGGACCTGGAGGAAGAGGACGAGCTGCGACCCTCCAGGCCCACCTTCTGATGTGCACCATCTTCGATCCTTTTCGAAATGCGGCACATGAACCACGCCCTTGTCAGCAACCCTCTTTCCCCCCTCTCCCATCCCCTCAACCAAACACCAGCCCCATCTTCCCCCACCCCCCCCCCCCCCACCCTGCCTCGTGACAACCCCCACCACTCCCGTTAACTAGCCCGCTCAGCTAACATGGTGGCCCCTGCCTAAGGTCTCCAACTTCTCTATTACCCCAACTCTTCCCCCCCCCCCCCCGCCCCAACCATGCTTAACTCGTTGCCAACATCTTAGTCAACACCGTACTGTCAGCGTTTAACAAAAAGGTAGGCTGAAATGACCCACATTCCATGGGATCCTTGCCCTCCTTCAGGATCAAGGAAATCGAAGCCTGCAGCAGCGTGGCCGGTAACACCCCCACGACACAGAGCCATTAAACATATCCAGCAGAAATGGGACCAACTGACCAGAAAATTGTTTATAACATTCAATGGGTAACCCATCCTGTCCTGGTGCTTTGCTCATCTGCATTAACCCAATACAATTCCTGATCTCCTCCAGTCCAATTGGTGTCTTCAACTTCAGCCTCCTATCATAGAACATAGAACAATACAGCGCAGTACAGGCCCTTCGGCCCACGATGTTGCACCGAAACAAAAGCCATCTAACCTACACTATGCCATTATCATCCATATGTTTATCCAATAAACTTTTAAATGCCCTCAATGTTGGCGAGTTCACTACTGTAGCAGGTAGGGCATTCCACGGCCTCACTACTCTTTGCGTAAAGAACCTACCTCTGACCTCTGTCCTATATCTATTACCCCTCAGTTTAAAGTTATGTCCCCTCGTGCCAGCCATATCCATCTGCGGGAGAAGGCTCTCACTGTCCACCCTATCCAACCCCCTGATCATTTTGTATGCCTCTATTAAGTCTCCCCTTAACCTTCTTCTCTCCAACGAAAACAACCTCAAGTCCATCAGCCTTTCCTCATAAGATTTTCCCTCCATACCAGGCAACATCCTGGTAAATCTCCTCTGCACCCGCTCCAAAGCCTCCACGTCCTTCCTATAATGCGGTGACCAGAACTGTACGCAATACTCCAAATGCGGCCGTACCAGAGTTCTGTACAGCTGCAACATGACCTCCCGACTCCGGAACTCAATCCCTTTACCAATAAAGGCCAACACTCCATAGGCCTTCTTCACAACCCTATCAACCTGGGTGGCAACTTTCAGGGATCTATGTACATAGACACCTAGATCCCTCTGCTCATCCACACTTTCAAGAACTTTACCATTAGCCAAATATTCCGCATTCCTGTTATTCCTTCCAAAGTGAATCACCTCACACTTCTCTACATTAAACTCCATTTGCCACCTCTCAGCCCAGCTCTGCAGCTTATCTATATCCCTCTGTAACCTGCTACATCCTTCCACACTATCGACAACACCACCGACTTTAGTATCGTCTGCAAATTTACTCACCCACCCTTCTGCGCCTTCCTCTAGGTCATTGATAAAAATGACAAACAGCAACGGCCCCAGAACAGATCCTTGTGGTACTCCACTTGTGGCTGTACTCCATTCTGAACATTTCCCATCAACCACCACCCTCTGTCTTCTTTCAGCTAGCCAATTTCTGATCCACATCTCTAAATCACCCTCAATCCCCAGCCTCCGTATTTTTTGCAATAGCCTACCGTGGGGAACCTTATCAAACGCTTTGCTGAAATCCATATACACCACATCAACTGCTCTACCCTCGTCTACCTGTTCAGTCACCTTCTCAAAGAACTCAAGAAGGTTTGTGAGGCATGACCTACCCTTCACAAAGCCATGCTGACTATCCCTGATCATATTATTCCTATCTAGATGATTATAAATCTTGTCTCTTATAATCCCCTCCAAGACTTTACCCAATACAGACGTGAGGCTCACCGGTCTATAGTTGCAGGGGTTGTCTCTGCTCCCCTTTTTGAACAAAGGGACCACATTTGCTGTCCTCCAGTCCTCTGGCACTATTCCTGTAGCCAATGATGACATAAAAATCAAAGCCAAAGGTCCAGCAATCTCTTCCCTGGCCTCCCAGAGAATCCTAGGATAAATCCCATCAGGTCCCGGGGACTTATCTATTTTCAGCCTGTCCAGAATTGCCAACACCTCTTCCCTACGTACCTCAATGCCATCTATTCTATTAGCCTGGGGCTCAGCATTCTCCTCCACAACATTATCTTTTTCCTGAGTGAATACTGATGAAAAATATTCATTTAGTATCTCGCCTATCTCTTCAGACTCCACACACAATTTCCCATCCCTGTCCTTGACTGGTCCTACTCTTTCCCTAGTCATTCGCTTATTCCTGACATACCTATAGAAAGCTTTTGGGTTTTCCTTGATCCTTCCTGCCAAATATTTCTCATGTCCCCTCCTTGCTCGTCTTAGCTCTCTCTTTAGATCCTTCCTCGCTACCTTGTAACTATCCATCGCCCCAACCGAAACTTCACACTTCATCTTCACATAGGCCTCCTTCTTCCTCTTAACAAGAGATTCCACTTCCTTGGTAAACCACGGTTCCCTCGCTCGACGCCTTCCTCCCTGTCTGACCGGTACATACTTATCAAGAACATGCAGTAGCTGATCCTTGAACAAGCCCCACTTATCCAGTGTGCCCAACACTTGCAGCCTACTTCTCCACCTTATCCCCCCCAAGTCACGTCTAATGGCATCATAATTGCCCTTCCCCCAGCTATAACTCTTGCCCTGCGGTGTATACTTATCCCTTTCCATCATTAACGTAAACGTCACCGAATTGTGGTCACTGTCCCCAAAGTGCTCTCCTACCTCCAAATCCAACACCTGGCCTGGTTCATTACCCAAAACCAAATCCAACGTGGCCTCGCCTCTTGTTGGCCTGTCAACATATTGTTTCAGGAAACCCTCCTGCGCACACTGTACAAAAAACGACCCATCTATTGTACTCGAACTATATCTTTTCCAGTCAATATTTGGAAAGTTAAAGTCTCCCATAATAACTACCCTGTTACTTTCGCTCATATCCAGAACCATCTTCGCCATCCTTTCCTCTACATCCCTAGAACTATTAGGAGGCCTATAAAAAAACTCCCAACAGGGTGACCTCTCCTTTCCTGTTTCTAACTTCAGCCCATACTACCTCGGAAGAAGAGTCCCCATCTAGCATCCTCTCCGCCACCGTAATACTGCTCTTGACTAGCAGCGCCACACCTCCCCCTCTTTTGCCTCCTTCTCTGAGCTTACTAAAACACCTAAACCCCGGAACCTGCAACATCCATTCCTGTCCCTGCTCTATCCATGTCTCCGAAATGGCCACAACATCGAAGTCCCAGGTACCAACCCATGCTGCCAGTTCCCCTACCTTGTTTCGTATACTCCTGGCATTGAAGTAGACACACTTCAAACCACCTACCTGAACACTGGCCCCCTCCTGCGACGTCAAATCTGTGCTCCTGACCTCTATACTCTCATTCTCCCTTACCCTAAAACTACAATCCAGGTTCCCATGCCCCTGCTGCATTAGTTTAAACCCCCCCAAAGAGCACTAACAAATCTCCCCCCCCCCCCAGGATATTTGTGCCCCTCAGGTTCAGATGTAGACCATCCTGTCTGTAGAGGTCCCACCTTCCCCAGAAAGAGCCCCAGTTATCCAGAAATTTGAATCCCTCCCGCCTGCACCATCCCTGTAGCCACGTGTTTAAATGCTCTCTCTCCCTATTCCTCATCTCACTATCACGTGGCATGGGCAACAACCCAGAGATAACAACTCTGTTTGTTCTAGTTCTGAGCTTCCATCCTAGCTCCCTGAAAGCCTGCCTGACATCCTTGTCCCCTTTCCTACCTATGTCGTTAGTGCCAATGTGGACCACGACTTGGGGCTGCTCCCCCTCCCCCCTAAGGACCCGGAAAACACGATCCGAGACATCACGTACCCTTGCACCTGGGAGGCAACATACCAAACGTGAGTCTCTCACGCTCCCACAAAATCTCCTATCTGTGCCCCTGACTATAGAGTCCCCAATTACTGATGCTCTGCTCCTCTCCCCCCTTCCCTTCTGAGCAACAGGGACAGACTCCGTGCCAGAGGCCCGTACCCCATGGCTTACCCCTGGTAAGTCGTCCCCCCCACAAGTATCCAAAGCGGTATACTTGTTTTTCAGGGGAACGACCGCAGGGGATCCCTGCACTGACTGCTTTTTCCCAGTCCCTCTTACAGTTACCCACCTATCTCCAATCTTTGGTGTAACTAATTCCCTGAAGCTGAAGCTGCTATCTTGCTCCACCGCCAGGGACATCAATCCATTCAAAGATTGTCTCATTGATGAGCCCCCCCACTGGAGGCTCTGACTCATACAACCCACAGTAGAAGGCCTGAAATACCTCATAACCTTCTCTGGGGCAGAAATAGCCCACCACCCGACCGATTCCCTGACCTGCAACACCTCCCGGGAAGCAGCCTGCTGCCTCAGCTGGTGAGCAAATAGACAACTGGCCTTTCATAGCTGGGTGCACCAAACCGCAAATTACTCTGTACAGCACGGCCTTGGCTTTATTAAACGCACACGCCTTGTTGCCAGCTCAGCCCCAACATCTTACTATATTCTGATGGGATGGCCCTCCCAGCTACAGTCTTGATGGTCCTTCGCCTACCTCGGGATCCGTTCCTTATCCAGGCATCAATGTAATCTGACTTTGATTGCCCAAGGTGGCTTGCCCCATCTGGGCTCCTTCCTCAGCGATCTATGGGCATTATCCAACTCTGGAGGGGTCGAGGGTGGCACGTGGCACAGTGGTTAGCACTGAGACTGCGGCGCTGAGGACCCGGGTTCGAAACTCGGCCCTGGGTCACTGACCGTGTGGAGTTGGCACATTCTCCCCGTGTTGGCATGGGTTTCACCCTCACAACCCCAAGATGTGCAGGTTATGTGGATTGGCCACGCTAAATTGCCCCTTAATTGAAAAAAATAATTGGGTACTCTAAATTTTTTTTAAACCTCAGGAGGGGTCAAAAGACCCCCCCCCCCCCCAGTTTCCAAACATCTTGGACATGTAGTCTGTGAAGGTGGAGACTCCAGGCTCTTCGGCAGCCTGACGATCCTTGCGTTTGGCCATCTAGAGGGGTTCTCCAGATCGTCAAACTTGACCTTTGTGCCCTCCGCCAACACCGCCCTCTGCCTCCAAAGAGGCAATCTGATCACTGTGGCTAGACAGCCCATCTCAGCCTTCTGTATAGTCACCCCATGTACCTATCTACCGGTCCATCTTGTCCATGGTCACCCAAAGCCCCCTCTACTGCCTTCTCCAGATCCTCGGAGCCTGTCGCTGTTTCCTAAATTCGTCAGTCTGGAAGCTAACCAACATCTCAGTTGTCCACTGAGGGGCTACAAACCCAGGAGAAACCACCTCCATGTCCCCCTGTTGGGGATCGAGGACGTTTTGAGTGTTTTTCCTTGTCCATGTTTGACCTGATGTGATGAAATCAGTTAGTGTTGTGAACTCACTATGCTGGTTGCTGCAGGATGGGGAAATGTGCAATTGCTTCCAAAGACTTCATGGTGCCATGTACCCAGCCATACAAGGTGTCGGGAAATCTATATGGTTGCTGACTGTTCCTTGTTTTTCTTTCTCCATACCCTTAAAGAAAAATTTATACTCTTAAGATCCCTTCCTCCCATCCTGTGATGGTCACAGCTGAGGTCAGGGAACTGATCTTGTGACCTTCAAGTTCTGGGCAAGCACTTGGAGATCCAGCGTGCTTCAACCAGTTTACAAAGTTTCCTTGTTTAAAATCAGGAGCAATTTTAAAAATCAGGCATAAACATAGTGCAAAATATAAACCAAATATTGCTCATCTCCACTCTACCAACCTGGTTCAAGTATTACTTTCGTTTCAGAATGCTAGCATTCTTATTATAATGAGTATCTGATGTGAAAATGAAAATCGCTTATTGTCACAAGTAGGCTTCAAATGAAGTTACTGTGAAAAGCCTCTAGTCGCCACATTCCGGCGCCTGTTCAGGGAGGCTGGTACAGGAATTGAATCCGCGCTGCTGGCCTGCCTCGGTCTGCTTTAAAAGCCAGCTATTTATCCCTGTGCTAAACCAGCCCCTTGCTTCAGGTGAGTGACCTATCATGAACTGGAAAAATATTTAAATGTAACATGTTTATGCAAGTACAGTGGCAGGAAAAGTGGAGGAGGGCAGTAAAGAACATAAGGGTAGGTCTTTGAAAGGGTGGAAAGCAGGGGGGTAGGTCTTTGATAGGGTGTAGGAAGAAGTCTTACAACACCAGGTTGAAATCCAAAAGGTTTGTTTTGAATCATTAGCTTTCAGAGCGCAGCTCCTTCATCAGGTGAGGGTGATAGGGTGGAAAGCAGAAATTATAAAATGATGAAAGGGAAGATGGTGTAAAGCAAAGTGGGTGGTAATATGAAATGTAAAGAAACAAAATATGGGTTTCGGAAGCTTAAAACAGCAACAGTAGAATCAGTAATAGCACTACTATCTGAAAAAGTGGATGCCTATTTCCCAGGGGCTGCCTTTGTAATGGTATCATGCAAGGAAAATCCAGCTGAACTTCAGAGCATCAACATAAATGAAATACACTGTATAAAATTAACATGCAGAGGAGATTTGAACTTTTCAAACTGTAAACTTAAACCCTCAATCCCACAGGTGAGTTTGGCATTCATGCACGTGTTGAATTGTTGAACTCACTGAATGCGATTTAAGGTGCCGAATCGAAAGATGAGGCTCTGTTCCTTAATTTTTTGTTGAGCATCATTGGGGCTGAGCACATAGACCTATTCATTCTGCTTATTGTGACACTGGAATTCCCTTTCACAGTAGGCGGCACGATAGCACAGTAGTTAGCACTGTTGCTTCACAGTTCCTGAGTCCCGGGTTCGATTTCTGCTTGGGTCATTGTCTTATGGAGTCTGCACGTTCTCCTCGTGTCTGCGTGGATTTCCTCCGGGCATTCCGGTTTCCTCCCACAAGTCCCAAAAGACGTGCTTGTTTGGTGAATTGGGCATTCTGAATTCTCCCTTTTTGTACCCGAACAGGCGCTGGAGTGTGGCGACTAGGGGATTTTCACAGTAACCTCATTGCAGTGTTAATGTAAGCCTATTTGTGACAATAATAAAGATTATTAGTAGTGTATTTTCAGTAAATAACACTTTTGTATGTATGTAAAATGAGTAAATTCTGTAATATTTGTGTCTGGGTTACTGCTGTATTTTAGAATTAATATGTTTGTTTTGTCATTTGTGTTGCTGTGATTTGTGGATTAATGAGATTTTTTAAAAAATAATCTATCCCAGTGACAACACTGCCTTTTTGGTGACTGATCAAACTGACATTTATGCTGTTGCATTGTAGCATTCACCAGAACAGTTTCCATCTGAAGAGTTCCCAGTGACAGAGTCAAAAGTGAGCATGGATGTACATTTTCCAGGGGCTGCCTTTGTCATGGTGTCTTGCAAGGAAAGTCCTGCAGGATTTCGGAAAGAGTAAGTATAACTAAAACACCAAATTAAATGACCATTTGGAGGCAGTTTCAATGTTCAAACTTGGATGTTTGAGCCCTCAATCCTACAGCTTCATTTGTTGTAATTTAATTATCTAGGAAGTTACACCGCATAAGTAAGTGCAACTTATTTGGAATATCTGAAACATTATAGTCATTCTCTAGCAGAAGGTAAATAACTGTTTATACTTGAGTAAAGATTTGATGATATAGTTTAAATGGTTGTCACCTGAATTAGAACTGGATTGCAATTCCAGAAATTGAAGAACATGTTTGTATTACAGGGTATAATACACTCATCATTTTTGGAGAGACTTTCATGAATCTGTGGTCTTAATTTGAACTTTATTTTGTTTTATTAGATCACTCTAATTGTTGCTTCGTATCACCATCATTTTGATTATTGTGTGTCAAGAAGATTTTTTGAAACAGTATGTTGATAGTCTAACCAGGGATGGGGCCTTATTTGGCCTAGTACTGGGGGATGAGTCTGGCCAGGTGACCAAAGTTTCAGTAGGGGAACATTTAGGGAATAGTGATCATGATTCTGTAAGATTTTGAATACTCATGGATAAGAGTAGTCCTCAAATGAGGGTGCTAAATTGGGGGAATGCTAACTACAACAGAATTTGGCAAGAGCTGTAGAATGTGGGTTGGGAGCAGCTGGCTGAGGGTAAATCCAATTTGATATGTGGGAGTATTTTAAAGACCAGTTGATTAGAGTGCAGGACAAGCAAGTCCCAGTGAAATTGAAGGACAGAAATGGCAGGATTGGGTAACCATGGATAACACGGGAAATTGAGAGACCAGTCAAAAATAAAAAGGAAGCATACATAAGGTGCAGGCAACTAAAAACAGATGAAACTTTTGAAGAATATAGGGAAAGTAGGAACAAACTCAAATGGGGAATTAGGAAGGCTAAAAGAGGCCATGAAATGTCATTGGCAAGCAGGATCAAGGAAAATCCCACGGCCTTTTCTACATATGTAAAGAGTAAGAGGGTAGCTAGGGAAAGAGTAGGCCCACTCGAGGACAAAAGTGGGAAGTTATGTGTGGAGTCACAGGAAGTGGGTGAGATCCTCAATGATTATTCACCAAGGAGAGGGACATGACGGATGTTGAGGTTAGGGGTGGGTGTGTGAATACTCTTGGAGAGGTCAGCATAATGAAGGAGGAAGTGTTGGATATCTTAAAATGCATTCAGGTCAACAAGTCCCCTGGGCCGGATGGGAGATATCCCAGGTTGCTGCAGGAGACGAGAGGAAATTGCTGGGGTCTTGACAAATATCTTTGCATCATCATTCACCGCAGGCGAGGTTCCAGACGACTGGAGAATAGTCAATATTGTCCGTTTATTTAAGAAGGGAAGCCGGGATAATTCGGGTAATTATAGGTCGGCGAGTCTGACGTCAGTATGGGAACCTGTTGGAGAAGATATTGAGGGACAGGATTTATTCACATTTGGAAGCGAATGGACTTGTCAGTGATAGGCAACCTGGTTTTGTGCATGGAAGGTCATGGCCTACCAACTCGAGAGAGTGTTTTGAGGAAGTGACAAAACTGTTGATGCGGGAAAGGCTGTGGATGTCGTCTACATGGACTTTAGTAAGGTGTTTGACAGTCACATGGGATTCAAGGTGTGCTAGCTAGATGGATAAAGAACTAGCTTGGCAACAGGAGAATAACAGTGGAAAGGAGTTTTTCAGAATGGAGATATGTAACTAGTGGTGTTACACAGGGATCAGTGCTGCGACCACTGTTGTTTGTAATATATATAAATGATCTGGAGGAAAATGTAGATGGTCCGATTAGCAAATTTGTAGATGACACTAAGATAGGTGGAATTGCAGATAGTGAAGGGGATGTCGGAGAATACAGTAGAATATAGATAGATTGGAGAGTCGGGCAGAGAAATGGCAGATGGAGTTCAATCTGGACAAATAAGAGGTGATGCATTTTGGAAGATTAAATTCGGGAGTGAATTATACAGTAAACGGCAGAACCCTTGGGCACAATGACATCGAGGGATCTGGGTGTTCAGGTCCATGATTCCATAAAAGTGGCAATGCAAGTGGATACGGTGGTCAAGAGTGCGTACAGCATAGAATCATAGAATTTACAGTGCAGAAGGAGGGTATTCGGCCCATCAAGTCTGCACCTTGGAAAGAGCACCGTACGTCAGCCCATGCCCCCACCCTATCCCAGTAACCCCACCTAACCTTTTTGGACACTTAAGGGCAATTTATCATGGCCAATCCACCACCTAACCTGCACATCTAACTAATTTAGTGGAATTTTTTGAGGACATTACTAGTGCGGTAGATAATGGGGAGTCAATGGATGTGGTATATTTGGATTTCCAGAAAGCCTTTGACAAGGTGCCACACAAAAGGTTGCTGCATAAGATAAAGATGCATGGCATTAAGGGGAAAGTAGTAGCATGGATAGAGGATTGGTTAATTAATAGAAAGCAAAGAGTGGTGATTAATGGGTGTTTCTCTGTTTGGCAATCAGTAGCTAGTGGTGTCCCTCAGGGATCAGTGTGGAGCCCACAATTGTTCACAATTTACATAGATAATTTGGAGTTGGGGACCAAGGGCAATGTGTCCAAGTTTGCAGACGACACTAAGATGAGTGGTAAAGGAAAACATGCAGAGGATACTGGAAGTCTGCTGAGGGATTTGGATAGGCAAAGTGAATGGGCTAGGGTCTGGCAGATGGAATACAATGTTGACAAATGTGAGGTTATCCATTTTGGTAGGAATAACAGCAAAATGGATTATTATTTAAATGATAAAATATTAAAACATGCTGCTGTGCAGAGAGACCTGGGTGTGCTAGTGCATAAGTCACAAAAAGTTGGTTTACAGGTGCAACAGGTGATTAAGAAGGCAAATGGAATGTTGTCCTTCATTGCTAGAGGGATGGAGTTTAAGACTAGGGAGGTTATGCTGCAATTGTATAAGGTGTTAGTGAGGCCACACCTGGAGT
Organism: Scyliorhinus torazame; assembly: GCF_047496885.1. Taxonomy (NCBI): domain Eukaryota; kingdom Metazoa; phylum Chordata; class Chondrichthyes; order Carcharhiniformes; family Scyliorhinidae; genus Scyliorhinus; species Scyliorhinus torazame. The sequence continues at coordinate 34,800,669 of NC_092707.1, read as the reverse complement.
ATTGTGTTCAGTTTTGGTCTCCTTACTTGAGAAAGGACGTACTGGCACTGGAGGGTGTGCAGAGGAGATTCACTAGGTTAATCCCAGAGCTGAAGGGGTTGGATTACGAGGAGAGGTTGAGTAGACTGGGACTGTTCTCGTTGGAATTTAGAAGGATGCGGGGGGATCTTATAGAAACATATAAAATTATGAAGGGAATAGATAGGATAGATGCGGGCAGGTTGTTTCCACTGGCGGGTGAAAGCAGAACTAGGGGGCATAGCCTCAAAATAAGGGGAAGTAGATTTAGGACTGAGTTTAGGAGGAACTTCTTCGCCCAAATGGTTGTGAATCTATGGAATTCCTTGCCCAGTGAAGCAGTAGAGGCTCCTTCATTAAATGTTTTTAAGATAAAGGTCGATAGTTTTTTGAAGAATAAAGGGATTAAGGGTTATGGTGTTCGGGAGGGAAAGAGGAGCTGAGTCCACAAAAGATCAGCCATGATCGCATTGAATGGTGGAGCAAGCTCGAGGGGCCAGATGGCCTACTCCTGCTCCTAGTTCTTATGTTCTTTGGACCGTGGGAGGAAACCCACGCAGACACGGGGAGAACGTGCAGACTCCGCACAGACAGTGACCCAAGCCGGGAATCGAACCTGGGTCACTGGCGCTGTGAAGCTACTGTGCTACCGTGCTGCCCATGCTTGCCTTCATTGACCGGGGCACTGAGTGCAAGAGTTGGTGGGTTGTGTAAGTGTTGCATAAAACTTTAGTTAGGCCACACTTGGAATATTGCGTGCAGTTCTGGCCACCACCAGAAGGACGTGGATGCTTTGGAGAGAGTGCAAAGAAAATTCACCAGGATGTTGCCTGGTCTGGAGGGTGCTAGCTATGAGGAGAGGTTGAATAAACTTGGATTGTTTTTGTTGGAAAGACAGAGGCTGAGCGGAGACCTGATTGAGGTCTACAAAATTACGAGAGGTATAGACAGGGTGAATAGTCACAAGCTATTTCCCCGGGTGGAAGACCCGATCACAAGGGATGACAGGTTCAAGGTGAGATGGGGAAAGTTTTGGGGAAATGTGCGGGGAACGTTTTTCACACCCAGGATGTTGGGTGCCTGGAATGCGCTGCCAGAGGATGGGGTGAAAGCGGCACGATAGCAATGTTTAATATGTCTCTTGATAGACGCATGAATGGGTAGGGAATGGAGGGATACAGATCATTTGGGCAATAAGTAGTAGGTCTAAATAAGGAATCTGGATCGGCGCAGACTTGGTAGGCCGAAGGGCCTGTTCTATGATGTAATGATCTTTGTTCTCTGTCAACATTTTCTGTTGCAAAGCAAAAAAAAATGTGGTTGAATTGCTTGTAAGTTGTGAAATATTTGATCTCGCTTTTTATGTAAAAAACATGGCAACTGATCCAGGCAAGCCTGTGATTATCCAGTAATTGCAACAGACCATTTCTAGTTGTTTATTGATAAGTGGTTAGAGATCTCTAAACTTGGCTACAAGGAATAGCTTTAAAGGAATGGGAAATTCACCATATTTAACACACCAACTGGTGTTCACTGCTGAAAGTAAGAGCTGGAGCATTATTCTATTGGTGAACATGCATCTCAACTTCATTGAAGGTTTACTGACCATGGAAATTTAGATAAAGTCATAGAGCTCTACAGCACAGAAAGAGACCCTTGGGGCCCATCGTGTCTGCATCCCAGTTCCAGCACTTGATCCGTAGGCTTGTATGCGATGGCGTTTCAAGTGCTGATCTAAATGCTTCTTAAATGTTATGATGGTTTACGCCTCTACCGCGCTTTCAGGCAGTGCGTTCCAGATTCCCACCACCCTCTGGGTGAAAAAGAATTTCCTCAAATCGCGTCTAAATTTCCTTCACGACCTGACATCTATGCCCCTAGTTTTTGACCCTTCTAAGGGGTAAGGTTTCTTCCTATCTACATCCCTCATAATTTTTTGCACCTCAAACAGGTCTCCCCTCAGCCTTCTCTGCTCCAAGAAAAACAATCCCAGCCTAACCACCTTCTCTTCATAGCTGAAACGCTCCAGACCAGGTAACATCCTGGTGACTCTCTGCACCCTTTCTAGTGCAATCACATCCTTCCTGTAGTGTAGCAACCCGAACTGCACACAGTACTCTAACTGTGGCCTAACAAGCATTCTGTATGGAACCTCCCTGCTCTTATATTCTATGCCTCGGCTAATAAAGGCAACTGTCCCATATGCTGCCTTAACCACCTTGTCAACCTGTCTTGCTGCCTTCAGGGATCTTTGGACATGCACCCAAGGTCCCTCTGGTCCTCTGTGCTTCCTAGCGCCCTGCCGTTCATTGTGTATTACCTTTCCACCAATTTGGAGTCTGAAGGCTGTACTGCTTAGAATATTTGGTGAGTGTTCCTAAAATTTACAGTTGTAAGCTATTCTAATCCTTTCATTTGTTTTTATTGCCTAGTTCCTCTCTGTATAAGGCTCCTTGGGTTAGAGTGCTGGTATATGGACTGGGTCACAAAGTGCGGAGAAATGGACAACTAAACCTTACAGAAACTGTCTGTTACCCAAAAGATGCATCACCAGCCAATACTGGGTTGACTCCACCTCCCACCACAAACCAGTATCCTTCTGTTGTCATCCCTACTGACAAGCTGCATGTCAAGCTAGGTATGTCTAAGATTGGAATAGCCTTGCAAACATGATTTCCAATACATCTCAACTAATTGAATGTTAGAATGAAACATTTAAGTTTTTAAAAAACATATACATAATGGAATGGATAGTGCGGTTAGCTTCCTCCTCTGAGATAGCTGCAGGGTAAGCAACCAATCACATTGAAGTATTCTCACAAGCAGCAAACCAGGAAGGAAAAGTGGCTGAACCCCTTCACTTTTAACTTTAAATTTTTGGATATAATGAAACAAATGATTGGGACATAGATGTGTGATTCAGAGAAGATAAAATATCTAAACTTTAAAAATAGATATTTTTTTTAAATATGAAATCTCTGATCACAATAGAAAATTGTAACATTCAACAAACCTAATATTGCTTGTTTGAGTTCAGTGTGTTGTTTAACATTAAAAATCCAGTTGTAAATGGGTGTTTCTCTGGTTGGCAACCTGTAACTAGTGGGGTCCCTCAAGGATCAGTGTTGGGCCCGCAGTTGTTCACAATTTACACAGACGATTTGGAGTTGGGGACCAAGTGCAATGTGTCAAAGTGTGCAGACGACACTAAGATGAGTGGTAAAGCAAAAAGTGCAGAGGATACCGGAAGTCTGCAGAAGGATTTGGATAGGTTAGGCGAATGGGCTAGGGTCTGGCAGATGGAATTCAATGTTGCCAAGTGTGAGGCTATCCATTTTGGGAGGGATAACAGCAGAATGGATTATTGTTTAAACGGTAAGATGTTAAAACATGCTGCTGTGCAGAGGGACCTGGGTGTGCTGGTGCACGAGTCGCAAAAAGTTGGTGTGCAGGTGCAACAGGTGATTAAGAAGGCTAATCAAGATTTGTCTTTCATTTGCTAGAGGGATGGAGTTCAAGACTAGGGAGGTTATGCTGCAATTGTATAGGGTGTTGGTGAGGCCGCATCTGGAGTATTGTGTTCAGTTTCGGTCTCCTTACCTGAGAAAGGACATATTGGCACTGGAGGGAGTGCAGAGGAGATTCACTAGGTTGATCCCAGAGTTGAGGGGATTAGATTATGACGAGAGGTTGAGTAGACTGGGACTGTACATATTGGAGTTAAGAAGGATGCGGGGAGAGCTTATTGAGACATATAAAATTATGAAGGGAATAGATAGGATAGATGCGGGCAGGTTGTTTCCCCTGGTCGGGGAAAGCAGAACTAGGGGGCATAGCCTCAAAATAATGGGAGGTAGATTTAGGATGGAGTGTAGGGGGAACCTCTTCACCCAAAGGGTTGTGAATCTCTGGAATTCCTTGCCCAGTGAAGCAGTTGAGGCTCCTTCTTTAAACATTTTTAAGAAAAAGATAGATGCCTTTCTAAAGAATAAAGGGATTCGGGGATATGGTGTACGGGCCAGAGAGTGGAGCTGAGTCACAAAGATCAGCCGTGATCTCATTAAATGGCGGAGCAGGCTCAAGGGGCCAGCTGGCCTACCTGTTCCTAGTTCTTATGTTCTTATGTACCCCATTCGACAAAGTGTAATCTTTTCAAGGATTTTTACAGAGAGGCGAAGAGCATAAGATAAGTTGTCCTCAGTTCATAAATTTCAAATTGAATGCATTCTAGGAGGGCCTCAAAAGTGCACTCTCTGGAGAAGCACGGAATCACAGAGCATCTTCTGGATTTTCACAAGTTCGCTGACAATATGGCATCATTGATACAGAATCCAGGTCACTGAAATTTGATCTTAAAAGAGCGGTGTTCCTCAATTGGTATTTTTTTAAGTACATTTTTCTCCTGGGAAGTGTTGAGTTGCAGAAACTTCCACTGTTGCTGACAGCACTGCTTCAGACTGAGAGAAACAGGAGCTCTCAAGTTTTGTTCCCTGCATCCTAAACCAAATTATGATGAGCTTCACTTAGTTTGGGAATCAAACCAAGAATACAAGAATATCTGGTCTGTATGGCTTAATGATAAGCCATGTGGCAGTGTCGTCTTTTCATTTGGCTTTGCATTAGATCACTCATGGTATCAAGAGAAATAAGATTGCTTTAGACCTTTTTTCTCTTTTTCTGTGTAGCTCTGTTCTCTAGTGGTTGTTTAGTTTTGTTCTTTCCGCATGGTTTTCTTTGGCTAATTATCACTTTTTTAAAATTCCTCTCCCCAGGTGTTTCCCCGCCACCTGGTGCGGTGCTGGTGTTAAACTCATTGCCTCTAGAATTTCCTTTGGCAATGGCATTTGCTGAGCAGTTGCTAACATGGAAGCTGGGAGAAAGTGACGGGAAATCCGAGGATGAACTTGATGCCATTCCTGCAACAGTTCTCCTGCAGATTGTTGAACTGTTCGGTAAGTCAAGTTGGCAGTAATGGATTTGGACAGTGTCTTCCTTGTACGTATTTTATTCATGAATGTATTTTTTTTTTTACCTTATGACCAGGTTAGAAGGGATGAACAGTTTCTCCTTCCCCTCAGTTGGTCACAACAAATGTTTAAGTTTCTTTTCACGGGGCTATGCCCTTCCCAAATCGGAACATATTGAATCTGTGGGCAATACAGATCAATCAAACACGGTATTCTTGGAGTTTAAAAAAAAAACTGATTTATTAATTCCCAAATGTAAGAAAAACAATAAAAACAAAACATCAAGCATTTGGCCCTCATGATACAGTCATTAGGGCCCATACAAACATGTATCAGAAATACAGGGAGTTAAAGTCCAGTAGAATAAAGGCAAAATAATATACAGATAGTGTCCTTTGATTGCCTTTACAGCATAGATTTTAAACGGTGCAGCCGATTCAGGTTAGCTAGTTTCTTGGATGCAGTCAGATGTAGAACATGTTGCAAATTATGAGACCTCTGTTCACTGGTAGGCTGCTGGTAGAATTGGCTTCTCCAGCCGGGTAACACTTATTCCCAAAGACAGAGAGGGAGAGAGAGCACCCGTCAGCTTGTTTCCCCTGGTGAAGACTTTCTCAACACTGCCTGTATCACTTCCAATCTCTCCCTCATGGCTGGCAGCCTTGCCTTGAAATAAGATGTAGAAACAGAAGTAGACCACTCGGCCCATCGAGAGTGCTCCGCCATCCAATGTCTGATCTAATAAAATCCTCACTCCATTTTCCCGTCTTAACTCCTTCATCCATTGTGTATTCCCAAGAGGTTTTGGTTGGGTCTGTTTCTGGCAACCACTATTTCAAACTTTGCATTTGTAATGTCTCTTCATGAGACAGTTACAAGTTTTGATGGGTCTCTGGATTAGAGGAAATGTCTCTTTCTGCACACCCTCCTGAGGGTGATTTATTGGTTTCTCAATTCCAACTTGGAATGTGGCCTTGCATTGTTTTTTTTCTTTTTTAAATATTTCTATTCAAGTTTTTCAACAAACCCCCCCCCCCCACAACAAAAAGAAAGCAACAAGAACACAACAAGTAGAAATTATACATTAGATTTCCCCATGTACAGTAACCCCACTTTTTTTTTAAATCTTTTTATTCTCCTTTTTCACATTTTCTCCCACATTTACACCCATCAACAATAATCAGCAAGATATGTCAATCCCCATAATAACAACGATCCCATCCGCCCACCAACCCCCCAAACATCAGTCCGCATGTTTACATAAACAAATGACAAAAAGGAATCAGGGATTACCCGTAGTCACCCTTAATCTACACAGCCCCCCCAACTAATGTTCGATGTTATCCAGTTCTTGAAAGTGCATAATAAATGGTGCCCATGACTTGTAGAACCCCTCCGAGCTTCCCCTCAGTTCGAACTTAACCTTCTCAAGGGTCAAGTATTCCAACAGGTCCCCCCGCCACGCCAGGGCACTGGGTGGAGAGGCTACTCTCCATCCCAGCAGGATCCACCTTCGGGCAATCAACGAGGCGAAGGCTATGATATCTGCCTCTGCTCCCGTTTCCAACCCTGGCTGGTCCGACACCCCGAATGTGGCCTCCTGGGGACCCGGGTCCAGTTTCACACGCACCACCTTGGAAATTACCCTAAACACCTCCTTCCAATGCTCCCCTAGCTTTGGACAGAACCAAAACATATGAACGTGATTCGCGGCCCCCCCCCCCCCCCCCCCCCCCCCCAACGCTCACACACATCCTCTACTCCTTCAAAAGATCGGCTCATCCTCGCCCTCGTGAGGTGCGCTCTATATACCACCTTCAGCTGTATCAGCCCCAACCTCGCACATGAGGTGGAGGCATTCACTCTCCGGAGCATCTCACACCAGACCCCCTCCTCTATAACCTCTCCCAGCTCTTCCTCCCACTTTGCTTTGATCCCTTCCAGTGGTGCCTTATCATCTTCCAGAATAGCTCCGTACACCGCTGACACTGCCCCCTTCTCCAGTCCCCCTGTCGTCAGCACCTCCTCCAACAATGTGGAGGCCGGTTCCTCTGGGAAGCTCTGTATCTCCTTCCTGGCAAAATCCCGAACCTGCATGTACCTAAACACTTCTCCCTGCTCTAGACCATACTTCGCTTCCAGCTCCCTCAATCCTTCAAACCGACCCCGAAGAAACAAATCTTTTAGCGTCTTAGTCCCCTTCTCTTCCCATTTCCGAAAACTTCCATCCCACCTCCCTGGCTGAAATCTGTGGTTCCCCCGAATCGGCATTTCCCTAAACCCAACCCGAAGTGTTGACGAAACTGCCTCCAGATTTTCAATGAAGCTATTATTACCGGACTCCCTGAATATTTCCCCGGAGTTATCGGGAGCGGCGCTGTTGCAAGTGCCTTCAGCCCCGACCCCCGCACAAACTGTCCTCCATTCTGACCCACTGAAAATCAACCCCTCTGACCCAGCTCTGCACTTTCTCCACGTTCGCCGCCCAGTAGTAGTACAACAGGTTCGGGAGACCCAAACCCCCTGCCTGCCGTCCCCTCTGTAGCAGCACCTTTCTCACTTTGGCCACCTTCCCTCCCCATATGAACGACGTAATCCTTCCCTCAATCTCCCTGAAAAAAGACTTTGGCAGGAAAATCGGTAGGCATTGAAAAATAAACAGGAATCGCGGCAGCACATTCATTTTAACCGCCTGTACCCGACCCGCCAGTGACAGAGGAAGGCCATCCCACCTTGCCAGATCGGCTTTCACTCTCCCTACCAAACTAGTGATGTTGTACCTGCGAAGCCTCCCCCACTCCAGGGCAACCTGCACCCCCAGATACCTAAAATGAGTCCCTGCTCTACGGAATGGCAGCCCCCCCACCCCCGGCCGAGACACCACAAAGTACTCACTCGTGTCCAGGTTCAACTTGTACCCCGAGAAAGACCCAAATACCCATAGTAGCTCCAATATCCCTCCTATCGACGCACTCGGCTCCGACACATACAGCAGCAAGTCGTCGGCATATAAGGACACCCTATGCTCTAACCCCCCCTCCGCACTATTCCTTTCCATGCTCCCGAACTTCTCAATGCGATGGCCAACGGCTCAATCGCAAGTGCAAACAGCAGGGGGGACATAGGACATCCCTGTCTAGTCCCACGGTGGAGAGGGAAATATCTAGAACTGATATTATTTGTGCGGACACTCGCCTTCTGTTCCTTATATAATATCTTTACCCAGTTCACAAACCTTGGTCCAATCCCAAACCGCTCCAGCACTGCCATCAGGTACCCCCATTCTACCCGATCGAACGCCTTCTCGGCGTCCAATGCCACAACTACCTCTGTTTCCTTTCTTTCCGCCGGTGCCATAACAACGTTCAAAACCCTCTTAATGTTCAAAAACAGCTGCCTCCCTTTCACGAACCCCGTCTGATCCTCCCCTATCACCTTCGGAAGGCACTCCTCCAGCCTACCCGCCAGTACCTTCGCCAACACTTTTACGTCCACATTCAGAAGTGATATGGGCCGATACGACCCACACTCCGTCGGATCCTTATCTTTTTTTAGTAACAGGGAAATCGATGCCTGCCCCAAGATTTGCGGCAACACCCCCTTCCCTATCGCCTCCTCAAACATCCCCACCATCAGGGGTGCCAACCTATCCTTAAATTTTTTATAATATTCCACCAGAAACCCATCCGGCCCTGCCACCTTCCCCGACTGCATCCTCCCAGTCACATCCTTTATCTCCTGCTCCACTATTGCTCCTTCTAATGTAGCCCTGTCCTCCTCCCCTAGCCTCGGGTACTTCAACCCATCTAGAAATTCCTGCATCTCCCCCGAGTGGCTCTGACTTGTACAACCTCTCATAAAACTCCTCAAAAACCTTGTTAATCAGCACTGCGGCCACCACCAACTTCCTGCCCTATCCTTCACCTGAAGAATTTCCCTTGCTGCTGCCTCCCTCCGGAGCTGACCTCCATGTTCATAAACTGCACGCCCTCCTGGTGGACAGTCGGTCGAAGCTCGCCTGTAGTTCCTTCTTCTTTTCCAGCTTCGCCGGGTCCCCATCCTCCTATCTACCTCCAACATCTCATCTATTACCCTCTGCCGCTCCAACCTCTCCTCGTTATCCACCCTGGCCTTAAAAGAAATTACCTCCCCTCTCACCACCGCCTTTAGAGCCTCCCAGACGACTGCCTTCGACACCTCACCCGTACAATTGAAACCTACTTATTCCTTAATTACCTTTTCAATTTTCTCACAGAACACTTGGTTCCCCAAAAGCCCCACATCCAGTTTCCACCCCGGTCTCTGCGCTGCCCCCTTCTCCAGCACCATATCCACCCAATGTGGAGCGTGATCTGACACTGCAATTGCAGAGTATTCCGACCCCTTGAGTCCAGCCAGCAAAGCTTTCCCCACCACAAAAAAGTTGATCCGCGAGTATACCTTATGGACCGCTGAGAAAAACGAATAATCCCGTTCCCTTGGGTGCAGGAACCTCCAAGGGTCAACCCCTCCCATTTCCACTATTAGCCCAGCCAGCGCCTTCGCCCCCCCTGATGGGACCAGCGAGCGCGGCCGTGATCTGCCCAACCATGGCTCCTGCACCAAGTTCCAGTCCCCCCCCCCCACAATCAACTCATGCGTGTCCAAGTCGGGAATAGCCCCAAACACCTTCCTCGCGAATCCCACATCGTCCCAATTGGGACTGTATACACTTAACAGCGCCAATAATCTCCCCTCCAGTGCCCCTGTCACAATCACATATCTACCCCCCTGATCTGCCACCACCTTCTCCACCTGGAAGCGTACCCTTTTGCTGACCAGCACCGCTACCCCTCGAGCCCTTCCATCAAATCCGGAGTGAAGCACTTGGCTAACCCAGCCCTTTTTAAGTTTCACCTGGTCCTTCACCCTCAAGTGAGTCTCCTGCAGCATTGCTACATCGGCTTTCAAACTTTTATGATGTGCAAGCACCCTTGACCGGACCTCCTAGCCCTCTCACGTTCCACGTGATTATCCTTACTGGGGGTCTCTCGCCCCCCCCCCCCCCCCCGCCCCCACCTTTCTTATCCACCATCACCATACCACTGGGCCCTGCCCCATAAGCCTGACCCGCCCCTGTCCATTGTTAACATCAAACCCCTTCTTCCCCCAAGAACCCCCCCCTACAAAAACATCCCCCAACATCCATCCCTCCACCCCCTCTTGCTCGCCTCGTATGCCCATTGAAGCCTGCTGTCCAGGTTCCAACGTCTGCAGCCCTCCTCTCACCTCACCCCCGTTCACTAACTGACTTCAGTGAGCAAGCGCGGGTGGCTCCCCGCCCAAGACCTCGCTCCCTTCCACCCAGTCCCAGAGAAAGAAACACCAAAACAAACCCAACAATCCAACCCCTATAATTCACTAACATAACATTTAACCGTCGCAACACAGAACGCCATTAACTTGAACTCTGTAACAATGCAAAGAGAAGTAAATTTCAATACAAATCAGTAAAAAGAAAGTTGTAACATTTGAACATTTTCCAGCCGCTCAAACACAGTCCACAGTCTCTCTTCCAGTTCCGCTCTTCACGTCTATCCCAAGCCTTCTGCCCTCACGAACGCGTCAGCCGCCTCCGCTGTCTCAAAATAAAAGTCTTTGGCGTTATATGTTACTCTCAACTTCGCCGGGTACACCACACCAAATCGCACCCCCTTCGTGTACAAAGCCGCCTTCACTCGCCCAAACGCCGCTCGTCTTTTTGCCAACTCCACCGTCAAGTTCTGGTAGATCCGAACCGCAGTACCATCCCACAGCACCTCACGCTCCTGCTTCACCCAGCTTAATACTTTCTCCTTCATGCAAAACTTCTGGAAGTAGATAATTACTGCCCTTGGCGGCTCGTTCACTTTGGGCTTCGGCCTTAATGACCGATGAGCTTGGTCTAGCTCGTACTGGGTGGGGCTCTCACCCTCCCCCATCAGCTCCGTCAACTTCTTAGCGAAGTATTGCGTTGGCCTTGGGCCTTCGGGCAAGCCCACAATTCTCAAATTGTGCCACCTTGAGCAGTTTTCCAAGTCTTCCAGCTTTGCTCGGAGTCCTCTGTTAACCTCCACCACCCTCCGCAGCTCGTCCCCCATTGAGGTGATCTGGTCGCTGTGTCGTGTCACGGCCTCCTCCACCTCCTTCACCTTCTCGCCCTGCTCTCTCACCTCGGTCGATGCCTTTGCCACCTCCACCCTCATCAGGCCGATTGCCTCCTCCACCCATGACCTCAACACGACCGCCATCTCTTTCCTCAAGGCCTCCATGTGCCTCACCAAATGTTTTTCCAGCTCCACCGCCATCGGATCGGTCATCTTCTCCACCGTAAGTAGTGCGGCCCCGCCTTGCAGTTCGGCTTCCGCCATCCTGTCAACACTTTTGCTCGTCTTCTCCTTCGGCGGCGAACCCGCGTTTCCTCCTTTCTTCAACGCTGCTCTTCGAATCCTTTAGCGGCTTATTGTTTTTTATCTTCTTTCTTTTCTCCTCTCTCCCCCTTCACCCTCCTGCCCTTCATCAATCTGACATTCTTCTTTTTTGAAAAAAAAAGGGGAGAGAAAAAAAAACTTTTGCCAAACTTCCTTAAATCTTCTTTCTTTTTCCTCTGCATTCACCTGGGACCAGGCTTCAACCTTCTTTCTTCTTCCTAGGTGGGAGCCATACGACGTGGAGCACCCTCCCTACATGGTGCCCTGGCCTCGGGCCTGCTGCCTCGGCCTCCTCGTAGCTCCGCCCCCGCTACTCTGACCTCGACGCCGCTCCGGGCCTGGCGCCTCAGCCCCCCGCCGCCCGACACCTGTGCAGGGTTCTTCGCCGGTTTTTAAACCGGCCCCGCTGGCTGCTCGTGGCGGCCCCAAAGGCCGACGATAGTCTGGGTGCGTGAGGACTCGGGGATTTCCCCGAAATGGCCGCGAATCGCGGCCACCGGCGGGGAGCTCTTGTTGCTGCGGACGCCCTGCTCGCCCACGCGACCGGAAGTCTTAACCCCCCCCTTCTAACAGGAAACAGCACAAATAGGGAGAAAAAACCCACCTTGACCCAAACAACACCCCCCCCCCCCCCCCGCCCCTGGGCTGCTGCTGCTGACCTCCTCCTAATGCTCCACGAGATAGTCTAGGAACGTTTGCCCCCACCTGAGGAACCCCTGCACAGACCCTCGCAAGGCAAACTTTATCCTCTCCAGCTTGATGAACCCTGCCATGTCATTGATCCAAGCTTCCACACTGGGGGCCTTCGCATCTTTCCATAGTAGCATAATCCTCCGCCGGGCTACCAGGGACGCAAAGGCCAGAATACCGGCCTCTTTCGCCTCCTGCACTCCCGGCTCGTCTGATACCCCAAATAATGCCAATCCCCAGCTCGGCTTGACCCGGGCGTTCACCACCTTGGACATCGTCCTCGCAAAACCCCTCCAAAACCCATCCAGTGCTGGGCACGACCAGAACATATGGACGTGATTTGCCGGGCTCCCCGAGCACCTCCCACATCTGTCCTCCACTCCAAAGAACCTACTCAACCTTGCCCCTTTCATATGCGCTCTGTGAGTAACCTTGAACTGTATTAGGCTGATGCTGGCGCAAGAGGAGGAAGAATTAACCCTACTCAGGGCATCAGCCCACAAACCCTCATCTATCTCCTCCCCAAGCTCCTCCTCCCACTTGCCCTTTAACTCCTCCACCGAGGCCGCCTCCTCTTCCTGCAGCTCTGATAAATCGCTGAAACCTTGCCTTCTCCAACCCATCACCCTGACCTGAATCCCACGTGCCGGAAGCAGTGGGAATTCCCTCACCTACCGCCTCACAAATACCCTTACTTGCATGTACCTGAAAGCGTTTCCCGGGGGTAGCCCAAACTTCTCCAACGCCCCCAGGCTCGCAAACGTCCCATCGATGAACAGGTCCCCCATTCTTCTAATCCCCGCCCGATGCCAGCTCCGAAACCCCCCATCCATCCTTCCCGGGACGAACCGATGGTTCTCCCGAATCGGGGACCAAACCGAGGCCCCCACCTCGCCCCGTGTCGCCTCCACTGCCCCCAGATCTTCAGCGTCGCCGCCACCACCGGACTCGTGGTGTACCTTGTCAGTGAGAGCAGCAGCGGTGCCGTCACCAGCGCCCTCGGGCACGTGCCCACACAGGACGCCATCTCTAGCCTCTCCCACGCCGCCCCCTCTCCCTCCATTACCCACTTACGGATCATCGCCACATTGGCTGCCCAATAATAGCTGCACAGATTCGGCAGCGCCAGCCCCCCCCTGTCCCTGCTACGCTCCAGAAACACCCTCTTCACCCTCGGGGTCCTATTCGCCCACACAAATCCCATGATGCTCCTGCTTACTCGTTTGAAAAAGGCCTTGGGGATCAAAATGGGAAGGCATTGGAACACAAAGAGAAACCTCGGAAGGACCGTCATTTTTACTGACTGCACCCTACCCGCTAGTGAGAGTTGCAGCATATCCCATCTTTTAAAATCCTCCTCCATCTGCTCCACCAACCGCGTCAAGTTGAGTTTGTGCAGGGCCCCCCAACTCCTAGCTACTTGGATCCCCAGGTACCGAAGGCTCCTTTCCGCCCTCTTCAGCGGTAACTCGTCTATCCCCCTTCCGTGGTCCCCTGAGTGTACCACAAAGAGCTCACTCTTCCCTACGTTGAGTTTATACCCCGAAAAGTCCCCAAACTCCCTAAGGATCCGCATGACCTCCGCCATCCCCTCCACTGGATCCGCAATATACAACAACAGGTCATCGGCATACAACGACACCCGGTGTTCCTCTTCTCCCCCCCCATTTCCTGGACTCCCTCAGTGCCATGGCCAGCGGCTCAATTGCCAGTGCAAACAACAAGGGGCACCCCTGTCTCGTCCCCCGGTACAGCCGAAAGTACTCCGACCTCCACCGGTCCGGAGTCACACTCGCCACCGGGGCTCTATATAGCAGCCTGACCCAACTGCTGAACCCAAACCACCGCAACACTTCCCTAAGATACTCCCACTCCACCCGATCAAAGGTCTTCTCTGCGTCCATAGCTGCCACTACCTCCGCTTCCCCCTCCACCGAGGGCATCATAATCACATTGAGGAGCCTCCGCACATTAGCTGCCTACCCTTCACAAATCCCGTCTGGTCCTCATGAATCATCCCCGGGACACAGTCCTCAATTCTCGTAGCCAGCACCTTCGCCAGCAACTTAGCACCAACATTGAGGAGCGAGATTGGTCTATACGACCCACATTGCAATGGATCCTTGTCCCGCTTCAAGATCAAAGAAATCAGCGCCCTGGACATTGTCGGGGGCAAGGTCCCCCCCTCCCTCGCCTTATTAAAAGTCCTCACTAACAACGGGCCCAGCAGGTCCACGTACTTACTGTAGAATTCAACCGGGAACCCATCCGGCCCGCGGCCTTCCCCGCCTGCATGCTCCCCAATCCTTTAACCAGCTCCTCCAGCCCAATCGGTGCCCCCAAACCAGCCACCTCCCCCTCCTCCACCCTCGGGAACCTCAGCTGATCTAGGAATCGTCGCATCCCCTCCTCCCCCGCTGGGGGCTCAGACCTGTACAGACCCCCATAGAAGTCCCTCAATACCTCGTTTATTCTCACCGCACTCCGCACTGTATTCCCCCCTCTATCCTTAACTCCACCAATCTCCCTCGCTGCCTCCCTCTTACGAAGCTGATGTGCCAGCATCCGACCACATTCTCCCCATACTCCTACGTCGCCCCCTACTCTTATCTCCACTGTCCCTCTGCTTTCCCTGTGGTCAACAGGTCGAATTCCGTCTGGAGGTTCCGTCGCTCCCTAATTAGCCCCTCCTTGGGGGCCTCCTGTCCACCCTTAAAATCATCTCTCCTGTCCACCCTTAAAATCTCCCCCACCAACCTCTCCCTCTCCCTCCCTCTCTTCTCCCTGTGGGCCCTAATGGAGATTAGCTCCCCCTGAGCAGCGCCTTCAACGCCTCCCAGACTACCCCCACCTGCACCTCCCCGTTGTCGTTGGCCTCCAAATATCTTTCAATACACCCCTGCACCCGCCCGCACACCCCCTCATCCGCCAACAGTCCCACATCCAGGCGCCACAGCGGGCGCTGGTCCCTCTCCTCCCCCCAACTCCAGCTCCACCCAATGCGGGGCGTGGTCCGAGATGGCTATAGCCGAATATTCCGTTCCCTCCACCTTAGGGATTCGCGCCCTACTCAAAATGAAAAAATCTATCCGGGAGTAGGCTCTATGGACATGGGAAAAGAAGGAAAATTCCCTGGCCAGCGGCCTGGCAAACCTCCATGGATCCACTCCCCCCATCTGGTCCATAAACCCCCTGAGCACCTTGGCCGCAGCCGGCCTCTTACCCGTCCTGGACCTAGACCGGCCCAGTGCTGGGTCCAGCACCGTGTTGAAGTCTCTTTCTCTTCTCTCTCTCTCTCTCTCTCCCCAATTCGGGGCATATACGGTCACCAGTACACCCGCACCCCCTGCAACCCACCACTCACCATCACATATCGACCTCCATTATCCACTACAGTATTCAGTGCCTCGAACGACACCCGCTTCCCCACCACTATTGCAACCCCTCTGTTCTTCGCATCCAGCCCTGAATGAAAGACCTGCCCTACCCATCCCTTTCTCAGCCTAACCTGATCTGCCACCTTCAGATGTGTCTCCTGGGGCATAACCATGCCTGCCTTCAGTCCCTTTAAGTGCACGAACACCCGGGCCCTCTTGACCGGCCCGTTCAGGCCCCTCACATTCCAAGTTATCAGCTGGATCAGGGGGCTACTCGCCCCCTCCCCCCTGCCGACTAGCCATCTCCTATTCTAGGCCAGCCACGTGCCCGCGCCTCCTGCACCCTCCAGTCCCCCAAGTGGCGGACTCCCACCCCGACTACGTCTCCTACTTCCAGCTCCCCTTTGGCCAATGCAGCAGCAACCCAGTCGCCCCCCTACCCACCCCCCCGCTAGATCCTCATCGAGCCATTTTGCTCCCCCCATGACACTCCCGTAAGTTAGCTGACTCCTGCTGAACCCAGCCTCTCCCGTCCTTCCATCGACCCCCCAGTGTGCGGATCCCCCCAGTGTGCGAATCCCCCCACCCCTTGGCAGTCAGTGTGCACCGCTGTCCAGCACCGCCCTCTACCCCCCCCCCGACCCCGCCCCCATCCTTGCCTAACGCAGGGAAAAGCCCGCGCTTTCCTGAGCCCCCCCCCCCCCCCCCCCCCGCTCTGGAGCAGCTCCTTTTTGCAGCCTTACCCCAACTCCCCATCCCCGGGCCTCCACCCCCCCCTCTTCCTCCGTGTGGCCCTGCCCCTCCAACACCGACGCCCACACTCTCCCACAGCCCCCACATCAAATCCATTCACCCATCCCCACCCAGAACTCAAACAAACAGAACATTCCCCAAACACATTAAACATTCCTCCCCAAACGACAAACCCTCAATTTGAGTCCAACTTTTCAGTCTGTATAAAGTTCCAAGCCTCATCAGGCGTTTCAAAATAGTGGTGCCGATCTTGGAACGTGACCCACAATCGCACTGGCTGCAGCATCCCGAACTGCACCCCCTTCCGATGGAGCACCGCCTTAGCCCGGTTGAAACCAGCCCTCTTCTTAGCCACCTCCGCACTCCAGTCCTGGTAAATCCGGATCTCCGTGTTCTCCCACCTGCTGCTCCGCTCTTCTTTGGCCCATCTCAGGACACACTCTCTGTCCACAAAGCGGTGGAACCGCACCACTACAGCCCTTGGCGGCTCGTTGGCTTTGCCAGGACCCGATGAGCCCCATCCAGCTCCAGAGGTCTTGGGAAAGCTCCCGTGCCCATCAGCGAATTGAGCATTGTGCTCATATATGCCCAGGCAACGGGCCCTCCACTCCTTCAGGGAGACCCAGAATCCGAAGATTCTTCCTCCTCGACCTGTTCTCCAGGTCCTCAAATTTTTCCGCCCACCTCTTGTGCAGCGCCTCATGCGCCTCCACCTTCACCGCCAGGCCCAAAATCTCGTCCTCGTTCTCCGAGGCTTTTTACCACACCTCTCGGATCGCCGCCCCTTGGGCCTTCTGGGTCTCCTCAAGCTTCTCAATCGCTGCCTTCATTGGCGCCAGCATTTCTGTCCTCAGCTCTTCAAAGCAGCGTTTAGAACATAGAACATTACAGCGCAGTACAGGCCCTTCGGCCCTCGATGTTGTGCCGACCTGTGAAACCACTCTAAAGCACATCTACACTATTCCCTTATCATCCATATGTCTATCCAATGACCATTTGAATGCCCTTAGTGTTGGCGAGTCCACTACTGTTGCAGGCAGGGCATTCCACGCCCTTACTACTCTGTGAGTAAAGAACCTACCTCTGACATCTGTCCTATATCTATCTCCTCTCAATTTAAAGCTATGTCCCCTCGTGCTAGACATCACCATCCGAGGAAAAAGGCTCTCACTGTCCACCCTATCCAATCCTCTGATCATCTTGTATGCCTCAATTAAGTCACCTCTTAACCTTCTCTCTAACGAAAACAGCCTCAAGTCCCTCAGCCTTTCCTCATAAGATCTTCCCTCCATACCAGGCAACATTCTGGTAAATCTCCTCTGCACCCTTTCCAATGCTTCCACATCCTTCCTATAATGCGGCGACCAGAATTGCACGCAATACTCCAAATGCGGCTGCACCAGAGTTTTGTACAGCTGGGAACATGACCTCATGGCTCCGAAACTCAATCCCTCTGCCAATAAAAGCTAACACACCATACACCTTCTTAACGACCCTCTCAACCTGGGTGGCAACTTTCAGGGATCTATGTATATGGACACCGAGATCTCTCTGCTCATCCACACTGCCAAGAATCTTACCATTAGCCCAGTACTCTGTCTTCCTGTTATTCCTTCCAAAATGAATCACCTCACACTTTTCTGCATTAAACTCCATTTGCCACCTCTCAGCCCAGCGCTGCAGCTTATCTATGTCCCTCTGTAACTTCTCACATCCTTCTGCACTGTCCACAACTCCACCGACTTTAGTGTCATCTGCAAATGTACTCACCCATCCTTCTACACCCTCCTCCAGGTCATTTATAAAAAACATCAGTGGCCCCAAAACAGATCCTTGTGGTACACCACTAGTAACTGGACTCCAGTCTGAACATTTCCCACCAACCACCACCCTTTGTCTTCTTCCAGCTAGCCAATTTCTTATCCAATCTGCTAAATCACCCTGAATCCCATGCCTCCGTATTTTCTGCAGTAGCCCACCGTGGGAAACCTTATCAAACGCTTCACTGAAATCCATATACACCACATCAACTGCTTTACCCTCATCCACTTGTTTGGTCACCTTCTCAAAGAACTCTAAGGTTTGTGAGGCACGACCTACCCTTCACAAAACCGTCCTTTCCAGATGATTATACATCCTATCTTTTATAAACCTTTCCAAGACTTTGTCCACAACAGAAGTAAGGCTCACTGGTCTATAGTTACCGGGGTTGTCTCTGCTCCCCTTCTTGAACAAGGGGACAACATTTGCTATCCTCCAGTCTTCTGGCACTATTCCTGTAGACAAAGATGACTTAAAGGACAAAGCCAAAGGCTCAGCAATCTCCTCCCTAGCTTCCCAGAGAATCCTAGGATAAATCCCATCCGGCCCAGGGGACTTATCTATTTTCACACTTTACAGAATTGCTAACACCTCCTCCTTATGAACCTCAAGCCCTTCTCGTCTAGTAGCCTGAATCTCAGTATTCTCCTCGACAACATTATCTTTTTCCTGTGTGAATATTGACGAAAAATATTCATTTAGCACCTCTCATATCTCCTCGGACTCCACGCACAACTTCACGCTACTGTCCTTGACTGGCCCTACTCTTACCCTAATCATTCTTTTATTCCTGACACATCTATAGAAAGCTTTAGGGTTATCCTTGATCCTACCTGCCAGAGACTTCTCATGTCTCCTCCTGGCTCTTCTTAGCTCTCTCTTAAGAAACACCTGCTTCTGTGACCACTGTGCCCACGCTGCTTGGTCTCCACCCGCCGCCATCTTGCTTTTCCTCTCTCGCACTTTTCGCTGCACCAGGATCACTTTTTTTAACCGCTCCACTCCTGGTCCAATCCATATAATGTTGGGGGGACCTTGCTGTCACCTTCCCACACTAGAAGCCGTCGAACAATTGCCGTTGGGGCCCCTCTGAAGAGCCCTAAAGTCCGTTCCCGGCGGGAGCTGCCGAACGTGCGACCTACCTAGGCATAGCCGCAACCAGAAGTCCTGGCCTTGCATTTTTAAGCAGTTTGCTCTGTCTCCGTTCAAATTGCAGAAGTTCCAGTCAGATGAAAGGCTGAAAAACAATATTTTCAAAAAATAAAGGAATGTAGCTCTGAACAATATATTTCCCTAATGACGTCCAGAGTCCAAACTCAATGAATAGATTTGATCTTGATATCCAGAAGGAATAGCAACTTGACAATGACATGCAATGCACAGGAACTGCTAGATCTGATTGGTGTGCTGATACGAGTTGTGATATCTACTTGTGTAACTAAATGTTTTGCAATTTAAGATTCAACTTCCAAATTTTCTTCCCCTCTGAAGATATTGAACCTTGTATGTTTTTCCTTTTCTCTGGGAGCCTTGATCATCTTTACATCCAAATGAAGCAAACTAATCTATCATGGGAGGATCAAAGCTGAGCCTAATCTCCTTGCCCTCCATCCAGCCATACATATTTCAACTGACCACATGGATTAGTGGTCAGGCATATCAACCCTTGCTGAATTATTATATTCTCCTCTCTTTCCTCCTGACCCCTACACGCACATACACTCATACGCTCCTTCATGTTCAATGTACAAGTACTATGCGAAGCGCAAATGTTATTAAATGAAATGTGCTTTAATGCCTTTTTTGTACATTTCCTCCCCAATTTATAGCAAACCTCTTGTGGACAACAGACCTGTCCCCCAGCATAAAGGAGATGATATTCCACCTATTGGCTGAACTACTGCGCAAAGTCCATCAGCTAGAACAAAAGAAGAATCCTGCTGGCCTATCTTCATCCATTGCCATCCAGTTAAACACATGCCTGGCTGTTCTGATGGCGATACAAGCTGAACTCCGAAAACTGTACGATGAAGAAACACAAAACTGGATGACTGGAAATAGCTCTGGTATTGGAATTGGAGTGACTGACCAGGGTCGCTTCTCCACCTACTTCCATGCTTTGATGGAGATTTGCCTTGCAGTTGCAGAGGTAACACTGCCCATCAATATGAGCACAGTGGTCAATGTGATGACTTCCACAAGCGCACCAAGCCTCAGCGATTCCTCTTCCTCATCTTCCTCTTCACCAGGTCAGACACCACAGAGCCCAAGCTTACTCTCCAAGCGGAAAAAAGTCAAAATGAAACGGGAGAAGACATCAGCAACAGGGAAACGGCTCACCTCACGAGGCAGTGAGAGCGACACATCAATACTGAATATTGGGGGAAGTAAACCAGAGGACATGCTGTGGTTCCATAGGGCCTTGACATTACTCATGATCCTACGTCACCTGACCAACAAAGACCCCCAGGGTTTAGGGGTGACAAATGATGCCATCTCAGATGCTTGCCAGGCTTTAGTCGGCTCCACCTCCCACAGCAGGTTGCTGGTGATTTCAGGAATACCAACACACCTTGAAGAATGTGTTGTCCGAAGTGCCATTCGCAGGGCGTGCAGTGCACATGGTGGAGTCTTTAAAGATGAGATTTACATCCCACTACAGGATGATGACCCCAAGAGGCTAAAAGTGAAAGCAGATAGCAAGTTGGAACTGGCTAAGTCAACAACAGTCAACAGCATGGACAGTATGGATGTAAGCAGTGGCAGCAGTGTGACACCAGCTCTGAGTATGAGCGCTTCTGCCTCTACCAGCCAGACCTCAATTTGCAGCTCTCAGTGCGTTTCTCGGACAACAAGTGACCTTTCAGTGGACCAGTTTCAAGCAAGCCATGAGGTTGCTGCACCACAAGGAATGATTGATCCTCACACTGTATCTAGTCAGGAGAGCCTGGACCTATCCCTATGCAGCACAGGGAGCTTGGGTAGTCTTGGTAGTCTCGGAGAACCCATGGACAGCGCAGACTCTGCTTCTATCTCTGATGTAGGATCCATGTACACAGTCACATCACTGGACAACAATCCACTTGTGACGCGACCCATCAAAGGTTACGCCATTGTTGAGGTAAGGCTAGAATTTGACAACCAGGCTTTGGTCTATGGCTTTCAAAAGTGTGAAGGAGGATGTGGGATTATAATTTAAAGCCTGGTATTAATTCTCTCAATTCTGCTTTAGAATTCATGTTATTCCCTTGTTGGGCCTTGTTGTGAAACATTCAAGTTCTTTTGCATCACAATTGCCGTTAGCAGTTGTCGGTATAATTTCAGTTTTAAATCTCTGTTTCAAATCCAGCCATCCAGACCGTCTAAAGTAACAAGTTTGTAATTATTTGTTCTGTTACTTTATTGGATTGAATTAGGTAGCTTTACATATCCATATCTTGAAAGTAGCAAAACCGAAGATGAACCTGGTCTATGTTTACAGAGCCGGAATCTGGAAAAAGGAATTATTTGGGCCAGCAACATTGTTAGGATTGCTAATCATTAATGGTTAACATTATTACAGAATAAAGAAACAAACACCTGACAAATAGCTGATGTTATGTATTAATTTTTTTTGCAATTCAAAATAATTGGTTTACCAAAACCTGAAAATAAAAAATTTCCAATTGCTCGAGATGCTAAAACTCTGAAATAAAAATAGGAAATACTGTGAATACTCAACAGCCCTTGAGTTCTGTGGAGAAAAAAACAGAGTTAATGTTTCAAATCTGTCCAAGTTCTGGTGTGAAATCACAGATCTGAACATTTGGGAAGGAGTCGGTCAGTCTTTGGAATCCTGATGTCAGGACAAAATGGTGGTCTCTTCGGCCACCTTCAGGCTCACCATCCAATTCAGTGTCTTGGCAGGATGTGGATGTTGCCGGTCCGATCAGAGGCCTGACATCTCTGAAACCTCAACATCCGCATCAGTAGCGTTGGGTGTTGTTGAGGCAGGTCATGGTGGGAGCGGATGCCTGAGGTTCCCGTGGAGAAGTAGGTAAAACAAAATATCAAATTAGAGTGGTATAGCAGATAGGCCTCTCCAGATAGCCATTTGACCAGTGAGGGCAACTTACTCTGCCCCCCCACCCACTCTTTGGTGCTTGGAGCTTCCAGCTTGATGCCCTCCTCCCCCACCCCACTCAGCAGCAACCCATCCCACTGATGGCAAGCATCTCCTAGTTGGCAGGATTGCATCTTGACATAGTCCCCAGCCATTTTCCCAAATTCCCAAGGATATAGTTCAAAAAAATCTTTTTGGGGTCTGAAATTTTCTTTTCACTTGTAGGTGAGGGCTAGGGCAAAGATTGAAAAGATCCGTGCAAGTCTATTCAACAGCAGTGATTTGATTGGATTGTCCAGTCTGGATGGAGAAGACGAATTAATGGAGATGTCGACGGAGGAGATTCTGACCGTCTCTTCCGTAAACCAGAGCTTGTTTGACACCCAAGGCAGTTCAGCATTGGAAGACTATTTCACTGATAAGCTAATAAAAGGTGAGCAAAAGGGCCAGTTTACTGGGATTCATAAATTAAAGCTTCCCATTTAACAAACCTGATCAGAAATCTTCTATGTTTCTGTGCTAAACTGACACAAATTGGATTTCTGATGTTTCATGTGTGTAGTTCCCAATCTGGGCTACATTGTTCTGCTGCAAGGCCAGTGGAAGTGGAGCTCCTTAATGGTAAACAGACTGTCCCCTATTTCATTCCTCTCTGGGAGGAAGGAAAAAATATTCGGTAATTACTTACTCCACATCACTATCCCACGTTTCCCAGCAATAACACAATATTGATAAGTTGAAAACTGGTAATTCATGAATTAGCCATTATTTATAATGTGGGCTTGAAGAAAGCCAAGATATATTACTTCCTTGATTGTAATATTTTTTTAAATCCAGATAAAACAGGAATGTTGGAAATGCACATTAGGTCATTCAACACCTAAAAATGCTGGTCTAGCCAGCATGGCCACATCCATGCATGTGTGTCATGTGGACCAAAATGGTTTGCACCTGCCATGCTTGAAGCCACCTTTAAGAGATGGAGACAGGATTGGGGGGGGAGGAGGACACTGACGGTCAGAGCCTTTCACACTGAAGTCAGACCAGCAACCCTAGAGGAACTGGAGCTACCTAACAGAAAAAAACTCCGACATCTACAGGTCAAGAACTTTCTCCGCAAGGAGACGACAGCTTACCCACGAACACCGAGAAACACATTGTCTGAGGAATTATTTGGCGCAGACAGTCTGGGGAGGGCAAACTGCGGAAACCTTAACGGATGACTGTTCGAAAGGACATGCTCCCCACTGGACGAAACACGGGAAAAACGGGAGGAAGAGCTAGGAACGGAATTAGGGTGGGAACTCGGGAGCGAAGCACTGGACAGGGCCAACTCCACCACCTCGTGCAAGACTAAACCTCATGCAGCTGAAAATGGTGCATAGAACGCACCTGACAAGAACCGGAATGAACAGGTTTGTACCGGAGGTGGAGGACAAATGTGAAAGGTGCCAGGGAGGCCCGGCCAACCAGGCCCACATGTTCTGGGCATGCTCCAGACTTGGGTTTTGGACAACCTTCTTCGAGGCAATGTCCAAAGTTGTGGGGGTGAGGGTGGAGCCGTGCCCAAGAGTGGCAGTCTTCGGGGTATCAGACCAGCCAGAACTATTCATGGTGCAGAGGGCCGACGCCCTTGCCTTTGCTTCTCCAAACGCCCGCCAGAGAATCCTGCTCGGCTGGCGATCAGCCCCACCCACAGCTGCAGACTAGCTGGCAGACCTGTCAGAATTTCTCCACCTGAAGAAGATCAAATTCACTATCTGAGAGTCAGAGGATGGCTTCCACAAAGCGTGGAGGCCATTCATCAACTTGTTACAGGACTTGTTCAAGGCCAATAGAGCAAGGGGAGGGGGATGGGGCGTACAGGAGCAAACAACACTGCAGGGAACAGACAGGGAGGGGATAGGGAGGCCAGAGAGAGAAAAACGGCCGGTACAGAAAATTAGGGGGCCTAGAACAAGGGCAAAAGAAACAAAATACCGAAAATAGGACTGGTGGGGGGCGGAGAAAGAGGAGAAGGGTGGGGGAAGCCATTCGATAAAAAGGGGGAAAGGAAAAACGCCACACACATGTAAATAGAGGATAGCTGCCCAATGTATAACAAGCAATCCAGGAAGGGGGGGTGGGGGGGGAGGAGGAGGATGGATCGACATAGAGGGAAATGACTTGTATATTGCAACCAACACATATCCCTGCTGAATGTAGTGTATAAAATGTTAAACTTCAATAAAAACATTTTTTTTGAATAAACAAATATTTGGGTGATGGTCCTACCATTAAAGAGTCCACTCACTATGTTTTGTCCATATAGCAAAGTACTAAGTTCCAAAAGTTCTCTGTATGAAGCACTTTGAAACACTAAAAGGTGAACATATTATTCACAGTAACTTCATTGCAGTGTTAATGTAAGCCTACTTGTGACAAGAATAAAGATTATTATTATTTCATTTAGTGCAGATACAAGTCAAATGTGTGTCTGCAATAAATAAAATAATAATCTGCACTGGAGGTTATAGGGTAGAGTTATATGGTCCCTCGCCAGCGTGTTTGCAGGCAGAAGAACCTGTCAAATTATCTCAATAGCATTTCCACTGCTCTCCCACCTGCTCCTAACCTTTCCTAAGTTGTGCAGAGTTAGCCTCTTGCCCAGTTGAGGCCCTTATCTGGCCAAGTTAAGGCCACTTGAGGGTCACTTCCTGCCGGGCTTCGATTTTTCAGCCAGTGGGAGATGTTCAGGGACAGGTGGAGCCTGCAGGTCAACCTGCTCAGGCTTGGCAAGCAGGATTGGAACCCCTCTCACTGCCCCCCTTTCCACATTGCCCCCCTCCTCGTCCAAAGTATTCTCTCCTCATTTGGCCTTACCATCAGAATCCCTGGGCCTCCCCTTTTGTCTAAGCCATGAGACCACCACGCTTACCTCCATCCTAGCTGCGAGACTTAATATCTGGACACTACTTGCAATCCCAGCAGTGGCCACCAGTCAATTAATGCTCGGAGGGTTAAATAGCTGTGAGGCAGCCGACATTAGCAGGAGATGTGTTTCCTGCCAACGTTTTAGATGTCAGTGCAGGAAGCACCCCCCATCTGTAAAACTCTATCCATACTGTTCTCTCGTTGGAACAGGTGAATGTATGATGGAGTAGCTTTAAAATACACATCCTGTCCTCTACTGGAGACTGTTGGTGATTGCAGTGCAATCAGGCTCTGTGGTTGTGATGTGTGATATGCTCTCAGACACACAAACAGTGGCAATGGAATATAATTTTTCACTTTTTAGGCATGTAGTTCAAGTAATGAGGGGCATTAGTTTTGTGAACCGTGTTTTACCCTGAGTTTGGGGTCTAAATGGGATTTCTTTAGGGTTTGCCTGTTAACCCTGAGAATGCCACCATTAATTGTTCATCTTTCAAAAAACATTCTTGAGGACTTCCGGTCGCGGCTATGCCGAGGTAGGTCGCACGTTCGGCAGCTCCCGCCGGGAACGGACTTTTAGGCTCTTCAGAGGGGCCCCAATGGCAATTGTTCGACGGCTCCCAGTGTGGGAAGGTAACAGCAAGGTTGCCCCGGCACTGTATGGATTGGACCAGGAGTGGAGCGGTTAAAAAAGTGATCCTGGTGCAGCATAAGGTGCGAGGGAGGAAAAGCAAGATGGCGGCGGGTGGAGACCAAGCAGCGTGGTCGCAGGAGCAGCAAGAGTTCCTTAAACGCTGCTTTGCGGAGCTGAAGACAGAAATGCTGGCGCCAATGAAGGCGGCGATTGAGAAGCTTGTGGAGACCCAGAAGGCCCAAGGGGCAGCAATCCGGGAGGTGCGGCAAAAAGCCTCGGAGAGCGAGGACGAGATCTTGGGCCTGGCAGTGGAGGCGCATGAGGCGCTGCACAAGAGGTGGCAGGAAAAATTTGAGGACCTGGAGAATAGGTCGAGGAGGAAGAATATTCGGATTCTGGGTCTCCCTGAAGGAGTGGAGAGGCCCGATGCCGGGGCATATATGAGCACGATGCTCAATTCGTTGATGGGCGCGGGAGCTTTCCCGAGGCCGCTGGAGCTGGGTGGGGTTCATCGGGTCCTGGCAAGGAGACCCAAAGCCAACGAGCCGCCAAGGGCTGTAGTGGTGAGGTTCCACCGCTTTATGGACAGAGAGGCCTTCCCCGCCTGTATGATCCCCAATCCTTTAACCAGCTCCTCCAGCCCAATCGGTGCCCCCAAACTAGCCACCTGCTCCTCCTCCACCCTCTGAAACCTCAGCTGATCTAGGAATCGTCGCATCCCCTCCTCCCCCGCTGGGGGCTCAGACCTGTACAGATCCCCATAGAAGTCCCTAAATACCTTGTTTATTCTCACCACATTCCGCACCGTAATCCCCCCTCTATCCCTAACTCCACCAATCTCCCTTGCTGCCTCCCTCTTACGAAGCTGATGTGCCAGCATCCGACTCGCCTTCTCCCCATACTCGTATGCCGCCCCTTGCGCTTTCCTCCACTGTGCCTCTGCTTTCCCCGTGGTCATCCGGTCAAATTCCGTTTGGAGGTTCCGTCGCTCCCCAAGTAGCCCCTCCTCGGGGGGCCTCTGCTTAACTCCTGTCCACCCTTAAAATCTCCCACACCAACCTCTCCCTCTCCGTCCTCTCTCTTCTCACTGTGGGCCCTAATGGAGATTAGCTCTCCCCTGACCACCGCCTTCAACGCCTCCCAGGCTACCCCACCTGCACCTCCCCGTTGTCGTTGGCCTCCAAGTATCTTTCAATACACCCCCGCACCCGCCTGCACACCCCCTCATCCGCCAACAGTCCCACATCGAGGCGCCACAGCGGGCGCTGGTCCCTTTCCTCCCCCAAATCCAGCATCACCCAATGCAGAGCGTGGTCCGAGATGGCTATGGGCGAATATTCCGTTCCCTCCACTTTCGGGATTAGCGCCCTACTCAAAATGAAAAAAAGGAAAATTCCCTGGCCTGCGGCCTGGCAAACCTCCATGGATCCACTCCCCCAACATCATCCCAATTCGGGGCATATACGTTCACCAGTACCACCCGCACCCCCTGCAACCTACCACTCACCATCACATATCGACCTCCATTATCCGCTGCAATATTCAGTGCCTCGAACGACACCCGCTTCCCCACCAGTATTGCAACCCCTCTGTTCTTCGCATCCAGCCCTGAATGAAAGGCCTGCCCTACCCATCCCTTTCTCAGCCTAACCTGACCTGCCACCTTCAGATGGAGCATAACCACATCTGCCTTCAGTCCCTTTAAGTGCGCGAACACCCGGGCCCTCTTGACCGGCCTGTCCAGGCCCCTCACATTCCAAGTTATCAGCCGGATAAGGGGGCTACTCCCTCTCGCTCGCTCTCTCTCTCTCTCTTTCCCCCCCCCCCCCCCCCGCATCTCCTTTTCTAGGCCAGCCACGTGCCCGCGCCTCACGCACCCTCCAGTCCCCCAGGCGGCGGTCCCCCGCCCTGACTACCTCTCCTACTTCTTGTAATGTCCTGGTCTACATTTATCCCTCAGCAACAGCACAAGCAGATTACCTGGTTGTTTATTTCATTGCTGTTTGCTGTATAGCAGTTGTACGTCGAGATCCCTACATTACAACAGTGGCTACGCTTCAAATGTACTTAATTAGCTGAAAAGCACTTTGCAACATTCCAAAATTGTGAAAGGTGCTATAAAGTTATTTTATTTCTCTTTAATGTTCAGGGTGAGTTATATATATTTTTTTTAAAGTGTACCAATTAATAAACCTCTTCAGAATCTCAGTGTAAAAAGGTTTGTTATGCTCCTTTTTCACACAGCTGAGAAGGTGGTTTCTGGAGCACGAGATGTTCTTGCAGAGATATTCCGAAGCTGTATACATTCTGAGCAGATGCTGAGTCTGGCTCCAGCCAAACCTATAAAAGTCTCTGACATCTTTCTCAGTAAAGAGCAAATCAACTCTCAGACACCAGGAAACTTGTTGCAAATATTTTTCACCAATGTTCGGCCACCAAAGAAAGTTCTGGAGGATCAACTCACACAGGTGTGCATGCTTCAGACCAAGGTTTTGGTTGGTTTTGTTTGTATTTGGTCGATCAAAATCAGTCATTATGTATAGTGTAACTTTGATAGCCAATGATGAGGTTTGCCTATTGCCATGTATTGGGTAATGCCCGATCTCGGCTTTGTTGCTTAAAAATCTTTTTCTGAACAATCTTCATCTAATACTGTCAAAAACAAAACAACTAGTCATTAATCTCATTAATATTTGGATCTTGTTATTCTCGCTAAGTGACAACACAAGACCATTCTTAGAGTACAGTATGTTGGTACTTCGGCAGGAAGGGGATTGCAGCCTCATGATCATGTGTCATCGATGTTTACAGCATGGAAACAGGCCCTTCGGCCCACCTTGTCCATTCCGCCCAGTTTCTATCACTAAGCTAGTTCCGCTTGCCCACATTTGGCCCATATCCCTCTACACCCACCCTTCCCATGTAACTGTCTTAACTGTTCTTTAAAGGAAAAAATTATACCCGTCTCTACCACTGCCTCTGGCAGCTCGTTCCAGATGCTCACCAACCTCGCAGTGAAAAGATTTCCCCTTTGGTCTCTTTGTATCTCTCTCCCCTCACCTTAAACCTATGTGGTAAGTATTTTCTTGGTCGCTGGTGGAGGCAATAGCAGATTCTTGTTGAAATCAAGTATGACGTTCAAAATAAAGCAGTAAAGGGCGGCATGTGGTGCAGTGGATAGCACTGGGACTGCGGCGCTGAGGACCCGGGTTCAAATCCCGGCCCTGGGTCACTGTCCGTGTGGAGTTTGCACATTCTCCCCATGTCTGCGTGGGTTTCACCTCCACAACCCAAAGATGTGCAGGTTAGGTGGATTGGCTACGCTAAATTGCCCCTTAATTAGAAATAATTGGGTACCCTAAATTTTTTTTTTTTTTTTTTTTAAAGTAAAGCAGTAAGTTCTACACTGGAAATGCTTGTTGATTATGTCAACTCCGATTCATCAGTTATTTGAGGAATTTTATTGTGCTTATTCCTTTTTCATACAGATAAATGTGTTGTAGTATCGTGTGCAAGCAATGTGTTTGTAAAATGTCATCTTTTCTGTCATGCTAATCTACCCATTGCATGAAGCATGCATTGCTTTGTACCATATGTAATTAAGCCATTTCCTTTTGTTTAAAATTGCAAGATACTACGAAAGTACGGCATACCCAAACCGAAATTTGACAAGAGCAAGTACAGTAAAGGAGGAAAGGAACAACACCCTGGGAAAGTAGTTAGCACAAAAAGACCAATTGCCAAACCTCCAGGCAAAGACAGGTCTGTGCTGAACAGCGTCAGGTTTGTTGTGTTTTTTGGGGTTCTCCCCTCTTCAATCAGGATTTTAGGTAACTCAAAACATCACTTAAGGTGAGAGGGAAATGAAATTTGTATTCTGATAGTGCAAAGTTATAAATCAACTTATTGTACAATCTAGTGGATATTTTGCACCAATGTACATATAGCAGCCACAGCATTTATGCAAGCTAGTGATCTAACTCATTGGTGCCCTCAATGTTACAATAATTACATCTTTTGGTTTGCAGTTCATAGTAACTATGCAGCCATCCTATGATTTTGTCAGGGAGCCCAGTTTTTTAAAAAAGATTTAGAGTACTCAATTCATTTTTTTTTCCAATTAAGGGGCAATTTAGCGTGGCCAATCCATCTAGACTACACATCTTTTGGGTTGTGGGGGCGAAACCCACGCAAACACGGGGAGAATGTGCAAACGCCACACGGACAGTGACCCAGAGCCAGCATCGAACCTGGGATCTCGGCGCTGTGAGGCAGCAGGGCTAACCCACTGCACCACCGTGCTGCCCAGGGAGCCCTGGTCTAATATAGTGCAATACTGCCATGTACTTGGGGCACAAGTAGTTATGCACTCAATATATTTGGGTGGAAATGTAATTATATGAAAAGAGGACATAAACAGTTAGCCCCCAAAGAGGTTATTCTGCTCATTTGACATTGAGGTCTCATGCACCTCCCTCCCAAGTTGTTAGTAGTGCTAGCGTCTGGGGAAGAAACAATGCAATGAATAATATGAACAATGTCAGGGAAATCTCCGGAATTTTTCTTCTTGACTGCGTGAGGCAGTTCATTATGGCCCTGAACTTACTCTGGATGAATGCCTCAACATTTAATGAGAGCTTCTCTTGCAGACCATTGTTCATCTTAAGAATCTTGTAGAAATTGAAATGTTTCATAGATAAGCTTGAGCTTTTTTTGTTAATTTTGAGTGTTAATCACATGGTGATTATCTTCTGTTCAGTTTGTTCTCCTACTCTCACTTTATCAAATTTATTGACTTCAGAATATACCCCAAGTCTGCTGTCATTCTCTTCTGGATTCAGTACAGGAATTTATTTTGCAGTAAGCTTAAAATATTTAAGAAAGGATGTGGAGATTGGAAGAGGGGGAAGGGTAGCCCTGTTGATTAAACATAATCTATGATTTCTTTAATAATGTTACAACATTGGTAACAGCAGATAAAGGTAAAGGAAAGTTATCAACTCTGGAGACTCAATGAGTGGAATTGAGTATAAAGAGAGGATGTAAGTCTGTAACGGAAGGTGTCACTGGGCCACTTTGACATCAAAAATGAGGTGACTAAATGTAATTTTTGCTCTGTATCTAAGGAAGGATGTGCTGACCTTGGAGAGGGTCCAGAGGAAGTTCACAAAAATGATCCCTGGAATGAAGAGCTTGTCATATGAGCAGTTGAAGACTCTGGGTCTGTACTACATGGAGTTTAGAAGGATGAGGAGGGATCTCATTGAAGCTTACAGAATATTGAGAGGTCTAGATAGAGTGAACATGGAGAGGTTGTTTCCACTGGTAGGAGAAACTAGAACCCAAGGGCACAGCCTCAGACTGAAGGGACGATTCAATAAAACAGATGGGGAGGAATTTATTCAACCAGAGGGTGATGACTCTGTGGAACGTATTGCCACAGAAGGCTGGGTGTCTTTAAGACAGAGATTTTATAGGTTCTTGATTAATAAGGGGATCAGGGGTTATGGGGAGAAGGGAGGAGAATGGGGATGAGAAACATATCAGCCATGATTGAATGACGGAGCATACTCGATGAGCTGAATGGCCTAATTCTGCTCCTATGTCTTATGGTCTTAATTCTGACATTTTTAGAGAAGTTTGTTTATAGGGCAAAGTTGTTTTAAGGGGAGGCTTTAATTTTCGTATGGATTGAGAAAAACAGAGTAGCTCAAGTAGAAAAGTAATTAATTTCTAGAGTGCATTCATGTAGGTTTTCTGGAACAATATACCAATAAGAGGACAGCCCACAGTGGGTTTGACATTGAGTGATAAACCAAACTTGGTTAGGGAACGTTTATCTAACAGTGATCATATGAGCCTCAATATTAGGTTTGAAATGGAGTTCGAGATAAGATTACGGTAGCATTGTGGATAGCACAATTGTTTCACAGCTCCAGGATCCCAGGTTCGATTCCAGCTTGGGTCACTGTCTGTGCGGAGTCTGCACATCCTCCCCGTGTGTGCATGGGTTTCCTCCGAGTGCTCCGGTTTCCTCCCACAGTCCAAAGATGTGCAGGTTAGGTGGATTGGCCATTATAAATTGCCCTTAGTGTCCAAAATTGCCCTTAGTGTTGGGTGGGGTTACTGGGTTATGGGGATAGGGTGGAGGTGTTGACCTTAGGTAGGGTGCTCTTTCCAAGAGCCGGTGCAGACTCGATGGGCCGAATGGCCCCCTTCTGCACTGTAAATTCTATGATGATTCCATATGATTCTAGATTTTGATACTGTTATATTTAATAGCATGAGACAAACTGACAACAGTAAACTGGTCATAACTAAAAGTACAGATCAGCAATGGGAGGTGTTCAAGAAACAAAAAAATATATGACCAATAATGGGAAAGTGTTTTGCTAAATAAAACAGATAGTCAACTAATGGTGAGCGATGACATAAAACTAAAGAGCATATGAAAGTTCAAATAATAGTGTAAATCAAGGGGACTGAAAAAGATGTGAAGAACAGCAAAGGAAACAAACAAAAATAGCAAGATCAGCAAAATAGAACAGGATGAACTTGCGCAGGATATCTAGAATGAAAGGTTTTAATAATTACATTAGAAGGAAAAGAGTACTCAAGGTTAATATGGGCTCTTTATGAACAGTTGAGGGCTGAAAAGTATATTACACTTCCTGTGTACCTTTGATATTGAAAGTGCCCTTCACTATTGCTATGAACCATTCAATCGCTAAACAGTACCAGAGGAGACGTATTTAACATTGGACAGTTTTCAAAAGTGCAGGTCGATAAGAGCAAAGGAAACGGAGCATTTGAAACCAGAATAAGCAGAGCAACCAACAGTCTATCTCATAGAATCATAAAATCCCTACAGTGCAGAAGGAGGCCTTTTGGCCCATTGAGTCTGCACTGACCCTCCGAAAGAGCACCCTACTTGAGTCCACCTAACCTTTTTGTTTATAATCTTTATTGTCACAAGTAGGCTTACATTAACACTGCAATAACGTTACTGTGATAAGCCCCTAGTAGCCACATTCTGGCGCCTGTTCGGGTACACCGAGGGAGAATTCAGAATGTCAATTCACCTAACAGCACGTCTTTCTGGACTTGTGGGAGGAAACCGGACGAAACCCACACAGACACTGGGAGAAGGTGCAGGGTCCACACAGACAGTGATCCAAGCCGGGAATTGAACCTGGGACCCTGGCGCAACAGTGAAGAAACAGTGCTGCCCCCTTTGAACACCAAGGGGCAATTTAGTATGGCCAATCCAACTAACCTGCACATCTTTGGACTGAGAGAAACCGGGAGCACCCGGAGGAAATGCGCACAAACAAGGGGAGAATGTGCAAATTTCACACAGACTCACGGTTGGAATTGAACCTGAATCCCTGGCGCTGTGAGGCAGCAGTGCTAACCACCGTGCCGTCTCATTAACCAGTTAGATTGAAGAATTGAGGAATAATAGCCAGTGCACGACAGATTTATTTTTTACACTCTTGGGAGCACCATACATGTTCTGATTTCAGATCAGCCACCTCCACTTGCTAGAGATGATAACTGAAGCTTTTTGCTGGTCTTTCTGGCTTAATAGCACAATATCTGAACCATCCAAAGTTGATGACATCTGTTATATTCTGGAGATCAGGTAAATAATTTAAAATACAACAAAGTAAATCCATTTCATGCTTAACTTCTTTTGGAGCAGAACTGCACTGAGTGAAAAGAAACCAATTGTGAAAGCAAAGTCACCTGAAAAGAGCACCAAACCTGATGACAAGGACACAGAGAAGTCACCAGCAAAGAAACAAGAAGGTAGGCCTGTTTCATTTTCTAGATTTATTGTAATATTCACTGAAGAGCTTCCAATGCAATAACTATTGAACTGGTTATTTTCAAGCAAATCATTGCCATTGTAACCTTAATTAAAGTGCAATGCTCTCTGTGGCCTTAAGGTAATGTATCCACACACTGGCCAATGTAATTGCTCTTTACAAAGCCAAATGTACTGTTTTCACCAATAAATAATCTTGCTTTGTGATTCATGAATATCGTGCAATAGTGTCCTTATAGCGATAATTTTATTCATCTAATTTGTTAATGGACAAATTGGTTTTGTCAAAAAGCATTCAGTTCTCAACAGATAATAAAACATGTCCATTTTTGTCTTTACTCTGGATGATGCTGATCTTGATCGTGCTAATCAGTACTCATCAGTAACACTAGCCACTGCTCGGAAGTTATTCTGACAATATAACTCTAAATTGAGACTTTATTATTATCAAGCATGCAACTTCTGCCATTTAATTAATGATCTGGAATTTGCACCTTTTTGGTGTGATCACCACCAATTAACCCTTTATGAATGAAATGAAATGAAAATCGCTTATTGTCACAAGTAGGCTTCAAATGAAGTTACTGTGAAAAGCCCCTAGTCGCCACATTCCGGCGCCTGTTCGGGGAGGCTGGTACGGGAATTGAACCGTGCTGCTGGCCTGCCTTGGTCTGCTTTCAAAGCCAGCGATTTAGCCCTGTGCTAAACAGCCCCTGCAATAATAATTGCTTATTGTCACAAATGGACTTCAATGAAGTTACTGTGAAAAGCCCCTAGTTGCCACATTCCGCCGCCTGTTCGGTGAGGCCGGTGCGGGAATTGAACCCGCACCGCTGGCCTTGTTCTGCGTTACAAGCCAGCTAGTTAGCCCACTGTGCTAAACCAGCACATGGCCAATATGTAAATAGTAGTCAGAACAATCCTTTTTTTTTTTTAAATGCTTTAATAGTAGGGTGAGGCTTCATGCTGTCATTCCCAAACTGTTAATTAAGATTCTGGTGAAACAGGACTTAAGCCAGTTGTATCTATTTTTCCTAAACTTTTTTTTTTTTAATTTAAGAGTACCCAATTATTTTTTCCAATTAATGGGCAATTTAGCTTGGCCAATCCACCTGCACATCTTTGGGTTGTGGGGGCGAAACCCACACAGACACGAGGAGAATGTGCAAACTCCACACGGACAGTGACCCAGGGCCGGGATTCGAACCCGTGTCCTCAGCGCCGTAGGCAACAGTGCTAACCACTGTGCCACCGTGCTGCCCTATTTTTCCAAAACTTAATCATTCATGTGAATTACTAATGCTATCTCCTTTCCTATATTACACAGGTCATCCTGTAACAATTGTTAATACGATTGGAAAAGCTATTTGAGTAATGTTACAGCTGGCTTGACTCTTTGAGATGGCATAACATATGGAACATTGAAAGTTTCCTTCACTAATGCTATGAATCTTCCAATCTCCAATAGTACCAGAAGAGAAGTATTTAACATTGGACGGTTTCCAGAAATTTGTTGTAGACCGGACAAAGCAGGACATCCGCAGCGTTTGGCGAGCAATTCTTTCCTGTGGATATGACCTCCACTTTGAAAGGTTAGTGGAGTGCAGGTATCGTGTCTCAAATCTGGCTTGTCTGAAAGCCAGATGCTTTTATAAGCTGCCATACATCAATTTTAATTGTTAAATGAGTAAAATAACTAACTGGGACAGTTTGTTAGGTGTTGCAATGGCGCAGTGGACTGGTTATCAGCTTCGCGTCCCGCTCTTTCTACATTCCAAGTGGTCTGGGTGACCCTTAACCTCACCTGGGGTAACTTGACCACAAGAAAGGTAGTTGAATGCGTTGTAAAAGTTATAACATCTTTACTTCTAAAAATGTGGGAAGTAATAATACAGTTTGGCTCCAAACTCCAGCAACAACTAAACACAACTGTACACAAGCTACTCCTGGGTATACTGAAAACCCACACTCTTGATGACATCACTTTTGTTAAAGACAGCCATACACATAAACAAATAGGAAGATGCTTATGTAAACATTCTATAGCACCACCCAACCTGGCTTGGCCTGAATCCAGCACAGCCTCAGAGTCTGCCTTACTTATCTTAATATTTAATTTTTTTCAAGCATTATTCCTTCACTATTATGTATTTTTTTGAACTTCAATAAGAGTAAACTTCATTTGTCTCCTATTAATTAAATTAAGGTTC
Source organism: Scyliorhinus torazame (assembly GCF_047496885.1). Lineage (NCBI taxonomy): Eukaryota > Metazoa > Chordata > Chondrichthyes > Carcharhiniformes > Scyliorhinidae > Scyliorhinus > Scyliorhinus torazame. The sequence goes on along the minus strand of NC_092707.1, from coordinate 34,764,904 downwards.
TGATTTTTTTTCTCTGATAATCGGCAAGATCTGAAATCCAGCGCGGAATCAGCCACTGTAGAATTATTTTGAAAGTTAATGCATGTCATTGACACTTTACTTTGTACAATGTATTTATGTGGATAACTTATTAATATATCATACTCAATGGTGCTTGGCTGCGAAATGCAATTTGTTTATCTACTATAGGTGTGCCTGCATTGACACCAGACACGCCCAGAGATCCTGCAAAAAATGGACTCTAGAGATGGATGTTGCGCTTGTACAGTATATCAACCGTCTCTGCCGGCATCTTGCCATTACTCCAGGTCGACTCCATCCTCATGAAGCCTACCTTGACCCTGCAGATTTGCCTGACCCAAGGATCGCCTGTCTATTGAGTAAGCCTTGTACAAATAGTTTCAGTGCTACATTTGTAGTATTACACACAACACCCATAGGTCTTCATTACACTTTGATTAATTGATTTATTTATTGTCACGTACTGAAGTACAGTGAAAGTATTTTTCTGTGGCCAAGGGAACATACACAGTAATAGTAGACAAAAAAGATAATCGACGAGAGTACATTGACAAATGGTACATCAACAAATAGTGATTGCTTAGAGTGCGGAACCAGGGTCAAACAAAGCAAATACATGAGCAAGAGCAGCATAGGGCGTCGCGAATACTGTTCTTACAGGGAACAGATCAGTCCGAGGGAGAGTCGTTGAGGAGTCTAGTAGCTGTGGGGAAGAAGCTGTTCCTATGTCTGGAAGAGACTTCTGTATCTTCTGCCTGATGGAAGGGTTTGGAATAGGGCAAAGCCTGGGTGGGAGAGGTCTCTGACAAATATATTGCCTTTTATAAGACCATAAGATTTAGGAGCAGAATTAGGCCACTCGGCCCATCGAATCTGCTCTGCCATTCAATCATGGCTGATATTTGCTCATCCCCATTCTCCAGATTCTCCCCATAACCCCTGATCCCCTTATTAATCAAGAACCTATCTATCTCTGTCTTAAAGACACTCAGTGATTTGACCTCCACAGCCTCCTGCGGCAAAGAGTTCCACAGATTCACCACTCTCTGACTGAAGAAATTCTTCCTCATCTCTGATTTAAAGGATCGTCCCTTAAGTCTGAGATGGTGTCCTCTGGTTCTAGTTTCTCTTACAAGTGGAAACATCCTCTCCACGTCCACTCTATCCAGGCCTCGCAGTATCTTGTGAGTTTCAATAAGATCCCCTCTCATCCTTCTAAACTCCAACAAGTACAGACCCAGAGTCCTCAAACGTTCCTCATATGACAAGTTCTTCATTCCAGAGATCATTCTTGTGAACCTCCTCTGGACCCTTTCCAAGGCCAGCACATCCTTCCTTAGATACAGGGCCCAACTGCTCACAATACTCCAAATGGGGTCTGACCAGAGCCTTATACAGCCTCAGAAGTGCATCCCTGGTCTTACATTCTAGCCCTCTTGACATGAATGCTAACATTTAATTTGCCTTCATAACTGCCGACTGAACCTGCACATTAACCTAAAGAGAATCGTGAACAAGGACTCCCAAGTCCCTTTGTGCTTCTGATTTCCTAAGCATTTCCCCATTTAGAAAATAGTCTATGCCTAAATTCCTCCTTCCAAAGTGCATAACCTCACACTTTTTTCCACATTGTATTTCATTTTCCACTTCATTGCCCACTCTCCTAGCTTGTCCAAGTCCTTCTGCAGCCGCCTTGCTTCCTCAATACTACCTGTCCCTCTACAGATCTTTGTATCATCTGCAAACTTAGCAACAGTGCCTTCAGTACCTTCTTCCTTTAGTGAGCTTTTGTCAGTTATCACACACCTGAAAAATACTGTCTCGCCACCTTTGTGACACAAGTTTGAAATTTCATTGTCTTAGTTATTTTCTCAAAGCAGACAGTGGAAAATGCAGAGATTCAAAGTGGGGAAAATGAAGCGCTTTGCTAGACTAGCAAGCAGGGAAAAACAATGGATAACTTAGTTTGAGCTGCTATCATGCACTCTGGTGATCATTGAACAGCAGTTGTAAATACTATCATGGATCAGCTAAAGAATATTGTTTGAGATAGAAACCCTAAAAAGAATGAACAAAAGATTTTTTTCCCAATCCCTTTTACTTCCTCAGATTATCTGGGTCTTGCGTGGTCAGTTGGAAGTTCTATAACAGGCCTCAACATTTCTGAGTTAAGGACTGGAAGAATCAGCCATGGGATTAGTTGTCACATGGATATTTCTCTTCCACCTCTCTCAACTCTCCACTGTCTGAAAACCAAACAAACCAAAATTTCCTCCGTCTGAATCTTGAGAAGACCAAATCTATCATTTTTGTCCCCTCCCACAAACTGCATATCCTTGCCACTTATAGTATTCAATTTGCTTCTTCAGACACAGTCCCAGATTGAACCAGACTATTTGCCACTTTGGCATCCTATTTTACCCAGTGCTGACCTGATGATCCAGCTCTCTGCCCTCTCCCTGAGGAAGGAGCAGTGCTCCGAAAGCTAGTGATTTTAAACAACCCTGTTGGACTTCAACCTGGTATTGTAAGACTTATTGCTGTGCTCTCCATTTAAAAGAGCAACTAGTTGACCTCCATATCATCACCCACCTCTGGCTGTCATCCATCATAAATTTAAGATTATCCTAAACGCTGTTGCCCATATTCTGAATCGTGTCACACTCACCCATGATCCCTATCCTCACTGGCCAAACTTGGGGTCCCCCAATATATCAAATTCAGCATTCTCATTATTATTAAATCCTTTCATGTCTTCACCCCCTCCCGGTCTGAGAGTTTGAAATTTGAACCCTTGGTCAGAAAATGTGCTCTTAAACAGAGTAACAAACAGCTGTCAAACGTACCACCAGGCAGTCATTCCAGTTAAAAAGTCATTTATTGGCGAAGAACTGTTTGGGACCTTCTGAGGACATGCAAATGACCAATGCTCATTCTTAAATCACAAAGGGGATTCATAGCCATAAAATGTGTGGGAGATGTGTTTACCCTTTGCCCTGTATATTGTGCGCTATTAATTTTGACATACTATTCCTAGATGTTCCAATTGAAAGCATTCGACTTCGTTTTGCTCTACTTCAGTCCTTAAACAACACCTTGGAGACATTCTTCCTTCCTCTGGTGGAGCTCAGACAGACGCACACGTACATGGACAGCATTGCATCACTGCTACGAGAATCTAAAGGTCAGATGTCAGACACCTTGTTGGAACACTCTTATTTTGTCAGCACTAATTTTATCATGTGCATTCATACTTCAGGATGGCTTGGAATTAAGGAAATGGAGTATTTGCGCATTGTTCCATTTTCTGTATTAACTTAATGAAATATTTTACAAAATCAATTTTTAAGTTTTTATATTTTTGTTTGCCGCCCCTAGGGATAACCGGGTATTAAAAGTAGTAGGTGAGGGAAGTGCAGCTGCATGAAGCATTTTCAAAAATTCTCTCGATTCATGAGTTAAACTTTTTTGGATTGGAAAATTGCAAATGTCACATCTGAATATCATAATTCGATGACAAATCGGAATATGTTCTTAATGGTGAAGGACTAGGAGGTGTGAAGCAGCCGCGTAATTTGGGAATATGTGTGCACAATCGCTAAAAGCGTAGTTCACAGGTACAAAATATATTCATTCAGGCGAATGGAATACTGGCTTTTATCTGTAAAGGATTGGACTTCAAAAATGAGGAAGTGGTGCTTCAGCTGTACAAGAGACTTGGTCAGGTGCCATCTGGAGTACTGAACCTTAGGAAAGATGCTTTGACCTTGGGGAGTAACTCAGAATCACCCAATAATATTAAGGTTTAAAGTGGGCAGTTTGCATAAATTTGCCTTTTATGACTTTAGATTGTTGCATTCTAATTGAGGTGTTTAAAATAAACAAAGATTTGATAGGCTAGGTACAAAGAAAGTATCCTCTGCTGGGGAATTAAGATCAAAAGGCCTTAAATTAAAACTAGGCCATTTAGGAGTGAAATCAGAACACACTTTTTCCACATACAGGCTCGTGGAAATATGGAACTCACTCCCCCAAAAGGTTGTGGATACTGGGTGGATTGAAATCTTATTGGCTGAGATTGTCACATTTTTGTTAGGTAAGGCAATCAAGAGACATGAAACAAAGGTAAATGGATTAGAAATACAGATCTAGCCATGGTCTAATTGAATCATGTAAGTCTTGAGAGGTTGAATTGCTCATTTCTATTGTTCCTGTGTTCCCTGGAGAGAGGAATGGTGGGCTGGATTCTTTATTCTCAATGCTAACTAATGTAGACACCAGATGAGAAGAGGATTTGGATGAATTGTCCTGCACTTCCTGAGTTTCTCCTCTGCCTCTACACATCCTGTGTTCACTGGTCCATCACCTGTGTGCTTCCATTATATTCGAGTGCAGAAGGTGGCCTTTGACCCATCAAGTCTGCACCGATCCTCCAAAAGAGCACCCTACTTGGGCCTACTCCCTCTCCCTATTCCATAACCCTGCCTAAACTGTACATCTCTGGACACCAAGGAGAAATTTAGCATATCCAATCCACCTAACCTGCACATCTTTGGACTGTGGGAACACGCGAAGGAAACCCACGCAGGCATGGGGAGAACGTGCAAACTCCACACAGTCACAAGGCTGAAATCGAACCCAGGTCCTTGGTGCTGTGAGGCAGCAGTGCTATCCACTTTGTCACCCTTTAGGATTACACAAGAAGACTAGTAACTTAAATGAGGTCTTGGAGGTGACCAGTGAACTGGAATAGTACGTTGGCAGGATAGAGTGAAGCAAACTGGAAAATGTTTTTAAAAACTTTCGAATGGTTGAGGAGATGTGATGCAATTTGCATCCAAGATGATCATCACAGTTTGATTACATCTGTAATAAAACTTGATACCTCACCATAGAGCAATATTGAGATTAAGAACTCATCAGACCATGGGACTGAACATGCCTCCCATCTCATGCATGGTGCTGCACATTGCAACTTCAGCCTGCTCTAATTTCTTTATTCACCTGCACCCAAAAGTCAGTGAATTGTTGACAGCTTTTGCATTTTCAAGCCTATTTCTAAGAATAGATGCTAATGGGATTTATTTTGTTTCAATGGCTGAAAAAGTTCTTCATAGTGCCGGCGAAGTGCGGTTGCCTCTCCCAACCACTCATAGGTATGCTATACGATAATCACCATGTTAGATGGAAATGGCATGGGCATACTGTGCATGTGCTAGAAGTATGTAGCGAGGGCAGAATAATGTCAGTCAGCATCCAATATTCATTAGGTGCCTGCCACTTATGACCTTGTAATCCTCACGTAAGTGCACACAGGTGAGGAATGCTCGACCTTCTCCCCCAACTTCCTCCATCAGCTCTATGTAAAGGCATCACCATACAATTTGCAAATGACTTGATTTTGCTGTCTACTTGCTGTTATAGAGTTAATGGAAGCACCGAGTTACTGAAGTAGTTCTGAAAACTTTGTTATGTCAGCTATGAGTGGTGCTGAACATTCTGCGGGAGTTGTGTGCTTATGAAATGCCTCTGTATACACCACTTTCTCTGAGTGATGGGAACCATAGTTATACTTTCCGCTGAGTTGCAGCATCAGAGGGAGATGGCAACAGGGACAGCAGACAAGCTGCTTGCGGGTTAGGAGGACTCTGATCAGGAAACCTTGCCCACATGGGTCTTCAGCAAACACCTTTACCTAAATGTATGAGGCTCCTTGTCATTTGGTAGTATTTGGCATGTGCGAATGCATTCTCATGTTGGTCACTCATGTAAGGTAATGAAACTTCTTATCGAATTGTATCCAGGCCCTCAGAACTAGACTGTTGCCAGTGACCAGCATGGCCTCCTTCCTCCCCTGCCTTCTGCGCAGTTGTCTCGAGGAAAAAGAACTTCTCCCTCCAGTCCACCACCCGTACCAGCGACATCCAGCATGGCACCAAAAAACCTGCAGGCACGCTCTCTTGCCTGTTGCACCATTTCATGTCCTTTCTGAATGTCTTTCAATGTTGCCCAGTGTGAGTTCCAGCACTTCTTGCAACTAGAATGTGCCCAAGAGGTCCATTCGGGTTTTAAGTGGCGTGAGCCTCTCATGAACCTGAATTCCCTGCTGTGGCGTGCCACCACGAAGCATCACTGGGCTGCACACCACAGTCATGGAAATGAGCGGGCAACACAAAGTTTGCATGCTGACTGCTTCATTTGAATCAGGTGCAGAATAATCGCGTATAGTGATCTTCACACCTGAACTTGGGTTGTATTCAAATTAGTCTCCCATCTTCTGACACTAAATTGAATATGAATATTTAATGTTTCTCGTTGTCTGGCTTGTCTGTGCTGTAGTTCAGTCTTGCCCAGTTAACCTTCTTATTTGCAAATTTTTCACAAGTTAGAGAACCAGAGTTCCAAGTAAAATGTAAAATATGTTCATGACTATTCTGATGAAGTTGTCCCTGTTCATAAATTATTTATTTATCTTCAGGGTTAGTGTTTTATGACACTAAAGTAGCTGTGACGAACCGGGTTTTGAATGCAACCGTACAGCGGACTGCAGACCATGCTGCGCCTGAAATAACTCTGGATCCTCTGGAAATAGTGGGAGGTAAGCGGGGAAAGGTTGGAGTTGAAAAAACATGCTTGCTATTCTCAAAATACAAAATTTGGGGATTGGTTTGTGCACTATTCTTTCCATAGTATTGTCTTGGTTCATACATAGTTCTCCATTCCATACCGTGAAGATCACTGGAAATTGAAAGCATGTCAGTTTTCCATTGGATAATCTGTTAACCACCTGGGTGCTTCAAATCTGGAGAAGGTTGGACTCTATTCATGATTGAAGATTGGTTTATATTGGACATAATCCAGAATTAGAAAATCAGGGCTTTTGTTAACCATTTTTCCAGACTCAACAAGTTTAACATGTTACCGGCATCTATATTTTTATTTTTTTATTTAGAGTACCCAAATCTTTTGTTCCAATTAAGGGGCAATTTAGCGAGAAACTTTTTCTCTCAAAGGGCCTTTAGTATGTGAAATTCCCTTCCCCAGAAAGCAGTAGAGCCCGAGTCATTTAATTTATTCAAGGCAGAGTTAGATGGACAAAGGGAGTTGAGGGTTATGGGGGACTGACGAGTGCAGAGTTGTGACCACAACCAGATCATTCATGATCTTATTGAGTGGCAAAGTAGGCATGAAGTGCTGAACGGCCTACTCCTGCTCCGAAATCCTATGTAAGTATTTTGAAGATTTTTAAATTTCAATTTTATTTGTGTTTATCCTAATCTTTAAGCAACATATTGCTTTTTTGAAACAATCACTGGTGACTCAGCATTTCATTACAGTTTAGAAAATAATTCCGGGATTCTTGGATGAGTAAGTGTAGCTTTTGCAACGGCCACAGCCCAGTAAACCTGAGGCATCTCTGCTTCCTAAAACCAAAATATAAACTTAACTAACTTTTAATTCAACTATTTAGTACTTTTTGTTTCCTAAGCACAGACTCAAATTATATGTTTAAAGAATCATAAATGCATTCAAGCATGCTAGAGATATAGACAACACTAGAAGCAAGCTGAGACTATTACTGTAACTAAAAGGTACAGATTTTCTGGTCATGTAGTCTGAGCAATGCCATTGGAAATATTAGTTTCTGTTCCATTTCAATTCGCTGGCAAGGTCACTGTTTACCTTTCTTTAAATGATCGCAGGCGAAATACGTTCATCAGAGAACACCTACTTCTGCCAGGCGGCTCGACAACTGGCATTAGTGCCTTCCTCCCAACTCTGCGTTAAGTTGGCAAGTGGTGGGGACCCAACCTACGCTTTTAATATTCGTTTCACTGGTGAAGAAGTACATGGGACAAGTAAGATACAGGCTTGGCATTTTGTTACTAAAGTGAGAATTGCAGCAGCTGTGATACATATTAATATAAAACCTTGTTTTCCAAACTTCCCGCTCTCTTCTGCCGCTTCTGCTCCACTCACCTTCTCTTTCTCTTGGCTGTTTATCTCTTCCCCGCTGAAGGTGTAGACACCCGCTGGAGTGCAGGTTCACAAGCAGATTTCTCATTCATCCTCAAGTGACCTTTTTACATGTGAGCTCGAGACAGGGAATGTTTATTTTTACTTTTTCCAAATTAAGGGTCAATTTAACGTGGCCAAACCACCTACCGTGCACATTTTTGGGTTGTGGTGGTGAGACCCACGCAGACTTGGGGAGAATGTGGAGACTCCACGTGGACAGTGACCCGGGGCTGGGATCAAACCAGGGTCCTCGGCACTGTGAGGCAACAGTGCTAACCACTGCTCCACCATGCCTCCATTTTGAGACAGGGAATGTTGACAAAATATTTGATATTGCCAAGCATCACAGCTAAGTCAATTATGGTCACCTTGCGTCCAACCATAAATACCTTCCAGCAGTAGTCACTAAATAGTGGTCAGTAGTGGGAAACCTGGCTGATATTTCCCCTCCCTAGAGATCAGTTGCATAACCCAGTTGCTTGTCTGGCTCAGATCAAGTTAATTCACAACAAAACCGAAATCAAACCTGGTATCTCCTAGCTTCTACTGCTTTGGGATAGATTAGGTGGTACTTGGTTATCAAGGGAAACATGCCACGGTCAATAGAAGTATGTACCGACAACCTAAAGTGTAAAGAGTACACCTTCACGACTCGCAATTGCAACTGATGTAAGTGATCTGCTTTTTAAAAAACATTTTACCACACAGACAAAGGTTACCAATTTTTTTTGTGTAACTGTGTCTTACCCAATAATACTTGATTTGCTGTCTCTCTGTAAGAGAGCCATGATACTTGCCTTCATAATCGAAAGAACATATTGTACTAGCCACTATAATACTGCGGAGCCTAAATATACATTAATGTATCTAAATCTCAGCTGAAAAAGCAACGGGTATTACATTTAAAAATCAAATGTAATTTTTTTGCTTCAATGTGTTACTTTTTAAATAATTTTTGCTTTTTTCCTTCTGAGATCCGATTTAATTCCAAAGTATCCCAGGGAACAGGAACAACTTCAGACCTCTTCCCCCTTTATTGTCAGCTTGGTTCACTTGATAGCGCTCTCATTTCCTGAATTTGAAGGTTTTGGCGTTAGCTTCCACTCCCAAGAGTTCAACTCTTGAGATGAAATCTCAGTGCAACAGTTTGGTTCTGCATTCTCTAAGGTGTTGTATTTCTGATGAAATAATACACCTGCTTGTGTCGTTGAGCCAAAGCCCCCCCCCCCCCCCCCCCCTTCTCAAAGATGACTTTGTTTCTAGTGTCACAATGTCTGTTGTTTGGATTCTAGGTGGGTCGTTCCGACACTTTCTCTGGCAAGTGTGTAAAGAGTTGCAGAGTTCAGCACTTTCTCTTCTTGTACCTTGCCCGAGTTCGGCAGCCAACAGAAACAAGGTAATTACTGCTGCAAATAGTCAATGAAATATTTGAGAGGTTAGATGAGTTAGAGAGGGCAGGTTAACTCAGTTGGCGAGAGCATGGATTCGGCTCTTGTATCAGCTGAGATAGTTCTTCGGTTCTTCCTATTCTACTTGCCTCACTGTAATATCATGGCAGAGACTTACATATGTGGGGAGCCACCATCAGCAACTCTTGGATAATGAGGACTTTACATGACGGGAGAGAGATGAGTTAGCTTCAGAGGAAATCCAGATGGTGGCAGAGAGTTTGTAATTATTCTTCATCCTGTGAACCCAGATATGAAGAGTCCAAATACACATCAGTCATACAACAAATTGCTTAAAATACTCAGTAGCTGTCCCATCCTTGGAAAGGGTACAGCTGTTCTAACGAAGGGCCCCATCTGAAAAAGTTCTCTCTCTCTCCCCTTCCTCCCTCTCCCTTTCTCTCTCTCGGAAGCTGACTGAGCTATTGTGCATTACTGGGATTTTCTGGGTTAAGTCTCAATTGCCAACACTCAGCTTTTTCTTTTTGTTTCATGCATCAAATGAAGATTTGAAGTATTCACCTTTTCTGAATAGATTGCTAGTGTTTACATCAAATCAATGGGTTCTAACATGGATTTACTAGAGTTATAGTATGAAGTCTCAGTTAACATTTGGTCATACATTTAGCTGATTTGAAACAAATACAATTTTTGTTGGTATTATATTTTTTAAGAATGCTTTGAAATTTTCAAAGAACTTCCAGATTTTGACGGTTGAATACTTGCCTGTTTAAATCTGACCACTGAATACAGTTATTGTTGAAATACCATTGGTGTCTTAGCCCATTCCCAGGAAAGGGATGATAATGTGGGAGGTGCGGTAGGGGAAATTAATTTGCTGGGATTGTTAGATTTATCGATGTTCCAGTTTACAGACTGATCATTTTCTAAGCTATTGTAGTAGAAAGCATTCATCCCAGAAAATTAGATGTATATAATTTTTTTTAAATCTTGGTATGGTATAGATTTGCGGCAACCAGGTACCTTATAGTTTCTTGACGTAATGACGATATGTTCAGATGGACCTTACATAGAAGAAGATAGGCGCAGGAGGACACCATTCGGCCATTCGAGCCTGCTCCGCCATTCGTCACGATCATAGCTAATCGTCCAATTCAATAGCCTATTCCTGCTTTCTCCCCACAACCCTTGATCCCATTTGGTCATTTAGATTACGTCAGTACTCATTTCTGTCCTTGCCTTCTGTCTATTTCTCATCACGAGATAGTGGGTAGTGATCAGGAGTGGGCAAAGTGGTTTCCTCCCATACCCTTTCTCCTCCGTAACCCAATGGCACTGAGTCTAATTGAAGCATTTCAATCATTGCCCAAGCTGAAATTGATGAACATAACATAGAATTCATAGAATTGTTACAGTTGGAGGCACTTCAGAGGAGGTTCACTAGGTTGATTCCAGAGGTGAGGGATTAGTCATGCAAAGAGAGATTGAACAGTTTAGGACTACTCTTTAGGGCAGTCGTTTTCAAACCCAGGTTTGCAGGCGGGTGTCAAGAGCTTCGCGGGGCCTTGCGTTCCCGATCGCGGGAATAAGTGCGCAATTGCACAACCGGCTTTTAAAAAGGCCGGCCGCGACCGGCTTTCAGAATGCCGGCCATTCTGCGCATGCTTGCCCTGTCAGTAGTGCGCAGGCCCGGAGCCCTGCGGGGCAGAACGCCTCCTCCTGACGTTAGTGTGCTGACCCAGGAGCAGATTTTTTTTTTTAATTGCTGGAGTCTTCCTGCATGGCAGAGAGCAGGTCACGCGCCCCTTGAGCTGATGTCACGTGTTGTGGGAACGTGACAGAGATTCCTCCATCTTGTAGCTACCAGCAGTGCTGGTCTGTGGGAGCATCTGGAGGAAACCCACGCAGACACGGGGAGAAAGTGCAAACATCACACAGACAGTCACCCGAGACTGGATTGAACCCGCGTCACTGGAACTGTGAGGCAAAAGTGCTAACCACTGCCACCGCCCTGCCCGTACGAATGTACCGCATTCTGTTTAAAAATGGATTTTAAATAATTTGAGGCAAAATGTCTATTCCTTGTGTAGTATTGTCTTAGATTTTCAGACTAATTACATTGTACATCTATCTTCATTCTGGTTAAACATCTTTTTAGGGCAAGCACATCCTGACTCCTGGTCCAATAACATATACAGAGGAACAGCTGCTACATTTCTTTGGGCAGTTACTTGGAATTGCTATCCGAGCAGATGTCCCACTCCCTCTTGATCTCCTCCCAACGTTTTGGAAGACTCTAGTTGGGGAACCATTGGATCAAGAGTGGGATCTGCAGGAGGTTGACATCTTGACATACAACTACATCAAGAAGTTTGAGACTGTAAGTTATTCAATACCTGTGAAAGTTTGTATTTTAAGATTTGCTTTTCCTCTCGCACTCTTCATGTGTCCCACCAAGCTCTCTCTCTTTGAGTGGTTTTGACTTTCGAAGGCATGGATTCTACTTGTCCACAAGTGGTTGAGTGGTGGCAAAATTCCCCCCCACCCATCTATTAATTGTATAAATTAAGGTTAAGGATATATTGGTGGAGGGCATTCGTTAAATAATGGAACACATATAAAGAGGAACTCATTGACACTGGGAATGAGTTGTAAAGCTAGGAGCTATATCTTTGTAATGTTTCACTTTATGAATAAGTTTCAAACTGAGTAAATATTGATTTCTGGCCTCCTCCTTCACCAACTAGCTGTCAGGTTTAACACCATCCTCCCTTCCATACTTTATCAACGGATTTAGGGCTGTGGAGTGGGTTCCCCCTTTCCTCAATGGTCTACCCACTGGAGCTTGCTGATGGAGGACTCAGTCTTCTAAATGTTGAGTGTAAGACTCATCTACTTGTATACGTCAATGATTATCTGGAGATCCATTTCCAACAGCACTTACTGCAGCGTCATCAGCGTATTGGAGTTCAGTGACTGAGGTCAGGGTGGTCTTTGTTTTTGATTGGAGTTGTCTGAGATTAAACAGTTTATCAACCAGTCAATAAATAAACTGCTCTAGCAGGAAGCTTGTTTCTGGTCAGACAGAGCATGGGAGCTAGGAAGATCGAGAAAAGAGTTGGAGTGATGACATATCGTTGTTTGATTTTTGTCTTAACCTCAAAAGGGTTTGTTTTTTTTAAAATTCAGTTACAGGATGTGGGCATTGCTGGTCAGGCAGCATTTATTGCCCATCCCTAGTTGCCCTTCAGAAGGTGGTGGTGAGTTGTCTTCTTGAACCACTGCAGTTCCTGATGTGTAGGTACAACCACTGTGCTGTTATGGAGGGAGTTCTGGGATTTTGACCCTGCAACAGTGAAGGAATGGCGATATATTGCCAAGTCAGAGTGGTGAATGATTTGGAGGGGAACTTCCAGGTGGTGGGGCTACCAGGTATCTGCTGCTCTTGTCCTTTAGATGGTAGTGGTCGTGGGTTTGGAAGGTGCTGCTTAAGAAACCTTGGCGAGTTCCTGCAGTGTATGTTGTAGTGTATGTTGTGTATGTTGGCTGCCACTATTCCTTGGTGCTGGAGGGACTGAAAGTTTGTTGGAGGGGGAACAATCAAGCGGCCTGCTTGTCCTGGACGATGTCGAGCTTCATTTTTTAAAAAAAATACAAATTTAGAGTATCTAATTCATTTTTTCCAATTAAGGGGCAATTTAGCGTGGCCCAAGAACCTATCCTGCACATCTTTGGGTTGTGGGGGCGAAACCCACGCAGACACGGGGAGAATGTGCAAACTCCACACGGATAGTGACCCGGGCCGGGATCGAACCCGGGTCCTCAGAGCCGTGAGGCAACAGTGCTAACCACTGCACCACCGTGCCACCCAGATGTCGAGCTTCTTGAGTGCTGTTGGATCTGCACTCATTCAGGCAAGTGGAGAGTACTCCATTGCACTCCTGACATGTATCTTGTAGAAGATGGACAGGCTTTGGGGGCCAGGAGGTGAATTACTCACCGTCGAATCCTAGCCTTTGACCTGCTCTGGTAGCCACAGTATTAATATGGCTAGTCCAGTTCAGTTTCTGATCAATGATATCCCCCCAGGATGTTGACTGTGGGGGATTCAGCGATGGTAATGACATTAAATGTCATTACCATTGGTGGTTAGATCCTTTCTTGTAGGAGATGGCCACTGCCTGGCAGTTATATGGTGCGAATGTAACTTGCCACTTGTCAGTCCAAACCTGGATATTGTCCAGGTCTTGCTTTTTTAAATAATCTTTATTGTCTCAAGTCAGCTCACATTAACACTGCAATGAAGCTACTGTGAAAAGCCCCTAGTTGCAACATTCTGGCGCCTGTTCGGATACACGGAGGGAGAATTCACAATGTCCAAATTGCCTAACCAGCACGTCTTGTGGGAGGAAACCGGAGTACCCGGAGGAAATGCACGCAAACACGGAGAACGTGCAGACTGCAAAGACAGTGACCCAAAATCCTGGCGCTGTGAAGCAGCAGTGCTAACCACTGTGCTACCGTGCTGCTGCATTTGGACATGGACTGCTTCATTCTCCGAGGAGCCATGAATGGTGCTGAACATTATGCAATCATTTGCGAGCATCTCCACTTCTGACCTTATGGAAGGCAGGTCATTGATGAAGCAGCTGAAGATGGTTGAGCTTAGGACACTAGCATGAGGAACTCCTACAGTGATGTCCTGGAGCTGTGATGATTGACCTCCAACCGCCACAACCATCTTCCTTTGTGCCAGGTATGATTCCAACCAGCAGAGAGTTTTCCCCCTGATTCCCAGTGACTCCAGTTTTGCTCGGGCCCTTGATGCCATCCTCGGTCAAATGCTGCCTTGATATCAAGGGCTGTCACTCTCGTCCCTCGCATTCAGTTCTTTTGTCCATGTCTGAACCAAAGCTCTAATAAGGTCAGGAGCTCAGTGACCCTGGCGGAACCCAAACTGAGCGTCCATGGACAAATGGATCGTCCACTCAGCACTTCTGGCTGAACATTGTTGCGAATGCTTCAGCCTTCTCTTTTGCACAGATATGCTAGGCTCCTCCATTATTGAGGATGGGATGGTTGTGGAGCCGCCTCCTCCAGTGAGTTGTTTCTTTGTCCACCGCCATTCACAGCTGGATGTGGCAGCACTGCAGAGCTTAGATCTAATACGTTTGTTGTGGAATCGCTTAGCTCTGTCTGTTACTTGCTGCTTATACTGTTTGCAATGCAAATAGTCCTGTATTGTAGCTTCACCAGGTTGACACCTCATTTTCAGGATTGCTGGTGGTGCTCCTGACATGTCCTCCTGCGCTCTTCGTTTGAACCAGGTTTGATCCCCTGGCTTGGGGTACAGTGGGGGATATGACAGGTCATGAGGTTGCAGATTGTGGTTGAGTACAATTCTTCTGCGGCTGATGGCCCACAGCGCCTCATGGATGACCAGTTTAAGTTGCTAGATCTGTTTGAAGTCTATCCCATTTAGCATAGTGGTAGTGCCACACAACAAGATGGAGGGTATCCTCAATGTGAAGACGTGACTTTGTCTCCATAAGAACTGGGCGGCGGTCACCCCTACCGATACTGTCATGGACAGATGCATCTGCTTCAGGGAAGTTGGTGAGGACGTTGTCAAGTATGTTTTACCCTCTTGGCTCCCTCACCACCTCCTGCAGTATAATAATAATCTTTATTGTCACAAGTAGGCTTACATTACCACTGCAATGAAGTTACTGTGAAAATACCCTAGTCGCCACATTCCGGCGCCTGTTAGGGTACACGGACGGAGAATTCAGAATGTTCGATTCACCTAACAGCACATCTTTCGGGACTTCTGGGTGGAAACCGGAGCACCCGGAGGAAACCCACGCAGACACGGGGAGAACGTGCAGATTCCGCACAGACAGTGATCCAAGCTGGGAATTGAACCTGGGACCGTGGAGCTGTGAAGCCCATTGTGCTACCGTGCTACCCATACAGCATGGCAACATATAGCAGCTATGTCCTTTCGGACCCAGCCAGCTCAGTCTTTGGTGGTATTGCCGAGGCACTCTTGACGATGACATTGAAGTCCCTCACCCAGGGTATATTCTGCACCCTTTCAACCCTCCGTGCTTCCTCCAAGTGGTGTTCAACATTGAGGAGTACTGATTCCTCAGCTGATAGTGAATGGTAAGTGGTAATCAGCAAGAGGTTTCCTTGCCCATGTTTAACCTGAAGCCATGAGACTTCTTATAGTCCAGAGGCGATGTTGAGGACTCCCAGGGCAAATGCCTCCTGACTGTATACCACTGTGCTGCCACTTTCTGCTGGGTCTGTCCTCTCCATGAGACAGGACATACCCAGGAATGGTGATAGTCTGGGACATTGTCTGTAAGGTATGAATATGAGTCTGACTATGTCAGGCTGTTGCTTGGCTAGTCTGTGAGACAGCTCTTCCAACTTTGGCACAAACACCCAGATTTTAAAGTTCCATGTCCAAATGCAGCAAATCCTGGACAATATCGAGGCTGACAAATGGCAAGTAACATTCGCACCACACAACTGCCAGGCAATGACCATCTCCAAGAGAGAATCTAACCATCTCACCTTCACATTCAATGGCATTGCCAGCGCTGAATCCCTCACTATCTACATCCTGAGGGTTACCATTGACCAGAAACGGATATCAACTAGCCATATAAATACTATGGCGACCAGAGTAGGTCAAAGGTTAGGAATCCTGCGGCGAGTAACTCACCTCCTGACTCCCCAAAGCATGTCCACCATCTACAAGGCAAATATCAGGAGTGTAATGGAATGCTCCCCACTTGCCTGAACAAATGCAGCTCCAACAGCACTCAAGAAGCTTGGCGCCATCCAGGATAAAGCAGCCTCCACTTGATTGGCACCGTCCACATTCACTCCCTCCACCACTGACACAGTGGGGGCAGTGTGTACCATCTGCACCATGGACTGCAGCAACTCACCAAGGCTCCTTGGGCAGCACCTTCCAAACCGATGACTACTACCATCTAGAAGGATAAGGGCAGCAGACACATGGGGACACCACCATCTAGAAGTATCCATTAAGCTACCCACCATCCTGACTAGGAAATATATTACCTTGTCTTTTCTCTTGGGTCAAAAAGTCATTACCAACATACAGTGGCAGCAGATAACACCATCTACAAGATGCACTGCACAACTCACCAAACCTCCTTTGACAGTGACTTCTAAACCTGCAATCTCTGCCGCCTCGAAGGACAAGGGCAACAGATGCTTGGGAGCACCATCACCTGCAAGTTCCCCTCCAAACCACACACCATCGCCATTCTCTCACTGTCATTGGGTCAAAATCCTTGATCTCTCTCCAAAACAGCACTGTGGGTGTACCTACACCACATGGAGTGCTGCAATTCAAGAAGGCAGCTCACCACACCACCTCTAGGGCAGTTAAGGATGGGAAATAAATGCTGGCCTAGAGTGACACCCACATCCCAAGATTGAATAAAAAGATCACAACACCAAAACTGAAACCAACCTTCTGGTCTACCATGTGGTGATCCCTTCCTTAATGTACAGGGCGGAATCATGGACAGTAGGAGGCATTTCAAAACAATGGAGTCATACCATCCGCAGGAAGTCTTATATATTAGGTGGTAGGATAGATGCATCAACATCGGTGTCCACTCACAAACAGGCAAAAGGGCATCCAGGCTATGCTCATTCCCCATCAACTTAATTGGGTTGGTCATGCATTTTGGATGTCAAATACTAGGCTCCCAAAGCAGCTGGTCTTCTTCCAGCTCAGTGAGGGCAGTGGAGGACAGAAGAAACACTTCAAGGATTTGCGAAAGCCAACATGTAAAAATGCAGTATTGACATCAATTCCTTGACATCGCCTTGGACTGAACCAGGTGGCTGCAGAGTTTGTGGGAAGGATCCCAGCATTCCGAGACCCAACAAAGACAAAATGGGAAGGAAAAGCAAAAGTGGCAAAAAGAACATGCCATGATCCAAACTGATGACACACGACCAGATATCCCACAAGTCAACAAGTGACCCAGTGCCTTAAAATCTGCAGGCACTGAACCAGCTTCATCAATCACCTTCGAACTTGGAAAGCAATCGTCCTTGGTAGCGAGGAATAGCCAATAATAATAACTCGCTAGTGGTTTTGAGCCTTGTGATGTAAGTATCATTTGGATTTGCAGTGACATTGGGGTAATTAATTAAAGGTGGTGTGACATGGACTGTTTTCTATGATTCTAAAGTGTTGGATTGTGCTTCACGTGATTCTTATGGTTCCAGGTTAATAATGAGACGGAACTTGAGGCACTGTCTGCTGAAGTAACATCACATCACTTAACCACAGAGAGCCCTGAATCTCCCAACAAACCCTGTTGCAAATTCAGTTATATCACCATGACTGGCGAGGAAGTGGAACTATGTCCTGGAGGCAGAAATATCACTGTTATGTGAGTAAATGATAAGTATACATTTTCTTCCTTGCTTTGATCACAAATTAATGTGGGCTCAGCCTGCTGTCCAGTGATTAAAATATTAACATTCCATGAATCCTGCAATATCACAGAATGGAAAACTAGTGTGCAAGTTACCCTCTTCCCAGGAATTCAGGAGCAACACTGAAGGGGATTGGATCTTCACACTCCTTCTTTGTAGGTGGAGGCTAGAGGTACTTGAAGCAAATTCCTAACCACCTTTCCCAATTTAAAGAGAAAGTAAAATAATTTTTTACGGCTGAATTTAGTGGCAACGAGTAAAATAAAAAATTGCTTCCAAAGTCTGAAATGTTTTTCCAGGGGAAAGGTATGTTTTTTCTCTTTCCCAGCAGCCTGTCGCTCTCAGTGCATTATATTTCAGTCCAAATTATATCAAGTAACCTATAGTAGGCAGCTGCAATACACTTTTATAGCGTCATAAAATGTTCCAGGTCACTTCAAAATAGCAAGCATTAACCAAAATTTGACACCAGCCAATTAAGATATCCAAAAACCTGGGCAAACGGGTAACTTTTAAAACGTGTTGGGAAATTCCAGAATTTAGGGCCAAGACAGATAAAGACATGTCACCAAATGTGCGATATGCCTGAATTAAAGAAGCACAGAGATATTGGAGGAGGTTATAGAGGTAGGGAAGTATGAAGAATGAAAATTTTAAAATAGAGGCATTGATGGACTTGGAGCCAGTGTGATACATTGAGTATGGAAGGAATTTGTGAAAGAGACTTGGTGCGAGTTAGGATATGGACAATAGACCTTTAGATAAGATCAATAGGAAAACCAACCAGGAAATCATTGGAATAGTTAATGTTTAGAGTTAATAATGGAATGGATGAGGATTTCAGCAACAGACAAACTGAGATGAGCAGAGAGGTAATGTGACAGAGGTGCAAGGAGGCAGCTTTGGTGATGACGCAGACATGTGGTTAGAGGCTTATCTTTTTTTAAGTACATAGTACAACAATGCCCACACATGAATCAGAAAAAGCAAGCAGCAACAGTAATATGAACTCCAACAACTATAATACTAGCCACAATAATCAGCCCCCAGTCTCTCCCTTACTCATACAGTGCAGAAGGAGGCCATTCGGCCCATCGAGTCTGCACCGACCCACTTAAGCCTTCACTTCCACCCTATCCCTGTAACCCAATAACCGCTCCTAACCTTTTTGGTCACTCAGGGCAATTTATCATGGCCATTCCACCTAACCTGCGCTTCTTTGGACTGTGGGAGGAAACCGGAGCACCCGGAGGAAACCCACGCAGACTCTGCACAGACAGTGACCCAGCGGGGAATTGAACCTGGGACCCTTGCGCTGTGAAGCCACAGTGCTATCCACTTGTGCTACCGTGCTGCCCACTCCTCCATTAACAACTAACAGTGACCAGCTGTTAAACCTCTGTCACATTACTGAAACAGCTCTTTAAAGTCCAAAATGAACAGCCACCATCTACGATAGAACCTGTCAATCGACCCTCTTATCGTGAACTTGACTTTCTCGAGGTGCAAGAATTCCATTAGATCACTCAGCCAGGGTGTCTGGTGGCGACATGTAGGTGGAGGTCGCAATTTGGCTGGCTCCTGCTTGACCTTTTGTCTTTGGGGAAATTTTATTTGATTAATCTTCAGAAGAGTGGTGGTAATTAGAGGAAGTCAAAATCCCAACCGTAGAATACGAGATGAAAAGGAACAAGCACTAGTCCGCCTGAGAGCTCCAGCTCAGTGCAGAGTTCTGTGGGAGGAAAGATGACGGGAGCAGGGTCTCTCTGGGTGGGGCTGTACCCATTACTGGGATACGCTGGCCGAAGTGATGGTGGTGGAGTTTGAGGTAAAGTCCCTCATAAAAGGAGCGAAACACCTCATTAACTTTCTCTGGGGTAGAGATTAACCCAACCCCTGAATTCTGTATCTGCACAATCTCCATGGCAGCCTCCTGCCACTTTAACTGATGAGCAAACAGTCGGCTGGCCTTCTCCCCATACTCCTGGACTTGCGCATCGCAGCTGTCTCACCACCCGGCCCATTGATAGTATGTTAAATTGAATTCGCAACTTCTTCCTACACGCTAAATGCTCTGGTTTTGGGCACTCACATATTCTCTATCCACCCCTCAAGTTTTGTCTCCTACCTCCTGACACTCCTGTCTGTTCACTCTATCCAAGTGCGACTCCTATGAGATTTTTTGAGTACCCAATTAATTTTTTCCAATTAAAGGACAATTTAGCATGGCCAATCCACCTACTCTGCACATCTTTGGGTTGTGGGGGCGAAACCCACGCAGACACAGGGAGAATGTGCAAACTCCACATGGACAGTGACCCAGAGCCGTCGTTGAACGTGGGACCTCGACGCTGTGAGGCTCAGGGCTAACCCACTGCGCCACCGTGCTGCCTCCGACTCCTATGAGCTGACCTCTCCCCTGATTACCGCTTTTAATGCCTCCCACACCATAGCTGGTAAGACCATTTCATTTTCGACGTAGTTCTTAATGGCCCCCAAACGTTGAGCACAGAACCCGAGATATGATAACAGACCCAGGTCCAGCCTCCAGCCCGCATGCTGTGTTTGCCTGCCTCCAAATTTTAAATCCACCAGGTGTGTCATGTGGTCGGAAAGCGCCACCGCCGAGTACTCCGCACTCTTCACTCCAGGTAACAAAGTTCTATTCATAAGGAAAAATATGACAAAGTTACAAAACATCTGGTTGCCCTCAGTCAGCGGCCATAGGAAAGGGTGGCCAGGGCTTAGAGGCTGAGGCAAGAAACAAAAACAATGGTTTTGATCTTCTGAACATTTATTGAGCAAGTTTCTGATCTTCCATTGGCATGTTGGTCAAACAGCATAACAGGTCAGAATGGAGGGGTCACGAGAGGTCAGATTCCAGTCAGTAGAATGGGTGCAGATGTGGATCAGAGCAAGTTGCTGCTTTGAATTTACCTTTTCTAGGCTTGTACCTTGGGTGTCACTGGGCAGAGGAGGTGGGTGGAAGATTAGTCTTGCAAGTATATCATTAGTCTCAATAGTGCACGTCATTCACGAAAGGATGAGCAGAACAGTATTTTCCCTGAATGCCATTTATAAATGGCATTGCATTGAGCCACACCGTTCAAAGTGTCTTGGAAACTACAATTGGTCTCCATTTGGAAAGAAATAAGCTGCCTGGTTTGTCACATCTGTTAAGAACATAGCTTTTTAAAATAATTTTAGAGCACCCAAATATTTTTTCTAATTGAGGGGCAATTTAGTGTGGCCAATCCACCTACCCTGCACATCTTTTTGGGCTGTGGGGGTTTGACCCACGCAGACACGGGGAGAATGTGTAAACTCCACATGGGCAGTGACCCAGAGCCGGAATCGAACCTGGGACCTCGGTGCTGTGAGGCAACAGTGCTAACCACTGCGCCAGCGTGGTGCCTCATGTTAAGAATGTAGCTGATGGTAAACGCCAGGTTATTCCAAATCCCAGGAGGGAAACTTGAAATAATGTGAAGAACCGTTCAGGGATCACGGGTGAGCTGGCAACATGGATACAGAACTGGCAAGGTCATAGAAGGCAGAGAGTAGCAATGGAAGGATGCTTTTCTGATTGGAAGGCTGTGACTAGTGGTGTTCTGCAGGAATCAGTGCTGGGACCTTTGCTGTTCGTAGTATATATAAATGATTTGGAGGAAAATATAACTGGTCTGATAAGTAAGTTTGCAGACGACACAAAGGTTGGTGGAATTGCGGATCGTGATGAGGACTGTCAGAGGATACAGCAGGATTTAGATCGTTTGGAGACTTGGGCGGAAAGAGGGGGAGGTGTGGCGCTGCTCGTCAAGAGCAGTATTACGGTGGCGGAGAGGATGCTAGATGGGGACTCTTCTGCCGAGGTAGTATGGGCTGAAGTTAGAAACAGGAAAGGAGAGGTCACCCTGTTGGGAGTTTTTTATAGGCCTCCTAATAGTTCTAGGGATGTAGAGGAAAGGATGGCGAAGATGATTCTGGATATGAGCGAAAGTAACAGGGTAGTTATTATGGGAGATTTTAACTTTCCAAATATTGACTGGAAAAGATATAGTTTGAGTACAATAGATGGGTCGTTTTTTGTACAGTGTGTGCAGGAGGGGTTCCTGAAACAATATGTTGACAGACCAACAAGAGGCGAGGCCACGTTGGATTTGGTTTTGGGTCATGAACCAGGCCAGGTGTTGGATTTGGAGGTAGGAGAGCACTTTGGGGACAGTGACCACAATTCGGTGACGTTTACGTTAATGATGGAAAGGGATAAGTATACACCGCAGGGCAAGAGTTATAGCTGGGGGAAGGGCAATTATGATGCCATTAGACGTGACTTGGGGGGGATAAGGTGGAGAAGTAGGCTGCAAGTGTTGGGCACACTGGATAAGTGGGGCTTGTTCAAGGATCAGCTACTGCGTGTTCTTGATAAATATGTACCGGTCAGACAGGGAGGAAGGCGTCGAGCGAGGGAACCGTGGTTTACCAAGGAAGTGGAATCTCTTGTTAAGAGGAAGAAGGAGGCCTATGTGAAGATGAAGTGTGAAGTTTCGGTTGGGGCGATGGATAGTTACAAGGTAGCGAGGAAGGATCTAAAGAGAGAGCTAAGACGAGCAAGGAGGGGACATGAGAAGTATTTGGCAGGAAGGATCAAGGAAAACCCAAAAGCTTTCTATAGGTATGTCAGGAATAAGCGAATGACTAGGGAAAGAGTAGGACCAGTCAAGGACAGGGATGGGAAATTGTGTGTGGAGTCTGAAGAGATAGGCGAGATACTAAATGAATATTTTTCGTCAGTATTCACTCAGGAAAAAGATAATGTTGTGGAGGAGAATGCTGATCCCCAGGCTAATAGAATAGATGGCATTGAGGTACGTAGGGAAGAGGTGTTGGCAATTCTGGACAGGCTGAAAATAGATAAGTCCCCGGGACCTGATGGGATTTATCCTAGGATTCTATGGGAGGCCAGGGAAGAGATTGCTGGACCTTTGGCTTTGATTTTTATGTCATCATTGGCTACAGGAATAGTGCCAGAGGACTGGAGGACAGCAAATGTGGTCCCTTTGTTCAAAAAGGGGAGCAGAGACAACCCCGGCAACTATAGGCCGGTGAGCCTCACGTCTGTAGTGGGTAAAGTCTTGGAGGGGATTATAAGAGACAAGATTTATAATCATCTAGATAGGAATAATATGATCAGGGATAGTCAGCATGGCTTTGTGAAGGGTAGGTCATGCCTCACAAACCTTATTGAGTTCTTTGAGAAGGTGACTGAACAGGTAGACGAGGGTAGAGCAGTTGATGTGGTGTATATGGATTTCAGCAAAGCGTTTGATAAGGTTCCCCACGGTAGGCTATTGCAAAAAATACGGAGGCTGGGGATTGAGGGTGATTTAGAGATGTGGATCAGAAATTGGCTAGCTGAAAGAAGACAGAGGGTGGTGGTTGATGGGAAATGTTCAGAATGGAGTATAGTCACAAGTGGAGTACCACAAGGATCTGTTCTGGGGCCGTTGCTGTTTGTCATTTTTATCAATGACCTAGAGGAAGGCGCAGAAGGGTGGGTGAGTAAATTTGCAGACGATACTAAAGTCGGTGGTGTTGTCGATAGTGTGGAAGGATGTAGCAGATTACAGAGGGATATAGATAAGCTGCAGAGCTGGGCCGAGAGGTGGCAAATGGAGTTTAATGTAGAGAAGTGTGAGGTGATTCACTTTGGAAGGAATAACAGGAATGCGGAATATTTGGCTAATGGTAAAGTTCTTGGAAGTGTGGATGAGCAGAGGGATCTAGGTGTCCATGTACATAGATCCCTGAAAGTTGCCACCCAGATTGATAGGGTTGTGAAGAAGGCCTATGGAGTGTTGGCCTTTATTGGTAGAGGGATTGAGTTCCGGAGTCGGGAGGTCATGTTGCAGCTGTACAGAACTCTGGTACGGCCGCATTTGGAGTATTGCGTACAGTTCTGGTCACCGCATTATAGGAAGGACGTGGAGGCTTTGGAGCGGGTGCAGAGGAGATTTACCAGGATGTTGCCTGGTATGGAGGGAAAATCTTATGAGGAAAGGCTGACGGACTTGAGGTTGTTTTCGTTGGAGAGAAGAAGGTTAAGAGGAGACTTAATAGAGGCATACAAAATGATCAGGGGGTTGGATAGGGTGGACAGTGAGAGCCTTCTCCCGCGGATGGATATGGCTGGCACGAGGGGACATAACTTTAAACTGAGGGGTAATAGATATAGGACAGAGGTCAGAGGTAGGTTCTTTACGCAAAGAGTAGTGAGGCCGTGGAATGCCCTACCTGCTACAGTGGTGAACTCGCCAACATTGAGGGCATTTAAAAGTTTATTGGATAAACATATGGATGATAATGGCATAGTGTAGGTTGGATGGCTTTTGTTTCGGTGCAACATCGTGGGCCGAAGGGCCTGTACTGCGCTGTATTGTTCTATGTTCTATGGCAGATGGAGTTTAATCCGGACAAATGTGAGGCAATGCATTTTGGAAGGTCTAATGCAGGTAGGGAAGATACAGTGAATGGTAGAACCCTCAAGGTATTGACAGAGAGATCTAGGTGTACAGATCCACAGGTCACTGAAAGGGGCAACGCAGGTGGAGAAGGTAGTCAAGAAGGCATACGGCATGCTTGCCTTCATTGGCCGGGGCATTGAGTATAAAAATTGGCAAGTCATGTTGCAGCTGTATAGAACCTTAGTTAGGCCACACTTGGAGTATAGTGTTCAATTCTGGTCGCCACACTACCAGAAGGATGTGGAGGCTTTAGAGAGGGTGCAGAAGAGATTTACCAGGATGTTGCCTGGTATGGAGGGCATTAGCTATGAGGAGAGGTTGAATAAACTCGGTTTGTTCTCACTGGAACAACGGAGGTTGATGGGCGACCCGATAAGAGGTCTACAAAATTATGAGGGGCATAGACAGAGTGTATAGTCAGAGGCTTTTTCCCAGGGTAGGGGGGTCAATTACTTGGGGCATAGGTTTAAGGTGCGAGGGGCAAGGTTTAGAGGAGATGTACGAGGCAGGTTTTTTTCACAGAGGGTAGTGGGTGCCTGGAACCCGCTGCCGGAGGAGGTGGTGGAAGCAGGGACGATAGTGACGCTTATGGGGCATTTTGACAAATACATGAATAGGATGGGAATAGAGGGATACGGACCCCAGAAGTGCAGAAGATTTTAGTTTAGACGGGCAGCATGGTCGGCACGGGCTTGGAGGGCCGAAGGGCCTGTTCATGTGCTGTACTTTTCTTTGTTGTTTGAAATCCATAGAATGATATCCCAGATATTTTATGATTATTTTAAATATAACAAAAGGTTTATTAAACAATAAAATAAGCAACAATAAAATAAACCGCAAATACCCTTAACTAAGACAATGGCTATACACAGTATCTCTAACTTTACTCAGTACCAAGCCGACATTTCCGCAAATAGTGAGAAGGGAGCCAGGAGTTTACAGAAAGTGTAGCTGACTGGGAGCAGAGTCGGAGGGCGGAGATCTAGTTAGTCCACACGGCAGCTATATTCTGTAAGGTAAGAGGGGATGGAGGCTAGGCCAGTTACATGCTCCTCCTGTAGAATGTGAGTTGTGAGGGATACCACCGGTGTCCCCGCTGACTATACCTGCGGGAAGTGCACCCAACTTCAGCTCCTCAAAGACCATGTTAGGGAACTGGAGCTGAAGCTGGATGAACTTCGGATCATCCGGGAGGCAGAGGGGGTGATTGAGAAGAGTTACAGGGAGGTAACCACACCCAAGGCACAGGACAAGAATAGCTGGATTACAGTCATGGGGAGAAAAACAAACAGGCAGACAGTGCAGGGGTCCCTCGTGGCCGTTCCCCTTCAAAACAAGTATACCGTTTTGGATGCTGTTGGGGGGGATGACCTACCGGGGGAAGGCCCTAGCGGCCAGGTCTCGGGCACTGAGTCTGGCTCTGGGGCTCAGAAGGGAAGGGGGGAGAATAGAAAAGCAATAGTTGTTGGAGATTCAATGGTTTGGGGAATAGATAGGAGATTCTGTGGTCGCGAGCGAGACTCCCGGAAGGTATGTTGCCTCCCGGGTGCCAGGGCCAGGGATGTCTCGGATCGTGTCTTCAGGATCCTTAAGGGGGAGGGTGAGCAGCCAGAAGTCGTGGTGCACATTGGTACCAACGACATAGGTAGGAAAAGGGGTGTGGAGGTAATAAACAAGTTTAGGGAGTTAGGCTGGAAGTTAAAAGCCAGGACAGACAGAGTTGTCATCTCTGGTTTGTTGCCGGTGCCACGTGATAGCGAGGCTAGGAATAGGAAGAGAGTGCAGTTGAACACGTGGCTGCAGGAATGGTGTAGGAGGGAGGGCTTCAGGTATTTGGATAATTGGAGCGCATTCTGGGGAAGGTGGGACCTGTACAAGCAGGACGGGTTGCATCTGAACCAGAGGGGCACCAATATCCTGGGAGGGAGGTTTTCTAGTGCTCTTCAGGAGGGTTTAAACTAATTTGGCAGGGGAATGGGAACCGGATTTGTAGTCCAGCAACTAAGGTAGCCGATATTCAGGACGCCAAAGCGTGTAATGAGGCAGTGGGGAAGGGAACACTGACAAAGGAGAGTACTTGCAGGCACGGAGATGGGTTGAAGTGTGTATACTTCAACGCAAGAAGCATCAGGAATAAGGTGGGTGAACTTAAGGCATGGATCGGTACTTGGGACTACGATGTGGTGGCCATCACGGAAACTTGGATAGAAGAGGGGCAGAAATGGTTGTTGGAGGCCCCTGGTTATAGATGTTTCAATAAGATTAGGGAGGGTGGTAAAAGAGGTGGGGGGGTGGCATTATTAATTAGAGATAGTATAACAGCTGCAGAAAGGCAGTTGGAGGAGTATCACCCTATTGAGGTAGTATGGGTTGAAGTCAGAAATAGGAAAGGAGCAGTCACCTTGTTAGGAGTTTTCTATAGGCCCCCCAATAGTAGCAGAGATGTGGAGGAACAGATTGGGAAACAGATTTTGGAAAGGTGCAGAAGTCATAGGGTAGTAGTCATGGGCGACTTTAACTTCCCAAATATTGAGTGGAAACTCTTTAGATCAAATAGTTTGGATGGGGTGGGGTTTGTGCAGTGTGTCCAGGAAGCTTTTCTAACACAGTATGTAGATTGTCCGACCAGAGGAGGGGCAATATTGGATTTAGTAC
This sequence comes from Scyliorhinus torazame, assembly GCF_047496885.1. NCBI lineage: Eukaryota > Metazoa > Chordata > Chondrichthyes > Carcharhiniformes > Scyliorhinidae > Scyliorhinus > Scyliorhinus torazame. Next base: position 34,737,774 of record NC_092707.1, on the reverse strand, counting down.
TGGGTAATGAACCAGGGCAAGTGATAGATTTGTTAGTGGGGGAGCATTTTGGAGATAGTGACCACAATTCTGTGACTTTCACTTTAGTAATGGAGAGGGATAGGTACGTGCAACAGGGCAAGGTTTACAATTGGGGGAAGGGTAAATACGATGTTGTCAGACAAGAATTGAAGTGCATAAGTTGGGAACATAGGCTGGCAGGGAAGGACACAAGTGAAATGTGGAACTTGTTCAAGGAACAGGTGCTACGTGTCCTTGATATGTATGTCCCTGTCAGGCAGGGAAGAGATGGTCGAATGAGGGAACCATGGTTGACAAGAGAGGTTGAATGTCTTGTTAAGAGGAAAAAGGAGACTCATGTAAGGCTGAGGAAACAAGGTTCAGACAGGGCATTGGAGGGATACAAGATAGCCAGGAGGGAACTGAAGAAAGGGATTAGGAGAGCTAAGAGAGGGTATGAACAATCTTTGGCGGGTAGGATCAAGGAAAACCCCAAGGCCTTTTACACATATGTGAGAAATATGAGAATGACTAGAGCGAGGGTAGGTCCGATCAAGGACAGTAGCGGGAGATTGTGTATTGAGTCTGAAGAGATAGGAGAGGTCTTGAACGAGTATTTTTCTTCTGTATTTACAAATGAGAGGGGCGATATTGTTGGAGAGGACAGTGTGAAACAGATTGGTAAGCTCGAGGAAATACTTGTTAGGAAGGAAGATGTGTTGGGCATTTTGAAAAACTTGAGGATAGACAAGTCCCCCCGGGCCTGACGGGATATATCCAAGGATTCTATGGGAAGCAAGAGATGAAATTGCAGAGCCGTTGGCAATGATCTTTTCGTCCTCACTGTCAACAGGGGTGGTACTAGGGGATTGGAGGGTGGCAAATGTCGTGCCCCTGTTCAAAAAAGGAACTAGGGATAACCCTGGGAATTATAGGCCAGTTAGTCTTACTTCGGTGGTAGGCAAAGTAATGGAAAGGGTACTGAAGGATAGGATTTCTGAGCATCTGGAAAGACACTGCTTGATTCGGGATAGTCAGCACGCATTTGTGAGGGGTAGGTCTTGCCTTACAAGTCTTATTGAATTCTTTGAGGAGGTGACCAAGCATGTGGATGAAGGTAAAGCAGTGGATGTAGTGTACATGGATTTTAGTAAGGCATTTGATAAAGTTCCCCATGGTAGGCTTATGCAGAAAGTAAGGAGGCATGGGATAGTGGAAAATTTGGCCAGTTGGATAACGAACTGGCTAACCGATAGAAGTCAGTGAGTGGTGGTGGATGGCAAATATTCAGCCTGGATCCCAGTTACCAGTGGCGTACCGCAGGGATCAGTTCTGGGCCCTCTGCTGTTTGTGATTTTCATTAATGACTTGGATGAGGCAGTTGAAGGGTGGGTCAGTAAATTTGCAGACGATACGAAGATTGGTGGAGTTGTGGATAGTAAGGAGGGCTGTTGTCGGCTGCAAAGAGACATAGATAGGATGCAGAGCTGGACTGAGAAGTGGCAGATGGAGTTTAACCCTGAAAAGTGTGAGGTTGTCCATTTTGGAAGGACAAATATGAATGCGGAACACAGGGTTAACGGTAGAGTTCTTGGCAATGTGGAGGAGCAGAGAGATCTTGGGGTCTATGTTCATACATCTTTGAAAGTTGCCACTCAAGTGGATAGAGTTGTGAAGAAGGCCTATGGTGTGCTCGCGTTCATTAACAGAGGGATTGAATTTAAGAGCCGTGAGGTGATGATGCAGCTGTACAAAACTTTGGTAAGGCCACATTTGGAGTACTGTGTACAGTTCTGGTCGCCTCATTTTAGGAAGGATGTGGAAGCTCTGGAAAAGGTGCAAAGAAGATTTACCAGGATGTTGCCTGGAATGGAGAGTAGGTCTTACGAGGAAAGGTTGAGGGTGCTAGGCCTTTTCTCATTAGAATGGAGAAGGATGAGGGGCGACTTGATAGAGGTTTATAAGATGATCAGGGGAATAGATAGAGTAGACAGTCAGAGACTTTTTCCCCGGGTGGAACAAACCATTACAAGGGGACATAAATTTAAGGTGAAAGGTGGAAGATATAGGAGGGATATCAGAGGTAGGTTCTTTACCCAGAGAGTAGTGGGGGCATGGAATGCACTGCCTGTGGAAGTAGTTGAGTCGGAAACATTAGGGACCTTCAAGCAGCTATTGGATAGGTACATGGATTACGGTAAAATGATATAGTGTAGATTTATTTGTTCTTAAGGGCAGCACGGTAGCATTGTGGATAGCACAATTGCTTCACAGCTCCAGGGTCCCAGGTTCGATTCCGATTTGGGTCACTGTCTGTGCGGAGTCTGCACGTCCTCCCCGTGTCTGCGTGGGTTTCCTCCGGGTGCTCCGGTTTCCTCCCACAGTCCAAAGATGTGCGGGTTCGGTGAATTGGCCAATGATAAATTGCCCTTAATGTCCAAATTGCCCTTGGTGTTGGGTGGAGGTGTTGAGTTTGGGTAGGGTGCTCTTTCCAAGAGCCGGTGCAGACTAAAAGGGCCGAATGGCCTCCTTCTGCACTGTAAATTCAATGATAATCTATGATTAATCTAGGACAAAGGTTCGGCACAACATCGTGGGCCAAAGGGCCTGTTCTGTGCTGTATTTTCTATGTTCTATGTTCAAGCAATTTATTTCACTACCTTCAGAGTTAGTTCTCCCTGACTGTTCCTGTAGTTGCTGAGGTCGAAAACAGCTACACTTGCATTGGTTTAATCATCTCCTGATGTACAGGTTTTCCCTTTTGATCCTCCCTTATCTTCAGAAGTCTATAAACTTTAATTGCCTTCATTTTGTGAGACTACCTCTTTCCGTATAAATGCAAAATTCAATTTTGTCTCCTGATTTGAACCTCTAACCCCTTATTCAAACCTTGTGTTCTGTACCCCATTGTTACTAGCTTGCTGCAGGTAAGCATCTTTTTACAGTGTTGCTCGGCTCATCATATTGAAAGCACTAGTTCAATTTGAATAACCATACTGTCCCTGCCTTTAAGCAACTTACATTTTCCAATAGTTTTTTTAAAAATATATAACTAGTAGAGACCAAGTTATTGGATTTCTCTTATATTTTCCTGACACACCTGATTGCAGTCCAGGTTTTAGCCATGGAAAGTCTTCATTTGAATGACTGAAGATATGATACCCACAGCCCCAAAACCTAACCGTGCTCTAGAACAGTGGTTCCCAGCCATGAGCCGTGAAGACCCTCCCTCCCCCCTCCCTCAGCCCCCCCCCCTCCCTCTGCCCCCCCCCCCTCCCTCTCCCCCCCTCCCTCTCCCCCCTCCCTCTCCCCCCTCCCTCTCCCCCCTCCCTCTCCCCCCTCCCACCCTCTCCCCCCTCCCTCCCTCTCCCCCCTCCCTCTGCCCCCCACCCTCTCCCACCTCCCTCCCCCCCCCCCTCCCTCCCTCCCCACCCTCCCTCCCCCCCCTCCCTCCCTCCCCCCCCTCCCTCCCTCCCCACCCTCCCTCCCTCCCCACCCTCCCTCCCTTCCCCCCCTCCCTCCCTTCCCCCCCTCCCTCCCTCCCCCCCCTCCCTCCCTCCCCCCCCCTCCCTCCCTCCCCCCCTCCCTCCCTCCCCCCTCCCTCCCCCCCCCTCCCTCCCCCCCCTCTCCCCCTCCCTCCCTCCCCCCTCACCCTCCCCCCTCTCCCTCCCCCCTCTCCCCTCCCCCCCTCTCCCTCCCCCCCTCTCCCTCCCCCCCTCACCCTCCCCCCCTCTCCCTCCCCCCCTCTCCCTCCCCCCCTCTCCCTCCCCCCCCTCTCCCTCCCCCCCTCTCCCTCCCCCCCTCTCCCTCCCCCCCTCTCCCTCCCCCTCTCCCTCCCCCCCTCTCCCTCCCCCACTCCCTCCCCCCCTCCCTCCCTCCTTCCCCCTCCCTCCCTCCTTCCCCCTCCCTCCTTCCCCCTCTCCCCCCTCCCCCCTCCCCCCCTCCCTCCCCCCCCCCCTCCCCCCCTCCCTCCCCCCTCTCCCTCCCTCCCCCCCTCCCTCCCTCCCCCCTCTCCCTCCCCCCCTCCCTCCCTCCCCCCTCCCTCCCTCCCCCCCTCTCCCCCCTCCCTCCCTCCCCCCCTCTCCCCCCTCCCTCCCTCCCCCCCTCTCCCTCCTCCCTCCCTCCCCCCTCTCCCTCCCCCTCTCCCTCCCCCTCTCCCTCCCCCTCTCCCTCCCCCCTCCCCCTCTCCCTCCCCCCTCCCCCTCTCCCTCCCCCCTCTCCCTCCCTTCCCCCCTCTCCCTCCCTTCCCCCCTCTCCCTCCCTCCCCCCCTCTCCCTCCCCCCTCTCCCTCCCCCCCTCTCCCTCCCCCCCTCTCCCTCCCCCCCTCTCCCTCCCCCCTCTCCCTCCCCCCCCTCCGCCACTCCCTCCCCCTCCCTCCCTCCCTCCCCCCTCCCTCCCCCTCCCTCCCCCTCCCTCCCCCCTCCCTCCCCCTCCCTCCCCCCTCCCTCCCCCTCCCTCCCCCCTCCCTCCCTCCCCCCTCCCTCCTCCTCCCTCCTCCTCCCTCCCCCTCTCCCTCCTCCTCCCTCCCCCTCTCCCTCCCCCCTTCCCCCCTCCCTCCTCCCCCTCCCTCCCTCCCTCCTCCCCCTCCCTTCCCCCCTCCCTCCTCCCCCTCCCTCCCTCCCCCTCCCTCCCTCCCCTCCCTCCCCCCTCTTCCCCCCCTCCCCCCTCTTCCCCCCCCCTCCCCCCCTCCCTCCCCCCTCCCCCCTCCCTCCCCCCTCCCTCCTCCCTACCCCCTCCCTCCTCCCTACCTCCCCCTCCCTTCCCCCTCCCTCCCTTCCCCCTCCTCCCTTCCCCCCCTCCCTTCCCCCCCTCCCTTCCCCCCCCTCCCTTCCCCCCCTCCCTTCCCCCCCCCTCCCTTCCCCCCCCTCCCTTCCCCCCCCTCCCTTCCCCCCCTCCCTTCCCCCCTCCCTTCCCCCCCTCCCTTCCCCCCCTCCCTTCCCCCCCTCCCTTCCCCCCCTCCCTTCCCCCCCTCCCTTCCCCCCCTCCCTCCCCCCCCTCCCTTCCCCCCCTCCCTTCCCCCTCCCTTCCCCCCCTCACTTCCCCCCCTCCCTTCCCCCCCTCACTTCCCCCCCTCCCTTCCCCCCTCCCTTCCCCCCCTCCCTTCCCCCCTCCCTTCCCCCCTCCCTTCCCCCCTCCCTTCCCCCCTCCCTTCCCCCCTCCCTTCCCCCCTCCCTTCCCCCCCTCCCTTCCCCCCTCCCTTCCCCCCCTTCCCCCCTCCCTTCCCCCTCCCTTCCCCCTCCCTTCCCCCCTCCCTTCTCCCCCTCCCTCCTCCCCCTCCCTCCTCCCCCTCCCCCTCCCTCCTCCCCCTCCCCCTCCCTCCTCCCCCTCCCTCCTCCCCCTCCCTCCCCCCTCCCCCTCCCTCCCTCCCCCCTTCCTCCCCCTTCCCCCTCCTCCCCCTTCCCTTCCCCCCTCCCCCTTCCCTTCCCCACCCCCTCCCCCTTCCCCCCCTCCCCCTCCCCCCTCCTCCTCCTCCCCCCTCCTCCTCCCCCCCTCCTCATCCCCTCCTCCTCCTCTTCCCCCCCCCCCCTGCCCCAAATGTGCCATGAAAAAAGATTCAAAACAATTCAAAATTCATGTAATTAAACCAAAACTAACTTTGTCTTCAGCTGTGGTTGGCATCTCCAAGTCCCAAGGAATCTTGGGCCATTTTCCCAAGCGCTGGTTGGGAAAGAGCCGCACATGCCTGGTTCAGAGTTTTTATCTTCGTACTTGGAGCTGAAGACAAAGGTCCCATATGCCTGCACAAAAAGCCAAAACTCAAAAATCCTCAGAGAAGTGAAGGAGACAGGGAGAGGTTTAAAAAATAAAAAACAGAGGAGAGGACAGGGTGAAAAACTAAGTTCTAAGTAAGGGAAGAAGACAGATACTAAGAGGCGTGCCTCAAAATAAGTTTATAGTATAGAGATGTGCCATGACATATAAAAGGTTGTGGACCACCGCTCTGGAATAATAGGAGGACTTTTTTTTTAAATAAGAGGGGATGAATCGAGAGAGAAAAGCTTTTAGGAAAGATAGAGCAAGTCTCAATTGCTAGAACCTCTTTCAACCATATCCTTCCTAACCTCTTCTTTGTTCTTGCAAAATGTTGAGCAATTGGCATGTCATTTATTTCCTTATATCATGATTAAAGCCCTAATGTTAATTTCATTTTGTACAGGTGGGAAAATAAAGATGCATATGCATCAGCAATCCGCAATCTGAGGCTACAAGAGATTGAGAACACTGACTGCATGACGGCAGTGCGCGCAGGACTTGGCTCCATCATTCCTTTACAACTTCTGACATTGCCAACACCACTGGAAATGGAGCTGAGGACATGTGGACTGCCCTACATAAACCTGGAATTTCTAAAGGTGCTCATCAGTCATGAAGTTCAGGAACTAGTCCTTGAAACCACTTTGATCATCAGTGTACCTCACCTTCCGTTAAACCTGTCTCATTGCAGTACATTGTTCAACATCCTCCAATTTATGCTGCAGAACGATTTGGAAATTAGCAGCACAGCATTATTTAGATGTAGCAAATGTGATTTTACTGTTCCTGCCTGAAATTGTGTATCACCAGAGATGATATTGTAGCATAAATGAGCGTAATTATTTATTTTTCAGAAAATTGATCAAAATGGAGAATGATGCAATTTCTGACTGTTAAGTAGCAAGAAACCTTGCAGTTGCTAACTCATG